>NC_083707.1:59293000-60591500 GCF_033118175.1 Dama dama
AACACTTTTGAAACTCAGCTCTCTCAACTCTACCATGAGAATAATATCATTTCCGGGCAGGGTTTTTGTCAGGATTAAATGAGATGAGAAGTGCTTCAGCAGTGTGTGTTTTACCTCAAAAAGAATCATTGTGTGAGCTGAAATGGTCCATGGCTTTAGTAGCCTGGGATATCTTGTGTTACAAGTGGGACTTAAGATTTTTTTTTTCCTGTTTGGGGCATTTCTCTCGCAGCATTTCCTTCCGCTTTCAGGAGAGAGAGAGGTCTAGAGAGCGTGTCTCAAGCACGTCCACCCCCTTTGCGGCGGTGGGCCGGGCTCTCGCCTCCCACTGCCGAGACCGCGGCTCCGGCCGGAGCTCCTTCCCGGCCCGCTTGTGCGGCCCCGCGGGCCTCCCGGGAGCGGTGCGGGCAGGGGCTGCCCCCTGCCTCCGGGCGGGCACCGCACCTCGGGGTTTGCTCCGGTCACCTGCTGGGCCCCCGGCTCTTGGTGGCGTGTGAGTCACTGTCCTTCCGCTGCACCGTCTCTGCCCCTTGTCCCGCCTGTTCCCGGCTCAGGCCCCGGGCTGCCCCTCTCCCCACCTCCACGCTGATTAATTCTACCCCACAGGACTGGATAGAACCCACGGCGCCGTTTTCTCTAAGCCTGCAGCCCAGGTTTCAATCCATGAAACACCAGTATGCAATTTTGACAGAAGAAGCTTACCACCGTCTCAGTCACTAAAATAGCTCTAGGAGATATTTCTCTGTTTGTATATTTCCATTCTGTATTACAGCTTTCTCCTCTAGTATAATACATGGCTATAAAGTAGTGTGCACAAATGTGGTCCAATTTATTTTTTCCTGCAATAAATATAAACTTAATGTTTTATTATAAATTGCTCTTGGTGTAAAATTTTGCCTCTTATAAAAGCATACCTTATTATTTTTGAAGTTGCCAAGGTGATCTTTTCTTATTTTATATAGTCAATAACTTTATTTTGCAATTGACAGAAATAATTTCAAACTGGGATATAGTTCCTCCACAAAGCGAATAAATAGTATTTTCACATGAGTAAAGAGAAAGAATAGACCTCAGATAGAAGTGGAATAATAGAAAGGAACATGTTTCAATTTTATATCTTTCTGTCCACCGCACAACGTTTGACTTGTCACCTTTCTTTTATGTTCACCATCTGCATACTGCTACAGCACAGGAAACGTGGGAAGAGTCCAGGTCGTTTGGCTCTATAATATTAAGTATGAACATAACATCTCGATAGAGTGAGTCTGGTCTGGGACAGTAGACTGGAAGTCATATAATTTCCATCTCCTAGTCACCGTTCATTTGTTATGACCTTGAGCAAATCATTTAACCTTTCTATGCCTCAGACTTTCCTAGAAATAGGATAATACCTATTCCCATCACAAGTGCCTGTAGAAAAAGAATCAAAATTAAAGCTGCCTGGCATTTTACATAAAAGGGCTTTAGAAAAAAATAATCCCAGGGCAGTAATTTGCAAACAAACCCTATCTACCTTGGCCACCACCTTTATACATGCAGATTCCTTGTCAATCTCAAGGGAGGGAGACAGATACAGAACTGTAGCTAAGAGCTCAGACTAACACAATCATAACAGCATCTATCAGGCACTTCACTGGGTCAGGCCCTGCTTTAAGTGCTTTATGTATATTGCCTTTGTTAATCCTCACACTAACTATTTGAGGCTGGCACTCTTGTTAGTTCACTTGAGAAAAGTTAGTCAGTTGAGAAACACCAGGCATTAAGAGGTTAAATAAATTGCCCAAGGTTATACAGCTGTCTTGGAGTGGAATTACCCCACATTTAACTCTAAGGTTAATCCAGAGCCTCAAAGCCCCAGGTCACCCCTTGGGGGCACAGCCACCCCAGTCTGTTTAACAGGTCTCAGGATCACAATAGGTCCTAGTCTTGCCTGGGGCTGGTACCTAAGTGGGCTCTGTTTGCCTAAGAAGCTATAAACCCTCCAGAGGGAAGACACATCCCAAAGGAAGTGATAGCCAAAGAACACAGATTGGGAAAAATGCTCAATATTGGAACAGACAGATGATTGTTTTCAGCATCATGATGCCTGGGACTTGGACTGTTCTCTACAGGCCAGCCACAGTCGCTCAAGGGATAATTACTAAGCACTGAGCAGCTACTGAGTTCCAGGCACTGTTGTTGTTGCCGATGAAGACATCAATGGACAAGAAGTACAGAGTCCCTGTCTTCAAAACAGTTCTTCCTTACTGGGGCTAGTGAGGAGAGAGTAACAAACGATAAACAAGCAAAAAAAAAAAAAAAAAAAATCAATACTAGCTTCCTTTCAGATATTAAATGTTGTTATGACAAAGACATGGAAAGGGTTTTTTTCTGAGTCCTACGGAGACAAGACAGTAAATTAAAGGAACTGGTTTTTGGAGAGCCATCAAACACTTTTGGGGAAGCAGATTTGTAATTTTTATAATAGTGGTAGAAATGGGAGGGTAAGGTCTTTACCTTAGCTGCTACGGATGTGGGGCAGCAGAAACACAGTAGCCTAAGCCACAAGCTAGATCAACCTTCACATTTTCATCTCGACTGTAGAATTGACATTGTTCGTTATTCTAACAGGAAGATGGGTCAGCAACAGGAATAAGGAATTCACCAAAGAAATCAAAAATAATAAGTCACACTAACCCCTCTCCCCCAAAGAGGTGCTTGTGCTAAAATCCACCTGAGTTGAAGAGTACACACACACATAGGGGATAATCAATCTCAACCATGGGGTCAAAGCAAGACGATTGGACGGGGTGGGGGTGGGGGGGCGCGGGGGAAGACCCAGAAGGCTCAGTTCAGTTAAGGTCAGTCGCTCAGTCGTGTCAAACTCTTTGCAAATCCATTGTTCAACTCTTTGCATGCCAGGCTTCCCTGTCCCTCACCAACTCCCAGAGTTTACCCAAACTCATGTCCATTGAGTCGGTGATGCCATTCAACCATCTCATCCTCTGTGTCCCCTTCTTCTCTTGCCCTCAATTTTTCCCAGCATCAGGATCTTTTCCAATGAGTCTGCTCTTCACATCAGGTGGCCAAAGTACTGGAGTTTCAGCTTCAGCATCAGTCCTTCCAATGAATAGTCAGGACTGATTTCCTTTAGGATGGACTGGTTGGATCTCCTTGCTGTCCAAGGGATTCTCAAGATTCTTCTCCAACACCACAATTCAAAAGCATCAATTCTTCAGTGCTCAGGTTTCTTTATAGTCCAACTCTCCCATCCATACATGACTATTGAAAAAACCATAGCTTTGACTAGACAGACCTCTGTTGGCAAAGTAATGTCTCTGCTTTTTAATATGCTGTCTAGGCTGGTCATGGCTTTTCTTCAATCTTTTAATTTCATGGCTGAAGTCACCATCTGCAGTGATTTTAGAGCCCATAAAAATAAAGTCTACCACTGTTTCCGTTGTTTCCACATATATTTGCAATGTAGAGATGGAACCAGATGCCATGATCTTTGTTTTCTGAATGTTCAGTTTTAAACCAACTTTCTCACTCTCCTATTTCACTTTCATCAAGAGGCTGTTTAGTTCTTCTTCACTTTCTGCCATAAGGGTGGTGTTATCTGCATATCTGAGGTTATTGATATTTCTCCCAGCAATCTTGATTCCAGCTTGTGCTTCATCCAGCCCAGCGTTTCTCATGATGTGCTCTGCATATAAGTTAAATAAGCAGGGTGACAATATACAGCCTTGACGTACTCCTTTTCCTATTTGGAACCAGTCTGTTGTTCCATGTCCAGTTCTAACTGTTGCTTCTTGATCTGCATACAGATTTCTCAAGAGGCAGAAATGGTCTGGTATTCCCATCTCTTTAAAAATTTTCCACAGTTTATTGTGATCCACACAGTCAAAGGCTCTGGCGTAGTTAATAAAGCAGAAATAGATGTTTTTCTGGAACTCTCTTGCTTTTTCGATGATCCAACGGATGTTGGCAATTTGATCTCTGGTTCCTCTGCCTTTTCTAAATCTAGCTTGAACATCTGGAAGTTCACAGTTCACATATTGTTGAAGCCTGGCTTGGAGAATTTTGAGCATTACTTTACTAGTGTGTGAGATGAGTGCAATTGTGCGGTAGTTTGAGCATTCTTTGGCATTGCCTTTCTTAGGGATTGGAATGAAAACTGACCCTTTCCAGTCCTGTGGCCACTGCTGAGTTTTCCAATTTTGCTGTCATATTGAGTGCAACGCTTTCACAGCATCATCTTTTAGGATTTGAAATAGCTCAACTGGAATTCCACTAGCTTTGTTCGTAGTGATGCTTCCTAAGGTTCACTTGACTTTGCATTCCAGGATGTCTGGCTCTAAGTGAGTGATAACACGATTGTGATTATCTGGGTCATGAAGATCTTTTTTGTACAGTTCTTCTGTGTATTCTTGCCACTTCTTCTTAATATCTTCTGCTTCTGTTAGGTCCCTACCATTTCTGTCCTTTATTGTGCCCATGTTTGCATGAAATGTTCCCTTGATAGCTCTAATTTTCTTGAAGAGATCTCTAGTCTTTCCTATTCTATTGTTTTCCTCTATTTCTTTTCATTGATCACTGAGGAAGGCTTTCTTATCTCTCCTTGGTATTCTTTGGAACTCTGCATTCTAATGGGAATATCTTTCCTTTTCTCCTTTGTCTTTCACTTCTCTTCTTTTCTCAGCTATTTGTGAGGCCTCCTCAGACAACCATTTTGCTTTTTTGCATTTCTTTTTCTTGGGGATGGTCTTGATCCCTGCCTCCTGTACAATGTCATGAACCTCTCTCTGTCCATAGTTCTTCAGGCACTCTGCCTATCAGATCTAATCCATTGAATCTATTTGTCACTGTATAGTCATAAGGGATTTGATTTAGGTCATAACTGAATGGTCTAGTGGTTTTCCCTACTTTCTTCAATTTAAGTCTGAATTTGGCAATAAGGAGTTCATGATCTGAGTCACGGTCAGCTCCTGGTCTTGCCTTTGCTGAATGTATAGAACTTTTCCATCTTTTGCTGCAAAGAATATAATCAATCTGATTTTGGTATGAACCATCTGATAATGCTCACATTTAGAGCCTTCTCTTGTATTGTTGGAAGAGGGTGTTTGCTATGACCAGTGCATTCTCTTGACAAAACTCTGTTAGCTTTTGCCCTGCTTCATTCTGTACTCCAAGGCCAAATTTGCCTGCTACTCCAGGTATCTCTTGACCTCCTACTTTTGCATTCCAGTCCCCTATAATGAAAAGGACATCTTTTGGGGGCATTAGTTCTAGCAGGTCTTGTAGGTCTTCATAGAAACATTCAACTTCAGCTTCTTCAGCATTACTGGTCGGGGCATAGACTTGGATTACTGTGATACTGAATGGTTTGCCTTGGAAACAGAGATCATTCTGTCGTTTTTGAGACTGTACCCAAGTACTGCATTTCAGACTCTTTTGTTGACTACGAGGGCTACTCCATTTCTTCTAAGGGATTCTTGCCCACAATAGTAGATATAATGGTCATCTGAGTTAAATTCACCCATGCCAGTCCATTTTAGTTCACTGATTCTTAAAATGTCAGTGTTCACTCTTGCCATCTCCTGCTTACCACTTTCAATTTGCCTTGGTTCATGGACCTAACATTCCAGGTTCCTATGCAATATCGTTCTTTACAGCATTGTTTATTTCCATCACCAGTCACATCCACAACTGGGTGTTGTTTTTGCTTTGGCTCCGTCTCTTCATTCTTTCTGGAGTTATTTCCCCACTGATCTCCAGTATCATATTGGGCACCTTTACCAACCTTGAGAGTTCATCTTTCAGTGTCCTATCTTTTTGCCTTTTCATACTGTTCATGGGATTCTCAAGGCAAGAATACTGAAGTGGTTTGCCATTCCCTTCTCCAGTGGACCATGTTTTGTCAGAACTCTCCACCATGACCTGTCCATCCTGGGTGGCCCTACATGGCATGGCTCATAGTTGCATTGAATTAGACAAGGCTGTGGTCCATATGATCAGTTTGATTAGTTTTCTGTGATTGTGGTTTTCAGTCTGTCTGCCCTCTGATGGAGAAGGATAAGAGGCTCATGGAAGCTTCCTGATGGGAGAGACTGACTGAGAGGGAGACTAGGTCTTGTTCTGATGGGCAGGGCCATGCTTAGTAGATCTTTAATCCAATTTTCTGTTGAAGGGCGGGGCTGTGTTCCCTCGCTGCTATTTGACCTGGGACCAAACTATGGTGGAGGTAATGAAGATAATGGTGACCTCCCTCAAAAGATCCCAGGCATGTACACTCAGTGCCCTCAGCCCTGCAGCAGGCCACCGCTGACCCACGCCTCTGCCGGAGACTTCCTGACACTCCCGGGCAAGTCTGGGTCAGTCTCTTGTGGGACCATTGCTCCTTTCTCCTGGGTCCTGGTGCCCATGAGAAAGTCCGGAAGACTGCCCCCTTATCAATGACTTAAACAGTTATCTTAAAGTGTTCACAGGAGACAAGTCCAGCTATTTACCCTGGTCATGTTGTTATTTCCATCTCTGAAGTATAAGGTATAAATACACTTGGAGGCTACTTGTAAGTACCTAACCTGGAGCCACCTACCTCTGTCTCAATGAGAAGTCACCATGAGGATTTAAGTAGACAAGTGTTATGACCAGAAATAATGACAAAAAATGCAACTAAAGCTCTGCCTTCAAAAAGCTGACATTCTAATAGGGGAAACAGATACTTTCAAATGTAATTGGGGGAAGTATAAAATATTTTTGGAATAGTTTGGTAACGTCTCTAAATCTGAAAGACATTTGCATCCAACAACACTTCATAGAAATTCTTGCATATGTATAATGATGTTAATGTTATTGAAAATTTGAATAAGCCTAAATGTCTATCAAAAGGATATAAAATTAGACAACATAATAAAACCATAAAATGAAATATAACACAACTATTATAAAAGAATAAGCTGAATCTGCATATATTACCATATAATGATGTTTTTAAAACAGCAAAGTTTGGGGTTGTAGATATAATTAAAGCTCAATTTTCTTAAACATATATCAATAAAAAAAACAGTTGAACCTTGAACAACGTGGGTTTGAACTATGCAGGTCCATGGATTTCTTTCAATAGTAAATACTACAGTACTACATGATCTATGGTTGGTTGAATCTACAGAGGCAGAACTGGGAATACTGAGGAACCCAGAGGATAGGGAGGGCTTAAGTTACATGTGGATTTTCAACTGCATGGATCATCTGTGTCCCTAACCAACCCTTCAGCCCTGACGCCATGGGACAATGGCCTACGGTATGTATACCTGAATGATTTATAATTTAAACACTCCTATCTGTGCTAGACTTCATTTTAATGATTATTCACTAAAATATATTATTTATCAGTGAAGGTATCAAACACATGCTAGATATACAGGAGATATTTTAAGGGAGTATGCATTTTTTACAATAAAACAATACAAAAATACATTTTTCAAAGCATAAGGGATGAGACAAATGGACAGACAGACAAAAAGTTACACGCTTACTATTTTTGGTCAGCACATTTTTCCTCCATTAACAATTAATGACACCCAGTGGACAAAGAGTAACCAATTCAAGTTTACATGGGTAAAGAATGCATTTCAACTTTTTATACAATTTATTATTTATCTTATTAGTATTTATTCTAATATAGTATGAAATATTTGCAAGTGATATGTTTCTATTTGTTTTAGACCCTATGGACCCGAGGGCAATGATTGGTTCATTGCCAGCAGACAGTACATGATTGTTGAATCATAAGATTCTCATAAAAGCTGACTTCTGATACTTTAAACTCAAGAAATCAGCCTAGAAAAGTGAAAAATGCCTGAGGACATATGAGAAAGAGGCAATGTCTAAGAATCCCAATTTGCCATCTAAAGAGGACATTCAAACTGACTGCTAACAAAAATGATCATGACTGCAACTCAATCTGATCTCTGAAATAGCATTTCTCCAGACATCACAGAAGACTTTCTTTAAGAATAAAATCACAGCCAACTAAGATCTCATCAAGGAACTCTAATGCCCATTAGAATCATTTAAAATGCTATTCTCAACTGAAGCCAGCAAAGCATCATCTAATTATGCAGGGTTTCTGATTGCTTATCATCAACTGTGTCCTCATTCAGCTCTTCACCCTGTATGCATCTCCTCGATGGAGAGTCCCCATCAGTCTGAAGAGCAGCTTTTGTAAAGGAAGACGTGAGCAGGCCAGAGAGGGGGAAGATCGGTTAGAATCTGACAAGAAAAACTGGACAGAGAGCAGGTCTTTGCTCTGAAATTCTTATGACGCTGCCTTAGTCACCAACTTGTTTACCTAACAGTCAACAATTTATAAATTTTAAATCTCACTTCTTATTTTAACTGATAACAAGCATTACATTTCAAGTGAGTAAGACATAAAACAGTTATATGTTTGGGGATTAAAAGGAAATGTACCAAAAATTATTGATTAAATAGGAATTTACAGACACACTGAAAAAGTTCCATAGTCTTCTTCGCATAGAGACTAACATAGAAGTTATTTTGTCCAGTTTTCCTAGGAAATACGCCTTGTATTTTGACATCGTAAGGTAGTAACTCCACTGTAGAACAAAAGCATAGCTTATTCTTTGGGGATAACCTTGAATCATGTGGCTTAAGAGTTCTCTGTGCTTCCCAGGTGGAGCTAGTGGTAAAGAACCCACCTGCTAATGCAGGAAACATAATGAGGCGTGGGTTCAATCCCTCAGGTGGGATTTCTCTAATATTGCCAAATGAAAGTTATTAAATTAATATTCAATTTAACATTACATTAAATGTATTGTTCATTATCAGTTATGTAATGTAATGCTTGTTATCAGTTAAGATAAGAAGTGAGATTTAAAATTTGTAAATTGTTGACTGTTAGGTAAATAAGTTGGTGACTAAGGCAACATCAAAAGAATTTCAGAGAAAAGGCCTGCTCTCTGTCCAGTTTTTCTTGTCAGATTCTAACTGATCTTCCCCCTCTTTTGCCACTCTGATTTTAGTATTTCAGGATCTACAGGATTCCAATTTCAATATCCCCAGCCTTCTGAGATTAAATAACTTGGAAAGACATATATATATATATATATAGTTCTTTAGACTGAGAAAGGAGCAAAAGATGCATAGAAATCCTCATTTTTATTTTTTTTAATTTTTGTGATATGGTGTATATTTCTTCCCTATAAAACAATTTAGGATAACTATGGACAAGTCAATCCAGGTAACTTTTCAAGGAATCACGGTAACTCTGCTTTCCGCACAGTTCCATTGGAAGCCATTGACGATTGATATTTGACAACCTGAACGCATTTCCTGAGTTTGAGCGGGTGCGGGTTTCACTAGGCATACTCCACACGTTAAACAACAAAGCCCTCCTTGATGTGATTACACTTTTTATTCTGTGATTGCTACTTCCTGATCAGAGACACATTCAGGCATAAAAAAGTGCGGTAGATTTACTGTGGATTGTGTATGAAATTGTTGGGGGGAGGGGAGGAGCACAGAAGGCTCTCCAATATTTTCAGTTGACGTGGGGTGAATGACAACTGCAGGTGGAACTCCATACAACAGAGGATTGTGATTAATACATTGTGTTCATCTAAAAGGAAATGGGGGCATGGAGTATAGAAGTGTATTTTTGAAGACAGTGTTTGAGGGAAGGATAAATTGCTATAAAATATGAGGCCCTCATTATTTGAACATGCATCATTTGAAGGATAGAGGCTGAAAGGAAGAAGTGCCATGAGGGTGATACTCAATTTTTCTATGAACTTACAACTCTTCTAAAAAGTAAAGTCTATTTTTTAAAAAAGCATTAACGTGATACCAAAAGTCACATTATAAAACAAGATGTCATATCTGATCCCACTGTAAATAAACACACATACACACATGATAAAGAAAACTGAGTTATAGACATCAAAATATAGAAATGATAGGATTAGGAATAAATATTATTTTCTTCTTTTCCTAATTTTCTAGAATTTTCATTAATTTTAAAATAGGAAATTTATCAAATAAAAGTGCATTACCCCTGAAACTCTCTAACAAATGCCCTCATCATCGCTGACTCCTTGGAACGGTAAACCGTGGAATATATGGCTTTCTTTCCCTCTTTTCCCTGATTTTTGCTCTCCACTGCCTTTTTTGTTTTGTAAACAACCAATATTGTAAGCATTTAAGCATTTATAGAGCCACCTAATACGTCCTTGTTTCCAGAACCCAAAAGAAAAAACAGAGAAATTTCTAGCATTCTGGCGAGGAAGTTAGAAGTAACAAATAACTAAGGGCCAGTTCAGTTCATCCTCTTCATTGCGGTCGAGCGGCATTGCCTGAAACAGCAATTTACTCTTGCGTGAGCCCATTAGATGAAAGTTGTCAGTTTACAAGGAATGTCACCCAGTGATTCGGAGAACGATGTGGTTAGCCACAGGCCGGGAGCAATGGTGGGTCTACATGATTCTCCTCCTCTTTAACCAGGGGCATATTTATAACACCTTATTTTTTGCAAATAGCTGCTCTCTTTCTCATTTCTGAGCAGAGCACAAGCTGATATATATTATGGTCTTTCAAGGGCAACATACTAGGTATTTGTCCCTGAAGTTCCTCTATCTCTTTGGCAAATACTGAGAGATTTGAATATAGCTGGTGTGTTGTCTAGGGCATTAAGGGTCTTTGTTTCTGTTTCATTTTTATGTCATTTTCGATGTTGTACTAAATAGTGCCAAGTTACCTGAATCTACAGCTGCATTTTTTCATATAGATCACTTTTTCCTCATACTTGTTGTTCAGTCACTCAGTCGTGTCCGACTCTTTGCGACCCCATGGACGGCAGCACACCAGGCTTCCCTGTCCTTCACCATCTCCGGGAGCTTGCTCAAACTCATGTCCGGTGGGTTGGTGATGCCATCCAACCGTCTCATCCTCCGCCATCCCCTTCTCCTCCTGCCTTCAATCTTTCCCAGCATCGGGATCTTTTCTAGTGACTCAGCTCTTCACATCTGGTGGCCAAAGTACTGGAGCTTCAGCATTCAATGAAGTTTCAAGATTGATTTCCTCATATTTAGAGCTTCTCAACTGCCCATCTCAATTGCTCAATTGGTAAATCCAGATCAAACTACTAATTATTTCCTCAACATCTTGAGATTTCTACTATAATCTTTATTCCACAACCACCAATGAAAGCCCACATTCATCTTCTGGTATTCAAATTTTTTTCTCTCCCCAGAGTTCTTTTCCACCCAAATACCCCACTGCTCCACAATGAGGAATTTCTGCTTTTGAACAGCCAGACTATCTACTCTGTTGTCAACATGACATCCACATCCCATCCTTTGCCTTTACTCACAGACAGTTCTCCTGTCTTGGCCATCTTTGTACAATGGAAGTTGAGCCTTGATCCTGACTCCCCGTTAATATACCTCACTTTGCATCCCCGAACAGAACACATTGCTAAGGTTAAAGACAAAAATTAGACTAGAGGCATTCTGGTCATTGAATTTTCACCCTTTGAGAAATGCATGAAAATGAACAACACTAATATAAGATCTTCGGGAATAAAGAGAACAGGGAATTCCTGATCATAAACCACTCTTCTTTCTCTGACATGTGTAACTTTGCATATTTAACCCCCCTAAATTGACCTTACAGTTTAAATGTATGCCACATTTTTCTTTTCAAGAAAAAATTTAGACCAAGAGGTATTTAATAGGAATGTACTGTTATCTATTAGGAATAATTAATTCATAGCCAGGGGATAATATTCACACCTCTACTCTGAAGAAGGAATCCACTAAATAAGGATCGTGAGTCTGTATCCTTCTCCATCAATTGAAAGAGAAATTAGGTAATGTCCAATTAAGTCGTTTTTGGGCTTTCTGCTGGGATATCAGTTGAATAAGACTTTGGGAACCTATATGAAATTAGTGGCTGTAGTATCAGAAGAGTAGACCCATTGCAGGTACTTGTATTTAAATATAATTAAGTAGATCATACAACTAAGAGATTTGTCTAAAAAATACTGGTGAAAAGCTACCTTTGATCTTTGAAGTGAACTGAAAGTGTACTTGCACATACACCCACAGCACAAAAATATACAGATATTTTTAATTAATATGCAGGTTTAGTGTTGGCTGATAATCTTTCCTATCCTGGTATTTGGAATGCCTATAGTAAGGTTGAGTTGGGATAAATTTCAGTCCAATGTTTCCCTATTCTATACTACTACCATATACATATCAATCGCTTGCTATATGTCAAGCACTATTCTAAGCCTGGAATATTCTATATTTTTCTACTCACTGAATTCTCATATCAATTCTCTATTTTATAATAAGGAAACTCATCATTCTTAGTAGCCCAGAAGCTCTTAAATGTGCTTTGGTGCCCACAGAAAGTTCACGGGGTCTCTCTTAGGCCTGTAAGACAAGACATTGGAGTCTTTACTTCCAGCTGTTTCACCACGCTTGGGGGCAAAAATCCTGACCAGAATTTACTGCAACCTCTAACTTCATCTGGGGGAAGTCAGTGCAAGTCTATCTAGCTCATCTCACTCCATCCACATGACACATTAATTACTCAATAAATGTAATGCATTGTACTGAACAAATAAAGAAATTAACTGAATACATGTTAATACAGGTAGGATTAAATTTTCTGAATCCAAACTCAGTTTTCTGTGGTTTCCAGCTCACAAAAAACTGAAAAGGGTAATACTAAGGTCATCACTGAGAAAGCGAGTGCTTTAGAAGCAAATTTACCTATCCCTCACTTTTTCCCAGCATCATCTCACTTTTCTTTCCAGGGGCAGACTCTGGTAGAAATACTGGAAGGACGTTGGCAGGAAGGAGTATTTGTCGAGACATTTCTATTGTGGACAGTTCAATCTCAAATGATTTATGAAGATTTAGTTGTTTATTGTACACAATTGCTTTATTTGAAGGAAGTTTCAGTCCAGGTGGATTTATTAGAGCCCTCCTTAGATTAGTTTGCTGGCAAGAAGGGGCTTAATTTCCCTGAGAAATGTTTTTGATTGTACTCCACCCCAGAAGTCCTATACAGTGTATCAAAATTGAGGGGCAAACCACTTAGGACTAGCATATGAATGTTAATCTTTGCTATCAACAAACAAGCAAAATAAAGGCAACTAGTGATTACATAGGTAATTATGAAATCCATCCAAAGATTAGAGAGAGCAGTCTTCTGAGAAAACAGGTCAAATTACACCTGACCATGTCCTCAAAATTACTCCCCAAAGAAAGCTGTTTTGTAATAATTTTTTGGGGTCCCTCAAGAAAATGGTGAGCCTTCACCCATTTCTAAATTTTTCCATGATCATAGTTTCACATTAACACTTACTCCTCATCGTATGATTATAGAATTTTAGAACTGGCAAATTTATACACAAAGAAATGGTTCAGTGACATCGTCTACAGTACCCAGCTGAGAGCAGAAATCCACCCTGTCCTCATGTGTTATTTTCTCTGAGAATAAGGTCATCCCAATTAACACAGAAATGCTGAGACAGAAGGTCAGTCAAAAGAAAGCAAGCACACCTTGAGAGTGTATCAGTGAGTATATTATTTCTAATTAAAATAGATCCTTTCGTTTATCTGGTCTTGTCATACTTTTTCTAAATCATTGCATTGTTCATAGCTCATTAATCAGTATCAATGTATTATTATCTAATAATAATGGAAGCAAATCTAAGCATTTTAATTTTCAAGGATCAGGCTAATCCAGCACTCACAGTTTCTGTAATTGCTTCACTGCTACTAAGAAGAGTGGTCGTGAATGTTTTATGATTATAATCTAGTTTAATTGAATTGATTCCTTAAACTAATTATGTGACAATGTTTATTGTTATTCAGCATGTCACTACACAGCTTTGCATAAGCAAATAGAAACCACTAAGTTAGCAGAAAAGCCTTCTGATGTCACTTTTTAAATAAAACACAAAGTATGAAAAAGCTGAAAACTTCAGAGTACTGCAAACATTGGAACTAGTCTTGATTTCCCTTAGGGAATAAAAGAGAAGTTATATAAGCCTGTACACAGTTAAGTAGCAAATTTTGCTATTATCAAATACTGATATTAAATGTGCAACCCAGCAACAGTGCAATTCTTAAAATCTGGAAAGGCAAAAAGAAAAGGTTGCTCCTTTTGTTTATCAGGCACATATATAGGCAGATATATTTTACTTTTCAAAGAAAATTAAAATAAGCACACCAATGTCTATAACAAAAATATAAATAAACATACCTGTATTCTCTGCCCAAATGGTATTCTAGGGGACTAGAATGAAAACATGAGCATTGCTAACACATATGGAATGTTTCTCCACAGACTGAATGTCTGTGCATGCAAGTGGCATAGCAAAATGACGTACTACACCTTAGAAAATCACAGAAATGTATCTCAAGAAGTATGTTGACCTAAAAAATAGTTATAACCTAAAAGTTCGGCTTATGTTTCATTCAGTGGACATTTTTAGGACTTCAAGCCCGGAAGACAGCATCTTGAGTAACCCTGCTCCGGAGATGGACGCCAAGGGGAGAGCCAGGCTGTGGAGAAGGTTTGCAACAAAGGGTGAGGAAACCAGATATCCCGCCTTGAGGAATTAGCGCTTGTGCATGTGTGGGAAGATGCAGGAGTCTGGGCTCACCGCGGTCATCCCTTTCATGTGCCCCTCCGCTGTGGAGGCCGTTTCCTGGGTTTTTCACGTCCTGAGCTCCCCTGGGGCTCTCTGGAGGGCGAGGCTGCAGCCTGAGGACGCGGGACCGCGGGCACTCCCCTGCTTCCTGCGCGCCCACCAGCTCACAGCGGAGGGCCACGGTCGCTGATGCCTGGGGCATCCTTGTTTACTGACATGGCAGGAAATAGTCCATTTCTCAACTATAATGTAGCTACTGTCTGAAGACAATCATCTCACTTCTGGGAAATTTATATTAAGAAAGTAATTATACAAATTATACAAAATAAAGCTACATAAGAATGCCAATTGCAATGCTAACTACAATTTTGAAAGAAATTGAAACATTCTCCAGTAAATGAGCAGTTCAATCAATTTTGGCATAGAAGATTGGTTGATGTAATATTATTTACTCATTCTAATTATAATTATAAAGTCGATGTGAAAACAGAAAACTGTAATAATTAATGTGAATTGAAAAATGCAGAATATATAAAAGGATTATAGTGATATTAATTTTTTTTTACCTGGAAAAATTGTGAGAAGGATTCTACAAAAACAGTACATTTGATTACGGCAGTAAGAGTAAGGAGGACTTCGTTTATCCACAAAACAATCCTATATTATCAAAGAGTAAAGGAAAATAGTTGGAGTATAAATTCCAGAGTAAGGATACATAATTCAAAACAAGAATTCCATAATTTAGAAAAGAATTAACAAATTAAAAAGGTGTAACAAATACAAGTGATTTGCTTTTAGTTTCAGTTCAATCAGGTAACCTAGAATTATTTGGGGAACTATTTGTACAAATAGGAAAATGGGAAGATAGCCTTCTGCATAGGACCACCTGTTAAAGAGACTGCTCAGGGCATCACTATGTACTCTAAAAATAATAGGTAGTACTATCGAACTTGTAACAGCATCTTTTGCTATGAAAGATGCTAAATTGCCTGCTTTTTATTGATGTGTGGCATTGACTATTTGATGTATCATTATCTTTCACTCATCTGTTAATCTCCTTATACTTGCTTTATCAAATGTAACTATAAAACACCCTTCCATTTCTTGGCAAATGCCAAGTATGAATCGTTACTTACATTAGCAGAAACCTAAAGGCCACTGTGAACTTACAGTTACAATAAAGTGAAGTATCTAATGTAAAATGTTAGTACTTTCTGGTGTCCCTCTAATACTGAAGTGATAATATACCCTTGGGCTGTTTTATGAGGTCTTTGTTTACCTACAGAATAGATAAACTGGAAGAATGAAGGTTAGAAATTTCATCCTGTTGGTAGAATTGGGTTGTTACTTAGGAAAAGTGCCGCAGAGCACACACATAATGCTTTGTATAGACACACTTTTCCACATGTGCTATCATTGTCCACTAAATTAAAAATTACTGGAAAATTAATATTGCTTAAAAACACACGATAAAAAAAATATGGGAAGAAAGTTCCAGTTGAAAAGTGAACCCCAAGTGAATTGTAAAGAACGAAGATATAACTCATTTGTAATTGATGTGCCGTGCTGTCTGAGTTGCTCAGTCGTGTCTGACTCTGTGATTGCAGGGACTATAACCATCCAGGCTCCTCTGTCTATGGAATTATCCAAGCAAGAATACTGGAGTAGGTTGACATGCCCTCCTCCAAGGAATCTTCCCAACCTAGGTCTCCCGCATTGCAGGCAGATTCTTTACCATCTGAGCCACCAGGGAAGCCCAAGAATACTGAAGAGGGTAGCCGATAACCTTCTCCAGGGGATCTTCCCGACCCAGGAATCGAACTGGGGTCTCCTGCATTGCATGCAGATTCTTTACCAGCTGAGCTACCAGGGAAGTCCTTGTAATTGATAGTGCCTGTAGAATTTAACAATGTTAACTGATGGATTTCCTTTCCTCTGTAGGTTTAATCCTGCCGTTTTATAGTCCCTACTTAATCAATTACAAGAAATATGAAATCATCCTGAATGCTCCTTAGAATAAGCAGCAACTAGATTAACACTTGGATAAACCATATGCCAACGGTTTGGTTCTGTAGTGTGGTTAGAATTTCACACAAATTGGCTCTTCACTAAAAGTTTCACTAAAATAAACTTCACTAAAATTCTCATCTGGAAGTTTCAGAAAGGAACAGCATGCCAAGGAGAACACCAGTCATAATTACTTTTTGAATTAACTTTGTATTTAAATTTACAGAAAAGCTGCAAAGATAGCAGAGAGCTCCCATACAGGCTTCACCTGCTTTCTTCCTCATTAACATCTCACCATCATACATTTGTCAAAACTGAGAAACCAACATCAGTACCTCACTATTAACTAGACTCCAGACTTCGTTTGGATTTCACCAGTTCTTCCGCTAATGCTGTTCTTCTGTTTCAGGAACTGATCCAGCATACCACACTGCATTTAGTATAATTGCTTTCAGTAAGAAAAAAGAAGAGGTGCATATAAATTATTTAATTACAAAGCAAAATTCTCACATCACCGATTTTCCTGCTTCATTTTGCCTCTTTCCAGCTGAACATGTAGTAAACTCACACTGTAAAATTTCAATGGCAAAATGAAAAATGTAACGCTCAAATTATACACAGATCATATTTTCAGAACCCATTTACACTGTCTAGAATACCAGGAAAAATTTTATTACTTATTTTTCCCCAAATCAAAACCGCTAAGTTCCTACCTGCAGGACTAGCTGGCATACCATGCTATCAGGTATAAGCAGGTGTAACCTGGTAATACCAGGCATTACCAGATATATACCAGGTATAAGTGACTCTACCCCTTGAATGTTCCCCCAAAACACACTCCCAGCTGATGTCCAGTCCAATGAAGAAAAGAATTGGTTGGCTTTTCATGGTCAAGAGACAGCAAAGGAAGGTAGATTAGACCTCAATGCAAAAAAAAAAAAAAAGGAAGTCACTCTATGTCAGGAACATCCAATTATAGCTATTATTATATGTGATTAGATAGGTTTCTAATTAATATGTGTGGTTGCATGCTAAGTCACTTCAGGAGTGTCTGACATCTTCACCACTCTATGGACTGTAGCCCACCAGGCTTCCCTGTCCACAGGATTATCCAGGCAAGAATACTGGAATGGGTTGCCTTGCCCTCATCCAGGGAATCTTCCTGACCCACGGATCTAGCCGGGTCACTTACATCTCCTGCATTGGCAGGCGGTTTCTTTAACCACTAGCACCACCTGGGAAGCACCTAATTAATATATTCAATGACAAAATAAGAATCACAATCTATTTACTATATTTGTAGTTGGCATTTTACATAGTTTATTAAAATATAATTTACATACCATATAATTCACCCATTTTGCCGTATTTATTATTATATTAATATTTTTCTGCATGCCATGCAGCATGGCATGCAGAATCTTAGCTCCCCAACCAGGGACTGAACCCGTGTATTTGCATTTGAAGCACAAAGTCTTAACCACTGGACCACCAGGGAAGTTCCATAATTCACTCATGTTTTGCACAATGCAATAGTTTTAGGTATATTTACATAGTTTTATAACTCTCCCTGTGATAAAATATTAGAGCATTCTCAGCGTCTCGGAAGAAGCCCCACGCAAATGAGCCGCGGTCCTCTCCTCCTCCGCCGACATGCTGGCCCCAGGGGGCTTCCTCCCCAGCTGTGAGGGCTCGCTGCTGGCGGAAGGAAGCCCAGTGCTCTTGGTCATGCCCGGCTAGAGTAGATTTCTGCAGCCCAGAGCCCAGGCGGTGGTGGGAGATGACGGATACCCATGGTCTGCCCTCCCCGGGGTTACACGCGGACCCGGATGGGAGCTGTGGGGAGAGACCGGCTCCAGGGCCCTGAGCACAGGCCCCGGAGCTGAGCGGCCAAGCTGGGGTGGAGGGCGGGCGGGGAGGAAGAGGGCCTCTCAAACGCAATGGACTCTCACTGTTCTGACGGGGGTTCACGCGTTTTCTTGAATAAGTATACCTCCATTTACTGTATATCCTGTGACATTTTCCAGAAACTTTAAATGGTTTTTGTGCTTGTGGCTTTTGAGAATATAGTCACATGAGAAAGAACTGCATGCTTTGTTTTGTTGTTTAACTTTCAAGTGATTGGGGCTTTGCTATTTTATCTTTTGATTTCTCATATTTCACTTTATACAGTTTTATTTTACTTTGATTTAAAATACTGTGGCTTTTAAAAAATTAACTTTAGGTCTCTTGCCATCAGGTAAATGATTATTTTTGGAGAGACTCGGGGGCAGGGAGAAGAAGGAACGGAGAAACAAGTTGTCCAAGAAAGAAGAAGAAAAGAACATCCAAGCTGGAAGACACTCACTGAAGAATTGCTCTTCATGCTAATAGCAGGTTTCATCACCACAAACTAAATTTAAGACAGTTTTAACAAAGGCTTGCTTTGCTAACAAATCCTCACCAAGAAGCATGTCATCTGTGAATGACAGCATCAATTTCATAGAAAATTTATGATGTATTAAATAGTGAAAGATAATTTTCTTTCTAGCCTTTATTATTATCATGAAGAAGCACAAAGCCATGAGAGAGGGTGAGAAGGGAAAAGCTATGCACTGACATGTAGTGTTTTCTACCGGTTGAATTATTCCAGCTGATAACATAAATGTATTTGCACAGTTATGTATTATTATTGTTTTGTGATCTACCAAAGGATATTACTGTGCAATGTAAACTGGTATTAAACTACTCACTATGTCAAGGAAGACATTTATATACTATACTATGAAATGATAGATACAGCAAGTTAGTTACAATGGTGTTAATAAGCATATTATTATGTAAGTATAGCTTTTTGTTCAAAGAGAAAAAGAAAAAAGAAGGAATCATCTCACAAGGCACTCAAAAATTGTTTATCTGTTTTTAATGTTATGGGTTATGAAACGAGATGGTCTTTCTTAGGCTTAGAATCATCTTACCCCTTAGAAGAACATGGTAGGAGAGACTAGCAGTATTGAGCCCTGTGGACCCAAAGTCCAGTGCTCCATGTTACTATTAAAAATCATTCGAATCGAGAAGCTTCTTGGCCAAATGGCCAAGGGAATAACTTCCTTTGAGAGTAGGGAGGAGGGTCACCTGCTAATTGACAGAGTCCCCCTGGGTGTAAAAGGGGAAGTTATAATATTGTCTTTTGTTGCTTTTCAAAGATACAGCACGAGAAAAATGACTGTCATTTTTGTTTCACGGATCTCAAGATAAGAACAATGTAAATTGAAGGAATTTCTAAATCTTTATAGTAAATACCTTAAAATAAAAAATGGAAATAGGGTTGGTATGTTCAAAACAGGCAGAATGACAGAGAAGCTCAGAGGATAGACTCAGGGAATCCAAGTCTCAGCTAGTATCCTGCTCTTATCCTAACACAGCGTGCTGAGGACAAGAAGTCACCCTTCTATACTTTCGTTTTGTCACCCATAAAATGGGGCTATTAGTGGGCTTGTTCTAATGGTTAAATAAACCTGCCCATGTAAATTTATTTGGACAGTTCTATGAAAATGTTAAGTACTCAGTGAATCATAATTGTCAGTATCATTGTCATCACTATAATTCTTCATCAACTACCACTAAAATTCTTCCTTAATTAATCAAATTTTTAAAACAAAAAATTTAAAATATGAAGCAAATATCCCCTCATAGAGCTACACCTAGGAAGGCATTTCAGGCTCATATTAGAAAAGAACAAATATTATATCTGTCCAGTATTCCCTCAGAGTAATCATCTTGGAATCTATAACTCACTCTAAACTTAAACACCTAGGTTCACAAAATGCCAATTATGAATGAAAATTAAATGTCTCTTAAAATTAAACACTCCATGGTCTGTTTGACCTCTCTCAGAGGGCACCAATAGCAAAGAAAGAAATAAGGAGAGAGGAAGAGTCCTCATTCCTTGGTTGAGGTTTTTCTCTTTGAGAGTAAAACATACCAAGAATGAAGGTCTTAAACTATATTTTAAAATATTATCATGCAATATTCTAGAGTTGCCTGCAGAAACATAAACAAACAAGTATATAAAAAGTCACATAGAGACACATGTCTTTTTCTTTATTTTTAATCTCTCAGTCATGTCCGACTCTTTGTGACCCCATGGACTGTAGCCTGCCAGGCTCTTGTCCATTGAATTCTCCAGGCAAGAATACTGGAGTGGGTAGCCAATTCCTTGTCCAGGGGATCTTCTCAACCCAAAGATCAAACCTGAGTCTTCTGTGATGCAGGCAGATTCTTTGCTCTCTGAGCCGCCAGGGAAGCCCCTTTCCTTAGAAACGAAGAGTGTACATCCACAAGATTTCCTTCTTCCACCAGTGCTTGTCCTGTCAAGTGCCATACACCATCCTGCATCGCCCTCCAATCCACTGAGAGAAAACACGGTGATATATCGTAAGTCACAATCATATGAATATCACACGTTCCAGGATTCCTACAGAACTCTGTCACGTGGAGGCTTTGTCCTGTGTGTGTGTTGCTCACCCATACTCTTTATCATGTTTCCCTGAATCCCTATGTTCCTTTGCTGAGTCTAGCCTTTAAGACTCAAAGGTCATTTTATTCCTGAAGAGGTTACTAATCCCTTCTCAATCTTCCCTAGATGAATCTACCCTCAGAATATGCTGTACATTTTTCATCACGGCACTTAGCTCTTGCATTATATTATTTATTTACATACTAGATTCCAACTAGACTCTGGACTGTTTGGAGACAGTAACTCTATTCATCTAAATGTCTATAGGACCAAGCAGAGTAAATGATGTATATGACATTAAAAACTGTTTATTCAATGAACAAATTAGCAAATGACCTTTTTCCTCTTAAGGTTTAAAAGATTCTGGAAAAGGAAATTTACATTCAGTACTGTTTCTCCTAACTGAATATTCTCTTTTAGCATTTTCCCATGTTCTAATTCTTTTGGTCATCGTGTTAGAATCAAGTATGAAGGTGAGAGCACCTGTGTGTCAGGAGACTGTGGCAAACTATTGAGATATGAGGAGCCTTTAGTAAAATCAATCACACAGGAAAGAAAGAGAATATTAAATTGAAGATGTATTTTTAACATCTAACTCACTCACACAGAAATAAACTCTAATAAGGTAATAGGCATGAAGTATGCTTTATTTCTTTGTTCATTGTGTGTACATCTGGAACACAATATCTGTTTTTAACCATATCTGTATTCATCTTCAGAATTTTATGTGAACTAGAGAATGAGTTGAGAATTCCTGAAATAAGTAAGTCTAAGCATCAATTATATACAAGAACAACTACAACTATATATTTCCAATGCTGTGCTTTGTCACTCTGTCGTGTCCGACTCTTTGTGACCCCATAGACCATAGCCCACTAGGCTCCTCTGTCCATGGGATTCTATAGGCAAGAACACTGGAGTGGGTTGCCATGCCTTCCTTCAGGGAATCTTCCCAATTCAGGAATCGAACCCAGGTCTCCGGCATTGCAGGTGGATTCTTTACCATCTGAGCCAAGAATATGGGAGTGGGTAGCCTATCCTTTCTCCAGGGGGTCATCCCAACCCAGACATCGAAATGTGGTCTCCTGCATTGCAGGCAGATTCTTTACCAGCTGAGCTACCAGGGAATCCCATGTAGTTTCAATATCCATCTACAATTCTTGCTGAAGAGCAGGTTAATGACAGGAAGTAGGCATAGTCAGAAATGATCCCTTCTGTTTGCTATGTTCTGAATTGCTCTTATTTTAATCTTATTGATCCTTCTCTGGTCCTTCATATCCTTTCTTGTTTCACGTGGTTCTGTGCAGGGATAATTGCTTCCTTATGTCAAGCTCTTTATTACAGAAAATCCTTGTTCTCTTTGCAATTGCCCGAAGTTAAGATTTTTTTATTGCATGTTTTTCATTAATTGTATTTTAAAGAGTATGTCTACAACACTGGCTAAGTACCTGCCATCATGTACTTTTAGCTCAGTGACAAAGTCTTTTTCCATTTGCTTTGCCCTGGAACTCAACTTCTCATCTATGTGTTTCTTGTCATAAACTTTTTCATTCTTATGCAATAGAGACAAGAAATCACTTTCTTTTTGTCAGAAAAATTAAATTCCAGGTTTATCAGAAACATGGACACTACAATGGTTCTTGTAAAAAGTCAAGTAAATGAGAATATCATGCCCATTAGATATGCCAACTACATCAGACCAAGCAGGTCTACTAATTTTGATGTTTGCCTTTTGAGATTAACTGGTTGACTTCATTGGTCTGACACCATAATTTGAAAGTTTTAACCAATAAAAAAGAATGTGTACATAATTCACTATAAAACCGGGCACCAGCAACAGAATTTGGGGGGCATGGCAGGACAAGAGCTACCCGTCTTAGAAGTCCCATCTGGCAGGGATGTACAGACAAGTGCAACGCTGAGAGCACTCTGAAGGTTAGAAGACCAGTTTTTACAGATCTGTAGCCAGAAAGGATGGTCACACCATGTTATCTGTGTTGCTGGAATTTGCCTGGCTTCTGAACCTCTGTCTTTTAACACTCCTTGGAGAGCACAATCTACAGCGGCATGTTGAGTTCCCACACTAGTCACACTGGTGATGACTTGCAGGGCTCAAAAGGCCTCACCAAGCACAGCCTTCTCTGTTTCTCCTGCCAGGCTTCCTGATCGCATTTTAGGCTTTTCTTTAGAAGACCGCACTCACAATAATTCCAAATCAGCAGGTAACCCACATGTAAAATAAAACTTCTAAATCTGAGATCTGAGATGATTTCTTTTTTAAAAGGCAAAATGGAAAACTCCACAGTCCTGTCACTCCTCTATTAATGAGCACTGGATTCACAGCTCCAGGTTCTGTAAACCTCATTTAGATGTGTCAGCGAGAGCCAGCGCCGTATTAAAGGTCTGAACAGGAACAATAATTAAGAAGGCTCAATGCCAATTCCTTTTCATCTTTAACTGCTGCTACGGTTCATACACAACAAATACTAAAAGGTCATCAGAACTCATTTTATAATGACTGCATATTTATATTTCTATTTTTTTCCTTTATAACAAAGGTAGTGACAATAGGCTGAAAAAAATTGGATTTGGCCATGGGGAATACAGAACTTGGAGAAGGAAATGGCAACCCACTTTAGGATTCTTGCCTGGAAAAGTCCCATGGACAGAGGAGCTGAGCGGGTTACAGTCCTTGAGGTTGCAAGAGTCAGACACAGCTTGCCAAGTAAACCACCACTACAAGTACAGAACTAGCCCAGGATAGAAAGAAAGTGAAAGCTCCAGTGCAGGCCATTCAGGGCCGCCTACTCTTTGAAAATCCCTTCAGAGCTCTACAAGAGGCAATTTATACGTCATTTAGAGGAAACGCTCTTAATATCAGGAAATAACATTTATATCTCACTTGATGTGTTTCTAGCTTGGAAACTTGACAGAGAACTTATTGTCCTGGTGGCTCACTGGTAAAGAATCCATCTGCCTATGACAGAAATGCAGGAGACATGGTTCAATCCCTGGGTCGGGAAGATCCCCTGGAGAAGGAAATGGCAGCCCACTCCAGTATTCTTGCCTGGGAAATCCCAAGGATGGAGGAACCTGGTGGGCCATGGTCCATGGCGATCCCAGTACAGTCTGCCGTGATTGAGCATGCACACACTTGCATGATCTCAGAGTACTGGTCTTCTCCTCTATAAAATGGGAAAACAATATCCAGTAATCTTTGCCATAGGATTTATCTCCTAGGATTCCTATGATGATCATATGAATTAACTCATGTTGAAGTGTTTTAAAGAGTTAGGCACACAGTAGAGGATAACATGTGTTATTGTTTAACCCTCACCATTAGTAGTACTTCTACTCCTATAAGTATTTGCTGTTGTGGTTGAAGCCATTCATTACAAGTTTTACAGAAAAATCCTAGGAAAATGGTGTTTGATGAAAAGAATACCACTGACTTTCTTTGGTCAGTAAGTGACAGCGTCTAGACTCATGCCTGGTTGATATTAAAGACAGCCCTCTTAACCAAGCTGAGAAATCCCCTGAGTGTAAAAAAGCGCCAGTGCTATGTCGTGGAGCTGTCCTTGACCCTCTCACAGTGTGAAATGGAGACCTGGTTTAACTCTCTGCACATGTATACAGTGTAGTGAATTATACATGTAAGTTCTCTCAGTATCCGTGAACAATGATGTCTGGAAAGTGGTCCCTTTAGGTAAAGAAATGGATAGGCCACAAACAAAGTCATGTCCCTTGCCTCCCAAGGACAATTTCAGTTCCCCAAATATAATGCTTCTAGGTTAAAAATAAGTTTCCATTTCATTTTGACAACAAAAACAGTATTGAATGAAAAAAATGCCTCCTAATAATGCTATTCCTATAATTATTTTATTTTAGGATGGAATTGTATGTTCCCCTGATACAGATGGGTATTTACTTACTTTGTAGTGAAAATCTTAACAAAACATAAAATTCTGTCTTCAAAGAAAGGTGGTAAGATTTCCCAAATGGTCCCTAAACTTGCCTTGTGGCTGTTTTATTTGGTACTGGATACTTTCACATTTTCTACTTTTTCTTTATTAACATGTACATTGGCTCCCTCCTAGTAAGAAGACTTCAAGCCTTTGAAAGGCAAGCATCTTTGGCATAAAGAGGTCTTGCAGTGAATTTTTAGTTAGAACCACATCACCGCTGAGATATTCTCACAGTCACTGGATTCACCATTGAAGTAGATCTTGATGGAGTTATTCAGTGATTTACAGAACCTAGATTTTTCAAAACTGTTTCATTGAGGTATAACAAACACATGGAAGAGGCATGCATCATAAATGTACTGCTTGATGGGTATTTCATGAGGTGAACACACCTAAGTAAAATTAGCATTCAGATCAAGATGCAGAACTTTATCTGTACCCCCAGATGCCACTATTTTGTACCTTCCAGGGATTCCCTCATGGCTCAGCTGGTAAAGATCCACCTGCAATGCGGGAGACCTGGGTCTGATCCCTGGGTTGGGAAGACCCCCTGGAGAAGGGGAAGGCTACCCACTCCAGTGTTCTGGCCTGGAGGATCCCATGGACTGGAAGAATCCACTGGGGTCGCCAAGGGTCAGACACGACAGTGCCATGCTTTCACCTGCACTTTCAGTCTTCTCTGACTTTTAAGAGCAGCCACTTTCTCTAACTTCTAACATCTTGGATTACTTTTCCCCTGCTTTTGAACTTCACGTGTAATACATATTCTTTTGTGTTGAGCCCTCAGAACTGTGTCTGGGTGTGACATCCACACATTGTTGCATAGAGTTGCCATTCAAAATTAGAGATTTATAAATGCTTTATATCAGACAATGAAAAATGAGGATTCTACAGATGACTCATTTCACTGTCATAAACTCAGCCGATTATCTTTCAGTTCAGTTCAGTTGCTCAGTTGTGTCCGACTCTTTGCGACCCCATGAATTGCAGCACGCCAGGCCTTCCAGTCCATCACAAACTCCCGGAGTTTACTCAAACTCATGCCCATTGAGTCGGTGATGCCATCAAGCCATCTCATCCTCTGTCGTCCCCTTCTCCTCCTGCCCCCAATCCCTCCCAGCATCAAGGTCTTTCCCAATGAGTCAACACAATTATCTTTAGTCAAGAAAAATCTATGCCACCTTGCCCATCCATTACAGATTAATGACTTCTCCTGCCCTTGTTAACCTAAACGTGTATTTTTTCAGTGTATGCTCACATTTTTGACATTGTGTCCCTTCAAATTCATGTTTTGAAATCCTAACCCCCAATGTGTTGGAATTAGGAGGTGACCTTTGGGAGTGATTAGATCATCAGAGTGGAGCCCTTGTGAATGAGATTAGTGATCTCATAAAAAAACAAAACAAAACAAAACCTCTCAGCTTCCCAGGTGGCTCAGCGGTAAAGAATCCACCTGCCAATGCAGGAGGAGACATGGATTCTTTTATCCCTGGACTGGGAAGATACCCTGGAAAAGGAAATGGTAACCCATTCCAGTATTCTTGCCTGGGAAATCCCACAGACAGAAGAGCCTGGCGGACTACAGTTCATGGGGTTGCAAAAAATCAGACACGACTGGGTGACTAAACTACAACAACAACAAAAGAAACTCTAGGTCCCCTTGCCCCTTCTACCATGCTGAGATGCATCACGAAGGTGGCCCTCTGCAACCAGAGAGCCTGCTCCCATCAGAAGCTGACCATGCTGGCACCCTGATCCCAAATTTCCAGCCTCCAAAACAGTGAGAAGTAAATTTCTGGTGTTTATAAGCCAGTCAGTCTCTAGTATTCTGTTTGAGCAGCCCAAACTGACTAACACAATGGTAAAAGTTGTACTGAGATCTATATTCTTATCTTTTGCTCTCCTAGCAGACAAGTGAAAAGAAAAAACATTGACCAGGGAATCCCTTGGCCTCCAGTGGCTAAGACTCCACACTTCCAATGCAGAGGACAAGAGTCTGATCCCTCATCAGGAAACTAAGCACCCACATGCCGCATGGCATGGCCAAAAGAGAAAAGAATAACAATAATCATTAACAGTTAAAAGTTAAAAAAAAAATAGACCAAATGTTGGCATTTACTAGAGATGTCACTTATGCTTCTCTATTCTCAAAGACTGCTAAAAATAAACATGTGTGCAATTTTCCCTCAAATGTCAATAATCTTAATGTTATTGAAATATCGTGTTTTTCTGCCTAAGTCATTTGCTAATGCATAAATCTAGAGTCCTTTGAGGAAATCAGAAGTGCACACTCTGCCCCTCAGTGACCCGTTTCTATATATGGATCTCTGAACTGAAATGGACCAGGGATCAGGGCAAGAGAGAGACCCTCAACTGGAGCACGCTGCGGTGATTTCACAGCTGCAGATGCTCAAGAGCACAGATTATTCCAGCTAAGGCTGGCGTTAATCCAGTCTCAGAATCCTTGCTTTGGTTCCGCCTGTTTACAAGAGCACCACAATTCCAAGATTTGCTTTTAGCCAATTTGCCCCACTTAGTGAAAAACCATGTCCCCTTTTGGGGGATCTGTTCCACCTGAAATTCAGAAGTCATGCTCATCTAAGGACCCTCATTTTGGAACATACTAAGCTTATCTGCAGCTTTGCAAATATATGCAGAGGATTTGGGCAGCTCTTTCAACTAGGTATAAGCTGTGTTTTGGAAATAAATCAGCCTTCACAAATGTTCACCGTCCCTTGAGACAAACAAGTGAAAAAACGATTATTCTTTGAAGTCAAGTGATATTTTGATGTAGATTTTCACTCTGATTTGTGAGAAACAGACAGACCTTGGCAATACAAAAGAGTTTGCATTTACATACTGCTTCCAGCAAATTCTTGAGAATGAAAAATCACCACAAGAATATAAAACATGCAGGCCATAGACATCATAAGCACTGCAATCAAGTTGACTGCTCAGCAATCCATATGGAAGTAAAGCATGCACAATGCATTTCAGAGAAAGACCTTTGGTCATGCTTCCAAACAGCCAGACATTTTCCATACAAATTCCACTTTGACATCTTTTCCAAGTTTGTTTCTCTAGGTAGATTTCCCTTCCATAGGAGTCTATATCCTACCATAATCTAAGAATGAACTCATATTTCACACACTGTCTCTGAGTCTTACTAAATGATCACATTATTTAATAATCTTTTCAACAATTATAACAATAACTGCTATAGTCTGAAATGTTTTTGATGTTTTATGATACCATAAAACTGACAGAGTCCCTTGGACTGCAAGGAGATCAAACCAGTCCATCCTAAAGGAAATCAACCCTGAATACTCATTGGAAGGACTGACGCTATAGCTAGAGCTCTGAACTTTGGTGACCTGATGTGATGAGCCTACTCACTGGAAAAGACTGACCTGGGAAAGGTTAAAGGTCAAAGGACAAGTGGGCGGGAGAGGATGAGATGGTTAGATAGCATCACCGACTCAATGGACATGAATTTGAGCAAACTCTAGGAGATAGTGAGGGATAGGGGAGTCTGATGTGCTATAGTCCACGGGGTTGCAAAGAGATGGACACGACTCAGCGACTGAATGACAACAAAATTAATAGGTTGAAATCCTAATGCCCAGTGTGATGGTATTAGGAGGTGAGGGCCTTTGGGAACAGCTTAGGTCATGAGAGTAGAATCCTCATGAGTGGAATTGGGGCTCTTACAGAAAAAGACCTCACAGAGTACCCTAGTGAGCCTCCTTCTCCTTACTAGTAACCCCCTAGAGTCCTCCTCACCCTACTGCCAGGTGAGGAGACACGTAGTCTGAAACTCAGAGGCGAGTCCTGCCTTGACCATGCTGGCATCCTGATCTCAGACCCGCAGACCGTAGAACTGGAAATAGATTTCTGTTGCTTATAAGCCACCACGTCTGCAGAACTTTGTTATAGCAACCCCAGAGTAAGACAATAACTAAAAGAACAGCACTCACAATAGATGCCTCCATTTTTTTGAGCTTCTCGTATGTCTCAGAATTTTACACGTTGTATAGAGCAGTACTCATATCCCCTGGGCTCCTGGGGGCTCAAACAGGAAAGAATCTGCCTGCAATGTGGGAGTCCTGGGTTCGATCCCTGCTTCAGGAAGATGCCCTATAGAAGGGAATGGCTACCTGTTCCAGTATTCTTACCTGGAGAAGCCCATGGTCTCAGTTCTTCTGTATCTGTGGTCTCCTTCGGTTTCCCTCCTGCCCCTTTGTGTCACACGCTTATGTGTGGATGTCCGTGTGTGATTCTTTTCTTCAGTGGCCTAACAGCCAATAATTTTAATTTTTATCTGAGCTTTGATTCACACTGTGACATTTCTTACAGCGTTCTGTTATTCCTGCTATCAACCTCTCGTTATTGTGTTTTTATTTTTTTCTCCTACGTATTTTCCTCTATTCTCATGTACAGTTTCCTATTTTTTTTCTTTTTTTCTTTCTCTAGGAGGAAGAAAGAGGCGCTTCTGCTCTTGAGGCCCCCAGCGCGGCTTCACGTCCTCCTCCGCATCGTAAACTCTTCGAGCTCGGCACCGGTTCAGCAGCTGTCACCGCCAGGCTTCCTCCGGTGCCTCCTCTCCCAGCCCTTTCTCAATCCATCAGTTGACTTGAAGGAGCCACACTAAAAGCACTCCCTTGGAGTATGCAGTGGTTCTGGGTTCACCTTTTAACCAACTCTCAAAGCAATACAATTTTTCTATTCATTTTCTGACCAGAAATCAAGTTATTTTAGAGAGAAACAGCTGGTTTTCTGGCAGAGGACGCCTTTGACTATTCTTTCCAAAAATTAAACAAACCCAGATTCCAATTTGTGTCCTAATCTCCTTACCCTCAGGATTATCAGACCACCAGTGGTCCCCACACTGTCCTTGAAATGTGTCGGGGAGTCATTTCTGAGGAGGTAGCAGCCGGTTTTTAACTCTTTGCTATAGAATCATGTATTACGGAACATCATAAAAAAGACTGAATTGGTCATGTTAGCCAAACTTTAGGTCAGACAAAGGTTTTTTTTTTTTTTTTCCTGAATTGTTAGAACATTACAAAGATGCTGATCTAAATAACAATGGACTGAATATGCCCATTTTAAATGCATGAACCATTACCCATCAAGAAGCATAACCTAACTCAGTATGATATAAATAGTATTCTGAATGAAAAATTGCCTTATATCTTTAGGAACTTGAAAAATAAAATTGTGATATGGTAATAAACAGAATTAAAGAGCAAACTCAGTGAAAGCAAGAACAAGTTTGACTCCTAATTCAGGAGGTAGATTGCTCAAGTAGGTGCTGTTAGAATAAACCACACACAACAAGGTTAAAGGAGATAAGAGTAGATCTTATCATTTGGAACTTAGTTAAGTGCAGAGATTCAATTATTACAGACAGACCTTCCACGTTTCAGATGATGAGAAACAATTTTGAGGCTCAATGAACAATGTGAATAACTTTACAAAAGAGAATATCATTTTGAATATAATAAAGGATTCAATGAATTCAGTGATTTTGGACAAAACATCATTTTTGATGATTAGTGGAGCATGAGCTATGCATGAAAGAAAAAAGTTTACCAAATTCATCCAAAATATCATGTTTCTTAGACATTTATTGCTTTCTGTCACTTTAAAGCAAAGAAAGTATTATTTGGAAAATCCTTGTGGTTAAAATGGCCATTCAGCTTGTTAGAATGACCATTGTTATTATTGAGAAAACAACTTTCCTGAAAATAGATTCACACTGAGAACAGAATGATGCACACTTTTGAAATGGGTGGCTTCCACTCCGGATATGTTAGCTGAGCAACTGTCTACAGTAATAGGATTTTTTTCCCCATTTTAAAACTTAATTTTCTTGACAATTCTGTAATGATCAACACTTTATTCTGCACATAGCAACTTTATAACATAGGGCTTTGTATGGCTTGACTTTCTCAACTGCATTGCATTACACCTGAATCAACTGAATTGTGGCTGGGACAAAAGAAGTCAGTTGGTTTCCTCAATTAATTTTGCATGTGCATGGCTCCCTAAGGAAAACTAATGGTCTTCCAGCTTATCTAAATAAAGGCCAGTCAACACTGTACATTGTGCTCAACACCGCATGCTGAGAAAAATAGAATTTGTGAGTCTTAACACATAAGAAAACCCTATCAAGCAGATGTCTGATAGTTTCAAAGGAGTGTTTTTAAGATATTCACAAGCTTCATGATATATTCTAAGAAATTTGATGGACCTATTCATTGTGTCAACAGAACTGTGGATCCCACCTCTGCTGCTGGAATTACATGATCTACAAAGTTTTCATTTAAAACGATGGTTTTATACTTTATCAGTGAAACCCCAAAGGTGTAAGATAAATTTAAAATGAAAAAAAAAAAAACAACTATATATTCACAAACTGAGAGCATCTCCATTTTTTAAACAAACCTCAGCAGGATTTGCCAGAATAAGGCAACATTTTAAATACCTGAGAGGATGTAATTAATAACTTTAAATGTGATTGACGAAAATCTCTTGCATTTATAAACCTCAGATGCCACTATGATAATTAACTACTCTCTAAAAGGAAAATTATTGTTATATGCATATCAAGGAGAAAACTTTAAATAAATTTTCTCAGTGAAACTACTTGAATTTCAACCTCATTGTCATTGTACATTAAAAAAACAAAACTAGCATGTTATCAATGCTTAGATTCTCTTTACCAAAAGGTATTTTGCAATAAAAGAAAAATATTTTACAGTACTATAATTTACTGAAATAAATTATTCTCCTCCTTTAAAAAAAGCAATTCTATGCCATCTACATATCTCATTAATTTTACAAAATAAACAAGTAACCCTAGAAATTGTTGGGGAAAAAAAGAGAAGGTTAAAGCTTATCAAAAATATCTTTTTTCCAAGAACAGATAACCATTAAGTTGACATATTCTCTGTAATATATTATGTATGTAACACCCTGTTCAGCTGGTTTTTATTTCAGTGCCCTTATCTTTATAATTACATAGTATCACTGAATTATTCTAGTGGTCTTTTCTAATATTCTCTTATCTTTGTAAAACTCTGAAAGATTTTCAAATACAGCAACTATATCTTATTGAAACTATAACAGTAAAATGTAGTTTGGTATAAACTAATATAGATTTTATCACCTTCCCTCTTGAAATCACCAATGAGACATATAGAAAACAATTATTCTTTTTCAGTGTCAAAGTTCACAAAACTGTTGTCTGAATTAAATGAAATGTTTTCAAGCACTTAGTAAAGCCCTAGAAAATGAGTAAATAGTCCAGATACCATAGTTTCTCTCATTCTTCTCTTTATAGGCAGAAATCAAGTCCCTTTTTACGACCCTACACTCATACTTCACTCAGAGCATGCTTCATACAGAGCATAATGCACAAAATGTCCTGAACAAATATCTGTCATTACCAAACTTCAACCACTATCCAAAATTCTAGGGATGGAGACAGGAAACAAAAACCATGTCTGGTTTTAATAAGCCTTGCTTCTTGCCTTAATTTGGGTGTGGATACCATTCAATGATGCCACAAATCTAAGAGGCAATGTTCTATCGGATCACATCAGAGTTACAATGCAACCTCCATCAGGATTCAGGTGTTTGGTTTTTTTTTTTAATGAACTAGAATAATACATACATAAGTTAATTTCAATCTGATTAATCAATAAGACTGATTATGAGGAAACTGGGGAAAATATAGCAACCTAAGGAAATAGTACAACTGTAGGTGTCCTTGACAAAATGCTTGTAACCTGATTACAATTATTTAAAGTTATTGGTCAATATTGCATTGAAAATTATTGGTCAATGTTACATTGAAACATCTTTGAAGTGTTTCATACCACTCTCAAAAGACTTTATTCAAGTCAGAAATGCATCTTTAAGGTGTTCAATACTTGAATTAAAAATCTTGAAGTTTAAAAGGCAGTGTTTTAGGTTTCCATGGAGAAAAAGAATGTGAGTGTGTGTGTGCAGAAAGAGATAAAGAGAAAGAGAGAGAGATTTATTGTAAGGAATTGGCTCATATGATTATGGAAGTTAAGACAATACCTATAGTCAGCAAGTTGTATACCCAGTAGGGTTGAAGGTGTAGTTTCAGTACAAACACTGGCAAGATCAAGAATCAAGAAGAGCTGATATTTCAATTCCAAATTTGATGACAAGGAAAAAACACTGTCCCAGGTTGAAGGCAATGTGGCAGGAGATACTCATGGGAGGGTCAACTTTTTGTTCTATTTAGGCCTTCAGTTGAGTGGATGAGGCCACCCATGTTAAGGAGGATGATTTGCTTTACTCAGCTTATTAAACAGATTTGTCTCTTCCAAGAACACCCACCAGACACACTCAGAGTAATCTATAACCAAACGTCTGACGTTCCTTGGCTTAGTCAAGTTGGTACATAATATTAGTCATTGCAAGCAATCTCTTATTCTATTTCTCAAGTGCCATTCTTCAGCTTTTCCCTTACTCTCTCACTCCTAAGAAGAAATCAACCCTTTGAATTTTTGAGGACGGAGGCTCCATAATTTCTATTTGTCTCTATCTGGGGTCTGAGGCTGGCAAACATTTCAATGTGTCTAGTTGAATGCCTGGGGCATATTTGGGATGGGCTTTTAAATGTCATTTCTAGTCTCTGAAATAATTTCATATGAAATGTATTAAAATAATTGTCATTAAATATAAAATACTGAACTAAAATATGTTGATAACCTATTCATGAAGGCTTCCAAGTTTCAACACAAGAGTTTCATCAATGGGTGAGGAAAAGGTCAGACAAGTTCTCAAAGAAATTCTGGGAGTTGAACGTAATGGGGCCCACCCAGCTCTGATTCAGTTCTATAGGACCTGGCCTACACACACATCAATGTTGAAGAGGTAAACTTCATAGCTGCTTATATTTCACATGAATCCTTTGTACTTCTTCAATCACATCACACTGAATCAATGAAATTTAATCTATTGACTTGTCAGTAGCCAATCATATTCTTTCTTGAGAATTTTAACTAAGAGGGCTTCCCTGGTGGCTCAGTTGGTAAAGAATCCACCTGCAATGCAGGAGACCTGGGTTTGATCCCTGGGTTGGGAAGATCCACTGGAGAAGGGAAAGGCTACTCACTCCAGTATTGTGACCTGGAGAATTCCATGGACTGTATAGTCCATGGGGTTGCAAAGAGCTGGACACGACTGAGCCGCTTTCACTTTCACTTTTTCAAGAGTAGAAAGCTATGGGTCTTGAAAGAGCTTGAAGACTAGGAGCTAAGGGGTTTCTTCATAATCAATAGCAAAGAAATGGCCATTTTCTTTCAGGGCTCTCTAAGTTCTGGTCTCCTGGATTATTCCTGGTAATTCCAGACTAGTACTAGGGCCCTTGCTGTGTGCTTATGTAGCATATGTCCCCTATAAACATGTATAACTGCTTTAGTGAATTATTTAATATTCTTATTTTTTCTTGTTTATGACTTAATCTCCGTCTAGCCCTAAACTGAAAGCAATAGTAATGGCATACAAATATGTGATAAATGGATGAATGAGTGAATAAATAATAGGCTGATTTGCAGGCATGAAAAAAAAAATCAGAAACAAGATACAATGTGAACCCATAAGCATTGACCTTTAATTTATCACTGAGTTTACTGGTTTCCTGGGCACCAGTTTCTAAGAAGCTTGGTGCATTTCATCTGATTGACATGTTGTTCAATAGCCACACAGGGCTTCCCTGGTAGCTCAGATGGTAAAGAATCTACCTGCAATGCAGGAGACCCAGGTTTGATCCCTGAGTTGGGACAATCTCGTGGAGGAGGGGATGGCTACCCACTCCAGTATTCTTGCTGGGAAATCCCATGGACAGTGGAGCCAGGCAGCCTGAGTCAGAAACAATTGAGCAACGAACACTTTCATTTTCTATAGTCACTAAATTAAAAGTAAGATTTGTTCACAGTTTGGGTTTGTGTCTGTGCCTTAAACCAATATTCCATGGCCAAGATGGAAAGGTATCAGGAGGCAGAATGGCCAATTATTACAGAATCCTCTTTTTCCCTTACAAGAAAAAACAAGCAGTTGGAAAGGACCAAAATTCAGCCTTTCCTTTAGGAAAATCTGCCATGTGTTAAAGATAATTGATATTGTTTTCACTATCAAAGCAAAATATTATTTGGATAGTACATCTTATGCAAATAAACAAACAGAAATGAACCTCTGAACACTCCCTGTCTTCTAGTTACATGGCTGCAAGTCGGCCATGAGAGTCTTTCTCCGTGAGAAGTCACAAGGATCAAGACACACTGAGGAGTTCTTTTAGAAAAGTTTATGCTAGAAATATTCTTTCTAGATGTAGATTTGCCGAAAGTGTTCATGCAGGTCATACAGGTAAGCAGGGGCTTCCCTAATGGCTCAAGTTCAGGAAGATCCTTCGGAGAAGGGAATGGCTACTCACTCCAGTATTCCTGCCTGGAGAATTCCAAGGACAGAGGGGCCTGGAGGGCCACAGTCCATGGGGTCTCAAAGGGGACACGACTGAGCAGCTAACACCAACACACACAGGTAAACTTTCCTTCTTTCATTATGCAGTACATGCTTGTGGAGTCAGAGTTCACAAATACAAAAGAAGGCATGCTGGCATGGGATTGGGACAACTGCAGATCTTCACAAATGTAAGAAAATGGGGTCAACATCAGACCAATGGGAAGAAGCAGCAAGCAAAAGAAAAAACAACTCCGTACTCTGCTTCTACATATAGACCTCTAAAATGTGATGTAATAAAAGTGGAAATATCTGACAATATAGCTTCCTGGAGGTGAATTAAAAATTCCCCAACACTACTCAAGTTCAACAGACCCTAAGAAAAATCAGTATCCCATTAAGAAAATCAGCTTTACTTCAATTTTTCAAGTAATTTTAATTAGTAGGACTTTTTTTTTTTTACTTTCAAATAATGGCAAGTATACTTTCTGTTAACATATATATACCCTTTTTTAAGCAATAATTAATTTATTCTTAGAGATGTCTAGAGGAAATAAACTATAAAAAGCCTATTCAAAGAATATCTACTCTCACTTAAAGCAAGGATAACAATATTTTAAAAAATAAACTATCTTTTTCCAGAGAATGACAGTAAGTATGCTATACAAATGTATCAATTATGCATGTTTTTGTGCCCTATTAGCCTGTATTATGTTGTCTTAAATACCTAAGCATCTTAAAATCCCATTTTAGAAGTGTCTTAATGCAAAACTAAGTGCATGAAGCCATTATTAACTATTTTCAAACTTAATTTACAATAACAAGCATATATGCATTGTAGATTATTTAGTTCAGCACCTCACATAGTTCCATTAAAATTAGCTACCAATAAAACATAGCATATTGAGTTTCAAAAGCTATTAGGAAAGTATTTACAGACCCCAGAGGCATTCAGTTATTTCTTTTCTTTAGCATTATCCTGTGCACAATTAAGGTGAAGAGCTGTTAGAATTGTTACTCCACCACCACAGTATATTAGGTTTAAGTATTACAGGGAAAGATCTAAGGTCTAACATGTTCTGGGAAATTCATAAATCCTGCTCTAACAATGAGGTGTTACATGAGGGAACTATAAATGCATGATATGTGGAATATTCAAATGAGAAATATATCAAGCTTATCTAGGTCCATCCTTAAAAGAAGCTCAGCAGATATCAAAAGCATTTGGAGCCATATTTTCCCAGTATGCAAGATATTCACTAAAGATCATTAAGACTTTCACTGGGATGGCATTTAGTACACAACAGCCTTAATATTGCAAGGGGGTACTCTAATGTGGGCTTCTCAGGTAGCTCAGTGGGTAAAGAATCCACCTGCAATGTAGGAGACACAGGAGACCCGGGTTCTATCCCTGAGTCAGGAAGACCCCCTGGAGGAGGGCATGGCTACCCACTCCAGTATCCTTGCCTGGAGAATCACATGGACAGAGGAGCCTGGTGGGCTACAGTCTATGGGGTCACAAAGAGTCAGACACGACTGAGTGACTAACACTCTAATGTACTGAAATGGTTAATGTACCTTTCAAGTGTACATTTTGTTTTGTTTCAGTTTGTTTTTTTTTTAACAAAAAGATACTTTATAAACCAGGAGACTCTGATCAATATTTTTAAATAAATTTTATATTATCCAAAGCCTCTTCTAGAGTGGTAATAATAACTAAAATATTTATTTTCTTGTCTCATATTCTCCATGCAATTTAATTTAAATTCATTAATTTTTAAAAATTTTACTTTAATTTTATAATAATTTTCAGCCTATCATGGTGGATTTTCAGCTATTTAAATATGTAATCTCTATTTTTCTTTGTCTCTAAAGTTGATCCTAAGACTGACAACACATTTTTTTTTTTGACAACACATTTTTAAAGTTGTATCATTAAATGTTATGCTCCTAGTACATGAATGTATACATTTCTTATTGCAAAATCATACTTAACAGAGTCAGTTCTGTAGAATGAGCATTTTCTTTAACATACATGTAGTTAATTTGCCTACCATGATATGTGTGTGTGCTCAGTCACTTGAGTCGTGTCTGACTCTGTGTGACTCCATGGACTGCAGCCCGCCAGGCTCCTCTGTCTATGGGACTCTCCAGGCAAGGATACTGGAGTGGGTTGCCATTTCCTCCTTCAGGGGATCTTCCCAACCCAGGGACTGAACCCATGTCTTTTACATCTCCTGCATTGCCAGGTGGGTTCTTTACCTCTAGTACCACCCAATGATACCTGTTAAAGTAAAATAAAAAAGCTAGGCTTAATCCACAAAATGACTGTAGATGAACCAGTCAAACTTGATAAACTAATTCAACCAATGAAAATTATTAAATTACATAAAAGTTAATTCTTAGAAACATAAAATATCATATGGAAATTAAAAAAAAAGAACTACTATTCTGTTAAAATTGAAATTGATGATAGCTAATATTTCAGAGGTGCAGCCATTTCATGTGCAGGGTACTCATGTCTAGAACATTAGATTCTTATGTGATTTAAGTCATAATATAAATAAAATACATTTTATTCATTCTGAAAAAAAAAAGAAAGAAACATTATTCTTGATATTAATGTGGTATTTATTTTACCCCTAAGAATTTGACCAAGAATTGTTTTTTACTCAAATTCAACAATTTTTGAACATGGCTTTAGCCATATTTCAAAAGAGAACACAGTGCAAAATTATAGCCTTTCTACTATAATAATTTAATATGAATATGTAATCTCAATAGTCCTAAACTTATTAATTGCCAGATTGGATAACAAGTCAACTGAATTTTGCAATGACTCTCTGTTTACCATGTTCAAGCTTTTTCATCGAAACAACTGAAATAAAAAAAAGAAACTTTTTTGTAGAATTCATAACTAGATGAAAATTTCTAGAAAGAATGTAGAAACAGACATAGGCACCTCAAAGCTCATGAAAATATTTCTTCGCCCTTGGATATTTCAGAAAAATTCACCAGTATAAACCTAAAATTGATATTTGTAATAAATTTATCTCAGTTAATTATTGTTTCAATAGAAGATAGTGGCAAATTTGCTCTATAATACCTAAAAATGTATATTAAATTATTTCAAAATTGCATTTTATGAAGTATGCTTTTTTCTGCAAAGTAGCCCAAAACCTTTATTCAAAGCTTATTTTTCAGAGGTTAAAGAAGCAGATTTCATTTCTCCATTATACACCAAAAATAATATAGTTCACTTTTTTCAGTTCACTAAGGTATAGATTTCTATGCCAAATATAACATTCAGAAATGTATTATTTCTCTAATTTTCATAATTTCAGGAAACAGAAAATTTTACAAAGCTTGGTCTTAAGAAAGAGTAATGATAAAATAGATTTTATTTTCTTGGGCTCCAAAAGCACTGTAGGTGGTGACTGCAGCCATGAAATTAAAGGATGCTTGTTCCTTGGAAGAATAGCTATGACAAACCTAGACAGCATATTAAAAAGCAGAGACATCACTTGGCTGACAAAGGTCTGAATAGCCAAAGCTGTGGTTTTTCCAGTAGTCATGTACAGAAATGAGAGTTGGACCATAAAAAAAGGCTGAGCACTGAAGAACTGATGCTTTCAAACTGTGGTGCTGGAAAAGATGCTTGAGAGTCCGTTGGACAGAAAGAAGATAAAACCAGTCAACGCTAAAGAAAATCAATCCTAAATATTCATTGGAAACACTGAGTCTGAAACTGAAGCTTCAATACTTTGGCCACTTGATGTGAAGAGATGACTCACTGGAAAGACCCTGATGCTGGGAAAGACTGAAGGCAGGAAGAGAAGGGGACGACAGAGGATGAGATGGTTGACTGGCCTCACTGACTCAATAGACATGAGTTTGAGCAAACTCCAGGAGATAGTGAAGGACAGGGAAGCCTGGTGTGCTGCAGTCCATGGGGTCACAAAGAGTTGGACATGACTTAGTGACTGAACCACAAACAGTCTCAGCTCACATATTTTGTATTAATTTTTAAAAGATGCTCAAGCACAGAAGGAGTCTATATTTAATGAATGTCACATAAGTTGTGGCAGACCTAGGAAGAAATAGATGTCAGGCGATTCACTTGTTTACTTGTCAAATGTGAGGTGCTAATAGATGTGTGCTAATAGACTACTATAGGTGTGTGAGATGCACCAGTGGACAAAACGGGCAAGGACACTGGCCTCTTGGAATGCACATTCTAACAAGGAGAGACAGAATACCAAGAAACACAATAAATATACAAACTATATTATATATTAAATGGTCATCAGTACTGTGGAAAATAAAATATAACGTGAAACAAGTTGAAAGAGTAATGAAAAGAGAGGATGATGGCAATCGTAAATATGCTGTTAGTATAAATATCATTGAAAAGTAAAGAGTAAGAATAGGAGGTGAGGGAATTAACCTTGAGGGTACACATGAGGATCTAATTCTGCAGGAGAAGCATCACTTCAAATGATTCCAGGCTGGAGCATAAGCCTGGGTGCTTGTGGGATTGCCACGAAGCCAGGGTGGGTGGATCAGGAGAGAGTGTAGACAGAAGCTGGTTGGGTCCAGATGATACGAGGCCCTGTGGCTCATGCATATTATATTATATCATACCCCATGTCATGCTGCAGTCCATGGGGTCGCAAAGAGCCTGACATGGCTGAGTGACTGAACTTATGGCTCGTGCGTGATCTTATTTTGCATGAGGTGAGAAACCTTTGGAAGGAATTGAGCAGGGGAGTAACATGATATGAATTTCATTTAAACAGGATCCCTCTGGCTGGTCTGTTGAGAAAAGCTTAAAGAGAGGCAAGAGAAGAGGCAATAAAGCCAGCCAAGAGACAACACCTATGGTCCAGGTCAAAGATGATGGCAACTTGAACCAAGATGGTAGCCGTGAGATAGTGAGAAATGTTTGAATTCTTTCTGAAATTAGCGGAGCCAGTATAAAGGCAGAAGCTTAGAAACATGACTGAGTCATGTTCAGATGCCCCAGACCAGCTGAATATGCTGGTGTGCCTTAGGCTGTTGGCTATATCGAAATGTTGGTTAGAGACATAAACTTCAGAGTTGTTAATTTAGGGATGGTATTTAAAACCATGATACTGGATAAGTTTCACCAAGCAGATGAACATATACAGAAAAGAGAGGAAACCCAAGCTTCAGTTCACTGGTTGACGGCATAGGCTGCCAGAACCATTTATCAGATGTGAGAAATCTCCTACAGAATACTTCTCAAAATTGCACATCTGATCCCTCTGAATAAAAAAAAAGAAAAAAAAAAAAAAAAAAACAGTTTCAAGGCAATGGACACAAAACAACTGTGTCAACAATAGTAGCACTGTTTCATGACTAGTTCAACAAAGAATACACCAAAGGATACAGTAAAATGTTTTCCTCGCTTTTTCTCGGGCCACACCTGGATTAGGTTCAATGGGGTGTTTACTGCTTCATTGGTATCAAGTGCACTGAGAAGGCGCTGCAGAAATGCAGTCATGGAAGAATCTAACAGGCAGGACAGCACCAAAGAGAAATCAACTGATGTATCAGTGGGCAACAGCTGAAAACACCCAAAATTATTTATGGGAACACATAGCTTCCTTGGTTCTTGTCCAAGTTTGTTCACACAGGAAGTTGAAAAGATATGGGGAAGAATAAGAAAAGCTAAATGTATATATTAAAATACTGAAAAGATATAGAAACTATTTATCTTCAGAAGTTTGGCTAATTACATTATAGTTCATTTAAAAATAAAACGAAGGTTGTCAAGAGAAAAAACAATGCTTGTACAATGCTGTTTAAAAAAAAAGAAAGAAAGAAACTAACTCTAAAGTTTATATGAAGAGGCAAAACACCCAGAGTAGACAACACAATATGGAAAAAATCAAAGTTGGAGAACTGACACCACCCAAAGTCAAGAATTACTATAAAGTTACAATAACCAAGACAGCGTGGTATTGGCAAAATAGATCATGGAACAGAATAGAGAACCAGAACCAGACCCATGTAATTACAGTCAACTGATCTTTGATAAAGGAGCAGAGTCAGTAAACTGTAGAAAAGACAGTCTTTACAACAAGCGATACTGGAACAACTGGACATCCACATGCAAAAAGATTAACTTACACAGAACTTACACTCCTTACAAAATAACTCAAAATGAATAATAGACCTCGATGTAAAACACAAAACTAAAGTCCCTAGAAGATAACATTGTTGTTCAGTAGCTCAGTCTGACTCTTTGCAACCCCATGGACTGCAGCATGCCAGACTTTCCTGTCCTTTACCATCTCCTGGAGCTTGCTCAGACTCATGTTCACTAAGTCGTGATTCCATCCAACCATCTCATCCTGTGAAAACTTATATGACTTTGAGTATGGTGATAATATTTTAGATACAACACTAAATACATGATCCATGGTGGAAAGAATTAATAAACTGGACTTCATTAAAATTAAAAACATCTGCTCTGCAAAAAATGTGAAGAAAATAAAATGACAAGCCACTAGGGGAAAATATTTGCAAAAGACACATCTTAGAGAAGATTATTATCTAAAAGATACAAAGAATTCTGAAAACAACACTAAGAAAACAAACCACCCAACGAACAAACTGAACCAAGACCTTAATAGGCATGTCACCAAAGAAGATACACAGATGGCAAATAAGCCTATGAAAAGATGCTCCAAATCAAATGCCATCAGGGAAGTGAAATTAAAACATCAGAAATCCCACTACACACCTATTAGAATGGCAACGCGCCCCCCCCAAAAAAAAAAACCCAACACTGACAATAGTAAATGCTAGCAAGGATGTGGAACAACAGGGATTCTCATATACTGTTGGTGGGAACGAAAATGATACAGCAACTTTGGAAGTCAGTTTAGTGGTCTCTCATGAAGTTAAACATCTGTGCCATACAATCCAGAAATCATACTCCACGGAATTGAAAACACTCGTCCAAACGAAAATCTGCATGGGTGTTTACAGTTTTATTCATAACTTCCAAAATTTTAAGATATACAATGTCCTTCAGTAGGTAAATGGATAAACTATGGTATTTCCAGGAGATAGAATATTATTTTACACCAAAAATGTGAGCTATCAAGCCATGAAAATACATGGAAGAACTTTAAATGCATATTTCTGTTTGCATTTGAAATTCGAAAAGACTACGTACTCTATGATTTCAACTACATCATGTAGTTGAAAAGGCAGAGCTATGGAGACAATAAGATCGGTGGTTGCAGGGGATGTGGAGGAGGAATAAACAGGTAGAGCATCAAGAATTTTTTCAGGCAGTGAAAATACTCCATATGATGTTATAAACATGAATATTATACATTTGTCCAAACCTACAGAAGGTACAACACTTAGAATGAACCCTAATGTAAACCATAGACTTTGGGCAATAATGATATATCAACATACGTTCATCACTTATAACAAATGTACCACTCTGGTGAGGATGTGTGTAAGGACAGGGGGCTTATGGGAAATCTCTGTACCTTTCTCTAAATTTTGCCAAAAAACCTAAAACTTCTCTAAAAATTGTTCTTTACAAAAAAAGAAAAAATTAAATATATATGTTAATAAATTACTTATAAATTTATATATAAATTATACATTGATATAAAATAATTGGAAGGGAAGTATTACATTAAAATGAAAACACAATTAAATCTGAAGGATGTTAAATTCAAGTTTAATTCTTGCTCATTGCTACTTTTCCATCACAGGTCAGCAGAGGTACTCTATTCATCATAGAGACTAGAAATTACCAAACCAGAAAAATATTAAATTAGTCATTATCGTGGAGGGTGCAATTAGGCCAATGTTCTCTTATGTTGTTGATGTAAATGTGGCTTGGGAAAAAGCAATTTGTCTCAGAGAAGCAAACAGAGGGAAGAGCCACCATCTGTTCCAGAAAGAAAGAGAGAGCCCTGGAGGATCACACATTAGCAATCACACGCCCCAGCCCGGAAGTGGCAGCGACTTCACTCAGCACTCATTGTTCTGCACCTGTCACATGGCCCCACCTAACCTAAGGGGCCAGGAAGCATAATCCTACCTCCTTCTCAGCAAACTGAGAACTGATGACCATCTCATATCTTTCACACTGATATATAAGAGCTTTCAAATTATTACTTTGACAAGTAGAAAATATAAAAAATTTTTTTTATCTAAGTAAACTCTCAGAGACCATAACATGAGACTCATCTGACATAAACGTATCTTCCCCTGTTGTGTCCTCTCTGCTTTTCTCTCCTCCTCTCCTCACTTTCTTTTCTCCTACCCTTCTGCCCTTTCTTCTCTTCCTACTATTTCTTATTACAGGTAACCTACAACCAGAAGATACTATGATCATATACAGAACAGAAGCTTGCCTTCTTCATTAATTGAATTCCATGTTGACTGTATTTAGTGATTCTTCTCATTGTCGGCTGAAGCTGGCTCCCGTCATTCATCAGAAGAGAAAATGAGACGTGAATGTCACTGCTGACAGCGGAATCACAGCCTCAAAGTGTAGTTCTCAGAGTTGCTGTGTGACATTTAAAGGAAAAAGGAATTTCAAAGATATATTACCAGATGTGACAAAGATGTCTCTACCTCCCGTATTTTGTCTCCATCTTTCATTCTACAAAGTACTGCAAAATTAATCTTCTAAAAGCACAGTCCTGATCATGTCATCACTGTACTGAAAATATTTCAACGTATCCACATCCCCTGCAGACTAAATTTGATTTCTCGGTTTGACATTTAGTGTTCACCGTAACTTGGCCGTAACTCAGTTGTTCAGTTCATCTTTCTACTGTTTTTCTGTTAACATTCCAAGTTCATAATAACTGGCTGCCCCCAAATATGGCTGGCATTTTCCCATCTCCATGGCTTTATTTATGCAATTCTCCCTGATCAAATCCCCTTGTCTCCAAACTCACACCAATTCTTGAAGACTCAGCTAGAGGTTTGCCAATCCCATCAAATCTCCCAATGTCTCTAGGAAGAAATCATCCCCATCTCCCATGACTTTCACAAGCCCTTATACTTACAACTATACTATAGGGGAAAACCAAATTTTAGAAATATTTGTGAAAAGTTTCTCACTCATATTAATCACAACTAGCTTCAGAAACTCTTGGTAATGGGGTTTTAGCAAAGTGATGAATAATGATTAGTGTTTTAGGAATACTCTTCAAGCTGAGTTTACAAGAACACAAATATTTCATTTATTTTGGAAAACTTGGTAGGAAGATACTAAAGGGGGAAAAGACCAAAGTCACCCAAAATTCCTACTTGTGTCTAGAGGATCACTGCCTCTACAAGAACAAGGGAAAAAGGTTTTGCTTGACTTGCTTTTCAATCCCTCAATGAAGTATTCTTTGAATACACACACATGATCATATCAAGAACTGTCAGAAAAAACATTTGACAAAATCTAACTCATTCATGATAAACACTCTCATTAAACTAGAAATAGGAACTTTTTGAACTTGATAAAGCCTATCTGAAAAGATTCTACAACTAATATCATATTTAATAATAGAAAACTTGAAGCTTTCCACTAAGATCAGTTACAAGGAAAGAAAATTCCCTGTTACCACTCCTTTCAACATCATACTTGCTAATGCAATAAGGCAAGGGGAGAAAAAAATGTATACTGACTCACAAACTGTCCCCACCCACAACCCTGCCACAGATGACATGATCATCCAAGTAGAAAATCTGAAAGAATTGACAAAAACACTTCTGAAGCTAAGTGATGGCAGCAAGGTTGTAGTATACAAGGTTAGTATACATTTGCTTACCTACATACCAACAATGAACAAGATAATTTGAAATGAAAAACACAACTTATGTTAAAGTCTCCCAAAATAAAATACTTAGATATGAATTTACAAAATGTGCAAAATAGCTATATGAATAAAACAACAAAACTCTGATGAGCAAAGTCAAAGAATGAAATAAATGGAGAGATATTCCATGTTCATGGACAGGAACACTCAGCATTATTCAGTGGCTAATTCTTCCCAACTTGACTGACAGATTCAGTACAATCCAAACACAAATTCAGCAAATTATTTTATGGATATGATCAAGCCGATTCTAAATTTTATATGGAGAAGCAAAAGATGCAAAGTAACGAACACAATATTGAAAGAAAAGACCAAAGTTGGTGGATTGAAGCTACTCAAGTTCAAGACTTACTGTAAAGTTTGTGTATATATATATATAAAGTGTCCAGTAAGAGTCTGTGATAGAAAAGAAAAACTCAGCCTACTCTGGCAAAAAACAGAAACATACAGGCTGACATATTAGGAAACAAAATGAGTACAGGACCCAGGAAATTAAATCATGTTACTGTATCTGTCCTTATTTCTCGACATTTCTTTCCTCGGTGAGGACTTCATTCTTAAAAGAAGCACCAGTTCACATTGGAGCTGAGATGCTTACATGGCTACCAGAAATTCTGAATATATAATATTCTGTTCTCTACACACTGCATTTGCAGTTCACTTTCTATTCTGGCCTTGGAAAGTCCTAACCTGGCACATCCTTTGGGTCAGAGCCCACACTCACACACTTGGCTAGGCCCCTTGGACCACATTCTGACCTTGAGTTGAGGGGGTGAGGCAAGGTGCCCTTAACGGTCGGGGTTTGCTTGATAGGCGGCAGGAGTAAGACTCCTTGCTGACAAGTCTAGGATGAGCGGCCTCTGGCACCTGGGGCTTGCAGGTCTTTCTCATCCCAGTCTTCCCCTGCTAGGCCTCCTAGAATTCCTGAGATCTCACAAAACTGGTCACAGCATCAGAGCTTTGAGCCTGATTCTTCCATTCTCTAGGCACCTCTAGCCCTAATGCTCAGCGAATCCCATCCTATCCTTCCCCTGCTTTCTGTCAGGACCAACACTTATTCCTCCCACACATCTGCACAGCCCGACTCTGCCGGCTCCACCTGCACCCTGACGGCCTTCCTGGGAAACCTCACACTCCGCCTACCAGGAGCAGCGCCACAGGTATCCTCACCGTGTGTGTTCCCTGATGGAGAACATTCCCTGGAGAACGTTCCCTGAAGGAGGGGCCTGGGTGAGAGAGTGAGCTCCCCATCACAGGGCTGTGGAATTGGGCTGGGTCAGAAAGAGAGCAGGAAAAAAAAAAAAAAAAACCCACCTCTAGATAAAGAAAGATTTTTTTTTTTCCTTAATAGCTATAGCAGACAAATCTCAGAGAAGAATTTGACTGGTCTAGCTTGTTCACACAAAACAAACATTTTATTATGGGAGGGAGGACCCCAAGGAAGATTTAGATTAACTAAGATTGGGTCAAGGGAATGGGAGATAGATAGGGACAGAATGGATAACCATTAGGAAAAGGAATTTTGTTATCAGAAAAATGGGGAAATGATTTGGGGCAAACAAAAAATGATATTTGTACAAAATATTTGTATGTTAATGTGCATTACACATTAGTACACACATTTTATTATTTTTATCTTATGTGTATATGCACATGTGAAAGTGTGTTATGTATCTAATTTTCTTATTTTTCTAGTTGTTTGAGTGTTACACATTTGGCTTTAACGAGTTAGTTATCCAGAGTTAACCCAAATCCGAAGGTCAAAGGAAACACGCCCAACAAGCCTGCCTTCAGTCTGATGCTAATTGCAAGCTTGCGGTGCTGGGCTTAGTCACTAAGCCGTCTCTGGCTCTTTGTGACCCCAAGGACTGTCTTCAATGTCCAGAGGGTCTTGAACACATATATTGAGTGGCTGACCGTTAGCCTCCAGTCTGCCCAGGGTTCAGGCTAACGCCTTTAATCTCCTGTTGCTGCTGTTTAGTAGCTAAATTGTGTCCCACTTTCTACAACACCGTGGACTGTAGCCTGCCAGGCTCCTCTGTCCATGGGATTTTCCAGGCAAGAATACTGGAACAGGTTAGTTACCAATTCCTTCTCCAGGGGACGTTTCTGACCCAAGGATCAAGCCCATGACTCCTGCATTTGCAGGCGGATTCTTTACCATTGAGCTACATGGGAAACCCCTAGAAAGTGAAAGTGAAAGTCGCTGAGTCTTGTCCAACTCTTTGTGACCCCAAGGATAGTCCATGGAATTCTCCAGCCCAGAATACTGGAGTGGGTAGCCTTTCCCTTCTCCAGGTGATCTTCCCAACCCAGGGATCGAACCCAGGTCTCCCACATTGCAGGTGGATACTTTACCAGCTGAGCCAGAAGGGAAGCCCAAGAATACTGAGGTGGGTAGCCTATCCCTTCTCCAGGGGACCTTCCTGATCCAGGAATGGAACTGGGGTCTCCTACTTTGCAGGCGGATTCTTTACCAACTCAGCTATCAGAAAGCCCTGACTTCCTGAGTTTAGTCTCCTGACTAAATACCTAATTTCCAAAGATAATGATATGATGTGGCCCAAACCCCTCATCATGAACCATTGTCTGTCCTGTGACCAAAGCCTTAGGCCAAAAAAGATAGTCCTACCATGCAGCCAATTCCCGGAAACCAGAGGTCACCTGGGGTGAGCAGCCTAGGGCAAAGGCCAGAACTCTCTTTGGATAAGGTGAATTCTATATAACACAGCAGTATTTTAAGTGCCAAGTCCAGACAATGCCAATGGACTTCACTGAAGTAGCAATTTCATTTATTCTCTTAAATTATTAATGAAAAATTGTACTTTAAAAAGCTTCTCTACTCACATCTCTGGTTATTATACAATGAATACTTCTTGCTTTACTCCAATTTTTCTGTGTGTAAAGAATTAATGAGGCACAGCTCACAGATGGATGTTCATATTTATTAGTTTTTGTTCTTTTGCTAAACATGTCCTGTGTAATCTTTGATAATCGCGCAAGTTATTGAAAAAGAGTTTGCACAGCCTTAATATTATTTGCTTATTAATCTGTGACAAACCATAAAATTTGATATTTTCACCATGACTACCTCACGAAATTTGCTCACGCTGTCTCTGATTACAGTAGCAGCACACCGCCAATGCCAGCAACCTGTAGAAGTGTTTCAGGGAGAGCTGGATGGAAACGCCTTTGTTTTCATTTGAGACTTCCGGAAGACCTGAAAATGCTCTTCCGCATCATAAGCACATCCTTTGATCTGAGGATCTGCGTCTGTGCATATTCAGTCCCATCCTGCTGAAATGAAACACACCTGACACCTACCAGTAAGAATCTTTTTGAGATTAACATCTATGCTGGAGATCTAAATTGTCTCCAACAGATGCTGAAACTTCCTTTAAAATTAATACTTCAGCAAACTTGAGTGTATAAACCCTCAATTTGATCAAGTCTGGAGGTACTTTGGCTACTCTGAATTTGACCAAATGAGACCGCAGTACACCCTGGATCCACAGAATGAACCATTCAAATATCAACCAAATTCTCTTCTCCGATCTACCTTGAATTATCTTCAATTTCCACAGTGCTTTCCTAGAAAACAACAGAAAGTTTGTGTCTTAGAGTTCTTCCGGTTTTTAACCACTTTGGGGTCACAGACTCTTTAGACTATAACAAACCCGTAGAACTAATTCTAGAATAATGAGGAAGCAACAAGTCAAGAGCAAAAACAACAAAACGTGATATAGTTCCAGGGGGATGCATGGGGCATGGTTTAAGCATCCTGCTCTAGAATTGTTTGGCCATTGCTACATTAGTCTCAAATAACATACTTCTATCTAAGTACATTAGGGAGACAAGTATGAACTTTCTATTTATTTGGGAACCTTCTCCCCTCTTATGTTGTAGTTATTCCATTGCTATCCCCTTCTTTAGTCCCCCCAGGTCCTCTACGCACCCTTTTAAGTTGAAACCAGTCGCATTTCCCTTAACAAAAATCTATGGTCACATTTGCTAAAGTTACTGTTATCTGTACAAATATCACATTTCTCAGGAAGTAAAACCCAAAGGGAAAAGGAGAGAAAGTAAGGAGAAAAAATCCCAGCACACACTATGTGAAGAAACCTACTCCAACACCAGAACATTCAAGAACTGATCAGAATTAAGAACCACTATCACCTGTTCAGTTGAGTTCAGTCACTCAGTCGTGTCCGACTCTTTGCGACCCCATGAACTGCAGCACGCCAGGCCTCCCTATCCATCACCAACTCCCGGAGTTTACCTAAACTCATGTCCATCGAGTCGGTGATGCCATCCAACCATCTCATCCTCTGTCGTCCCCTTCTCCTCCTGCCCTCAATCTTTCCCAGCATCAGGGTCTTTTCAAACAAGTCAGCTCTTCGATCAGGTGGCCACAGTACTGGAGTTTCAGCTTCAGCATCGGTCCTCCCACTGTCACCTGAGTCTCCCTTATTTTGACCCACCTTATTTGTTGCTTGTAATAGTAGCAGATTTTCTTATTTAAAATAATAAGAATCAAACAGATTAATACTTTTGATCTGAATAACATACTTCAGTGAAAGTCTAATGCCCTCTGGATCTCTGTGTTTCAGTTTTGTTTTTAAAATCTTAGCCTGCATCCAGTCCATATTGAGAAAAATACATTGCAACTCTGTTACTTTCTTCATAGTGGGAAATAACTGAGGTCTGGCAATAGTTATCACTGGGATCATTATTTAAAGCCCTAAACACTGAAGTTTGGTTCCCTTTATTCACTCATTGTACCTAATATACAGTCAGGTCTTAAAACTTCACTTTAAGAGTAACTTTTTGCAATTTTGAAAGGCACTTCTAAGGGGGATGATATATCTATGTAAAAAAATTCCCCAGTCCAGTTGCTCCACATACTCTAAGACTGAGAGATTATATTACTAGATCTTTATGGAATAGGAAAATGTATTTTTCCTTCTTTGTCTTCTTTTACTAAAAACAGGATTTCTCTAAGCAATGGTTATCATAATATGGGTGAACACATCTGTGCCTCATGGCGTATGACACCCCAGGGCGTGTTTATCCCCACTCTGCTTTTACGGCTCACAGCACTCCAGGGTGCAGCGAGCGCCTAATGGCTCTAGAAGCATTGCCGGTAATTTTTACCACTTAAGACAGCTCCTATCCTAGAGATGATTACAAGTTGGATGCTATTCTGTTCTCCACCCCCATGGCTTATCCTAGCTCATTTAATCATTGTATGTAGTACCACAGTCCTGAGACATGTACTTTCTGATCAGAAAGATGGCAATTTTTATACACATGAATATACCATATGTTCATGTTTCATATTCAGATTTCATAGTTCACTCAAGGTAAGTCAGATCCCAAGATCTAAAGACAAAAGGTAATGAAAAGCAATACTTCTCTCAAGATCTCAGAGGAAGTAACAGTAATGCTTAAAGTGTAACAACAATAAAAAATAAGCTTTCTTAGGATAGAAAGGAAGCATCAGCTCAAATCAGTGTTCAAGATTGACAGCATGACAAAGGTTTCTTTTGTGTTTTAATGTTATTGCCTTATTCTATGGGGCAACTTCTATGGACCACCCCATGAGATTTATTAGATAAAATTATATAATTATATGCTATGTATATGGATATATAGAGAGAGCTATTGGTATATTGTATGTATATATGCTACATATGTAAGCAAGTATAATTGCTATTTTTTAGTGGTATTTCTAACTTAATAGTAACAAAGCAGTAGTAAATTATAATGGCATCTCATACACTTGAAAGAATTATTCAGGAATTGAATTAGGTTGTTTCACCAAAATCTCTTCAGTCAAAATGGTGTGTCCTATGCCTTGAAGATAACTAACTACTTTCAGCCTCACATTTCAGTGATTCAGGCTTAAAGGTATAATTTTTTTTTTCAATTTATAATTTAAAAGAAAAAACGATGTCCAACTTTTCCAAAATCTCTATCTTCTTTTCTGCAGTAATTTAATTAACAGTTTCTTAAATTTCACATTATTTAAGCTAAATGTCCATTTTAATAAATGCCCAGTCTGCATCTTTACCGCCATTTATTAGTACACATTGAAAGTGTTAGTGGTTCAGTATTGTCCAATTCTTTGCGACCCCATGGACTGGAGCCCGCCAAGTTCCTCTGTTCATGGGATTCTCCAGGCAAGAATACTGGAGTATTTCCTCCTCCAGGGGATCTTCCTGACCAGAGGGTAGAACACGGGTCTCCTGCACCGAAGCAGATTCTTTACTGCTGAGCCACAATTGATGACCAATGAACGTAAATTAAAATGTAAATTAAATACTAAGGGGCATATTTCAGCCACTGAGCCCAAATGCTTAGCTTTTCAGTCACTTTCTTAATCCTCATAGTGTGCACTTTAGGGATGTGCATAGGGTCTGATGGTTGTGAATTTCTAGTATAACACTCAGGATTTACAGAGTATCAACTCTGGCTGGGTTAGCATCAACTGTGGTACTATGCCCATTAAAAACCAGAACAGTGTTAGATTTTTCTGAGTTTCATTATAGCTCCTAGTATTGGACATGTATTAGTAGTAAAGATATAATTTTTAATCTGATTGATTGAGGGATTAGTTGAATAATGGAAATTGACTGTGGTTGAGAAAAGCTAGCAAATAAATGAATACTAACGAATGAAGAGTGAACTTGACTGTTTCAAACATTGTATTAGGATGACTGAAAGGAAAAGTGTCCTTGGAATCTATGATATCTCTAGTGGTTTGCAGGCCAAAGAAGCAAAAAGAGACTAGTTAATGGCTAAAGAAAGACCAAAGGACATTATTGCTCATGTTTGGAAACAATTTTGTGGAAGGATCCCAGAATAATAATATCCAACATCTTATTCACCAAAGTACATTCTTTATCTAATACAGGGATTAAATAAGATTTAAGAAAGTAGACATCTTCCCCAAAAGAAAAATAAAAAAGTTTACCTGCCTATCTCATGGTTGGCAGCCAACTAAAGGAGAATATTTTTGGCAACTTTCAGATATTTTAGAATTGGAAACAATGCTGAGATGATCCAGTTAAATCCAGTATGTAGGTGACCACTTCTCAGATTTAATTTATATATCGTTCTTGTTATCTATTTCCACGAGCTTTGGCTCTCTCCCTCTTCTATCCTTTTTATTCTTCTTTTCTGAAAATCAGTCTCAATGGTGCTTCATTTGACATATATTGAGAGTCCCTTGGACTGCGAGGAGATCAGTCCTGGGTGTTCATTGGAAGGACTGATGCTGAAGCTGAAATTCCAGTACTTTGGCCACCTCATGCGAAGAGTTGACTCACTGGAAAAGACCCTGATGCTGGGAGGGATTGGGGGCAGGAGGAGAAGGGGACGACAGAGGATGAGATGGCTGGATGGCATCACCGACTCGATGGGCACGGGTTTGAATAAACACCAGGAGTTGGTGACGGACAGGGAGGCCTGGCGAAGTGCGATTCATGGGGTCACAAAGAGTCGGACACGACTGAGCGACTGAACTGAACTGAAGTTTCAAAAAAATAAAAAAAGAAGTCAGCAGGAAAAGGAGAAACAGGTGAACCCAACCACTTAGAAAGCTTGAACTCACAGACTGCTCCTACAAGGAAAGAGTGAATAGTTGGCGCTAAAAAGAAAACATTGAAAGCTGGGTCAGAACACTGAGAGGACCGTATGTTTCCAGTCCGCTGGCATGTACCTCACTGGTCGGCGCGCTGCCCTGCGCCGGGCCCGGTGGGAGCGGGCTTGGGGTGCGCAGGGCCCGGCCCCGGGCGGCGCTTGGGCTCCATGCGCGGCCCCAGCTCGGGCAGGCGGAGGCCCGAGCAGAGCTGTCTCCTCTTCTGCGGGTAACATCCCTGGGCGAACAGCCAAGTGGCTCTCTGCAAGAGATGTGAGGATGGGTAAAGTGCTCATTAAAGATTCTTCTGAACTGGTTCATCCCTAAAGAGTGCACAAGAGAGCTCCTCGATAGGACCGAGCCCCACGCGCGGTGTGTATCAATCCAACCCGAGTCGCTTAGTGGCCCTTTTGCTAGAGCACTTCCCCTTTATGATCAATACATTTCATAGAACTGGGTATTTGTACTTAGGGGACTTTTCCCAGTGAGGGAGATTCTATTCTTATCACCTCCTTTTATGTATGTACATAAAGAGAGATGTTTGTGAGTCTATAAAAAGTACCCTTGATCTTGTTTGATAGACTGTGTCCTCCTTAGAGTGAATAGGCTGTCAAGTGGTGACTTTGCATTTGCAAATGAATGGCAATATGTGTGCCAAATTCCCTGCCCAGCCACAAAAGTAACAGGAGGAGAATTTTATTTCTGGAAGAGGATTTCAAAACAGGTCAGTTCTCATTCACTCCTCAGCGGGTGCTGCTAAAATCTAGAAGATGTAAGACAGGGCTGTTAAACACAGCGGACAAAACAATAGTACATCAATCAGTGCCTAGAAATAGACTTTGAAATGTTATTTATTACCCGTTTTCATCAAATATGCATTACTCTAATGATCAGCATATTATGAAGACAGGCATTTTAGAGACAAATTATAAGATGGACTAAAAAAGATTGCTATCATCTTGGCAAAGAAGGGCAGTTTAATTTTTAAAAATCATATAATTGTTATGGAAAAGAATCTGTATAAATCAAACATTGCAGAGAGACAAGATTTTGATCAATCATGGCAACCCTCTAGAACTTTCCACGCAAAACCATATAAAGATGCAAAATAAAGTTAAATTTTAGACTGTTACCATCAAGAGCATGCTTTATCACTGAAGTTCTGCTTTATTTATTTAGATGATATTGGTGTGAATAGATTAAAAAACCAATATGAAAGAGACTCTGAACTCTTGTTTTCAAAAATATTTATAGGTTGGCACCTGGAGGCTTGCAGTAGTTCCTGAAAAGTCAATACAGAAGTCTCGCGCAAGGTCTTCTGTTCTTTATTAGAGAAACTGACCGCCGAGAGGAGCCCTCTGGTTGTCTGACACCAGGACAAGCCGCGCTGACAAGCCTTTCTCGCCGAGGCAGCCGCGCCGACCCAGCAGCAGCGCAGCCTGGATCCTGACCGCCTCCGGCTGCGCCGCGGCTGCGCCCTGCCCGTCCCTGCTGCCCGTGAAACCTCACGGCCCGCCGAGTGTCCTCTGACCTGCAGCCGCTCCTCGGCTCAGCACCGTGTGCCCCAAGTCTCATTCTTCTGCGTGGGCCAAGCATGTGATCCTGTTCAGAATCCTGCTCCTGATGTTCATTTTCCTCCATCAGCTAAGACTGAGAACTAACTGTTGAGAAGGAACAGATATTGTGGCTTCAATGTGGCTCTTCACACTCCTGCCCAGTCATGGAGTTTCTGACCTCTGGCAGACTGTCTCCAGCTGTCTGGAGGACATCCTCCAGGACAGGAAGATGCCTGAGACAGGGAGACAATGGAACAACTGTCAAGAGTTCACGTGGGGTAATTTTGCTGGAGGAGAGAAGCATCTGTCGTGGGCAATTTCAGGACTGGGCTAAAATAAAGAAAGGTAATAAAGAGAATTAGCACTGGAACACCCAGTGACCAAAAGAATATGACAAAAGAATCAGAGAAAGACAGGAGGAGAAAAAGAACAACTAATGGGGTCATCCAGATGTTATGCTTCAAAAAATGTGCACACATAAAGTAAAGAGGAGCAGAACTTTTAGCAAGAATAAGGTCAGCACTTTTCCTTTCTTGCTATTATTATTTAGTAGGCAGGTTTTAATTTCTAAATCAAGATATTTTGAGTTTCTGTATCTTCAAGGATCACTTGGTGATAAATGATCTGTAGACTAGTCAAAACCCCATTTGCTTGTTCCTTCTGATGTCCTCTGTGTTATATTTTCATCATAATTTTCTTTTACTTAATTAAACCTTCCATGCAGCCCAAAGTAAATTGGAAGGATTGCTGAAATTGGGTCATTAACGTAACTTCTAAGCAGAGGCAGTCTGCCAGAATTGTTTTTTTTTTAAATCTAAGATAAAAATAAAAAGGAGAAGGAAATTGATGCTAGGCTTTTGGGAAAAAAGAGAGTACACTTCCCCTAAGAGGAAAAAAAGATAACTAAATGAGGGAAAGTAAAAGGTATCTAACTACTTAGAAGGCTGAGGGAGGATTAATATAAAATGAACCAAAGTAAATAAGTAAATAAACAAGTAAATAAATAATAAAGTGAACAGAACCTAGTCATAAATTAACCATGGAGCTCAGAGGATTCAAAGCAATTATAGTAAAATACATAGCCAGAGTCTAAGCGCCCCTATGACACAGGATAATTGAGCATGAACACAGTTATATTTACAGTGAAGTAATTAATGAAAGACATATAAGGCAATTATAGTAGTCAGGATGCTTTTTTACTCCCATTCCATAAAGTCAAATGCAGAGGACAAACAGCAAGGATTAGTCCCTCAGGAAACACCCCTGAAACCGAGGAGGTATGCATGAGGTTTGGATGCTAGACTAGTTGCATCTGGCAAACATTTGGGTTGTACTACCCCATGCCTTGGAAAGACTTCAGTAGTGCAAAGGATGGTCTTTTTAAAAATGTACTGACAAGTTGTTCTAGAACCAAAAGAAGTGAAGGATAAAGCATCTGCCTCACCACCCAGATAGTGATTTGATCAGATGTTTCAATGCCTCATGATACAGCGTGCATTCTCAGTCTCGTCCAACTCTTCACGACACAGTGGACTGTAACCTGCCGGACTCCTCTGTCCACAGGATTCTCCAGGCAAGAATTCTGGAGTGGGTTGCCATCTCCTTCTCTAGGGCATTTTCCCGACCCAGGGATTGAACCTCTGTCTCCAACATCTCCTGCATTGGCAGGCAGATTCTTTACCACTGTACCACCTGGTAAGCCCCGTGACACGATAAAACAACAAAAATTTTCTTAACAACAACAACAAAAAGAAATGAAAACAACAAATATCTCATTAAAAGTTAATAGAATTTTACTTCTAGAGCTGTCAGAGTAGCTGGTATTGGATGAAAACTCCTGCAGATAAGATTATATAAACACTGGATAAAATGAGAGAAAAGAAATGGTCAGAAGCAAGAAGAAACTGGAAGAGAGTCAACCTTTAGCAAAGAAGCATTCACGTGGCAGCTTCAGCTTTATGAAACGTCTCATGTGAGGAAGTCCTCACTCTTCAGTGTGGGATGTTTGGACCTCAGGCAGAAAGCATGGGTCTTACTCCCTGGGTTTCAAGACTGTCACAGCACCTAGAATCTATTAAAGGGAAACCTGGAAAAGAGTCATCATATGAGGAAGTACAGAATTCTGCATTTAAAATCGCCCAAAGCCTTGGTTGACCTCTGCTCTGTAAACAGCTCAGACTCCTAAGTGTCTTACAAAAACTGACAAACTGTTAGAAATTTTAGCTGCTGCCAACCATAAGGGAACTAGCTTTTAGAGTTTGAGTCCAGACGAATTCACTCCTGATAAAACAGTTACAAATGTTCTCCAGGAGAAGATAACATAATTACTCTCCAGAACACTTTATACACAATTTTCTGTTTATAAGACAAAAATTCCTAGATAAGAAAAACATAGAAAAATATGATTCACAATGAAGTGAGACATTGGCTATCAGAAGCCAACTGAAATATACAGGGAGGTCAGAATATAAAGCAGATATTATAAATTTGTTTGAGGACTCAGGAAAATATAGAGTGAAAAAAAAAAGAGAATTTCACCAGAGAAATAAAAACTGCAAACAATGGAGACCCAATAGTACAATATGAGAAATTTTAAAAATCAGAGGATTGAAGACAGCCACATTCAGAAGAATGAAACTAGACCACTCTCTTACACCATACACAAAAATTAACTCAAAATGGATTAAATACTTGAATGTAAGACCTGCAACCAAAAATCTCCTAAAAGAAAATATTGATAGCTCATTGACTTAATGTCTTGGCAATCATTTTTTTTTAATTTGATACCAAAAGCAAAGGCAATGAAAGCAAAAATGAACACGTTAGACTACCAAAACTAAAAAGGTTCTACACAGCAAAAGAAACCATCGACAAAATGTAAAGGCAACTCACTGAATGGGAGAAAGTTATTTGCAAACCATATTTATGATGAGATTAATTTCTAAAATATAAAAAAAATTCATACAACTCAATAGCAAAAACAAACAAACAATCCAATTAAAGCATGGGCAGTGTATCTAAATAGACATCTTTCCAAAGAAAACATACAGATGGCCAACAGGAACATGAAAAGATGTTCAATGTCACTAATTATCAGGGAAACGCAAATCCAAATCACCGTGAAATACCATCTCACACTTGTTAGGATGGCAGTAAATAACACTTGTTGGCAAGGATGTGGTGGAAAGGGAACCCTGTGCACTGCTGGTGGGAGGGTAAATGGGTGCAGGCACTGTGAAAAACAGAACGGAAGTACCTCAGAAAATTAGAAAACAGAACTCCCATATGATCGAGCAATTCCACATTTGGGTATTTATCTGGAAAAAAACATTAATTCAAAAAGGTAAATGCACCCCTGTGTTCATCATAGCATTATTACAGTAGTCAAGATAGGGAAGCAACCGAAGTGCCACTCAGCAGATGTGGCATATATTAAAAATGAAATATTGGTCACTAAAAAGGAAATCTTGCCATTTGGGAAAAAAATAGATGGATCTTGAGGGTATTTTACTAAATGAAATCAGACAGAGCGAAGACAAATACCACGTGACCTCATTTATCAGTTCAGTTCAGTCACTCAGTTGTGTCTGACTCTTTGCAACCCCATGGACTGCAGCACGCCAGGCTTCCCTGTCCATCACCAGCTCCCAGAGTTTACTCAAACTCATGTCCATTGAGTCAGTGATGCCATCCAACCATCTCATCCTCTGTCGTCCCCTTCTCCTCCTGCCCTCAGTCTTTCCCAGCATCAGTGTTTTTTTCAAATGAGTCAGCTCTTCGCATCAGGTGGCCAAAGTATTGGAGTTTCAGCTTCAACATCAGTCCTTCCAATGAACACCCAGGACTGATCTCCTTCAGGATGGACTGGTTGGATCTCCTTGCAATCCAAGGGACTCTCAAGAGTCTTCTCCAACACCACAGCTCAAAAGCATCAATTCTTCGGTGCTCAGCTTTCTTTATAGTCCAACTCTCATATCCATACATGACCACTGGAAAAACCATAGCCTTAGACGAACTAGACGAACCTTTGTTGGCAAAGTAATGTCTCTGCTTTTTAATATGCTGTCTAGGTTGGTCATAACTTTTCTTCCAAGGAGTAAGCATCTTTTTATTTCATGGCTGCAGTCACAATCTGAAGTGATTTTGGAGCCCAGAAAAATAAAGTCTGCCACTGTTTCCACTGTTTCTCCATCTATTTGTCATGAAGTGATGGGACCAGATGCCATGATCTTAGTTTTCCGAATGTTGAGCTTTAAGCCAACTTTTTCACTCTCTTCTTTCACTTTCATCAAGAGGCTTTTTAGTTCCTCTTCACTTTCTGCCATAAGGGTGGTTCATCTGCATATCTGAGGTTATTGATATTTCTCCCAGCAATCTTGATTCCAGCTTGTGCTTCATCCAGCTCAGCGTTTCTCATGCTATACTCTGCATATAAGTTAAATAAGCAGAGTGACAATATACAGCCTTGATGTACTCCTTTTCCTGCTTGTAACCAGTCTGTTGTTCCATGTCCAGTTCTGGACATGTTGCTTCCTGACCTGCATATAGATTTCTCAAGAGGCAGGTCAGCTGGTGTGGTATTCCCATGTCTTTCAGAATTTTCCACAGTTTATTGTGATCCACACAGTCAAAGGCTTTGACATAGTCAATAAAGCAGAAATAGATGTTTTTCTGGAACTCTCTTGCTTTTTCAATGATCCAGCAGATGTTGGCAATTTGATCTCTGGTTCCTCTATACATACAATCTAAAAACCAAATGAACAAACAAAACAAATTTCAAAGGTACAGAACACAAACCGGTGATTTCCAGAAAGGAAGGGGGTAGGGGTATAAGAAATGAGTAAAGGAGTTGAAGTGATACAGCCTTCTAGTTATAAAATAAATAAGCCACAGGGATATATGTACGCATGGAAATTACAGTCAGTGCTATTGTAGTATTGCATATTTAAAAGTTGCCAAGAGAGTAAACCTTAAGAGTTCTCATCACAAGCAAAAAAATAAAAAAAGTAACTTTGGTGCAATGACAGATGGTAACTACACAGACTTACTGCAGTGATTCCGTCACAGTGGATACAAATATTGAATGCTCACGCTGCACACCGGGAAGTATTATGTTACATGGCAATTTTTCCTCAATCTTAAAATCAGTGGATGAGATTAGCAGAATGTTTGATACGGAAGACATAGGATCAGTGAACCTGGAGACAGATCAGTAGAAATCATCTAATCTGAAGAGGAGAGAAAGAGGATTTATCCTCAGTGACGAGAGGAACAATACGGAGCAGTCTAACATGTGAGTTATTAGAGTCACAGAAGGAGAGAAAAGGGGACAGAAAAATATTTGAGGAAACAGTGGCAGAAAAGTTCTCAAATTTGTTGAAACATGAACTTACAGTTTGATGAAGATCAGCAAAGCATAAGCATGATGAATACAAAGAAAACCACACGCAAGCTTACAAACTGCAAGCAGTCAGGAAAAAAGGTTGGGGACCGTGATATGAATGACTGTGTGCAAAAAGAGCAAGGGGGTATTGGTACATTCTCACAGCTAACTGAATTATACATGGAGATGTATGCATTTCATTCTGTGTGCATTAAACTAAGACACTAACAGACACTGAATTACAGTTTGTAGGTTTGCTTCTTTTTCACAGTGGTATGAGTTAGAAATTTAAAACCTGTACTCCATATACTCTAGCTTCAACGGAAGTGTAAGTGTATTGAGGATAGTGAAAGCTAGGTTTCTCATTGTTGGAGAAGGAGTTACAAACGTGGAAAGACAGCTGACTGGAATGCACTCTACAGGGCCGGACTGGAACAGGAGACATCAGTATAAACCAATAAATATATACACACACACACAGAGAAACACAAATCTTTATCTATGTAATACGTGTGCACACATATACGTGCGTGTATGTAGATATGGATGTCTAGGTATCTGATATGTCTGATGATGTGAGTATGTGTGCAAGCATACACCTGTACATATCTATTTCCTAGGCTCTCTGATGAAGGGGCCTAGAAGCAATGGTCCGTCGGCAGCACTGAATATACCTAGAGCCCAAGTCTTGGTCTCTATGGACCATTCTCTGCTGAAATAAAGCAGAGATACTTTTTTCAGAAAAGCCTAGAACCTCTTACTGCACCATAAAGCAAGGAAGTGCTGAAGGAATGCTGGAGGCGTACTGAAAGAATACAGGCCAGTTTGAAAGAGATTCCACTGGACAAATTTTGGACAATTTGGATGTTAAATATTGATTGAAATGGCTTATATCCCATTGAATAAAATAGAGATTCATACATCCATGTAGATATAAATAGAGTACATAAATAGATGGGAAAGTTCTTCCTTAGAGTAGATATACTAAATATTTTCCACTGGACAAGTTTTGGACAATTTGGATGTTAAATATTGATTGAAGTGGCTTATATCCCACTGAATAAAAGAGATTCATACATCCATTTAGATATAAATAGAGTACATAAATAGATGAAAAAGTTCTTCCTTAGAGTAGATATACTAAATATATTCCACTGGACAAATTTTGGACAATTTGGATGTTAAATATTGATTGAAATGGCTTATATTCCATTGAATAAAATAGAGATTCATACATCCATTTAGATATAAATAGAGTACATAAATAGATAAATAGATGGAAAAGTTTTTCCTTAGAGTAGATATATATATATATATATATGTATATATATGATGCTTAAACTAGTGTGCAAAAGTTTAATGAGAAACAGGATGTTTCTGTAGCTTCAAAGTATCGTCCTCTCCATCAATTGCTTATTAATTTCAAAGGGAAAATGGTGGAAAAACTTGGCAGACTACACCTTAACCAAGAGATAAACCACAGTAGCACAACCTCTGATGGGGTACGCTGAGAAGGGTACAATGTCCTTCTGCGATAGCTCTACTAAAACACATCATGCCGATTTCATCATGGAGACACCAAACAAGCCCAACAGAGGAACATTCTACAAAACAACTATTTAAAAATATCAATGTCAAAAGGCACAAATAAAAAGAAACTGTTCTAAAGGAGAAGAGAGCCGTGAAAATGAAAGGAAATGCATTACACTTCCTGTACTGAATTCTAGACCAGGGGAAACAGAAAATAGCTGCAAAGGATATGGAGGCAGCTGATAAAATTTGAATATGGAAAATAGACTGTATTTTATCACCATTAAGTTCCCTGATTTGATCACTGTACTGGTTTTGTAAGAGAATGCCTCATTTATCAGTAAATAGCTACGTCTCCAACTTACTCTCATATGGTTCAGAAAAAGACATAAACATATAAGGGTCAAACACATATACAACTAATCCCCATTATTCACAGAATCCAATTCCATGAATTTGCCTACTCACTATATTTATTTGTAACTCAAAAAAATCAATGAGCATAGTACTTCAGTCATCATTCATAAGCATAGGCAAAGTGGCAAAAAATCTGAGTCTCCTGACTTGCATGTTCCCAGAGGAGGCAGAACAAGGTTACACTTGGCCTTGTTTCAGCCCTCATGTTGCAAACACATGTCCTTTGCCAGGTCTATCGAGTGTCACTATTTTTTTGGCATTTTTTAAACTTTTTTTGGTGATTTTAATATTTAAAATGACCTCCAATCACAGTGCAGAAGTGGTGTTTAGTGTTCCCAAATTCGAGAAGGCTGTAATGTGCCTTACAGAGAAAATACGTGCCTAAGTAAGCTTCGCATAAGTTATAGTGCCCTTGGTCAAAAGTTCAATGTTAATGAACTGACGTTGTTGATTATATTGATTATACTGTCAATAAATCAATAAATGTTTTAAATAAAAATATTTATCATTTATATATCAAATAAGCTCTCTTTAAACAGTACACACATAAAACAAAGTTATGTGTTGCTCACTTGATTAAAAATGGTTGTGACCAGAGATCCAGAGGAATATAATCCTGTATTTCTTCTAAGAGCAAATATTCAGTATTTGCTAATTCAGTGCTCCTGCCAGAGTTACAGAATATAGCTACTGCAAATAACGGGACTCCACTGTGAACTGATTTATGATACATACATACATACATACAGGTACAGATGTATGACTGACTACATAGATGTGTAAACACAGACAGGAAACGGAACAAGAAGTAAAAATTGCTGCTGAATCTGGGGGAAAGGTATATAGGAATTCTTCTTAATAATCTCGCAACTTTTGTGCAAGTGAAAAATGGTACCAAAATACAAAGCTGCCAAAATATATAATGGATAATAAATTATCACACGATTCTCCTGCTTACGAGAGACACACATTGGTCTCTTTTCCTCAGAAATCAGAAGTCCTATAGGAATGCAGCCATCCATGTGGTGACAATTAGAGAGAGACGTACTGGTTTAATAAAGTCTAGGCACCAGGAGACATAGGCCCATTCATGCAGTAAAGATGAAGTAACCAAAAGACACAGAAGAGAAACCACGATTGTTTAAGTAGCCTTTCGAGCTCAGGAAGTGTGCAGCCTGGCCAAGACACAGTAAGCCGCAGGGTAGAAGGTGACATTAACCCTCAAGAGACTGTGCTTTTCTTGGGGACCTGCTATAGCAAGGGAGACTCGCTCACAGGAGAAGGCTCACACTCTGGGAAGTGGGATTTCTTTATAGTCACGTTGGCTTGGCCTGTCCAAGCCCACTGGCTCAGACTGGAGGAGTCTGTCCTGCTGAAAGGGCTCTCTCCACTCGCCCCTCCCCCTGTGCCTGGGTGGCAACAGCAAAGGACTAATCTCAGATAGGCTGCGGATCTTACTTTTAATTAAAATATGTTCCTTATATCATGGGGCCATTAGTTCCCGACATTAGATTCTACCACTCGTTTCTAATATTAATGGATCTGGGCTCTTAGCCCTTCCAGCTATAATTTTAACATTAAGGCCCATATTTTTTAATATGAAATACCTGTCCTTAAGAAAACATAGTTTTATAGCTACACACACACATACACACACACACACACACACACATATATATATATATATATATATAGCTTCTATGATGTCAAACATATGACTTTGAAAAAGAAACCTAATACTGATACTTTGGCCACCTGATGCGAAGAACTGACTCATTTGAAAAGACCCTGATGCTGGGAAAGATTGAGGGCACAGGAGGAGAAGGGGACAACAGAGGATGAGATGGCTGGATGGCATCACCAACTTAATGGACATGAGTTTGAGTAAACTCCGGGAGTTGGTGATGGACAGGGAGGCCTGGCATGCTGTGGTTCATGTCGCCGCAAAGAGTCGGACACGACTGAGCGACTGAACTGAACTGAATACCAATATTGTTTTCAATGTTTTTATTCATTGTTTTCATTTTTATTATTTTAATGGCTATAACTCAGATAATCACATATTGATTTACCTATCAAATTTTTGGGGAAAAAATAACAAGGTAAAATACAAAAATTAATAGTCATTCAACTTATCTATTTAAATAAAAATAATTTTATTGACTATAGTGTTAATAATATAACTGAAGGATAGACGTAGACTTAGGACTTAATTCAATATGATGAATGTTTACTGAGACTTACTTTGTGCTGGAAGGTTCCTATCTTCAAGAAGCTCACACAAGATACACACATATACACACAATCACACACAATCATGATCAGTTATATCACAGTTGACGGAGGTTGCAATAAATATTGGGAAGAAAATGAATATTTATTGATCACTGATAATATGCTTACCACTGTGCTGGCTCATTCCATCTTTACAAAAACCTCCTGGGCCCATATTTTACAGATATCTTTTGAGGCTCAGAGAAGTTATATCATCTGCTTATAGTTAGGTGGCAGAGGTAAGATTCAAACTCCTGTTTCCAATGACTGTTCACATCTTTGTTTTAATATTTTAATTTGCTATTACATGAAAATGAAAGTACAAATGAAGGAGTAAATAATTCTACTTTAAAGGCTTAAGGAAGGTTTTTGAAAAGTGACGTGGAGGCAGTCTTTAAAAATTATGGTAGAGACTTCCCCGGTGGTGCGGTGGTTATGACTTCACCCTTTCAATGCAGCGGGTGTGGTTTTGATCCCTAGTTGGAACTAAGATCCCACATGATGTGTGGCACAGCCAAAATACAAACAAATAAAATTTTTAAAATAAAAAACAATAGACATTGGTATCTGTTGCAAGACATTGGTAAATTCAGTGGCTGTGGTGATATTAGATACATATCCCCGAGGTAGGATCAACTTGCCAGTGTGCGTTTGGGAGACTATGAGTAATTCTGAGTGGATTCTAAGGTTTCTAGCTTCAGTGATATCATTTATTAGAGTAGGAACCACAAAAGTAAAACAGGTTTGTGGAGCAAGATAGCTCACTGAAATGACTAATTCACAACCAATTATTATATCAAGATATTATTTTTACCCAACTTTAATGGTAAAGGAGGAGATAATTGGACAAAGAGGAAAAGAAGAAAATTGAGCTTTTGTAGCCTGAGATATGTGTAAACCCTTGGGAATATTTGAAAACTCTATAATGAAACGCTTTCTACCTAAAGGTGAAAAAAAGTGTTTTTCAACAGCACAACTATTTAGCCAAGATTGTTTTATCTTTTGTTTGTTCATTTTTTTCCCACGGCATGCTGGTAAAACTGTCAGCAATTAATTAATGTCTTTTGAAGTTTCAGTCTTTACAGACTGCAAGAAAACATAGTGGGAAACATTTAGAGCCAAATAGCATAATGATGTGCCCCTAGATTTCAAACTCATGATTGTGTAAAACGCTTGTAGTTGTCCCACTGGGGTGTTTACATTTTTGTACATGCTCTCAAAACAATCCCTTCAGATCCTGAGCTAATTGTCAATCTTCTGAGTCTGGCCCTTGATCAAAAGCACTGGGGACACGCGAGCAGAGGCCCCCGCCTGGGGTTGAAACACCAGAGGCTGTTGCGCTGGGGTCCAGCGTGTCTGCAGCTGTCTGCCCACCTCCTGGTGCCCTTGGAGGCGCCCATCTGATTACGGTGAAAGCAAGGCTTCCCAGGTGGTGCTGGTGGGAGAGAACCCATCTGCCAGTGCAAGAGACATAAGTGACAGGGGTTCTATCTCTGAGCTGGGAAGGTCCCCTGGAGACGGGCATGGCTGTCCACTCCAGTGTTCTTGCCTGGAGAATCCCATGGACAGAGGAGCCTGGTGGGCTACAGTCCACGGGGTTGCAAACAGTTGGACAGGACTGAAGTGACTTAACATACACACACACACACACACGGGGGAGAAAGTTTTAAAAAATGGAAAACAAAACTTACTAAAGCAAGAATAATATAAGATTACTATTCTAAACCAGGCTAATATTTTGTTTAAGCCATCATTCTTTAACCTAACAAGTAATATGTGGGGCAGGGGAGATATATTCTTTCCCTCCTCCCCAAAGAACAACCTTACCTGGTTAGGTCAGGTTTCTAGAAGCCTCTGGAGCTTCCTAAGGTAATAAATTCCCTGGATTCCCTGTCCACTGTGTAAAGCAGTACTTTCTTGTCATTTTTCGTAACTCACTCTTCTAGGTTTCAAGAGATGTCTCTTATATTTAATATTCCAGGAACTATCAAAGCCTGAATTCACCTGACACTTGGATTTCACTTATAGGATCATATGAACTTTCAACCTACATCTGTTCAGCACTGACTCTCAATTATTTTGCTTTTAAGAATGACTCTACCATTTACCAGGTATGTGACCTTGGGCTAGCTACAGTAATTTCTCTGTGTCTTAGCTCCTTCATCTTTAAATACATTTTAATAGTATCTGTCTCAGAGGATTATAAAAAAATTAAATTATTCAGCATGTAGAAAGACTTTAGAGTATTTCCTGATTTCTCTGGTAAGCATTCAATAATTCTTAACTAATATTTTCATGATACACATGGACAATGTCTAGATTTAACATGCTGAACAGTGCTATATTTATAACACCTCACATTTACCAGGCACTGTTTGAAGAATTTCACATATATTAAATCTTTTGGTTCTAAAACTTTATAAGGAACATACTGCTATTGTCATTACCATTTTATATATGATGAAACAAGTCAAGGCAACTTAAGGAAATTGCCCAACGTCACACAGATCAAAGTGGCAGAGATGGGATTAATCCTAGGTTTGGAGATAGATTGTACACCCTTAACTATCGTTATTTTGTATCCTGTAATGATTGCTGGGAAAATGTTAGTTATTATTTATTTAGTCTTATAAATGTTGCTGCTTGTGATGTTATTGACCTTCATCAATTTAGAAGAATCTAGCTCAGGAGAACAACGTCTGAGAAGAGGAAGCAAAGTGCATCTTTCAACAGCGTCGCGAGGACCAAGAGGGCGGGACCCAGGTCCTCTTCTCACTCAGCATTACGGAAACTGGGAGGACTGGATATGGACAGGAAGTCAAACCAGGTCTGGCTTTGATTTTGGTTGAGTAGGCATTCACATGTGCAAGGGGAAAACAGTCATGAGCATCCTAATATTTCAGTAAACTCCCTTAACTCTCAGGTGAGACTGTAAGACGTGGGCGGAGGAGGGGATGCAAAGGATGACCAGATCAGGGCCGCAGAGCAGCTGGCTGGAAGACGTCAGTGGGAAATAATGGTGCTTTGTGGACCCGAAAAACGTCTAACCTATTTTAAGGCAGTGCCTGAGAAATACCAGTTAAGTTGGACAAAGAGATGGTATAGTGCAGGGGATGGCAAACTATGGCCTGTTAGCCAAATATAGCATGACATCTATTTTGGTACAGCCCCAGGAGTCAAAAATGATCTTTACTTTTTTGATTTTTTTAAAAAGACTGTAAGAATACATTTGAGAACATACGAAAATTATATAAAATGCAAATTTATTTCCATAAATAGCATTTTATTGGAGCACAACCAACCCATTTGGTGATGTATTGTCATGTCTGCTTTCTCACGACAGCAGCAGAGATGAAGAATCCACAGACCAGATGCCCCACAGAATTTGTTTCCTATCTGGCCCTTTTCAGAAGAAGTTTGTCAACCTCTGGCAAAGGACAATGAAAGTAACTTAGTTCCTGCCAAAAAAATATTGATTAGTGTCACATAGATAAAAACCCTGCGTTTCTATTGGTTTAGGTTTTCTCACCTGTAAAATGAGAGAGTTGGCATCGGTCACAGGGGTTATCACACTAACCCTGAGGAATGCTGGGGTTGGCTAGAAGGGGTCATGAAAGGGCGAACAACAGATCCCATAGGGAGGATCTCTGTCCTTCCTGCAGTCCCCTTCTTCAATCAGAAACACGGCTCCTGCATCGGATTTGCCTAAAGAACATTTCTGAAGAATGGACTACAGTTCCCAAAACAAAAACAAGACTTGACCACCACTGAGAGGGCCTCTAGGACTGTGAGTGGGCCTTGCTCTGCCTTCCAGCTTTCCTAAAGTGAAAGTGCTAATTGCTCAGTCGTGTCCGACTGTTTGTGACCCCATGGACGGTAGCCCGCCAGGCTCCTCTGTCCATGGGATTCTCCAGGCAAGAGCACTGGAGTGGGTTGCCATGCCCTTCTCCAGGGGATCTTCCCCACCCAGGGATCGAACCTGGGTCGCTCACATTGCAGGCGGGTTCTTTACTGTCTGGCCAGCAGGGAAGCCTGCTTTTCTATCTTGTCCCCAGTTCCCACGGTAACAGCAGTTCTCTGCATTTTCATTTGTCAAGGCCTGTCCTAGATCAGAGCAGACAGGTTCACTTCCTCCATTGTAAAATCTGCATGCTCATCAATGAAAAAATGCAAGCCCTATCATTCAAAACTGTGGGTCTCTACACTAATGGTAGAACCTTGTTCCTCAAATCCAAGCCCTTGTCCAGGTTACCCTTGGCTTTAAAATTTCTGAATGCATCAGTATGAAACCATGGTCAGTTTCTTGAATAAAAGGAAAAAGAAGTAGAAGGGGCTAAAAAACTGAATTAGCTGCTGAATTTCAATGTAAAATACATGCTGGTGGTCGGTGGTTTAGTCACTAAGACATGTCGGACTCTTGCAACCCATGGACTGTAGCCCACCAAGATCCTCTGTCCTCTGTCCATGGGATTTCCCTGGCAAGAATACTGGAGTAGTTTGCCATTTCCTTCTCCAGTAAAATATATATGCTACCTCAAAAGTGAAAGATTTCATCAACAAAGTTGGTTGAGGAAGAGAAATATATGCATGATAATGGTTAGCAATTTCACCCTCCATTTTTTTTTTAAACTTGACATTGATCTGATCGAACCATTGGGTGACTGGTTGTTTGCTTCAGTTCTATAATGATTATTAAAGAATGGTCTTTTGGTTCTTTGTGGGCTTCCCTTGTAGCTCAGTCGGTAAAGAATCTGCCTGCAGTGCAAGGAGACCCAGGTTTGATCCCTGGGTTGGGAAGATCCTGTGGAGAAGGAAATGGCAACCCACTCCAGTATCCTTGCCTGGAAAATCTCATGGACAGAGGAGCCTGGTGGGCTGCAGTCCATGGGGTCACAAAGAGTCGGGCATGACTGAGCGACTTACTTACTTACTCACTTACTTATTTACTTACACTTACTTACTCACTTACCTGGTTCTTTGTAGATGGGTATCATCTTCCCGGATAACAAAAGATTTTGCAAAATACCTTTTTCCCTCTTTAGTGATTTTGCACTTAGGAGCTCTATGTTATTTGTACAGACTGGTTTCCACTTAGAGATGGTAAAAATGCAGCTTTATGGTTCAAAGAGAAGCGCTTAACGTGGCTTATAAAAAATGTATAGAACTTCTCCAACATCAAATAACTCTTGGAATACTACAGCCTGGTAGGCTAAGTGAAGATGAAATGGAAACACACTCAAAACATACCTGAACTTAAAAATTAAAAGAGAAAAAGACTCTAGGCAAAATATACCATGATCTTGATAAACCCCTTATTTAAAAAGTTATTAGAAACATTTTTCTAAACACACCATAACCAGGATTTATCCCTTTGGAATTGTTCAGTGGGGGGAAAAAAGTCCAAATGTGGAGATAACACACAATACTCCTTGATGCCGTGGTTTCAAACTGAAATAGTCTGCTCTGTTTTCTTTCTGATGCTCCCATGTGACCTTGCTCTGAGCTGTTAAACACTGGCCATGGCAGAAGCAGCTGCATTGCACTGGGGTGTGAAATTATCCTTAAGCATATTTGGTGGAAGAGTTAAGTTTATTCATCGTTGTCACAAAAGTAATTGCAGGGACCGTGGAGCAACCAAACGGACCTGGTGTCACTTGGACAAAGTAAGAATTCCTGGTTTCTCTGTTTTGTGAATATATATTCTGAAATGGTATTTAAAATTAAGCTTTCTATTAACAATTTTTATCAGAGATGTAGAGGATGAAAAGAATTTAGGATATACATTCAATTTCACCCCCTCTCTTAACCCATTTTGCATCTCTCATCTCTGAGAATAGATCATGACGCCCCCATCTCACAGGGCTGTCTGGAGATGTCTCGTTTAAGCATCCTTAGGAGAATGACATCACAATCATTGGGATTGTGGCATAATTTAAAAACAATTGAAGTTGGTAGCACGGATACTAATGGTTATGAAACTTCTACCACCATAATCTTACCAAGGAGCAGAGATCGGTGGACCGCTAACGACACACTGTGGGGTTGACCTGGAGTTCAACATGGAAATCAGAACAATGGATTAGCCCCTTGAATGAAAATTATCCTTATCTACAAAGCGAGACCATAGAGAAATAAGCTGATTTCTTTCAGAGAGTTGGAAGCCTTCTTTGTTCCTCTCACTGCTGATTTCCTCCAAATAGCACGCTTGAGAAGCACCAGCGGGAGGAGGCCAAGACTGAGAGAAAGACACCCTGATCCTGACCCCATCTCCGTTTCCTGGGTCTCATTTCTCCCCTGTGATAATTACAACTGCCCTGGTCCTCTAGATTCTGAAGTCTTTAACCTGCTTTTATTTTGTGTTACATTTTTCTCTTGACACCTTTATTTAAATGTATGTAAATATATGTAAAGTGACAATCCCAAAGCTCAGTGCAATGACTTTATGCACCTGACCCCCACCCCACCCCCCCCACACACACACAAACACAGAGTCAAAAACATTATTAGCACTGTTTTGGGGAAAAGAGATCCTGTAAGGTTAAACAACTGCTTCAGAGGCTGGTCTGCTGTTGAAACCAGGTCTGCCTTCAAAGCCTACACAGGTTCTTCTAAAACAGAATCTTCTACACAAATCTAAGGCCATATTGAGAGGCTTCTCTCTGATACTTCAAACTGTTTTTATTATAAAGACTCTGTAGAAAATTTGTATTCCCCCTACACATCTGATAAATGTATGCATGTTGGAATTTTGATGACTATCTTTAAAGTTAATATGAGCACATTGGCATGTTGCGTATCACACGGATGAAAAAGCTAAAAGGAAGCGATGTCACAGTTTTAAGGTCCACGTCTGTATGCCAGTCTTTCCCCTTTACAGTTCGTTCTCCATGGAGTGGACAGATTCTCTGCCAAGTAATGTAAGTTCCCTAAACAAAATCTTCCAGTGGTTTCCTGTGCGTTCCAAGTTGTGTTGGTCATGTCTGACTCTTTGTGACCCCATGGACTGTAGCCCACCAGGCCCCTCTGTCCATGGGATTTCCCAGACAAGAATACTGGAGTGGGTTGCCATTTCCTACTCCAGGAGATCTCCCCAAACAACCTAAATCAACTTAAATGGATCCATACCTTTCTTAAGTCTGTGAAATACTGCTTTTTTCCATGCTGTCTCCTACTTCACACCTCTAAAATATTCTTTGAAGTTGGTTCCTTTTTTTAATTAAATATCAAGAATGAATTGTGCTTAAAATAAATCATTGAGAAGGACTACTATGTGTCGCAAAGACATAAACATATCACCCTATAAGTAATTCGTGATAAACATCCCAGGAAGAAGAAAGTTTACTATACAGTGGATTAAATCAGTGGTTCTCAAAGTGGAGTCACAAGACTAGCATCAGTAACCCCTGGAACTTGCTAGAAATGCACTTTTTTCCACTCCATCCCAGCCCTACTGCCCCCAGAAATCTAAGAGTGAGATCCCACTGCCAGGGTCCTAACAAGCCTTCCATCCCCAGCTGATCACAGTGACCCCTAACTTTGAAACCACCAGAGGAGATGATGGCTCAGGTAATACTAAGAATTTAGCCATACAGGACAGTGATAACTTTCCTGCAGAGGGCTTCCTTTATAGTGGGCTTTTTACTCTAATTTAAAAAAATGTGTTTCCCATAAATGTGCATCATATCTCTCTAGATGTCTCTTTTTCTTTCCTTTTGTTTAGGCTACAAAGGGCGATGCCAGTCAAGTAGTTAAAATACATTTTGGGTAAATAGGCTGTGCTTACAGGATCCCAAATCAAGCAGTTAAGTTGATCATCTAATTCAATTAAACATGAAAGTGAAAAGTGAAGTTATACATTGCTCCTGTTTGCCTCTGCCTGCAGGGTAATGCCATAATAAGCCTGACACAGAATTCAGTGTTGGGTAGTCCCACTCTGCAGAGCCATCTCTGCAAACAGGTCTAAGAAGTGTCCCAGAAGCCACCGTGGGGATTTAGAACTTGCATTTGCGTCTCACACCCTGGCCACCACACCACCATCATTGTTACTGCTCAGGCCCCCTAGAGCTCCAAAGTCTGTGAAAGCTCTCATGGAGTAGGCATCATCAAAGCCAGGAAACCTCCGAAGGGCATGAGTTGCATTCAAGTTGCACATTCACTTGTCTTGAATTAGTCTGTGGGAGAAATGGAAATGCAGCATCCTCAAGAAAGATCAGAAAAAGGCCAATTATAGCCCTCTTAAAAATACCATTTAAAATAATAAATTGTTTCCCCACAAGCACACTTCCTCATTGGCCCCTGAGTGAGCTCCCGTGTTGTTTAAAACAACAACAGAGAGCCTCTTCTCTAAAGAAAGACACCAGGTGACCCCACAAACCCTCCAGGAGAACAAAATAACTCGGGCGTTCATCTCGGAGGCGGGGTCCCTCCGCAGCGGGGAGCTTGGCACCAGAGAAGGCATGTCACACCACGTCCCCCGACAAAATTATCAGTTGGGAGAGAAAGTGGCTCCTGTGGAGCCCAGAGTCACAACACAGCTGGGAATCTGAAGCAGTCTCTCCGAGGAGACAGCTTCTGTTGGGAAGTCATTGCAGAAGTGGGAGGAAACTGAAGAGAAGAAAAGAAAATTAGATCCGAAAGAAAAAAATGTATCCTCTCTTTGAGCGACACACTCATCTTGTGTGACACGGGGCCCTTTGCTTGGAGGGAACCCGCTTAACTCTAAAAAGGCCCTGTGTCCCCTCATTCCAAGGAGAACTGATGGATACAAACACTGAAAAGCAGTCCCCTGGCCAGTCTTTTCTGAGCGAGCAGCGGTTGGAGGAGTCAGTGCTTATTCATTCAAACTGTGGTTAATGGGTTCATCTGGGCTAGGATCACTCTTTTTCACTCTTCCCTTCTCTAGGTCTAGGACAAGTGATTCAAGAATCATAAATTCATTTCAGGATTCATGAATTCAAAACCTATTAGAAGTTCAAAAGGTTTTTCTTTAAACCAACATCTGTAAGAAGTTCAATAATGGTTAGAAAACCTATATTCTTTTCTAAGGAAGAAAGTGGTGGTAAACAAGGTAACTGTGGGCTGTGACTATAGGGGTTAAGATACAGTTCAAAGTTACCGTATGAAGAATAAAATCAATCATGTCTTAAAAAGTGAAAATATTTGACAAAAATTTTCCAAGAAAGAAATGTCTGGTGATTCTGACTTTTTATGGTTTAACTCTAAACTCAGGAAAGAGTATTTTCTAAGAATCCTAAAAACTAAAAACCTGTTTGGGGCAGTTATTTTAAGGTGACCAACTCAGAGTCCTGCTCTAAAAGTAAGGGCAGCATCAGTCACAGTATGATTCATAGGAAAGAGCATGAATTTGGGGGCAGTGAGCTCAGAATTTAAATCCAAACTCAAGTAATTGCTTCGCTGTACATGTTTGGATAAGCCAATGATATTGTCTCAAGCTCTATCTGACTGATTCAACTGATATTTATTTATTCGGTGCTTATTATGTGCCACTTTTAAGTTTCTTGGCTAACAAAAAACACAGCAAGGATGCCCACATACTGGAGGTGGATGAGAGGGGAGATGCAATCAGAGAGCTACGGCAGGGCCAGGGCATGTAGTAGCCTGAAGCCATGGTCTTCAGTTCTTATCTTCCCTAAGAAAAGAGCCCTTGGAGGAATTCCATCAAAGGAGAGAGATGCTCTGCTGTGCATTTCTGCAGGCCTGCTGTGCAGAGGGTCAGGGAAACCACTTAGGAGGCTATTGCCATCACCAGCATGAGTGATAATGTTGTCATGAACAAGGACGAGTGGTCACGGGATATACTTTGAAGATAGAGCCAGTATAATTCACTGATGATTCAATAGTGAGTACGAAAGCAAAAAAAGAAGGCAAAGATAACTCCAAGATTTGGGGCCTACGTGGAAAAATAAGGCAGTCATTAACTGAGACTGTGGAAGGAGCAGGTTAAGGTCAGGAAACAAGTGAAATATCAAAAGCCCAGCATTGACAGATTCAGATGTCTGTCAGATGTCCAAATGGATATGAAACCTAAAAATAGATGAAATAGATGCCTAAGGACTGAGGCTGGAGGCACTCCATCGTTAGAGAGCAGGATAGCAAGAAAAAGGGGCAGGGAAAGAACAGCTGAAGAAAATGAGAAAAGTTAGGACAGTGTAATTTTGGAGAAGTCGAGGGAAAGGAAAGAAGCAGTGTGTTACCTGCTTCTGTGGCCAGGTCAAATGGAGACTGAGATCCTATCACTGGACTTAGCAATGTGAAGCCCATCCACCAATGATCGGCAAGGGTCCACTTCTGATGAGGGGTTTCAGTAAGGTGCTAGAATGATGGCCTGGTTAGAATATTTTCAAGAAAAAAGGAGTAGAGAGAAACTGGAATCAGCCAGTGCAGAAATCCCATTCAAGGAGTTTGGCCACAAAAGGAAAGAGTGACATGGCCATGGTGAAAGGGATTGAGAAGGTAAAGATACTTGGCATGTGCGCCCGGGAAGCTGGAGCTCAGAATAGCATGGAGACGAGAGAGTGGGTTGAGAAATGGCCCCAGGAGCCTGGGCTTCCATGAGGGTGAGCCAGCAGCGATGAGATCAGTCCCTCTGAGCCCAGCTCTTCCCTCTGCCTGTGGAGGATAGAAGTCTCAGGAAGCACTGGAGGGAGAGGGATACCGCTAAGAGCAGGACAGGTTATGGAGCCTGCCTGACTCCAGACATTTCACCCCTAACGGGCGTTTGATGTGCCAATCACAAACCTAGTTCCAGTCACTGTAAGCACTTGGAAGTAATAAAACACCATGAAGCTGGCCTAAAAATCAAACTTCCCTGTACTGTGTAAACTGTCACGAGCCGAAACTAACTTTGGGTCCAATTAGTTTAGATATACCTCTTTCTCAAAAAGAATATTCCATGTATTACACAATCCTTTACCCGTATCTCTAATGTTTGATAAATTTATAGAGTGGTTAAAATAATCTACTTGGTTGAGTATCAGCAGTTTACTGAAGTGAGGCACAAGTGTATTCAGGAAAAGGAAGTGTTTCGTTGGCCAAAAGGATGCAGCTTCCTTAGGTTTCTTCACATCTCATCATTCCCGATGCTCCCTCTCACTCACTGCCTGGCCCCCTAACGTCCTGTGTACATATCCCGCCCGCCCTTTGCTGTCTGATCCTGCATTTCCCTTCCTTCTGCCTGTCCAGTCTCCCCAACTCTCTTACTCCCCCATAGAATCATCTCAGTTAGGTGTTAGGGGAAATTATTCACATTAAAGCAATAACTACACCTAAGCAATGACAGAGTATAACAATGGATACTTTTATGAAAAGAGAGAAAGATTGCTTGTTAGCTCAAATGCATTTTTACTGGATAAAAATATGTGCCTTTAGTTGAGGAGGCCCCTAGGAAGGGTTACCTACTAATGGCCGTCATCTCTTAACTAGAACCATTCCCATTGTCATTACCCACCACAACAGGTCCATTTCAGCATACCCCATGCCGTATTAACACGAGTCACCACCTGCCAACACACACCCTGAATCAGTATGCCATATTTCCTTCTAAAATACTGTTTCCTGTACCAAAACAACCATCCACTGTTCATTTTTCTTTTTAACAGCTGCTTTTTATTAGTGAGAAAAACATTTTTATTTTTAAAAAAGAAAGTGCCATCAAACATTTGGCTGTATTAATCTCCCATCTGTAAAGCACACTTCACTTGGATTATCAGCAGGGCATGTGCCTTCTCTGAATTTGTTTTCTGGGGAATGGGAATTTATTCAAGTAAATTAATTTGCAAACAGATACAGCTATTTCTGGATGAATGGATTTTTCTCTTGGCACTCTGAGGTGGAGCTCTGTGGGTATCTGGGCTATTGGCACCGGTTGAAGTCCTTAGCTTGTCTGCCAGACCCATTCCTATAATGCTGCAAGAAAAATATATGTGACAGTTTTGCAACTAGGAACACAACTTGGCCATCTAGCTTCCAACTCCTCTAGAGTATTTAAATGGATTCTGTAAACTCGTCTTCTTAGACTCATAGATGCAACCATGCAGTTGCTTTTCTTTTTTTACCTGTTAATATAATATTTTCACTATTTTCATTCTTCGCTTTAAATTTTCTGAGGGTTCTACCATATGAAAACAAAACCCTAGAGGTTCAGCAATATATAACAAGCCACTTAGAGTTGACCAATTCTGCAGACTCTTGAAGTAGAGAGATTCGGAAAATACTTTGCTATCAGAGCCTATTGTTCTGAACACAATAGAACAGTGTCAGCAGATAAGCTCCCCCTAGGCATGTGAATGGCTAGCTAGGACCTTGATCTATCAGGTTAAAACATGAACCTAAGGCTTAATGGTAGTAATTTGCTTGGTTTTTTAGTTTGCTTTGAATTGTATCCTTAGTGCTTAATGTAGAAACAAAAATCAACCAAAGAGACCTGAGGTAATATTAACAAAAGCATATTCATCAATCTGGAGGGAGAAATTCGGTAGAAAATGAAATGTCCCACAAGTCTCCACGACAAGTGTGTAAAATTCTCTTTCAGTAAAATTCTGTAAAAATCTTCTATGCAGTCCATAATATTATGATTCTTTGAGTATCGACCATCCCAAAACACTGATATGGCATCATCCATGATGAGTCTATGTAGAGATGTGACCTTAAAGATCCAGTAAGACCAGTCCTCAGTTCACACAAGAAAGACGGAAAATAAGGAATATGGCACCTATTTCCTGAAGCTGATTTCACAAGCACCCCTTTTCTGCACTTGGCTTTAGGTCTGTCTCACTTTCACCTGTCTATAGAAGCAGAAGGATAGAAATAAATGAACCCAATGTGCTAATTTTATGGTTCAGAGCTCCTCTCTAATTTTTCATTTTATTTTAACCCCTTGTGAGATGTTCTCTTAAAAACCCTAAATTAGAATTTAGACATGAGGGCCAATCCACCAGTTGTTTCATTTTTCCCAAGTAAAGGCATGTGTGTCTCAATCGAATATCAAAGGGTTACAGAAAGTATATTTTACCAGAAGGATGCTATTTCAGTGGGTCTTCCATGGTTCAGGAAGAGGTCACCTTTATGCAGAGCTCTGGAGGGGAAGAAAAGGCAGACACTCCTGAATAATCAGAATAAGTGGAAAGAACATGAGAGCCAAGTTGAATACAGAAAGGCCCATTCGCAGCAGAAGGCAAATTTGCTTTCCCCATTAGCTGAAAAATCTGTTAGAGATTTTTCAGGCAGGAGGGAAAAGAATTGGAGGGAAAGGAAATTGTTTTTTCCTGGTTTTCCATCTGCTGGACTCCTGTTCATGGGGAAGAAAAAAATCATTATTGGGAGGAGAATGCCGGGCTCTAAATAGAAGTAACATTGACTCTGCTCTTGACCTTTCCCTCCATGTAATTTTCCCGTACTCTTTAAGAATATATGTATTCTTGCCTCTTTTTATAGCTTAAAGAAAAAACTCCAGGGAACTTACAACTGGGCCGCCAGTTTAGCCCTCACGAGGCCAAGTCTCCGGTGCCTATAAAACAGCTGAGTGGCAGCGGTGACCATTCACAGTTCTCTTCTTGCTGGTTGGGTCCAACATAATATATTTTAAATGCTCCCTCAAGGGGAAAAAGAATGGAGGAGGGTATAAATCAACATGAACAGCAACTCTTCAATAGTCAGAGCTTCTACAACACTTAATGGTTCCATCCTCATAGGAGAGTAGCTATTCAGATTTTTGTTAAAGAAAAAGCTGTAATACTCTCCACAAAATGGATGGATTAGTCAATAATTGGATGATCTGTCTATGTTCACCCTGGTCATGTTATATCCCTTACCCAGTTACAAGTTATTCTTAGGATTCCAAATGATTATTCTTTAACTATTCATTTAAAAAAAAATAAAAGTAAGACCTGTTAGCCTGTAAAACCACATGTGGGATGTGTGCATGGGTTAATCTACTCCCTTTTATTTTATTAAAAAAAAAAAAAATCCTCATTTGTGTTTTCTTGCCTTACTTCTTAACACACTTAGTCAAATGGCTGTTCAAGTTGACCCTGTAAAATGTACACATATGCAGAAAGAAATGAACCTCAATTAAGATGATATATATATATATATATAGCCTATTTTTTCCCATTTTGAGCAGCAAAATATTGACTCGAAGGGTCAGGTAAGCTCTATACCTACGCTGTCCAATTCAGTAGCCACTAGTCAGATGAGACTGAAAGAGTAGAAAGTGTTAGTCAGTCGTGTCTGACTCTTTTCAACCCCATGAACTGTAGCCTACCAAGCTCCTCTCTCTGAGTTCTCCAGGCCAGAACACTGGAATGGATAGCCATTCCTTCTCCAGGGGAATCTTCCCAACGTAGGGTCAAACCTGAGTCTCTGGAATTGCAGGCAGATTCTTTACTGTCTAAGCTACCAGGGAAGGCTTATTCTGATTTAAATTAATAAAAATAAAATCAAATAAAGAATTGAGTTCTGCAGTTGCCCTAGTTATACTTTAATTATTCAGTGGCCACATGTGGTGAGTGGCTAGCACAGCACAGATATAGAAAGTTCCCATCACTGCAGAAAGTTCTATTGGACAGCGCTGCTCTGCACAATTTGAGTTTCTATGTATAGTGATGCCCAGAGAGGTTTTTAACCAAGGCTTCCAGAAAGTTATAAAATACTTTGAAGAAAGTTACTGTCTCTGCTCTCTGCAATATGATTAATACATGATTTATCTTACAGGTAGTTTTCATTTTTGAGAAAAACCACGGTTGATACCTTATACAATGATATCCTTTAGTTGCCTTTCATGGATTGAATTGTTTTGTACGTCTGCTGTCTAATGAGTGTTCACTTAGCCTTCCTACTTGTCAACAATTTAGGTTACTGTCTCTCTCAACAGTGGTTTGAACAATAATTTAAATATTCTACCAATTTTTACTCTAATCGTTTGTTTAGAATAATGGGAAAATGAAAATGGTGATATTCATCTAACGATGAGCATGTTTCACGGTTGTAACACGACTGGAACAACAAAGAAGCTACATGTCCTAACGTGATAAACCTTAGATTAAACGGCATGTTTTATTCAGGACAGAATGATGGAATTACATATGCAGAAAGGAGCGACTGCTTAGCTTCAGGGGACGGTATAGGAGCCCAGCAGGACAAGCTCAGGGGCATAACGGGTGAAGGCTGCCCTCGTGCCCTGGCTCTGTCTGACTCGGCGCCCTCCGTCCCGCGACGCCACCAAGCATTGTGGCTGCACCGGGGACGCGGGAGGGCGTCTGGGCTCACCTCCTGAAGCTCATTCGTTATCAGGAGCTCAGTCCCGTGACCCCAAGCTATGTGCAAGAACATTTGGGGATCTAGTCCCTGTCGCTGCCGACAGAGGGAATGTATGTGAGGACGTATCACACGGTTTCTCCCACCACCTGCCCATACAGAAAATTCCCGGACGTTTTCACTTGCTTTCCAGCTTAGAGAATTCCCTCACCCCTTCCCCTAGGGGGAAACCCTCTAGTCACTGAATTCAGTTTAGGAATCCAGGATCTTAGAACAATGTAAGAACTTCCATAAGGTCTAGATGTGGCTCTTTCTGGACCTGGTAACAGTTCCGTTAAAAATGGAAGGTTTAACCTCCATACATACTCTATGCATAAAATATTGGGGAAAAGGACAGAATTCATCCAAAGGAGAAGAATGAGGAGACATGAAGTCCTTGCAATTTTTAGATCGCGTTGGCAGAATTTGTGAAGCCTGTGCTCCCTAACCAGGGAACAGGACAGATTTCTAATACAGGCCCTGATTCTGCTTTCTCAGAAGAACGTCCTGGGCCATTGTTCTTTGTGACTTTCAGCTCATGTTCTGGGAGGCTCGTCCTTACTCATCGCCCTCCTAGGCAACAGTTGAAGAAGGGGAGATGGGGCAGGAGGGGACAGGCTCTACTCAAGGGCTGTTCTCAGCCTTTGAAGTCTGTCTCCTGTTCACGGAAGGCTGGAGCCCCAGCTTGTTTTACATGTTGAACTGAGGTCTTAACAGTAAAAGTTGATGGATTCCATGTCAACATAATTCTCTCAGTAACTTAGTAGGCATCTAACCCTTTTGCCTTCAGCTAATTGTGTATGCTGGCTGCCTCAACCAAAATTCCTTCTAAACACACTTCTTAATGGAATGTGACCGACCCTATGCTGTAGGAGACACCAGTGACAAAGACGCACTTCTTTAATCAGATCTTCCTCCTGAATCACTCGATTCAGGTGAGAAGTTTGGCAGGACATTTGTCACTCTAAATATCTAGAAAGAGTAATATTTTTTAATTATCTAGAAATAGTAAGTTTTTCCAGAATTTAGCACCCTGGATCTCTGGACTCTCTTTGTGTCGGCCTGCAGACGATGTAACTATTTCCTGATTATACTCACAGTTCAGCGAGGACACAACTGTACAATTTGTACATTGTTGCAAACACACACTACTACAGTTCTACAGTGGAGCTATAAGCTCCAGAACGTGCAAAGCCTACTTTTCAATATACAGTAGAAGACAAAGGGTCATTTAAATATTTTGCATAACATGTGCCACTATCTTTTCAGTCTCTGGTATCAGCTCTTCCACTGCTTGTTGTCCAACTGCTAAGCAATTGCTAAGTATTTCAGGTCATTGTTACAACAGGACCTCATTTGCAGTATCAAATACTTTGTATCAGTCAGGATTTGGCCAAGGTCACAGAAACCATTGTAGGAATTTCAGCTGGAGAGAGTTTTATTATAGGACTAGAAAAAGGAGGAGCAAAGATCAGGGGCCCAACTTTAGCAAATTTTTAAGGAGTCTGAGAAGATGCTAACAATAATGGATATCATCTTGAGAGGCTTCAACTAGAATCTAACCCCGGGACCCAATCTTGCACTGACTGTATGCTACCTGCTCTGTGACAAGATAATCCATCCCTGACAATGATGTCCATAAAGATGATTACAGATGGATTTCAGTCATCTCTCATTAGTTTGGAAAGGACTGCTTACCACCACAGCTCTGTTACCCAGCTCTCTTGACTGCATTAACTGCAAGCTCAGTAGCCCCCCTGAACTGGTGACTTCCCCTGGTCCCGAGAAGGGACACCCGTTGGAGCAGATCAATGGAATGCCTTTCAGGCAGCAGTAGTCGGGGATATCACTAATGGTCAATATTCCACGGGTTGTCATTTCAGAAGTGGATAAAGAAGAAGAGATGTCCCTTTAATGATACTAAAACAAAAAATTGTCACTAAAACAAAAAATTGTCACTTCAGCAAAATGAAATGTTTTCTTCAAATCAAAATGATGCTGACAGTAGCAGCACAACTCTAAAAAGGCCAGCACTGTCACCATCACGGGACGGAGGGCTTATTAGTAGAACAGAGAGTGCTAGCGATCCAGCCTCAGCCTCAGCCCTCTGCGCATTGTACAGAGAACTGAGCCGGAGTAATACATAACCTGGGTTCGATCCTGGGTCAGGAAGATCCCCTGGAGAAGGGAAAGGCTACCCACTCCAGTATTCCAGCCTGGAAAATTCCATGGGCTGGATAGTCCATGGGGTTGCAAAGAGTCGGACACGACTGAGTGACTTTCACTTCACTTCACTTAATACGTAAGAGTCTTATAAAAAAATATTTTTAATGCCATGATGGTGTGCCACCAAGGGACCTCATACAATCTTCTCTTCCCCTTGCCCTGGGAAAGTAACAAAATCCCCAGCCCTTTGTTCTACTGTCCTGGAGGCCTCATATGCTGTGGTTGAGATTCAGTTGTGTTTCTGTAAGTCTTCTTTTGCCATTTTTTTTTCTCTGTACAAAGCAAAAGACCTTTCTACTTGTTTACAAACACACAAACAGAAAAAGAGCATCGTATTCAGTTTACAGGCAGCCAGAATTTTGCCATGGAAATAAAAGACATGGAATGAACAATGAAACATCACTGAAGACCCCTAATGGTATTTGACAACTTGCCAGAAGACAGAAGAGACATCATCCAAGGCAGAATTAAAACCCCAAACGGGCACGCTGATCCACCACAATAACTGTTCAAGCCTCCAAGAAATAAATCTGAACTAGCACACAATTGTTGGATCTGAGGTTAGCTTTTTACAGCAGTAAATATGGAAATGGCTTTTGTTACTACTTTTCTACTTTTTTAACAGCACACTAATAATCAGCCCCCTCGAAATGCAAACCAACAAATTTTTAAGCATGAACATAAGGAAAGGAAAGAAACTCCATAAGGGATTCCAAAGAAGGACACAGTGAAAATGAATGAGTTGTCCCCTTTTACCCTCATCTCTAATATAAGAGCAGAGAGACACTCAATAAAATTAGCAGGCAGTAAATTTAGATCTAATAATAGGGAATATATCATTAGTTCCGTATATGGAATTCTCTGCAGCAAGAGGTCAGGAGGCGAACACAGTGGCTGGATTTTTAAAAGGACTGGAAGATCATTTTGCGTCCATTAATAATTTCCTGAGCTTGGCAAGCAAAGAAAATGAGAATGGTAATCTGGTCACTTGTATCAGGGTACAAACCAGTTGCTTCAGTTTTGGGTTTAGAAGGAACTGCTATCCTCCTGGGGCTTCCCAACTGGCACTAGTGGCAAAGTGTCTGCCTGCCAATGCAGGAGATACAAGAGATGCAGCTCCAATCTCTGGGTCAGGAGGATCCCCTGGAGAAAGATATGGCAACCCACTCCAGTATTCTTGCCTGGAGAATCCCATGGACAGAGGAGCTTGGCGGGCTACAGTCCACAGGGTCTCAAAGAGTTGGACACGACTGAGCGACTTAGCATACACGTACACTTCTTTTTCCATGGAATTTTCCAGGCGAGAATACTGGAGTGGGTTGCCATTTCCTTTTCCAAGGGATCTTCCTGACTCAAGAATGTACCCGGGTCTCCTGCATTGCAGGCAGATTCTTTACCGACTGAGCTATGAGGGAAGCCCCTTTCATACATTAGACACTACGCAATTAAATGAGTGGGTCATGTTTCTATGTATCTTCCTCTGAGTCACAAGATTTCAAGTCATTCTTGGAGAGATTTTAGGCCCACTGAATCAATCTCCAAATGCTTAGCGTATGTTATAGCAGCCCACAAACCTAGGACTGATCCTTAAGTGATGCAAAATAGACGTTTATTAAATTGTCTACAGTCAGTGAGAGTCGTCTTCTCATTCATCATCGACCTACCACAGGGTGTGAACAGAGCAATGGACTCATAGCTGGAAGTTTTGTCCAAGGCACTCAAGTAAAACCTCATAGAAAAATTTCCTTTATGGGTAGCAGCGTTACTATGAAGAAATAGGAGACAATAGCTGCTGCTTTTGAGAAGTTTATATAAATGCAAATCAGATGGTGCCTATGTGCTGGGCCTTGTTTATGGATGGAAGAGCTGCAGTGAATGAGGCAGGGTAAGCCCTGTCCTCAGGGAGCAAAGAGCAGAAGACAAGAAGGAGGATGCTTATTCTTCAGATGCCCCAAACATAGTGTTTCTTTCCTTCTCAGAGAAGAGATTGACAATTCAGGTTGAGTTGTGAGCCGAGTCTTCTCTGTAACAACTGGGAGGCGTCACTGCTCTTATCAGCCTGTCTGGTTTGGGACCTGAGTTCATCACATTAAACATCAATGGATTATGACTTGAGAATAGTATAATCTGCTGGTGGCACAGGAAAGCCTCTCACCTAGCAAGCCAGGTGCTTCCAACATGCTTCCGAAAGCAGAAAACACTTGTTACCTGTGTTGACAATTTCATACTGTCTTGTCACACCATATCTGCAGAAAATAGCAGAATAATTTGTGGGGCTAGATCTCAAATCCACTCTTTTGTCTACTCATTAAACAAATACTTATAATGAAGTAGAGTAAGGACGAGGGCGGAAGATAAACCCAGAAATGGAACCAGAGTTGCTAAAAGGTAATAGGAATGAACACATTGTTGAAGGTTTTATATGCCCGGCCACAGAGTTTAGAATTTATCCTACAGGTAACGAGTACCACTGAAAGTTTTGAGCTGGGTAATGCCATCATTAAATTTGAGTTATCAAAATATCACTCTGGTGGGAGTATAGATCTATTCAAGAAGGGAGGCATAAAGTTTTCTTACAACGCTATTTCAGTATCTAGGGGAAATGTTAAGGATCTGAAATATAGTAGTGTCAAAGAGGAATAAACAGAGGTGATGTCTTTAAGAGTCACTTGAGAAACGGACTCTTCATATTGTGGGGACTAATGAATATGGGGAGGGGGCTGAAAAGAAATTATTAGAGTAACTCCACAGGATCAGATGATCCCATGATGTGAGCCATAAATTCTAACCTATATATGTCAGAATTACCTGCGGCTTTTTATAGAAACGCAGGTGCCCCAACCCACCCTGAGATATTACGAAAGAGCAGGATTGGAACGAAGCCAGGCGTCTGCATTTTCCACAGCTCTCGCAGGGGGCGCTGACTTGGAGCCAGGATGGGAAAAGCACTGAGACAGGGACGCAGGAAGCCTGAGACCGGGCGAGGAGAAGAAAGACAGCTTTCCTCTGGAACAGAATGCAGGACAGGCGCTTCCGGAAACGAAAGGCCGGGCAGGGAGCCGAGCCCCCGCTCCGCGTCCGCCCGTGCCTGGTACACACGCGCGTTCCATCGGCGTCCACCCAGCGGCAGGAGCACACACCCAGGCGCGCGTGTCACAGCGGAAAGAGACGGCGCGGAGTGCAGCCCAGCCGCCCACCGGCGTGTGACCTGGAACGAGTTCCTCAGCCTCTGAGGGTCTGCGTCCCCAGCTACGAAGTGGAGAGTATAGTGCTGCATGTCCAGTGATTTTGAAATAAGCAACTTAATATACACGAATATATGTATCACTACATATTATAATTAGTGTGTAAATCACCTAGGGTTGATCCTGAACTCAGTCCATGGTAATTATTGATATACTCCCTCAGCATTAGGCTTCCATGGACTCTGAAGGGAGTGAGATCTTCCAGGAAAGGTTCGTTGGTTAAAGACAGACAGTGACGTAACGTTGAAGTATTGAACATGAACAGTAAGAGGGCGAATGGGAAAACAATAAACATAAGAAGACGCGGCGGTAAGAGAGAATGCGGACCAGCAATTTCAGGAAGGAAAGAGGACCCCACAGTGCCACGTGCAGTGGGGGAGCCAAGTGGGCATCCGCTTGACCACTGGATTTGGCATCCCGTTGGGCCTTGGAGACTTCAGTAATGACAGTTACACTGGACTTGATAAAGGGGACTGAGAAACACACAGCAGTGGAACAAGTACAAACGCCGGGCGTGCCCCTCTCTTTCAACAAATTTAATGTTCAAGAAAAATATTGAGAGTGATAGTTAAGAGGGGATCAGAGTGGAAGACATACCGCTAGGTCTTGAGGCCAAAAAAAAGTATCACTGGGCGTCTTTTCGGCTAGTCATCTACTCCATCTCCAACACCAACAACACTACCCGCCACATGTAGATCTGGTAACTACAGCTCTCCCGGAGGTGAAGGAGGGAGGTGTTTGGGTGAGAGGGAGAAGGACAGAGAGGAATTCTAGAGCAAGAAGAAGAAGCTTAGCAGCGGAGGAGAGCCTGAGGCTTGCGGGGAGGGGGAGTGTTGGAGGCAGTTCTCATTTCATCTCTAACCTCCGCACTGGCTTCATCTTGGCAAGTTTACAGGGAACCTTGGCCCCAGAATGCACCCGTAACCCCATGATATGGGTCCCTCTTTATGGATCAAAGGGAAAAGAGAAAAAACATTTTCTTGCCTCACTTCAGTCCCTGTTTGCTGGTCTGCCCACCCTCCCCGCTGTTGTCCCCTCCGGATAGTCCCTGATGGATTAGTTCCCAGGTTTGGACCTACGGCCCCAGAGGGAAGGCCGTGAGCTTGCGGTCCTCCTTGAGTTCACAGTTCTTAACAGAGCAGTTAGCGCGTAATCAAGACTAAACAGAGAAATGCCACGTCCCCAGTGTTGTCACCTCAGTGTTGTCAGGACTGTGGGTGACGCCAGCCAAGCAGAGTCTCAGCAGTCTCAGTCAGCTTCCACCCTGCAGGCTCATCCGTCCCCTGGGGACACGCGGACACTTTAAGCCTGTGTTCAGACGCCTGCACATCTCATCAGAGGGTGAGAGGTGCCTCCTCCAGCACCTTTCTAATGCGAACGAAGTACACAGAAATCAGAGCTCACACGGGCGCTCATACACACGCACATCAGACTCACCCGACACTTTCCCCCGTCAGTTCCTTGGCTGCAACTGAAGGCTCCTCCCGCTGGCTTCACCGGCACCTGCCCTCTCCCCTGCTCACCGTGTCCGGAAACATCTGCTCCACTACAATTTGCCTTTTCTATTTCCCACTCATGCCGGGTCCCAACATACCTCATGCCGTTGATAAATGAATCGATTTAGATTTGATAATGACTGCTATCAAGCGAAGTAATTGGTTCTTCCAGAGGACACTTTTGATGTAAATGAGGTCACCGGCCACAGTGAGTCTTGGGAGAGTCCCCTCATGGGAACTGCAGTCAGTGCTACAGGTAAGAAGATGCTCAGAGCAGGAAGCGTGGCGTGTGACAAAGGCTCGGGTGATGGACCTGTCACTCTCGAGATATAAGTAAGTAAGAAGGACATGGCAACCCACTCCAGTATTCTTGCCTGGGAAATCCCACGGACGGAGGAGCCTGGTGGGCTACAGTCCATGGGGTCACAGAGAGTCAGATACAACTGAATGACGAAGCAACAAATAAGTATGGAAAACATGTAGTTAGAGCAACACACGCCTTTTGCCATGAATTTAAGAAATATAAGATAAAATAAAACTTGACCAGTTCTTACTAATCTGCAAAACCTTTTTCCTGAGAGAAAATAAAGAAAGGATTACTGTAGCGGGGCTTGTCAACTCCCTCATGCTTCCTGTTTGTTTGTATCAATCTCCAGTGAGAGAGAAAAGAAAAGGCCAGGATTTGAAACGAGTGAATGCTGAATATAAATCTGCAAAATATTGAGATATTTCTTCAGCATCTTTAATTTTCTCAGGCTCCTTTGGAAACCTTTTTGCCTTTTATTGAAAGATGTTTACCAGCGATGAAAAGGTATTATCAAAACAAAGTGTTTAAATAAAAGAGAAAAGTGAAACCGTGGAAGGCTTAGAAATGTTCACACAAGCTGGGCCAAGCATGCCCACAATATATCCTGGCCATTGCTAAACTAATCACGAAATGGTGTTTTGCGTTGTGTCTAATGAGGTGTCCCTATAATGTTAAAACATAAAAATGAACATTTTAAGATATTCATTTTAATACAATCAATGATTCATTTTCGTGGGGCCTTCCCCGCCACTAGAGAGCTTTAAAAGTTAGATGGCGCATCGCGGAGCCAGCTAGCTAGGAAGGTCACCCTCTTGCCTTTCCAGCTCTCTTTAGTATTCAATGCCCTGGCTTTTATTTTATTTAGAAACATATATTTGACCAAAATTTTTATTCTTCAGAAATTTTACCCCAATAAATCTCAGAAATTCATTTCCCTGAACCGTCAGGGTTTCTACAAATAGACACATAGCACTTTCATAGCAACCTGTTAAAAAGTGAAAACGTTTCCACCTTTTTCTAAATGACACAAAACAAGCAGTTTTGCGCGAAGAAAACGCGAAGCAGCGCCTGCATTCAGGTGTAGGTCCCAGGGCCTCGGGAGCAGACCGCTTGCTGTCTGCTGTATTCCTCATGCAAGGCACAGATGGGGCAAAGCTGGTCAATGTGGTGATTTTACTTCAACTGAAACTTAAATTTATCTTTTCCTATCATCTTAATAATCAGTAGTTCACTAAATCATTATGCCATTTTAAAACAAAAAAGAGTTTAGAGGTAAAAATATCTAGTATTTTGAAAAATGAACAGCTTATGATAACTATATTTAAAAGGCAGGTCTAGATATTCAAGAAAAGCAAAATGTTTACCAAAGAGCAGATGATTGCTCTCTCTCTTTCTCTGTCTCTCTCTCTCTTTCTCTCATACACACACACACACACACACACACACGCCCCTGTCTGTTGCTTTTTCCAAAAACAGAGAATAAATATTCTTTAGCTTTCCTTAGTTTTTACCACTCTAACAAATGCTTAAGGGTGTCAGTGCAGACTTGAGCACGAGAAGTATACTCAGGCCCTTCTCCTCCAAAAGAGTAGTTAGGATAATCAGAAAAGAAGAGATGGGGTCACCTCAGGGAACACTACCATAGATGATTAGGGTCACTCACCTTCACAGTTAAGTATGGAATGAGGTAGGAACTTCCACAGGAAAGAAACATCTGCATCCCAATTTGAGCTCCCTAAGCCACACAAACTTGAAACCCATCCTAGGTCAACCTTCAATGCGAGGTCATCAAAATAATTGCCCCCTGCCAGCTCATGGCACTTTCTGGGTGTTTTTTCAGTGTTCAAGACCGTGACGTCCTTGTTTTCTTCTTCCAGGTTGGTCCAAAACTGGTTCTAATGAAGCCACCCTCTGTGCTTCTAACAGCAGGAGGGCTGCAGTGAGGAGGGCCAGGCATGGGAGACCCTTGTCTCGTATCTAGGTCTCCCCAACACAGGCTCTGTGGCCTTGGGCAAGTTGCTTGACTTCTGACTCATTTTTAAAATGGGAATAATAATGGGAACCCACTCCAGTATTCTTGCCTGGAGAATCCCATGGACAGAGGAGCCTAGTGGGCTATAGCCCATGGGGTTGCAACAGTGCTGAGCAAGACTTAGCAACTAAACAATAAATAATAATTGCACCACTGTTTCAAGGATTGATTTGTACGACCTATGCATGTGGTCTTTCCTGTGTGACACTCAAATGGTAGCTATTATTATATAAATAGGCCACCCATTTATTACCTGATGGGAGTTTATGCAGAGGTAGACTAATTTTAAAAACCAGGCTAAGTCAATGTGCCCATAAGTTCCAATAAGTTAAAAAAAAATATCTTAATGTATAAAGATTTCTAAAGGGCTTCCCAGGTGGTGCTAGTGATAAAGAACCTGCCTGCCAATGCAGGAGATGCAAGAGAGGTGGATTCATCCCTGGGTCAGGAAGATCCCCTGGAGAAGGGAATGGCAACCCAGTCCAGTCTTCTTGCTGGGAAAATCCCACGGACAGAGGAGCGTGGTGGGCTACAGTCCATGAGGTCACAAAGAGCTGGACACGACTGAAGCAGCCAAGTCAGTACACACATAAACATCTCAAGAAGCAATTATCCTAAACATTCTTATTCCTTTCTAACTTGCCTTAAAGTGAAAAAAACAAAAACAGTGACATGACTAAGCAGCACAGCCTAGAACAGGGGTTTGCAAATTATGACGTACGGGCCAAGTCTTCCCTGTACTTGTTTTTCTGAACAACAGTTTATTGGAATGGTCACACTGGTTCATTCACGTAGTGTCTGTGGCTGCTTTGACGCTATGATGGCAAAGCTGAGTAGTTGCTGCAGAAATGTGTGGCCTATAAAAGTGTAAGATATTTCCTCTCTGGCCTCTTAATAGAAAAGGTTTGCCAACCTCTGGTTTAGAACTTTAGATTGAAATACTCCTATTATTAGAGAAGAAGTTTCTATTCCCTGTTAGCCACATGTATAAGTGCAACATTACAGCAAGCAGCAATATGGAAGTCACTTACTGCGTCTGATACTCACAGAGATGTGTGGATGGACCGGAAACCGAAGGTGTGCAGGCGAGTCTAGGAAAGACAAAATATCTGGCAACAAAATTATAATATTAAAGGAAGGGAGAGGAAAGATGCTCACTACAAATAGTAGAAACCAAGTTTTCTTCCTTTGGAAAATTCAGCTGCTCCAAACAGGGCCAAGACTAGGCGGAGACTAAAATATTCAGGCACAGAATATAAAGGGAGACCAAAATCCTGAGTCAAGATCAATAATATTTTATGTATTTTTAAAAATAAATATTGACACAAATAAACCCAGGATGGACAACATACTAGAATTTTAACAAAAATAAGATCAGTACTATTGATTTTTTTTTTTTGCCTCAACCTCCAACATGGTGCTACGTGGCACTGGCCCAGCTTGGCCCACGTGTGACTAAGCCACTCAGTGTCTTCCCATAGGATGAGGAGTGAGACAACCAGAGCGATTTTGACACAAGTCTTTAGGTATTGTAGGCAACACAATTCCTGATTCGATCAAGATAAAACTTTATGTTTATCTCCTGCTGTCCTTACAAATGTTATTCAGTGTGGGAAATATTCAGCTGCTGCTGGAGGATATAAGTCTCATTCCCTGGTAGCTCAGACAGTAAAGAATCTACCTGCAATGAAGGAGACTCAGGTTCGACCCCTGAGTCAGGAAGATCCCCTGGAAAATGGAAATGGCAACCCACTCCAGTGTTCTCGCCTGGAGAATTCCATGGACAGAGGAACCTCATGGGCTACATACAGTCCATGCGGTCGCAAAGAGTCAGACATGACTGAACGACTAAATACACACACACACACACACACACACACACACACACACACACACACGGACTCTGACCTTTCTGCTCAGTTTCAGGCATTCGACAGCCCTAAAACTCACTGCAAACCCCACCTCATTCAGAAATTAGAATGAAAAGCCTCATGAGAACAAACTAATTTATAAATGAGCGAATAAATCCACGCATACGCGGGCAACAGGCCTCCCTTGGGAATTTACCCCTCCTTCCCGTTAAACGTCCGAGCTGTTGAGAAGCTCGCTTCTAGCTGATTCCTCTGCCTTATAACTGTAACCGCCTCCTCCCCTCGCCTCCTCCCAGTTTGCTATCCTGTTTCTTATAACTGAGGACAGGTGGAGGAAGGAGTAGGGAAAAGCTGGAAAGACCTGTCGCTAGCGCTGAAGACAGGCTCTGGGCAGCCTGACCCTGTAGGTGACATGGAGACAGAGGCCGCGGCGCAGACTCTTTGGGCCCCGGTGCCCGGCCCCTGCAGTCTCGGTTCCCCTCACCCAGGCCAACGCTGAGAGCTGAGCCGTGACTCCTTCCCCCGCGTCACAGGTCCAGCGTGGAGCACCATATGTTGCTTGTCGGTGGGTCTCTGTCCCTTTAGCTGGTTCTGTTGTACGGAACCCAAGGCAAAGCCGCCCATTTTCTCTTCTCTTCACTCACATCTAGTCCGTGACCAGCACCTCTCCGCCTCTTGCCTTGACACCAGGAGAGCAGGGGAACCCAGGCAGCCGCCTCTTTCCTGCAGCACAGACGGTCCAACGGTCCAACCCGAACGTGTCCAAACCACAGGGAACACACAGTCCCGCGGGCGTATCTCCTCAGATGAGGAGTGAGTCAGAGCACCGACTTTCAGCAAAGAAATCCTTCCTTCTTTCCACTCTCACCGTTTTTTATATCCTGAACCTGGTTGAGGGATCCAAGAACCACGGAAAGCATTCTCCATAATTTCATTTGTAAATCCTCCATATTGAAGGTGTCTGTGATGCCACTTCAGTACTGTATTTGTTGTTTAGTCGCTCAGTCATGTCCCACCCTTTTGCAACCCCATGGACTGTAGCCCTCCAGGCTCCTCTGCCCATGGGGTCTCCCAGGCAAGAACACTGGAGTGGGTTGCATTTCCTCCTCCAGGGGCTCTTTCTCTGCCATGGACTGAACCTGCATCTCCCGCCTTGGCAGGCCAATTCTTTACCACTGAGCCACCAGGGAAGCCCCTCAGCATTGCATCGGCGCCACAGTAAAAAATCTGAGTCAGAAATAGTTTCACTGTAACACCTTCCCATGTCACAAGAAATGCCAATCAATTTAGCTCATCAGCTAGGTTTGAGCACCTCAAGATCAAAAATTTGAATCCACAAAGGAAGGAGATGATGTTTTCCTAAGACCCAAATAAATTTATTTGCCCATTAATCACATTTATTAATGTGAATCTATAAAAAAAAAAAAAAGAAATCTGTCCTGAAGCATTTAAGATATCCCTAGGAGTACAGGGAGAGGAAAATATGCTTTGGTTGGCCAAAAAGTTTCTTCAGATTTTTCCGTAAGCTTTTGCAAAAAACAGGAACAAACTTTTTGGCCAACCCAATAGTTTGGTGATGGTCCATAAGACTAACTGCCTAGAGTCTTGATGTAATAACAGCGACAGCCGGCTGTGCTCAATACACTGCGCATTCTGTCCTGCTGGGGAATCCGAAGCAGCAGCTTATGCTCCTCTTTCAGCTTAAGGAATTAAATTTGTCCTCCATTGATAACATTAGCAATCAGAGGATTCTGCTGCAAACTTTGGAATTTAATCTGCCCATATGGATCTTCTGGAGGTGCTTTTTTTGAGTGCTTTAAATCTGAATTCCTAAATGCATCTTCAAATAACAGATGCTAAAATATGTCCAGTACAAATAAAAGTTTTTCCCTCCCTGCCTGTTTCTAACAGTCCTCCTCACGTGTGTTAATTCCACTTTCAAGCCTTCCAGACCTACATTCTCCGTATATTGCCATTTGCTTCCCACAGCATCTGGCCTGCAGTCAAGCCTGTTAAGAAATGGTCCTCAAAGATAAGAAGGAATATAGGGAACTCTCACACACTTTTTTCTAACTTGTATTCCTAATGAAGTGCTTTGGTTTGATGTGAGTTCCTTTCTTGGTCATAGGGGAGCTTTTGAGAAGTTTTTTCCTGTGATGTTTTCAGGGTCCATATCATTTATTGCTTACCTTTTTTTATAATCATTATATTAAAGAGAAAACATTCAGTCCTTTGGGGCAATGATGCATTCAAGGAGAAAAAAAAAATAACAGTAAGAGTAAGAAATGCAGCTGGAGTTTTACTCGAGTTCCCTAAACTCGATCCCTTCACTTTGCCGTGTGTATGTGTGTGTGTGTGTGTGTGTGTGTGTGTGCACGCATGCCCTCAGTCATGTCCAGCTCTTTGTGACCCCATGAACTGCAGACCACCAGGCTCCTTTGTCCCTGGAATTTTCCAGGCAAGAATACTGGAATGGGTTGCCATTTCCTACTCCAGAGGGCCTTCCTGTCGTAGGGATCAAGCTTGTGTCTCTTACGTCTCCTGCATCGGCAGGTGGGTTCTTTACCACTGCACCACCTGGGAAGCCCCTCACTCTGCCTTACGCCCCAAATAAAACTTTCCCACCACTTTCTATTTAGAAATGATGGCACAATACTCAGCGCCCTACGCCACGGTCTCGGGGCTCCTCCTAACATCAAGTCCACCCTGCAGGCTCTTCTAGGCAACCGCTGTGCCACCTCCATCAGTCTGGCTGGCGCCGTGGAGATTCCGGGCAGAATCTACATGGTCTAGTGCGGAGCCTGGCACAGAGTGCTTAGCAAGTCACCCAGGAACAATCTGGAAGTCCTACTCATTTTGCACAGATTCTCAAATTCAAAAGCTTTGCTGTCGTTACCTCTTGATCTTCATTTCCTTAGTCAGACATGTCTCTGCTGGGTCATTCTTGTCACTTGTCCCATCATTTTATTCCTTTCATAAAGGAACACAAGCTGAAAGGCAAGGACAGTGAAAAGTTTTGACCAAGAAAAATATTCCATTTCAATGCCTATGTGGTTCTGTTAAGTTAGGAACTCTTTTAGGCAGCTGTGTGGCTATTTTCAGTCCTTTCATTTCTACTTCGTCCACTCATCCAACATGACCTTTCAGTTAGTAAGAGAATTCTATGAGCTAGCTCCTAAGGATCCCAGTAGCTAAGGAAAAAATGGTATGAGATGTCTTCATAGTATCTCTACCTCAGACCCTAAATTTAGTATCATTAATCTCTTTCCCTTAAGTTAAAAAATCCTGGAGGCATTATCATTTGCCCATTTCATCCTATACTGTCTATGAATTTGACTCTATGACTATATTCAGACACCAAAAATATCTGGGGAAAAAAAAGAACTAAAGCAATAACCAACATGCCCAAGTATCCAGATGTTTGATGCTATGCTGACAGAGGAACCAGAGGATTGCTGAATTCCTACCAGATGCTTTCAAACTCGGCATGCTCACCCCAAACCCCTGTTTTCAGGAGCTCACTCAGAGACACAACTCTTTGAGAGAAAGAAGTTCAAAGTTGTAGTTTTGACGTACTTTCTTCCCTTTAGTCATTATTTCTTGGTTGACTAAAGCATACTTGCAATGTTCTGAAAGTAATTTTCCCTTAAATTATTCTATCATTTCCAAAATATTTACAGTATAAAAATAGAAGTTTGACTGGAGAGCGATAAAAGAAAAATAAATAAACCTTTATTCTTTGGAATTTTCCCCTCAAGATTTCCAGCCCTCCCCCCCAAAAAAAAGATTTCCAGCCCCACTTTTTCTGTGCTTGTCCTCATGTTTACCCCCAGACAAAGCAGGTCTGTAAAGATAAAGATGCTTGAGAGGATCTAGTTGTGGACCACAGATTCCTTGGTCTTACTTGGCAGCCGCATGGTTTGGGATGGCCTGTGTGATATAGGTGGGAAATTGCTGCATTATATCAAGCTGTTAACTCGGAGGCTTAGTGTTAATCCAGGACTCACTGAAATTTCTCATATAATCTCCAGGCACTAATCTTCTCGATATGGAATTGCTCCTTCTCCTCCGACTTTCAGGACCTGGATACATGCACAGAAGTTGCACCCACAACTCATGGACTCCTGCTGATGATTGCTTGTGTTTGTTAAGCCTGCTAAATTCTAATGCTATAATTCCATAGCTGTGCCCTCTACACTATTAGGTGATCAACCCAAACGCCAGCTGGCCAGGCTTTACCAAAGCAGTCATCTGAAATGATGCTTTGAGAAAAAAAAAAAAAAAAAATGGCAGAGAGCATTGATCTCTCAAATGATTAAAGCCAACTGCCTCGTGTTGTTTCGGATTAGTCTTGTCTTCATGACTTCTGTCCTGTTTCGGCTGAAGATGAGAGCCCTGGAAAGCAGGCCATTCTTCATCCCATGCCTTATGGTTTCACACAAATAGACTGTTCAGTTGAAGGAATGTAATAACTGTGATAAAGGCAACAATATCGAAAAGAAAGACTTGGTTCTCTAGTAACGGGGGAAAGAGAAGAAAACGAAAAGCTCCTTTGATGATGTGAGCCTAAGATTTGAGCAGTAACAGATCCTTAAGGATCAGTGGGTGGCAGAGGAGTGAAAGCCCTCTCCTGTGCTGGTCTTTATTTTCTTGTTTGTTTTTAATGCAACAGAAATGCTCTGTTTACCTTCTTCCTTTTATGAATTCATATCAGTGACCTTTGGGCAGAAATATCGGAATTCATTGCTGGAGGACTGCTTGAGACAGCAAGACGGATCAGCACTCCTTCAGCCCACACTCTCCTTTCAGGTCACATCTAACAGTATGTGTCTTCCCTCTCTCGTGCCATTTAATTTTGCTCAGTTTCATTACTGGTCTTATGGCTGAATGCATTCATTTATTCACTTGACAATTTCTTCTTCTTTTTTTAAAACAACATTTCAAACAGAGAAGCTTTGGGGTGTAACATGCCTAGAATACTCAATGGTAAATAATGTCATGATTAACTCCAATTTACCATCTCTAATAAGTCCTGGAGGAGAGATTTTAATACAGCAGTGTCTGTCTATGAACCACAAGCTTTTCAAACTCCCCTGACCAATGATCTCAAGGTGTAATTTGTTCACTGATTAGAAGCTGTCAATATTAAAAAAAAAAAAGAAGAAGAAGAAGAAGAAGTGTGATTGTGGCTTTATTTTGCCATCAACAAAAATTAAAACAAAAAGAACACATCCACAATCCTGGCAACAGAATAAATCAAACTGTCTTCTTTTTCCTGTATTACCTTTCAGGCTTGTTTGTGTTCAGATTTTTGGCCCAACAGCTTAAAAACCACAAGCCTTTGGGTAAATTATTTAATTCCTTGATACCTCAGTTTCCACACCTGTGAAAATGAAAGTAATAAGAGTACCTTTCTCTTAGTATTTGTTGTGAACATTCAATTAGATAATGCATGTAAAGTGATCGGGAGGGTCCCTGGCATGCCATGTAAATTCAGTCAGTGTTACAGAAATTTTCCTTGTGATCATGGCAGAAATTCGCAGCAGTGTACCTACCTACTTTTACTCAGTTCAGTTCTATGACTGACCTATTTTCCTGTGAGCCTACTGCAAATGAGTAGCAGGAAGAAAAATATAAACTCAATACTTATGAGAGGTTCACGCCTGGTAAGTCAGCATCTTTGAGGTAAATACTCTGACCTTTAGATTCCTCTCACGCACACCTCCACCACGACCGCTGTTCCCCAAGATGACCGCTGGGTTGCTGAGGCACCGACGGGCTCGTGAGTCTGCGGAAGAGTCCAGACTTGACGTCCACGTGGCGCCTAATGGGTCTCTGTTAGTCTCCGCTGAGGGAAAGCTGACCTGGTTTACTCCTCGGGCCCCATATTAATTTCCTATTGCTACTGCAACAAATCACCACAAGCTTCCCAGCTTCCCAGGTGGAGCTAGTGGTAAAGAGCCCACCCGCCAGTACAGGAGATTCAGGAGATGCAGGTTTGATCCCTCGGTCAGGAAGATCCCCTGGAGGAGGCATGGCAGCCCACTCCAGCATCTTGCCTGGAGAATCCCGTGGACAGAGGCGCCTGGGGGCTACAGCCCACGGGGTCACAGAAAGTCGGACTGAAGTGACTTAGAATGCAGGTGGGGCTAAACCAACGCCAGCACATGATCTTACACTTCTGGAGGTCAGACATGCTAAAGCCAAGGTCTAGGCGGGGCTATATTCTTTCTGGAATCTCTAGAAGAGTCCATTTCCTTGCCTTTTCCAGCTTCCAGAAGCTATCCACATTCCGTGGCTCCTGGCCACATCACTCGACCTCTGCTTCCAGCATGACATTCTCCTCATTGACTCAGACATGCCTGCCTCCCTTCTTTGCCTTTATAAGGGCCCTTGTGATTGCGCTGGACTCACCAGGATAATTTCCACCTCAAGCCCCTTAGTCGTCACAGCTGCAGTCCTTTTGTGCCCGAGGGTAGCATATGCACAGATTCCAGGGACTGAGACACAGACACCTCTAAGAAGTCAATTTTTCTATCACATGTCCTTCACATTTGTCCAGTAAGCAGGCAGTGGTACATTTGTGGTTTGTGCTTTTGGCCCAGAATGGCAACTTTCTATTTCTGATGCCATCTTAGCTTTCACACTTCTGGGTCTTAGTCACAGCTTTTAAGTAGCTCCTGTTGAACTGAACCCCAAGATGGTTGGATGGCATCACTGGCTCAATGGACATGAGTCTGAGCAAACTCTGGGAGATGGTGAAGGACAGGGAATCCTGGCATGTTGCAGTCCACAGGGTCGCAAAGAATCGGACATGACTTAGCGACTGAACAACCACAAAAATGGGTTAGGTGTCAAGATCATCTCCACCTCAAGGTAAGCCTTTCATGAAGAGCTCTCATCTTAGCTATTCCTTATTCTCTCCCAGTGCATACTGAAGTCTCACGCTTCTGAGACCCACTCCAGGCCAATGGGAGCCAACAGTGGCTTAGTGGCTTTTGGCCACGTCTGTGCTTCTCCACCGTCGCTTTCATTCTGCTGGGTCTGCATCCTGTTGCCACAAGGCTACCAGGCATGGCCAACTTCCGTTTTTCCACCACCCCAACTTCCACATGGAAAGCAGCACACAAAAGCCTTTTTGCTTTTGGTTTCCCCATCACTGAATCTAATTAACACCTACTCCATCCAAGATTAGGGCTCCCCTTGTAGCTCAGTTGGTAAAGAGTCTGCCTGCAATGCAGGAGACCTGGGTCAAGAAGATCCCCTGGAGAAGGAAATGGCAACCCACTCCAGTATTCTTGCCTGGAGAACCCCATGGACAGAGGAGCGCGGTGGGTTTAATCCAATGGGTCGCAAGAGTCGGACACAACTTAGTGACTAACTCATATACACACACACACATTCCTCCTCACACGGTGTTCTACACACTATGGCTCCTTAAGCTAGAATCCCAGTCCATTTATCCATTTTCTGCTTAAAACCCCTCAGAGGCTTTGCGTCACCTTCGCTCACTGGTCACGTTAAAAAGCTGGGTCTTTGAGACACACGTGAGTGGCCTGCTTCACGTGGGACCTCAGCCCCCGAGTGGGGATCGAGCCGGAGCCCGTGTCTTCTCCCGCGCTCCCTCTCCCCCTCTGCTCCACTAGGTGAACTCTGAGGCACCCATGATCTTTCAGCTTAAACAGAGCGGGAGGAAAAAGCCTTTTTTCTCCACCCCACTAACTTCCATGTCTAGGGCCTGGGAATCAAACTGAAAAAAGATTAGAGAAAAGCATAGTTACCATTTTCTCTTTGAATTTTTTTTCTTTAGGATAAATAACTTGGAATTACTGAATCAAAAGGATAAAAATTTACAATTATTGAACTATATTATCATATTGATTTCAAAAAAAGGTTATTCCCATTTACACTGATAGCTGTGATAGAGGCATATGCACATTTCACATCATGTTTTATGCACATTTCACATCATGTTTTTCAGCATAGAGTGTTATCATTTTTAAAATGTTGGGATAATAATAATGACAAGTAAGCATACTAAGTCTTATTCTGAGCCACATAGTGTTTCGACAGTTGGTCATGTCTAGCAAAGGCATGCATAAAAATACATTATAAGCTCACAGTACCCTCTGTGCCATATTTTACTTTATTTAACAAGCAAAAAACCTGAAGTGGGGAGAGTAAGCAATTTTTCCAGGTTCACACAGCTAGAACATTAGGTAATTTCATAAATGCTTTAAATTTAATTTATTTGTAGCTTAGTTGGGTATTTTTCTACATGCATTCTAACTCTTTAGCAAGTCTTGCCAGGGGTTTCACTGTTTTTTTTTTTTTTTTTCGTATTTCAACCAAAAAAATGTGAGCTTTTTATATAATATATGCTAACCTTTTGGCTGTTATTTTGTGATAGATATTTTCACAGTCTATTATTAATAACTTTTTATATGTTTAGTCTACCTGCTAAGCTAAAAATATGATTCATATAACCTTTTCCTGGAGCTTTGTTTAAAAGAAGAAATATAAGGGGAAATCTCATAGACTAGTTTCTAGAAAAAAAATAGCCTACTGAGACTTCCTGATACTCAAAATTACACGTAATATCTAAAAGGACATTTCATCACATATAACATTAACTTTAATTTGTATCACCTAGCATGCAATGAGCCATATTTCTAGCAGTGGCTAAGCTGCTGCCAGGTTCTAAATTAGTCCCCTTATGGAAGCTGCATTAACTCCTTCAAGACCCGAGTCCCGCAGCAGTGAGCACGACCCCGCCTTAGCAATGGCAGGGAGGCTGATTTGCTGCAGAGAGCAAGGCCTCAGTGCACGGTCACTGGACGCCGGCCATCCCACCAGGTTGCGTGCCTCCTGGGCTAGACGCAGGGGTTGCGCTCGGTTCAGCCCTGACTGGTAGCGTGGCTGGCTGGCCAGGGGACTCATCAACACAATACATGTCTAAGAGCTAAATGGATGTAGGAAGCTTGACAAGGTCCTGATCTGCTCTTGGCAGAATGATAAAATGTGTAAACTTTGCTCATTCGACTACATAGCCTCTCTCACTGTTTCCTCTGCCCCCGCCTACACCATCGATTTTCCCATCTCCGCTGCCAAACTTTTGCTGCACCCACGCTCCTACCTTGCTCATCAGATCTCAGCTCCGGAATTGAGTCTAGCATCATTTATCCAATCAGAATATTTATTTTATACCTCTGATGTGCTAGCAGTTGAAACTACAGTGATCAACAGCCATGGAGACACAGTCCCTGCCCTGATGCTAACACTTGACTTCTTAGTGTGAATTTGGTCTATGAGTATTCTCAAAAGTATTTGGATTTAAGCCTTATTTCTTGTAAATTTAATTTCACGTATCAGCAATTAGATGTTGGTAATAGTTTAAGTGATAAAAGAGCCTTCCTTTGCCCTCTCAAATTCTCCCCCTCTCTCCCTCCTTACCACTCCCTACTCTTTCCCATCTTATACCCCAGACACATTCTCAATACTTATATTGAGACTTCACAACTCCAGTGTTTTCTAATTTGCTCTGGAAGGAAGATTGAATTGAGTGTCAACTTCACCATACTACTTATCCAGTGAAGAAATCAATAATAAAATGCTTTTCCAGTGTAAAATTTGTGTTGCATAAAAATGAGGAATATCTAAATGAAAGCAGAGACAGAGCAACATGATAGGAAATACATTTTGAAACTGCACACACACAGTGAATAACTTATGATGGCGACAGACCGTTCTAACCTTTATCTTCAGAAGGGAGCAATTACTCACAGCCACGTGGTGCAGATGAATTATCATTACTCACTTGTGAAAGCGAACATGCAAATGTCAGTGCAGGCACTAATATTCATGTAATATCACCCTACTTTTAATAGAATATTTGTGCTGATACAGTTAGTACATTTAAAAAGATGCTATTTCCATGCATTGAAGAACCTGTTTTACTACAAAGAAAAAGAAGGGAGAAATAAAGATATGAAAAACATGAATGAGGACAGTAGGGAAACAGACAGAAAGTAGGAGAGAAACAGACCGTAAAATTCCACTGAATGGTTTGTAATTCTAGGTATTTTTACATGAATAACCCCACTTAATAAGTATTTTTATACCATTGAAATAAGTATTTTTATTCTTTGTGTGAGTCAGTCTTCTCCAGAGAAGCCAAAAGAGAACCAAAATTATATATATATATATATATATATATATAATATATGTGTGTGTGTGTATGTAGGTATGCATGTATGTATGTATATATAGACAGAAAGAGGCAGAGAGGGAGCGAGACAGACAGAAAAAGAGAGACTTATTTTAAGGAATCGGCTTATGTGGGGATTGTCAAGTCTTAAATCTAAAGGGTAGGCCAGCAAGCTGGAAAATCCGACAAGTTGATATTGTCTGAAGCTTTGAGTCTGAAGGATGGAAACTCAGGTAAAATTTCTATGTTGAATTTGGGAGGGAAAAGTTCTTCTTTTTCTGAGATGTCACTCTTTTAGGGCTTTCAACAGATTGAATGAGGCCCACCCATATTATGGAGAGTAATCTGCTTTACTCAGAGTATACTGATTGAAATGTTAATTACAGCAACATCTAAACTGGGTTTTGACCACACAGCTGGACATCATAGGCTAGACAAATTGACACATAAAATTAGCCCTCACACTATCGTATTTAGAAACGGGAAAATAAAATCAGAGATGTTAGTAACTTATCCAGAGGAACACAGAAATCATGGCTCACTGGAAAGCAGCACAGTACAAACTCTGGAAAAATGTCCGCATGTGCCTCCCCGCTGCAACAATTACCAGCTGGGAAACCTTAGGGGCTGAACACGTCTGTGCTTAGACCTTCCACCTATAAAGGAGATTATTGGCATACTTTTGTGGTGGTTTTAAGGACTCAATGAGATAATGTGTTTGGAAAATATGCATGGAATATATAGAGGCCCCCAATAAACATTAGCTTCTACTTTACCATCCCTCCCAGGTTAGAACCAGATTCAAATTCAAGGTTGGCTAGCTTCAAGCTAATCTGCTAATTAATAAAACTCATGTCCCAGTGTTAAGAATACAAAACGCTGATTTGTTTCACATAGATGTACCTCATGCTGTGTATTAATGCTGTTGCCTTGGTGAACACAGGAGCAAATCGTCTTAGGAGTATCTGAAGCCTTCCCTCAGGTTCTGAGAAGAGAAGGGCAAAGGGCACAACACACAGTGAAACAAAAAATCAGAATATCAGTGTCATTACCCTCAGGAGTCTCCAGCCTGATCTGGAAGACAGACGTGTTTGCCTCACACCAAGTCCAGAGCGCAGCAGCTTGAGGGGCGCATGGGGGCCCTGCTATTAGGACACAGGCCACATTCCAATATCCGCTCATCAGAATGACATCAATAAAAAGAATAATGGGTTCATTAGCATGTCTAATATTTTTGTGAAAGCACAGTCTCTGAAGGGCCAAGAGAAACATCTTGAGTAAGGTAAGGTGAACACACTGTATTTGGCATATAAAACAGGTAGGCCATCATATATGTTCATGATGCAAGACCAATAAGCTGAGGAAATTACACTGGTTAATGACCAGGTTGCTGTAGCCTGCGTGCCCACTTTTTACTTTGGGCTCTTAAATAACAAACAGTAAGATTGTCATAGCCTGTTCTGTTGGGATTATTATTTGGCAAAGCGTACTTTTTGCTGTTTATATAGTTAGGTACAAAGGTACAGTTCTGCACTAAGCAATCCATTTTCTTCATTTTTAGTTTAAAATAATACAGGAAACAGAAATGCCTTTCTATTTATGTTTTGATCCATTGCATGCTCAGGGAAGAGTGAAAAAAAAAAAACAGCCAACTTTAAATTTACAAAGCTCCCTTTTAAAAATTCCCTCAAAAGGATCAAGAGACTACTCTTCTGTACTGAGAGCAACTTCCTACATCTCAGAGGTGATCTGCACATCAATTAATAATCCATGGTGTTGGTACACGAAGCAGAAATTAATTCATTGAATGGCCATGTTCCCTCTGGGCCTGAAGCTGTGATTTATTGTAATAAATGTCTCAACACGGTCTTCAGTGCCTGCTCTTGCCCCCTCCATCCCACCCACTGTTCCTCTAGTGAACTCATATCTCAGGATACCATTCAATGATTTCCCCTTCGACAAAGCCCCTTCTGTCCGCTCCCTCTGTACTGAACCAGACAGTAGCAGCTGCTTCTCCCTCACGTGTACCCCTTGTGCACAATGTGGTTTGCGCAGACTTTTTGAGAGTAAGTACAGGCCTTTTTTATCACAAGGCTGACTGTTAGTAGAGTGCATGTTTCCCGGGACTGGGGGTTGTATTTTATTCATCTTCTATTGCTTACAATATCCCTGGAATGAACTAAATATTGAAAATTAATAGTTTTGATGAACAAATGAAGGAGAGGGAATATCATAATTTCACTCCCAAGTGCTTTAGCTGCTGCCAGCTAGCTGTTTTGTCTAGAGAATTTGTCATGTGAGTCTTGGGATTGGAACATTAGAGACAGAAGAGACTTCAAGAGCCATGAAAGCCTCATTTCATACATAAGAAAGCCTTGGGCCACAAAGATGACTTTTGGAAGGTGATACAGATTGTGTAAGTGCAGGGGCCAGAACTGACATCACCCAACGATCTTCCAGGTATTCTTAACTCTCTAGTAGGCTGTCTCTCTTGAAAGCCAAGTATATTTCCTTTCAGAGATCTTGTATACTGACCTATCTATTAATGCACAATGGCCTCCCCTCACTTACTTATAATCAATGAGCTTGTTATTACAGAATTAATTCTGCTTTTCTCAAAGGTTGTTTGCTGCTTTCTTAAGAGACACGTGCACCCCAATGTTCATCGCAGCACTGTTTATAATTGCCAGGACATGGAAGCAACCTAGATGCCCCTCAGCAGACGAATGGATAAGGAAGCTGTGGTACATATACACAATGGAATATTACTCAGCCATTAAAAAGAATTCATTTGAATCAGTTCTAATGAGATGGATGAAACTGGAGCTCATTATACAGAGTGAAGTAAGCCAGAAAGATAAAGATCAATACAATATACTAACGCATATATATGGAATTTTAAAAGATGGTAATGATAACCCTGTATGCAAAGCAGAAAAAAGAGACACAGATGTACAGAACAGACTTTTGGACTCTGTGGGGGAAGGCGAGGGTGGGATGTTCTGAGAGAATAGCATTGAAACAAGTATACTATAAAGGGTGAAACAGATCACCAGCCCAGGTTGGATGCATGAGACAAGTGCTCAGGGCTGGTGCACTGGGAAGACCCAGAGGGATGGGATGGAGAGGGAGGCGGGAGGGGGGATCAGGATGGGGAACACATGTAAATCCATGGCTGATTCATGTCAATGTGGCAAAAACCACTACAATATTGTAAAGTAATTCGCCTCCAACTAATAAAAATAAATGAAAAGAAAAAAAAAAAAGGTTGTTTGCTGCTTTCTTAAAAAGACCCCTGTGCCATAGCTGCTTAAAGAGACATAATCAGATTTTAGGGTTCTTGTTACTATCCACAAGTATTGAGTGGATACTCGAAAGTTCATTTTCCTGGGTAATGTGTAAACTCTGCGTAAAATATATACATTTTGCCAATGTAGGGCTTTTGAAAAACAATAGCATTAGTCTTCTGTGTTCACATAATACTGTACCCTTAGGGGCACACTTTGTTAACTCTCTGGTGGATTAGCCTGAATCATAACAATTCCAATGAGGTAAACTTATCTGCACAAGCAGAGACTTTCCCAAGTCTTGAAAATTGAGTCTTTTGTGATTTAATGGCTAAGATAATCATCTATAGGTTTGGTAATTCCACTCAGGACTTTGATTTCTGTGTGTGTTAGTGAAAGTAGCACTTCAGAAACAAGAGTCAGCGATCACAAGATTGTAAATACTGACATGTCAATGGGAAGATTTTTAATTTTAAAGTGTTTAATAAGCCACATTTTAAAACCTGAATTGAAAAAAAAAAATAAAACCTGAATTGTCAGTTTCAAAGGAGAACACTTTAATGTTTATTTCATATTTACATTTTTACATTTGTTGAGGTTTAAAAGGTTATATCAAGTCAGCTTTAAAATGACAAGGGATGGTGGACCTGAAAATGACAAATGAAGATGTATGCTTGGAGTTGTTAGGATGTCAGTCATTTTGACTGACAAATTTCACCATTGAAATAAGCTTTAAATTTCCGGTCTATTTGACTGCCCGTTGAAGCAGTCTATGCAGCCTCCAGTTCTCGGTAAGGATGCTGTTTTCAATAAAGAGTCAAAAAATACTGCATAGTTGGTCATGGCGGTTCTTGCTACTCTCCCATCTCCCTCTGGACCACGGTCCCCCACGTGTCTTTTCATGAAGATGATTGACCATCCTTTCACTGACCTCGACAGCGTGTTTTAACTCTGAGTACTAGCATGCTAAGAAGGCACTAGCATAAAATTGTGCAGCACAAAAGGCAGAGACACAAAAGACACCACACAGCCTATCAAACAAAGACCCCAGCAGATCACACCCGGAAGTGGAGCCAGAACCCGAGTCTCCTGAGTTTTTCCTCCATTCTCTCTACTTATATCTTCCCTTTTCACATTCATGCCCTCAGATGCCAAATCTTTTTTTTTTTTTTTTATTTAAGTCTTAGGCGTAACCCTTCTTTAATAATTTAGTAGCATCTTTCTTACAGCAACTGTGTAGCCAAACAAGAATCCAGAGATGTGATTCCATGCCATGTTTTATAAAAGATTTTTCTTGAAGCACACGCTTAATATCAGCCTTGGACAGCAAAATAAGAATAGATTTCACATTTTCAATACAGTTGATGAAATATATTTGTTTGTCCCTGAGTAGCGAGGGAGACTGTTGAAACGGCATGACCTTTGGAAGAACTAGAATGCAAGGTAGTGACCATGAAATATATTTCTGTCAAAAATATATCTCAACGGTCTAAAAATTAATGTGATTATAGAGCAATTGGGAAGTAGCCTGTAAGCATAAACACGAGGAGGAGAGGTAAGAGTCATCATCTAAGTCATTTACACTGTATTTTGAGTTTATGAAAAATTAAAATTCTTAGTACAAATATGGAACTATATCTACATACACGTAAAGAGTTGTGCTAAGTCACTCGGTCACGTCCAACTCTCTGTGACCCCGTGGGCTGCAGCCCCCAGTCTCCTTTGTCCATCCTCCAGGATATGTAAAGTTAACCTAAAGTTATTTCACTGGGGAAAAGGGAAATTCAAGTAAAAGCTTTTCACAGATTATAAAAAAAAAAAATAGGAAAAAGTGCTCAAACTCATTAGCAATCAGGCAAAAAGTAAAATGAAAGACAATTTTTCACTCATCCTACTACAAAATTATACATGTTGACAATAATTATGTTGAATACTTTATGGGAAATTAGGTAGGAACATTTGGAGAGGGTCAACATATATACAGATAGAGCTTTTTGGAGAACAGTTTAGCATGATCAATCTAAATCCAAAATGGAAGCAACTCGGAGAAGGAGAAATATCATATGACATCCCTTGTATGTGAAATCTGAAAAGAAATCATACAAATGAACTTACAAAACAGAGAGAGACTCACGTACTTAGAAAATGACTTATGGTTGCCAGTGGGGGAGGGGTAGTTAGTGACTTTGGGAAGGTCATGTACACAGTGGTATATTTTTTTTTTTATTAGTTGGAGGCTAATTACTTCACAACATTTCAGTGGGTTTTGTCATACATTGATATGAATCAGCCATAGATTTACACGTATATTTTAAATGGATAACCAACAAAGACCTATTGTATAGCGAGTGGAACTCTGCTTAACGTTATGTGCCGGCCTGGTTGGGAGGAGAGTGTGGGAGTGAATGAATACACGTGTATGTATGGCTGAGTCCCTTCACTGTTCATCTGAAACTACTACAACATTGTTAACATGCTCTAGCCCAATGCAAAATTAAAAGTCTAAAATCACAAAAACAAAAAATAGAAAAGAAAATGTACATACCTTCCGATTAAGCAATTATTTTCTAGGAGTCTCTTTTTCTTAGAAAGACTCATATATGTAGAAATGAATGTGTACATGTGTGCATATTCTCATGTATACAAAGCTATATTTTTAAGAATGGTAATTACAGCATTGTTAAAATAAAACTTTAAAAGCACTCCAAACATTTACTGATAAATATATTATTATGCTTATGTATTGAATACTATGAAGCCGTTAAAAAGAATGAGGAGAACATACACTTGCAAAAGTGGAATTATCCAAAAGACATGTTCAACAAAAACAGTAAATCAAATAATGAAAGCCTCTTCACTTAGTTTTGAAAACCGCATCTAAATTATAGACGTGGCCAGCAGGGAACCAGCCCCGGCGCCGTCAGCATCGGGCATGAGTCCCCTTGCAGCTGGCCCCCAGCTCCTAGTCCTGACAGTCCTCCGGCTCGACGGTCCCCCAGCCTCTCCTTCCCCGAGGGAAGAGCTCTTCTAGCCTGCTCACTCAGGGACAACTCCACTATGCCAGCCATTGTACTATAGGACTGTACTTTTCAAGGTTCTGAACTATAAGATTAAAACTGTTTTCTTAAATAAATAAATAATTATAAATATGGCCATGTCTATCAATTAAAAAGTAGTATGTCTATGAGTATAAGCATATAGAAAAGATCCTAGAAGTAGACACAACCACGTACTAACAGAAATTGCTTTCTGAGGAAGAAAATGGAACAGAAAAAGGAAAAAACATTCATTTTACTATCATATAAAGATAAATTGCTTTAATTTTTTACAGTACTCATTTATTAACTTTCGTAAATGTGTATATGTGTACACACATATTAAAACTATATGAAACAGGTGTTGATTTTGTCAATTCATACAAGTTATGAGTAACCAGCACACAAATTATTCAGGTGTAACAGGGAGTGTCAAATTGTTTGAGGGTGTTTAAAACAAGTTTTCTAATAAGTTTTTAAATGTATATACTCTCTATCAACTTGGTTATAGAATTTAGACTCACAGTTTACAAAGAATTTGTGAAGTATAGTAGTTTCTGTTTAAATTCTATCAGCATCACTAAATGTTTCAAATTATTAGAGCCAAGATTAATGGGAATTTACTAAAATGATGTCTGTCATTTGTATTTGTGGATATTGGTGAGACATAAGACTTCATCCTAGCCAGTTTAAAATACTTAAGGCTATGAAGTTTCTTCTAATATGGCTTAAGCCACATTGTAGTTTTTAAAATTATTTGATTTTTTAAAAACAATTTTTTAAATTTTCTAGATGAAGTGGTCAAAATCTTCATAACTGACCTTTAATTATTAACCAAAATAACTAAAAACATTTAACCTAACAGTATGTAAAAAGAATAATAATATAAATCTAAAATAGAAGACTTAAGTTCTGAAACCAAAATTAAAGATAGGGGATTAAAAGGCACTATTATATATAAAATAAGTAAGCTATGAGCATATATTGTATGGCACAGAGAATATAGCCAATATTTTATAATAACTATAAGTGGAGTATAATCCCCCAAAGTGTGAATTACTATGTTGTACACCTGAAACTTATATATTAATAATATAAATCAACTGTATTTCAACTAAAAAAAAAGCAAAAAAATAAAAGAATTAATGCTCTACTCTGGAATTCTAACCTATATTTCTATTCTGCAAGAAAAAAATTTTTAATTTGCTTTACTCATAATATAACAAAATTGACTCTTATGAAGAAATAAAAAGACATATAGTGAAGAAGTGATAAAGTATCAGATAAAATGAAAACATTGGCAATGGATAAAACAAAATATAAGTAGCAATTTTGTGTGAAAATTAGGAAAAATAAATAACCTAATAACTTTTAATTAGGATTTTACTGTACTTTCAGGTCAGGCATGCCATCTTCATGCAACTCAACACAATTACCCCTTCTCTCCCCCATTGTTTTATAAGTGGCCAGTACTTTTATTTGCTTCATCTCCTTGGGACCTGAAACAAGTGGAGTATGTAAGCCCAGGCAAAGAATATTAACAGGCAATTTATAGAAGAAAATTGAAAGACACAAATTTAAGAGAACATATATTATTTCTCACTCAACAATTTGGCAAAAATAAAGTCACTGACATTAACCAATATTGACTTAGTTGTGAGGAACAGAAAACACTTTGTTATGTTTGTGTTATCTTTTTGGAGGACATCTGGTGAGTAGTTATTTTTTTAAAAAATTTAAATGTACATCACCTTTGACCCAGAGATCATACTTTTAGGTACTTACCCACAGGAAGCATCCAAATTCACAATGATATTAATTGAAACATTTTTGATGCTAGTAAAAAGAAAAACAGAAGAAATAACTTTAATATCCTTCAAGAAGGATCTGGTTAGATAAATTCTATTAAATAAAATGGTGAGTGCAATTTGCTCATTAGGTAGAATCCAACAGATCTGTGTTACTGTATGAAGAAAAGATAGTATAAAATATACATGGTATAATCATACTAAAAAGAACATAGCTAGACACCTCTATCACAAGACGACAAATGCCACGTGAACGGAACACTGCAGAGCGGTCAGCTGGCCAATCAGAGGACTGAACCCCGCTGGTCAAGTTAACTTGCCAAATATGAACAAACATCTAGACTAGGCTAAGAAAAGACAGTTATGTTTTGTTTTTGTTTTTGTTTTTTTTCAATTGGGTCTATCAGGAAAAACTACCACTCCTCCAAGTATATTCCCTTCATGCAAAAAAGTGCTCTTTAAAAACTCCAACCCAGTGTGGACAAATAGCCAATAAACATATGAAAAGGTGATTATCCCACTGGCCATATGGGAAAAGAACATTAAAACTGCCACGCAAGACCATTATGCACACAGGAGAAAGACTAAAATGAGAAAGCAAACATTTGTAAATGTGGGTGAGTCTGTTAAGTAACCAGAATGCTCATAAACAATAGTAGAGAAAAAGCTGATTCAACCCCTTTGGAAAACTGTCTGTTTCTACCAAAGCTGATCATTTCTATGCCCTCTGATTCAGCACATACCCCATCAAAATATATATTAGTTGCTCAGTCGTGTCTGACTCTTCACAACCCCAGGGACTGTAGTCCCCCAGGCTCCTCTGTCCATGGAATTTTCCTGGCAAGAATACTAGAGTGGGTTTCCATTTCCTTCTCCAGGGTATCTTCCTGACCCAGAGATGGAACCCAGGTTTCCTGCATTGTGGGCAGATCTGCCATCTGAGCCCCCAGGGAAGCCCTCTTCCAAAGACCAACTCCAGGATATTGCTAGGAGCACAATTACAGCAGCCCCAAACTGGAAGCTAACCAAACGTCCATTTGCCAAAGCAGCATACAGTATTCAAAGTGAAATCTGAAAATAAACTGTAGATTTTACATGAGTGATGATGATTGTCACATTACAAAATTAAAAAGTTACATGTTTACAACGGATAACCAGCTAAGACCTATTGTAGAGCACACAGAACTCTGCTCAGCGTTACGCGCCAGGCTGGACGGAGCGGGCTTGCCGGGGATGGAGCGGGCTTGCGGGGGAACAGAGACATGTATACATGTGGCTGGAACTACGCAGGTGAGACTTCCCTGTTCCCCTGACACGGCCACAACATCGTTAATCGGCTATACCCTGATACAAAATAAAAAGTTAATGGTTTGGGGAGAAAAAGAAAGGTTAAGCGTTTATTTAATCCTATGATCTGATTATAGAAAGATAGCGATGTTGCAGATAGATACACTTTAAGGAATTCCAGAATCATATTAGTAAATGATTAATAGTGGGGGACTTGGCTGCTGCTAAGTCGCTTCAGTCGTGTTGGACTCTGCGACCCCATAGACGGCAGCCCACCAGGCTCCTCTGTCCACGGGATTCTCCAGGCAAGAACACTGGAGTGAGTTGCCACTTCCTTCTCCAGTGGGGGACTTTAGGAGGAAAGTAATATAAAAATCAGTTCCTTCACCCTTTTCCTTTCTGTTCTTTTCATCTTTTGGCTATCTGTTCTACATACAAGATAGCAAAGAAATTCCAAAAACCATCTTGTCACTTAACAATATCAAGCATCAGCTGTCAGACACAGTTTTCCAATGTCTAAAGGAAATAACATATGTGAGGTAATTAGAGCAGCGCTTAGCACACAGCAAATACTCAGGTTAAACATTAGCTTAATGTTTAACTTTACTTTGCTAAGATATGGCTGACACAATGATTTCTGAATAGTTAGATTAGATTACGTATTGTTATCTTGTCACCTAACCTAGTTTCATCAGCCACTGAAAGATGCACTCAGCAAGTTGCTTGATTTAGCCTCTGGAGATCCTGTCTCACTTTGTTTTTTCACAAAATTTAGTCTCCTCTGTCGACTTTCAGTAACATATAGGGAATATCCTGGGTTTGTGTGATGTTTGCACTACTAGAGAACACTGGAGTATCGAGGGGGGCCAGGAGACAGATTGGGAAGCGGCTTTGCATGATCTACATGTTCTGCTTTGTGATGGAGGGGGGCCAGGAGACAGATTGGGAGGTGGCTTTGCATGATCTACATGTTCTGCTTTGTAACTTGACTCTGAACAAAGCAACACATTTTCTCTTATGTTTCATAATGATAATAACCATCTTTATTTTATAGTAAGAAATGATGTTGCATTAATTATTATTACTTAATCATTTTAGAATACTATAAATATTTCAGTAAAAATTGCTAGGCTAATAAAAACATTTCCTGTTTCATTAAAACTCTGGACTCTCCCTCACTACTACAAATGAGGAGTTTGAGGAGTTTGATAGCACAGCACAGTCAAGATTGCCTCTTGGATAAGGCTGATTTTTCTCAAAATGTGTTATATGAGTGCATTAAATATTTGATGCTTAATAAAAGTAAAATAACATCCCTTTCCACTAAGCTGCCTCAAATACCAATTACATAAGAAAGATTTGCTAAGCTAATGATTTTCTAAGTAGCCACAAATGCTTCTTTAATTCTCGATGAGTTCTTCTTGTTCCTCAGAGTGAATGTGAGATGTTATTTTCAATATTTGGTGGCATCACTTTTTCACAGCAAGGATTTACTTTACAAATCCTTTTATTCTATCTTGAATTTCATGGTTATGCTTCTAACGATGAGTTACCAGGAAACCCTGCCTCAGATATGAAAACATAGACACAAAATCAGGACTTCGTTTGTCTCTCCTTCTAATCACATGATCTCTGGGAAGGCTTATTGCAATCATATCCAAGCACGTAACAGTATTTGGAAAAGATACAGCTCCGAGTCTTTTGTTGACTGCAAACATGATCTAGCTTGTTCCTTTAATGGCTCACTTCTCCCAGTGTCCCTCAATGATTCTAGAATTCACTCTATGACTTTATTTGGCCGAGAGTCCATCAGCTAATGCAGTGCAAACAGAAACTGAGTAATAGCTAGTGCGTTAGGAGGAAGACTAAGGCACCTTGACGGGCAGCCCCAAGCCGCTGTCACACGCCTCAAGCCAGGGAGAAGAAGCCAGCCTCAGCCTACCTGCAGGACACATATGAGCTCGGTCAGCACAACGCAGGCCAGAAAGGAAATCATCCCAGCTGGCCTTGCCCGAAGTTCTGACCTGCGGAATTGGGAGCAAATAAGTGGTTATCGTTTCAAGCCATTAAAAATTTCTTGACTTCTCTGTCTTTCTGTATTCCTGTGAACCATGATAAGGACATGGGCTGATGAGCAAGGCTCAGTTCAGTGAAAGAAGACGAGGCTTGAAGGAAACTTTCAGGACAGAAATAAAGAGTGTTTATCTGATCAGGACAGATCAAACAGTGGGTGACAGCCATCTCACTCGGAACCATCATGGCTCAATAATGACCAGCAGACTAAGGTAATCACTGAATACCTTGTCGATACGTCACCTAACTGAAATTAAATCTAACTCACTGGAGGTGACACCACATTGCTTTAATTATTTCTATCAGCTGGATCATTTCTCAAAATGTAAATCAGGAACAGAAGGATGAAATCATTTTTCTCTTACATCCTTAGTTTATAGGATGATACTTGTACAACTACACGTGCTTATCAATGCCTGATTTCTATAACTAAAAAAGTTATTGAAGGATACATAATTCTTTGTATTCCTCCATCACATCAGTTGATTGATTACTGACATCATTGATTGACCTTGACAGAGCTCTATATTCTTTCTTCATTAATCCATATATTTGGTGATTATTTATTGAGGGTGTTTAACATGCCCAGCACTAAGTTAGGTATTGACAGAGAAGATGAGCAAGGTGCTCATGCAGCTTCCATCCCGGAGGAGAGAAAAAATTACCCCCAAAGAACATTTTAAAAACTGAGATAATTAAAAAATTGTGAAAAGTGTTCTGAAGGAGTGAAACAAAGAGATTTTAAGAGAGAGAGTACTTAGACATAAAGAGGGCTTCTTTTAGATAGGGTGGTCTCAACAAAGAACTGCCTGAAGATGGAATATTTGAGACGTAAAGAATGAGAAGGAGTCATGTAGCTATTCTAGAACACCATAGGTCTAAAGTTTCTGCAATAATGACTACATATCAATTGTGGTCTCACTTTTTTACACACTGTCGGCCAACAGAGAACATGGCAGGGAACACAATATTCTAGTGCTATGATCAAGCAACCGGGCATTTACTGAAGAATATTTGGTATCAGTAGATGAAATGAACCAGTTGGGTTCCTTTTCTTTCACTTTTCAACTAGTTGCAGTGAAGTTTTATGAAAATACAATCTATCTTCATGTCACTGTGTTACTTCCATTCAACTGCCTATTTAAAAATATAGCATGATAAAACCACTCAATCTCTCAACCAACTTGCCTGCATGGATCCTGTTAATGAGTTTGAGTGGATAATATACATATATATATAGATGTCTATTATACTATACCACTTAGCATGCTAAAAGTAATTTATGAGATGCCTATTCCGGAATGAGAACTGTTCTGAAGATAAAAAGAAGAATCTAGAGCGCTTGACTTCTAGCATTCAGCTCCTTAACCTGAACCTTTCCCTCATGTTCTTCTTCAAAGTGTTTTAGTTTCACCCTAGAAAAAGATGTTATATTTATATTTTGGTCAACAGAGGATTCTTATATAAATTTTTGGCTGAACTAGGTCCATAGAAAAGAAATATCTCAAGTGTTAAAAATAGGAGGTGATGGTAGAAGCAAGCCGTTTGCAGTAATAGCTATTTCACACTTTCAGAAAGTTGATTCCAGCATGGTTTGCAATTACAGGAACAGAGAGACATAAGCTAATTAGTTATTGAGTCCCTATGTTCTTCTTTAAGGAAAGCCATTGATTTTTGCCCTCAGAAAGCTATTTTTGCACAGTCATATGTGCAAGCTACTGGGTGACAGACCACCCATGGGGTCTTCTTTCAGTTTTGGTCTTTGAAATGAAAATAATCCTACTTTTATTTACAGGGAGCTTTGAGTCTTCCATATAGTCTGGAATATGGCTGTAGTCACCAAGTGAACCATATTTAATTGCCTGTGGCTAATTACTTGTGTAGCACTCAAACGTATTTAATATTGCTGCTTCAAAGCCATGTGGGCGGTCTTTTAACTGTGCCCTTTTAAATCTTTACAGCAAGAGTCATGTGGCTAGAGTTACGTGTATTAAAAATGCTAAAGAGAGAAAAATCAGATTAGAAGGTTTAAGAATAAACATATTTGGCCAATATCAGTTTGATAAGGTATTGTATTTGCTTTAAAATTAAAGACACTTTGTTCTAATACAGTCAATTGGGGGACCCTGGGTGTTTCTAGCCCCAGGGTATATTCATTATCTTGAAAATATGACAGACTGTAAAATTAGATAGCCAGTGGGAATTGGCTGCAGGATGCAGGGAGCTCAAACCTAGTGCTCTGTTGCAACTGAGAGGGATGGGGTAGGGTGGGAGGTGGGAGGGAGGATCAAGAGGAAGGGGACACCTGCGGACCGACTACGGCTGACACCTGCTGATGGGTGGCAGAAATCAGCGCAACACTGTAAAGGAATTATCCTCCAATTAAAAATAAATAAACTAAAAAATGATAGATTCATATATTTATGCTTTCTGAAATCTGCAATTACATGCAATTAAATTTCTTATACAGAATATGTTAATACATTAGGTTTTTACTCCTTCATTCTACTACAGTACTAGAACTTCTGACTAATAGTAAAGATGTAATAATTGTTCATTGGGGTGTCCTTGGGGGTAGAGTTAGGCTTGGGATCTGACTACTTACACCTAGTGATCTGATCATCACACCTAGGATTGAACATGGGTCTGATTCCTTACCCTTGTATCTGGTAGTTAGAGTAGCATAGAGAGAAGTTACCCCTAAATCACAAGGAGCCAAAGCCATTTTCCCTCGTGTTTTACTTTTGCTGTATTAATATAATTCTATTATTTTAGAGTCTAGATGAAGAGATTTCATGTTTATGCTTGGTGAAATGCCCATGAGAGATGATGATCATACATATGGAACATTTCCATTTATACGCATGGGATTATGCACAATTCCTTGCCTGAAGGTGGTGGTACTCTGGTAAGGCTTTCCTGGAATCCAACAGAGAACTGAAAGAATACTCTGTTCTGGACTTTCCTCTCTCCTATGAATAGGATAACCCACATTATAATACGATCCCTGTAAGTTCTAAGCTTGGGCTCTTCTTTCAATACTTCACCACCTCAGTAGCAAATCAGACCAATCCTGTCATTCCTATGACCATAACTCTTGCTTAAAAATGGTTTTTCTATTCATTTATTTTTTTATTGAAGGATAATTGCTTTACAGAATTTTGTTGTTTTCTGTCAAACCTCAGCATGAATCCGCCGTAGGTATACATATATCCGCTCCCTTTTGAACCTCCCTCCCGTCTCCCTCCCCGACCCACCCCCTAGGCTGACACAGAGCCCTGTCTGAGTCTCCTGAGGCACACGGCGGACCCCGCTGGCTGTCTGTTTTACGCACGGCAGCGCAGGCGTCCCTGCTACTCTTCCCGTCCATCTCCCCTCTCCTCCCCTCGCCCATGTCCACGAGTCTAATCTCTGTCTGTCTCTCCACTGCTGCCCTATAAGCAAATTCTTCAGTACCGTTTTTCTAGGTTCCATATATATGCTTTAGAATACGATATTTATCTTTCTCTTTCTGACTTACTTCACTCTGTATAATAGGCCCTAGTTCATCCACCTCATTAGAACTGACTCAAAGATGTTCCTTTTTATGGCTGAGTGATATTCCATTGTGTATATGTACCACACTTCTTTATCCATTCATCTGTTGATGGACATCTAGGTTGCTTCCATGTTCTAGCTATTGTAAACAGTGCTGCAGTGAACAATGGGATACATGTGTCTTTTTCAATTTTGGTTTCCTCAGGGCATATGCCTAGGAGTGGGATTGCTGGGTCATATAGTGGTTTTATTCCTAGTTTTTTAAGGAATCTCCATAACACCTTCCATAGTGGCTTTATCAGTTTACATTCCCATCAACAATACAAGAGTGTTCCCATTTCTCCACACCCTCTCCAGCATTTATTGTTTGTAGACTTTTTGATGATGGCCATTCTGACTGGTGTGAGGTGATATCTCATTGCAGTTTTGATTTGCATTTTTCTAATAATGAGCGACGTTGAGCATGTTTTCATGTGTTTGTTAGTCATGTGTACGTCTTCTTTGGAGAAATGTCTGTTTAGGTCTTTTTTCCCACTTTTTGATTGGGTTGTTTGTTTTTCTAGCATGGAGTTGTATGAACTGCTTGTATATTTTAGAAATTAATCCTTTGTCAGTTGTTTCATTTGCTATTATTTTCTCCCATTCTGAGGGTTGTTTTTTCATCTTACTTAGTGTTTCTTTTGCTATGCAAAAGATTTTAAGTTTAATCAGGTCCCATTTATTTACTTTTGTTTTTATTTCCATTACTCTAGGAGGTGGGTCATAGAGGATCTTGCTTTATATCATCGAGTGTTCTGCCTATGTTTTCCTCTAAGAGCTTTATATTTTCTGGTCTTACATTTTGGTCTTTAATCCATTTTGAGTTTATCTTTTTGTATCGTGTTAGGAAGTGTAATTTCATTCTTTTACATGTAGCTGCCCAGTTTTCCCAGCACCATTTATTGAAGAGGCTGTCTTTGCCCCATTGTATATTCTTGCCTCCTTTGTCAAAAACAAGGTACCTATAGGTGCATGGTTTTATTTCTGGGCTTTCTATCTTGTTCCATTGGTCTATATTTTCATTTCTTTGCCAGTACCATACTGTCTTGATGACTGTAGCTATGTAGTATCTGAAGTCAGGAAGGTGGATTCCTCCAGCTCCATTCTTCTTTCTCAAGACTGCTTTGGCTCTTCAGGGTCTTTTGTCTTTCCATATGAATCGTGAAATTTTTTGACATTTCTATGAAAAATGTCATTGGTAGTTTGACAGGAATCACATTGAATCTATAGATTGTGTTTGGTAGTATAGTAATTTTCACAATATTGATTTTTCCTACCCAGGAACATGGAATATCTCTCCTTCTGTTTACATCATCTTCAATTTCTTTCATTAGTGTCTTATAATTTTTTGTGTACAGTTCTTTTGTCTCCTTAGGTAAGTTTGTTCCTAGATATTTAATTCTTTTTGTAGCAATGGTGAATGGGATTGATTCCTTAATTTATCTTTCTGATTTTTCACTGTTAGTATATAGAAATGCAAGTTATTTCTGTGTATTGATTTTGTATCCTGCAACTTTGCAAAACTTACTGTAGCTCTAGTAATTTTCTGATACTATCTTTAGAGTTTTCTATGTACAGTATCATGTCATCTGCAAACAAAAGCTCAGAAATGTTTTTAACTTGCAATTTCCAGTTACCAACATAAAGTCTCTCCTTTATGTCCACGTGTGAGTGGAATCCCCTTCTACAGGCTTCAGAATTTAATGTTCCACTCTTGTTTCTGAGTCTGGCCCCAAAGGAGCCATGAGAAATTGCATTATAATCCAACTGCTTTCCTCCCAAACTTCACTTTCCTCAGCTTCAGAATTCACTAGAATGTGAATGACTTCTCTGACATGGATGATAACATAAACATTTCTAGTTTCTCTTTTCCAGATACATCAGATCTGATCCCACTTCCTCCGTGGTCCCAGGTTGCTCAGACATTAGCCAGACCCTTCTGCTGGGCTTTGTCAACTTTAAACCACTCACATTAGAGGGGATGAGCTCCATTTTCCTAGTATTGAATATCTCTTGGCTCTGCTTTCACTTTCCCAGTTTCTGTATTGACTTCAATCATTTTCTTTTTTTTTTAAATGTCACTTTTTAAAAACTGTATTTTTACTTCGTTCATTTCTGGCTGGGCTGGGCCTTCATTGCTTTGCAAGGGCTCCTCTTTGTTGAGAGTGTGCTGTGCAGCAGCTTCTCGTGCTGCAGAGCCTGGCTCTAGGCGACTGGGCTTCAGGAGTTGCAGCACATGGGCTTTAATAATTGCAGCTCATGGGCTTCATTACTCCGTGGCATGTGGGATCTTCCCAGATCAGGGATTGAACCTGTGTCCTCTGTATTGGCAGGCAGATTCTTATCCACTGTGCCACCTGGGAAGTCCCAATAATCATTTTTTTCACTTATCCTGCTTAACCTTGAATTCCCAGAGATCTCATATCAAAATCAAAGCAAAAATTTTTTTCTCCACATGCAAACAGACATGTGCAGTTTCATGGCTCTAGGAACTGGGTTTGCTCAGTAGACTGGAATTACAAACTTTGGTTCTGTTAAAGTCTACCTTGGACTGTGAATTGCAATAAATAATTTGGTGATAAGTAAATCAAGAAAATCCCCTTTATAATGAAAGCCCCCTGTAGTTGACATTCTGGATTCCCAAACTTGGATTGCCATAATAAAAGCTGACAAACAGGCCCACCTCTTATCTCTGGCTAAAAGTCAGGAAAACAGAAGACATAATCCCAGGTAGTGAAGTCATGCCAGTCAGCAAGTCCAAATATATGCACCATGGAAGCTTGCTGGTTTTGGTGTGAACTCTCTCTGGCCTTTAGAACAAATCTCCATCCCTTCCAAAATTAACATTTTTCCTCACTCCAGGAAAGATGTTCCCCAACAGACATGCAGCTGCTCTTGCAGAGTCTGTCCTGGCACGGAAAACGAATTCTCACCCTGCTAACATGTTTCCGCCTATGCCTTTTCCAACACAGGAGCCATGTTCCCTCCACGTGGATCACTGTCTATGAGACTGATAGCTATTCCCACAGTTTGGGGTTCCCTGGAGATTCTGTTTCCCTAATTGCAGTCTTCTGTGCATGTATTTCGGAGAAGGCAATGGCAACCCACTCCAGTACTCTTGCCCGGAAAATCCCATGGATGGAGGAACCTGGTAGGCTGTAGTCCATGGGGTCGAGAAGAGTCAGACACGACTGAGCTAATTCACTTTCACTTTTGACTTTCATGCATTGGAGAAGGAAATGGCAACCCACTCCAGTGTTCTTGCCTGGAGAATCCCAGGGACGGGGGAGCCTGGCGGGCTGCCATCTATGGGGTCACACAGAGTCAGACACAACTGAAGCGACTTAGCAGCAGCAGCAGCAGCAGTGCATGTATTTGCTTACGCTGCCAAAGCATGGTGGTCATTAGAATTCCTGACTCTCCTATCAACAAACCCTCCTACAAATTCTTAGGGGGGCTGAGCAGAGGGCAAACAAGCACTTTTGACCTTGTTTATTGCCACTCGTGATTTTGACAACTAGAAACAATATGTTTAGCGAGTTGAATTAGACAGTGAGTGAACCACAGGAACTTGATCAAGTTTAAAGCGTAGATAAGAAATAAGCCCAGTGGTCACTTTGATCCCTCCCCCCTCAGATCTCACTGGTGTTTCTAGCCTTCTGGATCATGCTGTTCTGACCATGAGAAAGAGACATGAATACACCACTGTAAACAGAGTCATAGTATTTTTGCGACTTTCTCAAGCATCATATAGATGCCCTTCAGCTACAAACCTGGAACGCTTTCCCATTCCCTACATGGGTCTTGGCAATTCAAATCCCTAACATGTTGTTTGGTCATATTGATCACTTCTCTCACTACGCTCAAGACTTGTGTGTTTATTAACATGTTTAATGGCATCTCTGTGTAGATACTCCATTGCCCACACTAGAAACATCAAAATCTCAGCTTCATTCAAAGGTCTACACATTGATCAGTCATTTTCTGAGTACTATGCTAGATGTGGAGATGTACAAATGAAAAATAACCAAATATCTGCCTCCCAAAGCTACACAGTCAATTATTATAACAAACTGAGACAAGGCACAATGGAAACACAAAGGAAAATTTGCTCAACTCTGCCAAGAAGGTCAAGAAACACTTCCCAGAAGAGACAAGACTTGAGGTGATTCCTGAATGGGGATTTCAGCCTACAGATAAAAAAAATATCTGCCATTGTTGGCAGAGGCAAGCATATAGCAAGTACAGGGAAGCATAAAATCCATGAGATGTTGGGGGAACTTTAAGTACATCAGCTTGATTTTCCAATGAGTTATAGTTGCGAAAATGTGATAGATGAGGAAAAGGTAGGTGTCAGCAAACAGCCTGGGTACCACAGTAGGGAATTTGAATTGGATCTGATGGGGATTTAACATTTTACATGAAATATTTTAACAGTAAAATGATTGAAAAGATGTGCTTTATAAAAATTATTCTGGCAATTTTAGTATGGAAGGTAGAAGTGAGTTGGTCAAGACTTGAGGCAGGGCCTGAATTAAAGCAGAGGGAGCGGGAAGCCATTGTGAACTGCAGGAAGCACATTCCTAGGGGGGTTGTCATAGTCCATGTGTGGTTAATTCTCCCCCGTGGTACTTCACCACCGAGTACTTCAAGGAAGAACCGGCACCCTGCCATTGAGCAAAGATTGGGAATGTGAACTGATCTGATGACCTGTATTGCTATAGAACTCCATCACAGGGCTTCCCGTCACAAGTCTACCCAACCTTCCTTACTCTGTGACTTCAACTGTGATCTCCCTCCCATATTAGTGAAAGAACCGCCCCCATCCTCCCAGAAGAGCAAGGTCCTGCAGCTCGCGCTCTCGGTCCTCCCCTCATTGACCCATGAGCTTCTCTTCCACAGGCGTCACTCCCACATACACCCTCCATCTTCCCCATCTGCTACATCACGCTTTTCAGCCGCAAACATGCCATAAAATGTCCTTTCTTAAAAAATAGATAATTTTCCTTAAATTCCCCTTCAGAGATGTCAATGCTCTACTTTTCTTCCCCCAAAGTCTTCTTTGCTCTTGCTAATTCATCTCATGTGTACTTCTTAGAATTATGAAATTGATCAATATATAAGAAAATATTTTTCACCCATAGCCCTTCAACCCTTGAATCTCATCCTCCTACTTGCTTAAATGCATCATATGTTCTAGAGCCTCCATGTTGTTATTTGTGTTGTTATGCCAGCATAGAATGTCTTTTCCAACTTTCTCTTCCTATGAAAATGTCATTAATCAGTCAAAGTGTACTTTAGAAACCAACTAGTCCATAAAGTCTTTCTCAGTCTCGTCAGTCAGAGTAATAATTTTCCTTTTCACTCACTGCCTTTAATTCTATTATTATGCCCTTATCTATTCAGCCTGAAATTATAGTTTATAATTTCAAGGCTCAAGGTCATAGTCCATGTTTTATAATTAAAGGTCATATGTCTGACACCCAAAATAAATTAAAAGCTTTGAAAAAGAGGACACTCAATTTTCCCCACAGTAGAATTTAGCACTACGCCCAGCTTCTAACAAATGCTTGTTTACTTAAATGGTTGGTTAATTAATTAAGAGTGAATCAAAAGAAGGTTAAAAATAAATTATTTAAAATTTTATTTTTGCTCAGACTCTTGGATTTAACATTATATATTTTACACTAAAACTGTTTTCTTCAAAAAGAAAGATAGGCCCTAGATATTCAATACTGTCAAAACACTAGATCAAAATTTATCAAGCCCTTATTAGCTAGTGTACTATTGGCTAATACTGAGCATAAAAATAGAGGCTGACTATGAAATTTTCTTCTATAGGGAAAAAGAGAAAAAGACTGATTGACTTCCAAATAATCAATGGATTTCCCATCTCCATGTTGTTATGTTCTTAGTTTTAAATCCAGTAAGACACTAATGTCGTAATTAATTTAGTCTATTTAAGAGTGGTACATTTAAACATAATAGTTATTTATCAAGATTGATTTTGCTTTATAAGTTTAAATGGTATTTAAATTAGTTCTAAATGCCTAACAAACCACCCCAAATCCTACTGGCTTTAAAAAATCAATAATTTACTTAGCTTATAATTGGCAGTTTGAGCTGGGCTCACCTGAATGGTTCCGGTTTAGCCTGGGCTCAGTCATGTGCCTACAACTAGCAACCAGGTCAGCTGATTGGATTCAGATCATCTCACCTGGGAAGATCCCTTTTTGATCCTGTGAAGACTCCAGCAAACTAGCCTAGGTTTATTCAGAGGGAAACTGGGTAAGGACTGAAGAGAGAAACTGAATTTTGCAAAGTCTCCTAAGATCTAGGGGCACAGCTGACGTACCACCTCTGCTTCATTCTGCTGATCACAGACCCAGCTCAGGGTCAAGCAGGAAAGGAGTAGACTCTACCTGAAACAGGACTGGATGAAGCACAGCGGGAATCAAGATTGCTGGGAGAAGTATCAGTAACCTCAGATATGCAGATGACACCACCCTTATGGCAGAAAGCGAAGAACTAAAAAGCCTCTTGATGAAAGTGAAACAGGAGAGTGAAAAAGCTGGCTTAACATTCAGAAAACTAAGAGATCATGGCATCCGGTACCATCACTTCATGACAAATAGATGAGGAAGCAATGGAAACAGTGAGAGACTTTATTTGGCGGTGGGGCCGGGGGGTGGGGAGCGCTCCAAAATCACTGCAGATGGTAACTGCAGCCATGAAATTAAAAGATGCTTGCTCCTTGGAAGATAAGTTATGACCAACCTAGATAGCATATTAACAAGCAGAGACATTACTTTGCCAACAAAGGTCCATCTAGTCAAGGCTATGGTTTTTCCAGTGGTCATGTATGGATGTGAGAGTTGGACTATAAAGAAAGCTGAGCACTGAAGAATTGATGCTTTTGAACTGTGGTGTTGGAGAAGACTCTTGAGAGACCCTTGGACTGCAAGGAGATCCAACCAGTCCATCCTAAAGGAAATCAGTCCTGAATATTCATTGGAAGGACTGATGCTGAAGCTGAAACTCCAATCCTTTGGCCACCTGATGCAAAGAACTGACTCATTGGAAAAGACCCTGATGCTGGGAAAGATTGAAGGTGGGAAGAGAAGGGGACGACAGAGGATGAGACGGTGGTTGGATGGCATCACTGACTCCATGGACATGAGTTTTGAGTAAACTCCAAGAGTTGGTGATGGACAAGGAAGCCTGGCATGCTATAGTCCATGGAGTTGCAAAGAGTCAGACACGACTGTGTGACTGAACTGAGCTGAAAGGCCTATGGTCATTGTAAATCAATCTACCACAAACAGTTAAAACTCCATGAATATATACTGAACATTTAATATGAGGCTGTCACTAACTTCAGGGAACTACAGTGTGAGAGGTAGCCAGTTACCAGGTAATAATGAAATAAGTGAGATAAGGAGATAAGTTTCTCTGCTCAGAACATGCTTTCTCCTTCCATTTTTGTAAGACTCCTTTAAGTTCTCAAATAAAGATCAATTCCTCTGAAAATTCTATGACGGGATAATCTTGTCCTAGTAGTCCACGTTGGCAATGTGACTATTTCCCATGTGACAAACTTTTTTCATCAGTGTCCATATTGAATTATCACTTAAAGGGCATGGAGTATTGAAAGGTAGGTTATTCTACCATCAGATATTAATTTTTAAGTGATAGAAAATGAAAGCATAAAATCTTCTTCATTCTTTATGTCATATATTATATCATGAGAATTTTTGCATCTGTGCCACTTGTTAATATCTCTGTAAGGGAATAGGTGGAAGGCAGGGAGGTTTTAAACAGCAGGGGCTGTTATTTAATCAGATTTGTACATTAGAAAGATCACTTGTCCTGGGTTGTATGCAGGGATCTACTTAGAAGCAAATAATAAAAGTTCAGTGAGAAAGCATGGGAATGTTCAAAGACAGAAAGAAACTGCACGTTTTGAGAGTTGTGTCGATACAGTGAACATGCTAAGCCCATGTGTCCTTACAGTGAACATGCTAAGCCCATGGGGAAAGCCAGCAATGATGACTTCTGGTTTCTAGCTCAGGACACTGGGACCAGCCGGGCCTCTCAGCAAGTGGGGATTCTAAAAGATTTATAACTGGAGATAATAAAAAGAACTCTTTCAGGAAAAGTTAGCTTTTGGACTTGGGCCCTGAAAATGGGCTAATGAATTTATGGATACACGTGGCTTATCACTGTCACCTCAGTCCTTTACTGGTGATGAGTGGGAGTCTCAAACCATCTTTAGAGAACGTGATAAAAACGGTGGACTTTGTCACCAAAAATAAGTATCATGAAGTACATAACTTAAAAGGTTCACCAGCCCCAACACCCTGGTGAATTTTGAATCCTATGTCAGACTTCCCTGCTCAGGAAACGGACATGATAACATCAATCCAAGCTAGATTCCCTCCTAAGGAAAGGACGCAAGTGACTGAAGTGTAAATGAATTAATCTATCCAGCCTAGTAGTTTTATCATCTAATAATATAACTTTAAAATATTAAAAGTGCATTTTTGGAAGTCTCTGGAATGTCCGTGTGTTGAAGAGTGACACAGGAGAGAAGGTACTACAAATCAGCTACTTATTCTCTTAACTGGAATAAGAATTCAAAGGTTAAAGTCACTAAGATTTAATGGTACAAAAATTCAATAACTCATTTAATGTATTAAATCCCTTCAATTAATTATTTTGTAAATAAAATAATTACTTTTCACATTCAGGATTTGGATCCTCACCAAAGCACAGCATTTTAATAATTCCAAGTTTGTATACCAAGACCAAAACAGCCTTGGAGGCACTATAGCAAATAATTTTCTTTTCCATGCAAAATCAGCAAATACCTGGGTATGTTCAAGCAGAATTCACATGAAGCAGATACCAATGATCAGGGCATTAAACAGGGAGGCTGGAGAAGAAGAATGCAGTTTCTACCCTGCCAAAGACATTGGAGGACAGTTCACTTCAGTATCTTCTAAACCAGCTCACAGATAGGAGCTTTAATGATTGAACCAATGTGCTGGAAGGAGAACTTCCAGGTTTAAAATTATTGCTTTGTTCAACATATTTACAATGCTTTTCTTTCTCTGTATATAAACTAGCATGATGACATATCATGATGATTTAGTCAGGAACAAAGAATGTTCACATCCTTCCCTTGTGAACGTCTGTCTAAGAAATAATGAAAATACAGTCATTTCTTTTTGCATAGAGATTTCATATTCCATTGAATGATCTATAAGGGAGTTACTATATTTATGCCTTTTTTCTTTTACCAAAGAAATCGCTCATCTATAATTACAGTTATATAGTAACGGATTTTTTCTTATTGAATTTTCTTTTTCAACAAAATTGATTTCTTTATTGACTCTAGAAGTGAAAACTAGTAAGTAGAATCTGGCATAAAAGGAATAGTTGGCCATATGCTTACATAATTCGTTATAACCTGAACTCAATTGGAATACTAATTGCCTTTGGCGTCTCATGCAGCTGTGAGGGCACATTCACCAATGGAAAAGTCAGTGTCTATTCCGAACAGGTATATAAATCTATGGCAAGAGTCACTTGAATCTTTAATTGAAGAAATTATGCAAAGGAAAACCAAACGAGAGATATGTGCTTGGCACGGTTAGCGACATTCGGACTTGAAGCGAATTAGCATATAGTGCAAGGACATGGATAACAGCAGCACCCGAGTCTGCTTTTGCCATACGGCTTAGGGGTGAGGGCAATGAATGACCAGGGGGAAAACAACCCAGGGATTCCAAGTAACTCTGGTCGTTTCTGGACACAGAGCGACTGCCAAGAGTTCTGACAAATGTGTATACCTGGTCATAAGAAAGGCTGGTGTGGGGACTGTGACTGCCTCATTTATCTTTATGATCATGATGAGAAAAATAGACTGTTACCTGTGCACTATGGAATCTGGAGAGTCACCGTCATGTCCAAAGGATATGTTCAACCAGCTGAAGCCGATTCCTCTCCTAGTTTGAAGTGAGTTTGGGATGCCTGTCTATCTGGCACTCTCCGCTGTTTCCTGAGATTGGTGATGATAAGCCTATTTGTAATCACGGGAATTCTTTCCTGCATCTTGACAGGCAAGCTTTGAGTTATTTGAGGTGATGAGGGTGATGGTTCACCAGTGACATCTTACTGTCTGTTAAAGGAAAACAATGGCACCATTCATACATGATGCAGACATGGAAAAGGTGCAGCTGGCTGAAGACTGTGACGGAAGAGGTCTCACAATCAATTTAAAAGGAGGCCCCGATGCATTGTATTCTGACTGTATATTATAAATATTAGTATTGTCATAACTATGATATTTCTTTGTCTTTGAACTGTAATAGGCTCTTATGTAATTCTGAGGCACTTCAACCTGCAACATCATATTTTTTTCTCATAATGATAGTTGTTAGCAAATATTAAAAGGTTCATTCAGTATTTTAATATGAAACTATAACATACGGATTTTGGTTCAAAAACTTTTCTCCCAGAAAAAAATAAAGTCATTTTGGAGCAGGTATGCCCCTGCTTCAATACAAAAGATTTTTCTTTACAAAAAAAGAAAAAGAAAAACTATAGAAAATTTCAGGGGAAGGGCAAGTGAAGTGAAAGAAAAATGGGAGGAAATATGTTTCACAGAACCAAATAGCAAAATGTCTTTTGTGTTTGTTGGATTATATTGAGGGACATTCTATATCCACTAATAACTGTTCTTGTTCATTTAAATGGTGACTCTCATAATGGGCAAGAATAAAACTTTGATTCTTTTTTGACTAAAAGCATGAATAAATATCAATAAACAGCAGTCTCAGGTAGGATCCGTAATCAGAGAATTCATGCACTCTAAAGCCTACTCAAACTCATGTCCATCGAGTTGGTGATGCCATCCAACCATCTCATCCTCTGTCATCCCCTTCAAGGCAGGAGGAAAAGAGGACGACAGAGGATGAGGTGGTTGGATGGCATCAACCACTGGTTGGATGTGAGTTTGAGTAAGCTCCAGGAATTGGTGATGAACAGGGAAACCTGGCAAGCTGCAGTCCATGGGGTCGCAAAGACTCGGACATGACTGAGCGACTGATCTGAACTGAAATGGAGGCTCCTTGCCAAGGTTGGTTCTGGGGCCAAAGGGGCATTTGAAAAGCAATGCAAAACCACACTCTCTCAAAAACACACTATTTAGAAGGTACTAGAGATCTCTTCAAGAAAATTAGAGATACCAAGGGAATATTTTATGCAAAGATGGGTTTGATAAAGGACAGAAATGGTATGGACCTTACAGAAGCAGAAGACATTAAGAAGAGGTGGCAAGAATACACAGAAGAACTGTACAAAAAAGATCTTCACAACCCAGATAATCACAATGGGGTGATCACTCACCTAGAGCCAGACATCCTGGAATGTGAAGTCAAGTGGGCCTCAGAAAGCATCACTACGAACAAAGCTAGTGGATGGATGGAATTCCAGTTGAGCTATTTCAAATCCTGAAAGATGATGCTGTGAAAGTGCTGCATTCAATATGCCAGCAAATTTGGGAAACTCAGCAGTGGCCACAGGACTGGAAAAGGTGAATTTTCATTCCAATCCCTAAGAAAGGCAATCCCAAAGAATGCTCAAACTACTGCACAATTGCACTCATCTCACATTCTAGTAAAGTAATGCTCAAAATTCTCCAAGCCAGGCTTCAGCAATACATGAACTGTGAACTTCCAGATGTTCAAGCTGGTTTTAGAAAAGGCAGAGGACCCAGAGATCAAATTGCCAACATCCGCTGGATCATCGGAAAAGCAAGAGAGTTCCAGAAAAACATCTATTTCTGCTTTATTGACTATGCCAAAGCCCTTGACTGTGTGGATAACAATAAACTGTGGAAAATTCTGAAAGAGATGGGAATACCAGACCACTTGACCTGCCTCTTGAGAAACATGCATGCAGGTCAGGAAGCAACAGTTAGAACTGGACATGGAACAACAGACTGGTTCCCAATAGGAAAAGGAGTACGTCAAGGCTGTATATTGTCACTCTGCTTATTTAACTTATATGCAGAGTACATCATGAGAAATGCTGGGCTGGAAGAAGCACAAGCTGGAATCAAGATTGCTGGGAGAAATATCAATAACCTCAGATATGCAGATGACACCACCCTTATGGCAGAAAGTGAAGAAGAACTAAAAAGCCTCTTGATGAAAGTGAAAGAGGAGAGTAAAAAAGTTGGCTTAAAACTCAACATTCAGAAAACTAAGATCATGGCATCTGGTCCCATCACTTCATGTGAAATGGATGGGGAGGCAGTGGAAACAGTGTCAGACTTTAATTTTTTGGGCTCCAAAATCACTGCAGATGGTGACTGTAGCCATGAAATTAAAAGACGCTTACTCCTTGGAAGGAAGGTTATGACCAACCTAGATAGCATATTAAAAAGCAGAGACATTACTTTGCCAACAAAAGTCCATCTGGTCAAGGCTATGGTTTTTCCAGTGGTCATGTACGGATGTGAGAGTTGGACTGTGAAGAAAGCTGAGCGCTGAAAAATTGATGCTTTTGAACTGTGGTGTTGGAGAAGACTCTTGAGAGACCCTTGGACTGCAAGGAGATCCAACCAGTCCATCCTATAGGAGATCAGTCCTGGGTGTCCATTGGAAGGACTGATGCTGAAGCTGAAACTCCAGTACTTTGGCCAACTCATGCGAAGAGTTGACTCACTGGAAAAGACCCTGATGTTGGGAGGGATTGGGGGCAGGAGGAGAAAGGGACGACAGAGGATGAGATGGCTGGATGGCATCACTGACTCAATGAACATGGGTTTGAGTAAACTCTAGGAGTTGGTGATGGGCAGGGAGGCCTGGCGTGCTGTGATTCATGAGGTTGCAAAGAGTCGGACACGACTGAGCGACTGAACTGACTGAGTGTACTAAGATCGTCATCTCCAAGAGCCATGATCCCTTATAGTACTAGAGAGTTGGACTATAAAGAAAGTTGAGCTCTGAAGAATTGATGCTTTTGAACTGTGGTGTTAGAGAAGACTCTTGAGTGTCGCTTGGACTGCAAGGAGATCAAACCAGTCCATCCTAAAGGAAATCAGTCCTGAATATTCATTGGAAGGACTGATGCTGAAGCTGAAACTCCAATACTTTGGCCACCTGATGTGAAGAACTGACTCACTGGAAAAGACCCTGATGCTGGGAAAGATTGAAGGCAGGAGAAGGGGACGACAGAGGATGAGATGGTTGGATGGCATCACGGACTAGATGGACATGAGTTTGAATAAATTCCAGGATTTGGTGATGGACAGGGAGGCCTGGCGTGCTGCAGTCCATGGGGTCACAAAGAGTCGGACACAACTAAGTGACCAAACTGAACTGAACAAAAAGCAAGTACAAATAACATTTGTCTCTCAGAAGCTTAAAAAACATTGTGTCTGCTTAAACTCCACTATATAGTAGAAGCAATGTCTGGGTACCACCCCGAGCAAGAAAATTAAACCCTACATTTTTTACCTTTATTCTCTTTTTCCATGATCTAGAATCTCAGAATGCAAAAGGATCACAGAATGAAGCTTCTCATGTCTCCATGTCCATGCATGTTTTGATAGTTCAAGCCTTCCAATATAGTCAAAATATTAATGTTATCTTTTAAAGGGCCCACATTTTCTAAGCTTATGTATTAGTGAAGTTACAGTCACATGGAAAAGAAGTAGAACAAATAGAAGTTACTTTTTTAAAAAGAAATTGTTGAGGCCATAAATGAAAGAACCAGCTAGAAGAATGTTTTGCAGTAGCATGAGCACTTTAGGGTATTTTACCTTAAACAGAAAATATCAAATGACTAGCAAAGTCAGTACAGATGCAAAGGCTTCTTATGTTTTCACCCTTTCTATGTCCATACCAATTCATTTCAAATACTAAGTCTCCTTTGGCCTCTGTACTTTAGACTTATACCACTTTATTAATATTCCTTCATATTTGCTGTTAATCTAGGCCAAGAAAGGAAGTGAAAAGGAGGGAATAAAGAGGGGAAAAAATAGAAAGGCTTGTATTAATGGCATATATCCAGTTCTAAATGCTATCATTTCTTTCAGAGGGCTTTGGTCCAAACAAAGGAGATTATAAGAGACACCTGGTCTACCCAGACACCCAGCTATTCCACTGATAACCCCCCAAACTGGCTATAGACTCTGAAAAAAAAAAAGCCTCCCATGGATCCCAGTGTATTCCAGTCATAACTCTCATTTAATGATTTCCCAGGATAAAAAAGGCGTAGATTTGGAGCCATGCAACTCTGTCCTAGAGATCAACCAAATGTTTTAGAAAAGAAAAATCACCACATTTGAAAAGTAACTGCATTATCATAACCTAAGAATTTGGAAAACAGTTATTGGACAAAATTGGTTAGGTCTAAGTATTTTAGCATAGGTGTCTCCATTCTTGAACCAAATGTGGCAAACAGCATGATTTTATTTGAATGTTGAGCTTGCCAATTAAAAACTGTCCATTTATATCCCCAGATGTTGCACTTCTCAATTCGCAGTAATCCCACATTCTGCTTTTGCTTTGAGGTTTGCTAAGATGAACCTGTAAGGGTTCTTTTGGGAATCCTGCTGGCTCCATATGCCCTGAGGCTTAAACAAGCCAACTCTTAAGTTCAGTAAATGAGCAGACAGTAACATTTCATTGGCAGGAACAACAGTCAGGTTTCAGATATGGGAAAATGGTCCTGAATCTTCCCTTCACCTGGGGAAAGAAGAATGCAGGAAAGGATCCACAGAGAGTATTCTATGGCTCAGATTGAAATCTCTAAATTAAAACCATCTGGACCCTCTATCTTTTCCCCAATAAATTACTCTGATGTGTACCACCCTCCATCAACTTAGGGGAGGAACGCAGTATGCAATAGCATATGTATTGAGGCCATGGAGACATGAAGACCAGAATCCACAGTCCCATCAAACTTTTTAGTCAATTTTTAATTTAGTCTTCTGAACAGGAGAGCACTTCTCATCATTTTGGGATTTTCAGCATTGCCCTTCAACCTCCTTTCAGAGTACCTCTAGAGCTTTCTTGACTGCTTCTTCTATTTTTTAAACTCCAACAAAGTATTTCCCTTCCCTCTCAAGCAATAAAGTCATTTTTCTCTTTCCATTGAAAAGCTTTTTCTCAGTCTTTATGATCACAATGAGAACACTTCCTCCAGTGCTTACTTTAATTCTATTTCTCCATCTTCTTATCATGATATAATAGCTGCACTAACCTTTAGAATAAAAACAGTTCAGAACAAGCCCATCTCTTTTGATATGAAACTTTCTTTCAGGTCAATATGATCTAGAGGCCTTGAAGTAAGGAATGAGCACCTTGAAAATCAGGGCTTTCATTTGATCAGATGCAAAGCTCCTTGCCTGTTTAAGCTTTCTAATAATTGGTCTAAAATACCAGCTTTCAGAAATTATATAAGCAGTCAGTTCTGCAGATTCCCAGAGAGGCCGCATTCTCCTGTGGTGGAGTACCTAATTTAGGAGTTTTATCCAGCCACAGTAGACACAGTGGAGAAAACAGTCCCATCAAATAGGAGGAACATTTTAGAGCTACTTTTCACAAATAAGGTTAAGACACTACTGTTTTAATTTTCAAAAGCAGTCTTTCTTCTCCTTCTTACCACCCAAATACACATACATATGTATCACCTGAGACAGGTATTCAATAGAGCAGTGAGGATTTGATGTCTTTTTTCCAGTTGATGGTTTCATGGATTAACTGCCTGTCCCAAATGTCTTGTTGAAAAGGTTAATATAACCTGCTCTATCATCATGTCCACACATGGGGTTTTTGTACCTATTTTGCTTCATATCTGAGAAAGAAATCACACTATTTATTTCTATAATTCAATAACTACAAATATGTGGGCTACTCTTTCTTCCTGCCAAGAGACAATTTTGGGCAATTGCTAAGATTTAGTCTCATACACCACATGAAACTAAATGTTACTGTATATCTCAGTCAAGGGACAGTAAGAATCTATGTCTATACCATGAGATGTTACAGAAATGGAGTCTAAAATTAACTATAAACTCAAATGACTTCAGTGAATTTTGTGTTAGGATTCGTGATTTGATGACTGAAAAATCACTAAAAATGATATTGTAAATCAAGAATAAATTAAAGGAATTTTACTGTTGTAGTATAAGTCACATTTCTTTAAGGAAAAACACATCGAAGATTCATCAAAACATTTTTGTTTCATTTTGTTGATTGCCCCTGGAACCTAGGCAGAAATTAATGGTAATAACAGGAGCTATACATGATATATTTTTTAAAATATTTTTAAAAATTGTACAGATTTAAGTTGTATAGTTGTGTGATAACTTGAGAAATGAATTTTTCAAAATAATCTTTGTATTTAATTTGTGCTGTAGTAAAAGTTTTATAATGAAAAACAGCAAATTCCTTCCCACCCATCCCCACTACAAATTCCCACTTTTAGCTGTTTCTTCCATTATTTACCTCCATTTTTTTTATGTGCAAATATTGCTATTTTTTAACTTCTCAATTTTAGGTGCTCTTCATCAGCTTCCTTTTTATCTCTCATACATTACTATCATGACCCACACACCCATCTACCGTTACATTCTCAATTAATAAGTATTATATGTGTGTGTTAATATAGTAATAAAAAGTCATATATTAGTATTTAATATATAATTTAATATTTTGGCATAAATGTTAACACATATTAAACAAAAGCTACTGTTTACATTATTATGTCTAGATAACTACAATAAAAGCCATGAATGATATCTATATCTATCAATACCTATATCTACATATCGCTATATACATATATATAATCTCATGAACCAGTTTGCTTTCTTTCCTCCTGTAGTTTTCCTCCCAGAGCCCCTCAGATGCTGCTTCCATTCGCCCTGCTTGCTGTCTGGCTCTGCTACACCATAATGGTCATAGGATTTCCTCTTACTGACATCCTTCGATGTCTCTTCATGCTCTCCTGTGTTGGGTCCCCTTTTTTATTAATCCTATGTCTTCCCATTTCTTAGGTTATCCCTTATTCCACTTAAGTGTAATCCTGGGGAACTTGTTAAAAAAATAAATGCCAGGGACTTCCCTGGTGGTCTAGTGGTTAAGACTCTGAGCTTCCAGGGCAGGGGGCATCAGTTCCATCCCTGGTCCAGGAACTAAGATCCCACATGCCACACTGTGCAGCCAAAAAATTTTTAAATATTTTTAAAAAGGAAAGAAAAGAAGTGCTTAAGCTATGGGTTTTGAGTTTTCGCATGTTTGCAAACATCTTTCAATTATGCTTGATGGATAATTGAAAATCATTTTCACTATGAATATTGTAAAAATAGTTGCATTGTTTCTTGCTTTCCATTTTAATGGTATGAAATCTTATTTCATTCAGATCATTTGTATGTTAACTACATTTCCCCCTTCTATAAAGATCTTTTCTTTATGTCTAAGGTACGAAAACTTCTTGATACTGTTGACATTTTTTTTCATTGTGCCCGGCTTGTTATTTGAAAACTTATTTTCTTCAGTTTGGAAATTTTTTCTTGTATATTTCTGTCATAACTTCCTTCACTTTGCTTTTATTGTTCTTTGTTTCTATATTCCAATTAGTAAGACCAAATTCTATTCTGGTTTCAGTCTCTTCCGTCTTTCAGACTACCTTTTGAAATAATTATCATCCAACTGTCTGATTAACTTATAAATTTTACCTGTTCTATTTTTTTAATTTACAAAAGCTTTCTTTCATGTAAATGTATCTATTTTATATCATCCTCATTTTATTGACCATATTATTAGTGGTATGGCTCATTTATCCCACTTAAGACTATTCCTTAAAGATCTTTTCAGATGTTTTTCTCACTCTTTGAATTCTCTGCTTCTTACAGATTCATGATTTTTCTTTCTTAGGTAGAAATCTTTCCTCAAAACTCTTGTGATCATTTGTTATCCATTCATTTTTAACCTGGAGCACTAAGCAGACACTAAAGGAGTTGGAGGGAAGGGCTTCGCTATAGTGGCTGTAAAACCTTTTGGTCCTCTAACAGGCCCTCCAAAACACAGTACCTGGGGGTGTATTCTCAGGGATATGTCAATTCTCTGAGGATAAAAATCTCCGTTTTTCTGCCTGATGGTATATGTTTAGCTATAAATACTCTGCAAGAAGGTATACAACATCCCGTGCCATTTGCTAATTCTTAGGTTCCAAATTTCTGCAAAGGAAATCCGCTGAATTCTCTTTAGCATCTCCCTCTAAAATCCATAGGATTGTTTCCTCAACTCTGCTAATGAGCAACTACTATTGCCATGTTTAAAAAGAAAGAGGAAAGATTGAGATCCCTCATCTGCTGTTAGCCTCCCTCTCATCCTACTGGTCCTATTGTCTTTGTAGCTTTTTATCTCTTTACTGTTATTTAATTAAATAAATGTGTATGATCAATTGATCAGACATACCCAGAAGCATTAGTATGATTTTAGTATGTTAAAACAATTTTAAGATATTCACAGTATTTAACACTTGTATCAGAAATCTCAAGATCTCAGGTTAAAAGTGAGAAAGGAGAAACAGAATGCATTTTACTTTAGAAAAAAGTTAACAAATTCAGTATAGGGACTGTTTTTACATCTGTGCCCCCACTGAAAAATTAAAATATCAAGAAAGTCCACTGAGTCAAAAGTATCTAGTCCTGTATCAGATAAAAATACAATTCTGAAGCATTACAGCACTTTCCAAGTAAGATGACATAATTAACTCTCCCAGGATGCAAATACAATGATGATCAGAACAGTGTGGTTATAGCAGTAAAGCTGTGGAAACAGAAAGCCTGATACTGCATTATGGCGTATTCATAAGATACATGACGATAAAGCCATTAAAGTATGATTGAGGTCAATTTTTTTAAATGTTGCTCTTCAATTACAACGATAAGAAAATAAAAATGCAAGCTACAGAGTGACAGAAAATATTTGCAAAACGTATGTATGATAAGAGATGTGTCCAGAATATATAATAGCAACTACTGCCACTCAATCAGAAAATAAGCAGCTGAATGAAAGGTGAGCACAATGTTTTGAGACACTTCTCCAGAGAAGGCATAGGAATGACAAGTATGCACAAGTGCAGATGTCCAACGTCGGTAATCACTAGAAAAATGCAAACTAAATCCTTAAAAATGTACCCTACTACATACCTGCTAAAATGGACAGATTACAAAGGCTGACATCAGTGACAAGGATGTGAAGCAACTAGAGCTCTTACAAACTGCTTGTGGGAATGCAAAATGGTATAAACATTTTGGAAAATAGCAACTTCTTATAATATTAAACATATAGTTATTATAAGACAATGAGCCTGCTCCAAACTATTTACCCCAAATAAATGAAAATACACACCTACAAAAGGACTTGTACTCCAATGTTCATAGAAGCTGCATTCATAATAGCAAAAAACTGGAAACCACCCAAATGTCTCACAACTGGTGAATTAAATGCAAACTGTAGTCTACTTATATACCAGAAAGTGCTTAGTCATTCAGTCATGTCAGACTCTTCGTGACCCCATGGACTATGGCCCACCAGGCTCTTCTGTCCATGGGGATTCTCCAGGCAAGAATACTGGAGTCCATTGCCAGCCCTCCTTCAGGGATCTTCCCACCCCAGGGATCGAACCCAAGTATCCCACATTGCAGGCATATTCTTACTATCTGAGCCACAAGGGAAGCCCAAGAATACTGGAGTGGGTAGCCCATCCCTTCTCCAGAGGATCTTCCTGACCCAGGAATGGAACTGGGGTCTCCTGCACTGCAGACGGATTCTTACCAGCGGAGCGACCAGGGAATCCCCGTACTGGAATACTACTCATCAGTTTAAAAGAATACGACTGATAAACACCACCCCTTGGGTTAGTTTCAAAATTATTATACAAAATGGAAGGGATCAGACACAAAAGACAGCATCTTGTATGATTTCTAAGATATAAGGTCTTTTTTTAAAAAGGCAAAGTTATGACAGAAAGCAGGTCAGTGGTTGCAAGAGGCTGGGGTAAGGAGAAACCGTGGATTGCACAAGAGCACAAGGGAACCGGGGGAGCGAGCAAAGGCTTCATGCCAAGAGAGCGGGGGCGGCCACACGTGTGTTACCTGTTCATCAAAGCGAGCCAAACAGTGCACTGAACATCGGGGGCCGCTACTGTGTGTAAGCCATTCTTCAATAAAGATGATTTTAAAATATGATGCAGGTCTTACCATTTGGGCCATGGAAAAGCATTCACAATATAGTAATAAAGTAAGTAGATTTATCAATGGACCATGAAGAAATGACTGCCTTTGTCAGACCGTTTAATAAAAGAATTTCATTTGGGGGAGCTAATTTATTAAGGTGTGGGAAGAACTGAAAGGACAACTAGGAAAAGATAAAACCAGATAAGAGCAACAGTTGAAAGTCACTGTCACACCTAAGGGCGGGAGAGGTTAAAAAAGAGATAGTATTGTCAGATCGTAGAAGCAGGGCCATCCGGGAGAAGCTAGAATGGAAGAAGGGATTACCCTGTGAGACCAGCACAGAGAATCGGGATCGCTGCAGGGGTCTAAGGAGCTTCCCTGGGCTCAGCGGTAAAGACTTGGCCTGTGCATGCTGGAGACGCAGGTTCGGTAGCTGGGTCAGGAAGATCCCCTGGAGAAGGAAATAGTAACCCGCTCCAGGATTCTTGCCTGGAGAATCCCATGCACAGAGAAGCCTGGCGGGCTACAGTCCACAGGGTCACAGAGTCGGACAGGATTTATCGACTAAACAACCACAACAAGGGCCTAAGACAGCTGCCAGAGACACTGACCCTTTGATGGGAAAGAAAGTCAAGAAAGAGCCTCCTCCACCCACCTGCTCACCAGAAGCCACTCACCAAGGGAATCAAAGCGTTTTTAGGGTCCACCACCTGTGACCCAGAGTAGAGCAGGGACAGCAAGGTTTATATAAGCACGAAAAAGACACCGCAAAAAGAAAGCCACAACTGCAGCTATCCCTGGGAGAATTAAAGGTAGTTCTTCATTCCTTTCTTTGCTTTTATCCTGTTTTAATACATACTTCTTTAACAATGAATACAGTGACACAAATTAAATCAAGTACCTTTGAAGAATTCTCTATATCTTGTTGGAATCAAAAGGATTGTAATAAAGAGTTCAAAGTTCTCCATAAAATTTTATTTTTTCCTCTTTAAAAATTCAGAGAAGATGAAGCTTCTGGGCTCAACAGACTTGACTCCAGCCAGTGAACGTGTTAAGTCTTCAGTCATCCCTACTTAATTACGTTATGTGCAATGTTGTTTTAAAATGTTCCAGCAGAGTTTGGCAGGGTGCTGCTTCCCCAGTCAGCCAGCTGGAAAGACCACCATTCCAGAACAGAGCCAGGAAAAGCTGCAAGCATGAGCCATGGAATCACGTGGGCAATTCACGGTGCAGTCAGATGCCTTCCACAGTTTAACCAAAGATGCTAGGCAAAGACAATGAATGGGAGCCAACCAGACCTCTTGAAATATATTTGGGTGATTATTGCATAGTTATAGGAAGACTATCTTGCCAATTTCATAAGCAATGATAATTGTTCTGAACACACTACATATAAAATGAAGTAATACCATTATTTTAAACTCAGTGTATCAGTCAAAGTTCAACCACAAAAATAGAGTCAATAGAAGACACACACAGAGAGATATGTATCTATGGGGCTGGTTGGAAAGAGATTTATACAAGGAATTGATTTACATTATCCTAAAGGCTTGGCTAAGCATTTCTGAGACCTGGAGGCAATTAGTCAGGAAAGGAGGACCCCAGGTTGAAACCCCATGGACAGAGGCCTGAGTATCTGTCACAGGCAGGCAGAAAGTTCAGATCCCATGAAGGAAGGGCAAGTGCAGACCCAGTTGTTCCTGGAAGTCTCTTTCGCCATGGCTCAATCCCTTGTAAAGGCTTACCGGATTAGGTGTGGCCCACCAGGATAATCTCTATAATTTGATGTCAACTCATTAGGGACTTTCATTACCTCTGCAATATCCCTCCACAGAAGCACCTAGATCACTGTCTGATTGAATAACTGGAAGGTATGTTCATGATGCAAAGTGGCTGTTGCCCTATCTCTGATGCCCACAGTATAGCCTGGCTAAGATGACATGTTAAAAAACTATCACACTCAGAACCATATATTTAGGAACACATATATACATGCATATTAACATCTGTCATTGTTTTAAGACTCAAAATATCTTCCTACTACCAGACAGTATTCTTCCTCATTGTTAAGTCTCAGTGGTGATTGGTAGATGCCCAATAAACACAATTTAATGAATGATATTTTCTACGAAAGAAGTTATGGCATTAAACAATGACATTCTGACAGCCAGGAAGAGTGTTTCAGGCTTTTCCTCCTCATCCACTCACTTTTCTTTTTTGTTGTTGTTTTGGTCGTACCGCAGAGCGAGTGGGATCTTAGTTTGCTAACCAGGGATTGAACTGTGCCCCTGCAGTGAAAGAGCAGAGTCTTGACCACTGGACTGCCAGGGAAGTCCCCCACTCACTTCTCTTCCATCCCCTCAGCTCACCTGCACTTCTTCCAGCAGAGCTGATGTAGGATGTGTCCTTGTAGTCTAAAGTTTCACAATCAGATGAATCCTTAGTAGGCTTCTTTGGCTTTGTCTTCATTCCTTTTCATAATAGGAAGTCCTCGCTTACACACACTATTAGATCACTAGATTTATCTTTACTGTAACCTTGACCATGCTCCATTGCAATCAGTCATTTACTGGTGTATCTCATCCTCTTCTATCGTTAACTCATTGTCAACAAGGACAACTGTGTTCACATGATAGCCCACGAGCCAAGTTCCTGTAACATACTCTGAGGAGCTCACTGAATAAGTGATACAATGAACAAAGAATGAACTGTGTTCTTGCCTTAAACTGAAGCACTTCTTCAATAAGTACCTGAGTAAACCCTTTCTTTCTCACCTGAGACCCATCAGTAATTCTAAAATAGGGGACAAAAATAAAACTCAGTTGTCCATGAATGTCATTGCTGAGCAGTAATAGATCTGCTATTTCCTCAAGGGTTGTGTATATACCTAGGATTTTTTTTTTTAAAATTTTAAATTAGAAAGTTCTCATCTCAATGAACTCTGCAGACTCAGTGTGGAAAAGCTCAGTATTGATTAATGCAGGCATTTAAGTCTGGGGGAACATGGTCAAATAAATAAACTCCAGGAAAGATTCAATGAATAGCCTCATATATCAAGGACAATCTCTTGAGAACACAAGTCAGGATTATGAGAGGTTTCATACTTGTCTTGCCTGTCATACACTCAATTTTCTCTCAGGAGAGCAATTGGAAAAAAAAAAAAAAATTTCAGGGATAGAAAAAAACAACCTATAATCTATTTCAGGCTTCTCAGTGAAAAGCACTAGCTAGCAAGCGTCATTCTTCTAACAAACTAATGTCAGTATGAAGCCAGGAAGCTGCCACCTTCAGCCTTCAAATTCATCCTGTTTTCCCCTAGAAATTTTTTGAGTCTAACCAGGTGAATGTTTTATTAAACTTCCCAAATAGGATAACCTTTTACCAGTTTGCTGAGGATTTCCCTGGTGGCTCAGACGGTAAATCATATGCCTACAATGCAGGAGACCCAGGTTCGATCCCTGGGTCGGGAAGATCCCCTGGAGAAGGAAATGGCAACCCACTCCAGTACTCTTGCCTGGAAAATCCCATGGACAGAGAAGCCTGGTGGGCTACAGTCCTGTGGGGTTGCAAAAAATCCCGTGGACAGAGAAGCCTGGTGGGCTACAGTCCTGTGGGGTTGCAAAGAGTCGGGCATGACTGAGTGACTTTACCTTCACTTTCACTTTACCACTTAGGAAAGCTGAAGTTACTAATTTATAGATCAGCTATATTGTGCTAAATGCATTCCTCATTTCTTTGACTGTTTGGGGGTGTGTCACAGATGTATAAGTAGTGAAAGCTGCTAAGGTCACAGGAGACTATTTTAAGAAATAGTCATTTTATTAATTTCATAATTAGAGGATCCAAATGCCCTCTTCTGCTAATGTGGGCAGGGAGACACTTGCCTTATGTCCAGACCCTGCAGCAGGACTCTACCAGGCTCCTTTGCCCCCAAATGCAAAGCTGGTCTAGACACTTCAGCCTCGGTCATTGGAGGCAGAACCCTGAAAACACAAAACCAAAACTGACAGAAGAGGGCGGGGCTTCAAGTATAGTCTCTTGCTCTTTGGAAAGTGGTGGAAAGGCCAGAGCTGGCCCTTTTATCCTCCACCTAAAAACAGTCATTGTCAAGGGACTCAATGGAGCAAGCAAGTAACCCAAAAGAGTAGTGATCAATCCATTCACAGCTAAGGAGTGCATTAGCTGGCTCTTTGTGGCTTTGTGATCAATTACCACAGCCACTTAGACCATGTATTTCCTTATGATCTATCAATATATCAATCTCATCTCCTACATGAAGACTTCCCAGGCTTCCAGAAATTCAACATCATGTTAATATGTCATCTTGGATTATTTATTGTTTTCCTATGGGTTTCTCATTTCCCAGAATTAATGTTAAGCTCCTGGAGAATAGAGTACTTAGAAGCTAATCCTACTGTTTCCAAGCAAGGTCTTATCTTCCCGGAGTAGAAGCTCCAGTACTTATACTCAGAAGTCCATTGAAAACTGATGATTCATTTTTATGTAGAATTAGAGCCATGCTGAATTTATGAGAAAGGTTATTTTATAAAAGCAAAGGGATTTCATAGAAAAATAAATGACCAATGAAAATGAGTTTGCAAAGTAAAACGATGAGTTTGTTTTACCCACAATTTTCTGTAGGCAAGAATACTGGAGTGGATTACCATTCATTCTCCAGATGATCTTCCTGACCCAAGGATTAAACCTGGGTCTTCCACTTTGAAGGCAGATTCTTTACCATCTGAGCCACCAGGGAAGCCCAATTTATCAGTTTAAAAAATGTCAAATGTAGTACAACATGGTTCTGAGACTTCAAAGCAAAAACAAAATGGTCTTCAGGGAATTATTTTCCTTTGGCATCTGGGGGGAAGAAATAATTTTGAGATCTAGCTTCTAATTGTTAATTTGTTTTGTGATTTTGTATAAATCCTTCCATCCTTTAGTATTTATGTGTTCCATTATTGAAATTAAAAAGGCTGGCCTGAATGATTTTACTCTCCTGGACAGCTGTAAATTCTCAAGCGAGGATGCCTAACCTCACGCAAGTTTCGGGACTTGTACCTTGTGGTCCCTGAGCAGCGGTTGTTGTTCAGTCACTAAGTCGTGACTTTGCAGCCCCATGGACTGCAGCACGCGGTCCTTCACTACCGCCCAGGGCTTGCTCAGATTCTCGCCCATTGAGCTGGTGATGCCATCCAACCATCTCATCCTCTGCTGCCCTCTTCTCCTGTGGCCTTTTGGTCTTTTCCAGTGAGTTAGCTCATCGCATGAGGTGGCCAAAGTACTGGAGCTTCAGCTTCAGCATCAGTCCTTCCAATGACTATTCAAGGTTGACTGGTAGCTAGGGCGTTTCATGGGAACAGAACTCAGAACTTTGGCCAGAGTTCTTCCCTATACTTCCCATCTTGCTGGGCATTGTCACTCAAGCGATTGCCCACAGAGGCAATGAGATGGTCTTAATTAGCTTCCACAGTTGGTAAAGAATCTGCCTGCTCAATGCAGGAGACACAAGAGACCCAGGTTCGATCCCTGGGTCAGGAAGATCTCCTGGAGAAGGAAATGGCAAACCACTCCAGTATTCTTGTCTAGAAAATCCCATGGACAGAGGAGCATGGTGTGCTACAGTCCATGGAGTCACAAAGAGTCAGACATGACAGCATGCACGCATGCATGTATCCTAAGAACTTCTGAAACTATGAAAGCTTTCCTTCTTTTTCAATGGTCTGATTTGTCTTCCTCCTGTCCTAACTATGTCTGCAGAGGAAAAACTTTAATATTTAAATTGTGTCTTCCAGATAAAGCCTAAAACATACCTTTTCCTGAATTTAGAAGCACAAACAAATGATGAAAAAATGCCAGGAAATAATGATGCTCTCAAAAGCAATGGTGAACCATACAAAATAGAGGCATTCTTTACTAGCCCCACAAGATCAATAACTCCCTGTTTCAAATAATTTTCCAGGGAGATTCTATACCCTTGTTCTTTGTCTTTTTTTCCAGTCGGGGAAGTTCATCTGACATTAGGTGGTGTTACAAGATGCCACGGGGCTTCCCTGGCAGCTCAGACATATGAGAATTAACCTATAATCCAGGAGACCTAGATTTGATCCCTGGGTCGAGAAGATCCCCTGGAGAAGGAAATGGCAACCCACCCCAGTGTTCTTGCCTGGAGAATTCCATGGACAGAGGAGCCTGTCGGGCTACAGTGTTGCAGAGTCAGACACAACTAAGTGACTTTCACTTCACTTTCACAGGATGCCACAATTGGGTGATAAATGCCTGTGTCAAACAGAAAGCTCTTCAACCATCACTTGGAACTGAGAACTTGGGACTGGGGTAGTCTTTACTTAGAGATAACCAAGCAACTCTAGAGAAGACATGCTGTGCTGTCAATCCTTAAATTTGAAGTGAAACAGCAAGAAGCATTTTACTATGCCTGTTCACTTTTAAACCCCTGAAGGGAGATTAGCAGCAAAGAAAATACCCATCAGAAAAAGAAAACTTCACTATCCAGCATGCAATTGTTACAGGGGACAAGTTCTTAAAGTTTCCTTATGACACAAAGTATCTTTGAAGCTGCCTCTGGTTGGCATCAGGTAGTGCTTGGCATGAAAAGTCAAGCAGGATTTGCAGGGCGGTCCTCCACGGGCCTGAAAGAAAGGGGCACATTCTGTTGGGGAAAACAAAGGTTTGATAAGTGAGAATGTTGACTTCATACTGTTGACAGGCTCAAGCTGCATCTATTTATAAAAGAGAGGCTATTTTAGAGCAAGTCAGATAGGAGCCAGTTGCAAGGAAGCAGGGTAGAGATGGGAAACCATCATGGCCCTGAGCATCCGTCATGATTACACATAGAACCTTACTCGGGAGTCCAGTGGGATCTGTCTGGTACTTGGGACTGCTCGGTTCTGCGAAGGAGCGTCTGCAGTCATGGCCACGTGTTGTACCTGTTTTTGCGATGCCTGTCCCTGCAGACGCGGACAGCCAAGGGCGGCATGACCAGTGCGATCAACAGGTCAGTGGAGAAGCTGCATGTGACACGTGAGCCTTTAACTCCGAGAAGGAGGCACGCATTCTCAGGTGCTCGCTTGTCCTTTTCCAGGAGGAGGCAGGCATGGGGGGGAGCTGGCTCACCGTCACAGCGCTGCCTGTGTGCCCTGCCTGCCAACGATGCCGCCGCAGGCCCGTCACCCCGAATCCAGTCCCGCGGCAGGGACGCCGGAGTGCGGTCCCCCGCGGAGCCGGCGCGTTTGGGGCTGGGCCGGCCCCAGCGCGCTCCTGCAGGCTCGGCCGCCTTCCTTACAGCAAGGGCCTTTTGTAATTTATTTAGATGCATATTGACCGTGTTTTCTCGGCACTGATGTCTGAGAGCATGCTCTTCTGCAGGGGTGGGGGGTGCACCCAGCACAGTGTCTAGCTCCGGTGCGGAACAGCCGGCCAGCTCGCTTCTCTCCATCGGAGCATCGCCATCGATGCTGGGACGGTATTTTCAAGCCTTCAGTTTATATCAGTCGTGAGCGATACAAAACGGAATATTTCGGTGTCATTTATCACCCTTTAGACACAAAAACCAAGTAATGATTTTATTTTTCTGAAAGCGTTTGCTAGCCAGGTTTTTCAAAACAACAAATGTCCCTGATTCCAAAATAATTCTCCAGAATCAGAAATCCACAGACATTTGCAATGAAACAACACAGCGATTCTTTTCTTAGACAAAGACACTCTTTGTAAGGATGCGTTTTGAATGGGCATCACCTCCCACTTGTAAACAGTCTTCCTTTTAAGAATCACGACAGAGCCTGCCATTGTTTTAGTCGGTATATCACCCTTTCTTAATCCACTGAAAAACACGCAACAAAACAGCTTTTAAAAGGAGTTATTTCCCTTAAGATTTTTCATTCTTTCACTACATGATGCCATGGTTTATAGTCTACAGGTAGTGTTGAAATCCAACTCCTTTTCACCCTGTATTCTTACACATTCAAAGTGATAATTATTTATATTTTAATGGCAGTTATTTTAGAACATAGCAAATTTTCAATGTCTCTATTTTCATAACCCTTTTGGACTAGGACATGAAAGAAAGACACGTATCAAATTTATAGTTGATATTATAATAGGATGAATAGTTGCAGTCCTATGAGTTTTAGTGATAAAAAAGTTGGAAGGGACCACTGAGTTTAGCTCCTACTCAATTCCTTCATTTCTCTCATGAAACACACACACAAATGTTAAATAAACTGGCCAAAAATCACACAGTCTTCTGAATTTAGAGGCTTTTGTCTGAACTTCTGCAAATATTTCCTTTTGTGTATACTGCTGTCACCTAAAACTCACCATTCTAAAACTACCTATTATTGACATTTATTTTTTGGAAATATATCTTTTCCTCCCAACTATATTAAAGGATGGATACATTATACCTTTCTGAATCCCTACATCAACAATCAAGCCCAGTGCCTTGGGCTTTCTAGGTGATTAATAACCACCTGGGTTGACAAATATCAAGTGTGGTGATTGTTATGGTAGAGCTGTGACCCCCAGAAAGAGATTTTGGAGACCTCAATTCCAAGACCTCAAATGTGACCTTACTGGGAGACAGAGTTGTTGCAAATGTAATTAGTTTAGGTGAGGTCATACAGAAAAAGGGCGGACCCTTAATCCAATATGGTGGGTGCCCTTCTAAGAAGAGAGAGACTCTCAAGGTAAGGAACACCAGTGGCAGTTGAGGCAGACACTAGAGTGAGGCATCTGCAAGCCAAGGAATGCCAAGGATTGGCAGAAAATACCAGAAACTAGATGAGATAGGAAAAAATCCTCCTATTTATGGCTCAGAGGAAGCAGGGCCCTTATTTTGGATTTCTAGGTCTGTCTAGTCAAAGCTATGATTTTTCCAGTAGTCCTGTATGGATGTGAGAGTTGGACTACAAAGAAAGCTGAGTGCCAAAGAATTGATGCTTTTGAACTGTGGTGTTGGAGAAGACTCTTCAAGGGTCCCTTTGATGGCAAGGAGATCAAACCAGTCAATCTTAAAGGAAATCAACCCTGAATATTCATTGGTAGGACTGATGCTAAAGCTGAACCTCCAATACTGTGGCCACCTGATGGGAAGAACTGACTCATTGGGAAAGACCCTGATCCTGGAATAGATTGAAGGCAGGAGGAGAAGGGGACGACAGAGAATGAGATGGTTGGATGGCATCACCAACTCAATGGACATGAGTTTGAATAAATTCCAGGATTTGGTGATAGACAAGGAGGCCTGGCATGTTGCAGGTCATGGGATCACAAAGAGTTGGACACGACTGAGTGACTAAACTGAACTGAGCCTCCAGAACCATGAGATAATAAAATTCTGCTGTTTTAAGCCACCTACTTTGTGGTATTGTGTACGGCAGCCCTAGGAGATTAATGCATGATTAAAAGGAGTCAGGCTATCTGAAGACAATTTTAACTCTACCATTTAATTACATCAACTTTGGAAACTTAACGAACTTCTCTTGTGTCTCAGTTTTCTTATCCTTAAAATGAGGATAATATTACTTGTTTCATAGGAATTTTGTAAGAGTTACATTTGAAGTGTATATTACAAATTTTACACAAAGCGTAGCACCAGAGTATGTGCTTAAAATAGTATCTTATTTGCCCACTACATTATTAAATGAGTCTTTTATTTACAGTAACGAGTATAATCATTCAACAAATATTTATTGAATATCTTCTCAGGTTAAACACCACTTCAAGCATTTGAGATACAGAAGTAAACAAAAGAGAAAGACACTTCTTCACAGAGCTTACCTATGGAAAATAAGACTATTTTTTTCTCTTAATAAAGGGATGAATAAACTAAAACTGTCACTGCATTTTGTCCTAAACTCTGCTTCAAGGAATTATTATGATAAGAAAGAAATGAGTGAATTTACCTACTAAACCACAGTGGATTCTTTTCAGCATATCAAAATACTTGGGGCTATTATTACATAATAGTTTTCTTGCTATGGTATAAAGCAAAACTGATATTATCTTTCCGTTTAAAATGTGAATGGAAGAAAAGCAATTTTTATTAATTTTCTTAACTGCAGCTCCACATTTTAATGAGATGCTACAAGAAACCAATTAAATGTAGCACATACAAAAATATTAAAAGTTTCAGCTGCTGTATGTAAAAATACTTTCAAGTAAATCTTCACCATTGAAAGGGAAGGAATGTTACCTTCAATGAGTTTTTCAACTGTAAAAAAGAAAACCTCTCATGTGGTTATGATCAGTTTTATCATTTTCTAAAATTTACTTATTGGCACTAGGGTAAGGAGAAAATTTTAAGTATGTGCTGTTGAAAATGTAAAGCATTGTAAGTAACAAAACAACAGCAAAAAAGTTCTTAAGCTTTAGGATACTGATAAAGAATGGAGACATCAATACATATTTTTATCTCAGACAAGGAATTACTTTATAGATATTTGATATGACATCTTTAGCAACAGGAAGGATGACAGAGAACGTAAAGGTTTGGCTTGTGTCTTGGGAGGTATCCCCAGGGAGATTTCCCCCCTCGCCCCACATCTCTCCAGCTCATGACTCCAGGGTTTCCCTGCCCCAACTGGTCACCTGTGCCCCACATGTGGCTACTGAGCACTTGAGACATGCCTTGTCCAGGACTGCCCTGGCAGTGCAGTGAGCAAGAATCTGATTTTGCCAATTCAGGAGCTGCAGGCTCGATCCCTGGTCAGGGAAGATTCCACATGCCGTGCAGCCGCCGAGCCTACACACCACAGTTACTGAGGTTGCGTGCTGCAACTCCGGAAGCCCACACCTAGGGCTTCGACCCAATACCCCTTCTTTTGCAGAATAAAACTGCTCTGTTTGGAATATGACCCTAGGCCAAGCTGTTCCAGGGAGGACACCAGTCACGGCTAACACCTCCCTCCCCATCCAGTGGACAACGGGGAAGTGCGTTGTACCCAAACCTAGTCAAGCAAAGTGCCACATTCCCTGGGAGCAAGTATTGTTCCAAAGGTGAGCACATGACTAAAGGAAGACCAGTCACATGTCTTCTAGAATTTAATTACAAAGCTAGAAGTTAAAAGTTGTCTCTTTCCATTGTGATTGATAAAGAACGGGAATCTGAGACTGTTAAGACATATCTCCACTGGGTACACAAAGGAGGAATATCTTTAATTGGACAAAACAAAGACAACACAGAGAAGAAAAGTGAGGTTGATACGTAGAGAAAAAGAAAGAGAGAAAAAAGAACAAAGAAAAGAAATTGTGCATGCATCAGGGGCTGGCCATGCCTGAAATCTTGGGCTTCCCAGTTCTGTAAACCAGTGCATTCCCTACTTGGAGTCTAGATTAGGTCGTTTGCATCAGAAAGGGTCTACTCTAATATCTTAAAGGTCAAATCTATTAAACTTTTGACTTTCAATCTCAGTGTCTGCGCTAAGCTATTCTGAAAATGATAGAAAGCTTAAAATAAAGCGGGAATCATGAAATATAGACAAATTCTATATACAGAAAGCAAACTTAAGTATATTCCTTTCCTTGAGATAAGCAAGTTGCATGTAATTCAACGTGCCTCATTTATGGCATGCTCATGCATCTGTTACAGCATTTTAAAACCTGATGGCATTTATTTATTTACTTGTCTGTCTCCACAACTGAACTTTCAGCCTCTTCAGGGCAGATTACTTTATCTTTATATGATGGCAGCCTAGCACAGTGCTGGGAGGAGAGTAGAAAGGAATTAAAAGAGAGAGAGAAAAGATATCACACAGCTTATGCAAAATTATTTGAAATATGCTTTCACAGATATAAAACAATTTTTTTAATCTTTCAGTTTAACTACTGGTTTATACCATCATATACCAATGAAAGGATGGTAAGCTCCTAATGAAAGATAAGGTAATGATCATGACATACCATCTAACATTTTCTGTGTGTTTTCTGTATCCCAAGTTGTCTGTTAATTGCTTATATCTTTTCCACTTAGAATACAAGTAAGAAGATGAAAATACTTCAGAACACTTTATGCTATAGCACTTTATACAGTAACTTATATAGTAGTTAGCAGAATTTTTCCACATATATATATCTTCTTCTTTGCAATTCTTTGTAATCCAATGAGAAATATTATTTCTCATTATATTTCCAATGGGAAAATATTAAAAATCTCACAGTTCCTATGAAAAAAAATGTCTCAGAAAGATAAAACACTTTCTTAAGTAATGATACTAGTAAATTAGAAAAAGAATTCAGGTCCCAAGACTCACTCCAGTGCTTGTTGCTCTATAGAAGCAGCAAGTGATATAATATCATCACAAATTAACATAAAAGAGTCAGACATTAAGGGAATCTGTGAATCATACAGGTAATGAGTTCATTGGGGTCCCTTACTTCTCATTTCGTAAGCATTTTAAAGTTTAATTTTTGCATAAATGTTCTCCTCCTCCAACTCCCTCTTGTTCCTCTTTTCTCTTAATAAATCCACTTACTGGAATGAAACCAAGTGTCATAACTGTAAATACTGGAAGGCTTTGCATGCAAATAGGAAGCTACAGACCTTTCCCTAAAAGTACTATCTTGTCATTGTTTAGTCGCCAAGTCCTGTCCAACTCTTTCGACCCATGGACTATAGCCGCTCCAGGCTCCTCTGTCCATGGGATCTCCTAGGCGAGAAAACTGGAGTGGGTTGCCACTTCCTTCTCCAGGGGAGCTTCCCCACCCAGGGATAGAACCCATGTCTCCTGCATTGGCAGGCAGGCTCTTTTCCACTGAGCCACTAAGGAAGCCAAAAACCAATGCCTGCTCCTCTAAATAAAAGACAACGAACCATGACAGAGAAAGCTCCCTTCTCCACAATTCAGGGGAAATCTTTCCTGGATGTTCTTGCTAGGGGAGCTGGTCCTGGTTGCAACAGGCAATGTCCAGGCACATTCTGGCCTCAACACACGGAGTAGGAGAAGCTGCAGTACCAAAGGGACAGATTTCATCTTATTGCTGCCTCTTAGAATTCCATAGACTGGGTACATTTTTAGCTACATAGTGGGTGCATCATAAAATCTCATGTATTATATACACACCACACACACACACACACAACAGAATATGTAATTTAAACAGTTAGTTTTATGTTAAAACTGGAATTGCATAAAATAGTGGGTAAAGAGATCTCATTTTTTATGACTTTTTTCATTTTTTAATGATAAATTTTACAGTCTTTATATAGCTGCAATGGCTTGCTAGTCTAAATATTTCTTTTAGGGAAAAGAAAGAGAGGTGGCATTTGAAAAGCACTACAATAATTTCATGAGAGTTATATTCATTTTTTTCCATGAGTGGGAATCCCATTTTAGCCTGCCAGGAAAAGAAAGCTTAAGAGTAAATTCTGGGAACAACTAATTTTTTTATGCTTCTATAAAGAACATTCAGGGTGTTACTGCCTTCAGTCAAGAAATGTCGATTGAGTCCTACCATGTGTCAGGCCCTGTGTCTGGGTCTAGAGCTGTCCTGGTGAATAAACATGCTCCCTGACTCCTGGCGTACCATTCAGCTATTAATTCAATGGATGTTACTGAGCAGCTTGTATGTTCTAGGTGCTGCATGCTAAAAAGCCGCTAAAACCCATGCTTTCATGGAGCTGAGGCCTCAGTGGAAAAGAGATAATGAATAAGTTTAAATTTTACATTCAGAAACGATAGGGATATTGAAGAAGATGAGAAATTCTAAATGCTGTTGGAAGGGAAGTCTATTTTTGGTAAAGTAATCATCAAAAATCACTCAGTGGGAAATACTTGAGTGGAGCCTCAAATAGTGAAGAATCGAGTTTTGTGCACATCTGGAAGAAGAGGGTTGGAGGCAGAGGCCACCGGGTGGGGGAACGCAGAGCAGAAGGGTACTCAACAAGTTCCCTGGCGGCTCAGACGCCAAAGCATCTGCCTGCAATGCACGAAACCCAGGTTCCATTCCTGGGTCGGGAAGATCCCCTGGAGAAGGGAGTGGCAACCCACTCCAGTGTTCTTGCCTGGAGAATCCCATTGACAGGGGAGCCTGGCGGGCTACAGTTCATAAGGTCACAAAGAGTCAGACACGACTGAAGTGACTTAGCCCACAAACATGCATGCAAACATATCTAGGGCTCAAGCATGAGATGACTGGACTGGGAATTCTGAAGCCTACAAACTGTAGGTGGAATTTAAATGACACAGCATGGAATAAAATGAATCAAAACAATTTTAAGGGAAATGAAGAGAAACGACGAGTAATCTTTCATGCATAGCCACATATAAAGGTTGGGGAAAGGAAGATCTAGTGAAGGAGATAGAGAAGGAATGACCATTGACTTGGGAGATAGCTGAGGAAAATACAGAGAAGGTGTATTCAAAAAGTGAGGGTATATAGGAACATGACCTCATATTTGGAAACATATGGCGTGCATGCATGCTTGCGTGCATTCTTTGCAAACCCATGGACTAGCCCGCCAGGCTCCTCTATCCATGGAATCCTCCAGGCAAGAATACTGGAGCGAGTTGCTATTTCCTTCTTCCTGACCCAGGGATCAAACCCTGGGTCTCTTGCATCTTCTGCCTTGGCAAGTGGATTCTTTACCATTGTACAACCTGAGAAGCCCTTGGAAATGTATACTAAGACATTTAGACAGAAACTAACACAATATCTGTGACTTTCAAATAGTTCAGCCAAAAGAAAAAAGGTAAAACAAATATAGAAAAAGGTGTTAAAATTATTGAATCTAGGTGCAAAGTGTATGGGGGATTTTTTCATGTTTTTGTATTGTTGACCTTTTCATAATGAAATGTCAGGTGTGAGAAGAGAGGGCACTAGTGACTACTACCTAAGAAACTCAGAAGATAGGGGCAGATAGAAGACTTGGGATTTGAAGTTTGGACTTTGGATTTGGTAAAGGTAGGAGGAGAGAGAATGGGAACATTGAAGACTTTCTCTAAGAAGAGAGCTAAGAGCTCGGGGAAGGGCTAAAAGGAACAGGGATCCCAACTGAGTGGAGGAAACCAGATGAGAACAGGAGGATTCAAGGCTTCAAAAGAAGCTGATGTTTTAGTTAAGTTTGTAAGGATGAGGCGGCTTTTACAGGGATCAGAAAAAGGGAGAGGAATTCCAGGCAAGGTGAACAACACAGGCAAAAAGCATGAAAGGGCTAGAAAGGTGTGATTCTGTATTTAGTCTGAATGTGTACAGTTTGGCCAAGACTGAAGCTGGAAAGATTAGTAAAGGTTACCTCACAAAGCAGCCAGAGTTCTTTCAAGAAGGGTCTAAAATTCCCAAACTGAGAATACCCTGCAGCACTGGTTAAAAATGTGGATTTACAGACTCTACCGAAGACCTGTTGGAATGAGAATCCCTGGGGCTGGGGCTCCCTGGAAAATGAGGCCACGTGTGTGAGACAGTGTGTGTGTGTGACTGTGTGAGACTGTGTGTGTGTGTGTGTGTGTGTGAGACAGTGTGTGTGTGTGAGACTGTGTGTATGTAAGTGTGTGAGACAGTGTGTGTGTGTGTGTGTGAGACTGTGTGTGAGTGAGACAGTGTGTGTGTGTGTGCATGTGTGAGTGTGTGAGACAGTGTGTGTGTGTGAGACAGTATGTGTGAGACAGTGTGTGTGTGTGTGAGACTGTGTGTGTGTGAGTGAGACAGTGTGTGTGTGAGACTATGTGTGTGTGAGACAGTGTGTGCGTGTGTGAGACAGTGTGTGTGTGTGTGTGTGTGAGACAGTGTGTGTGTGTGTGAGACAGCGTGTGTGTGTGTGAGACAGTGTGTGTGTGTGAGACAGTGTATGTGTATGTGAGACAGTGTATGTGCATGTGTGTGAGAGACAGTGTGTGTGTGTGAGACAGTGTGTGTGTGTGTGTGTATGTGTGTGAGACAGTGTGTGTGTGTGTGTGAGACAGTGTGTGTGTGAGAGACAGTGTGTGTGTGTGCGCATGTGTGTGTGGTGTGTGTGTCTTCCCCCAGCATCACATGGCCTTTCATCTCAGCCATCTCTATAAACAGCTTTTCTTTTCTGTATTTCTTTCAGAAACGCTCACCCATTCCCCCTCCCCTCTCACTCACTTCCTCATAGCTTCTCCTGCCCAGACTTCCCTTTGCTTGTGGCTCCATCTTATATAGCATGGTCTTCAACTAAGACCTTTTAGTTCAAACATCCACCACAGACTGACATCCACATCCTGATCTCTCTACATCTTTGAGTTCCTATTACAGACAGGGAAACAGATGAGGAAAGCATGAGAAAGAGGGGGAGGAAGAGAGACTGATAGTTGGCTAGTAAAACCATGAGTCCACTCTAGCTTCCAACAAAGGTCTGTCTAGTCAAAGATATGGTTTTTCTAGGAGTCAGGTATGGAAATGAGGGTTGGACCATAAAGAAGGCTGAACGCTGAAGAACCGATGCTTTCAAACTGTGGTGCTAGAGAAGACTCTTGAGAGTCCCTTGGACTGCAAGGAGATCCAACCAGTCCATCCTGAAGGAGATCAGCCCTGAATATCCATTGGAAGGACTGGTGCTGAAGCTGAAGCTTCAATAGTGTCGCAACCTGATGTGAAGAGCTGACTCATAAAAGACCCTGATTCTAGGAAAGACTGAAGGCAGGAGAAGGGGGCAACAGAGGAGGAGAGGGTTGGATGGCCTCACCGATTCAATGGACAAGAGTTTGAGCAAGCTCCTGGAGTTGGTGAAGGACAGGGATGCCTGGCGTGCTGTGGTTATGAGGTCTCAAAGAGTCAGACGGGACTTACCGACTGAACAACATACAAAAGACAGACATCATCCCCAAGCATCAGACCATATCTCTGAAGATAATGAGAAATTAATTTAAAGCTTATCTCACCACTGAAAATAATTCTGACTACCACCAAGTAGGGTATATTTTTATAAAGAAGGCAGAATAAACCCTAAGAGCACTGGAGGCATACCCTTATAACTTACTTTTATTCCTCTCCACCAGGTAGAGTAGCAAGAGTGACCTGGGAAACATAAAAGTCAGAGCACATTTTTTTAAGTCTCTTCAAGGCTATTAGGAGGTATAAAATACACACCATGAGCAAAATAAATGTATGCACCTCAAGAAGGTAATAAATCACTGTGGCTTTATTGTCGTCAGTCATTCGTTCTTGAAGGGCGAACTGTACTTGATTCTTGACTTGTTCTTTGCTTCACTGATCGGCAACTTTTCTTAGAAGTCACAAAGTCTTCGCTACTGACAACTCTGGGATTTTTTTTTTAAGACATCTAATTTTTTAAAAATATTATTTCATGACCATATTGGTGTGTAATTCAATTCTACAAACTTCAGCTGAATGCCTACTATGTGCTGGGGACTGCTGCCTCTGTGCTCTGGAAAGTGAGAGTCATGTCTGACTCTTTGTGGCCGGATGGACTGTAGCCCGCCAGGCTCCTCTGTCCGTGGGATTCTCCAGGCAAGAAGACTGGGGTGCCTTGCCGTTTCTTCCTCCAGGGGCTCTTCCCGACCCAGGGAGCAAACTCACATCTCTGGCATCTCCTGCATTGTCAGAAAGATTGCATGCCACTGTGCCACTTGGGAAACCCCAGTCCAAAGTTACAAGATCACAAAGGTTGTATAGAAGAGTGGTAGGCTCTGAAGTTGGGCTGACGATTGGGGCCACATTATAAAAGGCTTTCAATGTGATGCTGAGGAATTCAGAGCAAGGAAGAAATTGTACAAGATATGTGGCCTTGTAAAGCAGCCTCTGCGGATTACAACATGTAAAACTTTTCATCCTCTCCTCTTAAAAGAGCTTTCTCTGCACCATTACCTTTGGCCTCAGTCACGTGATTTGCTTTGATTCACGGAGTAGAATGAGAGCCGTCAAGCTCTATATTGCCCTCTAGTGGAAAGAAACTTCGAGACGCATTGAAGGCTTCCGCCAGATGATTTGCTCCTGAACGGCTACCGCGGAGCGTCTTTAGCCTGAGTCTTGCGATGGAGAGAACAATGAAAGAGAGCTCAGCTCCTGTAACCACAGGATCGGTCAGACCCACAGTCACAGTCACTGAACGGCAGTCCTTGACGGAGGAAAGCAAAAACCAAGTACCCCCGGTTAGATCCGCGGAGATTTCAACATTTTTTGTTACTTAGTATAGTGTAGTGAATGGTGATTAATCCACGCTTTTAATATTATAATGCCAAGACATTTTTATTGGAAAAACACCGAAAATTTTAAAGAAAAATAAAATTACCTATAATCACAAGCCCCAGATATAATTACAGATAACATTTGACCATACTTGGCACTAAATATCAATCCAGATGAGCCATAGGTTTAAAGAGGAAAAGTAAAGCCGTGAAGCTTTTAGAAGCAAATATAGGAAAATATCTTCATGACCTTGGGGTAGGCAGAGATTCTAAACAGGACACAAAATGTGCTTAGTTAAAGACTGTGAAATTGAACTCCACTAAAACAAAAGACATCTATTCATAAAAGACACTATCAAAAGACTGAGAAAGCAAGTCACAGACTGGAACCCGCGTGTGCAAGCATGTGACTATGAATCCAATCAAGGGCTCATACTCAGGATGTGTAAGGAGGAAGGCGAACACGGCAAAAGAAAAATGGTCAAAACACTTGAACTGGCTCTTCGACTAATAATACTTTATTTCCCGTTCGGGGGCTGATTACACTGCTGTGTTAACTTTGTGAAAATTAATGGAGCTGTATGCTTACCATGGTGTGTGCGCTCTGCTGCAATACAAATATACACTGAAAATGAGAGTCTCGGGGCTTTCCTGGTGGCTCAGCAGTAAAGAAGCCGCCTGGCAGCGCAGGAGACACAGGTTCCATCCCTGATCCCTGAAGATCCCACGCGCCCGGGAGCGACGGAGTGCCCGAGCCGCAGCCAGCACGCCGAGAGCCCGCGCTCGGCGGGAGAGCCCGCCGCCGTGGGAAGCCCGCTCCCCGCACCTGGAGCGGAGCCCCGCGCCACGGCTGCGGGAAAGACGGCGCATCAACCGAGACCCGGCACAGCCAGAAATAGAAATAAACAAGCAGAATTCTTAAAAATACAGATGAGCTCCCAAATTCTTCTGTCAGTCTTAACAAACAGCTTCTCAGTTCGAAGGGGCAGGAGCCTTTGAAAGTATCAATGGAAGTTTTTTCAAGAAGTTTTCTTAGTGCACAGCCATCAGCTGCAAAGTATTACAGATTTCTGCAAAACTTCACAACTGGCAACACAATATTGGTTGTCTAAGAATCATGTTATCTTATCCAAATGATTTTAATGAATATAATTTTTAGATACATATCAAGTTTGAGAATTCTATTATACTATGACTGAGACTAACCCTGCACAATTCTCTAGTCAGATATTAACAAATATGAAAGATAAATTTCCTTTTCATTTTCCTCATTCTTCCATTAAGTACCATAGAAATCACATTTCAGTCAATACATCTGATCTTTTCAAATCAAATTATCATCTTTTAGAGAGCCAAATAAAAGATGTTTTGAATAGATGGAGCAATTTGGTTTATTTTTACATTATTGTAATAAATTCTATTTAAATTCAATTCCTTTATCAATTCAATTGTGTTACTTGTTGTTGCCAGTTGTTATTCTCTTTTTTTAAAATCAAAACTAAACTTCAAAGAGATGTTCCAAGATTTTATGGCTTAATTCTTTAAAAATAAAAACTTTTTCATAACATAACCAGTCTTTTTGATATATTCAGGCTGTTACAAATTAATTCTTATGATATTTCACTCATTCGATAATAGTTTCTTTTACATCAATTGGAGATACAATGCAGGTAATAAACATAGAGTGATTTATTATTCAAAAAATATTTATGCAAAAAAAATTTATGCAGTACCCACCCTGTGCCAGCCTGGTTCTCAGAGTTACAGGTCTAGAGGTAAACAGAAAGATAGGTCCCTTGACAAAGAGGCTAACTTTTACCCAGGGAAATAACTGAGAGACATGGAAGCAAAAAAAAGTGGGTGTGAAAGAGAGGGCCTGAGAAAGGTGGATGGGGACGGCGTGGACAGGAGGTCTGCTGAGGAGTTCGAACGGAATCACAGGAGCAGCGGCTGTTTTCAATTTGCTGGGGCCGCCAAAGCAACGTCTCACAACCCGGACGGCTACACAACAAAACTGACTTGTCTCACAGTTTTGTGCTGTGTTGAGCTTAGTCGCTCAGTCATGTCCAGCTCTCTGTGACCCCACGGACTATAGCCCGCCAGGCTCCTCTGTCCATGGGATTCTCCAGGCAAGAATACTGGAGTGGGTTGCCATGCCCTCCTCCAGGGGATCTTCCCAACCCAGGGATCGAACCCATGTCTCCCACATGGCAGGAGGATTCTTTACTCTCTGAGTTACCAGGGAAGCCGCATCAATTTGCTAGGGCTGCCATAGCAAAGTCTCACAAACTGGATGGCTTATGCAATGAAAATGAGTTGTCTCACAGTTCTAGAGGCTGTAAATCAGAGATCAAGATATTGGCAGGGTTGGTACCATCTGAATGTTCTGAGGGGTAATGTGTTCCACGTCTCTCCCCTGGCTTCTGGTGGTTTTCTGGTAATACTTGGCATTCCTCAACCTGTAGAGACTTCCCTGGTAGCTCAGCTGGTAAAGAATCCACCTACAATGTGGGAGACCTGGGTTCGATCCTTGGGTTGGGAAGATCTCCTGAAGAAGGGGACAGCTACCTACCCATTCCAGTATTCTGGCCTAGAGAATTCCACGGACATGGAGTCACAGAGTCAGACATGACTGAATGACTTTCACTGTCGCTTTCTTGACCTATAGAAGCATCATTCTGATCTCTGCTTTCATCTTCACATGCTTTTCTCCCTCTGTGTGTGTGTGTGTGTGTGTGTGTGTGTGTGTGTGTGTGTGTTCCCAAATTTTCCTTGCTAATGTCTGGATCTTGAACATCCAGCTTCCAGGATGATGAAACCATAAATTTCCGTTTTTCAAACCCCATTTGAAGGCAGGCTTCCCAGGTGGCGCTAGTGGTTAAAAAAAAAAAAAACCCACCTGCCAATACAGGACATGCAGGTTCAACCCCTGGATCAAGAAGATCCCTGAAGGAGGATGTGGCAACCCACTCCAGTATCCTTGCCTAGAGAATCCCACGGACAGAGGAGCCTGGCGGGCTACAGTCCGCAGGGTCACACAGAGTCAGACACGACTGAAGCGACTTAGTACGCATGCTCATTTGATGGCATTTTGTGATGGCAGTTCAGGGAATTAATATACAGAGTAAAATCGATGCTATATAATAATTTGTATTTTTAATTCTTAGTTTAGGCATCTCTAATGGAAATTTTAATTATAATCTCAGAAATGTCTAAAAGTTACTATTTGAAGCAACTTCTCTGAAAAGCAAATACAAAATTCCTCTGTATTTTTGGTTCTTCAAGTCAATGAATACTTACTGTTTTGATGGTAAGATCATCTATATTCCTCTTAACTTTCATTCAGATATTTTGATATCAGTGAAGACATATTCTGATTACATATCTTATCATTAGATGTTATTCTTTACCTAAGGCTTTCTGTACTAAACTGACATACCCTGTTGACCCCATAAAAGCCATGGACCATCTTTATGCCCCTGTTGCCAAAACAATAGTTAAAAAAAGCCACCATGAGTCAATGAGAAGACCAAACTTTCATTTTTTCTTTATCTCTGAAACCAGAAAGTTTGTATCTCTCCAGAAAGTTTGCGAATATGGTTGAATTAAGAGTTGGTTGCATGCTGTTTTCCTTGGAAATGACCACAGCAGGAAGGCAAGGTAGAATCCCCTGTAGCCTGTAACTGGGAGATTGTGTATCTGATCCACTGATAACGCAGTGATTGTTCTTTCCAGCAAGTTAATGATGCTCTGAGTCAGCCAAGGCAGAGATTTCCCTCAGATATGGCCCCTCGGGCACTCCAGAGCCAGGGGGAAAACTGACAACAGCAAAAGAAAAAAATAAAATGCTCCCAAGAGTTTCTGTTTTAAAGTGCTGGATCAATATGTCTGTCATCTGACTTAACTAAAAGATGAGAGCTCATGAATCTTAGGGAGCATAATTACCCTTACACCATTCCACAGCCTTCAAGTGGCCACTGCTTAATTGCCTTTTGGTTGGAATATCAGTATCCCTAAATGAAAGGAACTGATCTCCCTCTTAATTTCTGATGAAAATTTTTCTGTCTTTCCCTGCTCTCTGTGACAAAGGCTGCAAAGTTCTTGTGAGATGAATAGCAGAAGACAGTGCAACAAATTAATACAAATGAAGTCATTTCTGAATGACTCCATCTGCTTTAGAAATAAGGCTCGGACAATAATGTGGCCAAGATCCAGATAATTAGGCCTGACTCCAAATGAAGGCACACAGGTAACTTATAGCTTCATTAACTCTCTTCAAGAAGGCAGACATCCAAAAACTAACCTTAATAGAGGCAGCATATGATCCATTGACAATCTGTTTGATATTAAAAAATGAACTTTGTTTTTGCAACGTTGCATGAAAAGTGGGCAAATAACATATGCAACTCAAAATACCATGGACCAAGACATGGTCTAGCATTCTAGATGCTGGTCTTGAAATTCAGAAAACAAAGAACTTAATTTCTGTTTACAGAATTTAATCAAAAGGAATTAATAATTTAGCAACTAAGAAAGGCACATAAGGTGTCTGCAAGTGTCTTTTCGCTGTAATCAACAGGAAGATTATTAGCTAATAACAAATGTTATTCATCTTCATAATGGCTAAATGACAGCCTCTTTAAAAATAACAAATGACTACTCCTCATTGACTGTTACAGGGTGAGCGTGACCTTCACGTATTTTAAGCAAACAAGTCCTCTTTTCAAAGATTTCGGGAGTCCTTTAATTGATAATGATGAGATATTTTATCTTTACCAAGGGACACTAAACCTTTTAAGATGCTATTTAAATTGAGATGATTTTATACAGCCCCCTGAGTTAGAAGGCACCCTGAAGGTCTGGCACTGATTTTTTTTCATAAACAAGATATTAATAAACTACAAATGTAATTGGTTACCTGTATACAGAGACTCTAAAGAGAAATGGTTTTCTTTGTCTTTTCTAATTTTTATCTTGTGAAACAGTTGAGTTTCAATTCACAGGCCAAAAAAAAAAAAATAGTAGATTTTTTTAAAATTATCTTTATTATCTTTGAAGTACAAGCATTATACACCTCTAGTTATTGGAGATATCAGGGCTTCAATTTAAAGCTCTGTATGGCTTTTAAATAGTCTTGACAATCACTCTGAGCATAACTTACAAATGCCTCTTTAGAGTACTTTAATTTTCAGCTTTCCCGGACGCCCAACCAATACTTTCAGCGACACGCACGATCAGATGCTCTGATGGGACACAGCAGCTTTGACGAGGAGAGACCGTTTACGGAAACCCTTGAGGACAATGCTAGCCTTCCTGATACATAACCCGGTACCCAGAGCAGCTGTTGCAACTGGGCCCATTGCTTCAATGCCACAGGCCGAGCATGACTGTAAACTGCCTGCTCTCTTTAGGGCCCTATTCATTTTCTCAGAGCCCTACTGTGTAAGCAGAATAATGGTCCCCCAAAGATGTCCATGTCCGAATAGACTTGGCAGACAAGATCCTGTGATGGGAGAACATGAGAATAACACACTTTGAAGACGGACGAAGGGCCACAAGCCAGAAAATGCAGGCAACATCTAGAACTCGAAATGACAAGGAAACACTCTCCCCGAAACCTTCAGAAGGAGAGTAGCCTTGCTGACAGCTTAATTTTAAGGCCATTGAGACTGATTTCCAGCTTTTGACCTTCAGAAATATATTTGTGCTGTTATAGTTCAGCTGGTAAAGAATCTGCCTGCAGTGCAGGAGACCCCAGTTTGATTCCTGGGTCAGGAAGATCCCCTGGAGAAGGGATAGGCTACCCACTCCAGTATCCTTGGGCTTCCCTAGTGGCTCAGCTGGCAAAGAAATTGAAAGTGAAAGTCGCTCAGTCAGGTCCGACTCTTTGCGACCCCATGAACTATACAGTCCATGGGATTCTCCCAGGCCAGAATACTGGAGTGGATAGCCTTTCCCTTCTCCAAGGGATCTTCCCGACCCAAGGATTGGACCCAGGTCTCCGACATTGCAGGTGGAGTCTTTACTGGCTGAGCCACAAGGGAAGCCCAAGAATACTGGAGTGGGTAGCCTGTCCCTTCTCCAGTGGGTCTTCCTGACCCAGGAATGGAACCAGGGTCTCCTGCACTGCAGGCAGATTCTTACCGAGCTATGAGGGAAGCCCTCAGCTGGTAAAGAATCCACCTGCAATGTGGGAGACCTGGGTTCCGTCCCTGCCAATGCAGGAGACGTAAGAGACATAGGTAAATCCCCGGATCAGGAAGATCTGCTGGAGAAAGAAATGGCAACCCACTCCAGTATTCTTGCCTGGAGAATCCCATGGACAGAGGAGCCTGGTGGGCTACAGTCCATAGCGTCACAAAGAGTCAGACAGGACTAAAGCAACTTAGCACGCACACATTTTACTTTTACTTTACAAGGAGGTAAGTTTTCCTTTGTGGTTTATTTGGTGATAATCATGATGATCTCACCTTAGGTCCCATTTCCTCCAAAGGAGAATTTTTGCTGTATATCAGCAAAGGTTATTTGTCATCCATCTCTCTTTACACAGGGCCTGAGTATACACATTGATTTTGTAACATGGTTATCAAATTATCTTCATAAATCAGCTAATAGACAAACAAAAAAAAATGTCGCAAACAAAGTAAAAGCTATCTTGGTCTTCAAAAAAGTGGAGAGCCTTTATTTCCAAAAAGGCGTGTGATGTATGCTGATGCTAAAAGCGTTAGTCAGTCGTGTCCAACAGTTTGCAACCCTATGGACTGTAGCCCACCAGGCTCCTCTGTCCATGGGATTCTCCAGGCAAGAATACTGGAGTGGGTTGCCATGCCCTTTCTCAGTGGATGTTCCTGAACCAGAGATTGAAACCAGGGGTCCTGCATTGCAGGCAGATTCTTTACCGCTGAGGCACCTGGGAAGTCTATGTGGTCTATTCCAACCACTCTAACTAAAAGCATCTTTTGAAGTCCTTGTCCGGTACTTGGAGCACAAATTGGGAGGCTGTCATCCTCAAGTCTCTGACTTTTCCAAATGAAGTTACCTAATGTAGCATGTCAGTAGGGAGATGGAGAAGGAGTTGTTTCCTGGTAAAGCTTTAGGCACATAGTTTAAGTTAACGAGACATGGCAAGAGCAGGTGGGTGATTCGATGTTCACACGCTGTAACGGGCCAAAGGCTAATTACTATTCACTGTACAATGAACATAAAAGTAGCAATTATGCCTTCATCCTAGTGGATGTGATGTATTAAAAGCTATCAGCTTCACCTTCTGTAATAGCAGCTTTTGTCTGTTCGCACCAGGATGTGCAAAAATAAGACGGATACGGGGAGGGGGCTATGCGACATCGTTACAGGAACGAACGCTGGACTCTCACTGTCCCTCCTTCTGTGCTCAAGACACAAAGGGCAGATGAAGCCTGGTGGCTTGGAAACATCATTTGTCAGTACGGCGCTTTTCTTTGGCTGCAAATGCTGCCAGATTAACTGTCCAGATAAAGGTTTCTCCTTCCAACTCTGCAAGTCACCTGTGAGCCACAGACAAATATTGAGTTCACGAAGGGAAGGTCCCGGCCACCAAGTTCAAATTGTCAGTTAGGAAGACACTTGAAAAGTGCTGGCAGGCTGAGTTGACTGTCCATCTTTGTCAAAAGCCTCAACAAACAGGGTTAATCAACCTTCTCTTTATCTCAGCAATGAAACCCGTAAAAACACACATGGAATATATAGAAGACAAAGAGTAAGATTCAGAGATGGTAGTATTGTAGAATAGGTCATCCTTGGTGTTAGAGTGAAAATCCTAAGTGTTCTGACAGAAAGAAAATCTCTCTCCCAAGCAAAGGGGATGGGATGGTCAATATCTGAACATGAGCTGCAGAGGGAATTCTTATTTGAAACTCAGGGAAATGAAAACCAACCTTGACCTTGCCTGTCAAGAGTATACAACTTGAAGACTTCACCCATTTGGTGAATTTCTAGCCAAACAGGAAAGGAGTATTCTGGGCAGCCTGGATACCACTCCCACGGTTCACTCTGTCTCTGCCTGTTCTGTGATTAACCCTCTTCTTCGGATCTTCCCTGTGGCTCAGACGGTAAAGAGTCCATCTGCCAATGCAGGAGACCCAGGTTCAATCCCTGGATCGGGAAGACCCTCTGGAGAAGGGAATGGCAACCCACTCCAGTACTCTTCCCTGGAGAATCCCATGGACAGAGGAGCCTGGCGGGCCACCATCCATGGGGTCGCAAAGAGTCAGACACAACTCAGCGACTAACACTGCTACTTTAGACCCAGAGCCTAGCATCGGCCTACAGAGAATCTCCTCTTTGAGGGACCCACCGGCTCTTTGTCTCCAGCTTTGATCTCAGGCTTGAGAGCTGTCCCTTGAGCAGCCTTGGCAAGTATAGCCCAGTAGGTCCAGGACCTCCCCATGTGCCATAGAGTTGGGTACTCAGCAGATATTAGAGAGTTACACATGGAATCCATCTCATTTCTGATGTGGGAAATATAACATATTAGCGTGATATAATATTTCGCCTAAGAATACAGTCAGTGTAGGACTTTTGATTTAGCCCAAGCTGGAATTCCCCAAACAGTGTGAAGATAATTTAACAGAAAGGGGGTCTTATATTTGATATTAAAAGATGTTGGCCTAGATCAAGGGCTTTACCCAGATTATTTCTGTCTTTGTTTAAGTCCAATTGAAGTCTACTTAGGAAGATGCAGTTTAACATTTCTTACTCTCAAAAGCTTCCATGATTTCAGAATAGTTTCTTAGACCTTGGGCATGGCTTAAGGGGTCAGCTCTCACAGATAATAAGGGTAAAGCTCTGAGCAGGTTTTGATCTGTACCAAGAAAATGTGAGTGCCAATGATATCTGACCCACCTGGAACTTGTTCAGGCTCTGCCCAGCGGACTTCATCACTAAGAGGTGTCCCAAACCATCACGCAGCTGCCAACATGCCCAAGTCCCAGGCTTATCCTCAGGGTGAATAAAGGTGGGAAGTAAGATGACCCTAGAAGCTTCCAGAGATATAGCTAAACTCCACCATTTTCATTTCGTCACATGTAAGACAGATGGACAGGGTTGTGCATACCTCTGCAGGGCAAATTCTATCGCACTGTTGTACCACATCCTGCTCTGTGGGTGTTTCAAACCAATACTGATTTTATCAAAAAGAATTATTTGATGACAAAATTTAAATTTATACCACATAAAAGTCCCTTTCTTTAGAAAAGCTTTATTTCCAGATATATTACAACTTCGCTGCAGCTACAGACTTCCTTAACTCCTTAATGGCAATGATCAAAATCTCAGATGGAGTTAATAACCTCTTCCCATTCTTCAATGGGCTTCTCTGGTGGTTCAGACTGTAAAGTATCTGCCTGTAATGCAGGAGACCCAGGCTTGATCCCTGGGTTGAGAAGATCCCCTGGAAAAGGGCATGGCAACCCACTCCAGTACTCTGGCCTGGAGAATCCCCATGGACAGAGGAGCCTGGCGGGCTACAGTCCGTGGGGTCACAAACAGTCAGACACGACTGAGCGACTAACACTTGCACTTTTTTCCATTCTTCAAACAATGATTTCCCTCATCAGGATAAAGCTCAAGACCACCCCGTGTTTCCTGACTTCCCTGGTCTGATTAGGGTGTGCAATTTTTCTCTAATCTTTGCTGCTTTAAAATTTGTCTGAAACAGGCCATGCTACCTTTGTGTTCTCATTACCCTTTGCTTGCGTCCTGGTTTTATGCACCCTTGTCTGCTCAAGGAGATTACTAAGGTTACTGATGTGTTTTTAATGTAAATATTCCCCCTTTGTCATGAAAAGGGAAAATTACAAAGATGTCAAGTAATATTGATTGTAAATAAGCCTTTCGCACCTCAGCTAATGCTGGTTTCCTGTCACTTAGCAAATAAACTGGTATCACAGTAGGATTAATGCCAACAATCCTCTGAAGGTTGCTAGTTTGAGGCAAAACAATAAAGCAAACACTACAAAACACCAATGCCTCTTCTGGGCGTTGGTATTTTGTACTTTTCATGGGAGTCATAGATCTAAATTCTGTCTTTCTGGTATTAATATGGTTGTGGACCATTAAGATACAAACACTGAAAACTTAAAGGAAAAAAAAAAAAGAGTTATCTGGAAATTGGGCCAATGACCCGGGTATTAGCTGGAATGCTGAGCCTCGTAATTTCAGTTTATACTCAAAAATTTAAAGGCGCTGAAGGACACACCATGTATTCTGGGCCAGCCTTCCTTAGCGACAAAAAGCTAGTGAGGGGCAGGCAGACACTACTGTGAAAATGTAGTTACTCATAAGGAAAAGCGAGGGGAAAAACACCCCAAACCAGGAGTCAGCAAAGCCTCAGAGATGATTATATGTAGCCTGCAATGCCCCAAATATTTACTGTCTGGCTCCTGCCTTCCCCATTGCAAACTCTCAAGCCCAACCTTGGCAACCGGTTTATGAACTTGAAAGGGCTGCGGAGAACCGGGACCGTTCTGCAGAGGCGAGCCTGCTTGCCTGCCTGGGTGCATGTGTCTTCGTGAGGGAACCCTTTCAAAAGCAGACACTGAGATGAGAGGTTGTGTATAAGTAGCTTTTTAAGGAATTCTCCCAGAAAAAAAACAGTGGCAGGCAGCGGGAAACAAGAAAGAAAGGGAAAGAAGCAAAGCAAATGCGAGATTTCAGGCCAGGCCCCAGTCTCAGCTTGATTCTGTTGGGAGTTTGTTCATCGTTCAGTCGTGTCCAGCTCTTTGCAACCCCAGGGCCTATAGCCTGCCAGGCTCCTCTGTCCATGGAATTCTCCAGGCAAGGAAACTGGAGTGGGTTGACATTTTCTTCTCCAGGGGATCTTCCTGACCCAGGGATTGAGCCTGGGTTTCCTGCACTATAGGCAGGTTCTTTACCAGTTGAACCACTGGGGAGCTTAGGAGTAGAGATTACACCGCAGAGTTGGGCTCAACTCCAACCAAAGGAAATGGGTTTCCAAATTCATGCAGCACTCCTCGGTGGGGAGGTGGAGGTAGAGACTTCCAGGCTCTCTCTGCTCTCGGGTATGCAGGCAAAGCAAACTCATTGTATCAAGGTCAGGACTGCAAAGATAAGTCATAGACGTGAGGATGTGAGGCACCTGGAAGGGAACACGCAGGAGCTGAAAGGTGGGCACTCACGTCCACACAACGTGAACAGGAAGCTGAGATGCGGTGGAGCACAACCCGTCCGACACCAGGTATCGGGCAGCAGTCTTGCCGGGGAAGCGACAGAGAGGATTCCAGGTTGAGAGCCAAGTGATTATCTCAGTGAATGTGCTTCTTAAACTCATCTGGGAGCTTCTGCTCCACTTGCCTTAGTGAAGCACCTCTTTCCCCAGCAAGAAGCCAAATGCAAAATGATAATAATGATTAATAATATCGAGCACTGTCAAAATGTTCTGAACTCTTTGCATGTATCATTTTATCTGATCCTCATGAAAAGCCTGCAGAATTGGTATCAGGTCCCTTTTTAGGGATGAGGAATGTAGAGCACAAAAGGTTAGCTAAATGACCCAAAGATTCTCAGAAGGGAAGCAACAGAAATGAAATTTGGCCCCAAGTCATCTCTAAAGCCCTTAGGTTTCCCATTCTCCTACCTCTTGAGCTGCTATAAAACGGAGACTATCCCATTCTTGAGAAGGGCCAAAAAACAATCTCAGCAAATAAGTACCCTTGTGACATAGTACCTTTGAAAATCTCCATGGATGAAAGCATAAACAGAAAACGAAAGGAAAAGAGAGGAATAAGAAAGAGAGAAAGCTGGTTTAACCATCTCATTCTAGAGGGTCCCTGGGCTTGAAGGGTAGCTGTAATCAGATGACTCTATTGTGATTCAGATTTCACAAACTCTTTTTAACAAACAAACTTATTTCTTAAATAATTCAGTTTGTGGATCTGTACCAGATCCGGTGTGTGTTTTAGAGCAGGGGTTCTCATGCATTGATATACTCCAGAATTATATGGGAAGCACTTTTGAATGCATGATATCAGACCTGAGCTTCCCTTGTGGCTCAGCTGGTAAAGAATCCGCCTGCAATGCAGGAGACTGGGGCTCGATCCCTCGGTTGGGAAGATCCCCTGGAGAAGGGAAAGGCTACCCACTCCAGGATTCTGGCCTGGAGAACTCCACAGAACTCTACAGTCCATGGGGTCGCAAAGAGTCGGACACGACTGAGCGACTTTCACTCCCTCTCAGACCGAGATCTCCAAGATTCTGCTTCAGTGTGTCCAGGCAAGGCCCAGGAGTCTGAATTTCTTACAGGAAATTTGATATAGATGGTCCATAGATTGCATTGTGAGAAACACTGTTTCAGAGGAATGAGAAAGAAATAACAAAAAGAACCCATTTTAGCCAGGATTCTCTGCCTGACCTGATATTTTGATAATTTCATAGATGATGAGAAAGATGGTAGAGAGACAGAGGTAGACAGAGAATCGATCCAGACTCAATGGGCAAAAGTTTGAGCAAACTCTGGAAGGTGGTGAAGGACTGACGCCTGGCATGCTGCAGTCCACGGGGTCACAAAGGGTCGGACACGGCTGAGCTCCTGATCAACAACAACAAATCCAAGCTCATCAGCCAGGTATGGTAAGAGCTTCCGCTCAACAGATAAGTTAGCCATATGTGACATCTCTGAATGAAATCTAGTTAGTCATCTATAGTTGAAAATTAAAGTTGTTAATTTCTGATATCAAGTGCAATGGACTAAATCCAGATATAGTTTTGAACATAAATATATGCACAAATTGAGTGTAATTTTTTTTTTTTTTTTTTTCAGAAATTCCAAAATGAGTAGGAGGAAGAACAATTTGGTGTGCTGGCCAAGTTCTATTCTGGGGTAATTAAAACCTGCCTACTTAAAATTCTTTTTGTAAATTTCAGTAGCTACATGCTTCTTCCTCACTTCCTGTTCTCAAGGATGGTAGAGAGGTGCTGCTGTTAGCTGACTGCCCTAGGTGACTCTCTTCTGCTGCAAACACAGGGGTGGTGGTGTGTAAATCCAAATGTGACTTGGATGAGCCATCAGTACCAACATAAAATATAGAAATATATTCAGTTAACATGCCCAGGTTTAGCTGTGATTCCAGAGCCTTTGAAAAGTATATTTCTAATGATATTCTATTTGGATCTTGTAAGAATAGCTTGATACAGCCAAGTAAATTCATACTAAATTAATATACATGATTTATTGAGAGTGCATCTCATTAACTAGATAAATAGCAACTTGTCATAGAAAGGGCAATCTTATGCTGTTTTTTTTCTTTTTATTTTTCCTTCCCAGATGATTCCAGTGTGGCTTTAGAATGTTTATTTAGAAGAAGAGGCTTGTCCCTTCTCTTCCTGCTGCTGCTAAGTCACTTCAGTCGTGTCCGACTCTGTGTGACCCCATAGACGGCAGCCCACCAGGCTCCTCCGTCCCTGGGATTCTTCAGGCAAGAACACTGGAGTGGGCTGCCGTTTCCTTCTCCAATGCATGAAAGTGAAAAGTGAAAGTGAAGTCGCTCAGTCGTGTCCGACTCTTCGCGACCCCATGGACTGCAGCCCATCAGGCTCCTCCGTCCATGCGATTTTCCAGGCAACTTCTCTTTCTAAGGCCTTTCAAATACTTTGCATACAATAATGATCGACTCTGACAGTGCTGTTAAAAAAAACTGAAGTGAAAAAAAAAAAAAAAAAACTGAAGTGGATGAGAGCAGTGGGCAAAACGAATGAAGAGAGACAGAGACGAGCTCTCACAGGGCCCGTGTCTGAAGAGGAAAGCAAACACAGGCCACCAGATGGCAAGTGGACGACAGCCTTCGCAGCTATTAGCCGCAAAAGCATTCCCTATAATTTCTGATACGCTATTTCTGTCTAAACGCGGCAATAAAGCCTCTTCTGACTGGCTTTAAATTTTGTGATGCAGTAAGAAAACCTGCTTGGCAGTTAGAGGGAGACCCTGTACAAGCCACAGAAGGCAAGCTCCCGTGGGAACTACGCGGGTCTGGCGAAACCCCGAAATCAGACAAAGGTAATAGATTTAGACTGCCGGTTTTGAAACGCTACAGGGGACTATCTTGTCTTCTAGAATGGGAATTCACCAAAGAGGGAAGCAGACTTTGCTTTCACAGGTCCAACGTACTTCACCTTTTGTTGTTGCTCCGTCACAACTCTTTATTTTTTTTTTCCATTTATTTTTATTAGTTGGAGGCTAATTACTTTACAATATTGTAGTGGGTTTTGTCATACATTGACATGAATCAGCCATGGATTTACACGTATTCCCCATCCCGATCCCCCCTCCCACCTCCCTCTCTTCCCGATCCCTCTGGGTCTTCCCAGTGCACCAGCCTCGAGCACTTGTCTCATGCATCCACACAACTCTTTAGTGACCCCAAGGACTACAGCCCGCCAGGCTCCTCTGGCCAGAAGGCTAGAGTGCGTGGCCATTTCCTTCTCCAGGGGATCTTCCCGACCCCCAGACTGAACCCGTGTCTCCTGTATTGCAGGTGAATTCTTTACCCCTGAGCCACTGGGCAGCCCTACTTCATCTTTTAGCACCAGGCTTATTTCAGCCAACAGGAAGAGAGCAGCCTATTGCTCTTCTGAGCTCTTAAGCAAGCTTAAGCTTTTCAGATATCTGGCTAAGGCTATTTTTTAAGCAGCTTGATGTTTAAAAATACCAGTACACAAGGTCAAAATAGAGTTCTCTTATCTAGATGTTGATAAACGTAAGACCAAAAGGGAAGTTTAGATACAAAACAAAAATAACATTAAAATATAAAAGATTAGGGACTTCCTGGTGGTCCCTTAGGACTCCGCATTTCCAGTGCAGGGGGAGAGGGTTCGATCCCTGGTAGGGGAACTAAGATCCCACATTCCACACAGCTTGGCAAAAATAAAATAAAATAAGATAGTTAGAAATGAAATATAAAAGTTTAGAAAACATCTTAAATAGCTCTATTTGTTCATATTTGCATTATTTTGCATTTTAGAGAAATTAATATTTTTACAAGAATGAATACCTCCCAATTCTAGAAAATTAGAAGTGTTTAGGAAATAAAAAGGTTGAATAGAGGACTTTGGGTTGAGAAATATGCAGCTTTTCATTTGAAAATGCTCAGTAATGTCTTGGTTGATTGAAATTGCTAATCAAGGTAAAAGATGTACGATTCAAGCAATTACAGAGCAAATGTAGCTTCTTATTTTCAAGACACACAGTGGATGCCTAAACAGGATTTTAGTAAATGTTTTAAATACTTTGCACCTTAGATATTTTCAGTTGCTCACTATTGCTTCTTTTTGCCTTTCTTTTTTCCCTTTATCTCTGTTACATGACTGGCTAGCTATATAACATGTCCCAGGTTTTCTATAACTTTCTGGCGCATATTAGGTAACCAAGAAGTCTTTAGTGTGTGAATAAATGGATGATGGATGAAGAGATCGTGGATGAAGGATAAATAACTAAACACATGAACAAATAAGCAAGCTAATGAGCACTATCTTGGGTCACCTGCGATCCAATGGATACAAAACAGATAACACCATCACTCTCCCCCTGATTCTGATAAAGACTTCGCCATTTAAGGTTCTATCTTTGCCAAAGTTGGCGAATTGGACAAAGCAGTTCTGTGCTAGTGACTGAGGTCAGAGCCACACACCATAAACATAAACTCTAGAAAGGAGTGAGACGGAAGTTCGTGAAGGGACCCGGAGGAACCTCCCCAGCGCCCCCCCCCCCCCCCCCCCCCCCCGTTTGTGTGGATGGACAAGGAAGTACCTCCAGGTAAGTCAGGACTTCCGCTAAGAAACAGTTCCACGTCCACTCTGCTTCTTGAGCAAACGGTACATCCTCAAAGTTTGGAACGTGGTCAGATCATTTTAGCCTGGAAAGTATTCTGCACCTTGTAGCCCTGCATCATTGTGGCAGCGATGGTGAGAGCACAGATTAGAGTCAGATGATACCTTTCTTCCCCACATCATGAGTTGCAGTTGAAGATTTGAACACATGGCTCTAAGTGTTCCCAGACTCTGAAGATTATGAACCACCGCAAAGCAGAGCGGGCAGCCTGCCGCAAATCCGTCTCTCTCTCTCTGCTTCTTGTAGCCAATCGGAAGCTGTGTCACTGCCATCTCTAAACCTTGCTTTGTATCCATTATGCTGTTCAGTAAACAAACGGGAGTGAAAACCCACCAGTGGCTTTAATCTTCTTGCGTCTCTCTAACCCCTAGTGTCCCATGGACACTCAGAAGCTGCTAAAGGCTAACAGTGAGAGACGGCGTCTTCAGCCGCCAGAGGCTCCTCTTGCCTGAATTCCAGGTTGAGTTCGCTTTCTACATGTTATGCCACAGAGCTGCCCTTGGGTTTCTGCAACATGAGACTGTGCCTCTCTGCAAGAGGAAACCGATGTTTCATGATGTGTATTGCTAAAGAAGATCAAACTCAGTTGTACCTCCCAAGGTAATCGGCGCAATTAAAGGGAGAATGGAATCCAGGGAGTGGGGAGAAGAAAGATACATTCCGTGGATCCACGCATAGGTTGGTGCACCTGTGCGTGCTCAGTCATGCCCAAGTCTTTGCAACCCCGCGGACTGCAGCCCGCCAGGCTCCTCTGTCCATGGGATTTTCCAGGCAAGAATCCTGGAGCGGGTTGCCATTTCCTCCTCCAGGGGATCTTCCCAACCTGGGAATCGAACCCGCATCTCCTCCGTCTCCTGCATTAGCAGGCAGATCCTTAGACCTTGAACCAACCACTGCATTATACCTCTCCTACTCCTTAGAGACACCCCATCACTGGAAGTTTGTCCCAATATAAAAACCTTTTCAACATCTGAAAAAAAGAGATCTGTCATTGAGTGGGCTTCCCAGGTGGCACTGGCGGTAAAGAACCTACCACAGAACGCAGGAGACGGAAGAGACGCAAGTTCGATCCCCGGGTCAGGAAGAGCCCCTGGAGGAGGGCACGGCGTCCCGCCGCGGGATGCTCGCCGGGAGAATCCCACGGACAGAGGAGCCCGGCGGCGACAGTCCACCGGGTCCCCGAGTCAGACACAACGGAGGGGCTCAGCACAGCACTCACGGCACACCATCCACCATTTGTGAGCGGATAATTCATCTCAGATATGAGCCTGCATAAATCATACCTAGGTTCTCATCAGAAATCTTTTTCACAGGAAAATAACGTCTCCTCACGTACAACTTCATGGAAAACGAGGGCGCCTGACGTTTCTCGGTATGCAGAGGCCACCCTCGCTTACGTCAGGAAAGCGTGATGTGTGGGAGACACTTCTAGCGCTTCAGTTCTCCCAATTACTGCAAGTTCTACAGGAGCCTAAAATGACTGAAGTCTAGAGTTTTAATCCAATACTATTATAGTCTATTCACCAATCTGTTACTACTGTTATGATACGTGGGGAAATATTATCCCTGTGTGGGTTCCATGTTCTTATGTCCCCTACATGATAAACCCAATAGCTAACTTCTTTGCTTTAAAGGTGATGTTTGCTTTACAGAACATTGCAGTGACATCACTGCCTGAATAAATAATGTCATAATTAGTAAGTTTTTATTTGCACCAAAATGAATTTCAATCCTGGAATTTTATGTAGAAGTTCATAAAATATTATAAAAGATTTACTCAAAAAGTTACTGAAAAGAGTGAAAAATAACAAAATGAATTTAACAAATGCCAACAATTTTGCTTGAACTTTTAGTCTATTGGAAATGCTTTCTGCTTCTGTAAAATTATCTATTTTATAACATTTAACATTCAAATAAAGATATATAACTCACATTGGACTACAATAAAATTCTTCTGAACATACAATTGGAATCCAATATCACCTCAGATAAGTTACTGAAGATTAATACTACCAGTGGGAACTCTAAAATAAATTACTGTAAAAAATCAAATTAGTGTAAATGTCTTTTATCCTAAAGATAGTTTAGCTAGCCACATAATTTTTTCCTGTTTAAAATGCAATAACAATTAAATCTTAGTAGAGTTTCCCAGTTTCCAAAATGAATTCTTCAAAGAAGGCTGTAAAGGTTTAGTATTGGCAATACAGTGAACAACTGATGATATTATTTTATTAGTTCCTTTATCAATTAAGTCAAATATAAATGTTACAGTTTTACAAATTTAATATATACATGGGCCAGTTGACTTTAAAATGCCTTTTCTGGCTAGAAGATGATCACTTATTACTTGTGTTTGACGGTCAAACAAAGTAAACAGTTGTCCAACTGTTTTCTTAATTTAGAAGCACCCCACTGATAAATAGTGGGACTGTATTGGAAAAGAATGATTGTAAACTCTTAACTTCAAGGATGGTGGTGTAATATTTCTCTACAGAAAGTGCAGGATAGAACAATGGTCACAAGAGTGGATCAAGAAGCTAGACTTGAATTGGAATCTCATCACAGCCACTGATAAGATGTTATCTTTAAAAAGTTAAATCTTTAAAAATTATTTAACCTCTCTTGAAGAATTAAATCAGTTACCACCTGTAATGTTCTTAGAACAGCACTTTGTGATCCATAAATGTCAGCTATCGTACACACTCTTAAATAAAATATATTTATTTCTACTTTAATGCATCTGACTCAAAAACTTAGAAACTACTTCACATATAAAATAATTGACTCTGTTTTAAATGTATTCAGCACTCTTGCCCAATGTTCAGTAGGAACCAGGCAAACATGCCTCAATTCAAAATCTACTCCCAGTAACCAGGAGCATGCCAACACACTCTGTGAGGGTCAGCCTTGAACTCTGGTCACCGATTTTCTGTCTCATTCCTCCAACTTTGAGTTCTTGCCGTCAGTTAGGTCCAGAACACCCTCTCTTCTCCTCTCACAAGGAGAGCCTACCACTGATTAGTCCTAGCTCACTTTTAATTACTTCTTCATTCTCTCTGCATATTTCTTCTGGCATGAATTCATGGTTTCAACCATCAAATAATGATTTATCACTTATTATATTAAAGGGCCAACACTTTGGCCACCTGATGCCAACAGCTGACGGCTTTGAATTCCATAGATCAAGCCACATTTTACTGATGAAGAAAGAGACACAGAGAAGTGTGCAGTTTGTCAAGGTCGCACAGATCCTGAGTACTACAGCTGGGATTCCCCACCTCCTAGGAGAGCAAACCCACAGAGCTTCCATGGAGTCACGTTTTGTTTCAAGGATGAGCTAGTTGCTGAAGAAAGCCAGAGGTAGCTCTGACAGCTGCCTTAAAAAACAGCAACAGGAGCTTCTTGACAACAGAGACTTTCTACAATCATTATCAGCGGCCACATGAGCCTGCCAGTAATCATGACCCAAACTGGTCCTGTCTGACCAGTTCAGTTCTGTTCAGTTCAGTCGCTCAGTCGTGTCCGACTCTTTGCAACCCCATGGACTGCAGCATGCCAGGCCTCCCTGCCCATCCCCAACTCCCGGAGTTTACTCAAACCCACGTCCATTGAGTTGGTGATGCCATTCAACAGTCTCATCCTCTGTCGTCCCCTTCTCCTCCTGCCTTCAATCTTTCCCAGCATCAGGGTCTTTGCCAATGAGTCAGCTCTTCGCATCAGGTGTCTGACCAGAAGGAACACAGATAAGAGGATCTGGGTAGCTCCCAGGTGCCCCCTGCTCCTCAGTGAAGGCACACTTTCCTCTCCATCTCATGAGCAGCACTGGCCTTTGATTCATGTTCCAAACCAGCACCTCTTCAACTTAATGTGTGCATTTATCAATTTAATAATCAGCAAATATTTTAAGCTATGCAAGAGGTTCTTGGGCCCCAGAGATGAAATGAACAAGACTAGGTTCCTACTAGGGCTTCCCTGGTGGCTCAGATGGTAAAGAATCTGCCTGCAAAGCAGGAGACCCAGGTTCAATCCTGGGGTTGGGAAGTCCTCTTGGAGAAGGAAATGGCAACCCACTCCAGTATTCTTGCCTGGGGAGTCCCATGGACAGAGGAGCCTGGCAGGCTACAGTCCATGGGGTCACAAAGAGTTGGACACGACTGAATGACTAAGCAGACACACACAGGTTCCTATTGACCAAATGTTGATGTTCCAGTGATGGAAACAAGCAGTTGAGCAGCTAAGTTCAGCATCATCTGAAAGGTGTCAGCTGAGGGTTTCGCTGAGATTAAAGGAGGAGGATGAGGGGTGAGTTTTGAGGGAGGTTTCACTGAGAAGGTAACATCTGAGCCCAATGTGGAGGATGAGTGATGTGGATCATTCATTTAGGTCTTTTGATGAAGGTTACAATCCTGGTGATTAGAGAAAAACCCCTAGCAAAGTGGCAAAGTTTTCTGTATGAATGTTCACACTTTGCTTCTCATCTCGAACTGAATGAAGTCACCAGTGTTTTTCTTCTGGCATTTTTCATGAGCGTTCAGTCCATTTTTATGCCAGACTCTGCAATATACTAACCAAACCCTGTAACTCCAGCTAAGGTAGCTTTAGGAATGCCAGCCTCAACAACCCACACAGATTTAATCAAGGCTCCTTCTTGGCACATGACTTCTTTATTCTCTAGAGCATATTTATTCCCATAGAGTTTTCAACTTTTAAAAACAAAACCAAAAACAAACCTACTTAGGACACTTGTCTGTAGCAAAACTCAAATGAAAAATGTCTTTCATCTTCCTTTGACACTTAGAAACAGACTGGCAAGTATTTCCTGGCTAGAAGATAAATACTCTAAGCGTCAGGACAACAGATGCAAAAGCTTTAATACTAAATACTCTATCTGATTAATGCTAAGAGTCCTTAAGAGGCTCTTGGTATAGCAGCTGTGGGGCATGTACTATCTGTAGGTCCTGGAATTAGAAGCCAGACTTCAGAGTTCTAAAGACTGAATGATAACATTTTCAAATCACCATGCAGCTTTCCTGGAAGGCAAGGTAAATTCCTCCTTGAAGAGAATGTATGCAAATTTAGTTAGTCTCCAAATGGAAGGATGAGCTGCAGAGTCTTATACCATTTGGAGGGTATATTTGCCCAGTGGGAAGACCAGTTAAAGGAGAATTATGGTAGTTTGGGCTTGAAAAAAATGTTTAAAAAGAAAACAATGAATCAGTGCTCTTAGATTTTGAACAGGGCTTTTAGGCTTAATGTTACAGTACATTATTTTTCCCCCAGAGGAAAAGAAATATTTTAAATTACATTATTCTTGTGATTCATAAATAAGAAAATGGCACTGAGTTATTTTAATCTGACACTGATGCTACCAGCAATTACAGTTTTTCATTGCAGCAGAAGCATGTTACTATAGGATGTAAGAAAAAGCAGGCATGAATGGTATCAATTTATTTGTGTTTTTAAGTCTATTTTTAAAGTGAATTAATACAAAAAGTGAATCCAGTCAGTAAAGATCTTGAAATTCTGCATAATATTCTGTCTAATTAAATATAACAATATTAATGCTATTTGATATGTATGTCATATAATACATAGTATTCTTATTACCAGACGAAAAGTACCCTAACACTGGCACAGTCTTGACGCTTTTGTTGTTCAGCTTGCTTATTTATTTGTTTGTTGTTTTTGTTTTTATTTCATAGCATTTGATTGGAAAGGAGCAAATTAAAAAAGGAAAAAAAAAACTTTATGGATCAACAAAATTCAGAGTTAGTACCTGGGGGTTCCAGCTTGACATTGTGGGCAAAGACTAAGCCAGAGATTTTCAAGTAAAGCCAAATCCAGTTTATTTCTTCAAATTGTATGGGCTGTTATTCCTTTGCTTAGCACCCTGTTTGCCTGATTATAAAGTAACGAGCTAATTTTTAAATTATTTTTGTAGCTTATTTTTATTCTTTTATTTTTGGTCACACTGTGGAGTATGGGATCTTGGTTCCTGACCAGGGACCACACCTGTGCCCCTGCCCTGAGCGTGTGCAGCCCTAACCACTGGCCCCCCAGGGAAGCACCCAGCCAGCTTTTATAGACATTGAAGGTGCTGACGTAAACCCGACTGAAATTTACCTGGAAATCATTTCTACCCAGATTAGGTAGTTCAGCTTTCAGGGTCTGTACAAAGTTAACATCATCGGCTTTAAGTATGCTCTCTAACTAGCCTGCTCAAAATCTAGAAACTTCCACATCTAGGCCACTCCATATGCCTTTGTGGATCATTTTTATCAATTCTCTACAGAAATAAAAGCTATTAGTTATCAGAAGGGTGAGTCATCCTCTGCAGTGTAACTTTGACCAACCTTTGAATCTATTTCATTAAATGGATATTATTTCAAGGAAGGGCTTCCCTGGTGGCTCAGCTGGTAAAGAATCCGCCTGCAACGTGGGAGACCTGGGATCGATTCCTGGGTTGGGAAGGTCCCCTGGAGAAGGGAATTGCTACCCACTCCAGTATTCTGGCCTGGAGAATTCCATGGACTAGAGTCGGATGCGACTTTCACTTTCACTTTCTTCTGGAGAAGGAAATGGCAACCCACCCCAGTACTCTTGCCTGGAAAACCCCATAGACTGGGGAGCCTGGTAGGCTACAGTCCATGGGGGTCGCAAAGAGTCGGACACGACTGAGTGACTTCACTTTCACTTTCAAGGAAGAGGGATCCTGGTGGAGGCACGTGCCTACTCACTTCTCTCAAAGCACAGGAAGAAGAGAGGGGAGTAGGCAAAGCCAGATTAGAAGAGTTCATTTGCATGGTAACCATCACTGGTGCCAGCTATAGAAAAGTAGGATCATTCAGAAGTAAAAGCATCACCAAAAATATTACCTTTGCCAAAACAGCCCCCTGGTCTAGTGCATGTGTTGTGGCTGAAAGAAACCTCTTTAGACAAAGAAGAATGTAAGAAATTCCAGTCTAAAAACATGGTTTGAAACTAAAATATTTATCCCTGGTTTCAAATGTACCATGTCCCTGTTCTATTCTGCTGTGAATCCCCAGTGTCTAGCCTATGCTGGTAGACATAAAATAAATGTTTATGAATAAATGCGTGAACTACTGAAATAGTCCAAATGGGTCTAATTATCTGAAAGCAAACAAGAGTTATGTAATTAGAAAGCAACTTACAAAGGCCTAGAATGTTTTTATTTCCAGTTGTCTTCTCTTTATTCTATGGCCTTTCTTTTATGTTTGAACTGCTCTAGTCTGTAATTCTCCCTTCTGAAAAAATAGGGCAAGCCCATTGTATCAGAGAGGCCCCATACAGCAGCAGTAACAACAACAAACCCAGAGCAAACACGGCGGGATACTAAAATTTTAAAGCCCTAAAAGAACTTCATTAACAGAAAAAGTTTTTAACTATGTTAACAATATATTTAATATAGTCATTTTGCTTGTTGATGTGATTTTATTTCCCTGCACAACCCCTAAGTCTGAGGCCCCCAAAGGTCATGGCCAGTGACTCCGGAGATGCAGACATCCCTGCGGGTTCACTTCTTACACATACTCTCTGATCTTTCCCCTTGAGGTCTTGACATTTTCTCATGATCGTAAGAGAATCCAACTCTTAGGATTCAGAGATTCTTCCCACTTTAGGAGACTGCCCCCTTCCTCTCGCACTCCCCTCCAAAGGACGTCCCTCTTTATGTTCCCCCTCCCAGACATGCAGCATCACTTCTTCAAAGAGCTCTGGCTTCTAAAAAAAATAAGCACCTCCCTTGGCTTTCATCAGTTCCTTCTTTCTTTAAACTTCTACTGACCAGCACCCACTTTAAACTTCCTCTGAGGGAAGGAATTACAAGGTCTGGATACCTGCTTGTAAAAATAGGAAAGAGAAATGTGGTGAGAAAATAATAGATGAACAGATACCTTAGTAACCGTCAGAGCTGTCTACTTCTATCATCTCACAACACCCTGAGCCCTGTTCACCAAAGCCTTCCTTCCTTCATTAACGAGAGTGTATTAAGCACTTCCTGTGTACCCAGCACTGGGTAGTGTTGATATGTGCGTAAGGCCAGCTTGGTACCTGATATCGAGACTTCACCATCTAGTGACAGACAGACAGACGTGAATAGGCCAAGGGAAGACAGCGTAACAGAGCTGTGACGGGAAATACACAGGGGATTCTCAGAGCCCTAGAGGGGACTCTGACACCCAGACATGGTGACCGGAGCCCAAGAAAGCTTCCCCAAAGAAGGGACATCCAAGAGAACCCTCAAGGAAGAACAAGGGCCAGCCGTGGAAAGAAAGAAGAGAAGAGAGAGGAAAGGAGGGAGAGAAATGAAGGAAGAATGATTTGAGACTTTAAAAACAGCCTGTGCACAAGTTCCAAGTAAAGAAATAGGAGCCAAGATTGAGAATCAGTTTCGCATGTCCGGAGAAGAGAAACAGGAGACATGGCTGGAGGGGAAGAAGACGTCTGATCAAGAAGGATCTTCGGCCAGGTTAAAGAGTTTGGGCGTGGTACCGAGAGCATGGGGAGAGGAGCCCCCCAGCTACGGTGTGAAGGGTGCCCTGGTGTGGGGCAGGAGCAGAATCAGGGAGCCCAGCACGGAGGCGGCTACAGTCTCCAGCTGAGAAATGTGGGACCTAAGCTACAGCAGTTACTCTGCAGGTGGCGGGAAGGAGCAGGAGAGGGGTTTGAGAGATACAGAAGGAGGAAGCGACAGAACACAGCCTGGGGGCTTCGGTAAACGGGAGAGAGGTGAGGATTAACCCATCCATTTGATAAACATTTACTGAGCACCTACTATACGCCAAACACTGGTCTCTGTGCCAGGAATACAAGGGTAACCAGAGGAGTCATACTTCCTCATAAAGCGGAAGAGGCATTCGCATACTAAAATCCATAACCACAAATAGATTTATAACTAAAACTCATGTCGAGAAGGCTGAAGGAAAATTAAAGAATATAATAAGAGAGCATAATGGGGGACTGGTTTAAACTAGAAGATTTAGAGAAGACTTCTCTGAAGTCTTTTAACCGATGTTGAAAAATTAAGCCGAGCGACAAGAGGGAAGAAAAATAACCAAGGCAAAACAAACGATGTGGACAGAAGCGGGCATTGAGAGATATTCAAAAGGAGAACCTCTAAAGCTGGTGGCAGACTGGGTGTGGGGCTGAGAGAGGGCCGAGGGGATGGTTTCCAGCTTTCAGGCATGAACAGTGATCGCTGTTGTTCGGCGTCCAATTGTGCAGCCCCACGAACTGCACACACCAGGCTTCTCTGTCCCACACTTCCTCCCAGAGCTCGCTCACACTCATGTCCATCGATGCAATGAAGCCATCCAACCGTCTCATCCCCTTCTCCTCCTGCCCTCGGTCTTTCCCAGCATCAGGGTCTTTTCCAATGAGTCTGCTCTTTGCATCAGGTGGCCAACGTACTGGAATGTCAATTGTGGAATCAGGCCTCCGACCAACATTCAGGGTTGATTTGCTTTAGGACTGACTTGTTTGATTATATAACAATTGGCTCCAACCAATTTCTTTCTTCATAACGAGCTGCTCAAGTGCCCGTCATCAGGCACCGCTTCTGCTTGAGACTGTTGCTGCCCTTGACGCAGCCCCGCATCTGCAACAGGCTAGCCGTTCTAAGAGTCAGGACAAAACAGGTATAGGACATTTTTGTCCTCACATGAGGATCTCACCCCTGTCCTTTCAGCTTTTCTCCTGAGTGTGACCACGCCACCTTGCTTGAGTCTCTGAAAACAGGAGGACCAACAAATTCAACCCAGATCTACAGTAGCCCGAGGCCCTACTGGGGAGTGATTCTGACTAATTAATTGGTCATGGTCAATAAGGTGTTAGCCCTTTCTGATCAATGATTTACACTTCAGAGGGAACATTCCATCCCTTAACCCACTGATTCTCACACAATTTAAACAGAATTCTTTTATGAAACTTGCAAACTTATTCTTACAAAGAAGCTCAACCTAGAGAACAGATGAAAAGGGAGCTATTCTGGTGAAGCTTCGATGAAGGGTCCTGGGCCTCATCCACCCAGCTCTCATCCCCTCCCGTCTGCAAAGTTATCCCTGGAACTTTGAGGTTTTGCCTCGATTCAAAGTTAAGTTGGGAAAACAGCAGGAAAGTCTGAGGCTGAGTAAGAAACAGACACTCTCAAATCCTAACATGAAAGTTAGAAAGGAATAAAAGGTAAGAAAACCTATGATTCTATGACCCTTTTCTCTTTTCGAATATAAAATCTTCAATATGCATTGTGCTTTTATGAGCTAAATGACAAACAAAATGGGGTATCACCCAGGGTCTTGGCAGAAGATACACGGCACTCAGATTAGGTAACTAAGGAAAGTTTGGTACGTGTGTACAATGGTGTGAGCAGACACAATGAATAATAGGGAATCTGTTTAGAAGGGATCTTTACCACCCCACGCTGTGAGGAGACAGGACAGGCCCGGGGTCTGTGGTCAGCTGGGGAGCCCCTCGGGGTGATGGTTGAGTTACAACGCCCGCCCCCCTCAGATTGCCCTCTGCCCTGCTGAAACCAGAGGCCAGAAGACAAGGAAGCCCAAGCAGACCCTCAGAGCTGGTGAGAACAGAGACAAAGCAGGTCTGAACCAGCACATCAGAAAGGCACGGGCAGGCAGCGGGCTCGGTCTGCAGGTAAGTCAATGTTTTAATATCCTTTTCAGGCTTGGAATACAGGAAAACAGAAGATCACTTAGCAGGTGACATAGTATAAGACAGCCATTTACATGGTGCTAAGTTCAGAAAAAAAAAGATGCAAGCACTTAAGTACTCAAAACAATACCATTGACATTGCAGACAACGATTTGAGTTTTTAAATATTTCTCTCCAGGGTGTCTAGGAAAACTTGTTTGACCTTTAGTTAAAGACTGTCTCGGGCAGATGACTGATTGTATCTGCCCTGAGAGGTGATCCTAAAGATGGTTTCATGGCACAATTGTTACAATTTTTGTCAGATTTTTCTTCACGCGATTTGGTGAAAATACTCAGGTGACAGCAACACGGCTAGATGCTTCCTAAATTCCCCCCTCCAGATTTTGAGAGCCTCCACACTTGAGCTGCCCTGTGAATGTCTTTCTATAGCCATTTTCTTCAGCACAAAACCAGCATGTATATACATATGTACAGTTGAGCTTGAACGACTCAGGGACTAGGGGCACCCACCTTCCATGCACTAGACAATCTGTCTACAAATCACAGTTGTCCTTCCCTATATTCAGTTCCTCCGTATCTGAGGATGCAACTTAGTTCTCATGAAGACAAAAGCCCAAATCCCTACTTCTTTATTGAATTCATATGACATTGGTTGATAGAAATGCAATTAAGTTGTTACTATTGATGTTTAGTCGCTAAATCATGTCCAGCTCTCTTTGCAGCCCTATGGACTGTAGCCCGCCAGGCTCCTCTGTCCATGGAATTCTCCAGACCAGAACTGGAGTGAGTTGCCTTTCCCTTCTCCAGGGGATCTTCCCAACCCAGGGGTCGAACCTGTGTCTCCTGCATTGGCAGGCAGATTCTTTACCACTGAGCCACCAGGGAAGTCTGCAGTTAAGTTACGGGACTGCAATAACAAGAACACTGGCACAAACAAGTCTGGGGAAGAAAACCACCCACTCCAGAAAAGATATGATTCACCCTAGGGAACAGAAGGACAGGGTTGAAGTAGAGCAGGGTTGGCGAACCATCTCCTGAAGAGCTGCATAGTAAATATTTCAGACTGTCTCAGCTACTCAGTTCTGCCTTGTAGCACAAATGCTGCTGTAGGCTTTATGTAAAAAAATGAATGGCTGTGTTTCAACGAAACTTTATCCACAAAAACAAACAGCTGGCTCACAGACAAGACTTTGTCCACTCCTAGACTGTTGCAGTGGTTCTCAAACTTTAGCATGCATTAAAATCAATTGGAATTTCTGATTCAATAGGTACTGCAAGGTTCTTTGCAAAGCCCAAGAATTCCTAATGAATTTTGCATTTTTAACAAATCCCTAGATGATGCTGATACTGTTGGTCCAAGGCCCACACCTTGGGAAACCCCAGAGGAGAGTTTAACTTATTAGCTCTGGGTGTTAGCTGTGCTGAGCCATCATCAACATATTTCATGAAGGTGTTTCAACCCAGGTTCCCTTGTAAATGGAGCCCCAGGAAAAACATATTACCTAATGCTTTGGGGAATAAAGAGGGGAAACCCAAAAATAAGGGGAGAGACTTCCCTGGTGGCCTAGTGGCTAAAACTTCCCTCTCCCAATACAGGGAGGCCCCAGGTTCGATCATGGGTCCGAGACCTAGATCCCAAGTGCCCGAGCTAGGAGTTCACATGCCGTAACTAAGACCCAGTGCAGCCAAATAAATAAATAATTTTCTTTAAAAAAATAAAGTGAAAAAGCAGTAATAGAGGAAATGAGAGAGAGCAAAAACATGGGATGTGTTACTGTGCTGGCCGCAGCTTCAGAGCAAACACAGCTGGTGGCTCAGTCCCTCCAGTTGTCTCCACAAAGCCCATGAAACTATTTCTCAAAACTGTCCTTGATGAGGACGAAGGGCAAGAAGTAGATTTGCCAGCTTCCTTCCTTCTCCCGCCCGGAGTTCCTCGACCTTCAGGGCAGCCGCAGAGAGAGCCGGCGCGGCCCGGTGACCCGCCCTGATCAGGAGCAGGGGCTGTATTTTCCACCACCGCAGCCCAGACTTTTAAAGCTCAGCCTCCTCTCACTCATTAAACGTAGCCGTTCCCCAAATGTTACCTACACTTTGTAAAGTTATTTCTTCAGCAATGCTATCCATTCTCATGACTTCAAGCAGCACTGCTCTGTGACTTCTCCAAGTGACGATCTGTAGCCCTGATAACTTTCCCGGGTACCTTAGCCAGAGCAAGCCTCAGCTTTTTGTCAGGCCCACATCGGGTCTAAGGGAAGCTTCCCTGGGTGCTGAGGAGGTTGTTTCAGATCACAAGACCCTGCCAGGTCTAGTCACAGCCAAGGGGACGGAGGGCAGCGCCCGACCCAGAGCGATCAGTCTGTAGGCTGGCGGGGGCCCAGGCCTCGTCCTGATGGGAAATGATCAACTCCCCCAGGGAATGGGAATATTAGCTGCCTGGAAGTTGAGTGGTTGGCATCAGCTGTTGAAGCTGAAAGCGTCCGAAGAGATAACATTAAGATTACATCAAACCAAAAGGCAAGCTAAAGTGATGAACGGGGAAAAAAAAAAAAGATGAGCAAGAAGAAAAACTCTTGGCAATGCAGAAAGGAAAGGAGAATGGGAGCAGAGATGGGGAGAAGGGTCTGGAGCCCTCGGTCCGGGAACGGGCTGGTCACACCCGAACCCCGTGTGTGCCCGTTGCCTTTAATTCCCCACAGCCACAGTTTCTTTATTGATGCAAGTGGCTTTCATGACTCTCCCTCGGGATGCATATCAGAATGGATCACCCCCTGAATACAGATTGCTTCATGCTTTTGCGCACATAGTTTCCTCTGCCAGTGGTATCTTCCACCAAAGCCTAAATACCATCAGTGGGAACTCCCCCCATCCTGCTTAATGATGCCTTCCTCACTGTACCAGCGGGAAGCAACTCCTCTCTCCCTTCCTTGTATCTTCATAAAACCTAGTTCTTATCAGGCGTGTGAATCTCAAACATATTGAGAAGTTATCTTTCTTTAAAATTGCAACATCCTTCAGGGCACAAACTTTTTTGATCAGTATGATGTCTCACACAAGAGATCTTCAATTAATATTTGCTAAATCTTAAGGAATTATATTAAGGAATTATTTTATATATTAATTATATTCCTCCATACATCCTCAGTACTACCCCTTTCGATCAGAATGTTTAGAAGGTAACATGATTTGCAGTACTGCTCTTTAGCACTTTAAAAGTATGATCATACTGAGATCTTGTGATATAAGTACTATTCCTGTGCCATCCTCATTTTGTTGGCAGGGGAAACGAGGTGCTAAGGGTTTAAATAACTTGGACAAACTATCATGGGGCAGCGGGCTTTGAACCCAAGAAGCCAGGCACCAGCATCTACACCTGTAGCCACTATGTCACGATGCTAAGTAGCAACCTAGGATGCAACGAACTAACACTGTCTTAGTTCACGTAAAGAGCCGGGCTGATGTGAAACAGTGTGCATTACTAAAAGACAGAAGACCCACAAGCCAAAATCAGATGGAATCTTCCGTATTTCAGCTGAAGAGCCAATGACCTGGTGATGCATGAATTATACAGAAAGCAAAGACTCAGATTAGAACAAGCCCTGAGTCATAACCCTCCGGGTTAGTACAAGAGGCAAGGGGAGCCCCACTGACCAGCTGCCCTAAGACCTGATTCTTTGGGGGCTAGAGCAGCAGGAAATGATGTCTGAGCAGAGGAGATAACGGCAAAGTGTTTACTTTTTTTTCTTGTCAATAAGGATCAGCATATTATATCCAAATCTCCAACACCTTTTCATGTTTCCTTGGAAACAGTCCAGCCTGGGGAGGACTCAGGAGCAGCTGAGGACAGAGCTGTGTGCGCAGAAATCTCTCCAGCACCCACCCCCCGAGCCCACTCCGTCCTAGAGGGGGCGGGGAGGGACGCCCACACAGCTGTGATCACAAGCGCTTCCTTCCTTTTCTCCAAGCGCCTTGTTGACAACGCTGGAGCCCCCAGCCTGCGGCTCAGCATGGTGTCGGAGTTCTGGCTCTAGAGTTGTCATTCTTGGGGTCAGTCGTAACTCTGGCCTTTACCAGCTGTTTAACCTCAATTTTATCCTCTTTGGCACTCAGTCTACACACGTGTAAACGGGGGTAATAATCATACCTCTTTCAGTTGTGGGGACTGGACTTAAACACTAGCTCAGCAACACATTTTGTAGATCTCTTATTTGGGATAGAAGAGGTTGACATGTGATAGCTATTTACTAAGTATCTGAAATGTTCTAGCTAATTCTGGTTAACTAAATTTGAGAACAGTTGTTCAGCCTCTCAAACTTAGATTGTTAATGTGTAAAATAGAGATGGCATCCACAGCTTAGGGTGTGGGGAAGCATTAAATGAAATAGCATAAGTAAACCATGTTAATTGTTATTTGGTAGGTACTAAATTAGTGTTAACAGAGCCTAAATTCTATAGATTAGCTCACAGATAAGGGCTCCCTGAAATCAGTCTACTCCTACCAATGCTCATTATCAAGTCTCCACTTTCACACAGAATAAGTATTTTGAATGAGCTTTCCTATTCTTGAGATGCCTGCCAAAACAATGACTGCTATCTACGCAATAGGCTAGTTATTAATAAAAAACCTACTGATCCCTGGTTTTTCACTAATGATTTGAGTCATAACTCAGTGTTACCAAAAGTTTTTAAAATATCACTTGGTTAGATGTTTACTTCTGTGTATTGATCTCAAACAAAGAATCTAGAACAAAGACTTTGAAGCAAAAGGAAACTGAGAAACCTGTTAACATCTGGCGACTCAAAGACGGAGGGAAAACAGTGTTTGCTAAGCCAGTGATGCATCACTCTGCACAGAACTTCAGTTTATCCTCAGACTGTAAGGAAACGGATTACCATCATGTTAGATTTTTAGACTTTGTTCACATTTAAACAAGCCCCACAATGTCCATTGATCTGCATTTAGACGAGTTCTGAATTTAGACAAGGGCCAGCATCTGGGTGGAAATGAAGAATCAGAGAATAGTAAATTATCTTTCCAAATTGCATAACCTCTGCTTTGGGGGGCTCCAGACTAATACAATGAGCAATTACACACCCATCAGATGCTCGAGATGATGGTAGATTAGCAAAAATCAGGGAGATTAGCTATTTTTGTCTAGTAAGATCAGACTCAGAAATTCGTAAAGAAGGATAAAGATCAAATCTTTGAAAAAATAAAAGAATACCATAAAAATCCTAAACCACTTAAAATATTTACTATTTTTTAACTCTCTCTACAGAACGCTTCAAGGTCATTTTGTTAGGGGACGCACACTGATTGAAACCACCCACCCTGGCCAGGCACCATAGTAACCATTTGCATGAGTTGTTTTATGACAGGAGATCCTGATAAGGAATACGGAACTAATAAGCCACCACCGACCGGAAGAGCTCGGGAAAGGTCAAAAGGAAACACCGCGTGTCTGTCCACTTCCCAGAATCCCTCTTGCTAGCATCCATCTTGGCTGAGCGATGCGTGCACCACCAGGAAAGACTCTGAATTAAAATGATTGGCCAAAGACTACCTGGAAACGAATCCCATCACCATAAAACCCAAGACTGTGAGCCACGTGGCAGAGCAGTTCTCCTGGGTTCCCTTACCTACTGCTCTCCACCCGGGTGCCCTTTCCCAATAAAATCTCTTGCTTTGTCAGCATGTGTCTCCTTGGACAATTCATTTCCGAGTGTTAGACAAGAGCCCAGTTTCGGTCCCTGGAAGGGGTCCCCCTTCCTGCAACAAATGGCGACCACGAAGGGACATCTTCTTCGCTGAGACTGATATCCTGACCACTCGGGGTACTCAGGGGCCAGCTTGCCTGCCAATGGACCAGACCCAGCAGCCGCAACTGGGACCCTTTTGTCCCTGGTCTCCTCCTGACGTGGACAACTGGCCAGAGTGCCCCGACCGGTAAGGAAGAGACTTGATTGACCTCCCTCCCCTTCCCTCTCTCTTTCCTCTCCTTAGCCCTTCCTATCCTTCCCGTTTTTCTAGTCCCCCGGTCCTGGACGCAGGAATCTGGTCGAAGGGCCCCAGCTTGAGCTGAGGATTGGAGACTGATCACCTCCTCTTGGCAGAGAACTCGAATTTTCTGGTCTGGTTTCTGGTAGGGCCGAGTTCCAGTCCTCCCTTTTCTGGAAGCCCAGGGAAAAGTCCTGTAACGCCTGGGTGTCTGTAGGTGGCAGGAGACATCTGTAAGGCCACCCCTTCTGCCCCCCTTTCCCGCCTCCTCCTCCCCCTTCTTTCAACCTGGCTTCCTTTCCTCCTTTTGAAATCTTTGAAGACATCTGAAGTTTTGTGTCTCTATAAAAGGTTTTCTGAGAGACTGTATTCTTGTATTTAAGAGAGTGTCTGATGAGGACTGCCAGGTTTATATGTGTGTGTTTTAACTCTGTTCTGTGTTGTGATTTGTGACGGCCATTTTGCTTTGTCTGGCCACCATTTAGACCTGCCACCATTTTGTTAGAGCTTGATTTTCTTTCCCTGTGCCTTGAGACCAGGGCTCTCAGGAACACTTATCTAGACCATCTCTAACTCCTCAGACTGAGAAAAAAAAGAGAAAAGCCTTTAAAAATGTTATTTATTTCAGCTTTTTTTATAAACTAGTAAATTTTATATCGTAATATCTAATTCATGACCAAACTTAAAAAATGAAGTGAGATCTTACAGTGTGTCTGTCTAAATATGTCTTGGTATGTTTTTGTCTCTGGGTAATATTTTTTAGGTTAATTTGTAAATGAGCTCTATTTAATTGGCTTAAAAAAAGGTAAGCGCTTACAAATCAAATAATTCTAAATTAAACAATAAATTCCAGGTTCAGGTGAACTGGGAAATATTCAGTATTAAATACCTGATATTGATGTTTTTTGTTGACCTATCTAATATAGACATGTCTTAGAGTAATTAACATCAAGTAGAATATTTTCATTGTACCTAGGTTTAATATAAGTTAAATATTATACCTGTTACAAGTTTGTCAACAAAGAAATTACCTCGAGTGAAAAAACTTCTAAAAAATGTAAATGAGGTATGAGTTTATATATAAACTCTATTAAGAATAATTATTCTTTAAAAATTTCTGTCTACAATAGTCTCCCCAGATTGGTGTAACTTGAATTTCTAAGGGTTGTGCTGAACTAAGTATTGAAAGTCTATTAAATAATTAGGTCATTTCCAAATGAAATAAGATTTTGAAACATTTACTACTAAACACTGATTTCCTTTTACAAAAAACTAAAGAGATTTGGGACTATAAATAAATAATGTTTGATGCCATCCTAAAATGTTTTAAAAAAGCAAGGGTTTTAGAAATTATCACGGGTATTTATGCTCACCAATCTATAAAATGCTAATATAAAAGTTAGCTCTTGGTTGCTAAAGGAAAGCAGGAAGTGTGCTTTCAGTAAAAAAAGAATAAAAAAATACTAAAAAGAGTTATGCATGATCAAGATTTTCTAAAATTAGATTACAATTAGATAAATAAATAGATTTTGTTAAAAATGACACGGTCATAAGAAAACTGGTTAGAGCCAATTAGGTCCAAGATGGCAGAGCTGACTTTCACTAGACCTTGAGCCTTGGTATTTGCGCCCATTGTGACATACCTACAAGCTAAATGATACACCCATCAACATTGACTGAATCTGACCAAATGTTCTAAAGCTTTTAATTGATCTTTTCGCTACAACTTCCTGAATCGAATTCTTTTGAAGTTTCTTTGACATCTAGCTAACTTTGGGGTGTTTCAGAGGGCCCCTGAAACATCCCAAAGAGAGATATTAAACTATTTATTTGGTTGGTTAAATTACATGAAAAAGATTATCAAATGAGTAATAAATCCGTTCATGTTATAATGTATAAAAAATTACTAATACAGATATCCTAGAAATTATATAGAGTTCTTAACATTTTGATATGTCTTGGTATTCTGATGCAAAACCTGATGACTTCACAAAAGTTAACAAAGGACTGAATAAACCAGCGAATATGCTTATAACTTTTGTGGTTTCTATCTGAGAAATTACAGGTTTAAATTGTGTGTTTTCTGGGAATAAAAAAAAAAACCTTCCTCTTAAACTAATTATAAAAATAATTTGGTAAAATTACACATTATAAACAAAACAATTATATTTTCTATCTGACTCCTCCAGAAATTTAAAACTCTTAAGTTTCCAGTAAGTTTATCAAATGAGCTAAAAAGGTTCTCTCACTAACAGGTACAAAAATCTCAAGGAATTTTTCAGACCTTAAAAGAAAAGAGTTCACCTAGATTTGTTAGGCAAAATCTGTGATAAGCCTTTGGTGTGAGTTTCCCAGTCCTGTTTTATATTAAAAGTTCAGTCTGAGATCCTATAAGTGTTTCAGCAAAATAAAAAGTCTATGATCAATTCTGTTATGTGATATTAATGTGAAAGTTTGTTTCTGAAGCTTATCTCAGTAATCTATCTTTGGATGAAGATCAGATGCCTCATGACCTGCAACCAGGACTGGAAAAAGACATAATTTAAGAGACTGTCTCCAACCTGGATGGAAAGACTTTTTATCAGGTACTCTTAACTAGCTCATACACAATAAAACTGAAGGGAAATTAACTCTTAGATTAATTCCCACTTCCAAAGACCCCTACACTGGATTGGTCTATAAAAAAGACATCTGACCTGATCTCACCTTAAAATGATGCTCAAACAAGAAAAACTACAGTACACCAGGATGAGAAGACAACGACATCAGAGGTAGACAGCTTGTCCAAGATACTGGACCTGATTCGTATGATTGTTTATAGTGTTCTCTTGACTTCTTAGACCTTTGTATATAAATCAAATGCTTTTCTATCATAGGCCTGATACTATGCTAGTTTTAAAAATCAATCCAATTGTTGGGTTTGTGGCCAATTATCTGTGTCTAGCTCTGGGTTACCTTGATAAATTTCTCTACTACAAGACTCTAACTGGTTAGCCCTGAGAAAATTTACTTGGAAAAATTATAGTCATATTCAGGTTACTATGATACTACCAGACGGGATCCCCTCACTGGGCCAATTAATAATGCCTACTCTGACTCTGGCTATAAATTTGAGCCTTTTTCTATTCCTCAAGCTCAATCAGAGCAACAAGAAAAGTTTTAGCAAAAAAAAAGAAATCTCCCACAATTATGAGATAGATTTATATAGATAACACTAGGCTATGGTAATTTAGGTTTAAAGTCTCCTCTGTGTTAAAAACAATTAATCATACTAAAGATAATCAGTCTAGTAACACTAGAAAACTGGGCTGTGTGCCTTATAGATGGTGGTGCCAATGTATAATTTCCCTGAAAGATAAAGATTCGTACAGAGTAGACTAAGTCAGACGACCTGGGATATACTGGGCTACATCTTATAGAAGCTCTTAGGTCTTACTTGTGACTTTACTAATACTGCTGGCTACGTTCTTTGTATTTCACCTGTTTTACAGAATTGCTATTTCTTACAGTGCCAAATGTGTGACTGAGGCCTCTGATAGAATAATATATAGTTCCTTATGAAATCGATGATGATGACAGTGTAACTCTAGATATGAGAAAAAGCAACAAGAGGGAATGTTTTCCTGGACCAAGAGGCTAGTAAGACAGGTGGTCCAGAGAATTTTAGATACTGTTTTATGGCCTAATCCAGTAACAGCACATTGAGAGGCCGGTCGACAAAATCTTTGCCAAACCTGAGAATGGACATTCTCAGCACCATGGGATAAAATGGTCATGAAATGCCCCCCTCAAAGTCGTGGTCAAGTTTGTGAGCAAAAAGGGGCTTTGCCAACTGAAGACTGACACTTGCCATCTACATCTACAGCGATTCTATCATGGCCACTGCAACAGCTGACTTTCAACGGCCCTGAAAGGAGTTCAGGGTGAAGATCAAGAATGAGGTGTTCCGTGCTCTGGAAAAAAAACTGGCAGAACAGGCCTTCAGATAGTTAGATCTTTTCAAGAGATTTTATGAGTCCCAATTCTTGCATCTTCTCATACCTAGAGAAACACTGACATCATTAATGGTGCCATCTGCTTTGGCTATTAAAGAAAAAATTTTACAATTAAAAGTCAAAATAGAGTACTCAGCTATGGTTCAGACATCCTGGGAAATAACCAGGTGTTACTATGGGTGTAATTTCAGATTAGACATTGTATTGCTAAACACTAGAGTTTTCTGAGTCGTGTCAGGCTTAGATGCCACCATTCTCAAAACAATGTCTGCTGGAAGCTAGTAACTTCTACCTTACTTTTTATAAAACTAGGCAACTGGCCACCTGGCTACAAGTCTCCCTGAAGTGCCAGGTCCAGACTGGATTTCAGGCCTATTCTAAAAGAAAGAGATTTACTTTGTCTGTTAAAACTCCAGTTATCCCTTCTCCAGCTACTACTAACTGGGTATGTTACAACAAAATGGCAGACCAAGGGATTGAGATTTTAATCATACAAGGCTCAGATCTAAGACTTGGAACTCAGGAATACTTCCAATTCAGTGTCTCTTCTCCAAGCTGAGGCGGTCCTATGCCCCATTTTGACAAAAAGTTATCACAGTCATAGTTGTCCTGTTCCCTAAATAAAACTGAACAGGACTCTGTGGGGCGGCGACTCTAGAGTACAGATCTGCCATACTGTAAAATATAGGTTTTATTCAGCCTCCTTGACCTTCCCTGAGTTCCAAAGGGTAGATTCAAACAATTGCCAATCAGAGAAGAAAAAAAAGTACAGAAACAGAGGGGAAACAATCAAATGGTGGTACAGCCTTGAGACGGGTCCTGGTTCCTACTAAAAAAAAAAAAAAATATGCATAACAATGTCTTTTGAGTTCTTCTACAGAACTAGAGCCCCCACCCAGGTGGAAGATGGTAACTTCAGACTAAACATAAGATTCTTAGAACACAGCTCTGTTGCTTGACCAATCATCCCAGCAGTGCCTCCTGTTTCTGGGGACCAGTGATGACCATCCTGTTAGGTCTCCTGTTTGGCCCCTGTCTATTTTATCTCTGAGAGGCACTGACAGTTTCAAACTAAGTTGCTGTTATTACAAGAGTAAAGGCTGGTTTCAGATATAAAACACCCCAACTTAGGTCAGGTATAGAGAGACTCCTGCTCTGCTAGGCAGGCCTATGCCCAGGCACAGCAGGAAGAAGTTACAGAAGAGACCTCCGCCCCAATTCCCAAGAAGCATCTTGAGTATGAAGTCTCTCAGAGGGGAGTTGTTAGGGGAAGCACACTGATTGAAACCACCCACCCTGGCCAGGCACCATAGTAACCATTTGCATGAGTTGTTTTATGACAGGAGATCCTGATAAGGAATACGGAACTAATAAGCCACCACCGACCAGAAGAGCTCGGGAAAGGTCAAAAGGAAACACCGCGTGTCTATCCACTTCCCAGAATCCCTCTTGCTAGCATCCATCTTGGCTGAGCGATGCGTGCACCACCAGGAAAGACTCTGAATTAAAATGATTGGCCAAAGACTACCCGAAACGAATCCCATCACCATAAAACCCAAGACTGTGAGCCACATGGCAGAGCAGTTCTCCTGGGTTCCCTTACCTACTGCTCTCCACCCGGGTGCCCTTTCCCAATAAAACCTCTTGCTTTGTCAGCATGTGTCTCCTCGGACAATTCATTTCCGAGTGTTAGACAAGAGCCCAGTTTTGGTCCCTGGAAGGGGTCCCCCTTCCTGCAACAATTTGAACAAAAACTAGAATAATAAACCTGCAACCTCAATGCAAGAGCTTTACAGCACAAACCAGGGTTTAAACAGGGAAAGCTGATACCGAGGCAGGAGGGTCATATTAAAACTCCATATAAAGGACAGCAGGGAAGTGAGGAGGGGAGCAGGAGGTGTGGAGTGTGCGAATGAATCGCTGAGCTTCTTCTCGGCCTCAAAGGCTCTGGACTCACAGTTAAATTAATTAGAAGATATAAAAATACCTTCTTTGTGTATGGAAGGCAGAGAGGCAAGACAAAAGCCTCTCATGGGGCAGAAACAAAATCAGTACAAACTGCGTTTCAGAGCCCTGGTGCCCCCACCTCCCAGCACAGAACGCCTGTCTGCCCACACGCTGGACCCTGCTTTTCAGATGCGCTTAGGTGGACGGCTCCCTTTTCCATCTTGGCCTCCAGATGTGAGCAGGAGCTCCCTTCAAAACTCAGAGTCAGTGATGATTTCTGCATTGGCAGGTACGCTGGAAGCCATTACTCTGCTCGGATCAGAATGGCCCAGACGTGCCCTCGGCTTGACTAAACCTCAGACGGGCGTCTTCCTGACCTCCCTTTTCTTAGACCATTTACTTTAAAAAAAAAACTTGTACTGTAAATGCAAATTTTTTTCTCTGCTCCTTTGAAATGTAGATAACTCTTCTCTCAGCCTCCTGCATGTTTTATAACCCGGGGATTTCTTTTTCAAGGACCTGGGGGGAGGGTATCCCTTTGAAATGTCATCATTAAGAAAGACAGCACCTCTGTCTCCTACTCTCTGCAGGAGAGGGGAAGCCTAATTTGAACAAGAGACAATTAGCCAACACCGATGGACTAATCCCACTGACCAAACTTCCCTCTGATGTCCTCCAGTACTTTTTCAGGAGTTCCACTCAGAGTTTAAAACACCCTCTCACTTTTTGTTTCAACAGAGGTGAGTTCAGTCTTTCTCCCCTCCTGCAATTGTCTAGAATAAAGTCTTCCTTGCCCAGTTAACTCTGGTGCAATGTTAATTTGACATCATACCAAATTTCTGATGAATCCTTTTGAGGGCTTTTGTCCTATTAAAAGATCCCACAATTAAGTAAAACAAAAAATACTTAAACATATATGCAATAACATATTTCATGCCAAAATTTTAAGAGACTATTACTTTAATAAACGTTAACCAAACTTACAATCACAGTGTAGCAGAAATGGTTAGTTGCCTTACCAGAGAACAGATGACTGTGCTGGAAAGCAAGGGAGAAAGAAATTTTAGAAAGACAGAGGGGTCAACAGGAGCACATGTATAAACTGTCCAGTAGGATACGGCAGAAAATGACTGCTGGGTGATCTTGGCAAAAGCAATTCCAGTTAAAACGGTGACACTGAACGCAAGGCAGAAGAGAAGGGTAAGAGAGGACTAAGCCAAGTTCCCAAGAAAACTACTGAATCAGCGACAAATCTAGTATTTTTGCCCTTGGTCCCGAGCGATGGAAGGACAGTGCCCAGAATGTAAGCCTCACGAGGGTAAGCAGAGCACATATTTCCAAAATAGCATCTAATAATCAAAGCACAATGCTTTGTGTTCTGCCTTTCGAGAAAGTGTGCCAAGGACAGCGGCAACAAAACGACTGGTAAAATAGCGGAAAGGGATGGAGGGGACACATCAAGAAAGGAAGAGTGGCTTGAGCCCACAGTGAAATGTTAACATATAACAAAGGGAAAAGAAACCTGCTCAACTCTGTTGCTTACAATTGCTGCACAAAAGAGATGGATCTTTAGAGAGACTGATGTTCAGGGTGATACCACGGAACAGACATCGGCAAGAGAGAAATGAAGCTCAGATTTGGTAAAGAGTTTGGTAGAGTTAATATTCCTCTCCCCAGGGACTGACCACCAGCAGGCACCTAGCGACTTTGTCATGGAAACTACACGTGAACATTCCTGAAAAGTCACTAAAAGGAAAGATTGTGGAGAACATGAAGGTCTCATTTCAAAAACAGAAAAAGAGCAGACGTGAAGACATCACTCCACAAAGGAGTTTTTAAGGACAAATGGATAAAGTTACTTTCACAGAGGAGAAACCCGGTGGACACCACCTTAACCAGATCAAATTAAAATCACCGACAATGGGAAAAATGGACATCGCATGTCCCCTCATGTAATGCACTGAGCAGAAAAATCCCCAAGTGGTATTTCTGCCAAAAATGTTTAACCAGACTCCGATCATGAAGAAATGATCAGATGAATCCAAATTGAGAAACATTCCAAAAAACAACGGGACTGAACTCTTCAAAAATTTTCAGTGTCGAAAAGTGTGCAAAAGGCAGGAAAACCCCCAGATTAAAGAAGTCTAAAGAGGCACAAGAACTGAATGCAACATATCAGCCTTATTTGGATCTTGCTCTGAAGAACATCACTGTGATGGTGGGGAAAATTTGAATATGAATCACATATTAGATAGCATGTTCATGATAAGTGTCTTGAGAGTAATAAACATATAATCATTAAAAAATGTTCTTTGTGATTCTTCCTCATTCTCAAACGGTTGTGAAAAACTTATACATATGTATATTACAGAGCATAATCTTAAGCAAGATTCTATTTAAAATTAGTAAGAATTGAGAAAAAGAAATCATGTTTACTAGAAGCCAGCTGCATGTTTACTAAATTAAGCTAGACTAATTTTTGAAAGCTTAGAAGACAAGATATCTCAGTGAAATGTAGTAGAATTTAGCTTTTTTTTCTTTTCAGAATCCAGAAAAGGGAATTAATGTCTATCTTGATATCATATAGACATACTAAAGAAATGTGAATTGAATGGTCATATGGCAAAGTGAATTCAATCTTATCTGAATGGACATATTTCATAGGGTTGACATCAGCCTGAAGTATTAAGGTATTAAGTACTGAATCTCTCCAGTATTAAGATAAAGGATTCTAGCCATCAATTGGATAAGAGCATGAATGGCATGCTAACAAAATTTGTTAGTGACATTGGCAAATATTCTCAGCGACACAGACATGAATCCCAAATATCTTCATAGACTGCTTCTGCTGCTAAGTCGCTTCCGTCGTCTCCGACTCTGTGTGACCCCATAGATGGCAGCTCACCAGGCTCCCCCGTCCCTGGGATTTTCCAGGCAAGAGCACTGGAGTGGGGTGCCGTTGCCTTCTCCGAGCCCTGCAGAGGGAGCACTTATATAAAGGCCCTACTCAGGTGTAGCCAGGACACAGCAACCAGCTGAGAGAAAGCCACTGTGGCTGGAGCAGAGAGAGCAAGCGGGACAGCCCCAGAGAAGGCAGGACGGAGGAGACAATCCTAATAGAAGCATGAGTCGGAAAGGGTGACAGATTTAACTGACTCTAGTTTCAATGTGATTCAGTAGTGCAAGGTCGCTCTTCAAAGGATACAATATCCAAGACAAGAGTGGTAAAGTCTCCGGTCATTCATTTCCAATCACATACAACTTTAAATCTGTGTTCAGTTCAAATAAATTCAGAGCAATCTGTATGTCGAATCCAATGGAAATCCTGAAAATGTGTCGAAGGAGCTGAAAATAGGTTACCTAAAGAGAAGAGAAGATTCCAGGAATCTTCCGGAATAACTGTATTTGAATATCTTGATATAAAATAGATATAACAGCTGATATGTATTTACAACAGTAAATGAATGGGGGTCATAACAATGCAGATTTAGTTCAGTGTTAGTTAGGCTTCCTAACTCAGATGGTAAAGAATCTGCCTGCAACGCAGGAGACTCAGGTTCGATCCCTGAGTCAAGAAGATCCCCTGGAGAAGGAAATGGCAACCCACTTCCAGTATTCTTGCCTGGAGGATCCCGTGGACAGAGAAGCCTAAAGGGCTATAGTTCATGGGGTCACAAAGAGTCAGATACTACTGAGCGACTAATACTTTCACTTTTCACTTTAGTTAGACTTTACTGCTAGATCCTGGGTGGAGATGAAATGGATGTCTGGAGAAACACTCAACCTCCCAGGCTAACTGATAAATAGGCAAAAACATCATAGAGAGAATTCAAGTCCTTGAACTAATTAATAGGTCTTCTTCTAATCCTGATATTCCATAATTCTATGACAGTACCATTTCCATTACATTGGCAACATATTAAGGAGCTATTCAGAACATTCTAGCAGGAAGAAGTTGAATAGGACCAAATTGATGAGTCTATAAAAAATAAAGTTTATATCCAACATCTGTACATAGAGTTAAAACTAAATCTCAAAAGTAACTTAAAAAATGAAACCTCAGAATGTAGGATAAAGACAAACCTTGTTTTTGAGATGGAGGCAGCCGAGCCACTAAGAACTCGAACTTTGGAGCAGACCTGTGTGTCCTCGGGAAAGTTCACCAGGCTTTCTGTTTCCTAGTCCTTTACATACGTAATAAAGATAACTTTTTAAAAAATATCTGGTTTATAAGGATTGTTGTGAGAATTAGTCAGGCAACAGATTTAAACTTCTTGAAAAAGCCTATACAAATGTTTGCTATCTGTGATCAGTCAACCTTAATAGATAGGTGAGAGATTATAGAATGAAACAAACTTGGATTAATCCTAGTTCCAGGTAGTTAGGTGATTTTCCCCTCTCTGTAAGATGGAGATGAAAGTATCTGCCAGTCATCGCTCAGTTTCAAATATCAGAACCTTCGGGGCTGGTACCATCAGATGCAGGCTTGGTGCAGAGAACTAGGGGTCTACAAGAGCCGAGGAGGAAGGGCTTGACGTGCGTGCTCCAGACCACTGGGACAAGCCCACGTCCCTGGTCCTCCACAAGAGCTGTTGCCTCTGGCACAATCCCGAAACAAGAGGATCAGGAAGCCAGTGTCCCAATTGCTAACCCCATGCCACGTCGGCTAGGTTCTAGAAACCCAAAGCTGCTACCACAACTGTAGGCTTTGTAACTCATCACCAGACAGTGGACGGGACACTCTATTCTCTGCAGCCATCCTGCGATCCCTGCTGCAAAACGACAGACGCCTCCCCTGCAGAGCCTGCAGCAGCAGCAGTGTGGACTTCAGCTCTGGACTCCAAATAGTGTGGAGGCGCATCAGTTCACACACAGACCTGAGCTGTAAGGAAGTCGGAGAAATGAAGAATAACTTTTCAGCTCTAGCAACAGTATAACACTCTGAAAGGGAGAGAGAATGGAGACAAAAGAGCTAAACCTTAATATTTATCATCCTGTTTCTTACCACTCGGATAAGAATTAAATTGGATGTAATGCATATGCAGTACTAAGCTCTGAGTCTGGCAGAGAGTAATCACTCAGTAAATTACTAGTTGACTTCCATCATAAACTTGGCTAAGTAAGAATTACCTTTCCATTTCTCATCCTAAAAATCAAGGGAAAAAAAGCCAACAACTTAAAACTCTATTTTCAGTAAAAATAAAAGAAATGCATAATCTATTGACTCATAAACATACATAGAGCCTTCTAAAATTAGCAGAAATAAAACAAAAGCTACACAGGATGTCAGGCAGAGGAAATGCTAAGAGTGCTGACAGGCCCAATGATACAAATCTTATAAAGTATTGGAAAAAAAAAAAAAAACAACTTTCTGAAAGTGAAAACATTGAATCACAAAGGCTATCTATATACCTGGTGTTTGAAAATAGGTGCGGAAGTGGAAGTAAGAAAGCTGACAAAATGAAGTCTCCTAAGTGATTTTATTTCACTTTAAGAAACAAGGAAGACCCCCAGTGACTCATTTGTGGAAAGCATTCCGTCTCCATGGGCGGAGAAGAAAGGAGTCTTTGGAAGACCACCATGCATACCTACTCACTCCCACCCATCGCCACCCCCCTCCCCACAGAAATCGTAAACAAAAAGACAATTTAGGAAAATTCAACTCATTCGATGAACACTATAAAAGAAATTCCCAAAGAATCAATATGAAAATACAACTAGTAAAAAAAAAAAAGGAAAAAAAAAGTAAATTTTACCTTTAAAGAATGGCTAGCCAGAAAATGTAGCCCAAAAAGGAGATAACTAATGTAAAAAGAATTCTTTAAAAGTATGACAAAATAATCACCTGTTATGGGCTGAACCGCATCACCCCACACTAAATTCATGCATATGAGATCTAAGCCCCAGTCCCTCAGAATGTTACTGTATCAGGAAACAAGATCGTAACAGCGGTAAAGCTAAATTAGGTCCCTGGGGCGGGCCCTAATACAATATGAGTGATGTCCTATAAGAAGATGTCAGAGCACAGAGGAAAGGCCCTGCGGAGACAGACAGAGAGGAGAGCCACCCATAGCCAAGGAAGGAGGCTTCAGAAGAAATCAACACACGGATCTCAGCTCTCTAGCCTCCAGAAGTATGAGGAAGTAAATTTCCATTGTTTAAACCACTCAGCCTGTGAAACATCCTTTATGACCACCCTTACAAACTAAAACATCACCTCTGTGAAGAAAGATCTCAAAATAGAAATGCAAAACTCAGGTAAGAGAGTTGCCGCTTAGGTAACAGAAGAAATTAAAATGTGAGCTGAGAGAACTTGGGAAATAAGTAGAAGGGAGGGGAAGAACCATCAGTGAAACAACCAAAAATCACTGAGCAAATAAACACCGTGGAAAACACTGCTAGGAATTTAAGAAGTAATAGGGTGAAAAAATACAGAGGAAATAAAAGTTTCAGAGGGTTAGAGGGAAAATGATTATGGAAAGCAGTCAAAGCAAATGCAAACTATGCATAATTGGACATGCTAAAGAATAGTACTGAAACAATTCAAAAGAATAACTATTTGAACAAACAGTTCAAGAAGAGTTTCCTGAATCTCCATACCAAACGGCCCATCATGTGCCTGTCAGGACAGGTAACAAGACACATCCTGGTAAAGTTATTGGAATATAAAGGTAGAATCTTAGCGCATCCAGGCAATTTACAAAGAGAAAATACAAAGTGATCTCAAATGTCTCGACCGGGAGTGGGGGGACATAAAGATACAGTCAAGAAAAGCAAGTGCAAATCAAGGATTAAATACTCACCCACTCGTGGTAGCTTCAGACAAACATCTGAACGTGCAGGTAGGCAAGAACTATGTCCATCATGAGACAGAGGAGCCTGGCGTGCTGCAGTCCATGGGGCTGCGAAGAGCTGGACACGACTTAGCGACTGAATGACAACAGAAGAGTGTGATACTCATAGGTTCTTCTCAAGCAAGCTACTAGAAAACCAACTGTAGCCAACCAATCAATACCAAGAAAGTCGAAGGTGAAAGGACTGGCCATAAGCATTCAACACAAGTAATTATAAAACTAAGAATAGAACAAATGTGAAGATTAAGGTAACAAAGGAAACTGCAAATATTACATCTCCCCATGGAGTAAGCATCTCTGTGGAAACTGCAAGTATTACAAGAAGGAGACTGCAAGCAATACATCTCCCCAGAGTAGGCCTCATGCAGCTACGTGCAGGCATGTAGGAATATACATGGAGGCATGTACACCATACATCATCATATTTGAAGAAGAAAGAAGTTAAAAGGAAGGATGTACAGAAAGGGTATTATTTCACCTGTACTGTTACTAGTCAAAGGATTTCATTCAATAACTCATTAACATAAATAATAAAATATAAGCACAGGTTAGTGCTTCTCAGAAGAAAATTAACCTCACTGTTAATGTACTTTTCCTGCCTCTAAAAATCTCTTAGATTTCCAGTCGTCAAGGTTAGAGAAAGCCTGCCCAATCAGAAGGAGTCGGCCGAGGGCCCGGGTGGGGATGGCACAGGGGAGAAAGGGACCGAGCTGACATTGCCCCCACTCCACATTCCTCCTTGAGCACAGCCTCAGCGGGATCACCTTCCTCCTCTTTCCTTCAGCTCACGCATCGTCCATTTCCCCAAGTGATGCTTTCGGTTCTCACTTTTTTTGCTTCCCTTGTTCTTCTTCATTTCAGAGCACTCGCAATCTTGACTAAACATGATTGGTTCCCCACCCAGACTGTCCTAGGCTTAATGATGGAGCCCATGTATAAATATGCCAGTTCAATTATGGGCAGAAAAGTAAAAGAGAAATGGCTGTGGCCTAGAGGAGCAGACACAGATCCAGGAATTTTGCAAGCATGGTCTTTGTACAGATTTCAGAGCTATATTTATATGAACCTCGAAGTTATTTCCTAAATAGTTCTACAGATCAGAACAAGCACTCCTTAAAAATGAAGTAGCTGTTTTTTCATAGCAGAGCTATAAGTTCTCAGTATGGCTCTGGCTTCAGTTATTTATGTATTGAGACTGGGCTCTCGATATATATTTGCTGAATGGTAAATGAATGGGTGAATGCTTACCATATTGATGAGACAGATTATGGTAGTTGTTTTTCTCATAGCAGTTGAAAGAGATAACAGAGTCCTTCTGAATTATTTAAGACTACATCACTGAAATTATGAATGGAGGAGTCTTCAAACCTGATATGTCAAAAGATTTTAAAGATGAATTGGATCCATCGGGGTTGACTACTTCAATGAGGACTTCTGCATTATCTCTGGGTGTGGCTGATGCTTAAACATAAGAAAAGTAAAGGTGTGGACAGTTACTACATCCAATGAAGTTTTCTTTTTATTCTGTATTAATTGCATTCATGGTCCAAAGCTTTGGGATTTTGGTTAGGCCTCTGGCAGCTGGTCCGCCCCAAGTCAGCCAGCCCTGGTGTGATTCCATGGTCAACAAGATATCCTTGTGATATAGTAAGAGAGCAATAACTCCACAGCACATGGGTCCAAATGTCACAGCATTCTAAACGTGAAAACTGTGAGGAAAACACATAGCAAAAAATTAAGAATGGGTTCTAGAGCCTCATGATAACAGTATAAAGCTTTACTTTGGGGTGAAATATATGTAGATAAAAAGTTTGTTTACAATAGACCCTGCCTTAGAAAATCTTAGTCTGCCAAAGATCTCTTCTTTTTTTTTCAAGTTAACATCCATCACCACACAGAGTTACAAAAATAACTTTTCTTGGAATGAGGACTTTTAAGACCTTGTGCGTGCATGCTCAGTCACTTCAGTCGTGTCTGACTCTTTGAGACCCCACGGTCTGTAGCCCGCCAGGCTCTTCTGTCCATGGGCTTCTCCAGGCAAGTATACTGGAGTGGGTTGCCAGGCCCTCCTGCAGGGGACCTTCTTGACCCAGGGATCAAGCCCACATCTCACTAGGTCAGTCCTGCGTAGCAGATGGGTTCTTTACCACTAGTGCCAGCAGGGAAGCCCAAGACCTGCTCTCTTAGCGACTTCTTCCAAATATGCGATTCAGTATTACTAACTGGAGTCATCCTGGGGTACGTGATATCCCCAGTGCTTATTTTATAACGAGACTTTGTCCCTTTTGACACCCTTCACCAACGCACACCAGGGAGACACAGCACGCAGCTCTCCAGTGGTAATGGGGCACCTGACGTGTCAACTTAGAAACAGTAGTAGGTTGTGCAGTGGGTAAGCTTGCGAGTCTAGACCCAGAACCTGGGTTTGAATCTCAGTTCTACCACTTACGTGGTGAAGTTACTTAACTCTCTATGCCTCGGTTTCTGCAGCTAAAAAGTGGAGATAATAATAGCACCTGCTTAAAGAGCCTTGTGCTATGTAAATGACCTAATGTTCCTACAGCACTCAGAACAGAGAGCGGCACTAACGAGGATGGGGATCTGATCCCACTCAGCAAACTTTTCTTAAATATGTACTACACAGCAGGCTCTGTGTGTAAAGAAATAGAAAGACAATAATAAAAAAGGCACAATCTCTATTCTCCAAAAGCTTGTACAGAGTCTAATGGCACCATAGGAGTCCATTCTCATGTATTAAAATATCTAAGCACCTGGTAACATGTCACAAAGGCAATGACTATTCTCTAGGATGCTTCAACCACGAAAAAGATGAGCTGAGATACTGTTCACAGAACATCTTGAAAGCAAATAGGAAAGTTGCAGTTATTATTTGGGGCCATCAATGAACTATATAATATTTCATTTAGACAAAAATGGTTTTCACCTGAGCCAACTAGAGAATTTTTCTAAGTCCCTACTTCCCGAGCCATGTATGAACCAAGCTCAGGGATTTAAATGTCACTTCTTCACGCTGCTGCCAACTCTCATTGTAACTAAACTTGTAAAAAACAGAATGTGATTGATATGTCAACCCAAAATATGTGCTGGTATTGAAAAATAAAGGGATGAAATTTCATATAATCTAACCTCAATGGGAAAAATCCCTAGATTCAGACACAGATCTCTAACTAACATAGTTATACAAATAAACCTGCTAAGTAAAATTAGAAAAGATGACATGATTGAAACCTCTGAATCCAGAACTTCCTTCCTTGAAATTATAAAACTGTAATTATAAAAATGAAAATGACTCAAATCTGTTTATCTTCAAGGATTGGTTTACACATTACTTCATAATAGGCATACCAAATGATTTCAGCCACTGAAGTCAAGGCAAGGTAATATGAAATAGTCCTGCCACCTGAAATCTCCAAAGAAGCTGTAAGAAATCTTGACCCTTTTCCATTTATTTCAAATGCAATAGTGTCCAACTTTGCTAAATGTTAGTATCTGAGAACCAGGTTAAAGAGAACACAAAATTTTGTTTCTCAGCTCTCCCTCCCATCTGCAGAATAAACAGATTTGATATGAGATGTAAAAAAGTCTCTTTCATGGAAACTGTCCTGTAAAAAGCACGTCCTTGTGCAGGACCAAGTCCGTGGGATGTTATAACTGATAATGACCCCAGTCCCAACCCGCAGAAGCTTTTTCTGTGAGAGTTCAGTCAGCAGTAGAAATAGCGTCCATAGCCTAAAGGAAGAGGGTGGCCTTGGTAGTAGACATGGAAGTGCACCTACGTCTCTAAAATAAAGGAGGTGGGATCAAGAGAAACACTCAGCAGGGTGGGGGGAAGAGGGAAGCCAGCCTCTTACTCCCAAGTGGGACACTTGCAGCATTACTGACGCGTCAGCCCTCCCTCTCCCATCGAAGCAGAACGCAGCATCTGGGTTCTTGAGCACACCTGCACGGACTCTCTGGAGCTTGGGCATATCTGAACATAGAGACATGAGGATCCCCTCGTCTGGGAAATTTTAAAGGGTGGCAACAACCCGTAACAACAAAACAGAAGCGGCCTGCCTGACATGCCACAGTGAGCTGTGTACAAGTACATGTTACTCTCATTTTTGTAGGTGGAAAGCTATCCAACAAATAGGAAAAACAGAAAACAGCAATGGGTTTCTGATGAGAACAGAGCAGCAGGCTCCACATAGCGAGGCCAGACTCCCCTGGGGAGCAGCGCATCGCTGGAAGGAGGGGCGCTGGGGGCTCCGTGGCCTCCTCCAGCCGCACCACTCGCCGGGCCTGGCAGGAGAAACTGCAGAAACAGCCCTCAGGTCATTGCTTCCCTGGTGACTCAGCAGTGACGCATCCACCTGCCAAACAGAAGACGCGGGTGTGATCCTTGGGTCGGGAAGATCCCCAGGAGAGGGAAATGGCAACCCACTCCCCTCTTCTTGCCTGGGAAATGTCATGGACAGAGGAGTCTGGTGGGCTACAGTCCATGGAGCTGCAAAAGCGCTGGCCATGACTTAGCAGCTAACAGCAGCACGCAAGTCATAGTAATAACTGCAGCAGCGTACATTTTGAGTTAAACAAAACTAGCTCACGAGACGGTAGGGGGACAGGTGTCAGTCTAGACATCCTAGGACAAGCCGAGGGGAGCACTATTCAGAGGAAGACTATGGATGCATTCTCTCCCATGAGGAGGGCAAGGGATGGGAATCAGCCTGAAGATGACAAGACTTTAGTGAAAGGGATCTGGCTGACTCACCAATAATGCTGGATGATGCTAGGAGCCAGCACTGAGACAGGGCTGGTGTCTTGACCCACCAGGCCCTCTGGACTTTATTTCAATCAATATAGATTGTGGCTGGAGTGGCCTTGAGATGATCTTGAGATGATGGCCCTCCATCCAGCTGCTGAGATTTTAAGGGGTACTCTTATGGGATATTACGTATCTTCAGACCTATGGACGTTCTCTGGGGCAACTGCAATCAACACGGCTGCATGCTCACTGCTCTCACCCCAAGAGTAGATCAGGATAAGACACATCCCAGGGTCCAGTTAGCTGGGACGGGACCTGTTCTGAGTAACACTCACATTCTCTCCACAGGAGCGGGGGTGAGCTCGGCGACACAAGCGCACACAGTGGGAATCTGTCTCAACTCATGATTGTGAACAAAGGTTAGGTAACTGGCTTTGTCCCCAGCTGACTTGGAGCACAGAAGAAATCAAATGATGGCCAGTTTTAATGATTCTTATTTATGATAATATCTGGTATATGGGCAAAGGTCAGTCTGTTGGAAAGAAATAGAAAATAACTTTAGTTCTTAACGACTTCTTCTGTAATAAAACTAAATTGTACCATGACTATATTGCAATATGGTATAACACTGGCATTATGAGGAAGATTCAACTCTCTTATGTAAATAAAATATATCTGCTATTTAGTTGCTGTCACGTCTGACTCTTTGTGACCCCATGGACTGTAGCCCACCAGGTTCCACTGTCCATGGGACTTCCCAGGCAAGAATACTACATAATTATCATATTGATGATCAAATATTTTGGAAGATGGAGTTAAATCCTCTTCAGAATGTAATACTGATAGAAAATGACTAGCCTTAGGAAGAACTGGATTTAGCTAAGCCTCAGATGATTTCTTTGCTGACTAGTTTTGCACAAGTTTATTACGAGGTTCAAGTAACCAAATTAGTACAAATATATGAAAATGTATGTCATGCCTACACAGGATGAATTGGTTGTTTCTTTAAGTGTATCCCAACCCACACTGGATCCTCCAAATGTTTGGTGTATTTATGCTAACAATGATTGCTATATCTGTTACATAAATGCTATCTAAATGTAGATGCTCAGAAAAATATGAGTAGTTTATGAACAGATCCTAGGTCAACGCTATGGGTCTGAAATTTGTGGGAAAGAGAACTCAGCAGACCTGGGTTGCTCAAATCCTGCACATTCCTAAGAAATGCCAGCTTCAGGGTTGGCCCTTGGCCAGCTCCTGGGAACTAAGTTCTGAGATCTTGCACTATTCTGCCTTATAAGAGTGCTCTTGGATGTCTGAAAGCTTGAGCAACTCAGTACCAGTTTGATCAGATAGTTACAGTAACTGTGTGCTTTACGTTGAATGCCTGTTTTTGCTCTGGGAGGCTGGACTCCAAGCAGTTAAGATCAGTCATGCATGTGTACTAAACTTCAATCAAAACTCTGGACACCAAGGCTCAGGGGCACTTCTCTCATGGGTACGCCTTTTATGTGTGGTCACACATCATTGCTGGGAGAATTAAGCACATCCATGAGTTCCCTGGGACAGGCTACTGGAAGCTTGCACCTGGTTTCTTCTGGGTTTTTGTCACATGTGCCTTTTCCCTTTGTTTATTTTAATCTGCCTCCATTCACTGTAGTAAGCTACAACTGTGAGTATAATAACTTATTCTGATCTCTAAGTCCTTCTAGTGAGGCATGAAGCTCCAGAGAGGTCTTGGGGTCTCTCAAGTATGGAGTAAGTAGGGAATAAAGGCTACACAGAGGAGGTGGAATATGAGCCAACACTTTGGCTTCCCAGGTGGCGCTAGTGGTAAAGAACCCATCTGCCAGTCAAGGAGATATAAGAGATGGGGGTTTGATCCTTTAGTCAGGAAGATCCCCTGGAGGAGGGCATGGCAACCCACTCTAGTATTCTTGACTGGAGAATGCCCATGGAGAGAGGAGCCTTGTGGACTACCGTCTATAGGGTTGCAAAGGGTCAGACACCACTGAAGTGACTTAGCATGCAGACATCCTAAAGAATAATAGATAATTCAAGACAAGAGGAAGTTGAACATGTAAAAAGTCTTCTACTGCAATTAAGAATCTTGAAAGAAAATGAATAAAGACTTTCATTTCATCTAGAAGTCTTTGGACTGCCTTATAGCTTCCTGGGAATGTCTTTAGAACTACTTTCTAACTCTGGCAGCAAATAATAACAAAACTACATTTTTAATTTTCTAAATTCTGTACCATAAGTTTGGAAATGTATGGTGAACAATTCTCCAGTTCATTCATCCTCCTTAAAACAGCACTGAAACTTGTTTCTATTTTGAATGTTGATAAGTTGTCAATTTCATCTTTCATGGAACCTTGTTCTTTTATTTTTACAGATTAAACCCACAAACACAGGCCTCTGCTGACTGTCACTTTTTTTTGAGAAAATTCACAAACTGCATCACATGATAGAACATGTACTATAAAAAGTTATTCCACATCAGCTGTCACCAAATACATCTGAATTCCTTTTGTTCAGCCAAGGCTTTTTGCCAAGCAGCTAAAAATGTTCTATTATGGACATTTGATTTCCTAATAAAGCTTCTAATTTGTATCTATGAAAAAGTTGTGTAAATTATTTGCATTATCTGATCCAAATTTTCCTGATGTTCTAACCATACCAACTTCTGCACCACACAAACATTCTCCCTTGAGTATTTCTCATCACTTCTGCTATTAGGCTTTTCTCTGAATGCCTCCTAGTTTGAAGAAATTCTTTTTTGGCTCTCTTCCTCCCAAATCTAATACTTTGAGCTGTCAAAACGAACACCTTCCAGAGATATTTCAGAAGTTTTTTTTTTTTTTTTAGCTGAAACATCTGGCTCATTTCCCATAGATGTTTTTCTTCTGTATTATATATGGAAAATATAAAAAAGGAGTGAAGGGGGGAAGTAACTCTATAGTAGGTAATCAATAGAAGAGTGGTTCTCTTGAGAGAGTGTGAGCTCAACAAATTCTGCTTTGCTTTCTATTGAAAATGTACCTTTCAAGGACCTAACAGTTCTCTTGAGTTCACACAAGTAACAAGACTTGGAGGAACATAAGCCAGCTGGCTGAACAACATACTGGAAACTCCAGAGCTATTAGTTCTCATTCTCGTATTCAAATATTATGATCTGGTTCAAGTCCAATAACCTCCTTCTGTTTTTGTTTCCCCAGGTGTGAGACGGTGCCAGGAGCACTAACCTATCTCATTGAGTTGCTTGAGAGATTATTGACAAGGGAAATTTCAAAGGGTTCTCCCAGTGTAAAGCATCATACGAATGCTAAGTAAAAACACAGGAGTGGTTTTAAAATATCATGGTGAAAATGTGCTGTAATAGAGACTCTCACATTTTGTGTTTACACCAGCAAGAATGATAATGTTGGCACATAGTTTTTGTGAAAGGAACAACAGTCAGCCAAGGGCTTGTCTTGAATCTTTAAGCAACGCAGGGTGTCTTGGGTACTTCTGAAGCTGGTTCTCTCAACTACCATCCATCTCTAAGCCCAGCAGATAGAGACATTAAATTTATGTATGAATTAGTTGAAATGCAGTTAATTTTACCTGAGATTTTGCCTAACTGTGTGATTTGCTCTGTTCTTTAGGCACCTGGCAGCTGACAGATTCCAATTTTAATATTCGAAAATCATTAGTAAGATTGTGCTAAGCTTTCATGTTAAATGCCTTTAATCACTTGGATAATCTGTCTCAACAATTTTTTTTCTATTTTTAATAATTTTTGACTCTAAGGAATGAGTAAGAAGCAGCTTCTTTGCCCAACATTTATCCAGGGTTTTTTTGTTCATGAGAAACACATGAAACTCGAAATTAAGAAACCAAAATGCAACAACAGAAAACAGCAATCTGTCTCCCCAAAAAAAAAAACCTATTGAAAATCTGGGATCAGATAATCTCTGTACAAGTCATGCGTGTGTGCTCAGTCGCTCAGTCGTGTCAGACTCTCTGTGACCCCAGGGACTGTAGCCCGCCAGGCTCGTCTGTCCCTGGGATGCTCCAGGCAAGCATACAGGAGCAGGTTGCCATTTCCTCCTCCAGGGGCTCTTCCCGACCCAGGGGCCGAGCCCTCATTTCCGAGTCTCCTGTACGGGCAGGCGGGTTCTTCACCACTGAGCCACCTGGGAAGCCCCCGTACAAATCAGATCCTCCTTCAACATCTCCTTCACAGTTTCTGAGATTTATACGTTTAGAAGGCATTTCATCCTGAGCTGTATCTGTGCAGAACATACTTATTGGGAATGATGCTCTTTTCAATTGCATGAGAGTCCCAAAACTGACTCCATTCCATTCAACACTCAGTCTACACACTGCATCCCTGAGGAGCTCAGCCACGGTGGATGATCGTGTTAACACTCTAAATGTAAAATAAAATAGAAGCAAAGTGTGTCTTCATTCTTCCTGCTGTCTCTGCAGTTCCCCTTCCTCCAGCAGGGGACCTGTTCTGTTCATTCATCATTTACTACTCACTGCCATGATGCCACAAGGTCAACATACACTCCCAACCCCAAAAGGAAACGGAATTCCCTCCAATCTGCACACACACACACACACACACACACACACACACACACACGCACACACGCACAGTATAAACATATCTGTTTAAACATGAATATAAATAAAGGACTTCCCAGGTGGCGCTAATGGTAAAGAACCCACCTGCCCATGCAGGGGCTGCAGGAAACACAGGTTTGATCCCTGAGTCAGGAAGATCCTCTGGAGTAGGAAACAGCAACCCACTCCAGTATTCTTGCCTGGAGAATCCCACGGACAGAGAAGCCTGGCGGGCTATAGTCCATGGGGTCACAAACAATTGGACATGACTGAAGCGATTTAGCACACACACATAAATAAACAAAAGAGAAACAAGAGTCTCAGTAGAGAATTTAACTATGACATTTGCTGTTGGGGTCGGACTACAGGGAGGATCCATAGTGCAGAGGAGAAGGATGGTAAAAAGGAGGCAATTAATGGGAGGTCTGTGAGAGCCTCACCCTGAGTACAGTGCATCCGCCCAGAAAAGTCCAATTTCACCTAAAAGCATGAGTCGACTGTGACACAGAGTCCAACCCATCTGTGATATTGGCTGCAGGGCTTTAAGCTCCCCCGTCCCTCTCTGCCCCTGCTCTGCACACACCCAGGTAAGCTGGCAGGAGAGCCTGGGGGCTCCCTCTTTGGTGCCAACCAAAAGTTCAGGCATGCAAGCCCCAGCCACGGGAGGGAACCTTCATCCCAACCCGAGCCCCCGAACATAATTCCAAGCCAACCTCCTTTCCCTTCTCTCTCACCCCATTTTCAGACCTGCTCGCAACCCGCCTTGCTCTCCCCAGAAGGCCTCAGTATGAGTCAGAAACCTTTTCATACCCTCTGGGTGCAGGTGTGGCATCATCAGTTTCAACACCCGAACCAAATTTGGGATGAACGGAAGGTACACCCCCCTCTGTGGGGGCCGCAACAAGCGCCATCTAAGCTAAGAATAGCGTTATTATTCTGGTGAACGATCTGTGGGGTGAATTGTGATTCAAGTCATTTCTACTTCCACTGTTCAGCCTAACATTTTATGTATCAGGGAAAAACTCATAACAAGTGTTCCATAGTATCATCCATGTAAAAGTGGTTGTAACCTTTTTCATCAAAAGTGACTATGGCAATAGGGGCCCCAGTTTGTCCCTGGGGATAGAACAAGTCCTCCAGGTCAAGCCTCCCCTCAGATATCTATAGCTTAGTGGGCAGTCCAGCATTTTGGTACCAACTCCCCACGCTGTGGAAACAGTGGGTAAGGCAATCAGTAAAAGATGTGGTTAAACAAAAGTTAAAAGTAAGAAGCATTTTATCATATCATCCCACATCATAATCCATCCTATAATATTTTCTGTACCAATTATTAAATTATTTCTGAAGAACTGAAAGACCTTGGGTAAATACAGAGATTATTTAGAGCTATTGAAAATTAAGGAAAATGAGCTTTTATGAAAATGTCCATCAGTATAAAATCTAATAAAAGCAGAACAAACTGAAAAAGACTCAACAGCAGATATTTACAAGACTCAGCGTAGGGCCTCCTGGACATCCAGCTAAGAGGGTTTACAGAGAGAGGAGAGGAAAAAGGCAGAGAGACTCAGAATGGCTGACCTGTGCTGTTCCCTCCTTGTGGAGGGTAGACTTGTAGAAGTTACTGCCTTTTTCAGAAACCTGAGGCAATGGTGGTATTGGGTACATAAATCAGGATAGTAACACACAGCTCACAGAGTTATAAGCATCACACAACTTTATGTACTGAAAGTGCTTCCTAAGCCTGAACACTGCATAATTAGAAGTTCATTGTGACTGTGTCCATGTTCCATACATCCTACACAAATCTCTTAAGGAATCATGATAATATAAAGGAAGTTTGACTTAGCACAACTTCTTTTTACTACCTTTTCATTTGTTCTCTTGAATATTTTGAAAACCTATGCATATTTGCAACAAGGAGATGTTGTATATTTGTTAAACAGAACTAAAAACAGTAAGTCCAAAGTTTAAGGGTGTTGATTTTGGCTAGCCATCAGAAAGGACTTTCTGATTAGTGATGCTTTACAAGGAAACAGGCTTACTCAACAAGGGACTGACCTTCCAATCCCTGGAAATGCTCAAGTAGAAGCATCTGCTGTGGGCTTATAAAAAGCATCTCTTCATTGGGAGAAGGATTAGAATACATGATTTGTGAGGTCCCCTTCCGCTGCCATAAGGTGATGACTACCATAACGTGATGCCATAAGGTGATCATGTGAACAGAAAAAACATGTTGTGAACTTGAAAACTCTTTTGCCCTCTTAAAGAAAAAAGTTTGAATCTCTTTTTTAAAATGATATTTCTAAGGAATGTGATGCTGATGGTCCCCTAGAGGAAAGTAAAGACAACTACCCAACCTTGAACTCTCCTCGCTGAAACTTCATTTCCTATTAAGAGCTGGCAGGGGCGGGGCAGGCATGGAAAGGTGGTGGGGAAAACAACACAGTTAATAAACCCTACAGCACAACCAGCACCGTCAGTCCACCAAGCCCTATGTACTGAGTAGCTATTATTTTGCAGGCATTGCAGGAAATAAAAGATGCATCAATACAAGGTCCCTGGTTTCAGTGTTCTAAAAATGTGTGGATAAATCAGACAGCAAAAAGTAAATGATTATAAATAAATAAAGAGTTTGCAAACTAACTGCCAGAGACTAGATCCAACCAGCCTGCCTCATTTGGGCAACACACTGTTTTTAAAATTTTTAAATCAGAATGCTCTTAGGCAGGACATAGAGCTTACAATCACCATGTCACCACTCTTCATCATATTACACAGGCTCAATTCACACATTTACATAAAAGTCCTGAACCCTCCAGGCAGCTGCATTTTCACCTTCTAATCTGCAACATAGATGATGAACTGCAGAAATACCATAAGATGGTATTTGTATGGTTACTTTTAAATAAATGTCAAAAACATGAAATACTAGAGGGGGTTTAGGAGAGGAAAGCAGGAAGAAGCAGCCCTGAGTGACAGGAGGAGAAGCTGAAAGTGCAGAAGGGTGTTGAGAGCATCGAGAGTAGAAGGAAGAGGTGAGGGAGTCAAGTAAGATTTGATCACATTGCAGAAGGGTTTGAAAGACAGGTCACATTAATCAGAAATCTTGACCGAAAGTGATGGAAACCTGAACCAAAATAGTTTTCTCAAAGAGAGTAATCTATTTTTAAAAACCTAGAAATTCATTGACTTCCCCAGTTGATTAAGTAAAGGGCAGAGGTAAATTCAGATATGGCTGGATCCAAGCACTCAAATGAGATCAGCCCTTTTTCTCTCTTTCCTTCTCACTCCTGCAATCACTTCTAATGTCTTTTATGTATTGGATTTTTTTTTTCCCCTCTGTCTTGTTGCCGATGGGCTATGACCAGGAGGCCAGGGAACTTGGTCTTTCAGGAAACTCAACTTCTCCAGTTTCACAACCCAGTAAAAAGAAAGAAATTTGATCTCTAAAAATTCACTTATACGTTCAAGGTAAGGACTCCAGGGAAATGGGTTGATGGGTCATATACTGACTATTGCAGTTAGAGGAAAGCAAGTCTAATTGCATTAATGATGTATGTGCACTCAGTTCAGTTCAGTTCAGTCACTCAGTCATATCCACCTCTTTGTGACCCCGTGGACTGCAGCACACTAGGCCTCCCTGTCCATCACCAACTCCCAGGCTATGTGCCCTGGACAGTCATAATGAAGGAAGGTACTGAAATGGGTCCACAAGGTGCTTTCAGGCTAGAAAAATCTACTGGAGGTTTTAAACCTGAAAACCACATGACCAGAGTGAAAGTAAACCATTAGCCGCCCAGTCGTGTCTGACTCTTTGTGACTCCATGGACCATAGCCCACCAGGCTTCTTTGTTCATGGAATTATCCAGGCAAGAATATTGGAGTGGGTTACCATTCCCTTCTCCAGGGGAATCTTCTCAACCCAGGTACCGAACCCCAGTCTCCCACATTGCAGGCAGATTCTTTACTGTCTGAGCCATCAGGGAAGCCCCTAACCAAAACACTGTCTTAAGAAGTTTACATGATGTATTGGAGAGAAAGGAATTTGGGGAGGTGAGTTAGGAGGCTCATCCAGAAGCCTAAGACAGAGGACATAAAGTTCAACTGAAAGAGAAAGACAATACAATACAGAGGCGAGAAAAATTTAGGAATAAAAATCAAATAGGAAACTGATTGGATAAGGGAAACAGAGGTTTCAATGACAATTAATTCAATAAATAGTTATGAGCATCAGTTCTGTTTCAGGCACTGGTGAATATGGTAGACAAGATGTCTGCACCACAGTGTTTACACTCCTCTGAGGAATATGGAGGCAGGACATGGAAACTGAGTCATCAGTCACGTAAGTTCAGTTCCTAATAAATGCTCTGAGGAAGAACAAAAATGTGAAGGTGACATAGAGAGCAGTGAGTGGAAGGTGCTATTTCAGACGAGGTAGTCTGAGAAGGTCGTTCAAGGAAGTATCACTCAAGCTGAGAACGGAGTGGTGAGGAGGTAGCAGCCACACGAGGAACTGCGAGAGAAGAGTTCTGAGAGGAGACTCCAGGACAGGAGGAAGTGAAAAGACCCCAAGACAGGAACAAGCTCGACCCGGGAGAGAGCCAGAAAGAAGGCTGGTCGGGAGAGTGGAAGGAGAGGAGACCAGCGTCAGACGGGGCCAGACTCGGCAGCGCCTCCTGAGCTGTGTCATCCTATTGCCATGGAAATTCAGCAGAGAATTTAGAGCAAGACACGTGATTTCATTTGGCTTTACCACCCGGACCACCAGACTAGGCCAAAGGCAAGCGGGAAGCAGGAAGCAACCGCCATTAAGTTACCGGGACAGCCCAGACGGGAGGACCCAGGAGCTCAGGCTGGGGTGCTGGCAGTGCAGACGGTGTTGGGTGGTCAAGGTGATTCAGAACGCTCTGCCTGAGTGGAATGTAGCACTACTGTGAAAGGAAAACTAGAAATGGTTGAAGATTTTTTTCACACTTAAATCTGAATACAAATAACACTCAAAAAAAAAAAACAAGTCACTCAGTCATGTCCCACTCTTCGTGACCCCACGGACTGTAGCCAGGCTCCTCTGTCCATGGGATTTCCCAGGCAAGAATACTGGGTGGATTGCCATTTCCTCCTCCAGGGGATCTTCTCAACCCAGGGATCAAACTCAGGTCTCCTGCATTGCAGGCAGATGCTTTACCATGTGAGCCACCAGGGAAGTCCAGCTACAACTCGGGCAATATCTAAACCATTGTGTGATATTCCCTGATCAAGAGCAAAGGCCCACAGCTGCTTCCTTCCAACTACACCCAGCCCTGGCAGTGGGGCATGGGGGGCACCAGCGGTGCATGTGAACTTGTGCCTAAGAATTGCTTTTTACTAAAAGTTTTAACCGACCCTGGAAGACTATTGACAACAGCTATTTCTGACGTGGGAAAAACCCTTAAGTTTGTCTCCAAGAAAAAGAAAGGATGAGAAAGGAATATAAAAAATAAATCAAAATGAAACTTTTAAAAGAAAATTTATTTCACTGAGGAATTCTTGAAAACTTCATAGAGAAAAATGAGCTCCTTTGGCACAATCCCCTTCCTCTTCTTTTTCTTCTTTCTATTAAATTTTTGGTGACTTTTCAGAACAAAAAATATTATAGAGACATTTCTGTATATTGCTGTTTAAAGAGTAAATGAATGTCTACAGATTTTTCTGGAGGGGATTTTTGGCTGAATGTTTAAAATAAAGCAGAGGATGAGATGGTTGGATGGCATCACTGACTCAGTGGACATGAGTCTGAGCAAGCTCTGGGAGTTGGTGATAGACAGGGAAGACTGTCTTGCTGCAGTCCATGGGGTCACAAAGAGTCGGACTCGACTGAGTGACTGAACTGAACTGATAAAATAAAGCATACATATCTACTTTATTCATTCTCCTAGTTAATAATAGAAATTTGTCCTACATTTATGTAAGAAGGTATTAGTTAAATATGTGTGCATCCTAAGTCACTTCAGTCTTGTACAACTCTTTGCGATGCCATGGACAGTAGCCCGCCAGGCTCCTCTGTCCATAGGATTCTCCAGGCAAGAATACTGGAGTTGATTGTCAGGCCCTCCTGCAGGGGAGCTTCCCGACCCAGGGATGGATTCTGTGTCTCTTATGTTTCCTATATTGGCAGTTGGGGTCTTTACCACTAGCACCACCTGGGAGATTTATAATGAGATATTATATAATTTGTTAAGAATCTGAAATAACCTAAATGAATAATGATAGGGGGATTGATATCAACACTGTAGCTAAGTTTTCTGTATCCTTGTTGTGTTGAATCATAAACACACAGGGGCAGGAGAGGAATCTGGAGAAATGTAAGAGCAAGGCCCTAAAGGTGTTTTATTGGGTAAGGCAAACGTTTCATCCGGTAGGTACCTAGTTTATGATCAGGGGTGGGATCACTAAAAATATGTGAAATTCTAGCTTTGTCAACAGAAATCCCTGGATTGTTTGTTATTTCAGATCTCAAATTCCAGTACTGAAAGGAAAATAGCCAATCAAAAAAAAAAGGAAAACCAAAATTTAAATTTAAAAATCCTGTGGAGCTAGAGGTTCATCACTTTGGACTGAAGCCAGTGGATCAGCGCCTGGAGACTGGAGAAGCAGCAGCTCTGTTGCCATGTTTGTTTCCATTTTGATTTTGGAATCATCTGCGTCTTGCAACGCTGCTTTCCTCAGGCATTCTTTGGCCCTACCAGATATCTGTTGCTATCTCGTTCTTTGACATGTTGAAGAAATCTTTAGTCTCAGTCTTTATTAAGTTTAAAGAAGGGACCCAAGAGGCCACAACAAAGAGAACACAAAGAACAAGTTGTCACTGTCTACCTTGGATTTATATTGAAAAAGAAAAAGACAGGGACAGAGAACAAAGCCATGTAAAAATGAACAAGAACATTTTACGTTACATCAATGGCTGGCTGTAACACCAGCACCCTATCTCCTTTGGGCCACCTCTGAATGATTTTTCACAGCTAATGGGAGAACTGAAGAAATAAATGGCAGAAAATTTAATTGCTTGTGCTAACCCTGAATACAATACTTAAGGCAAAGAACTTAATCTGATGGCTTCATGCACTGAATCAAAAAAGAAAGAAAACACCATGTGTTTATATTTTAATGATTTTCATTTTTAATTAGCGGCTTCAAAGCTTTTTAACAAACCTGTTTGGCCTCTCAAATATCATATAACTTTAATTAGTGTCCATATTTCTTCAATGTTTTAAACAGTTCATTCAGGGCTTGTTCCCCATGGAGTGACAAACATCTTAGTACATGGTGACTAACTTCATTTGAAAATTTGTAGAAACAGAGGTGTTATAAATAAGACTTACATTTTGGTGACTCTGGTTTAAAATTTATTTAATAGGTAACCATGCTCCCTTGGTGATGATGATATTTTTACCAAACTCATTTGGCAAAATTCTCCACAGAGATCATTTGTATTTAACAAAACACATTTGGTGTAATCAAAGCTGTATTTTAATGTCTTCATTCACAGTATTGTCTCATAACATTGACTCTGGACACTGAGAAAAAAGAAACAAACAGTCCACATTTCTCTTTTCTTTTTTTCTGTTTCCTCTGACATTTAGTAGTTTGCCATGACTGCAAAATATGACTTTTCATTTCTTTATACATGATGTTGTAGGTCTTCGCCTAGAAACATTTTACCTCAGCAAGCTTCCCACTCAAGAAGGAATAAGAAGAAGCAACACGGCTGTGGGTGTAGGCTCTGGGTCCATCTAGGTGTTTGAAGGGAAATTTCCTTCCTAATGATAGAAATATATCCAGCTCTTACATTTGAAGGAAGACTGATGTGAAAGATCCAAGTTCAGAGGGAGCAAAATCATCATTCAAGCTGCGTGAACAATTCTCACCATGTGATTGGGACACCAATGACCTTATTGGTTGAATAAACAATCACCCAAAGGTCACGTTGCCCCCACAGAATCATGGCAGTCAAAGCAATGAAAGCAACAGCCAATGTGATAACAGTGACACTGGTTAAAGAATCTAGGGTTTCCCAGGTGGCACTCATGGTCAACCATCCGCCTGCCAACGAAAAAGACACAAGAGATGCAGGTCCTGTCCCTGGGTTGGGAAGATCCCCTAGAGAAGGAAATGGCAACTCACTCACTCCAGTCTTCTTGCCTAGGAAATCTCATGGACAGAGAAGCCTGGTGGGCTACTGTCCATCGGGTCTCAAAGAGTCAGACACAGCTTAGTGACTGAGCATGCACACAAAGAATCTGAAACTCTCATAGCATGGCTTGAGAGTATTTATCTTGGGAAATACGGTGGTGACTGACTGTGGCCATTAGCTTTTTCCTGTTGCGATCTTCCTTTTTTCATTCTGTGTGAGATTAATTTGTGACTGAGATTTATTAGCCTAAAGGAGGCTGGGGCTGATGAGATTTTGCTGATATACTGCGTAGAACACGCATCAAGTCAAAGAGAAAACATGAAAAATTGAAATGATAAAGTTGCATTGCTAGCTTGTTGCTGAAGTAATTGAAGTGGCTTGCGTTGTGCTGTGCTGTTGATGGCTAGAAATAAAATATGTACAAATTTATCTAGATCATCCTTCTGAAGAAAGGAACTACAAAATATTTTCCCTCTCTATTTATGTGTGGAGGAAATCTCCCAATTCTTTTTTTGACAGTGATATTGAAGCAAAACGAAAATGAAACCCACTCAGAATAAGCTCCAGAAGTGAAGCCAGCTATTATCCGTGGAAACAGGCGTAAGGGTTAGCATAGATAATTGAAATATGAGAATAATGTAAAAACAGCCTTTTGTCTATTAGGTGAAACCACAACTCCATATAATTTCTTTTTAATAGAACTGAAATAGCAAAATGAATTCAATTTTTTTTAACCTACCCAACTTGTCCTCTGATGGAGATTCTAATTATCAGTGAAATGCCTAAAAAAATACATATGGAGCAGAATATTTTTAAAAAGGAAGAAAAAAGCAAGGGCCGTGAAGCACTAGGATTCAGCTCCAAAAGTACGGGGACCTTCCGCTCATGGACGTGTCCCTCGTGCCTGGGCTGTGCTGGCCATGAAGGGGGCCCGGTGGGCCTTTGCTGAATTAACAAAGTGCACAGCCTTCTTCTGCTGAGCACTGAGCAGTCAGTGCGGGTAGGAGCACAAATATTTCTCCACTGTTGCAAATCATTTGGCCATTAAATGTGCCCCCATGGAAATCTGGGGCTTTAGAGGGTGTCCACAGGAACAGGACTCTGGATGGCAGTCCACAGCTCAAGTCTAGTGGGCGCAGATGTTCCGTGACGGCAGAATGACCCGAGAAGAAGCAGTCCCCGACACCCACCATCTCCAGAGGGGCAGAGATTTCCGAGCTGGGAGACGCTCTGCCTCCGAGGCCCATGATGATCTTCCAGGACCGCTCCACCACCTCGATCCTTGAGTTCTTTAGTTACTCAAAGAGGTGACATTGAGCAGGTATTACAGGCCCTTCACGTGCGTGTTTGCTCAGTCACTTCAGTCACGTCTGACTCTTTGCGACCCCATGGACTGCAGCCCACCAGGCTCCTCTGTCCATGGGATTCTCCAAGCAATAAAACTGGAGTGGGTTGCTGTGCCCTCCTCCAGGGGATCTTCCCGACCCAGGGATCAAACCCATGTCTGTTACGCCTCCTGCACTGGTAGGCGGGTTCTTGGCCTCGAGCGCCACCTGGGAAGCCCAGCCCTTCACAGAACTGAGCACAGGAGAGCCGCGACGTCACTGTTCCCTCAGCCTCTTTTAACCTAGTAGTCTCATGCATGAGAACGAAGGTGTAAATTATCCAGATGCCATTGAAGGGGGGGAAGAGCACACGCACATACACACAAATTGAGGGAGATTTGTTCAAGTGAACACATTTCACCGCGCTGAGGGAAGGCTGTAGGAGCTGGGCGCATGCCGTCGGCGCCGGCTTTTGGAAGAGGGCCGGGAGGTCTTTCCTGTCCCAGCGGGAATCACTGCCTTCGCTTCAGCCTGCCCTCCTCAGAACCCTGACAGCGAACCCGCCGCCTCTGTCCCCAAGGTGTGTCCACTGTCAAGGCCCCAGGGAAAACCTTCATCCTGAGAAGAATCTGTCACGGTTTTAGTTCTCCATTTCAGTTCTCCTCACAGCAGTCTGTGCTTCAAAGCGCGCCCCAAACAAAACATACGGCCCATTTCCTGAACAAGGCCCAGCCGGGCGGCATTATGGCCCCACAGTCTCCTAAGACAGCCCCAGACGGCAGCAGGGGGTACCTGAGACCCTTCTCTGCACGGGTCTCTAGAAGGACCTCAGAGTCCCAAACTGCCCAAGACTGGAGAAGCTTCTCGACAACAGGAAAATGGCTGAGTGCTGGTTCCCGTTCCTGCACTGTGTGACCGCGGGCCAGTCACCTGCTTATCCTGAGGCTCATTCTGCTCACGTGACCTGCACTGCGTGACCGCGGGCCAGTCACCTGCTTATCCTGAGGCTCATTCTGTTCACGTGACCTGTGGAAACCCAACAGAAACCCCTGCGGAGGTTTCCGTGGTGACTGACCGTGAGACACGCGGCCCACATAAAGTGCTGGTACACGCTACAGCCTGGACGAGCCTTGAAAACATCATGCTGAGAGACAGACACCGCTTACAAAGCCCACACATTCTGATGCCCTTCATGTGAACGTGCGGAGTGGAGAAATCTGCACCGACAGCACGTAGGCTAGTGGCTGCCGGGGCGGAGAGAGAGAGGCGGGGCACAGAGTGTCCTCCGCGGTGATAAAAACGTTCTGAGGTTGACTGTGGTGATGGCTGCACATGGCGAAGAAACTAAAAGCTGTGAATTGTACAGTTTAAATGGGTAAACTGTAAAAATATGAATTATATTTCAACAAAGCTGTCCTTAAAACAATCCTTAGCACCATGCCAGCCACGTATCTAATATTCGAAGAATGTCAGCCATTATCATTTATTAATTCGTTCAAAAGGTATTTATTTAGTTTCTAATATAATTCTGGCACTTCTAATATATCTCCGTTCTTCTTGTTCTTCTTATCATTTGTGTATCATTTTTACATTTGAAATTTTGCATGTCTGTGAAATATGCAAAGATGTTAATAATGCAGGAAAAGTAAAGTTTGACTAAATTGCCTCATTAAAAAGATAAAATTAATTTAGGTGAGTAAGTTGTTTTAGATGTAAAGTTTTTACCTGAGAAGTAGTCATGAAAACCTTGGACCCTTATAGGCACCTTAAGAATACCAACAAAATAAAAAGTCTTAATTTATTCAGAACTAGAGTTAATTTATTTACAGTCAACTTGGAAAGTTTTCTAAATGAGAAATACATAATTTAGTGACAGCAGAGCAATTCTGTTTCTGCAGATTCGAGCATTTCAGATTTAAGAAACACAGAAATGAAATGCTGCATTGACTGGTTTAAGCCCAACAACAAACAAACAAAATCTAAAAGCCATTTTTGAGTCTCAGAAGACATAAGACAATTATTCTAAGTAGCTCTGCAAATGCCATCACCTCTACTATATTTTCCATGACTTGCATAAAATAATCAAATTCTTCTACTTTTGGCCTTTCTCTTCACCTTCAATCACTCTCATGTCTTCCACCAAAGACTGCAGGTAGTGGATAAAATAATAGATTTGAAACCAAAAATGAAAGAAAAGAGAAGGAAAGAAAGAGCTGTAAAAATCTATCTCCAAATGAGAAATTCTTTTACAAAAAAACATTTGCATGTACTTCGGCAAGTGCAGAGATTTAAATGGTGTTGGGCTATGCCAAGCTGGCATGCATGCCCGCTCAAAGCTGGTTGTTTTAACCATAATTGGGACCCTGAGCACAAAAGAGAACAAAGAAGCAAACTAAAAAGACAAAGCAGCCAGCCGCCAGCTTGCCCCTGGTGAATCCTAACTCTATTTTTTATTTCAGATCAGATAGGCGGCTCACTGGAGAGCTCCCTCGACTTTCCAGTAAATTCTCGGAAACCAGGGCCAAATGCAAAGCATTTGAAGGCACCTATAAAATCCAGTTTCTCCTAGAAATTCACTGACACCTTGGTTGCTGGGGCCAGAACCCAGATGAAAAAGTACATCTGTGCTGATGAAAGATTTTTATTCTAAAACAATGCTCTCCAGGTGTCCTCTCTTTATAAACACTCCACGGGTTTGTCCCTTCACACTGTTTTCTAAACCACCAACAGCCACTGAAAAAAAGGAGGAAAATTTCCCTAAAAATATGGTATCCCAGGAAGTAATTTTTTCCTTATAGACATATTCAGAATTCCTTCCCAAGCAGATTCTGAAGCAAAACAAAGAAACCAAGCAGACAGAAAGTAAGAATTAACACAAGGTCGAGGAACAAATTGCCCATGTGGATCACACTCATTTCTTTTCTCCTTGAACACATGGCCAACTTACTTAGCCTGCTATACTAACAACATAGTAAATTTAAATCATTTAAATTCTTTAATAATGATAACAATAATAATAGTAATCACAAGTGAGCTTTGGCTTCTATTAAGACAAATATTTTTGACTAATTGCCTGTATTACTGATATAACTATGTCCCTGTAAACAGAGCTACATTTATCTTAATATGCTTATTTGTCAGGAAGTCTTTTTTGAAGTATGTTGTTGTTGTTGTTTAGTCTAAAAATCGCATTGTCCATGAGATTTCCCAGGCAAGAATTCTGAGTTGGTTACCATTTCCTTCTCCGGGGGCTCTTCCCCACCCAGGGATCAAACCTGTGTTTTCTGCATCGGCATGAGGGTTTTTTGTTTTTGTTTTTTTACCACTAAGCCACCAGGGGAAGCCCCTTATTGAAGTGTTGCTGTTGAGTTGCTAAGTCATGTCTGACTCTTTGCAACTCCAAGGACTGTAGCCCGCTGGGCTCCCCTGTTCATGGGGTTCTCCCAGCAAAAATACTGGAGTGGGCTGCCATTTCCTTCTCCACTTATTGAAGCATAGTTGGTGTATAATATTATATAAATTGCAGATGTACAATATAATGATTTACAATTTTTAAAGACTATATTCTATTTATAGTTACTAATAAATATTTGCTATATTCCCTGTGTCGTACAAGATTCTTGACAAGTGCCTTCTTCTATGGTTTTAACTTTATGATAGCTTGCTAGCTAAACTCAACCCTAAGTTTCTTGAGAAAAGTGACTGCTTTTTGTTACTTATTTGTTTTCATTCCCTCTTCCCTCACACAGTGCTTGGCACATAGTATGGCTTCAGAAACTGCTTCCAAAATATCTGTGTTACTGATGCATAGTTGGTATCATTTTAAGGCAACTACTCTCAAAAAATGTCAGCTTAAAACCATTAAAAATTTCCATGGATTGATGCCCAAATTATAATTGATAAAGGATCTTCACTATGCTTCCCCTTCTCAGTAGGTTTTGAAAGCTGTTGGAAAAGATGTTGATGCTGGGAAAGATTGAAGGCAAAAGGAGAAGAGGGCAGCAAAGGATAAAATGGTTGAATAACATCACACATTCAATGGACATGAACTTGGGCAAACTCCAAGAGATAGTGAGGGACAGGGAGGCCTGGTGTGCTGCAGTCCATGGGGTCGCAAGGAGTCTGACACGACTTAGAGGCTGAATAACAACAACAACAGGAAGAGGGAAAGTCATTCATGGTCATTTTATTCCATTTTGGCAAAATGTTTCCTGTTACTTTGGGGACTGTAATGTGATGAGAATATCTAGCTGGTCGACTACCATCTCTCCAAATTGTATTTGCCCACTATTTCCGTTTTACTCCCAGATCCATTTTACTCCCAGAACCCCGCCGTCAAGGGAACCCAGAATGGTAGATAAATATGCAGATACAGGCCTTTCCTCTTTGCTTGCAGTCCAAGGCGCTGACAGTGAGCCTGGCGTCAGGATGGAATGCGTGCCCTGGGCTCCTGACAATTGCTGGATCCACGCTCCGTCTCTCTCTCTCATATGCTTCATTCTTTGCTTTCTGTTAAGGATATGTATTGACTTTGCGGAACACTGCAGTGAGCTGTAAATGATGCATTTAATGAAAAATCCTTGCCCAGCACTTTGAAAGAGAACACAACAATGTAGGGCGATCATTGCTGGGCAGTGATGGGTGTTGTAATATCACATTCATCTGTTTCACCGGCAAGAGAGACACGCTGATTGGCAATATTTCAAGGGCATGTAGTAAGAAAACATCAACTGATATTTTAATCATATTCATTATTTGCTGTTTCTCCTCTCCCTGTCATGGTAATCGTTGACTCTTTAAAGATCGGGGTCTTGTATTTCCCTCTTAGCTGCGTCGAAGTTGTGTGGGCAGTCTGATTCGATGCCAGCACCAAGAGACGATGATGCTGGGCACCGAAGGCGCGGAGGGGTTCGTGGCGAAGGTCCGGGGCTGGCCTTGGTGTTGCTCGGCAGACGAAGTGCAGTGGGTTTTTTTCTGACTGCAAAATTCAAAATGGGGCTCAAGGTATTTGTTTCATCTACACCAGAGAAGGCAGACCGAGTGGCGAGGCTTTTGCTGAACTGGAATCAGAAGATGAAGTCAAACTGGCCATGAAAAAAGACAGGGAAACTGGGACACAGACATATTGAAGGATTCAAATCAAACAACGTTGAAATGGATTGGGTGTTAAAGCATACTGGTCCAAATAGTCCCGACGTGGCCAATGATGGCTTTGTATGGCTTAGAGGACTCCCCTTTGGATACAGCAAGGAAAAAATCGTTCAGTTCTTCGCAGGGCTGGAAATCATGCCAGATGGGCTAACATTGCCAGTGGACTTCCAGGGGAGGAGTACCGGGGAGGCCTTCATGTGTTTTGCTTCACAGGAAATAGCTGAAAAGGCTCTAAAGAAACTCAAGGAAAGAATAGGGCGCAGGTACATCGGAATCTTTAAGAGCAGTGGAGCTGAAGTTAGAAGTCACTGTGACCCACTACGGAAACCTATGGCTGAGCAGTGGCCAGGTCCCTATGACAGACCTGGGGCTGGCAGAGGGCATCACAGCACGGAAGAGGAGCTGGCTTCAGAAGGACGAGGCGTGGTGCTTACCGTGGAGGTTATGGAGGCTATGATCATTATAATGGCTATGGATTTGGGTCAGATAGATTCGGAAGAGACCTCAATTACTGTTTTTCAGGAACGCCAGATCACAGATACGGGGATGGTGGCTCTACTTTCCGGAGGACACCGTGGAACAGGACACTCTGCACACACACAAGGATTACCTCACAGAGCTACTGAGAACGGCACTTATAATCCTTTCTCACCACCCAACCCTGTGAGAGTACATATTGAAATTGGTCCTGATGGCAGAGTAACTGGTGAAGCAGATGACGAGTTTGCAACGCATGAAGATGCTGTGGCAGCTATGTCAAAAGACAAAGCAAATATGCAATGCAGATATGCAGAACTCTTCTTGACTTCTACAGCAGGAGCAAGCGGTGTTGTTTATGCAAACCAGTCCAGTTATGGTGGCCTGGCCAGCCAGCAGCTGAGTGGTGGTTATGGAGGCGGCCATGGTGGCCAGAGCAGCATGGGTGGACATGACCAAGTTTTACATGAAAATCCAGCAGTTTTTCCATCAAACATTGCATAGGCAGCCAAGGAGCAGTGAATACCAGCTACTGCAGTCGTGGAAGCCGAACATCTGTGGGCGTGGACGGAATGGGGGGATGTCTAGCATGTCCAGTACAAGTGGTGCATGGGGAATGTCATTGATCCTGATCACTGACCTTGGTCAACATTTTTTAAAAGAAAAACTTAAGTTGTAGCTGTTTTGTAATACAAGTTTGTGATTTATGCTTACTCTAAGTGGAAATCAGGATTATTTTAAAGACTTAAGGTTCGGTATTTTTAAACACAAACATTCATCTAGGATGTACCAACCAGGTTGAGTAAACTATTACTGTTAAATAATCTTCAGCTTTTCTCAAGTTAGTTCTATTGTAGGATGTACTTAAGCAGTAAGTGTATTTGGGTTAAAGCAGGTGAATTATGTTAAATGTTGCTCTTACATCACATTACATTGAATGATGGATGCATGTTGAAAGACATGCTTTTGTGTAAAACTCAACACAGGAGCTGTGTCTATTAAAAGTGAAACATTTGGCATGTTAATTCTAGTTTCATTTAATAACCTCTATGGTACATAAGCTTACACTTTTTTTTAAGTTAATGGGGGAAATTTGACATGCAATACCAATACGTTAGCATTTTGGTCTTGGTGTTTGTATGAAATTCTGATTTAAATTTTTCATTGTACTGTGATTTTTCTCTTAGGTGTATTTCGCTAAGTGAAACTTGTCGAATAAATCTTCCTTTTAGGGAAAAAAAAAAAAAAAAAAAGTCAGTGACTTTTGTCTGAATGTCCCAAATCCCATATTCTGAAAAAACACTAAAGAGTTTTGAGTGACTTACTTTTTGTAGGAATTATATTAAAATTTTGATTTCCATGGAGCACTGTTGTTACTGCCACCATTCTTGCATTTCAAAATCAAACTTCTGGTTATTGAAAAGACTTGTTTCTTCCAGTTTCTTCTTTCTTTCTATTTCTCTCTTAAAACACAAACAAAATAAACAGGGCTTGCTTGGCCTTCTCCAACAATTCCAGGAAGAACCATGTGAGTGACAAAGTCCACCAGAAATAGCCAGCTGATGGTGACGGAGACTCTGCCCGCAGAGCCAGCTCTGAAGGAGCCCCTGGAGATGCTCGGGGCCCCCGGCTCCGGCCCCCTGCCCCCGCCGCCGTCGTTCGCAGCCGTTTCCCCGGTGCGGCCGCTGGACTTCCTATCGCGCGCAATGAGCACGCACAGGGCCCGGCACACTGGGCGCGCGTTTCCCGCGGCAGCCCGACCGGCAGGCACCAGCCGGTGTGTTGAGAGAGGCCTCCCTTCCTGACCAGGTCTGGGACCAGAGCCGCAGGCGCAGGAACAACCGCCGCGGGCCGCACCCCGGGCCTGGGGCGGCGACTCTCGGCCTGCGTCCCGGTGGGCCGAGCTCGGGGCCTGGGCAGGAGCGCTGGTTCGTGATGACAGGCGGTGGGCACACAAGCCTGCCTGGCCCGCGACGGGGCAGGCTGCCCCGCGCTCCCCGGAGGTCCCCTTGCGTTCCTCCTGCCTGAGGCTCACCTTCCTGCAGACGGCATCGTCCTCGGCTGCCCAGCTTCCAGCTGCCTCCTCTTCTCATCAACAGTCCGTCCAAACTGCAGCCCATATCTGTTCTTAACTGAAGTTACCCTTCACTGTGTTAATTAAGGAGCACGCTTTCTCCTGGGCCTTTTTTTTTTTTTTTTTTACGTAATCCAACCACTAGAGCGCGTTTCCAAGTGAAGACAAAAATATTCTCTACATGATACGTAAAGATTTGGCCAATTTTGAAAGGGGAAAAAAATTAGTCAACTGTGGCCTGGGTGTCGCAGACATGAAATAACTGCTTGACAGGATTTTGTTGCTGTTTGTTACTTTGGCTTGACATAGATGGAGTATGAGCTACAGAGACGGTCACTCGTTTTTTTCTATTTATGTCTAACTTTGACAGGTTTCCTGGAGTCTCCTGAGTGGCACGCTGCATCTCCAGCCAGCCTAGAGCATGGCTGGGTCTTCAGAGAAACCTAATTAAATTTGTGATTAAAAATATCTTAGTTTTAAGTGTATATAACTGTAGAAATGTTATCATGTGGAGATCCATACAGGATGACTAGAATCCTATTACATTCAAATATTAGAGATTCCCTCGTGTTCATAAGTTTTTTTTTTTTTAATTTAAATGATTCCCTTTATTTCCTATCACTGGATAAATTATAAAATAATTCATCTATAATTTATAGATTTATCTTTTTCCAAGAACTGTAGGCTGCATCAGTTTCTCACAACTCAATATGCTTATGTTCCATTTTATTGAAGTCATCACTTGTTCTATCTATACTTTTCTATTTGTTTTATCCATCTTACTAGTACTTTCGGACTCTAATAAATCACACATGGAGTCGTATCCGACTTTTTGTGACTCTATGGACTGTAGCCCGCCAGGCTCCTTTGTCCATGGAATTCTCTAGGCAAGAACCCTGGAGTGGGTAGCCATTCCCTTCTCCAAAATCACACATAGTCTTCCACATTCCAGCTGTACTGGGCTAAAGAGGCCACCTCAGATCTTGTTTTTGTGGACTTTGTCTCGAAAGAGAGCCGCCTTTTGGTCACTTCTGCTTGCCTCCTCTTTCCCTGACAATCCTTCCTGCTTGACTTGAACAATATGTTGCTCTGTGTCGCTGGGGAGACGGGATGTCCTCACTTCCTCCTGACACTTTTCCTGGGTGAATGGGATCTCCTCAGGAGCGTGAGGCTGGCTTCCGGTAGAAGCCTGCTGCATGAAACACTTCCTGCGACTTCGACGCTTTGATCTCGCTTTTCTACTTCCTCAAGCTTTTTAAGGACGATTTGAATGTTCTCACTCTAAATCCCTCAATTTCTATTTTGTAAGTTCAAACATTCTTTGACACGTCTTAATGAGACGTCTCTGGCTTTCCCTGTAAGATGTTCAGCCTTTATCTCCCCTCTCCATGGTCTCCCTCGCCAAGTCCCTTGGGTTGCCCGTCTCTTCCTGCTTTCCAGAACATTGTTATTCTGCAGACATTCCTTTTTGTGGATAGGTAAAACAAAAAGCGCGCCCCCTGGTTATCACATTCCATTCCCCAAACAGAGGATTGTACAGAATCCAGTAACATCTCACCACTATTTAGAGCCTGTAGCAAAACATGTCATTAAACTTGCCCCGAGTTCCCATAGAGATCAACAGAAAATTTTCAACAAATAAAACTAAATATGTGTTTTCTAATAATTGATTGTCAATGTCCAATATTTATTTTTTCTACATCTTTACTTCCATTTCTATTTGGCCTCTTTTATCACTCTAAACTGCAAGTCTAAACTCTTACTATCCTCGATCGTGTTGAATGAATTTTCAATACTTTCCATTTTCTTACAATTTTAGTATGTTTGCCTTTGTTTGAGGATCACGTAGTATTTTTGGTATAATTCTTACATTTCATGTATTGACTCTTTTTTTCTTATTACCAGTGGGACATTTTCTGCATATGTTAATGTGGCATTTAGGCTACCCAATATTTCTTTTCCACCTTTACAATCTATCACCCTTAAACGAGATAACTGGTTATCTCCCTGCTTTTTGCCTCTGAAAAAATATCTAAAACCCACAATATGGCAAGGGCTAAGACACACTTCTTATTCCTGTCATTTTTTCTCTCTCCACCATTGAGAGTAAAGATGGATGTCTTTTATTTCTGTGTAGACTCTTCATACATTACAGCAACTTGGCTGGCACACACAGCTTTGAATGATCTTAAAGAAAAACTGTGTTCGCTAGATGCAAAAGTTGTTCTTGGTCTAACCCTAACGAAATCGCCTCCTTTGGCGCCTTCCTTTGTTTCTTCCCTAAGACCAGCATCAGCCATCTGACTGCCACCACGTAAACAAGATCTGGAGAAGAGCTTCGAAACCTGTTTAACGCCCACTGGTACTGCCAAGCTTTCCAGCAGGCAGAATTCTCTCACAAATTCTGTGTAATCAGCATTGGAAATATCAATGAAATCACATTTTACTATCTGCCTTCTCCTCCTTCTCTCTACAGATCATCTCACTTCCCCCACCACGTTGCCATGAAGAACGTTGAATATTTTGTTCACCTCAGCTTCCAAAATGCAGAAAGAAACCATCTAAGTTAGAAATGCTTGCCATGCCTAAGAACTTGATCACATTGCTAACTTGGAGCTGAAAGTAAGTGATATTTCAAAAGACGCTATCACTGTTCTTTGCAGAATTGTCTCAGTGAGAGGAAACTAACTGGCTTCCTTTAAAACATACATGCACACACACACACACTTCACACACTCAGACGCTCTTAGTTCTTTCTCCCTTGGTGATTATGCCTGTCCTCTCAGCCTGGAGTATCTGAGTTTAACTTTATAAAGTGAGCTGGGTTTACCCAGTGAAAACAGGCAGATGATCAGGAAAATCCCCAAGAGCAGTGCCTCTCAAGGAACCTGAGTTGGAACAACAAGATCCAGCGGACCCTCCCCTCATGGAGACCCTACTTCATCTCTACTCTCAGAGACCGAACATTTCTTGGCCATGAACTGCTTTACTTCTTTAGGCTTTCTTCCGTCATTTCTCCACAACCTTTCATCTCCAAGTGTAGCTCTTCCTGCTCTAAAAGCAGTTCTTAAAAGTACTCCATTGTTCACATTACTAACTCTTTCAGCCCCATTTAATCTATTTGTTTTCCTCTCCAGTCGAGCACCCCTTCTCTGCTTGCAAATCAGATGGATTTGCCATTGCTCGACTTCTTTTCTTTATCAGCTTCATCCTATATATAAATCTTCCTTTATTGCTCTTTGATTTCTGTTATTCATGCTCTAATTTCCTCATTGTTTTCCTATACAAATAAATTTCTTCTTTGAAAGCCTTTAATCTCATCCCCCGTCTTGCAAACATTCTCTCTCTTGCTGAATTAAGACATTCCCACCCTTCCATGATTTTTTAAAGAGTTTCAGCTTTTACATAGTCTAAAGTGAACTTATTCCTCCACCACAGATATTAACTAAACTTTCCTGATTCTAATTAACTTGACTTTTATCTTTAAAATAAAAGGAAAATGCATTATTCATTCAGAGGTTAGGAAACTTTTTTCCAAAAACCAGGTGGCAGGGGCTCTAGTCGTTTAAGGTCTCATTCCAGGGGGTCCTCCCAGAGGGTCCTCCCAAAGGGCCACAGACACGCCCTTCTTCCTCACAAAGACTCTAAGCCTTCCGTATAAAGAGATCATCGCCGTGTTCTTGTTTGCCACACCTGAAAGACTTCTGCTAGCAGAATATTTACTGGAATAATTTCTTAAACTGTACCCATAATCCATTTGTCTTCGGACTCTGGTAAAATGAGTTAAGCTCAGTAAATCTCACTGTCCTTGTCTATGGGGATAGTAATAGTAGCTACCTTAAATTGTGATGATGCAATTTAAATATGTATACAAATGTTAGGTACCGTCTCAGTCCCATAGTAAACAAGCGAAAAACGTCAGACCGAGATATTATTAGATGGGGAAACAATGGAAACAGTGACAGACTTTATTTTGGGGGGCTCCAAAATCACTGCAGATGGTGACTGCAGCCATGAAATTAAAAGACACTTGCTCCTTGGAAGAAAAGCTATGACCAACCTAGACGGCATATTAAAAAGCAGAGACATTACTTTGCCGACAAAGGTCCATCTAGTCAAGGCTATGGTTTTTCCAGTATTCACGTATGGATGTGAAAGTTGGACCATAAAGAAAGCTGAGCATCGAAGAATTGATGCTTTTGAACTGTGGTGTTTGAGAAGACTCTCAAGAGTCCCTTGGACTGCAAGGAAATCCAACCAGTCCATCCTAAAGGAAACCAGTCCTGAATATTCATTGGAAGGACTGATGTTGAAGCTGAAACTCCAATACTTTGGCCACCTGATATGAAGAGCTGACTTATTGGAAAAGACCCTGATGCTGGGAAAGATTGAAGGTGAAAGAGAAGAGGACGACAGAGGATGAGATGTTTGGATGGCATCACCAACTCAATTGGACATGGGTTTCAGCAAGCTCCGGGAGTTGGTGATGGACAGGGAAGCCTGGCGTGCTGCAGTCCATGGAGTTGCAAAGAGTCAGACATGACTGAGCAACTGAATTGAACTGAACTGAGATATTATTATCATTGGTGTCATCATCAGCTCTGTCATATATCAACTGTAGTCCTTCTTTGTTAAGTGAAAATTCCTGGACTGTCATTCTAATTCCATCTCCCCTCAGTTTTGGTTCTCTATCCCCAAATACTCTTTTTCTTTTCTAAAAATATCTCCATCCCCAAAGAAGCCCCAATTGCTCCTAGTGTTTTATTTCTGGAAAGAATGGTGAGAATTTTTAGTCCTAAACATGCTAAGTAAAATCACAACAAATTTCTCCTGGGTCCTGTCCCTTTTTCTCCTATAAGATCTCCAAAATAAATCTATTTTCTTTATTTATCTAAAGTTCACATTGAACTTCTAATAGGGAAAAATTGGGTTTATTGAAAAATATTTCCCTTGGATTCATCCTAATTGAGCTCATAGGGTACCTAGCCATATAACCTCTCTTTGGACAGCTGTTCCTGCCCCTTGTTAAAAGAATTCTTGCAACAAATATGCCTTTGATGCCATGTTTATGGTGCTCCCCTCCTCTTTCACAAACTTCCCAGATTTTCCTTAGTTCTCTATTTTATCCCTTTCTACCTACAGCACATGAGAAGCAAAACAGACAGAGCAGCCATTAGGACTGCAATCATTCTTTTTCCTCCTCATCCTTCTCCACCCTCACCCAGCTTTTCAGCTTTCTACTGCCTCCTTCTTGTCAAGCTCCCACTGTAACAGACCGTAACCTGGCTAAAACGTCACACCCAAAAGCCTCTGTTCCAAAACAGGGCATTCACGCAGATAACTGACCCCAGGAAGCTGTAAGGATCGGACCCACCCCGAGCTGTAACAGACTATGTCTACTTCTTGGGCCTCTTTTGCAATTTTAGTAATGTCTACAGCCTCTTTCTGGGAGATCTCTCAGCTGAAACTGCTTTGAGCTCCTGACCACACTGGGAGGTAGTTCTATCAGATGTTAGACTCATAGATGAGAAAGTGCGCTGCTGCTGCTAAGTCACATAGGTCGTGTCCGACTCTTAGCGACCTCATGGACTGCAGCCTACCAGGCTCCTCTTTCCATGGGATTTTCCAGGCAAGAGTACTGGAGTGGGGTGCCATTGCCTTCTCCATGAGAAAGTGCAATCAAAAGAAAGGAAGAACTTGACGAAGGTCCACTGAATGATAGAAAAAGCAATACATTCATGATCCCACCACTTTTCCTACAAGAGAAAGGGAACATTTTTCAAGTATTTTCAACAGGACGGCTCAGTGCACATCGGCCTTGAGTGGAAAACCATTTTCGTTTTTTTGTCTTCCCCCACCTGTTATTCCACAGGGACAAAGCTTGCTCCTCCTTCCAAGAGCAAGAATCAGACTGATTGGCTCCGTAAAGTTGATTTGGTTCATGAATCCGCACGAAAAGGAGAAATACCCGCTATGCACATCAAGAGGAAAGATGGTGTGACTTTGGGCAGGTTCTTTAGATACTCTGCGTGCATCTGTGCTAAGTCACTTCAGCCGTGTCCAATTCTTTGTGACCCCATGGACTGTAGCCCTCCAGGTTCCTCTGTCCATGGGATTCTCCAGGCAAGAATACTGGAGTGGGTTGCCATTTCCTCCTCCAGGGATTTGACCCTCTACATCTGAGTTTTCTCAATAATAAAATAAGAGTGCTGAGTCTGACTGTTTCTAAGACCCCTCGTGTTGAAACATTCTGTGATATTATTATTTTAATAATGATTCAAGTAATACTGAAAACAATATTTCAGTCTCCTTTCTTAACAAACATGATATTTAAAAAGCAGAGAAATGTGTATAACTCATTTATTAATAATAATGGATCATCTTTAACATATGCTTATCATGTGCCAGTGCTAAATAATTGTTATGTTAATCCTTGTAAGAACACTATGTAGCTCTATTTATACCCATTTTACAGATGAGGAAATAAAGGCACAAGATTAAATAACTTGCTCAAGGTCACAGGCAAGTGGCTGAGCCAAGATTTAACTCAGACAGTGAGACTTCGGGGGCAGCCACCACCACTTTCCACTGCTTTCACTTTCTTAATGCCCTTCAGTGAAAGAAAAATAATAATTAGCAGCTATTAACTTTTCAGATACAGCACTAATCCACTAAATCACGTACAACTTTGCCTTTAATAGGTTATCAATAAGCACTTCTAGAGCTGTTTCTGGTAATTATTTGCTGCGTAAGGATTTCAGAATAATGTCAAGAATACATGCATTCCCCATCCTGAACCCCCCTCCCACCTCCCTCCCCATCCCATCCCTCTGGCTAAATCCATGGCTGATTCATGTCAATGTATGGCAAAAACCACTACAATATTGTAAAGTAATTAGCCTCCAACTAATAAAAATAATTAGGAAGAAAATTTAAAAAGAGAGAGAAAAAAAGAATAATGTCAAGAATAACAAATAGTTTTTTTTAACTTACAAAACGGCTGGCAAATTGAGTTTCCTTCATCTGTAAAACCTCGTCACATACAATTAGTCATCCTATTCTATACCTTATTTTTAGGCTGCTTTATGTTCTCTTAACATTTGGTGCAGTTGAATATCAAAAATCACAGCAATTTTATCTCTGAGGAGTTACTTACCAGAGGCTCATGTTCAAATATTAATTGACAGTCCATGCTAATTTTAGGAATTAATGCTTTTATAAATAACACATACCTTGCCCAGCTTTTAAAGGATTTGTTAGGAACAAGGAGTGATCATTATGCATGTGTATCATCCTGAGTGTCCATGTGAGTTGAACAGTGACTATATTTCCAACATTTTTTCTGCCATTTACTCTCTTCTTTGAAAAAACATCAAAACTAAATGATAGGCCAAACCCATATGTTGTTAAAACACAGAAATTCCCGCTCAGTTACCGGCAACTTACATTTTTTCTATGAAGATACAACATTTAATATTATTATTACTCTCATTTTTGAATTATTAAGTCATTTTGCGTGACGCTTGCAGTATGAATAACAATAATGAAAGTAAAAAAAGAAATTAAAGTGTACCTCCCAACGATACACCACTTGGAAGTGAACTATAAAAATGAAAATTCTTGAATGATTGCTGTGTTTCAGCAGAGCACAACTCGGGTGTCTCAAACAAGGTTATAAATACGCATTGTGACCTTTGTGCGTTCATGCTGTGTTTCACAGGTACTTCTTACAGGAGGAATATCTGAGGGGCTGAACAGGAAGCTTAACTTACAACCATCAGCCTCTTCACTGTACATGGAATGACATAATTAAAGGACATGCACTCTGCCTTCATACCACGAAAGCTGTCACGGTTATTATACCCAGGCCAAGATTGGGATTTGATAACAAAACAGACTTCTGTAACTGAATCTAGGACATTATACAAACCATAACTCATGTAGTCTGGGGTACCATGTAGTCTAATATTTAATAACAAACTATAATTATTACAAAATAATAATAAACAATAATTCATTACATATTAAGTTATTTTATATTTATAATAATAAATAATGTTTAATGAATCATTAAATAATAAACATTATTTTATAATAATAAAATATAATAAATAGTATATTTGACAATAATATATTAATATAAATAATAATAAATTTTAAAATGTTTACAAGTAGTAAACATGCTGATTATCCCTCTGTATTGGTTTTCTATCACCGTTATAACAAATAACACAAGTTTAGTGGTTTAAAGCAGCACCAGTTCATTATCTTATGGTTCTGGAGATCAGAAGTCTCACATGTCACTGGAATAAAATCAAGGTGTCAGAAGAGCTCTGTTCTCCTCTGAAGGAGCTCCAGGAAAACATTTCCTTGCCTCTTTCATTTCCCATGTCTGCTCACATTCCTTGGCTCATGGCCCCTTCCACCATCTTCAAAGCCAGTGTTGGCCAGTAGGGTCATTACAGCACGTACTCTGTCACTGTCTCTCTCATCTCCCGTTTAAGGACACATGATGGCATTGAGCCATCTGGATAACATGGATAAATCCCCCTTTTCGAATGTCAGCGGATTACCACCCTGCGTTCCCCTAGCCATGTAACCTAACATAGTCACAGTTTCTGGGGAGCAGCACTTAGACATCTTGGAGGGACCATTATTCTGTCCCCCACACTTTCTAAGGAATTAAAATGCAACCTTGATAAACAGTCCTGAGTTCACATGAGAAGGTATTTTTCAGATCTCAGAGAGGAGATCTATTCCAGCCAAGAGGTTTTCCAGCCGAGCCCATCATGAGCTCCAACGGATGCTTGCATCTGCTCAGACACGTCTAGGATCAGAAGTCATCTTCAGGCCCAGACATGCTCTTTTTTCCAATGCCAACTAATAAGGGACATGGGAGAATTTTTGTAGTTTGCCTACCCAAACCCAGCATAGCCAGGATCAATATTTTGCAATTCCTCATTTTCTCTGATGCCCCACATCAATTGTTTTTTTATTCCATTCAGTAAACTGTTATCTAGTGCCAACAAAATGCCTGGCAGCATGCGAGGTGCTGAAATACAAAGAGAAAAAAATGCAAAGCATATTCTTGAGGATCTCACTGTGTGTATGTCACATACATGCATGTGCACGCATGTGAGTTGTTGTTTAGTCACTAAGTGCTAAGTTGTGTCTTACTCTTTGCGACCCCATGGGCTGTAACTCACCAGGTTCCTCTGTCCATGGGATTTCCCAGGCAAGAATACTGGAGTAGTTTGCCATTTCGTTTTCCAGGGGATCTTCCTGACCCAGGGATCGAACCCGGGTCTCCTGCATTGGCAGGCAGATTCTTTACCAGTGAGCCCCCAGGGAAGCTCATGCATGTGTGTATGTGTATATGTGTGTGTGCATATTTGTGTCACGTGTGTATGTGATGTGTGCTTGTGGGTGTGGGTGTGAGAGAGTTGCTGAGACAGAGCATTGAGGACAGGCAGAAAACACTATTTCAGTGGACTGTTGACACACGCGCTATGCCTCTTTTCTCTCTGCTCCCCTTCCCCGGTCCTGCAGCCACACGCCTGGCCCAGGCCATTATCACACTTTGCTTCGGCTACTGCGAGTCTCCCCACTGGTCCCCTTTCTCTCAGTCTCCCACTTCTGATACCTTCCACACTCAAATATACACACAGCTGTAGCTGTGTCACTCCCGGCCTCAAAAGCGACACCTTCTCCATGGCCTATGGAAAAAAGTAAGGACTACTCCACATGCTCTCCAAAGCCCTCTGGGGTCCTCCTACCTTCCTCATTTTATGTCCTTTTAATACTATGTGTATTTGGGCTGACCACAATCACAGAAGTCCCGCAAAACTGCCCTGTGCTTTCCCAGGCCACTCGACTCTTTTGCCAATATCCATTCCTCAGAAGTAATATCCATTCTTCAGAACACGGCAGGCTGCAATCCATGGGGTTGCAAAGAGTTGGACACGACTGAGTGACTAAGTATGCATGCATTCATTGCATAGACCAACCATCACTGCTTCCACAGAACGGTCTTCTGTCCCTTCTCCACTGAAAATAATCTGTCTCTACCTGGGGTCCTACAGTGCATCATATTTTATTCTTTAATAAAGACTATCCGTTTCTGCCTTAGATCTTCTACTTTGCTAAATATCAAGGCCCCTCTCTCAGATTATAACCTCCTTGAGAGCAGTCACTGGTTTTCTTTCTCTTTGAAACGTCTCCAGTAATTAGCACAGCACCTTACCTGTAGCAAGCACAAGGTGCTCAAGTTTGTCAGATTCCACTGAGTGGATCAGCGGTGGCATCTTCTAGAATGTTGTCACAAGCACTGAATGTTTCTCTGACTAGTTCTCCTTGGAGGTGATGGTCGGTGGGTACCATTTTCTCCATGATATTCACAAACTCAGTGAAACAGACAGGAACTGACAGACATCAACAGCGAGAGAACCAATTTCTTCTGAGAATGAAAGTCACTGATTAACCCACAAATTCAAAGACCAGAATGAACACTCAGGTTACATAAAAGCAAAAGTGAGGTAACATAGAACCTCAAATGGCCTCAGTACATCAGTCTAGAAGCACCACCTAATTTCTACATCAGTGCTACAGAAAAATAAAAAGCATATTTATTAACGGGAATTCTTGATGTTGTGAATGTGCATGTGTGTCCAAAACAACTGTTTCATAATGAATATTTATGGTAAGATGGGCTACAAAGCTGCAAAAGTGTTTTTAGTTGTCATTGTCATCAGTTCTACTAAATAATTATCATCTCAAGTCCAAAAATACCCTGAATGGGTAATACTGAATAATCTAGATCATGAAATTGCATTAGAAGGGTATTAGCTGACTCAGGAGACTAATTATAACGAGGTATTGAGCTGCCTATCGCTCATCTCAATTGTAAAACCATAAACCACACCGTGTGGGCAGTGGCTGCCAATCAGGGTCAGCGTGGAAGAGTGAAAATAGCACTCTTCCAATCGAACAAGGATGGGGAGTCCCAGCTCTGTCATTAACGCGGTAACCTTGGGAGCTCTTAATAAAGATCATCCCACAGGAGGAAAGCGGATTCCGGCCTTACAGAAATATGGCTATACTAGCGGCTGACGCTGCTCACACACAGAAAACACTCTTACCACTGCAGAATGGTTGCACACATGCACACACACGCACACATTCACTCACCTTTCCCAGGCTAATATCGTCTTGCTTAATGGGCCAGTTTAGTACTACTATTAACCAGATGATTATGACATGAGCAAGTGTTATCCGTCCATGTCCTAAATAACAGGAGCTGACAAAATTATCAAACTGCTTTCTCACCCATGGTGTTTATCAGCCACAGGTCGAGGCTACAATTATTTATATTTATTCCTGAATCTACTTTTTAATAATAGTAAAAATAAAAATAATAATGTCATTCCAGAGTGTTTTTACTGATAAATTTCCAAAGCACCTGCCAGTTATTCCATTTAATCCTTGTTAGCCCAGTAAAGTCAACGGGACACATTTTGGAAAGCATGCAAAATTGGTGTTGGAGCGCTTTCTGAGCACCTTCAACTAAGCTGAATTTGAGGATAGGAAAATGATTGAGACAAGGATTCTGGCTTCAGGTTGCTTTTGGTCAGCGGTGGAGACAAGACATTGTGTTCCAATTACTGCCTTATGCATCTTAGAGGCCCTAAGGGAACACAAAGAGAAGACTGTATTTCTACCTAGAAAAAAGTGTGTGTGTGTATGTGTGTGTGCACAGCAGTGCAGTGAGGGAAGTGTTGGACAGAGGGAGACATTAAAGACAGCTTCACTGAGAAGGTGACTTTGTCACTGGATTAAAGTCCCTGTTCTATTTGTTCCTAGGAGAAGCTGTGAGTGTTACTGAATCTCCATGTGCTTCAGATTCCTCGTTGATTAAATATAGATAACAATGCTGAATTCACAGGGTTACTAGGAGGATGGAAAGATTGAGCATGGTTTTGGTGGTGGTTTAGTCACTAAGTCATGTCCGACTCTTGTGACCCCACGGACTGTATCCCTCCAGGCATGGGATTTTCCCAGTAAGAATACTGAAGTTGCTTGCCACTTCCTTCTCCAAGGGATCTTCCCTAAGCAGGGATCGAACTCATGTCTCTTGTATCTCCTGCACTGCAGGCAGATTCTTTACCATTGAGCCGCCAGGGAAGCCCATGATGTAGCACATGGGCGAGCAATTTGTACTATCAAAGCACCCAGTGTATATGGTATTATTATTTCCACCTTGCCGAGGCACCAACTGGGTCCACTTCAAACCTGAATGGCTGGTCCAAGATCGCCCCACCCGCTGTGTGCGTGTGGTTAGTCGCTCAGTTGTGCCCAGGGCTGTGTGACCCCGTGGGCTGCAGCCCACCAGGCTCCTCTGTCCGTGGGACTCTCCAGGCAGGAACACTGGGGCGGGTGCCACGCCCTCCTCATCCCACCCCTCACTTAGTGCCCATGTCCCACCTGGGACTCCGGGGGTCCTTCCATGACAGCGTCCACTTCAAGTTCTGAGCACATACGGAAAGCACACACCCTAATACCATTTGATGGGCCCCAAAATCATATTAACATATTCATATAAGTAAACATTCCAACATCTGAAGACTTCTCTGTGAAATTTTGCCTCTAACTCCTAAGAGGATTCTCTCCATAAAAGAAGGCTCCAACAGAGATCCTCATAAGGGAGGAATTGTGATGAGGAAAAACTTAAATATTTAATACAGGGATAAAACAGTATATACTTTTTTTAAGACAAAGGGTTTTAAACTACCCAAAGTTTCAGAGAATAAAATATAGCAGATCCTCAACTGTTTTAAGTGATTCAACTGTGAACTTCAATAGAAAATATTTGAATAGAAATGTGACTTGCATTTAATAGATACTCAATGGCTGTTGAATTCAGAGATCTAATCTGATCATTTTTACCCCTAAAATTGGAATAATAAAAATTTCCCCTCAGATAACATCTATCAATCTTCTGTTGAGTCAATCCATTATAGTCCACTACTTAGTTCCTCAAAGATAAAATTTTATTTAAATCTAAGAAAAAGGCTGAAATTTGAAAAAGGAGTACATCAAGGCTGTGTATTGCCACCCTGGTTATTTAACTTGTATGCAGAGTACATTATGAGAAACGCTGAACTGGATGAATCACAAGCTGGAATCAAGACTTCCGGGAGGAATATCAACAACCTCAGATATGCAGATGACACCACTCTAACGGCAGAAGAGGAACTAAAGAGCCTCTTGATGAAGGTGAAAGAGAAGAGTGGATGAGTTGGCTTAAAACTCAACATTCAAAAAGCAAAGATCATGGCATCCAGTCCCACCACTTCATGGCAAATAAATGGGGAAACAATGGAAACAGTAACAGACTTTATTTTCTTGGGCTCCAAAATCACTGTAGATGGTGACTGCAGTCATGAAATTAAATTACGCTTGCTCCCTGGAAGAAAAGCTACAACAACCTAGACAGCATATTAAAAAGCAGAGACATCACTTTGCCAACCAACATCCATATAGTCAAAGCTATGGCTTTTCCAGTAGTACAGATGTGAGAAATGGACCATAAAGAAGGCTGAGCCCCAAAGAATTGATGCTTTCAAATTGTGGTGCTGGAGAAGACTCTTGAGAGTCCCTTGGATGGCAAGGAGATCAAACTAGTCAGTTGTAAAGGAAGTCAATCCTGAATGTTCATTGGAAGGACTGATGCTGAAGTTGAAGCTCCAATACTTGGCCATCATATCAATGAAGAGCTGACTCAATGGAAAAGACCCTGATGCTGGACAAGATTGAGGCAGGAGAAGAAGGGGACAACAGAGGATGAGCTAGTTGGAGGGCATCACCAACTCAATGGACATGAGTTTAAGCAAACTCTGGGGGATGGTGAAGGACAGGGAAGCCTGGCGTGCTGCAGTCCACGGGGCCACAAAGTGTCGGCTACAACTGAGCAACTGAACAACAACAACAAATAAATCTCAACCATATATATAACTGTTCCTCCCTTGTTAATAAGAAATCTGGAAAATCTTAAGTAAAAATGTTTGTTTACTGTATACTATGTATCAGTCAATGTGTTGAGAAATGGAAGTACTTAGACATTCATGGGAATTTCACAAATAATTGTATTTACTGAATATATCCATCTGTATTAGTCAGGATTCCCCAGAGACCCAGAACCAGCAAGCAACAGGTGATAAGTAAATGACTCATGCAGTTATGGAGGCTGGCAAGTCTAAAATCTGCAGAGATGATGTCCCAGCTACAAGCTCATCAAGCAGAAGAACTGTCTCTTACCCAGGCGAAGGTCAGGCATTTTGCTCTATTAAGGCCTTCAACTGATTGAATGAGGCCCACCCCCACTGAGGATGGGAGTCTGCTTTACTCAGCCTACCAATTTAAATGTTACTCTCATCCAAAAACATCCTCACAGAAACACCCAGCACATTTGACCAGGCCGTTGAGCACCCTGTGGCCCAATCAAGTTGACACATAAAAACAGCCATACTGTTAAAAAAAAAAAAAACCCTCTTTTTCCTGCTCTACATTTCAGTAAGAAATTAATCACCAAGGACAAGTCACCTCAACAAAACATCAAGAAACCAACTCTATTTTTAGATAAGGAGCAGTATGGTCTGCCCACGAACTGAGGACTCAAACGTATTAATTAGGCTGCTTGGGATCAGAGTTTGTTTCCACCACTTAAGACCTATGTAATGTGGACACTGATTTTGCTATCTGAGCCTCACCTCCCTCATCTACTAAAGTAGGAAAATAAAAGTGTATATTGAATAGAATAGCTGGGAAGATTAAATGAGAGGTCTTGTCTAATGCACATCACATACTAAGTTCTTGAGAAACATTAGCTGCTCGAACATTAATAATTCCTCTTCTTTCAGTGAGCTCAAATTTCAGGCCTTCCTAAACCTGTTAAAATACACACAACTGCCGTGGCCAGGTATTTTTCTCTATTTGCACACACAGGAATGGTAGCAGTTACTTATACACATAGTTTTATCAGTTGTTTATACACATAGATCATTGACTTAACAATTCAATCAAAAGAGCTTTCTGTATTTAAAAACTCTGTGATGCGGGAGGAAACCCTAAAACACCTGAAGATTATAAAGAGAGATTCGGATAAAGAACTGGACAAAGATCCCTTCTCGCCCACTGGCTAAACCCAAATTGTCATCAGTGACTGTGAAGGGCCTGGCATTCCGGGGTAGGAGGCAGGGTGAGAGATTGTCCCTCCTGTCCACCTTGTCTGTTTGGCCACCCAGGCGGAGAAGCTTGGATCATTGTTGGGAATTACCTTCTGGAATGGCCCTGCCATAGTCACTGTGTGAGTGGAGAAGCTCTCTTCACCCGGAGGCGGTCTCAGCTTCCTCCTCTGAAACTTGAGACCTTTAGACCCCTCAGTTACACCTCTCCTTCATCCAGACGCTTAAAACTCAACGTTTTTGCTTTGAGGACAAAGGAAGGCAATCTGAAGGCCTGGAGAAACTCTTAACAGTAGATGACTGAGGTCTTGCTCTCCGTCTGCCAAGCCTCCTCACTCCTCCTACTGAAAAGGACTAGCGTCCTCAGCATCCTCAAGGTCAGCGTTGAGACTCATCTCCTTTCCCGTCCTGTCTGCCCGTCTTCTGCTGTTGTCACCAACTGCCTCTTCCAGAATTCACGATGTGGGCAGAGTAAGTGACTTCAAGCTCAGGGGGAGTCCAGGGGCAGAAGCGCCCCCCGTGCCTGCTTACCGGCCCCTCTCCTCTCCTTCTGAACATTTCCTTACTCTGTCAGCCAGTGGAGGAGTTGAAGCATTTAAATGCGGCTCTAAACTGCGTTTAAAGAATTAACCCATTTTGCCCCTCACTGGTCTAAACCACAGGGTGCCAACCGGACGCTAATTGCTTTCTTCTGGTGGGGTTCCAGACGGCTCCCAAGAAGGCAGGAGCGCACATTCCTGGCACCAATTGGCTCATTCAATTTGCTTGCACTGCATTAGCCTCTGCCGGAATATTCATGAGCAAGGGAATGAGGACCCGCGGCACAGGCAGGCGACAGCCACTTGGGCTGGGGAAGGCGCGAGGGAGGGGACGCGGGCCGCGCGCCGCGCTCGGGGGCCGGTGACCGCGCCAGGGGCCTCTGCTCGCGGCCGGGCGCAGCGCCGGGCACCGCGGCGGGCGGGGCAGGGCCTCGGCGGGCTGGGCGCGCCGGGCATCGAGCGCAACTCCTGGCTCCCGCGCGGAGACTTTGCCAAAGAGCCGAAGGGCGAGACGCTGTGCCACTTCTGACGGAGGGGCCGGGGGGTGGGGGGCCGGGGGCAGCGCCTCCAGCCGGAGCGAAGGGACCAGCGGGACAGCGGCCGCCCGGGGCGCGGGGTCACCATGTGAGCCGGGCGCCGGCCCCAGGAGTCTGGACGAGCCGCCCCGGAGAGGCGCCGGCCGTGCCAGGTAAGCGGGGAGCTCGTGGGGGAGGGGGGGCGCCGCGCGTTTGTCCCGGGGCTCGGGGTGCGGGGCTGCTCGAGGCGCCGGGGTCCGCGCTCCCAGGAGCCCCCTCGGGCGCTGCGCGCGCTCCGGCCCCGCGCCGCGCCTTCCCCGCCGCCGCGGCCACCCTGCCAGCGGGTCGGAGTTGCACTTGCTCGGACTTTGGGAGCAGGGGACGCGAGGGCGCTCCCTTCGCGCTGGGGAGCCGCTTTCTGCAAGCGGGAGCGCGGTGGGGCGGGCCGGGGGCTGCGCGCCCGGCCGTGGGGACCCGAGACCCAGGAGCGCCGCTCGCGGAGGCGCCGACCATGGCTGCGCCCTCGCTTGCCCACGGGCGGCGGCGCCTCTCCCCGGCAGCCGCGGGCTGGAGAGGGTCGGCCGCGTCCCCGACTCGAAGATGCGCGCCGGCTGGGGACCCGAGACATGGGCTCCAGGGAGGCTTGGGCGCTGCGCGGCCGGCCCCTGTCCGCGCCTGGCGCGGCACCCACGCCCGAGTCCGGCCGTGGGAGGAGACCGTGGCGGCGACTCGCTTCCCGCCACCTGCCGGACACCGCCAGCTCCCCGGGCCCGGACACTCCCGGGGACGCCCTGGATGGCGCGCGGGTTGTCTGGGCTCTGCTCCCTGTAGTTGCTGTGGATGGAGATCGGGGGTGGGGCGGAGGGGGACCAGATGGGGCGCAAGTTGCGGCTGTGCAGAGGAGACGCTCTTGCGGAGTTCCAGCGTGCCCTTAGCAACACAGGGAGACTGTAAGCTGGACCTACGCCCGAGCATAACTCTACCTGGCTATCCTCCTCGGGGTGGGCTGGAGGATGGAACCGGGAGGGCAGCCGGGAGGCAGCACCGAGCTGATTTTTGCGCGCCGCCCCCCCGCCCCCGCGCCCCCCAAGACAGGCTGAGAGTAACAGGGCTGGCATCAGACCACTGGGGGGTTGGTCTCCTAGCAGGTCCGGAGTTTCCTATGCCATCATTAGTACCGCTGTTTTTAATGCCATTGTTATTGGCACGGATGCCAGGAAGGATTTTGTCTTCAGATTGTTATAAGTCGCCTGGAAACTGAGTCTGCCCCTCTCCGCCCCCAAATGTCCTTTGATCCCCTTAATCTCTTGATGCTCCTCCCCATCAAAGAAAATTATCCCTCAGATCTGTGGGGGTGTCAGGGACACACACCCACCCCCCACCCCCGCAAAAGGAACTGTAGCTACGTAAGAACAACAGAAACAGCAAAAAGTCGCAAGTTCACAACGTGCTTGCACCAGCGCTCTGGATGAGGGTTATATTTCTATCAGCTCTGGCGTCCTTTGGCTCCAGAACAGTGGAGGCGTTGCCCATCTCTAACCCATACTGGACTCAGCCGTCTCTTTTGCTGTATTCCTACAATTTGGAAATGTACTTTTGTCTTGTTGTGACCCTCGCCATCCCACTGGGCAGGTCACCTGGCCGCCGCAGGCTCCAGCTCCCAACAGCAGAGGCACCACAAGGGCACCTGCGGTGGCCTCCCTGGGGCTTGGCCCCTGGTCCCAGCCGCTCCTGGGTGCAGTTGGCCAGCTGATGACGCAGAAGACAGGGCAGGAGGGTGGGAGAACAGCGTGTGAGTCAAGCCAAGAACAGGAGATGAGGTCAAGCCTCCTCGCTGGCCACATCCCTTCCTGCCAGAGAAAAGAAAGACAAATGGAGAGCAAACGGGAAGTATTAGAAATTGGAACCAAACTCTCAGAGTCTATTTAGGCTGTTGCCATTGACTTTGCTATGACCTTCCCTTGCCAGTGCTTCCGATTTTCCCTGTTTGCCAATGCACGAGTAGCCGGGCCTTTCTAATAGGACGGTCACGGTGAGATGATCTAATTTTGTATCCCCAAAATGCTGCAAGCATCCTGGGAAAAGACAGTCTATAAAATACGCAGTTTTAACGTTTTGTGGGAAAAGTTTGCTACACTGCAGGTTACGGAGCTACATTTTTAGCATGCGTGCCATGTGGCAGTGTAAAATTAAAATGGAAAGGGAAAGTACAAACATAAAAATGACTTAGCATTCTTGACATTCTTGTAGAAAAATTATCTTTCATTTGGGGAGAGTTGCCCGCGAGTTTAATCAGTGTTTATACTACTGAAACGCCCCCTTCTACCTTTCTCCCCAGTAAAATTTTATGACCCAGTTCTCCCAGGAAAGGCAATGGGAATGCTGAAAGTGAGCACGGATGGGTTGTTAGGGGAGCCACCGCATGGACTTTGAAGACTGAAACAGGAAAAGAGATGCCATCCTCCTTGCGGAGCAGGGAAATGTTCTGCAAAAAACAGCTGAGCAGTGTAGGGCAATCGACCCAGCCCTGGCTGCTGTCTGTTCACAGATTCAGGACCAGAACTCCATGCTCCACAGAGAGCTAACCAGGGGCCTTGCCCTCCTCCCTTGGGTAAAGACACTGCCCTGCTCCGCTCTTGGGATTGCTGTTAACTTCTCTCTCCCTGCCTTCTCACTGCAATGATCGTTTCCCTTGCCTTTGCAAAGCGATTCAGATGTACTGTCAGTCCCTTATATATTTGTAAATATCTCCCAAGTTCTGAAGCGTCTCAGATGTGCAGCTGTTGGCAAATTCAAGTAAATAGTTGGAAGTAATGAAGAGAGGCACTGAAAAGTGGGTATGTTTTTCCCTGGTGGAGAAGTTTTTGAATGCCTTTTGAGCTAGAAAATTAGCAGTTTAGAAAAGCAGAAGGGATTTCCTTGACTTCCCTCTACTCAGAAGCCAGGAGCTGTGTTTTTCTTTCCCTCATAGTAGTGAGCACTGTTTGGTTAAGCATTTTTTTATACTTTTGGACTTAAAATGGGCTTCGGCCTGATGGTGTTCTATGGAGAGAGGAAAAATGTAAAGAGATACGGAAGGAAGAGCTGCAGTAGCGGGGACATAAATCAGCCAGAATATATGGGGGGGTGATGAGAATAGGTCTTTTCACCCTAAAAAAAGAGTGTCCACTCTGGAAGAAAAAGAAGTCTGATTATTGGCATCCAAGGCTGAAACCAAGGCAGCTGATGCTGAGAGGAGCCAAAGGGCAGTTCTTCTTAGTTTAGAAACAGCAAGACAGTCTCTGCCAAAGGTGGCTGTAAACACCGAATAAAGATTTCATTGTGGGCTGGTGTGACCAGAATAATTAGACAGTTAATTGTTCATTCTGAGCTGGTGGTGGTGTGATCAGTAGCGCAGAGCAGTGAAACAAGAGCAAGGAGAAACAGGGAAGTAACACACCACTTTCATCTTCACTTGCTCCACTCTGAGGGTGTTAGGGAAATCCTGGTTAGCTTTTTTTTTCTCTCTTTTTAAAGTATATTCATCTCCCCAGAACACTGAGAACACTGGCAATCCGAGATCCTCTGCAGCCGTTTTCCCCCTTCCAGGCTCCACTCTGGTTATAGACAAAATTTCTCATCTTCTAAAATCAGCGTGGGAAACTACAGGAGGAATGAATGCATTAGGTAACTCCAGTATTAATTAATAGTTTTGTTTTGTGCAAACCTTAGTATCAGTCCAATCAAAATATACACAAATAGCACCAAAGTTTTGTGCTTCTCCAACAAATATTTCACAGATATATAAGGTTTAAGAAGTAAATATTCCATTTTTGACATTTAATTATATTTTCTGTTGTGAACCAAACTGCCTAGTGATTAATCTTTCACATTTAATTGAAGAAATGGCCTCTTCAGTATTTTCATACTAATTTAGTATGGAAAAAAAAGCAAACATAAGTGATAAAGGTGATTTTTGAGTGACTGAGCATCTACAGTTATTATAGGCAGTGGACTGTGACTTATTGTTATTTACTAAAAGACGGCACTGTCATAAATCCCTTCTGAAATGACTTCTGCAGTGAAGAAATGAGTAGAGGAATGGAGAACATTAAGTACTTAGCGTCTGGGGTGCAGGAAAGGAAGAACTATGCATTCATTAGTTCAAACCCTCCCTGAAACTCAATGTTGACATAGAATACGGAGCAAATTCTCATTATTTGAATTTTAAAAAGGAACATTTTTAAGTGTCAGTGTTAAATATAATTGTTCTGGGAATAAAAACACTATGCTATAAAGAAAGCATAATAAATCACATAAGGTCATAAAGTCTCATAAAGAGAAATACCTAGTTTCTCCAAGATACTCATTTTGTCTCAATTTGTTTAAGAGGTACAGAACTGTCCCTCCTAATCTTTAGTTTCTTTTATCCATCCTGAATCAAAAAGGACTGCAAAGGAAGACTACTTACTGTAGTGTTCAAGAAGCAAAAGTGGTACAAAACTATTGAGTTTTCAGAAGGCAGAATTCTACTTTACAAAACGCACTGTCTACAGCAATTAAAAATAGAAAATCATATTTCCACATTAAATTATAGAAACAACCCATTTTAAAGAGAAATTTAGCCTTTTCTCATTGAATTGCTATTCATGGTTTGCTAAATAGTTTTCAGAGTAATCTGCCAATCTGCTAACCAGGACTGTCTAGTTAAGAATATTCCTAATTACATATGGATTAACTTAATTTTAGAACCCTAAGAATATTCAACTCAAAGCATTACCCAAGTGCAATGCAAAACAGAAATGGTCCAATTTGCCTAAAGGTATATGTAATATTTTTAAGTTTAAGGACTCATAAAAGAGTGAACATTTGGTATGGGAGTACATCAATGAATAACTACAATAAAAGAGTAAGGGAAGCTATAAACTGTTAGATCTTTTAAATATATGCAAAGTAAGCTCATTTCTCCTTCCAAAACAGGAAGGGACAGCCATGCAAAATACAAATGTCAAAGACTTGTACAACACTGACTGAAATGGAAGTATTTTTGCAATTTATAAGGATGTTTGACAATCTAATCAAAAGTTAAAAATGTATTCCAACAAATGCCATTATCATGTTAAGAGTAAAGAGGTATCTTATATGGAAGAGATATTTCTTCATAGTTCTATGCTCCTAATTGCAATCTTATATATGGTAGATTCTCAATAAATAGGTATTTATTTCATTTTTATAAGGAAAATAAAATTGAATTAATGGGATTTCCAAGATAGATGAGTTTATAGTAAGTCAAAAACCTCAATGTTCTTTGTTACTTCAAATTCTTCCTCTAAACTGGCGAGATAGGCTTGTGACCAATAGTCACAATTATAGGCAATATTCTGGTCTGGGTAAGAGGGAAGTTAAAAAAAAAAAAAAGAGGAAAAATGTAAAGGCTTTCCTTTTATTTTAGTTTTACCTGAATATTAGATGTGTTTACGTGCATCTAAGTTGTGAAAATGCATATTATCTCTTCATGATAAAGCCACTCTGTTCTCAGTTGCTCCGTAATAAAGATGACACTTTACCAAATGGTTATTACTCACAAGAAGTCATCACACAGAGTCTGTCTTTGAGGTACTGACGTCCTGACCGATTATGACTAAAAGGCTGCCGTGGCAGCTAACTAAAGGGTAATTAAAACAGTAATTTCATTCCCTGGTAGTGGCTCCCCTTGGTTGTCATAGAAGTTTGTTTGACATACAGCCAAATGGTCAGACCCAACCATGCAACTGCCGCGGGGTTCAGCTCCATATAGGAGGACCGAAACCTGCAATGAAATCACCTCTGCCCAGCACACTTCCAGTTCCCTCCCTGCCCCTGACTGATGACCAAAATAAGCTCGGTTGACTTTCCACAAAACGAAAAACGTAAGGAACTTAAATGTCTATCGGAATATCATCAAACTCTTTTCTGTTTGTTTTTCTTTGATGTCTGACCTTCGCTGAATGAACAAGGTGGTCTCAGGGTTTTCCTGGAGAACAGTACATAGTGTAATTCGTTGGCATAATTGGGAGCTAATAGTCAAGAGAAAACTAGGCTAGAATTAACAGGAAGATTCAATTACCTCTTGTTCCCAGAGGCAGCCGTTTACCAAGACCGGTGCTAAAGTTGCGGTCAGAATAGGATGGGGAGATGGGCCGCGCAGCTTGTTTGTTCTCTAGCTGATTTCTTTGGATGGAACCAAACCTTGGTTTCCACTTTTCACCAGTAAATCAAACAGAGTTTATTAGATAGCAGCTGACAGAAATTGTTGAGTGCGCACTTAAAGAGTACAGCTGAACATAAGTATTTTAGATGTATTTATAAAAATTTGTGGTTAAAGATATTGCAACATAGTGTTTTTCTCTGATGGACTTATGTGCATTTCATATCATATTCATTATTCCTTTTTTTCATTTTATAAAGCTAGTGACTTTGAACCCCTATCAATTCCTAATGTGTGGTTAATGTGCACATATTATGAATAATCAATGAACTTAGCATAATCTGTTTGTAAAAACCAACAAGAAGTAATTTTATTTAGCACATTTAATTAGAAATTGGCTGAAGGAGTTTCATTTAGATGTAATCTCTGAAGGAAACCAAGTATGTGTTTTTTTTAATTTGAAAGATTCTCAGCACTCTGATAAGAAAGATGATTATCAATAGCACCCAAAACAGATGGAAGTGAACACTCAGTTTTTGCATCTAAGATCCTTTTCCATGCAAATGTTTTGAGTAGACATGTAGAATGCACACACAGTATCACCTACTTAGTACCTTTTAACTTTGGCGGGGGTTGGGGAGAACCAGCTGAACAGTCCAGCTATTTCTGTGCCCACCCTTACACAGACCCAAAGGTTTCCTTCATTTTGCTTGTATTGTTAAGAAACAAGGCAAGTTTCAATATCTCTTTTTCAAATTTCTTGATCCCTTACACCCAAGACCTCATCGGAAGTATGAATTGCAAAGGCATCATCATTACATCATTGAGAGAAGAAGCCACGCTGGAGAGCATGTGTCTTGTAAGCTTTTTTTGGATATTGAATAAGACTCTAAATCTGTGCCATACTTTTTGCACAAACTGGCAAGAACTCCCAAGGATGCTCATCTTCTAAATAAGTATGAAATAAGATTTATGCTATCATTAATCTCACTGCTTGGCTTCCCAGGTGGTGCCGTGATAAAGAATGCAGGAGATACAAGAAACACGGGTTCAATCCCTGCGACCCCTAGAGTAAGAAATGACAACTCGCCCCAGTATTCTTGTCTAGAAAATTCCATGGACAGAGGAGCCTGGTGGGCTACAGTCCATGGGGTTGCAAAACAGTCAGACATGACTGAACAACTGAGTGCAATCTCACTACAAATTGTATTTAAAGCAAATTTAGCAAAGTATCTCTTCATTAATAGTATAGTTTTGAAGTATTATAATGGTATCTACCTTTATCCATAGCCTATGTTCTTCTCTCAATAATATTCGGAACATTTATTCAGTCTAAAAATATGAGGCATACTCATATTTGGAAATAAAATCCTTGAGTAGTCATTAAAAAATTAATCCCTTTGGCAGTTCAGCACTGCAGTGGAAGACTTCAGGCAGCTAAGCACAGAGGTGATCATCTGACTTACGGGGCTGAGTATCTGAGGCTTCTTTCTTCATATACGGAAAAACAACAGATTTCTTCACGATATAGAAGTGCCGTCCATTTCTTTAGACACATCTATGCAGTGCACCTGTGTCAATTAAAATGCATTCAGAGAGAACGTAGGAGGGGCCATGAAAACAATCACCATTTCTTTAGTCCTTGCCTCTGTGCCAGACGCTGTGCTGAGTTTGTGGCTCAGACAGTAAAGAATCTGCCTACAGTGCAGGAGACCTGGGGTTCAGTCACTGGGTCAGGAAGATCCCCTGGAGAAGGGCATGGCACCCCACTCTGGTATTGTTGCCTGGAAAATCCCATGGACAGAGGAACCTGGCGGGCTACAGTCCACGGGGTCGCAAAGACTTGGACACGACTGAGAGACTAACACTTTCACATTATGCGCATGTGTCAATTAAAATGCGTAGCGTTCAGACAGAAAGTAGAAAGGGCCGTGAAAACAACCACCATTTATTTAGTCCTTGCCTCTGTGCCAGACACTGTGCTGAGTGCTTCAGATCCATGACCTCACTAATCCTCTTTGTGAAGGCAGTATAGTTATCATCTTCCTTTTATGGATACAGAATCCAAGGCAGAGGATTAAGTGGTCACCTAGGCAGATTTCAAACCCAGGAGTCTCTGGCTCCCAAGTTTGGGGTTCTAATCACGCAGTTACACTGTCTCCCCTACGGCAGGGTCTCTTATCCTTGGTACTAATGACATGTTGGGCCAGATCATTCTTAATTCTTTATTTGTTGTTCAGCCACTCAGTCGTGTCAGGCTCTTTGTGAGAGTCGGACAAAGCACGCCATGGAGCATGCCAACCTTCCCTGTCCTTCACTGTCTCCAAGAACCTGGTCAAATTCATGTCCATCAAGTCAGTGATGCCATCCAACCATCTCATCCTCTGTCATCCCCTTCTCCTCCTGCCCTCAATCTTTCCCAGCATCAGAGTCTTTTCCAATGAGTCAGTTCTTCACATCAGGTGGCCAAAGTATTGGAGTTTCAGCTTCAGCATCAGTCCTTCCAATGAACATTCAGGACTGATTTCCTTCAGGATTGATCTCCGTACAGTGCAAACAACTCCCAAGAGTCTTCTCCACACCACAGTTCAAAAGTAGTTCTTTATCAGAGGAGTGAAAAGGAGCTGTCTTGTGCATTTTAGGACATTTAGCATCTACTTGGGTCGGGAAGATCCCCTGGAGGAGGACATGGCAACCCACTCCAGTATTCTTGCCTGGAGAATCCCATGGACAGAGGAGCCTGCTGGGCTACAGTCCATGGGGTCACAAAGAGTCAGACACGACTGAAGTGACTTAGCATGCACGCACACTGTATTTTCTCTAATTCACATATTCAGGGTCATTGGAGTGAACAGAATAAGCAGGAGAATTTTACCACATGCCACATAGAATAAGAATCACTTCCTGTGTGCCAACCTTTATGTAAAGCATATCACCAGCATTATCCCATTGATTCCTGACTTGAGCTTCATGAAACAGAAACTGGTATCATCACCACTTTGTAACTGAGGAAACTGAATGGCAGAGAAGGGACACAGCTTCTCCAGACTCACACAGCCAGGAATCCCAGCCTCACGACTTTGAACCTGAGTCAGTCTGAAGTTACAAAGTCTGTCATGCTCCTCACCCTTTCAGCATATGGGAGTACACTATTATCTTTGAAATGTTTTCTTTTTTTTTTTCTAGAGTTTAAGATGTGTGGTTATTTAAATGCAAATACCTAAAACACCTTTCAAGAACAAAATACATCATTTTAAAAACTATTTGGTTTTTTCTATTATTTATGATGTTGCTTCCTTCAAAGAGTGTAAATTGCTGTGAGTCAACTTTAAGTAAATAGGGAAAACAAGGTTTTTAGGGTTTTTAAAGATGTCTTTAGAAGAAAGATTGGTATTGGAATTTCAGACATGCAGACATATGCTAAGTTCATCTATTCTGTAAGTTAGAGAATTAAAACCTAGACGTCCAGGCTGAAAGTACTAGTGTGAAAACAGGACTGTGGATTCCCACAAATTTAGGAAATTCTAATGGTCGAGTTATTTTAGCTGAGTGCATCATTAAAGATTGTGCTTTCTTGTGATCACAAGTATCTTGTTGCATGATCTTCTGTCTTAATGATTATCTTGTTAGATATTTCATAAAACCAAACTGATTTTCAAACGGCTTTCTCTGCCTTTATTATTTCAATGCCAAAATGATGCTGAAAAGCTTTAAACCATTCTGCCTGAGAGCACTGGACGCAGCCCATTTGTGACTCAGATTTAGTGGAAGAAAACTTCCACTTTGCAACTCAAGTCTGGTGACTTCCTATTCTTAGGCAATACTTCTTCATGCCCACCTTTCCAGACAACGATCAGCTAAAGACTTAAAACACTCCTCAGCATCTGCTTTCTAAACTTACTGCTACCCTGGTGCTTGCAAGACTTCAGCACTTATTGAAGTCCAGACTGCTGTATTTATTATTCTTATAAATCATGAAGGCAGTTGTCAGAGGTGGTTCAAGCATGTATCATAGAACTTAAAGTGGCATCCTAGGCAGCTGTCTTTGGGGCAGCTGTCTTGTCAAAAGGAAGGAAGCATCACTGGACCCCATGGCTTCTGCCGCCCAGAAGAGGACGTCGGACGTCATCTGCTGATAAAGAAGTGGTCTTGTGCAGTAAGCTCACGGCCCACCGAGGCGCGTGTCTGAAATAACAGCCTTGCTGAGTCTCTTACCGTAACGTATCCTCACTAGCGTTTCATTGTCCCTTGTCAAACTGTGGCTTGCGGAACCTTTGTATGACTTTGTGAAGTGCAGTGGAGATTATCACACTGATGTCTTATTCACAAGTACCTGCCCCTGGGTTTTTACAATATCCATAGGGGGAAACTGATACAAAGAGTGTTTTCAATATCCTTCATGGTGGGAAGTATTGTAAATCAAGAAGCAAGACGTCTCCTCAATGACCACGAGTCATTGGAAACATCCCTACAACTTGAAGCAGAATGGAACCATGAACTTAAGCTTTCCATCATGTGTGAGCCACCCAGAGTGTGGGATCGGATGGGTTATTCAGGGGATTTGGACAGAACGAATTAGGGATGAACCTGGGAAAGAGACATCCTACAAGCATTGAAGAATGTGCCAAGCAAATGCTGCGGTCAGTACCTGGCCCTGGACTTCAGGTTTCCTGGGTCAAAGTGTGTCAAAAGCCATATGGCTTCAACCTCTACCCTCATTCCTAGTTCTGAGAAGTGTGGATGGCCTTAAGTCCTGGTACCTTTAGAAGTCACTGGCTGAGGGACATGAATAGCTGGGTTAGGATGAAATGATGTACAGAGGAGAAAACCAGTGACCACTAAGGCGTGGCCTTATGGTGTCACAGACTAGAGAGGAAATGTGCAGTAGGAGTTTGTTTCATTATAATATGCAGCCTTCAAGTTAGAGATGTTACCTTCTCTTTCCCATCCCAACCTCACCTCTACTAATGTCCTACAGGAGATACCAAAGATAACTCTTGCATCTTTTAAGACAAAAGGAAAACTTCTATACATTTGGTGCTAGGTAAAAGAAATACTTAAGCCAAATTGAAGACATCAAAAATAAGCGACTGCATTGAAAAGTCACAGCCATATTGAACAATAAACAATTTATGGAAGGAGCCCAGAAAAATTGTTTTTTTAAAAAACTGAAAAGCATAGCTTCTGACAAGTATTCCTTATTTATGAGTGTAAGTAGAGTTTTTTAAGAAACACAAAAATGCTAAAGTAAAATGCAAGTTGGACACGTACATGCCTCTCTGAGGCTTGGCATAAGAGGGAAATCTAGGTAGATATGAGGTTAATTGCAGAGTTTAATTCAATGATCATTATCTACACTCATGAGAGAACAGAAGGTCAGGATTACGTGAGATTGTAAATGATTCCAAATCATTTATGGTTGACTGGGGAAGTGCTTTTGGTCTTTGACTTGAGTATTGGTAAGCCTGGGTATCTACCAACTCAGTGTTCACAATAAAGGAAATCTCATAAGTGAAGTCTAGATGCCCAAGCGTAGACACTACTCTCTGTTTAATACTTGTTCAGTTAGCTGCGTCAGGACTGGGTTGTGGCATGCGGGATCGGGTGTGTGAGGCGGGCTCTTCTGTTGTGGGCACAGACTCTGGTTGTAGCTCCAGGGCTTCAGCAGTCGTGGCATGCGGGCCTAGGTGCTCCGAGACCTGTGGGATCTCAATCCCCTGACCAGGGATCGAACCCCTGTTCCCTGGGTTGCAAGGCGGTTTCTTAACCAGTGGACCCCCAGGGAAGCCCCTAGATACTTCTCGTGTTTCCCCTCCTTTCTTAGCTCAGCTCCCCTCTACTTGTCCTGGGGAGCTCGTGGGCCACACTCACCAGACAAGCGCGGGGCCTACTTTCTGCTGAGGACGCCAGATAACTGGATGGCTCACTGGCTGTATTCCTGCTCTGGCTTCCTAGTCCCTTCGAGGACCCATGATCTGAGAAATGTGTGGCTTGAAGGGCAAGAAATCTGAGGAAGTGCTGAGAGTATTCGCCCGGGAGGAGTCTGCCCCGGTGACACCACCTCAGGGCTGACAGACCCCGGACTGGGTACCACTATCAAAAACACAGAGAGAAAAACGCCAACTCCCTCAAATACTTCTCTGGTTCCAAGGCAAGCTGGAGTACAAATTGTTTCCAAAGGATCCCGTGCATGCAAAGTGAATAGCTGTCAACAAAGCTATAATTAAGGAGATGAGATGCTGTCAATAAACTTGAAATAACGCTCTTCCTTGGAGCAGCCGCTTTATGCCTTCTCTCTTCTCTACCCTCTCTTCACATGGCCTCCCTCCAGGATAATCTGGAGTTTTCGCAATACCATTTAGGAGGGAGAACTCCCTGCGGAGCTTTTTAGCGACTTGGAGAAATAACACAGACCATGTTTTTTCTTCCTTTTGAGATGGTTGATGTTGTTGTTTGGTCCCTAAGTCGTGCCCGACTCTTTGCGACCCCCTGGACCATAGTCCACCAGGCTCCTCTGTCCATGGGACTCTCCAGGTGAGAACACTGGAGTGGGCTGCCGTGCCCTCCTCCAGGGGGTCTTCCCGACCAGAGATTGAACCGTGTCTCCTGCCCTGACAGACTCTTCACCGCTGAGCCACCAGGGCAGCCTCTTTGAGATGGACATGTTGCTAACGTTTCCTTCAGATTCATGGTGTTTTCTTTTTTTAGCCAATTATTAGTATTTATCCTCCCTCCAGTGCATGTCAAGAACCCAGTATAGTTTCGCTAGTTGATGACTATAGCGATAAAGATGCTCTCCTCAGTAAAGAGAGCTTTGTCTCTGTGGATTAATCTCACATGTGCTAATTCATGTTTTTGCACCATCTGCCAACAACCCTTCTCTTGGCTACAACTGATTTCATATTATGTCTTTCGTCCACTGGAACATTTTAGGTCTCAGCCAATGTGTTCAGATGAAAGTCCAGGCTTTCCAAGCCAAAAAAGCCGCTTTCCTTCCTCTTCCACTCTTAGGAGCTGTCTCTGCTACTGCCTTGCTCATTACCCTGCTCTTCTTGAAGAAACCACACTTCTTTGGACCTATGTCTGAAGATGGCTCAAAACCTATCTTCCTGAATGAGACCACAATTTGCCTAGTTTGTCTGCCCCACCCCAGGACTCTGTCGTTGTCCCCTCTGCTAAATTTCGTTTCTGCAGCACATTTGATGCTGTTTTTACTAACAGTGGGGGCTGTCTCAGGTGGATATTTTCCCTCCTCCAGATGAGTCACAGCTCCTTCAAAGGCCAGAAATGGTGCGCTTTCCTTTTCTGCCGCACAGGGCTCCCTGCTCCGAATGGTGGCGGCTCATCAGTACCAATGCCGGCTGCTTTATGACATCCCTAAAGCATTCTTTGTTGTTGTTCTTTCCTACCTTGAAAGACTCTGTTGTGCCAGCTTGATGCTGTGAATGTTCTAAGTCCACACGCCCCTCAGCTCATTGGTTGGCATGGCCACAGAAAGACGGGAACCCCAGATGGTCATTGCCGTTTCAGGAAAGGAGGAGCTGCAAAGGTCGATGGTGAGAGGCACAGGAGGACAACCAGTGCTAGAGAAAGGGAAATTATGAAGGGTGTTGGAAAGGAGCCGTAAAGCAGAATTGCGTGGAGAAGGGAAATTTCCCAGGCTTTAAAAAATGCATATGAATAATGACATTTATGTTTACAACTTGGAATGTAGGTATAGCTTTATGATGTGCTGGTGCAAGTGAATTTTCTCTTTAAACTGCATGGGGGCTGTGCCTTGAAGGCTGAGGACTGCAGAGGCTGAAACGTGTGCTCTTTAGGAGTGGCTGTGAGAAGCGTCAGAATTACCCAACAGCTAGCCGTGGTCTCCATTCCTAAATTCCAGGCACCAGAGGGCATTTTGGCAAATCTGTTCTCTGTGCCCTACCAACTAAAAAATCTTCTGTTTGACTTCCACCATCTGCCTCCTCCTAGCAAACCCAATCCGAATCCAAAATAAGCAGGTGGATTTAAGTCCTGGAGATAGGCACTTTCAGGGGAAAACTGGAGAAATGTATTAACCATTAGCACTTTGAAATACTCATTTACAAGTTCAACCTAAAGCACAGTCATTCTCTGAATATGTCTTCCCAGGATGAGATGCTCGAATCTGAGACATGCAGGAAACAGGCTAATTTAGAAGAAATTTGAGTTCTTAATGAGCATTTCCTACAGATTCTATAATAACTCCATCCTGTTTTTGCCGTGTAAAGAAGTATGCCCTTTTCACGGTTGTTAGCATGCACTTTGTAGAGATTCACTTCTCTACAGTACAGTGACAATTAGTTTTACATGGTTATCTACAGATTCAGTATCTACAGGTTCTGTATCGAGAATTAGAATCTGTTCATTCAAGCCATCGCTCTCCAAACTAAGACTAAAAACCAAATGCAGCAATGTCCCAAATAAGACCAAAGTGCTAAACTCCTAAATATCCACGTGAGTGACAGAAGAAAATATCACAATTGGATGTTTTCATCACTCTCACATTGTAGCTTGAGACACTGTAGCATGGTTTATATCTTCACAAACAAACTGGAGCTGATGATTTAAACGGATTACTAGAGAATAAGGGCCAAGGTCATGTACTAGAGTGCTCAGGCGGCCATATCAAAATAGCACAGGCTGGGTGGCAAAAATGTAAGTCCCAGCTCAGCAGAGTTGGTGTCTAATGAGGGCTTGCCTCCTTGGAGATCTCTTTGTGCATGTATGTAAGGGGAGAGAGAGAGAAGGGGAGGTAGGGAGGGGAGGAGAAGAGAGGAGAGGAGTGGAGAGATCTAAGTCTCTTCTTATAGGGACACTAATCCTGTGGGATTGGGGCCCCATCCTTTTGATTTCACGTAACCTAATTTCTTCTTTATTCCAAATATAGCCACACGGGGCAGGCAGGGTTTCAACCTATGAATCTGAGGCAGACATATACATTCTATCCATAAAAGCAATGTTTTAACTAATAAAGCTTATTCATGTCTTGTCCCATTTAGATTGAGTCAAGCATTAAGAAATCCCTGAATGTTGTTTGAACTCAATGAGTTTAAGCGACTGTCCCCGTGGTCACACAGTAGCTGACTGACCTGAGACTGGCTTCCAGGACCCCATGTCATTGTTCTTGCCAGTGGAGGAGCCACGCCCTGCGCCTCCCCCCACCTCCCACCGCCCCCGCCAACGTGTCTCTCTATTGCTTAGGTGGCCTTTGAATTTTAAGTTACTTAGCAATGTCTACTGCTGTCAAGTCTTATAAAATATCTAAAAAATCTAGGTTTTTCTCTCCATTCTACTGCTTTATGTTCCATCCCTTGTCATTTTTGTCTAAATTTCTAGCTGAACATTGTTCTCCATGGTGTTGGTGTTTGCCATGCCTCCGTTATCTTTGTGGCAGACCGCTGAACTTCCTATCAAGACTGTCCTCCCTTCAATAATCCCCTTGGTTCTAGAACTGGACTCCTGGGGTCTCAAGTTGACATGTCAAGGTAGCTATGGAAATGATAAGTGAATGATTTATTGTGCTTTGGGAAAAGAAAGGGGGCACTGTGAGGGCTCAAGGCCATTGCTGTAAGCAGTATTTAGGATCATATCTGCTAGCTGCTATAACAAAAATACCAGATGTCAGTGGTTTAACACGGTTATTGTCTACTTATTCCTCACATCACAGTTCAATATCAAGTCAGGTGGACTTTCTGAGTGCTTTTTCTCCAAGCAGTGATTCAGAAATTAAGGCTGCTTCCAGCTTGAGGCCCCACCTTACCTAGGGAACAGAAATTTTTGCACAAAGTCAGTAGAGAAGCAGAGACAGAAAGTGTGGGGGATCTTTCAGAATGTTTTATAGTGAGTAGTGAAAATGGAGAGGCCACTTCCAGCTGCCCTTTTTGGCCAGAACTCTGCCACATGACCCAAACCTAACAGCAAGGGAGACTGGGAAATGCACTGTTCTTGAGTTTAGTAAGAGGAAATGGGACCCATTAGCCTCTAGTAAGTCTCTGACATAGCTCACCACCCTTTCTCAGGTGAACGCCTTGATTCAGTGGCATTTGTTGTTGTTCAGTTGCTCATTCATGTCCGACTCTTTGCAGCCCCATGGGCTGCAACATGCCCAGCTCCTCTGTCCTTCACTCTCTCCTGGAGTTTGCTCAGATTCATGTCCATTGAGTCAGTGATGCTGTCTAACCATCTCATCCTCTGCTTCATTTTTCTCCTTTTGCCTTCAATCCTTCCCAGCATCAGGGTCTTTTCCAATGAGTCAGCTTCTTGCATCAGGGAGCCAAAATATTGGAGCTTCAGTTTTAGCATCAGTCCTTCCAATGAATATTCAGGACTGATCTTCTTTAGGATGGACTGGTTGGATCTCCCTGCAGTCCAAGGGACTCCCAAGAGTCTTCTCCAACACCACAGTTCAAAAGCATCAATTCTTCAGCGGCATGGGGAATGGGTAATAAGGGTGGGAGAGCAGGAAATAATTGCCAATAATTCTGCATTAGCTGCAACTTGAAATGCAAACTCCTTCATGAATCTCAGCAGACACAACATACTAGTGCCATGTAATTATTAAGTGCATGTCTCAGGACTCACACAATTTAGGAATAACTGACACCGCTGGTTCCAGGATCGTATGCCAAGAACTGCAGACCAGAGCACATCCCCCACTCTGAACGCGGGTGTCCCTCTCCTCACCGCACGGAAACTCCTGCAGCATCAGGTGGCAGAGCAGCCAGTAGATGCTGGAATACGGTTGCTTTAGCTCACTGTTCCTGGCCCTCCCTGTGGGCATGTTTCTTAAATACCTAGACAAGTTATTTCATCTCTCTGAGCAAGTTCACTCATCTGAAAACTGGAAGTAATAATGCCAATCTCAAAGCAATAATATTCAATTATATATATAAACTATTTGCACCTTCCCTAATAACATAGGAAACATTAAATGCTAACTGCAAATATTATCAGAAGAAGGTAGGTAAATGTGGAGCCCTCTCTCTATATATATAAATATAAATATATATAAAAATATAAATATTTATATATATATCAATATATGTTGCCCCTATACTATATCTAGCCAACAGAAATAGTATCTTTTACCATCTGTTTGTGTCAGCTTTGATTTCTTTCATAAAAGATTTCAGAGTATAGGTCTTTTGTCTCCTTAGTTAGATTTATTCCTAGGTATTTCTTTTTCTTTTTGATGTGATGGTAAATGAGATTGTTTCTTTAATTTCTCCTTCTAATCTTTCATTCTTAGTGTATAGAAATGCAAAGATTTCTGTGTATTAATTTTGTGTCCTGCAACTTTACTAGTGCGTTGATGAGCTCTGGTAGTTTTTTGCTAGCATCTTTAGGATTTTTTGTGTATAGTCGCATGTCATCTGCAAACAGTGACAGTTTTACTTGTTTTCCAATTTGGACTCCATTTATTTCCTTTTCTCCTCTGCTATGGGTAGGACTTGCAAAACTATGTTGAAACAAAGTGGTGAGACTGGACATTCCTTGTCCTGTTCCTGATCTCAGAGGAAATGCTTTCAGCTTTTCACCATTGAGCATGATGTCACCTATAGGTTTGTCATATATGGCCTTTTTTATGTTGAGGTAGGTTTCCTCTATGCCCACTTTCTGGAGAGGTTTTTTTTTTTTTTTTTTTTTTTGTCATAGATGGGTGTTGAATTTTGTCAAAAGCTTTTTCTGCATCTATTGAAATAATCATATGGTTTCTATTCATCAGTTTGTTGATGTGGTGTATCACACTTATTGATTTGCAGATATTGAAAAATTCTTGCATCCCTTGGATAAATCCTACTTGATCATGGTATAGGATCCACTGTTGGATTTGGTTTGCTAGTATTTTGTTGAAAACTTTTGTGTCCATGTTCACTGGTGATATTGATCTTTAATTTTCTTTTTTTGTGGTATCTTTTTCTTTTTCTTTTGTCACCACACTACACAGTATGTAGGATCTTAGTTCCCTGACCAGGGATAGAGCCCACGCCTCCTGAATTGGAAGCACGTAGTCCTAACCACCTGCCTCCTGAGAAATCTGTATGCAGGTCAAGAAGCAACAGTTAGAACTGAACATGGAACAACAGACTGGTTCCAAATCAGGAAAAGAGTACGTCAAGGCTGTATATTGTCACCCTGCTTATTTAACTTATATGCAGAGTACATCATGAGAAACGCTGGGCTGGAAGAAGCACAAGCTGGAATCAAGATTGCCGGGAGAAACATAAATAACCTCAGATATGCAGATGACACCACTCTTATGGCAGAAAGCGAAGAACTAAAGAGCCTCTTGATGAAAGTGAAAGAGGAGAGTGAGAAAGTTGAGTTAAAACTCAACATTCAGAAAACTAAGATCATGGCATCTGGTCCCATCACCTCATGGCAAATAGACGGGGAAACAATGGAAACAGTGAGAGATTTTATTTTGGGGGGCTCCAAAATCACTGAGAATGGTACCTGTAGCCATGAAATTAAAGGACACTTGCTCCTTGAAAGGAAAGTTATGACCAACCTAGACAGCATATTAAAAAGCAGAGATATTACTTTGCCAACAAAGGTACATCTAGTCAAAGCTATGGTTTTTCCAGTGGTCATGTATGGATGTGAGAGTTGGACTGTGAGGAAAGCTGAGCGCCGAAGAATTGATGCTTTTGAACTGTGGTGTTGGAGAAGACTCTTGAGAGTCCCTTGGACTGCAAGGAGATCCAACCAGTCCATCCTGAAGGAGATCAGTCCTGGGTGTTCATTGGAAGGACTGATGCTGAAGCTGAAACTCCAATACTTCAGCCACCTGATGTGAAGAACTGACTTATTGGAAAAGACCCTGATGCTGGGAAAGATTGAAGGCAGGAGGAGAAGGGGACGACAGAGGATGAGATGGAAGGATGGCATCACCGACTCGATGGACATGAGTTTGAGTAAACTCCGGGAGTTGGTGATGGATAGGGAAGCCTGGTGTGCTGTGGTTCATGGGGTCACAAAGAGTCAGACACGACTGAGCAACTGAACTGAACTGAGTCCTAACCACTGGACCACCAGGGAAGTCCCTTTTCTCTGGTTTTAAAGGAGCAATATGGTCAAAATGACTATATAGGCAGATTATAGACTGCCTATAGTCTACAGGCAGTCTGTACCCGTAGACCACCCAAGGTAATCTACAGGTTTAATGCAATTCCTATGAAATTACCAATGGCATTTTTCACAGAACTAAAACAAAAAAAAAAAATCTTAAAATTTGAATGGAGACACAAAAGACCCCAAATAGCCACAACGATCTTGAGAAAGAAAATCGGGGCTGGAGGAATCAGGCTCCCTGACTTAATACTTTATTCCAAGGCTGTAGTCATCAAACAGTATGGTACTAGCACAGAAAATGAAATAGAGATCAATGGAACAGGATGGAAAATCTAGAAATAAACCCATGCACCTATGATCAATAATCTATGACAAAGGAGGCAAGGCTATACACTGAAGGAAAGACGGTCTCTTCAGTAAATGGTTTTATGGCCTTGTTTTATGTCCCTGGATATGTTCCAGTGTCTCCTGGTTTATAGTCTATGGGAACTTGAATAGTATTTTTATCCTGTTGTTGTGTGAAAATTGTATAAATCTTAATTACATTGAATTGGCTGATAGTGCTTTTCAGGTCTGCTATATCCTTCTACTTTTCTATTCATTCTACTAATTTTTGAGAGTTTGATATTGAAACTGCAATTTAAAATCTTAATTTATCTATTTAAAAAGATAACTGTAATATACAGTGGAACTATACCTAACTTTGTTCCGTATTTTCCAAGTCTTCTGTAAATGTGTCATCATACTTTCATAATTTAAAAAAATAAAAGACAAAAGATTAAAAGATAAGTGGTGCTGGGAAAACTGTACAGCTACATGTAAAAAAAAAAGAAATTAGAACATTCTTTGACATCATACACAAAAATAAAATCAAAATGGACAAAGACCTAAATGTAAGACTGGATAATATAAAACAGAGGAAAACAAAGGCAGGACACTCTTTGACATAAATCACAACGATATCTTTTCTGAGCCATCTCCTAGAGTAATGGAAATAAAAACAAAAATAAACAAATGGGACCTAATGAAACTTAAAAGGTTTTGCACAGCAAAGAAAACTATAAACAAAAAAGCAGCCCACAGGATGGAAGAAAATATTTGCAAATGATGCAACTGACAAGGGATTGATCTTCAAAATTTACAAACAGTTCATGCAGCTCAATACCAAAAAAACAAACAACCCAATTAAAAAATGGGCAGAAGACCTAAACAGATATTTCTCCAAAGACATACATATGGCCAAGAGGCACATAAAGAGATATTCAATAGTGCTAACTGAGATATCACCTCAAAGACTGTAATGAGATATCACTTCATAGCAGTTAGAATGGCCACCATTAAAAATATCTACAAACAATGAACTCTGGAGAGGGTGTGGAGAAGAGGATGCCCTCCTACATGGTTGTGGGGATGTAATTAGTACAGCCACTATGGAGAGCAGCACGGAGGTTCCTTAAGGAACTAAAACTAGAGCTACCACGTGACCTAGCAATCCCACTCCTGGGCATATTCCCAAGAAAACCGTGGTCCAAAAGGATGCATGCACCGCAGTGCTGTTTGCAGTAGCCAAGACATGGAAGCAACCTAATTATCCATCCACAGATGTATGGGTAAAGAAGACGTGGGACATACATACAATGGAGTGTCACTTGGCCATCAAAAAGACAAACGGAATACTGCCATTTGCAGCAACACAGATGGGCCTGGAGATTGTCATACTAAGTGAAGCAAGTCAGGCAGAGAAAGGCAAACTTTATATGATGTTGCTTATAAGCATAATCTAAAAAATGATGCAAATGAACTTATTTACACAGCATAAACAGACTCACAGACTTAAAAGAATGAACTTATGGTCACCACAGAGGAAGGGTTGGGGGTGTAGATTGGGGTTTTAGGATTGACATGTACACATTTCTATATTTAAAATAATTACCAACAAGGACCTACTGTATAGCACAGGGAACACTACTCAATATTCTGTAATAACCTAAGTGGGAAAAGAATTTCCAAAATAATAGATACATGTATATGTATAATTGAATGACTTTGTTGTACACCTGAAACTAACACAAAATTGTTAATTAACTATGCTCCAGATAAAATAATTTTCAAAAGAAACTGCAAATTGAATTTCTTTAAAATGATTTTTTAGGTGGTATGGGCCTTCCCTGGTGGCTCAGATGGTAAAGTGTCTGTCTGCAATGCAGGAGACCCAAGTTCAATCCCTGGGTCAGGAAGATCCCCTGGAGAAGGAAACAGCACCCCACTCCAGTAGTCTTGCCTGGGAAAATCCCATGGACAGAAGAGCCCGGTAGGCTACAGTCCATGGGGTCGCGTAGAGTCGGACACAACTGAGCGACTTCTCTTCACATGGGGTAGTTTGAAAAAGCGGCAGTTCTGGAATGCCTAAGTCTATGTACAAGTTATGTGACTTTGGCCAAGTAACCTGACGTCTCTCTTTATATTCCTATTACCTATGTCACTAGATTGAGGCAATGACCGCCTATGTCATGAGATGGCAAGTAGAAGCTTCTAGCATAGTTCCTGTAACATGGTTTGTGTTCAGTGTAGTTACCAAGTTTCTCTCAAAATGATTCTACAATGGAAAGTAATGTTTCAAACCATGAGAGTGAGAAAAAGTCATCTTAGAAAGACATATTTTGAGAGAATTAAGTGATTATAGTTTCAATCAGATGCTTATTAGGGTGATGTTTTCTATCTTTGACCTTCATCACATCCCCCAGTCCCATCTGACAACGGCTTCTCAATGCTTTTATTCAAATGATAATCACTGTGCAAAAAATCAACGTCTCTTCATTCAGGAACTTACAGTACCCATCTTAATAAACCACAATGAACTGAAGACATGAAGAATAACTGGATAAACAGGCCTCTCTCCTCAGCTGTCAAGTCTGTTTGTGACAGCAACTGGCATTTCATTGTAAAAGATGCTAATTTCAACCCAAGCTGTGGCAGTGTTGAGAGAAGCATAAAAGGAATTCTTGATTATCTGTATCAGGAACTGTGGTCCCTGGGGATACGCTTGGAACCCTCAGATCACATATGGCAAGAGTGCTATGATAAAATACGCATCAATGAAGCGTCACAATTTATGATAATAAAGCAATGGATAGTTTTGCCCTCTATGATAACTAATTGTGGCTGGCATGTCTCTCTTTTTACTATTTTGGAGGCTTTATAAGTGATACTTGTTGTACTAATTATTACATCATTCTGTACTTGGACCACCATTTCATTTCTGTAACTGTTCCATCAAATTCCTAGGGGCCTCGCATAATACTATTTCAATAATAATGATTTTCCCAATCTAAATTTAAGAAACAGTAATTACCTTAGCTACTGGATGACATTTGCTGCCTCTCAGCATTAAACAAACACTAATTATTATTTCAACTTAAATATCATTGTTTATTAGCATTAGCCAGGCTACAGAGAAGCAGAGGGAGCTAGATGTTCTCAGAGACACATAGCACCATGGAGGAGATGGGCAGGGGGTGAACCAGGCTCAACACTGTCTTTTCTTGAGAATGAGCCATTGTTTACTTTAAAATTATGTCCTTACTATTGGGGGAGGCAGGAGGTATTGTGACACCCTTTCTTGTCTTAAATAGTGATAAGACTAGATGACTGAGTTGAGGAAAATGTGTAATATTCATATTTGGCAAAATTAACATTTAGCAGCTCTAACTCCTCCCTTCATCAGTTTTGACCAGCCCTTGAGATCACAAACTCTGGAAGCCAACTGAACTCTTCCCAGTAACATCTCAGCACACAATCTTCAGTGGCCAGAGGCTTACTCATCATTTTACAAGTTACCTGTGGCAGTCACAAAAAGCTCTCACTATTAGAAATTTACTCATTTTATTGACCCAAAGTCTGCCTTCAGACACTGCAACCCTGCTTCAGTCCTCTGACGCTGCCCAGAGTAATTCTCACCCCTTGTGATACGGAGCTCCATAAATATAGAAAGAGAGGTGGTCTCCCAGTCGGCCTCCCCAAGGTAACCCTCATCTGCTGCCCGTGGTCTTCACTCCACGGCTTTCTCACTTCCAATCACCTCCACGACGGGCGCCTCAGACACAAGGACGGTCTGATACATCCGTTTCCAGCTGAGGAACATGCAGTTGTCCAGAGAACACAGCCCAGCGTGTTCGGGGCAGCTCCATCATCTCTACCATCTGCTTCCAGACCAGCTTCCCCGAGATCGTTCCCTCATGCACAACACGCCCCAGGGCACGCCCTCTGTCCGCCCTCCCACGGCCACTGGCCTGCGCTTTTCCCACCCAAATGCTGACCTCCATCTCCCTGACTCCTTTTCAGAGCCCATCTCTTCCTCAAAGCCCCCTCAGAGCTGTAGCTGGTGTTCACTTGCCCCTGTTGGTTTCATAGGACAAGATCTGTAGGGCACAGACAGCCTTACTTGCTCTTGAGTAGGCACACAAAGTCTCAAAGCCCCTTTGGCCACTAGTCCCTGGTTTTCCAACCTCAGTGACCATTGAGACGTCTCTTGATCTTGATCTATCCTGACCAGTGCAGAAGCCACCGGCCACACGTGGCTATTCAATTTTAAACTTGGATCAATGAAAGTTAGATAAAATTAAATCTTCAGTTCCTCCGTCTCATTGGCCACAGATCCAGCGCTCAAGAGCCACATGTGGCTAGACAGGCCCGTGCTGGCAGCACAGATTTGGAATGTCAGTGCAGACAGCTCCGCTGGGGATGCAGGTCTGGGCACCTTCCCTGCTGTGTGACCAGCCCCACCACACTGCGGGCAAACAGCATGCCAGCCTCTAATTAAAACCCAGGATCTTTTCATGAACAGCTTTTAAGTTAAGATTTCTTCATATTGTGCTTAGACAAGTACTTTTAGGGACCTAAAGGCAACCCCCTTCCCCTCCTTGAACTCTAACATATTCTATCCCCTCTGTTTTTATCCCATCCGTCTAGCTTATCAAGATACTCAGTTTTTTTTTTTTTTAATTCTGGCATCTTTTGAGGAATCTTATCCCAGGTTTGGGTCACCTGCACGTTTTAATGTACTTCCGATTTCTTATTAATTGTTGATTAAAATGTTGTCTGTAAATAGAGTGACTATATAATTTGTCCTCCAAACTGGGACACTTTTCAGAATGAATGGAATGCTGTAAAAATTATGCTGAGTCACCAGCATTAACTGGGACTCAAGTCTCACTCCGGAAGGAGAGAACTCTGTCCACGAGAGGTCACATCCCGGACCCTTGCCCCATCACTGGAGAACATCCCTCAGACTGACTGGGCTGTTTTGAAAAATCTATTAATGTGTTGGCTCAATTTTATGTCATTTCAGACTACATCATTCCATTGAATTCATGAGGCTATCATGAAAGAAATTGAAAGTGAAAGTCACTCAGCCATGTCTGACTCTTCACTACCCCATGGACTATACAGTCCATGGAATCTTCCAGGCCAGAATACTGGAATGGGTAGCCATTCCCTTCTCCAGGGGCTCTTCCAAACCCAGGGATCGAATCCAGGTCTCCTGCATTGCAGGCAGATTATTTACAAGCTGAGCCACAGGGGAAGCCCAAGAATACTGGAGTGGGTAGCCTATCCCTTTTCCATGGAATCTTCCCAACACAGGGATCAAACTGGTGTCTCCTGCATGGCAGGCAGATTCTTTACAAACCAAATGAGCTATCAGAGAATGAGAAACAACCAATTATCTTACTTAAGTTCATATCATCTTACTGCTTTTAGCAGTTCTTTTTTTTTTTTTCTCAGAAAAAGAAGAAAAGAGAATACAAATGGAAATAAAATTTGTATATACATTAGAAAAATATGAGCAGAATAAATGAGGTTACAAAATTTGGATATAGTATCTTCCTTATTGTTATAGAGAGACTCCAATTGTTCACAGAAATCTGCCTTGTACAGTAAAAGCTCACAGTGGCCTGAAGCTCCATTGTAAGATTCCAGTAAAAGGAAAGACAACAAGGAGCAATTTTGCTTGGGAAAGTTTTTCAACATATGTCACTTTATTTGTGAAAGTGCCAGTTTGGAGGAAACCTATAGCTTCTAATGGTCATGAACTATTACTTGCCATTCACCTATGGCAACTGAGCCAACAAAATCCTTGTAATATGCTAAACCATAGAACACGAACCCTTATTTTTCAAGAAAGGAAAGACAAAAACAGGTGCAGGTGCTTAAAAAATGAAGATGATGATGTAGCACTGCCAAACTCACTTAAATGTGAAATAAAGCAAATAATTATTTGGAAGTCTGTTTTCATGGACTTTTATCTACAGAAATATGAATAAAACTGGACAAAAATTAGACCAAAAGTCCCATAAATTAATGTAACTAAAAATCAGATAAGGCTCATGATGTAAGACTGAAAGAAAGAGATAAAAGAATACTACTAGACTGAAACCTGGAGAGAGGGACCAAGTCTACTCCCGCCTCGAAGCATCCCTGGAACCTTGGCCCAGGGCTGCCTGATCACTGCCCTCGTCTCTTCATCAATTCAGGAAGCGCTGTTTGTCCCCAGGGGTGACTAGGGCAGGAATAAGGAGTGAGCTGACCCCGCGGGGTCTGCATAGACTTAAACCCAAGAGTTCTCCAGCTCTAAAATTCTGCGATGCTGGACATCGTTTAGAAGGAAATAGTTAAAGCTTCTCATACTCCCTGAAAATGTAATAACTACGATTAAAATAAATTTTTTGGAATTGTCATTTATTTCTTATGATCTCTACAATGTTTAGCAAGTGTATACCATCTACTTTCCACTTTTAAGACATTTTAAACACTGTATACTATTATTCTGCTTGTGTCTTCTGCTTATTTTTTCACATTTTTCTCATGTAGGTTATTTTTTCTGAACCTTGAAATCAGATATTTGTAATTAGATATTTATAAGTGAAATGTTATTTCAACAAATCTTACTTCTACTGACCTATGATAATAATATTAAAATGAGGAATATATTACTCTTCAGAAAAAATTTTCCTCTTCAGCCTATGAAAAACTTTCTAATCCATAATTTGTGGGATTAATATATGTAATCATTTTATTTTGGTCTTTATTTTCATTCCTAAGCAATTCACAGGCAATTAAGAAACCCAATTTGATCAATTTTCTAAGTTCCTGGTTTTTCATTAGGGTGAACCTTAAGGCAGGTGGCCTTCCATTAGTTTGGCTGACAGCTCTGGCTAATGTTTTAATGATCCCTAGTGAAGGAAACCAAAAAAGAGAGAGAAAAAAAAGGAGATTTACAATGGTGGGGATAAGCTAGATCAGGCAGGGAGACAGAGTACATAACCACTAATTAACTCTCGTCATTTAAACATCTGCAAGCTGAACGGAGACACGCAAGTGTCCCGGCTCTGTTGACAAGTCCTTGAAGCACATGCTACAGAGAGGGGCCTCCAGTCCTATATTCCCAGACACCTCGGAGGCTGTCGAATGGCCCAGCTCATATTACTATTACAGCAACTAATTTTTGGAGGTGGGACTACACCGAAATACCCGCCATAGAACAAGTGGAAGAGGCAAACCATCTCTTACTGCAGCCTTCTTTTTTAAAAGAGAGGTATTTATTTATTCCTGGTTGCACGGGGTCTTCTCTGCAGGCGGACTTTCTCAAGTTATAGCAACTGGGGGCGGCTTGCTGCTGCTGCGGGTGTCTTCTAACTGCCCTGGCGCTCTTGCAGAGCATGGGCTCTGGAGCGCATGAGCTCCAGTCGCTTCCGTAGTGACGGCACACAGCTTCACGTGCCCTGCAGCCCGTGGAACCTTCCTGGACCAGGGATGGAGCCCATGTCCCCTGCATCAGCTGCGTCACCAGGGAAGGCCCCTTATTACAGCCTGCTAACTGTGCCCTCTGCTTCCATCTTGCCTCACTGCTATCTCACCTATACACAGCAAATAAAATACTCTCCAGGAATAAACTAGATTCAGTTCAGTTCAGTTCAGTCACTCAGTCCTGTCCGACTCTTTGTGACCCCATGGACTGCAGCACACCAGGCTTCCCTGTCCATCACCAACTCCCGGAATTTACTCAAACTCCTGTTTATGGAGTCAGTGATGCCATCCAACCATCTCATCCTCTGTCGTCCCCTTCTCCTCCTGCCTGCAATCTTTCCAGCATCAGGGTCTTTTCCAATGAGTCAGTTCTTTGAATCAGGTGGCCAAAGTATTAGAGTTTCAGCTTCAGCATCAGTCCTTCCAGTGAATATTCAGGACTGATCTCCTTCAGGATGGACTGGTTGGATCTCCTTGCAGTCCAAGGGACTATCAAGAGTCTCTTCAACACCACAGTTCAAAAGCATCAATTCTTCAGCGCTCAGCTTTCTTAACAGTCCAATTCTCACATCCATACATGACCACTGGAAAAACCATAGCCTTGACTAGACGGACTTTTGTTGGCAAAGTAACGTCTCTGATTTTTAATATGCTGTCTAGGTTGGTCATAACTTTCCTTCCAAGGAGTTAAGAGTCTTTTAATTCCATGGCTGTAATCACCATCTGCAGTGATTTTGGAGCCCAAAAAATAGTCTGTCACTGTTTCCACTGTTTCCCCATCTATTTACCATGAAGTGATGGGATCAGATGCCATGATCTTAGTTTTCTGAATGTTGAGCTTTAAGCCAACTTTCTCACTCTCCTCTTTGACTTTCATCAAGAGGCTCTTTAGTTCTTCTTCACTTTCTGCCATAAGGGTGGTGTCATCTGCATATCTGAGGTTATTGATATTTCTCCCGGCAATCTTGATTCCAACCTTGCTTCATCCAGCCCAGTGTTTCTCATGATGTACTCTGCATGTAAGTTAAATAAGCAGGGTGACAATATACAGCCTTGACGTACTCCTTTCCCGATTTGGAATCAGTCTGTTGTTCCATGTCCAGTTCTAACTGTTGCTTCTTGACCTGCATACAGACTTCTCAAGAGGCAGGTCAGGAGGTCTGGTATTCACATCTCTCAAAGAATTTTCCAGAATTTGTTGTGGCGCACATAGTCAAAGGCTTTGGCATAGTCAATAAAGCAGAAATAGATGTTTTTCTGGAACTCTCTTGCTTTTTTGATGATCTAATGGATGTTGACAATTTGATCTCTGGTTCCTCAGTCTTTTCTAAATCCAGCTTGAACATCTGGAAGTTCATGGTTCATGTATGGCTGAAGCCTGGATTGAAGAATTTTGAGCATTACTTTACTATCGTGTGAAATGAGTGCAATTGTGCAGTAGTTTGAGCATTCTTTGGCATTGCCTTTCTTTGGGACTGGAATGAAAACTGACCTTTACCAGTCCTGTGGCCCCTGCTGAGTTTTCCAAATTTGCTGGCATATTGAGTGCAGAACTTTCACAGCATCATCTTTTAGGATTTGAAATGACTCAACTGGAATGCCATTACCTCCATTAGGTTGTTCGTAGTGATGCCTCCTAGATTATATCACTCTTTATTAAAACCTTCTAAAGGCTTCCTGGTGCAGTGACAATAAAATGCAAAAATACTTACTGTGGCAAATAAACCCAACATGTTCTGACTCTGACCACTTACACTTTTAGTTACATGAATTAGAACCCCAACTACAATGGCTTAAACACTGTAACACTTAAACCAGCACGAGTTGTAATAAGCACTTTACCCTTAACCAAGGAAGAGGTGTATTTTTTTTTTTTTTTCTGATGTAACAACAAGCCTAGAGGGGGACAGTGCAGAGCTGATCGAGTGGCTCAGCAGCGTCGCTAAGGAACCTGCTCTGCCATCTGGCTTCCTCCTCTTCCATCCTTAGCATGTGACTTTTGTCCTCATCGTTACAAAATGGCTGCTCCATCTCCAGGCATTGTGTCTCTATTCCAAGCAAGAAGGAAGAGAAAACTGCAGAGAATGGAAGTACTGCATGCCAACTGAGTCTGTCACTTTTAATGAGGAAAACAGTCATTTTTCCAGAACCCCCACCCAGTAGTCATCATCTTGTTTAGGACAATTTCACAAGGCTACTGCAATACAAGAGAATCAAGTGTTTTAGGACTTTTTTTTCTCCATTCCCTAATCTCTTCACTCCATTCTCCACGCTCCAGCCATCCCAGCCGCTGTTTCTAAAACACCTCATTCTTCCCATACAGATGGCTAATAAACACATGAAAAGACATTCAACATCGCTTATTATTAGAGAACTGCAAATCAAGACTACAATGAGATATACCTCACACCAGTCAGAATGGCCATCAACAAAAAAATCTACAAACAGTAAATGCTGGAGAGGGTGTGGAGAAAAGGGAATGCTCTTGCACTGCTGGTGGGAATGTAAATTGATGCAGCCACTATGGGAGACAGTATGGAAATTCCTTAAAAAGCTAGGAATAAAACCACCATATGAGCCAGCAATCCCATTACTAGGCATATACCCTGAGGAAACCAAAACTGAAAAAAAAAAAAGACACACGTACCCCAGTGTTCCTCGTAGCACTATTTACAACAGTTAGAACATGGAAGAAACCTAGATGTCCATCAGCAGATGAATGGATAAAGAAGCAGTGGTACATATATACAATGGAATATTACTCAGCCATAAAAAAGGAATGCATTTGAGTCAGTTCTAACAAGGTGGATGAACCCAGAGCTTATTGTACAGAGTGAAGTAAGTCAGAAAAACAAATATCATATATTAATGCATATATATGGAATCTAGAAAGATGGAACTGACGAACCTATTTGCAGGTCAGCAGTGGACACACAGGCATAGAGAACAGACTCGTGGACACCGAGCGGGGGAGGAAGGAGAGGATGGGGTGTGTGGAGAGAGTAACAGGGAAACACTCATTGCTGTTTGTGAAATAGAAAGCCAATGAGAATTTGCTGTCTGACTCTGGAACTCAAACCCGGGCTCTGTAACAGCCTAGAGGGGCGGGATGGGGAGGGAGGTGGCGGGGATGTTCAAGGGGGAGGGGACGTAGGTGCACCTGTGGCTGATTCATGCTGATGTTTGCCAGCATGACTCAACTAAATATTATTATTATTTATTATTATTCAACTAAAATAAATAGATTCAACTATAAATAAATAAATAGAATACTCCTTCCTCATTCCTATCTCTTGATCCTAACACTTGAGGTTCCCTTTGCCTGAACTTCTCTCCAGATGACCGCATGGGTCATACCTTCCCATCATTCAGACGTCTGCACTGAAGTCAACTCCTTCAGGCAGCTTTATCCGATCGCTCTAGCAAACAGTTTTTACCCCATCTCCGATTGCTCTCTTTCTCTTTAATTTTGTTTCTGTTGTTGGTAAGACTTTATTTTCTTCATAGGATTATTGTTATTTGAAATATTTTGTTGTTTTTGTGCTAGTTTTCTCCCCCACTAGAACATGACCTTATAATGCTGAGGTTTTGTTTTTGGTTTTTTTTTCCCTGTCTTCTCCCTGCTACATCCAGTGCCTTGAACATTGTCTCGAGCAGGGTAGATGCTGAGTTAATAGTCTCATTCTGATTTAATGAATGGAACAATGGTTCTCCTATCTTGAATTTTCAACCCTTCTTTTCACTGCATTCCTAGACATTCATCTATAACTCTGAAATGAGTAATAGCAGAATGCTGCTTGGTTCTATTCGAGTTTTTAAATTACATTTTGTGTTTTCTTAAATTACTGTGTTGTTTAGTCAGCTTGGCTTCTGTAAGCATGATTTTCTTGGTCATAAAATGTATTTGAGAAAATTCTTTCCATTGTTTTCTGTGTGCATTGGGACTTTTTTTTTATTTTCCCATCATTTATGAGCCTCTTCTTTAAATCATTCTAAGTATCTGTGCCATGAGCCATTCTTTCACAGTTTCTGAGTGACTCCGTGTTGTACGGACTATTATTCAAAACTGGAAAACTGGTCCCTTTTCTGTTTTAAAGTCCAAGAAAATACATTAAATAATATTTCACAAATATTTCTACATCCCTTATGAAGTGAACAATTAAAACCTTCACTTTTTCTCATCCCGCTGTCAGACACATCACTAACCCTGGGAATATAAATATTTTTGACTGTCTGATTTTTGTCTCTGATTCAAATTTGGTAGATAGAGTAAGTGATGTTACTGTGAATTTTCTATTCTTTTTGCATCCCCATAATACATTTTGCAGAGCATTATAGAAGGACTCAATTTTCCTTATCCCAAAGATTTAACATTTATTATGCTCAAAGCTTCTAAAGACTTGTGTGTGTGTGTGTGTGTGTGTGTGTGTGTGTGTAGATTTTTCCTTTATATTCACTTGTCCCACTGCAGGGACAAAAAGATAGGAGAGCAGGAAGAAAAGAAAAAGAAAAAAATTGCACCAAGCTTAGAATCTTTTTCCCTTTTCCTCGTAGGCATAAATGAGAACCTTTCGTAACCAGTCTTCTAAGAACTCATGTTTCTTTTCACTCTGACTTCACTGAATAAGGCTGGGGAGCATGGATTATCAGGGTAAAGCAGAAGTAAAAACAGTGCTAAACTGACAAAAGTGCTTCTTGAGAATCCCGAGGCACGTACTTTTATTTTTTATCATCAAATTGTCCTAACCCTGCGGTTTCTTTCTAAAGAGACAAGGATATTTGTATATACTGACAAAGAATTAAACATGTGTGAAGACAAAGGCTGTTCCTTATAACTGAAGCCAAAGTCGCTCAGTCGTGTCCGACTCTCTGCGAGCCCATGGGCTATACAGTCCATGGAATACTCCAGGCCAGACCACTGGAGTGGGTATCGTTCCCTTCTCCAGCGGATCTTCCCGACCCAGGAATCCAATCAGGGTCTCCCGCATTGCAGGCGGATTCTTTACCAGCTGAGCCACAAGGGAAGCCCTTATAGGTGAAGCAGAACTGACCTTTCTGGCCGTGGGTTCCAGGCACTGGTCATCAGGCTGCCGGTGGATGCTCTGAGGTTCGCATCAGGCCCTGGCTCCATCGCTAGGCGCAGAATCCACAGACACTGGCAGCTGTCCTCTGAGCAAGGGACCCGCCACCTGAGATGATGGGTCAATGCTTGTTAACAGCATCCCAAAGAAAGGGGTGCCTGTCAAAGTTTAGGGTGTGCAAGAATCCACTGAAGAGCTCGTTGAAAATGCAGTCATTTGTCTTTTCACTCTCTCACTGAATAAGGTGAGTGGCATAGAAGTGGAAGTGAAGATAATGCTAAACTAAGATTGGATATGGGCTCCCCAGGTGGCACAGTGATAAATAATCTGCCTGCCAACGCAGGAGACGCGGGTTCAATCCCTTGATGGGGAAGATCCCCTGGAGTAGGAAATGGCAACCCACTCCAGTATTCCTGCCTGGAAGATTCCATGAGCAGAGGAGCCTGGCGGGCTACAGTCCCTGGGATCGCAGAGTCAGACACGACTGAGCAGAGCACAGTACAAGACTGGCGTCCGATAGGCCGGATGGGGTGCCCGGGCATCGGGTCTAACAAGCACGCCAGGTGGTTCTGCTGTAGATGATCTAAACTAACACTTTGAAAAGGTGCCCCAAACTGTTTAGACGGGAAAAGGGTGACATGGCTCCTGCACTGAAAGTCAAGCCTGTTCTCCAAATTTTATGTTAGATTTGCTGAATGGGGAGTATGAATAAGAGAATGAATGGAATGTTTCATTCAGGAACGTTTATGAAGGGAATACAAAAATGAAAGAAACAATCCTTGCCATAGAAGCTCTCAGTCTCTTGAAAGATGCACAAGCAGCCTCCACTCGCCGGGTGAGCGTATAATAGAGACACGCAGAGCAGGGGCCACGGGGAGGGGAGGCTGGGGTGTATTGAGCTGCTAGGCACCATGGAGACGGGTGCCTTCCATGCTCCACCTGGTGGAATGGAGCCAGGCCTTGGAAGAGAGATGACATTTGAGGGATGAGTAGGGATTTCCCTGGTGGTTACGGTGAGAACACTCCAGGGAGAAGGATCAAAGAGTACCGGACAGCCAGGCAAAAAAAAAAAAAAAAATGCAACGTATGCCCACCTCTGCTTGCCCCAGGGCTGGGCACAGGCAGAGAAATGGTGGGAGACTATTGCCTTAAGCTGCCATCAAAACCGTGAATGCTTTCCTCACCCAAAACTTCCCCTCACCTGTCGCAGGGCTGACACAGCTGCGGTGTGCAGAATCACTCCGTCTTTGCCACACTCGTGTTTGCAGTGGAGAAGCTACCATGACTCATGTCTCAGAGTTTCCAAGTGTACAAAGCCTCAGTCTGGGTGCTTGGCACTAGGTCATTAAGGCGGACAACTCATCTGATTTGTCATTCAGACTCTTTCTCAGAATGTCTCTAGCAAGCCCTGTATAGTGGCTGCAAGTGTTTCCATTTGTTTGCTAAAACTAATTCCACTCACTTTCCCCCACTGATTCGTGGTTACCTTTCTCCTTGGCTGGAAGCACAAGAGTAACAGAAGCCAGGAGAAGACGCTAAGGAGAAGAGGGTGAATGTGCTGGCTGAAGGAATTCCCGTCATAAGTAACAGCATCCAGCATTGTCAGTGCTATACACATGGATGAAAATTTAACCCTAAAGAGCAAATTTTCTTTTGAGATTTTACATGTTTTGTTTTTTTTCCCATTAAGACTTTTTTTTCTCTTTTTCTGTTGTTCAATTTACTTGACCTGTTTTTTTTTAAATGAATTTTATCATTGAAATAATTAGCCTCTTGAATAAATGCGTAAAGGAAAACCTAACAACCATTGAACCAGGAAGAGAAAACATTATTAAATAAAATACACTTCTCTGATCACATTCATTGGTCATAGTAATCAAACAGAAGACTCATTAAAGGCCACCTCCATAGCCACCAGCAACGGTCCATGATCACCTGCACATAGAAACTGGGAGTGTTTATAAATATCTGTAGCAGTTTGAGAAATATTTTGTCTCTTAGATCTAAAAAGAAATTTAAATTGGGACTTGTATTTTTTTACTTTTTTCCACTACATTTTTCTAGCCAAGTCTCTTTGTATTATTTAAAACCATCAGAGTGTAATAGATTAGAAAATAATAGCAGCTGATCTATCACAGATAATTTGAGATGCCCTGATCTAAGATAACCCTCAGACCTATGAAAATAGTAATTACAACATTCTTACAGCTGACAAAGCTTCATGTTTTGCAAATATTGTCTTGGTCTTGAGTGCAACCTTTCTAATTGTGAGTCTCCATTTTACAGAAGAAGAAATCCATCTCCAGAGAGGTTAAGTGAATCATTCAAAGGTCAGACAGCAATTTTGAGGCAGACCTAGTACCAAGACCTATGGCCCCTGACTCTGAGAAAGGTTTCCTTCTCTCCTACCAAAACTCAGAAAAAAAAAAAAAATTAAATTTCAGAAAACTTAAGAAAACACCAACATGAAGAAGGAATGTTTTCTAAGAAAACTTCAGAGTGTAACTGAGCTGTAGTGTTTAAAAATACTTTTCTGTTCATGCCTGACTTTCACCCCAACAGAGATATCAGGGGTCCATAACGCACCTACCTCTCTTCCCATTATACAGATGGGAAAAAGAGACCTGAACATACGTATCCCCAGCTCCTTGAAAGTTCTCTTTAAGCCATTTCACTTTTATGAAAGACCTACATTAGTATCTGTTTTCACTAACCCCAAAAGAACATAAAGAGGAGTTTCGCTTTTAGGAAAAGAGGTGAAACTCAAAAATAGCAGTCCGCATGTGTTTCGCGGCCAGCTGTCGGAGGCATCTTGCGCCCTCGGCCGTAAGAACGGTGCTACCAGACTCCTCGCTGGGCAACTATACCCAGCCGCTCGGCAGCCGGCCCTGGAGCGTTCTATCGCGGGAGCCTCTGTGCCTTGTCCCTCTTGCACATCTGTTGGCAAGAGGAGTCTTAAGGTAATTGTTCCTCTGCTTTACTGCCCCTTCAGCTTAAGGAAGTTTTACCAGGAGCACTCTCCTTTGGGATAGTGAGGTGGGGAGAAATCTCTCTAAGTATTGCATATCAACAGAGCCACCCTTAGATAAATGCTTTTTCTCCTGACCCTGTGTCCTTTCCACCACGTTAAACACAGTTTCATTATTTACAGCACATACTTATTATTGATGGTACCAAGGGCTATCCTAGGTGTTAAGGATACCAAAAAAAAAAAAAATCCCAATCCTCTAGTAGCTTACTTTCTCATGGGGAGGGACAAATAATAAATACAAATGAGTTAAACATGTTAGACAGTAATAAGTGCTTTCAGATTAAAAGAGAGGAAAGGGGGTGTGAGAGGGGGTGAAAGTCACTCACTTGTGTCCGACTCTTTGTGATCCCATGGACTACACAGTCCATGGAATTATCCAGGCCAGAACACTGGAGTGGGTAGCCTTTCCCTTCTGCAAGGGATCTTCTCCACCCAGGAATCGAACCGGGGTCTCCTGCATTGCAGGTGGATTCTTTACCAGCTGAGCCACCGGGGAAGCCCAGTGAGAGGGAGGTCAACAGCAATTTTAAGAGAGTCATCATGGTAGACATCATTATCTTTGCTCAAATATACATATTTGCATACTGTGTACATGTGTATATAATTTATTTCTTCAGAGTTTTTCAAAATGTCATCACTTTTGACCAATGATGGAAGTACATTAGGTAGCAAAATCATAGTTTACTATTAATACCTTCACAGAAGGACAGGCGACTTGGAAGATTTAAATGCCCTGGAGAAGTTCTGTGTCCCTTTCTTGCCATCCTCATGCTCCAAGGAGCAGAAATGAAAGAAAGCAGACACACCTTTTATGATTAGTCAACGAGTGTTTATCCTGCTCCCCTAGCATGCCCAGACCTGTGGTGGAATTGTGGAGAAAACGAAAAGAAGATAGTTGGCCCTGTCTTTGGGGAGTTTACAGTCCAGCTGGGGTGATCATAAAGAAGGTACTTAAAACAGTCCCAGAGTCCTTTGGGATGAAGGTAAAGCAGTAGTGGCTGAAAGACAGAGCAAGGCTGCCAGGCACATTGGAAGGTTTTCACCAAAGCCCTAGGCAGGAATCTCCTTATTCAGTGGTGTACTTTCCACGGGCTTCCCAGATGGAGCTAGTGGTAAAGAACCAGCCTGCCAGTGCAGAAAACATAAGAGACCTGGGTTTGATCCCTGGGAGGGGAAGATCGCTTGGAGGAGGGCATGGCAACCCACTCCAATCTTCTTGCCTGGAGAATCCCATGGAGAGGGGAGCCTGGTGGGCTGTGATCCATAGCATTGCAAGGAGTCAGACATGACTGAAGTGACTTAGCATGCACACGCACATACTTTCTATGAGATCCCCAAATCCTCCAACTAAGGAATTCTACCGTCCATCAAATAACAGTGTAACAAGGAGGCTATGGTATAATTCTTTCCACTGTAGCTAATAAATAGGGGGCAGAACAAAAGAGCATTTCTCAAGGCTAAGAATTTAGGAAAAAATGAGTCATCAGTAAAATAAAACATAGCATCCCTCTAATGTACTGGGTATTATTTTAATTAACAAATGAAAAGGCATGCTTCAATACCTTTCAACTACTTTTGTTCTTTCGGCTGAAAGAGTGTAAATCTTGAATATTCGTGTGGCTTAAGGTGATGCTTATTTTCTGGGCTTTCGCTACATGTCAGAGAGAGTAATGACTTATTGTGGATTTATGAAGAACGTCTATAAAATTTTATTTTATCTTACTTAAATCAAGAGTCAGGGAATTTGTCCCACTGGATGGTGGTAACAGCCTTTTATCACATCAGAGTTGGTGGTGGCTTACAGAGGAGAAGTTGGCCTTCAGTGGTGTGTGACTTCATGACCTAAATAAAGTGAGATGGATATCCCTCCTCTGGGTGATCCTTTATGTTGTTTTTTTGTTTTGTTTTGTTTTAAAGAAAAGATAGAAAGAAGGAAACGAAAGTGCCCGTCAAATTCATCTTCATACAGTGCGGTGTTACTGAGATTATTCAGTGCAGTGCCAAAGTGGGATGATGTTAGAATTGCTAAGAACTGCACCTTGAGTCCAACTCACAAGTGCTATCTCTATAATCACTTTAAATTAATGAAAATTCTGCATATTTGTAACTTAACCATTAGACAAAAAAAGAAAAAGAAAAAATATGATAGAGCTGGGAATACAGGAATGTTTTGGGAACGAGTCATTCTGAATAGCTAAGGCAGAGCTGAGATTTTTACATCTTTAAGCATCTAAACTATCTTTATTATTTTAAAGAAAGAAAAAAGAGAAAGTGAGGTCCTTCAGTCATGTCCAACTCTTTGGGACCCCATGGACTGTAGCCTAGCAGGCTCCTTCATCCATGGAATTTTCCAGGCCAGAATACTTGAGTGGGTTGTCACTTCCTTCTCCAGGGGATCTTCCTGACCCAAGGACTGAGCCCGGGCCTCCCGCATTGCAGGCAGACACTTTGCCATCTGAATCACCAGTGATTTGGACAGAAATCCCATTTTCTTACTAGGGGATGCCTGTGCCTCCAGGCTTTGCCTCCTCCCTCAGGGCATATAACCTCCCATCTAGAAATTTCCACATCTGCCCGCCACCCGAGGACATTGTCCCTACCTCAGCTGCTAGGATGCAGCAAGCGTTGTCCATCCAGCTTTGCCTCGCCCAGGGGAGGTGACCGGTGACCTTTGTGGGACGAATCTGCGCTGCCCTTACCGTGACTGCTTTGGCTCCTTCACAGAGGTTCTTTCAGTGAGGAGTCAGACGTCATTACGAACATCCATTGTTGAAATGGACTGCAAATCGGAGATTCCCTCCACTTCTACTCAGGATTGCTGGACTTTGGCCCCTATTAGCTGGTCCCAGACGCTGTGGGCTTTTAGATTCCTATAGCAAGTATTGGAGTTTTTGTTATTTTTAATCTGCAGTTAAACCAGACCACCGCACTCTTTTCAGATGCTGTGGCACACTGGTAGATTTCCAGTGATAAATCCCAGGAGTAAAAAGGGTCCAGTGAGTAAAAACATGAGCCTTAATGAAAGAATTTTGTAAACTCTCTCCTGGCAACTCAGAATCACACACCTCCACCTCTTTTTTAAGCTTTTTTTTTTTCTTGATTCTTAAATATGCATCAGAGAAAGGAGGTTATTGATTACATGGCTGGGAAGTCACATTTTCCAAACCTAAACCCTCTTGTAGTTATAGTCCAGTTTACAGATTCCTGGGAATCAAGTCTCTTAGTGTCAATGTTTTCTTAGAACTCATGGATTCTATAAACCTGTAAGCTACGTACGTAGTCAAAGTCATACTTCAACCTTTAATATCACGAATCTTTTTAAAATTAATTGCTTTTAATTGGAGGAAAATTACTTTACAATATCTTGGTTTCTGCTACACATCAACATGAATCGACCACAGGTACACCTGTGTCCCCGCCATTCTGATCCCCTCTCCGACCTCCCTCCCCGCCAACAAATCTTCGGCTCCTTAGAAAATGGAATTGACCTTGGAGGATTTATGTGTTTAATATTTATAAAGTATTTTAAACTCCTTAGGTAAAAACTTTTTGGTAGAGATATTGGAGTTTTACTTTCACATTTATAACTTTTAGGAAAACAACACTGCTCAGAACACTGCACGTTTTAAACCTCTGACAGCTTTCGTGCAGATGGTCTAATTTGATCAACATGATGGTCGTTCATAAATACAAATGATTGTGCGACCTGTATCCATGAATCTGTAATACTAAATTCTCAAACTTCACTTGGTTCTAAAACTAGCCTCCTGAATTTTCCTGTCCGAGATATTATTCATTTCTTGTGTAAATGTCAGACGCCAGAGAAAAACAAACTCCCATCCTGCCACGTGGTGTGAAGCAAGGCAGCTAAACCAACATCATTAGTGTGCTCGGTACTGGTGGTAAGCACTTCAAACCCTGGGCATGTTTTCAAAGCTAGAAGCAAAGGGCTTCTGCTTCCTTCATGGCCTGCTTTTGACATGTTAAGTTTCCTTGGACTTTACGGAAGCACATCAGCTATGTCATTAGGAACATTTAAATTAATGTTTGACATGTAAATGTGGCATACATTATTTCTCTAAGATACATGTGAAAGAACTGGACATGCCTATAAATTCTTGTGCTTTTTAATAACAAATATTTGATATTTTTTAAAGAATAGCAAATGTCACTGCTGGGGGCCTAGGTTCGATCACTGGTTGGAGAACTAAGATCCCATAAGCTGCATGATGTGGCCAAAAAAATTAAAAAAAAAAAAAAGCAACTGCTGTAGGTTACAACAAAAATGGGAGTTGTAGTTCTTAATTTTTAATGTGAAATTAGTCTATAATGAGTAGTTAGCATCTCTGATTTAGGCATACCTTAATTATAAAGCTTTTGTTATACGGCTTTGTCTAGAAAAATCTGAATACTATTTAGAAATTTATAATGCTGCGCACACACACACACATAACAAGCAAAGCAGAAACAGTGCAAAAAAAAAGAAATCTCCTGTTGCATGGTTGTATTTTACCTAGAGATTATCTAGTAACTGTTACTTTACACAATGCTAAATTACTGTGAAAAAACTGTGGAATTACTAAAGACGCTTTTGAGAAAACAGGATGAATATATTAGGGTTCAAAAAGGTAAAATCAGTCCCTAATCCTATGTATACTAGGGGCCATCTGTGGCGTGACGTAAGAGGTGCCTCCAGGATTGTGAAGTGATCTCAGCGAAGAAGAGAGGAATAGGAAAATGGGTCTATTGTGTGTCTTGGTATAAAGGGCTTCTCTAGCCTTTTTAGAAAAGGTGCACATTTTTTAGAATGTTTCCTGTTATATCGAGCAAGGGAACATCCTAAAGGGGTCTGCAGTCCGCGAGAAGGTGAGAAGAGGCCCGATGAGTGCCTCTAACAGCGTCCCACCCGCTCTCAAACAGCAGACCAGAAAGAATGAGCAAGTGCCCCAGAGCTCTGAACCCAGAGAGACGAAACCAGAAGGCAAGGAGGCCGAGCGGGAACCCACGGGCATCGGCTGTTACACGAGCAAGGAACTTCACCTAGCTGCTGTATGAGGTTTCTACGGCTGCTGGAACAAATCGCTACTTAGTGGCTTCAAAGAGCGCACATTTATCATCTCACAGGCCTGTAGTTCAGACGTCGAAGTGGGTAGCTGCCTTTTTGGTCTTTCTCTGGTGGCCCAGACGGTAAGGAATCTGTCCAGAAAGCAGGATAATCCAGGATGGCAGTCTTACTTGAAGGCCAGTGGATTAACCACCTTAACTGCATCTGCTTCCTTAACTCCTCCTTTGCTATTAACATAACATATTCTGGGGATAAGCATGTGGACATCTTTGGCTGGGGAGGGTCAGTGGGGAATCAGTCTATTGATCACACTCACTTTCTCTTTCTTATTTAATGGCAGGTGTTTGTTAGGAAATCTGATCTGTTTTATATATGTTGATACCTAAGATATTTTAGATAACTGATAAACGGGGACTAATAGAACTGCTGTTTCAGTAAGGAGTGAAGCAACTAGCAACTATAAACAGAGCCAACATACATTTTTAGGGTTAAATAAGTAATCCTAGAAATTATAAAGACGGATGCAATAGATAATATTTTTTAAACAAATTTTAAATATGTGTGGATATAGAAAAAGTCCTAGACAACTATTCTGTCGGGTTAATACCATCACATCTAAAAACCAGATGATGTTAAAAAAATTATTAGGCTAATATTACATATCACATCTCTTAATAGCACATTAGTAACCAACTACATTTAAAGTATAAGTACACTATTTAATAAACTTCCAAAACCTTCTTGTGGCGAAGAAGGCAAACATTTTTTAAATGTCAACAAGGAAGCAAAATTTATAACCAAGACACGGAGTTCACACAAAGCCAGCCTGAAAAAGTAAAACAGGGACTAGTTCTTTCCCAGGAGACAAACAAGTTCCAGATTAGCTGGGAATTCTGTATGTTTTCACATTCTATTAGCTCTGTAGAAAAGCTGCCCCTCACTTTAATAATTTATAAGCCTAATTTATAATAAGTAGTAACTTTACTGAAAACAAGTTTTAAAATACAGATAGTTCTTAGGCCCTGAAAATGTTCTATAGAAACTATAATTTGTGGGTTGAATTCAACAAAGAACCAAGAGGAAAAAGTGAACAGCACCTCTTGTTGTGGCGGCCTACCGCGCATGAGATCCTACACGTGTTTCAAACAGCGGCGCCACAGGAGTAGGTAGCATCTAAATTCCACATTTAAAAATCTGGAGACTGAGGCTCAAAGGAGTTGTGTGATTTCTCTAAGTCCCAGTAGCCTGCAGGGACAGAGCCAGAGTCTGAACGCAGACGTGCTGACTGCAAAGCTCGTGCTTAACTCCACGCTGCTTCCCTGAGCCAGAGGAAAACACACTCTACGGATTTCTAATCTCTTTAGTTACAGAATGAACTTCTAATGTGAGTACATGGCTCTTTGCGTAATATATAGCCAAATTAAGTATTCTCTTTCAAATGTACAGCTTAGATGTTAGTGGTTATAAGCTAAGTCTAGTAGTTTTAGGTAATATATTTTAAAATGGATATATGTCCTATGTTTAAAATTTTCATTTCCAAGAATTGTCTCTTAATTGTGAATTTGTTCAACTAAGAATTTCTTACCAACTGTGGTGCTGGAGAAGACTCAAGAGTCCCTTGGGCTGCAAGGAGATCGAACCAGTCAGTCCGAAAGGAGATCAGTCCTGAATATTCATTGGAAGGACTGATGCTGAAGCTGAAGCTCCAATACTTTGGCCACCTGAGGAGAAGAGCCGACTCCTTGGAAAAAATCCTGATGCTGGGAAAGACTGAGGGCAGGAAGAGAAGGGGGCGATGTGTTTGGATGGCATCACCGACTCAATGTACATGAGTTTGAGCAAGCTCTGGGAGATGGTGATGGACAGGGAAGTCTGGCATGCTGCAGTCCACGGGGTCGCAAAGAGTCAGACACGACTGAACGACTGAACAACAACAAAGAATTTCTGCTCTCATCAGGACACTTAAAATTTAGCAACGTGCTTGTTCAGTTGTTTCGATACATGAAGTCCTTTGTGCTAGAGAAATAAAACACAAAGTTTCTCATCTTGAGTGTGGTGCTTCTTCTCTAAGGATGCCCTAAGATTGATGGGATGCTTGCTTCCTGGCATGTCTTTCTCCACAAGGCATTTGGAGTGTTATTGATTTAGTAATTTAGGTTGTTTTAAAGTGAACGCATCTATCCTTGAGGTCCAGTTAAGTCTAATATCCTCTGAGTATAGGACAGTTTTTATAACTGATTTTATATGATCACCATATTAATTTTTTATTCACTGTATTATCTGCTCCAATAGTTCATCACCATCAAAAGTGCCTTCTTTAAAAAGTACAACTCTTCAGTGACAGATCAGTTTTTAACTTGAAAACCATCATCAGGACATTCTTTTAAAATAACAGTGGCATCTTCTCCAATTAGAAAAGTATTAGACAAGACAGGTAGCTCCAGCAGGAATTATTGATGGGTGAAAAAAATCTACTGAACAACAAAAGGGCCCTTCTTAATACAATTCTTTGTTGATAGGACTATAATTTCATATCAGATCTTCTGGATTAAGAATGAATGTTAAGAACAAGAAATATTCATCAAAAAGAGCTTCCCTTGAGTTTGTATTTTCTGGGTTTGGGGGGGAAAATGGGAATTGGTCACCTGCAGCCGACCTGCTGTGTTGGCGCCCCTCTCGTTAGGCAGCGTGCCTGCCGTCGTAACTGAAGAGGCAGCGCAGCGGGCCAGTGTTTCTTCATTAGTGCTGGCTGGCTTGGTTCGGGTTTTTGTTTCCGACCGGAAAAAAATTAACTGGTGATAATGAGACGGTTTCTGTCTTGTTATAGGTGTTGTATAGTGACTCAGTACAAGCTTCTTCAGGACTGCCATCCATGTCGTTGGAACGTGGCATTTACTGAACCGAGCCTAGACTCAAGGCAATGAGGTCGCACAGATTTTGTAATCCATTTATGTGCATGGATATAAAATATACATTTCCTTGCATGTAAGGAGAAAAAAAATTCTTTTTAATAGAACTAAAAAGAAAAATGAGGTATTTTCTATCCAAAAATCCCCATGCCCTCTGTGTCATTACACAGTAATGACTGACAGCTGCCCAGAGGGCTTAGTTTCAGGAAAGACTAATAAATGGCCAAGTGGAAAGAGCTCATTAGGAGCTAGAAAGCAACGACTTTTTATGTAACCTACAGCTAACCTTGTGACAAATAAGATTATTGGCCTTATGTTTTCCAAATGGTCTCCCTCCTTTCATTACAGGATAGGAATACACGCTGCTACAAGTCAGCATGTCTAATAGATGATTTCAGCAGAGACATACCACCTGTAAACAGCTGGGTTATTCAGAAATGCACTGACTTCAAGAACAATATTTCAGTTGCAGTCATTCCCTCCTGATGCTTGAAGGTCGTGTACTTAAAAAACCCCTTAGAAATAAAATTGCAAGTTGAGGAACTATCTCTGCAGAAAACACGAGTTGGAGGTCAGAGTCAGGAACAAACCTGCAAGAGTCCTTGTGCTTTTCACCCCCTAGATATTTGTGCATGTGTAAATGTGTGTGTGTGTGTGTAAATAGTGCACACTACATATAGTTAACAAAGAAGTTTCCTTTGTTTTAAAATTTGAAATAATGAGCATTATACTATTAATTTTCACTTGTCCTTCCTAGCTCTCTTTTCCCCAGAATTTCAAAGTCCTAGATTTTGTTTTACTTAGCTGTACACAATATCCATGCTAAAACACTGTCTGTGTCCTCTGATCCATTAAAATGTTCAACTCATTTCTAATTTGATAATCCCTTATTAGTAAAAAGGAAAATATTTTATAATAGAATGTATTTCAATATGTAAATGTTCAGGGAAGACTTCACTAGAAGACCAAAAATGTCTCCTAAAATTTCCCCAATGGAAATGGGTCCTCCCAACAGGTTCCTCTGATTTAGATCTAAGGCCCACTGCTTGTTGTCATATGCCTAAAATTGATTTTTGCATTTTTAAATTGATTTTTGTATTTGGGGTAGAAAAAATTGAGTTATATTCTCTGACATTAAAAATTGTATGAAACCCAAATTTCAGTGTCCATAAATACAGTTTTATTGGAACACAGCTACACTCCCCTGGGGTAGGAAATGCAACCCACTCCAGTATTCTTGCCTGGAAAATTCCATGGACAGAGGAGCCTGGAATGCTACAGTCCAGGGGATCCCAAGGAGTCATACACAACTGAGCAAACACAGCAATACTTCAGGAGGTTCTTTTTGTATGGCCCCCTTATAAAAAAAACAGTAAAGAATCTGCCTGCAATGTGGGAGACCTGGGTTTGATCCCTGGGTCGGGAAGATCCCAGGGTGAATGGACTGGCTACCTACCCAGTATTCTTGCCTGGAGAATCCCATGGACAGAGGAGCCTGGCGGGCTACAGTCCATGAGATCACAAAGAGTTGGACATCACTGAGCTACTAACACAGAGACATTAGTTAGTTGAGAATGACTGAACCCCTAGTGTGGAATAAATATTGTATAATTTACTAACAAATATTTATGTGCATGCATGTGTCAAAGTTGCATCCGACTATTTGTGACTCTATGGACTGTAGCCTATGGACTGTGACCCTATGGACCGTATGGACTCTGCCCATGGGGTTCTCCAGGCAAAAATACCAGAATGGGCGGCCATGCTGTCCTCCAGGGGATCTTCCCAACTCAAGGATCAAACCCATGTCTGTTATATCTCCTGCATTGGCAGACAGGTTCTTTACCACTAATGCCACCTGGGAAGCCCATAAGTATTTATATATATAAATTGATCATAAACTAATGAATACTTTCTCTAACTCTATAGTCCCTTTTTTCAATGGGGAAGCAGTCTGGCCCCAAATCAGACCCAAAGGAAGTAAAAAGGAGTCACCTATTGACTTAAGAAAAGTATCTGCTGAAAATATGAGTCCTTTGATAATAAGAAGTCATATAATTCTTATAAACATATTTTATTTGTTGACCTGAATACCATATGTCATCCATTATAGAAAGTTCTTAATATAATAAAGTTCTGGGGTGCAGTTCTAACTTGCAAATATTTTTAAAAGAAGCTTCAGAATAGCACACTGGCATGTGCCCTCCATCCCTAAAATAGAGTAGGGCCACCAAGATTGTAGGCCAATCATGAGGTGTGAAATCAACTCACTTCCGAGTCTATTCCAGCAGATCCTGTACACACGTCAAATGAACGCATAGATCTATACATAGCAGTTTGTTCCTTATCCTGATTTTACTATCAAATGTATAAAAGACATTAATACAAGACAGCCCTACTCAACTCTCTAAAGGCAGCATTTTTATAAACCAACCAGTCCCTTTCTAAAGAAAAAGAATCAAGGTTATATAGCCATGATGAATTTTTACGTATACACTTTCATGAGTTTTAGTTTACATCTGAATATAAAATACTGTCATCTATCTATTATTTTTTCCCTCAGAAAGTCCCTTTCTTAAAACTGCCAGTAGTATTTTTTGTATTATCTAAGAGATAGTTTTCTAGTATTAAATATGAAACACAAATGGAGTAGCTTCTTAGGTGTTGATTCTCTTGAAAACTGAAGATTTCTAATCTGATCTTTCCCTTAAGAAGAGTTGTCTCCTATTGGATTTGTTATTAGCAGTTCTAATTAATCCTTTACTATTAAAATACATACTGTGTGTGTGTGTTTGAAAGAGAGAGAGAGAAAGGCAGAGGCAGAAACAAAGAGGGAGACAGAGACAAAGAAGAAGAAGAAGAGAAAATAATGCTAAAAGCTTTGAACTTTACAGGTAAGAAAAGTTATTCTGCTGACAGTTTCTCTGTGGCAAAAAAAAAAAAAAAAAACCTCATATCTCTTTGGAGGTTTAACTTTAACTTAGTCACATGTTTCTTTAAATTACATGTGAGTTATTTCACGATGTAACATCCTTTCTAACATCTAGTCAGAAAGATAATGGTTAGGAATAGGTGTGTGTGTGTGCATGGAGCTGCTTATTTATAGAGAAGAGGCATCAGAGAGGACAATGGCATAAACTTAGAGATTCTGCTAGGGTACCATTAAAAAGGACTGTTAGTTGTATTAGCTGCTCTGGATAAAGACTAAGCTGATACTACAACAATAAAAACACAGAATAGAAGTTTATTTCTCTTTTATAACAATTATAAAGTGAAGCAGGTCTGCTCTGTGAGGTCATTCAGAGACATGCTTGTTCTTTGCAACTTGGAACCCTTAGCACATACACAAGGTTGAGTTCACCTCCACATCATTTTACCAGTCTACAGTTCTCATCGGCCAAGTAGGAAAAGGAAATCTGCAACCAGCAGCTTCACTCTAGGCAATTACTTGTAGAAGTCACACTTGGTCTTTGATTTACATTTTACTGCAGAGAACTGAGTCTCAGGACCACATCTAGCTGCAAAGGAGTCTGGAAAACATGGTACCAGGACAGTCACTTGCCCAGATGAACCCTAGTACAAGGCAAAGGAGTCTGGGAAACGTGGTGCCTGGGCGGTCACATACGGCAGTCACGTACCCGGATGAACCCCAGTATAAGGCAAAGGATCTGGGAAACGGGGTGCCCGGGCGGTCACGTACCCGGATGAACCCTAGTACAAGGCAAAGGAGTCTGGGAAACGTGGTACCCAGGCGGTCACGTACCCGGATGAACCCTAGTACAAGGCAAAGGAGTCTGGGAAACATGGTACCCTGGCGGTCACGTACCGGGATGAACCCTAGTACAAGGCAAAGGGGTCTGGGAAACGTGGTGCCCGGGTGATCATGTACCCGGATGAACCCTAGTACAAGGCAAAGGAGTCTGGGAAACATGGTACCCTGGCGGTCACGTACCCGGATGAACCCTAGTACAAGGCAAAGGAGTCTGGGAAACGTGGTACCCGGGCGGTCACGTACCCGGATGAACCCTAGTACAAGGCAAAGGAGTCTGGGAAACGTGGTGCCCGGGCGGTCACGTACCCGGATGAACCCTAGTAAAAGGCAAAGGGGTCTGGGAAACGTGGTGCCCGGGCGGTCACGTACCCGGATGAACCCTAGTACAAGGCAAAGGAGTCTGGGAAACGTGGTACCCAGGCGGTCACGTACCCGGATGAACCCTAGTACAAGGCAAAGGAGTCTGGGAAACGTGGTGCCCGGGCGGTCACGTACCCGGATGAACCCTAGTAGAAGACAACAGGGGAAACAGTGCTGGGAGTAAGCAGCAGGTGCTTATTTGAGCACTTCATCATGGCTTCCCTGGAAATGCCGTTTGTCTGTGCTTTTGTTTAATTGAAGTATAGTTGACTTCCGTCCTTATGTTAGTTTCAGGTGGACAGCATAGTGATTTGATCTTCTTATAGATTATCCTCCTGGAGAAGGGCATGGCAACCCACTCCAGCATTCTTGCCTGGAGAATTCCAAGGACGGAAGAGCCTGGAAGACTCCAGGCCATGTGCTCTCAAAGAGTTGGACACGACTGAGCGGCTAAAACTGCTGCACTACTACTATATATCATCCTCCACTTGCAGTTATTGCAAACTATCAGCTTTATTCCCTGCACTGTGCCTTATATCCTTGCATCCTCTTTAGTTTACACCTAGTAGTTTGTACCTCTTAAATCCCTTCCCCTATCTTGCCCTTCCCCCTACCCCTCTTTATCTGTTTTTACACTGTGACTCAAGATTCCTTCCTTGAGGGAAGAAATTGTGTTTTGGCTCTATGTTACTGTTCATCCCAGAGACCTGCACATATTAGACCACTTACTATCTTTTGGATTATATTGAGTCTAAGTCCCAACAAATAATCATTTATTTAGTTCACATTTTTTGAAACATGAGGTATCCCTTTAAGGAAAGGTCTGCCCGGGAAGGAGAAATCTGTACCTTTGCCAAACAGGACATGTCTGTGGGGAGTCTAGTCATGTATTCCACTGATGCCCTTGCCTTTATTGTCGATTCTCAAGTCAGTAGAGCTCTGTTCATTTCAGGAATGACTAAAATGCTAAATGGAAGATTCTCACTACAGGTTCATTCTACCAGGATCAGACTAAATACTATTATAAGTATTCAAAATTAAAACTTAACACAGGAGAATTATGACATAGCTTCACTGTCAAAATTATGTTGACTTTGGTTAGCTGATGTATTAGGGTTCTCCAGAGAAACAAAACAAATAAGATGTGTGTGTGTGTGTGTGTGTGTGTGTGTGTGTGTGTGTGTGTGTAAACATACATATATAGGCAGGCAAAGACCAATGTCCCAGCTCAAAGACCAATGTCGAAGCTCAAAGGCAGAGAGCATGAATTCCCTCTCACTCAGCCTTTTGTTCTATTCAGGCCTTCGAAAGAGTGGCTGCCAATGCACACTGGGGAGGGCAGTCTACTTTATTCAGGCCACTGATTCAAATGTTGGTTCATCCAGACACATCCCCGTGGACCCACCCAGAATAATGGCTAACCCGTCTATGGGCACCCTTCTAAGTTAGCGCATAAGATTAACCAGCACTGCGGATGACTATCTTTATCCTTTTAGTAAAAGCTCTGAAGTAGATCAAATATGACAGAACTACCAGGTAGACAGTGAGGAAAACAGTTTTGCTTTTCTTTCTTTTTTTTTTTTTAATTTCTAAAGGACTGGCATTTGGCACATCAGCTTAGGTGTGACTTGGAATATATTTTAAGGAAACAGCCACACTCCAAGCATAATTAATGTGAGACACTCAGGGCTACTTATGGGAATAGAATATATACCTCAAACGGCCAGTCTGAGAGAGCATGTAGCAATTAGAGACAATCTTGTGATAAATTTGGATAGTGGCCTTTTTCTCTCCCTTTCAGTAGTCTTCTCATAAAAGACTTTCTGAAACACCTAGATAAATATGATATAAAATTAAAATTCAAGAGTAACATCCACAGTTAGGTTTTTCTCCCTTATGAAAATCTAATTTGAGAGCTTTTAGGCTGTCTGTATCTCTTGAAATGATGTATAAAAATGATAATGACACAGACTGTAACACAGACAATCAGTTTGGATAATTATGGCACAAGAGTGGATTTCTTTTATTCCAATTGGCTATTTTAATTGATCAGATAAGCCTAATAACCAAGCAATTTCTACTTAATTTGTATTAGGCACATATAATTTCAGCAGCCTAGAAGCATCATTATGCCCCTTAAAAAAATTGTTAAGGCTCTTAGGGAAACTTTAATATCGAAATTTTAATGACTTTATTGAGGGCACCAAATCTTAAAGCATTAATAGAAAAACCCCTTCATAGTATTGCATTAGTTTCCTTGGTTTTAAGACATAGAACAAACAAACTTAGCAACCTTTCTCTTTCTATTCTTTAGGCTCATTGTATAGCTTAATAAGAGTAAGGAAAAAACTACATATGTATACCTATGGCTGAATCATGTTGAGGTTTGACAGAAAACAGCAAAATTCTGTAAAGCAGTTATCCTTCAATAAAAAATAAATTAATTTTTTAAAATCTACAAAATATTTTTTAGGATCAAGGAGACAGAATGTCTATTATTGGCTAATAGTTTTTGGTACTATAAGATAGTATGAATCTCAAAGATATCAAAGTTTTGGTGTTCATTAAGTAGCTAAGAAAACATGAGAGGGGAAACCTAGCCTGCAAAACTGTGGCCTTGAGATTTATAATCATCTCCATCATCCAGTCTTTGTACATAAAATGGTTCTTTTGGGGATGTTCTAATGTGAGTGATCAAGTGTTTTGCTTAAAAGAGATAACTGCTACTAGTAAGAAGGTTGCCAAGATGGAGAAAGCAGATAGGTTTACTTTGGATGATTTCATTTAAATTTCACTTTCATTTTAATGTCATGAACCAGTTGCAGTCAGACTTTAGGTTTTGTATCTGCTCTCCATCTGCTGCTGGACCAAGGCAATGAGCAAAGAACTTCCAAGGACTATTGGCTCACAGTTGTTACAAGCAAAGCATCCTTGTCAGGATCAGTAATGCGGGCAGACCAGTGGATGTTTATTTTAGATCATTCGTTCTGACAAGACTGTCGATTTGAAGTTGCTGCAACTCTGGGTAAGGGAAGTATTGAAAGTGGCTGCAGGCAGGAACATCCCCTTAAGGGGGCTTCTGGAGAGGAGGGTCAGTACCCTGATGAAAAGTCCTCTTAGATTTATCCACAGTTAGCTTTGAGCTTGCAAAATCTAAAGTGAAATCAAAGTGTATTTCCAGGACCTGATGCAATAAAGAAGTAACCATGGCAATTGGCTGAGCTGCATGGAGACTGAAGAAGGAAGTGTGATCTCAAACTTTATGTACATTAGAAATACCACAGAAAATTAAGTGGGAAAAGCCTTGGAAAACTTGAAGTATGTGAAGAAGAGATGACAAGATATTCTTAGCTGCTTTTTTTTTTTTTTTTTTGGTTCACACAAGTAGAAACTAAAGTTAATTCATTTTTCACTGTTTGGATTTATGTAATTTCTGTTGTAAGAATTAACAAGAAATAAGTCAGCACTGAAGTATTTCTTGGTCAGTTAGGGGCATGTATTGCTGAAGTAAGATAAATGGGTTCTGATTGTGAAAAACAATTATTCTGCAGAAAGGATACAGCCGTCCCTCCCCTTAGTGTGATGAACAATGTGTTTACTATAAAATGCTAATTAGCCCTTAAAGTTATTAATGTAATTATTGTTCATCTAAGGACATAAATCTGGCAGTCCCTGAGGACAGGGGCATTGCTCATTTTGAAGAATCTGGCTTAAAGCGGTTTTTGCTTACCTGTTTGCTTATTTCAAACTAAATCGCTCTTCAAAATAAGATGAAAATAAAATATCATCAAGTTGCCAGTCATTCAAAGAGGACAAAACTGCTTGGAGCTGAAATTAGAGGTTATGAGACACACTGACATTTGTGTTCACAAGTAAGACATTATTTTTTAGGTCCAATAAAAACAGATCATGGGTTTAAAAGTATGTGCCGTGAATGCCTCATTTAATCTCTGATGGGGCACCTTCCTTTGAGTGCGGTCTGGAAGAATCATTTGGGCAGGGAAGAAAATGAAAAACAGTACTGCTCTATCCACTAAATATAGAAGGTTTTGAAGAGAGTCTGTTTATTTATTTTTCCTACAGAACTTCAAAGTCACGTGTCTCCAGGGCAATATCGTCAGCTTGTCCTCATTGCCTTCCTCAAATAGAGAGGTGTCACTCTAGGTGCCTGGAGTAAATAAAATTTCCTTGCCACAAAGCTAAAAAAAAATATCAGAAATTCAACAATCGTGTTTAACTCTATTTAGCTGAAAATGAGGTTTGGCCTCCTCATTAGGATGGAAAGGAGTGGGCAGCCTCATTCCCAAATCCCCAACCCTTTTACTGTAAAAATTCTTCACATTGCATGTAACAGAACATCCAGTCTAAAATGCCTTGGGCAAAACAGAACATCCAGTCTAAAATGAGTTAAGCAAAAAAGGAGAATGGCTCTACTTTTATAACTGGGCATGCTGAGATTAACTGGCTTCAGGGACAGTTTGATCCAGCAGTTAACGCGTCTCCCACAGTTCCTCACTGTTCTCACAGCTGCGCCCTGCTCCTTGAGCTGTCTTTGTCCTCAGGGGCACTCCCCTCGGCAGCAGTACTGGCTGGGGCAGTTTCAGAAATCAGAGCCATGTGTTACGTGGTCCAGAGAAAAAGAGTGCTTCTAGGTCCCTTGGAAGAGCAAGGAGGCAGTGTGTAAGGAGGTCGACTTCTCTTGTTGAGGCACATGCCCAGAGTATCAGACTGTCTGTGGCTATTACCACCTTCCTCCTCGGCAACAGAGCCTCGAGTTTGTTTAACGATAGAACAGCAGTATGCTCGGGGAAGTGGGCCACTTCTTCAGTCCTAAGAGACAAACCATGACTGGATGAAGTCAATCACTGGACTAAGTAGTAATACTACTACTTTTTCCATGGACCAGCTTAGGGCAGGAATAATTCTGGTCAACAGAACTTTTAGAGAAGTCTGCTGGAAGCCTCTGGAAAAGATCTTCTTCTCTAATAATAGAGAGGTATTAAGGGGGACATCTCTAATCTCTCTACCCTTCTTTGTATGTTATTACGGAAAGAAGTAATAGCTGGAGCTGTGGCAGTCATCTTGCGACTATGAAGATTCTGACGAGAGGCTGATTGAGAAACTTTGTTAAGTCATGCAAAAAAGCTTGGAGTCACCTTCTTCTAGAAATCTTTCTGCGGTGAGGGAAGATAGCCTCCTGTTTCTTATGACACTTTTAGTCAGATAATCTTATTACTTGCTATCCACAGCATCCTAGCTGATAAAATCAACCCTGAGAAGTCAGGAGACAGATGTGAGTGATGAGCTTAAACCCTCAAGGCTTACCAACCAAGCCCTACCTCCTGACCCTGAAGATGAGGAATATAGTTCCCGCTTTAGGAGCTGGTGGGGGTTTGAGATGAGGTAACAGAGGTTACTACTTAATGCAGACTGACAGTAGATACTCAACAAACAACTGTAATTGTTGTTCTTACTACTAAGCACTTACAAATATTGGATTTTCTTCGTTATTCAGGACCAAGGCTATTTTAGAGTTTTTTTTTTTAATCCACAGATACACATACATAAACAAGCATTCTAGATTCTTATTCAGTGGCAATGAACAATTCTAATAAGCATTTTCCATTCCAATTTCTCAAGCCCAAATCTGATGAAGAGAAAGGCAGGCAGAGTGAAAAATGGAAAGAATTAGTAGATGACAACAAGGAAGCTTGAGAAAATGCCTTAACATACAGATGCAAGAACTTAAAATGTGCCACAGCAGGGCGAAGGAACGTCAGAACCCTGGGGGGAAGCACCATGAGCGGCACAGAAATGGAGCATTATGCTCTACGGTGGTGAAGAGCAGACTCTGGACTCTGCTGCATCGGTTTGAACCCCAGCTCTACTGTGCGCTAGCTTATGAACTCAAGTTTATCAAACTCTCCGTGAAATGGAGATGATCCTTGTACCTATGCCAGAGGGTTGCGTGTAAGTAAATGCAGAAGTAACTAACTTACTGCTCTAGGGTACCTACAACAGTGCCAGACCCACAACAAGTGACCACAGGAATATTCACCTTTATCATTATAACCTGATACCATCAACAGTGCTTATTTGAAAGACTGAACCATCAACTACTACTCCTGTACCCTCTGTTTTTAAAAACAAGTGGCAATACCCTTGAGAATTCATGCAATCAAAAATGTTACATTCTTAAATAGACACAGTAGGAAAATGTAGGCATCTGAAATATTTAGGTTATCTGCAATTCCACTGAGAGTAACAGAAAAATGAGATACTACATTTAGATTTAGAATTTTGAAGTGAATGTTGTTTTCAGTATATTAAAAGAAGCCTTTTTTCCCCTATGCCTTAAGAATTGAAAACAGAGATAGGGAGAGAGACAGGGTCGTCTGAAAGTTCTGTGCATGGCGGTGGAACAGCTCAGCCTAAGTGGAAGTTCTGGTTTGGGGCAGACTTGGACTTACTTAGATGTCTTTCAGGGATATAAAGACCCAGCCTTGCAGTCTGTGGGACTACCAGATCTCTCTTGGAATAAGCCTTCCCTACCTTGCACAGAAATCCATCACAGATGAAACTTCTTCTCTTTTCTGAAAAGAAACCATGAAACAAATCTATTCATTCCTGTTCCTTTCATTGAAAGAGGCAGACAGTGATTCTTGAATTTTTATAAAGAAAGAGTAAACACTGCTTACTAAAGTTTTGTCAGTATAGTGCCTCAGGCTCGTAGGTATCTCTGTTTAGAGACTGTTTTAAATAGTAAATCACTCAGAAAATGCTGTGCTCAATTTTCAGTCTGCAAGAAGAGATGGAAACCATTTGTCATCATCATTCATAACTTTTTCATTGTACCTCGTCAGGAGAAAGAAAATAAAGAGTTGTACTGATTAATGGTCCTAATCCAGTCTAATTGTGACAATAAGTTAATACAGTCTTCAATATTTCAGTCTTTGTGATCAGTCTTCTGAAGGTGGAAAGGAATGCCGCCCTGTGCCAAGGAGACTTCCGTGCCCTCTGAGTGCAGCGCCTTCTCTCACTTAATCACTGCCCACGACTCTTAGACATCTAAACATCTGCTGAGGCTCTGTGGTGAAGATTGCCTGGCATGAACCTTCACCTGCGGTTGTGAGCGCTGAAGAAATATCTGATAGATAAATCAATGAGATAGTTGCTTTCTTACAGGATTCTCTTAGCACTGAGGGCTTAACTCCAAATAATAACCCACTGTTTATTGGTAGCTTCCAGCTGAAGGATGATTAAAAACTCCACAGCAGTGTTTACTCTTGAAAAAATAACGAGAAGCAAATCAAATTTTAGAACATGTAAAAACAATGTCCTACTGCAATCAAGTACTTTATCTCATCAATATAAGGATCTATTAGTAGATGAGATAAATCCAATATGGTTTGTTCAATAGATACTAAAAAGAAATTTCACAAAATTTCTACCTTTTCCTAAAAATGGTAAATATTGATTGAGCACCTCCTATGTTCCAGGCCCTCTGCTAGAATCATAGTTTCTTTTAACCATCTCATCAGCCCCATCCCGAAGATACCAACACAGAATTCAACTTAAAAAATCAAGGCTTAGAGACACTGAAGAATTTGTCTAACACCTTATTTCCAAACCTGGGCTTTAATTTATCATAGTATAATACTTATACTCTTTGTTTAAAAAGATTATAAAGCAACAGTCTTAATCTGATAAACTCTATTTGCTCTAAACCAACAATCAATAACATATTAATGGCAAACAAGAATTCAATGCTCAAGAACATTGATTGTACATGAAAGACATTAATGATTTATTCAGAAAACCTAAGATAAATAGATATATATGTAGAAAAAATTATCAGCCTTACTAGCACTTGAAAGAGTATAATTTTTGAAAGTGAGACACCCGTATATTTAAATTTATTTACAAAATTTAATGCTCAAAATAGCAAACATTTCAAATATAATTTTTTAAGGCTACACTGGAATAATTACTTGTAGAGGGCAAATGTCTCAACTTCTCTAGACAGAAATTTACAATAAATACAGACTCTAAGACATTTCAAAACCTTTGTTCAAATAATTCAAAACACTGTTCAAAACATTATATATTTACCCTAAGGAAATAATTAGAAATTTGAACAATTTATATAAAAAGCTGGGGCTTCCCAGGTGGTGCAGCGGTAAAGAATCCGTCTGCCAACGCGGGAGACGTGGGTGTGATCCCTGGATCAGGAAGATCCCCTGGAGAAGGAAATGGCAACCCGCTCCAGTATTCTTGCCTCAGAAATTCCATGGGCAGAGGAGCCTGGCGGGCTGCAGTCCGTGGGGTCACACAGAGCCGGACACAACAGCAGCATGTAAAAAGCTATCCTTTGAAATGTTACATCTAACTTTGAAAAAATTGGGACCAGACTAACTATTGAACAAGAGTAGTAATGATTATATTAATTTTAGTTCACCCTTATGACAGAAATTAAGCTAGCTTCTAAAATGTTTGAATATTCACACAACTTAAAGTTTTTTATCTACATCTTCAAATGTTTCTGCATTGTCCAAAGTCCCAACTGGAAACTCATATAAGTATTACAGTCAAAAAATATTATAAAAGACAAAGTAATCTCAAATAATGATATCCTACAAGTAAAACTTTCAAGACTGGCTCCGTTTTTGTCCATAAGGAGCTCCCCTATCAGCGCCCTGTTTTCCTCCTGGCGTCTATTCCGCTCTCGCACATAAAACCGCTCCTATCACATGGTAGAATTCGCCCACTAGAGTAAACAAAGGCAAGTCCATCAGCGTGGCCCCACGGCAAGCACCCCTCTGCTGCTGTCCTGGTCTGAATTTCTCAACCGCAGCACAGACTGTCGGTCCTGCCAAAGGAAGTGGGGAACAAAGGAGTGGGAAGCCCGAGCCTGCGCTCAAGGCGCAAGCTGCCCTTTCTCCTGTGAAACGATGGACCGGTCCCTGAGCCCTGCTTCCCGGCCCCAATTCTCACTTGACAAAGAGGTTGGAATTCAGTAAACTCTGCTAAATTTCTTGATGAGATTTCCAGAGTCGAGTAACTTTATGCAGTACTTTCTAGGCAAGCTTGTCCATACTTTGAGCAAATCCCCTCTTTATTCTAAATTTCCCTAGAGTAATATATGTATGTGTAGACACAGATATGTGCCAACTGCTGTCCTGGACATTGTCAGACGACACAGAGATGGACGTACAGTCTTCTATCACCTTCCAGCATCTAAAATGCCTACCCAACTAAATTCAACACTTATGTGCCCATGGGAGGGGGAACGCTGGAATCAATTATTTCAGATTCTAAACACTGATAATACATATTAGGGCAACGGATTGATGAAATGATTCTTTTTCATTTTAACTTTCGGTAACTTTTCCAAATTTTCTCTCAAGAAGTATATTTTACTTTTATTGATATAATATTCTCTGTTCTTGGGGAAATTAAAATCTGGCAAGGAGGGCAGAGAGTTTTCAGACTAGGTATGTGACTATATAAAGAGTAGCATCCTCACAGTACAAACTTTGACGGAGCCTCAGAGAGAAAAGATTGATTCTGCCTAAGAAGGAAAGGAGCCACAAGGTTGAGGGAACTTCACAGGGGAAGCAGCTTCTGAAACAGGACTTGAAGGATGAGTAATATTTGCATCTGATGGGAAAAACATTCCAAGGGAGAAGGCGGCCTGCAAGACTCAGCCCTGAAAGCCCGCGGCACGCTAGGGGCAGGGCAGGGAGCTGGGGTCACAGTGCTTATTTGATGCGGCCACCCCAACTCTCACCCAGCCCAACCCAGCGTGCCATCTTGCTTAAGTTTTAATTCTGCATTATATATTTGGGTTGATTTCTTATTTTAATGTTTCACACTAAATACATCTGTGTGTGTCATCTGTACCAATGTTAATATTATTTCAAATATGAAACTGATTTCAAAATTAAACAGATTTAAGTGTTCAGTCAACTCATTTGATTTGCATTTTAGAGGCTTCTCTTGAGAAATTATAATGGTTTCCCACAGCTCATTATTTCTTATCAATTTGATTAAAGGTTCTATAACATAGGTAACTCAGGTATAGAATAACATTTAGAAAAGCATATTTAAGTGGTTTTATGACATGTGTGAGGCTGTGAACTGTAATATAAGTATGCAGTAATAGTTTCTGGCAGAAATCCGTTCAGATACTTTAACCAGAGACTCCCATTAAATCTACATAAAGCCAGTTAGAGGAAATCATTTCACAGGGACAAAAGGGCTGCCCAAAGGACGGAAGACAAGAGCTCTAATCCTCGTTCCTCTGTTTATTAGCCATGAGATTATGGCAAATTTTAAAATCTGAACTCAGCTTTCTCATTTGTGAAAAACATAATAATAAATACTATGTATTCCTCACTTCACAAGATTATTAAAATCACAACAAAATGTACATGTCAAAGTAGATAACCAAGAGGACTTACTATATAGTACAGGGAACACTGCTCAATATTCTGTAACAATCTCAATGGGAAAAGAATTTGAAAAGGAATAAATGCATGTGTATATATAAAAATAAATAGATATTATGTTTTTTTTTTAAATGTACATGTTATCAGTCATGCAGTTGTTAAAGACCTTAAAGATAATCTTATTTGGCTTCTAGGTTTTACTCCAAGAGCTCCATTCAGGGGCCCTAGCAAGATGCAGGAAGGATGGGAACAGGATGAAGGAAACTGCTGTCGAATGGATAGGGTCCCCTCTCTCACATCCCATTTTCAGCTAATGCGTCCTTTACATTTTGGGCTCCAGAAAGTCTTCCATCTGAAGAAAATGCCCAATGGTTTCAAAGGACTGAAAACCACTGATTCGTCCAATTGTTCATATAACAATGAAAAAGTAAAAACACAGAGAAACTAAGTAACCATCCCCCTCCCAGCTTAAGTAACTGTAAATAACGTGGCTGAGCAAATGATAAAATCCAAGCCTTCCATTTCCAAGCCCAGTGCTTTTCGGACATACCCCATTGAAGGGTTAAATATGCATACTGATACCCAAGTACTAAGAACTGGTACAAGTGCATATAGCAGATATGACATCACCTGTACGGTATGAAAATTCTGTTCAGCAATATAGAACTATAGTTCATTCATTAATCTGTATATTTATTCAATAAATATGTAAGTGTCAGATAGGTGCCAGACATTGTTCTAAGTACTTATTTCAATACTACATACAATTCAATTTCAAAGAAGTTATGACATCCAAGCTTAACTCTGAAATACAGCATTCCATTCTTTTATGGAATTGATGAACAGTGGGCAGAGTATTATAAATTTATTTACTGCCCATTCAAAAGCACCTGTTTAATTACAGCAGTGAAATAAACACTAAATTACTTGTATCTGGGTGTACCTCACTGAATTTCCTCTTATTAACTTGTCCCTTCTATCAAAAGCTGACACTCCACTTGTGAAATACCTTTCACCTACTCTCACCTTCAAGGAGCTGGAAACTTCGGCCCCCTCCTCACGCTTCTGTATGTTTGTTTTCTCTCTTTTTCTGCTGATCATTCTACAGCATGTACATAAGCTCTAGTGTCTCCCATACCGAAAACAAAACAAAAGCCTTCTTTGCTCCCATGACCAACAACCACCCAGTTTCCTTTGTTCCTTTCAAAGTAAATATTTTTGGAAAGAGCTGTCTGAAGCCACTGTGTTTTCCCCATTCGTAACCCCACCAGCCCCCGTGGGAGAAGTCAGGCTCCGTCGTCCCTTCCCTCTAGTGTGTGAAAAGAGGGATCCTGCTTGGTCACCAGTCCCGGCACTGGGAACAGCACGTACCATATGCCCAACTCAGTGAGTATTTATAAAAATAAGTTATCAAGAACCATACAGTGATTTAGTGAATTATATAGCTGGTGAATTTTTCATACATTTCTGAAGGATGGGTCACAAAATGCTAGATCTTACTTGATTCCAAATGAAATTCCTTCAACCACTATTTGAAAAAAATGCAGAATGACCCATAACACTAAAGTTAATCTATAAATGCAATTTAATCCTTACCAAAATTACTATAAGGATAGTTTTTGCATAGCTTGGCAAGATAATTCTAAAATCCATTTTAAAGAACAAATATTTTTAAATAACTAGGATGATTCAATGAAGAAGAAGAATGTAGATAAAATTGCACTACGAGATACAAAGACTGTGCTATAAAATTACAGTAATAAAACAGCATGAATCTGGTACAGGATGAGAGCTCAGAAATAGATTACAGAACTCAGAACTGAACTCAAATATATTTGAGAATTTTGTAAATATAAAAGATAGAACTTCAAATCAAGGAGGGACATAGTGGTTATTCAATAAAAGGTCTAGGGACAACTGCCTATGTACTTGCAAAATAAATAAGTAACCCTTTCTGACTCCTCACACCAAACTCTAAATAAATTCATAGTAGAAAATAAAGTATTGAAAAATAATTTTGCATGCTTGGAGTGCAGAAGGCCTTTAGAATATATCAACAAAACTAAAAGCATAAAGGAAAACACTGACAAGAGACAAACTCAATGACTTAAAAGTGAAAAAATATATATGGTAAAAACAACAGCAACAAAAAACTAGAAACTCTGTCAATAAGATTACAAGGCAACAAAAAACTGGCAAACATTTTTGCATCATATATATGATAAAGGATTACAAAAGGGTGATGTTAAATCAACTGGGAAAAGAACATTCCAATAGATAAATGGGCAAAGGAAGTAGATAATTCACTGAAGAATAAACATAAATGGTCCAGTAAACATGCAGAAAGATAACCAGTCTCGTTAGTAATCAAAAGAATACAAGTTAAAATATTAAGTCTCCTTTACTTGTTATCTCCGCTAGCTCAATTTAGAAGCACTGGCAATGCACTGGCTTGGCAAGAGGATGGAAAACAGGATTCTCGTGCGTCTGTGAGAGAATAAGCAGAGACAAAGTCCCTGGGAGTTAGTCTGGCATCAAATACAAAATATACATTATGGAATAACCAGACAATTAATATATAAAGGGTATTCTTTGCAGAATCATTATTAATTGAATAAAAGTCCATCAGTTGGAGGTTATTGAGTATGTCATTATTGATCCATATGAGAAACTACTATGAAGACCTAATTACGTGGACTTACATTTTTGAAATATAGAAAGATATCCATAATATGTCAAGTGGAAAAAAAAAGATTACAGAACTATTCTGCCTCCTAAATATTTCCTGAATCAGCCCCTGTTTTCATCGCCATCACTACTCCGTGCACTTCTCTTTGCTGCATCCACTGCACTCCACCCTCAGTTTCCTCTTGGGCCTTCCTCCAATAGTTTAGCTTTCTGCAAAATTAAGTGTACTCCTATCAGACAATCTAGCAGTTGCCTTCCTTGGCATTTACTCCCAGAAGCTGAAAATGCAGGTCCACACAAAAACCTACACAGAGATTTTTATAATAGCTCTGTTCATAATAGGCGAAACTTGGAAACAACCACAGTATCCCTCAGTGACTGAAGGCTTAAACAGTTGTTCTATCCAGACAATGGAATACTATTCTGTGTTCAAAAGAAATGAGCTGTCAAATCATGACTAGACCTGAAGGAAACGTAAATGTATAAATAAAAAATGCATATAAAATGTAAATGCATATATATAAATATAAGCCAATATAAAAAGAGCACATATTGTATGCTTCCAAACATATGAACTCTGGAAAAGGCCAAACTATGGAGACAGTAAAGAGATCACTGCTTCTCAGGGGCTGGGAGGAGAAAGGGATGGACAGGCAGAGCACAGAGGACTCTCAGCGCAATCCAGCCGCTCTGGATACGGTAATTGTGGAGACATCATACACGAGCCTGGACGGCAAGCAACGCAAAGAGTAAAGCCTAACATAAATCAGCGCGAACACTGGGGGGTAATGAGGTGTCCGTGTAGGCTCGTTACTTATAACAAATTCATCACTCTGCTGGGGAATGCTGATAAGAGGGGAAGGTGTGCAGTGTGGGGACAGGGGTATACAGGAGATCTCTAGACTTTTTGCTGCAAACTTAAAACTGTCATAAAATACAGTCCCTTAAAAAAAAAAAAAAAAAAAAAACATAGTGAAGCATTTTCTACTATTTATTCTTCTCAAATAAGAGGATCAATGATGCAATGTCTGGTTATACTGTTCCCCACTGCCACAAACAAAATAGAAAATTCATCTCCTGTAGCAGGACCACTGTTTGGGTCAAGTTTACAGGACCTCAGGAATTCTGATGCCAACAGCCACACTCATCTCCAACCCAGAGCTCTGAATTCCTAAATACCATCGACAACAAAGCCAGGTCTATTTTCCATCTGCATATAGTAAAACAAAAAATTCTACATCGAATAGTTGATTCCAGATGTCTACTTCTCAATCCATCTTGCCATGGCCTAAAATAGTTCCACTTTCTTTCCAATTTCACTATAAACCAAAAAGAGAAAGACCAATTTCCTCTTCACCGTCTCTTTTCCTGGGCTTTCCACACCACACACCACAAAGCCCGTCAAATTCTCCCCTAACTAGCTGTGGCACTCAGGGCAGACATTTTGCTCCCCATGATTATCATGTTTCATTCCACAGATCCCAGCTCAACATTCTATCTGTTAAATTTGAAGTTGTGTTGGCCAATAATCAATGTTTATCTGTCAACTCAGTGAGGAACCCAAGCCTATTTGTAGAGCCCAGCCCATTTCTCCAAATTAGGATTTTCTGATCTCACTTAGGAAAATGAATGACATTAAGGAGAAGACTATAGTGGTTCAAGGTGGCTAACGATTTTATTTTTAAAGAATTCAAGAAATTTACTGTGTATTTTGGCATCAAATACACACTATATAAATTGTGTGTAACTGTAGACAGATTGGCACCTGTGGATAGTGGGTGGTTGAAGATTTATAGTCAATATTTAGTCAACAGCGCAGTCATTTTGTACTGGATATAAGTGTATGTGACTTCTTTTATATATTATTTTCCACTGTGCTCACAAGCTCATGTAATCTTTTTCTTGACCAGCTATATAACTTTTAAAATAATACATTTCAAAGACATTTGACATAGCAGAAAATAGGTCTGCACGTGTGTTTATATACACAGTGTAGTTGAAAGAGCAGGTTTAAGCTGGTAGATCACCATCAGATCATTCGACATCTCTGGAAATAAGATCCCTTTTTGTTGGCTTAGTTGCATCCCAACTCTTTTGCGACCCCGTGAACGGTAGCCCTGCCAGGCTCTTCCGTCCACGGGATTTCCCAGCCAAGCATACTGGAGTGGATCACCATTTCCTTCTTCAGGGGATCTTCCCGACCCAGGGATTGAACCCATGCCTCCTGTATTGGCAGGCAGATTCTTTACCACTGAACCATCAGGGGAGCCCAGCTGTCTAATAAAAAATAAACAAATTAGCTCCAAGACCTCCTTCCCTTCTCAAATAAATGTTTAACTTGTGTGACAGTCTGCTTGTGTCTCACTCACCACGTTTATCAGATCCTAGCTGTGTTGCAGATTTCTGACTTTTCTTCATACTCTACACATTCGACCTCCTCCAACTCCAGGTTCTTGAAGCCAGGGACTTTGTTTCATTTATCTGTATATTCCCTCCTCCAACTTGTTACATTACCAAAAAAAAACCATTCTCTGATCACAGCTTCAAATCTGTTCTGCTTACTTGTGCAAATACTCTCATTATAAAAACGCTACCCCCGCCCATGGCGTCCGAGCCATAGATGCCCCTCTGAGTCCTCACCCACCTTCCCCTGTCTTCATCTGCCCCCAGCATCCTTCCTCTCCACGCTGGTGCTCAACCAAGTCAACAATGCTAGCCCAACCTATAAAGTCATAGAAACAGGTACAGTGGGGTTAACACCTTTAAATATTTCCCTCCCCTCCGTTAGTCATCCATGTAACAGTAAGGTTGTTCTTTTAAAATACGTTAATAGGCAGCACTCTGTCGACTGGCACATAACTGGGTGTGTAACTGGTTGTCCCTGGCTGCAGGATCCCAGTCCGACCCCTAGTCATGGTCATATATCCCCAGGATATATGTCTGCTTCAAGAGGCAAACGGGTGCCCTCCAAGACTTAATCTCCACTCTCAGGTTCTTTGCTGAAACCCCACACATTCTCCGAACACTGTTTCTGTCTTCACTGACAGATATGGGATCTATTTATGGGGATACTCTATGACAAAATGCCCATTTCTTTTTAGAAAAGCAAAAAAAAAAAAATGTAAAGAAGAATGTAAAAATGTAAAGAAAAAGAAAAAAAAAAACTGTAAAGAATAATCCTAGAAGTCACGCCCCTCTGTGTCCATGCACCAGCTGTGTAGTGAAGTCTGGTCCCCACTCTCTCCCCATACCTGGTATCTCCACTCCTGTGTGTGTTTGTGTATATGTGGAAGGATGCATCAGTGGGAAGTTAGGAGCAAGCATCGTTGAAGGGATATTCAATTCACTTTTAACTTTGATAGCCATTTCTTAGACTAAAGAAAAGTATGCTCACTGTTGTTGCTGGTACTGCAAATTGCCCTTTCTTTCCCTGGAATAGTAACTGTTAGTTCATTTAGAAAAATCACAGTCCAAATTAGAAGCTATAAAAATCATATGCAGAAACAGACATATGGATCAGTGCAACAGAATAGGACACTCAGAAGTAAACCCACACACCTGTGGTCAATTAATCTTTGACAAAGGAAACAAGAATACACAATGGGGAAAAGACAGGCTTTCAGCAAGTGGTGCTGGGAAAGCTGAACAGACACGTGTCAATCAGTGAGGTCAGAACACACCTTCACGCCACACACAAAAACAAACTCAGAATGGGGCAAGTCTTAGATATGAGACATGACATCATAAAACTCCCAGAAAAGAACACAGGCAAGACATTCTCTGACATAAACTGCACCACCATTTTCTTAGGTCAGTCTCCCAAGGCAAGAGAAATATGGGCAAAAATAGACAAATAGGACCGGATCACACTTTAGCTTTAGCACAGCAAAGGAAACCATACACAGAGCCAAAAGACAACCTACAGACAGGAAGAAAATATTTGCAAATAACGCAACTGACGAGGGCTTAGTTCCCAAAATATACAAACAGTTCATACAAGTCAATAACAACAACAACAAAAAGCCCACTCAAAAAATGGGCAGAACTCCTGAATAGACATTTCTCCAAAGAAGACGTACAGATGGTCAATAGGCACATGAAAAGATGCTAATCATCGCTAATTATTAGAGAAATGCAAGTCAAAACTATCATGAGGTGCTACCTCCCACCAGTCAGAATGGCCATTATTAAAAGCCTACAAATAACAAATGCTTGAGAGGATGTAGAGAAAAGGGAACCCTCCTACACTGTTGACAGGAATGTAAATTGGCGCAGGCTCTATGGAAAACAGTATGGAGGTTCCTCAAAACCAGAATTAGAGTTGCCATGTTACCCTGTGCACAAAGCCAGGAAAAGCTGCAGTTTGAAAAGACCCATGCAGCCCAATGGTCATGGCAGCACTGTTTACAATAGCCAAGACCTGGAGACAAACTCACCGTCCATCGACAGGTGAACGGATGAAGATGTCACACACACACACAGCCGGGAATACTACTCAGACATTTAGAGAAGATGAAATAATGCCGCTGCAGTGGGATGAACGGACTTTACCCTTCGAAGTGAAGTAAACCAGAGAAAGACAAATACCACATGACATCACTTATATGTTGAATCCAAAATATGACACAAATGAACTTATCTCTGAAACAGAAACACTCACAGAAACAGAAAGAGACTTGTGTTTGCCAAGAGGGTTAGGGGTGGGGGTGGATTGGGAGTTTGGCATTAGCAGATGCAAACTATTACATAGAGAATATATGTGTATATATATTATAGAGAGAATATTCTATAGAGTATGGGTAAATAACAAGGCCACGGAACTATACTCAATATCTTGTAATAAACCATATGGAAAAGAATATATATATGTTCATATATATGTATGACTGAGTATACATAATTTACAGAAATTAACACAACATTATAAATCAATTGTATTTCAATAAAATAAATTTTAAAAAATCATATTCAGAACTCACCATTTCTAGGTATTCTTCTAAAACTCAGTAATTTAATTAACTAAACTTTAAAATAAATTTTTAAAGAAAGACCTCTAAGGATACATTCACCTACTCATTCTTTCTCCTGAAAACCATATTATTTTCCTTCCCTGAAAGTTTAAAAAATTACTTTGTAGTTTTTCAAACTCAGCCTCATCCCAGTCCACTGACATTTCCAAAATCAACAGTGACTTCTGAGAGTCAACCTCATTTCTGGTTATCAGCTCTCCCACGGTTTACACAAATTACCTCCAAATGACCTGGCTTTAATTCTAGGGTTTGTGCAAACTCTGATAGTGAAAGTGAAGTCGCTCAGTCATGTCCGACTCTTTGTGACCCCAAGGACTGCAGCCCACCAGGCTCCTCTCCATGGGATTTCCCAGGCAAGAACACTGGAGTGGGTAGCCATTCCCTTCTCCAGAGGATCTTCCTGACCTAGTGATCGAACCCCAGCCTCTTGCATTGCACAAGGATTCTTTACCATCTGAGCCACCATGGAAGCCTTTGTACAAACTAGGGTTTGTAATAAAATCCATGGTGTGAATATTTGCCAAACCCAGAAGATGACTCCCCATGAAACAAGTAGGAGCCTCACTGCACAAACTCAGATGTGCCAGAGACCAGCTTTATTGTTCCTTTATCCCACTTCCTTTCTGAGTCTCCATTCTGTGGGGGTGGTGGGCAGTTAATTCCCGGCAGTCAGCAATTCCACTTCTCCTGGGGCTGGCCTAGCTTTCTGAGGACAGGGAGAGCTTTCATAGTAGAAAGACACTGCTAAGGGCATTTGGCACTCATCTACACAAAGTCTCCCCAAGACATTCCTTTATGGCTCTCTGCACGATCCCTTCAAAACTGGCTGTTCTCTCTGCAGTTTATAGTCCTGGGATCCAGGACCTGCTTGGGCCTTGGCGCCATGCTGGGGCACCAGAATCTCCGTGAAGCGATCCATGACCCCATTTGCCTCCTATGCCGCTGGCTGTTGCTGCTCCTGTGGGCACCTACCCACGAGGCAGGGAACAGATCGCCCCTCATGTCTGTGTCTTCAGTCTCTGCCCCTAAGACTTCTCCTGGGACCCGCCTACACTCTGCCCTCCTCACTTCCCCCACACACTTTCCCTCCCCCTGCAAACTCCCCATATTCCAGGAAATACTTCTCTCTCCTCTGGCCACAGAACTCTTCAGGCAAGAGAATTACTAGGTGAAAATCTAGGCTATATAAGCATGTCCTAGGTGCCCAGTGCTCGTCCTTCAAGGAGGGCAGGATGGTCCCTTTGACTCTCTGATGAGAAGAAATATTACTCTTTTCCCAGACTCAAACCATTATCAGCTCTTGAGGAGATCAGAGCTGTTAAAAGTCCTATAATCTGCTGGTTTACATAGTAGGATTGAAATTTAGTCAAGCATGAGGAATATAAAATTTTATCACAACTAACTGAATAAAGACATAAGACGGAGGTGTTTTGCAATGACCAGCCTGTCAGTTCTGGACCCTATCATAATTCAGCGTTCGCTGCTAATTCACGTTAAGTCCTCAGCTGCATTCAGAGGGCTCTGGCAATGAATCCACCCTGCCGAGCAGGACATCTGAGAAGTTTTCTCTGATTAATGTGCCTAAAGCAACATGTTCTATATTCCACCACTAATACATGATGTACTCAATAGTCTAACACTTGCCTCCCTTCTGCTTTCTTTGGGTCCCATGTCCCAGTTTTAAATCTCTGTGGCTTTATGGCCATATATAGCAATGCTGTCTCTCTGCTACACTCGATTTTGCGCCAATACCATGATTCATTTCATACAGGCAGTTCAGTCTAGCATTTCCTCTCCAGTCTAAAATCTCATCGTGTTTTGTTCGGCTCACTGGATCAAACATATACTGCCGTGTTATTTTCTCCACTGGAAAACATACTTACTATCATTGTATTTTTCTCTTTGAAATCAGACTTTGTCCTTTGCACATTGCCCCTCATCTCCCCAACCAATGCCTCTCTCCCGCCTCCCCCTGCCTAAAATTTTACATCATTCCAATAAACTTATATATTGGAATGGGAAAAATTTAGTTTCCGTCTCAGGGATCAATTTATAATGATCTTAAATAAGCCTCTTTTTAATTGATGAGCCTACTGCAAATTGCATACTTCAGTTTACACTGTAAGGAATACAATTAAACCAAGGCAAAGCTGGTTATGACTCATGTATAATAAAATGAAAACAGTATCATCATTAAACACCAAATAAAGCCATTGATTCCGTGTATTATTCTGTCAGTTTTAATTGAATTGCATTTTCCCCCTTTCAGTTCTTAATTATGCGGCTCACGCTGAATCTTTATTTTTGTGCACAGAATGGAATAATGTTCTCTTCCTCCTTACCTTAGTGTCTAAAAATATAAGCCTATTGAGAACAGAAAAGTCTTTGTTGGTCTTAATTAAAGCAAAACACCTGCCTTTATCCTGGGAGCTGGATGTGCCGCTGTTCTGAGACTGTTCCCAGGTGAGAGGACAATAGGGCCGCTTCCTAGCACACGTCCTTCTCCCCGACCCGCGGCTCCAGCTCTCTCCAAACCCTGTCGGAGAACCTGACGTCACCCCTCCCAGCCGCGAGGATCCAGGAGACCCGTCCAGCCCGCTGATGAGTGTGAACAGTCTAGGCTGTACAAAGTCAAGTGGGTACTATTCAACACGGGGGCAGATGTGGGTGCATGCCTGCAGGCTCAGTGGCTTCCGTCGTGTCTGACTCTGCGACCGTGTGGACGGCAGCCGCCAGGCTCCTCTGTCCACGGGATTCTCCAGGCAAGGATACTGCAGTGGGTTGCCAGGCCCTCCTCCAGGGGATCTTCCTGACCAAGCGATCAAACCCGCGTCTCTTATGTCTCCTGCCTAGGCAGGTGGGTTCTTTACCACTAGCGCCACCTGGGAAGCCCAGACATGGTTAGTGAGAGAATAATCTAAAACTTCATTCTTTTCTTCAGTTACCTTGTGGAAGATTCAAAGGCAAAAGCCAGACTCTCTTCTCTGATGATATGCAAATGAGAACAGCAAAGGGAGATGGACTAAGAGTAGAAAACCAGAGTTGAAGGAAAACTCCTAACTACAGTGAAATTCCTTTCATTCAAAAGAGGCGAAGAGAACACACCCCTACTGTTCTCTCCCGCCGTAAGGGTGTCGTCTATTTCTAAAGTGCTTCTGCCAGATTCAAGTACACCCATCACTCTATTACTAACACAATTTTATTTCTAAGACTCAGTTCACAGGGGCCACATGTTCTTGTGTAGAGATAGCGAGTAACGGGCAAGTCATTTAGTTTGGAGCTTATAAGAAAGGCAAAATTATGTATCTCCTGGTATGACACTATCCCAACAGAAACCCAGCTGGGTGAATCCATCTCAGAACTGAGAACCAAGGGATGACTTGGAGTCAGTCTTTGATGCCCCAGTGAACTAAGGAAATAAAAGACTGAAAGATGATTATTAGAGTTTAGAAGCCCAGATGACCCAGGCCTGAGTCAAGCAAAGGGCAAGTAGCTGCCATCTGGACATGCCCTGAGAGCTGAGGAATTGGCTTTCTGGGACTGAGAACATCTGATCATTACTGAGGAGCTGGGTCTCCCTGGACTTCCCCCTAGCTCGGCATATCAGCTTCTGCCAATCATGCAGCTGTGTCAGCAGCAGCCATGCTACAGGAGAAAGCTTTCTTGGAAGGAGAAAAGGCACTAATCATCCTCACACTCGTTTTACCCATGTTGAAATTCGTCTGCCAAAAGTTCCTCGTACCATGTACGGCAAATCAGTCTAATGAACTCGTTCCAGTTGCAGCTTTTTTATTCCCACTTGACCCTTTGATGCAAGAGAGGGGAGAAAGAAAAATGCCCCGTAAATTAAAAGGGGGATGTAGGATGCAGAGCCCACATGTACTGAGCCCCTTCTCCATTGTAGGTACTGTCTGCTTTCAACATCAGAGACCAGTTTTGTCCATCTGAGGTTTTGTTTTGTTTTGTTTTACATCAGTGGTCAGCCTTTTTAAAATATCAATTAGGATTAAAAGAGAAACAAGGTAATGTCCTATTTGTCTTAGATACTAGACAAATAAGGGTTAAATGTAAATTCAAAGTCATGGGTCTACATAGTTTATAGCATTCTCGACTCTGATCCTATAGTACTAGGCAGCTGGCAAGTCTATAAATAATGTTGATTTTTTAAATTCATTGTTCCTAAGGTTACAAAGTAATGCTTACACATCTATTTCATCTATTTCAAATCAATTCCCTGCAAATGCCTTTCACAACTATATTGTTTTTATTAACAAATTAAAACACAGCATATTTGGGCAGTGTATTTTTTTGTTCCACACAAATTTGCAGGGATCAGAAAAGATTATAAAGGAGATAAAATTGTCATTTGCAGAGACTCTCCTTCAGAAGGGCTTATGAAATTATTCTTTCACTATTCAAAATGGGAAATCATAAAACAAGGAGATTATTACAAATCCTTGGCATAAATCCACACGGAGACTGCCTGCCAACATTTTAATTAAGGACAATAGCTCAGCTTAAACAAATATAATTGAGAGAATATTGACCAAAGGTCGGTTTGTCTAAGGGGCAGTCGATGGAACATGAGATTGTACACACAACCCATGTCACATTTCTCCTTGACATCCTTTGAAAAGGAACATCCTCCTTCCCCTTGCCTTTCCAGAACTGAACTATTAAAACACTCAGCTGGATCTGACAGCTGGGTTCTGTGGAAGTATAAAACCTGGTGCTGCAGGAATTTCTGAAGGCAGCAACCCCGTGCCGTTGGGGATCAAGCAGGATCCCCAAGATGGAAGAGGGCTGATGCTTCCTCCTGGCTATGAGTTGGTCCTGAACAAATGTTCTGATAAGATTTGCTGAACTACTTCTGAATGCAGAATGACACAGATTTACCCTTCCAGCACGCAGGAATAACTTCCCGAGATTAAATATATATATATATATATACATATATATATATATTCAAGAAAAAAATGGAAATCAGCTGACAAAAATACCGATGAAATGCATCCCTTGATTCCTAATGTCATCTTCTTCATGAGTCACATTTTCTTATGGCCTAAACGGCTCCCTGATTGTAAATTAAATGTCGTATGAATAACTTGCTTGACGGTATTCTAGCGATCTAAGGTTAATGTTTAACTATTAACAGGAAATAAGATTTCAGGTACTATGGCCTGAGAAGAGTACCACTGGGGTACCACGTAGCTCATTCTGTTTAAGTCGTATAATAAAGAGGTAACGTTAAGCGCTGGAAGAATGTGAGCCAATGAAGAAATTGATGTGAAAAGAATCTGTCCCCTGGGCTGGGGTATTTTATGTTTCAATATTGAAACTTGAACATTTTTTTGCATCAGAAAAGTTATTCTTAGTTGTTGGCAGAGTAAATCCATGTTATCCTGCATTCTGAAGCAGTTCAGCTGAATCTAATTAGAACATCTGCAGATTTATGCAGCTTTCTGTATATTAAAGTCCCTACCCTTGTGAAATAAATATTTCTCCTCAATCCTTTATTTTTACCCATCTCAGTGTTAATCAGATTAATATGGTATAAATTTTAACAACCACTTTTATGATCCTAGGATGAATGGTCCAATACAAATCTAAAACATCAAGACCCAATAAATAGTGTCAGTGTGCACTAGATTTCAGTGCCTTCCAACTGGCCATCAATTTTGGCATAGAGAAAGGGAGACAATTATAAACTCAGTCATTTGCTCCTTTTAACTAGTTTTTCAGAGACTTTTCAAGGTGACCCATGCATTCTTTGGATACTAAGGAGAACCTCTTCAGTCTTGGTGTCTCGATAGAGAATTCATTGACTCATGTAGAAAATTATACAAAAAAAAAAAAATTTGTTTTTGCCACTTAAATAAATTACACAGATTCATATACAAAATGAGATTTTTCCAGAGTTAACTTTAAAATATTCCAACTCCCTTGGGAATCTAATCCACTGCCTTTCTTGGGTAATAAGGTACCTAGATGCTATACTTCACACTAGGACTTTTTAAAAATCTTAAACAGCAACTCTTTGTCAGAAAAGGTTAATGTCAAGGTCACGAGTAATTTCTCCCTTAGTTTTATAACTCCTCAAGGTGTTTCCCATTAGTCTTAGATTAAAATTATTTTGAGGGAATTCCCTGGTAGTCCAGTGGTCAGGACTGGGCACTTCCACTTGGGGTTTGATCCCTGGTCAAGGGGGAAAAGAACTATTTTGGGGGCGACTTCCCTGGCTGTCCAGTGGTTAAGAATCCACACTCCCATTGCAAGGGGCATGGGCTTGACCCCTGATTGGGGAACTGAGATCCCACAGAGCAGTGCACGCTGCAACCAAAAAATAAACTTGAAAAAGTTAATTTGAATTTTCTCAGGCTGAGACGCAACACAGCGAAAAGAGGCCCGGTCCTGGAGCCAGCGAGCCCTGCTGCATTCCAGCGTTGTCACTGACCAGGCGTGAACCTCTGGGCAGTCCACCTGGAAGCTGCCTTGTATCATGCTACCTTGAAGCTCAAATTTTTCTTCAGTAAGCTGGAGATAATAACATTTACCTTTATACGGTGGCGCTAATGGTAAAGAACCTGCCTGCCAATGCAGGAGAGGTAAGAGATGCAGGTTCAGTCCCTGGGTCGGGAAGATCCCCTGGAGGAGCGCATGGCAACCCACTCCAGTGTTCTTACCTGGAGAATCCCATGGACGGAGGAGCCTGGCGGGCTGCAGTCCACAGCATCACAAAGAGGCAGACGTAACTGAAGCGACCTACTGTGCACGCATGAAGATTGAATGAATCACGTGTGTACCTGGCATAAGCTCAACAAGTGAGAACGGAAATAGAGAAGGGCACCTGAGAAGGGGAACATGCAAAAACGAGACCACCCCTTGGCAACGTTTCAAATAAACTGTACCATCTGTTTAATTTTTAAAAGAAAGCACTGTCAACTCCCAGCAGATTGTTTGAAATAAATTCCATCAGCATATTCTAGCCACGCTACAGTTTAAAGCAATAATTCTCCAAGTGCCAGCTGAGGGCAGCAATAGCAGCATCTCTTGGAAAAGTCTTAGAAATGCAAATTCTGGGGTCCCACCCCTGCCTGCCAACTCAGAAACTCTGAAGATGCGGCTGAGCAACCTGTGTTAAGCAAGCCCTCCACTTCCACTTGAGCAACACTGTCTTCAGCCTTCCTTCAAACGTCAGCAGAGCCCCCGAAGCTTCCTCTATGAGTATGTGAAGATCCCTGGTAGATTTGCTAACTGATCTGAATCCTCACTTCCTCCCTCTTGGCATTCGTCTCCGGCCCTTCATTCAGGACTAATTGATGTTCACACTTGCCACTTAGTCACTGTTACAATTCAAATGGCCCCAGCTGTATCCAGAGTTAACATGAAAAGTTTCCTGAAATATTTGAGTGGGTTTTTTAAAATACGTTGTGGATTTCCTGTTTGAAAAACAAGCATTTGGACCTATTTTTATTCAAGTATAAAGGTATATTCATGTATCATATTCATGCGTGGCTTCCCCTGAAGGGCTTTCCTGGTGGCTCAGATGATAAAGAATCTGCCTGCGATGCAGGAGACTGGGGTTCGATCCCTGGGTTAGGAATATCCCCTGGAAAAGGAAATGGCTCATTGCTTCCTCTATATAATTATTTTACGTGTTCATTCAATACAAACTGCTAAAAGCTAGTTTGTCAAGACTTCTACAAATTGAGATTATATCTGAGCTCAGTCCTAAAGATCGGAAGGAATCACTTAAAGAGGTGGAGGAAGGTGGAGAGTTTCTGATGGAGGTTAGTTATCACAAGCAACACCTGGGTGTTTTTCAAAATGTGAACATAAGTCAATGGAGAAGTGCTGGGAAAATATAATTAAAAACAAAATTTTCTCCCAGTCCAGGAAACCTCTCCACAAATGTAGAAGAGAAAGAAAACATTTTATTACTGAATTAGCCTTAAGTCAGAATGTGATACTCATTACAGGCAGTCCACTAAGAGATTATAAAGACGGCAAGATATCCCCCCTTTCACAGAATCAAGCAGATCAACCCTTCCCATACATGTTCTCAAGATAAACAATAACTAGGCAAGTAAGAGGACTTGACAGCACCATTTGTCACACAGAGTTCTTCCCAAATTTACTTAGTAGTTGGGGTGACCATCTGTGTTAGCTAATTGGCTTTATCCAAAGGAAAAATTAACGTCTCTTTATGACAAGAGGTAGTTTTGGAACTGGGAGCGAGGCACCACTGAAGTTAGGCTCCTACCCTCCAACAGAAACTAGGCGATGGGGGCTCTCTCTTCCTGGACGATGACATTTCAAAGAGACAGCCGAAATAATTTAACAATTACAAGTGCTCTAAAATAAATGCTCTAAGAATAGAGAGGAGGAGGAGGTCTCTCCCCTTATTTTCAACAGGGAGAATCAAGCCTGTTATTTTTCATTTGTATTTGTCCTTGCCAGAGGCATGAATTAAAGTCCACCGGAGACTAGAATTTTCAGGGACTTAGGCTCTCAGAGAAATGGAAACCCACTGAAGGTCTGTGACATGGTTTGATTCACATCTTTAATGAGACATTTAGCCCCCTTGATATGATGTAATATTGGGAAGGGCACAACATCACTTCTTGTCATGATTTTCTTGCCAAAAATGCCTAGTCTAAACCTAGTTGTAGAAAACAGACAAATCCAAAATTGAGGGGCATTCTACAAAAGATCTGACCAGTACTTTCAAAAAGTCAAGGTCATGAAAGACAAAGAAAGGCTGAGGACTAAGGAGACATGACAACTAACCATCATGTGAGACCCTGGACTAGATCCTAGACTAGAAACGGTTAGTGGGAAACCTCTGAAAGTTGAATAAGGTCTGTTACCTTAGTAATAAGGTTGCATCAATGTTCATTTCCTTGTTTCCATAGTTGGTTATGTAAGACATCAACATTGTCTTATAAATCCAGGATCTCACGTGATGGTTAGTTGTCATGTCTCCTTAGTCCTCAGCCTTTCTTTGTCTTTCATGACCTTGACTTTTTGAAAGTACTGGTCAGATCTTTTGTAGAATGCCCCTCAATTTTGGATTTGTCTGTTTTCTACAACTATAAAGAAAGCTGAGTGCCAAAGAATTGATGCTTTTGAACTGTGGTGTTGGAGAAGACTCTTGAGAGTCCCTTGGACTGCAAGGAGATCCAACCTGTCAATCCTAAAGGAAATCAGTCCTGAATATTCACCGGAAGGACTGATGCTGAAGCTGAAACTCCAATACTTTGGCCACTTGATGTGAAGAACTGACTCATTGGAAAAGACCCTGATGCTGGGAAAGATTGAGGGCAGGAGGAGAAGGGGACGACAGAGAATGAGATGGTTGGAGGGCATCACCGACTCGATGCACGTGAGTTTGGGTGGACTCTGGGAGTTGGTGATGGACAGGGAGGCCTGGCGTGCTGCGGTTCATGGGGGTCACAAAGAGTCAGACACGACTGAGTGACTGAACTGAACTGAGCTGAACTGAACTGAACTGAAGACATTAACATGAGAGGGAGCTGGATATTCGAGAACTCTTACACTATCTTTGGAACTTTCTAGAGGCCTAAAATGTATTTCCAATTAAAAAATTTCACTGTAATATTTTTTAAATACCATTTAGGCTACTGATATTTTGACTGGGGGAGAAGTAAAATGGTAACAGCAAAGATGCAGAAAATGTTTCAGTATGTGGAGGCACGTTGAATGTGAGAAGTGAAAGTCAGGGATCGTTTCTAGGAGTTTAGTGTCAGTAGCTGTTGAGGTATGCCATCTATTCAGACAGAGGGAGATAAGGGAGGCACAGGGTTATGGGCAAGATGATCAGTAGCTCCAACCTCACCTCTAAAATGTCATCTCATGAATCCAGCTCCCAGCGAATGAGCAGAGGACACTGATCAATGTTAAAATGATCAATCTGTGATTCTAATATTATTCCTCATAGCAGTGGCTACAGATGCTTCAAACTGCAGTTTAGACCTGTGTATGAAGTGCAACCCACATGTGTAAGACTTGTTTCTCACCAATATTTAGTTTTGGATTCATTTTCACTCTTTCTACTACCCCCAAATTATCCCTAAACTTTAGACAGTAGACTAGTAAGAAATAAACAGATAACTAGAACCCTAGCTGAACTTTTGGCCCTCCTAATCGTGGAAACCAAAGGAAAATAACCATCTGTCTAATATTTAAAGAGTCATATCGCAGCAGCTGGACTTGCCTAGATTTCATGAAACTTTACAAAATTGACAAGGGCAGATAAAAGATAATACCAATAAGATAAATGACAGAACTGACATTTCTAACTCTACTATCAGTTTTTCACCATGTTAAAACTTAAAAGTAAGCACAACTGAATTGGATAAAGCAGTAACTTACCTCTCTGCATTAAAAATAATAATAATAAGTAATAACAACCTATAGACTGTAGCCCACCAGGCTCCTCTGTCCATGGGATTCTCCAGGCAAGAATACTGGAGTGGTTGCCATTTCCTTCTCCAGGGGATCTTGCTGACCCAGGAATCAAACCCAGGTATCCTACCTTACAGACAGATTATTTACCCACTGAGTTATGCTATTACTGAAATGTATAGATTCCCAATAGGAGTACATCAAACTGAAAATATTTTAAAAGAATTATGAAACTAAATAACTATATGGGAAATGAGTCCAGCCTTACTAGTAATCAAATATATGCACAACAGTTTATCAGATACTGTTTGTCTATCAAGTTGGTGATTTAAAATGCATATAATCTATGAACTGGTATGGCCTTTCTGGAGCCCTGAAGCCACACAAAAATCTGACCAAATAATTTCACCTGAGGAAGTAGGTAATGTCTTTTTCTTCCTTCCGGAATTAAAACACATTAAAGGGTTATAAAAATTAAAGCAGTGTATTACTTGAATAAGAAACAGAATAGAGAAATTGAAACAGATATGACTATTTAGTATCTTAAATTGGTACTTAAAGGAGTGGCAAAAGATGGTATAAAATAGAAATGATTTGGAGACAATAGGATATTCTTTGAAAAAGAAAGTTAGACCTCCTTCCTCATACCATTAATCCAAAACTAATTTCAAATGGATTAAACATCTACACAGGAAAGCTCAAGTAGAAAACATAGAAAACTATTCCATAAATTTTTAGAAGAGAAGGCCCTTCTTAGCCAAGGCATAAAACCTAGAACTCATCAAGAAAATGACTAAAATTTAAACTAGAATTTAAAATATTTGTATGGAAAAATAAAATACCACAAGTAAAATTAAAAGTTAAATGACTGATTTAAAGAACATATTTACCAGATGTACAAAAAACAAAAGTTTAAAAGTTTCTATAAATCAATAAAAGAGATACAGTTTAGTAGAAAATACACAAATGTTTCAAAGAGAAAATGATCCACTGAAATGGAAATACAGTATACAGTAAACATTGAAAAATGCTTAATTTTTTAAATTATTAAGGCAATGAAAATTAAGCTATATGTGAGTTTTTGCCTATAAGATTGGTAAAATTTTATTATTTATAATGTTCAAGGGGGCTTCCCTGTGGCTCAGATTGTAGAGTCTGCCAGCAATGCAGGAGACTCAGGTTCAATCCCTGTGTTGGGAAGATCCCCTGGAGAAGAAAATGGAAGCCCACTCCAGTATTCATGCCTGGAGAATCCCATGGACGAAGGACCATCTCAGGCTAATGTCCATGGGGTCACAAAGAGTCAGACACGACTGAACGACTAACACTTTCATTTTCATAATGTTCAAGATGGTGTGAAAAAATGGAATCCACACTGTTTGGGGGGAGGGTATAAACTGATACAACTTTTTGAATGACAATTTGGCGAAATCCATTAAATTTAAAAGGCCACACATACTGTTACTCAGATATTTCTTTTCTAGGAAGCTGTCTTATATAAATACTCAACATGTGCACAAAGATGTATGTCCAAAGTGACTATGGCAGTTTTGCTTATAATCTGGAAATAAACAGGAATAATTCAACAGTAATCAACTGGGGGATATGAATGGGGCAGAGACACAATGGTTCAGCTGGAAGGGCGTGTAGAATGCAAAAATGCAACAGCAATAAACAAAAAATTAAAATAAGTGCTATAATCATGCTATTGTTTTAAAACTTTTGGTTCATCTATAATGAAATACTTTACTTTCATTAAACATGATGCTTTAGAATATTTACTTAAATGGGAAAAGGTCCATGGTTTAGAATGATATTACAGTATCACACATTTAGTATGATCTATTTTTGCAACATAGATCCTCCAAAAAAGACACACACAAGCACAGTAATGATGACGTCTCTGGGTAGAGCAGGAAAGGGTGTTCCAAGGTAGTTTAATTTTTTCCCTTTATTTGTATTTCTCGATTTCTTCAATAATCACAACTGACTTTTATAACTAGGGAAATAAAATTTTAATAGGAACAACAAGATGAAGCATTGGGAGAGGAAGAGGAAGAATTCCTGGAATGAAGGCAAAGTGCTTTATTTTCCTCTTAAGCTTTTCTTTCTTCTTCTTAAGCCCCAACCACCTAAAGTGAAATGCTGTACGCTTATTTTGTACATCTAAATGCAAAATGTTTTAATTTCATCCCCAAAGCATCAATAATACCATCCACACTCACGTCTGTTTATCAGTTACATTAGGGGTTTTAGAATTTGTACTGTGGGATCTATGAAGTCTACATTCTGCTGTCAATCAACACCAGGGGTGTTGGAAAGTAGCGTGAATGAAATGTGGTAACCCTAGCCTTGGGATACAATCATTCTATAAAACATGTTTATTTTTTTAAGCAAAAAATGAACACTACATTTCAGCCGCTATATATAAAAATATTCACTTTTCAATTTGAAAGCACAGCTGCAATAGGAAGAGAATATAATGAACTGTAAGAAAAAATTTAAGTTATAAGCTTGTGTGGCCATGCATAAAAACTCTGAAAAACTGAGCCCTTCCAGGGGCTCCTCTCTGAATGGATCTTTTATTCCAGTGAGTTGGCACAGTGGAAGATGCCCTGCATTGTTCTGACATCACACCAGGGTGAAAACACACAGTTCTGCTGACATCAATACAGTGCCCTACAATATAATTTTTATATCCTCTGTAGGCATTCTGAAAGGACTCCATTGGTAGAAATGTTTTTGGTTTTGTTTTGTTTTTTAATTTGCAGGAAAATCCTTGCAATGGATAGAGCACAAAAGCATTTCAATTTCCTAGGAAAAACTGCAGTCTACTTAAAAATGTGACAGTAACATTAAGCATACAAATAGAAAGAAATTTCAAAGGGAACATATAAAACACTTTTCCTGTGTCACAGTTCATTATGCAAACTCTTCACATCTGAGTATAATGCAGTATCCTTAACGAAACTAGTTTATCAGGAAACTTGTGTATAATAAACCTCAGCAGATCAAGAGAAACTTAATTTTGAGGAAGACATGGTCTTATCTCTCCCTCAGCTCTTTTGTTCTCATGCTTCCTGGTCTTAATCAAAATCATCTTTATTTGAATTCTTATAAGTGAGTTTTTTGAAGGACTTCATGGCTCCTCTATCAAATTCCAGAAACCAAAATATAAAATATTATCAGATGCAGGTGTGAATGGCCATGTGGATAATATGGGATGAAATTAAACCAGTGGGAAGTCAGACAAGTAAGGAACAGATGCAAAGTTTGGGCTCCAGAGGTCTTGGATACTGAGTACTCAAGTGTAAGAAGAGCTCAGAATCTCGTTATATGCAACTTGACTCAGAAGCTGAAGAAGCACAAAAGAAACCACTCACCAGAATCAGCTATCTCAGCCATGCACGTGGATTCGCTTCCTACGACCCTCACACTGTGCAAAACAGTAGTCCCAGAAGGAAGACAGGAAGTAGGGCACTTCATTGGGGTGCGAGCTTAATTAGAAGTTAATATAGAAAGATATAGATAGATATTAAGTGAAAATAGTGTAACACAGTGTGCTTACATTGATAGGGGCTCTACTGTGTATGTGTCAAAATGAAATTATTTAAGACTCCATCATACATACTGTATCTGCTCTCCTATGTGAGCATATTCATATAGTACAATATCCACTTAATAGTAATTCTGTCCAAAAACAGGTAGGACACCCAAGATAAAGGCATTAGTAAGGATGAAAGCAGTCATTAATTAAAGCATTCTATTGGAAACAATTTGAGTTTTAATATGCCAGAGGAACTAAGTTTTTTTTTTAATTTTTTACATTGTGGGAAAATATAAATAAACATAAAATTGACCTTTTTAGCCATCTATAACCAAATGTACAGTCAGCAACATTAAGTACATTGACATCACTGGGCTATCACCACCATTCATGCCCAGAATTTTTCATCTGAAATCCATACTCATTAAACAATAACTGCTCATAATAAAAAAAAATTTAAATAGAGGAAGAACTCAATGTACAACATCATCATTTAAAATGATGTCCAAGTTAGAATGAAGAAAATAGGTTTTGATGATAGATGTTTACCAACCTATAAATGTTAAACCTAATTTATCTTTGGATTCATTCTGTAATTTTGAACCAGTTTCCTCTATTTTTTGTTTCCTCTATTTTTTTCTAAAACAAGAAAATGCTATTTATTAACTAGCATTTTATTAACTTCATATTTATTATCTGGTTAGCTAGCTATTTCCACTTACCCCTAAGAACACAGGGAAAAATATTCATCATTGTTTATTCTCTAAGTCCAGTGGGCCCTTTTTACTTTTTTATATGTTAGATCACTTTACAAATAAATTACAGAAGAATAAAGATAAAAATTCTAAACTATTTAAAATTTCATAAGAATTTAAACAAATAAACCTCATTTGACTGAGTAAACTTTTATGTACGAGCATCATAAAAGATGAAATAATGCTATCATACATGCTTTTTGTGAGTCTTGCCACAAAATATAGGCATATTAAAGCCTTTCTTGGTTGAATGACAAACTGGATAAGAATGCCATATTTTCTTTTGTGTCCTTAGAAATAAACTGTTCACTCAGTGATTTTTAAATTTGGGGAAATTCATGCTAGATAGCTCCACCTGAAAACTAATCATCTCAAATTTTGCTTATATGAACAATTTATGATCTGCCTGTTTGGATTTATCCTTTGATTCCTCCTATAATTTTGAACCAGTTTCTTCTATTCCTTCCCCTTGCCATTTTGAGCAGAAATGTAAAACTCAGAAATCTCAACCTTTTCAATGAAAACTAAAAGCAGACCACAAGGATGATGTCTTTAGTCTTAATACGATTCTTAAAATATGATACAATACTCTCAGCAACATAATAAGAAAGCTGAAGAGTGGTTTATTATTATGTCATTTTCAGAGGGCTTCAAATTTAGGGGATTCTATTGTGCTCATGCTTCCTTATCACTTCAGTCTTTTTTGGTCTCATTGTTAATAATTGATGAGTAATGATTAAATAATTCCTAAGATGATAAACTAGAATGATGTTCCAAGATATAAAAAGTAATGATAAGGATAAGATCACTAAGATCTCATATTTTATATTTACAAAATATTTAATGGACCCATGCAATAATTACAAGATTAAATGAGCTTTTTGCTATTTAATAGATATGGCTAATTTTCTCTTTGTTCTTTGGAAGGGTTTGAAGAACAAATAAAAGTCATGAAGTACCAGTCATTATCTTTTCATGCTGTTCATGGGGTTCTCAAGGCAAGAATCCTGAAGTGGTTTGCCAGTCCCTTCTCCAGTGGACCACACTTTCTCAGAACTCTCCACCATGAACCATCCGTCTTGGATGGCCCTGCAGGGCATGGCTCATAGTTTCATTGAGTTAGACAAGGCAGGACCCTTGTGATCATTTTGGTTAGATTTCTGTGATTGCGGTTTTCATTCCAGAGGCCATGGGATTGCAGTTTTTGCCTCTTCTGTCTGTCCTCTGATGGAGTTTCCTGAGGGGAGGGGCTGGCTGTGCAGCCCATGGGGTTGCAAAGAGTCAGACACGACCTAGTGACTGAACAACAAACCAGTCCTTACAAATAGTTAAACTTGTTCAAAAAATAAACTCCCAAACTAAAACTGAATCCCATGGCTCCCAATGAAATAAATTTATTATGAAGTAAATTTTGTATCACTAATATAATTAGAAAATCAATAATACTTTGTGAATCTGTCAGGATGGTGTTCCTTTATATACCCACTTAAACTAACAACAACTTAAACGGATAAATGTCTCATAAAAAAGTAGTCAAGAGTTGGCTATGGTAGCGCATTGGTTATCAGGGATCAGTATCCTTCTTACTTTTCTGCCTTGCCTTTCTTAGCATGACTCATTTGTTCTCAAGATGTTTCATGGTCTAATTCAATCGCTGTTGCTCTAGCATCTCATCTGTATAAGAAGCAGAAAGGAAGAACAGAGCTGTGACAGAAAGTACACATCTCTCAGATGAATCAGCTCTCCTTAAGCATCCTTCCTAGATGTCACACATGGCATTTCTGCTCATCTCACTAGCCAGAACTAAGACACATGATCACACCCAGTTGTCAGGAGGGTTAGACTGGATGTATTGCCGCCAATTAACAAAGAGCCTCCTTTAGTAAAAAAGAAGAGAAAATGAATATACAGTAGGTAACTAATATTTTGTGCCACAACTACCAAAAACCAGAAGGCAATTAAAACACATACAAGAAAAAATAACATTATAGATAGATATATATTATTGATAACTGAAGTTCAAAGCCCAAAAGCTTTTCTCAGTTGGTTAAAAAAGGGAAAATATCAAGTACTAGAAAAATGTTAGCAATTTTCTCCTTGACTTTATTCAAAAGTACTATAAAGGACAATAACAATTTCCCCCAATGATTTGATTTAGTTATTCAATATTATTAATGACATATTTATGTAGCACTTAAAATCACCTCCTGAATGACCAGTGGTATGCCTCTAGTTAAGGAATTCTAAATTAGAATTTTGGAATTTATAATGAAACAGGTACTTAGACATTATCTACCCATAGAATCATAAACTCATAAAATTTAAAATTATTTCAGAAGGAATCTTTCTCATTAAATAGGGTGATTATTTTTAAATACACCTTTGGAGGCGAGTTATCTACTCTGTTTTAACCCTTAGAAGTGTTGAACCATTGGAATGAAGATGAAGTCAGTTATTAGTAACCAATTTCATTTTAAAACCTTTCTAATCCTAGAAAATGCTCCCTTATACAAAATTTAAATATGTATTCTAACACAACTTACCCTATTTCGCCTCTGTAACTATACAGAAAAAGAAATTTAATCACTATTCCACATATAAATCCTCTAAAATTTTATTTATCTACTTTTATTCATTTATAACTTCTACTTATTCATTATTTAAAAGATGTCTTAAAAACTTTACATAAAAATTATAAATTATACAAATAAAAAACCCCTTGACCTTCGCTGAATCCTACAGAGGGAACCACTATTATAAGCTTGTTACCAATTATTCCAGGTCTTTATCTCTTTATGCACACAAGGAAATATACTGTTTTGTGGAGTTTTCCCATAAATTATAATACTCACATTATATACAACATGTTTTTTTTTTTTTTGCTTAATAGACCTTGATGATATTTTGCATTAAAGTTTATGGATCTGTCTCTTTAATTTTAACCACTCCATGGTATTCTACTGCTGTATCAAGGATACAACTTATGATAAACCCTTAGGATAGTTCCAGTTTGTGGCAATTAACAAAACTGTTAAACAGCTTTGTAAATTTATTTGTATATGCACCTTTGTGCATATGTACTTGTGTACAAAATTTCTCTCAATCACCTACAAATGTGCATTTTTAAAAAGTGGTATATTTACAATATTCAAGTACTAGACACTATTGGGCTTCCCAGGTGGCTAACGGTAAAGCGCTCGCCTGCCCATGCAGGAGACGCAGGAGACGTGGGTTTGATCCCCGGTTGGGAAGATCCCCTGGAGGAGGGAATGGCCCCACTCTAGCATTCTTGCCTGAAAGTTCCCATGGACAGAGGAGGCTGGTGGGCTGCCGTCCCTGGGGTCGCAGAGAGTCAGACACGACTGAGCGACCGAGCAGAACACGTTGCCGCCGCTGCTGAGTCTCTTCAGTCGTGTCCGACTCTGTGCGACCGCAGGGACGGCAGCCGGCCCGCCTCCTCTGTCCACAGGATTCTCGAGGCAAGAACACTGGAGTGGGCTGCCATTTCCTTCTCCAGCACAGCACACTAGATGCTAGCAATATTTTTGCCTTTTCCTAATCCGAAACAAACATTTTTAAGTCATTTGCAACATCTCTAAAGTCTTTTCTTTCCAAGCCTAGCCTCCAGTTGCTTCAGCACTGCCTTTACAGGCTGTGGCTTTTACACCCTTCACTCTCCAGCTTGCCTCCTGGAGCTGTCTGTTCATCCCTGTAGCTCTTCAAATGTATTTCCAAGGACAGGTTATAATGGTACAACTGTACTTTGACCTGACCTGTGTACAAAATAGGACTGTTACCTATATTCTTCTAAGCTAGTAGATCTAAGTCTTTTGTGAGTCTCTGTTCTCATTAAGAATCTAATAAAAGGTATAAATCCTTTCTCCTAAAAAACAAAATACACATACATGCACTATGCATACAATGTCAGAGGTTTCATGAACTGCAGATCCAAAGTTAAGCATTTATTAATGCAACCCCAAATCACATTTATATTTTAGTAGCCCTATCACATTATTGTTGATTCATAATTGAGCTTGCAATCAACAATATCTCAGGTCTAATTTACATTATATATTTAACTACTGGAGGGTTATATCTTTGTCAGCCTGCATTTTTTACACTTTCTGAAGCTAACCAGTATTCTTTTAATGGTTCATCTTCTCACTTTCAAGCTATTCCATCAGCCCATTGAGCTCTTTGTGAACTGTGTTAAGTCTGCTAACTTACAAATGTGTTCGGTCACATCAATGAAAAAATTTTAAGCAGGAGCACAGTATGCCATACTGCTTCTCTCTGGAAGCTTTCATTTTTTTTCCACAAGTACTTTTCAAGTCACCACTGTGGACCAGACTAACTAAGCTGTCATCTAACACGTACTTGTCTCACCGCAAAAGATCCTAGTAAAAATCAATCAATGTCACCCTGAAATCCAGGTATATTTTATGCATGGCATCATGCAGTCTATCAAATGAGTAACCTGAATATCAAAACAGGAACTGACATTAGTTTGCATTGCCCTGATATATTCATGTATCCTTTCAAAAGATTCTCTGAGCGTATTCTAGGTGAGAGGGACGCTCCGTGGGCTGGAACTACAATGGTTCACATGACAAAATGATGCCTCTCCTGCAGAGCTTTGGTCTGATGAGGGAGTCCTACGCTCACACTGGCTCCAAGTCATCACCACACCCCTTGCTGAGTGCTCCAAAACTTTTATACAATAATCCATTCTAAAAGTATGCCCACTATGAAAAAAAAGAAAAAGGGTCAGGAAATTACTTCATCTTTCCAAAATTTAATAGCTAACTAGTTTGGCATTATCTGATCAACACTAAGAATGGTGAGTTACCAAAATGTTGTCTAAAAAGCATACAAGAACATTTTTTATAAGTCAATGAAGTGGAAAAGGACAATAGATGATAGCAAGAAGATTACAGCAAATTCAGAACATGGAAGAGCAGTATAATACAATCCATTGAACATGAAGATAAATTTCACTTAATGAAATTCATTCTCTCTTATTATCTTTAAAATTCACTACTATGACCAGAGGCATATCCCCTACTTGCATGTTCCAAAAGGGAAGTCCAGTCAGACTAAGTCTGAGTCCCTGGCAATCAGGCTTAAAGATTTCACTGTGTAATCATGTAGTTCATATCTAGGACAATGGTCAGCTCTATTGCCAAGTTTGTAGGTCTCTCAAAATATAAACTATCCTAAGTATTGCTTCTTTAGAGGTACACATGGTAACATAGAATTAACAATTCCACTGGAAAGATTGAATTTGGTTTGTTTAGTATCAGTGATATTTTTTTAAACAGTGGTTTTCATCTGAATAGTTATAAATTCCACTTTCAGTAAAGTCCATATCATAAAAGGAGCTCACTTTCTAAGCTACTTTTTAAAAATCTATATAATAGCATGCTTACTGTGCTTAATATCTAAAATAACAAAAGAAGCATATTGATTTGGGATTAATATGGTTTTAAGACCATGCCGTCATGACCTGAATCTGGATGTAACATTAAAAAAAAAAAAAATTAATGAAGTGCAATGTTAAATTAACATCGGTAGTTCTAGAGCTCCGTGGAACAGAAGACTGATTTCTTACATAAGCTTAAAGCCATAATTAAACATATTTCATTTCTCTTTCAAGAATATTCTTTTGAGCACATCTGATAACAGCTGCAGGGTAAGCCATTGGCAGTTTCCAGGCAAAAGGAAAACTATTGGTTCTTTATAAGCTATTTTATGGCTTTTCAAATTCTCTTTTTATCTCTCCACCTCATTTTCCACTGCCTGATACTATTTGTTAAATTAGAAATTAGTGTTTTACTGGAAAAAATAATGTCACTACAAGTGAAAAAAAATTAAATAGTCAAATTAATGAGACTTTCTCTAATTACTTTCTAGTTAGCCAGGCATTTCTGTTGACCTTTGCTCTGTGTCTTTGAGAAAAGCTGCTATTAGCAGAAAACTACATGGTTAGAACTGCAAATTACATTTAAAAAAAAACAAACTATTTCTACCTCTCAGAGAAATATTACTACTCAGCATGGGAGCTAGGATTCTGAAAAAGATCATCACACTGTGAGCTTTTGATTACAAGAGACCTAATAGAAATTATGCATAGAATACATTATAATTATGAATAAAAATTCATATTTGCTAAATGTGATGTCAATGAAATATAGTAAATATATAAATACATGCATATTTATAAACACATGTCAAATATCTGCATATATTTTTAAATATGCTTTTATAAATAACCATATTTCATAGATATAACAAGTAAGTGTAAAAGGGCGTATAATTCATAAGTAAAACTGTCCATGATTCGTCTATTTAACACACACTCTGAAACACTAGGGGAAACATGCGCCAACTATATTTTGGTTTTGACTGTTGTTTTGCACAGATAGAGATGTGGCTTTGTATTATTTTCATTTATTTATTGTCCTGAGTCTATAAACATTAAGAATCAGCAAGGAGGAAATATTTTCTATGAATTTAAACATTTGCAACTCTTCTTCCCCTTCTTCTGGGCAAGTTAACTTTCAACAGCTGGAAACAAGAGAAGAAAAAATTAAACTGTTGATTTTGTAGCTAAGGATAAGGCTTGTGAATAAGAGATCGGCTTACCTACTAACTAAAAACACAGCTTTATAATTATCACTCAGTTTCATTGCTTCCTGCTCTTCCCTTTTATCCAGCGTCACAATCAGTACTAGTCACTACACGTAACGCTTACCCACAGCATCTATCCTAAGCAAAATCATGACACTGACATGATGTTTTTACTTCAGAAAACATGTGAGTGAGCCAAAGCTTAATGAGCTAGTAGGTTTTTAAAACTAAATCATGGACACACAATGGCTTTGTCCAGACCTGCGAGTCTTCAGCAGGTCAAGAAACACGTGAGGAGCGGGCCACGAAAGATGCAGCCAGCAGACTCAGGTCAGCGCCAAGGAAGCGGAGTGAGACTTCAGAGCGCACGGGAGTAACCCCTGGGGCGGGTGCCCCCCATCCGGTGCCCCTGCCAGCCCCGCCAGGGCGGAGTCCACGAGGACACCGGGGCTCTCCCGCCCGAGCGCCTCGCGGCCTGTCCGGGGCCTCATCCCTCGGCGTGGGGCACGCGCTGCTCTGACCCGCCAGTCCCCGGAGTCCGCCTGTCGGCGAGCTCCGCCCCATCCTCCACGGCCACTGCCCGTCTCCCCTCGGCCCTGACCTCTGAAAACGATGTAGCTCGCGACGGAGGGTCTACGAGAGCCCACGCTGAGCCTCTCCGCAATTCTTCTTTTTTCCCTTTTAACTTAATAAATCTATGCTGCATTGTAACACCCAGCCAGCAAGAGCCACTGTCTCATCAGGATGGGCTTCAGCCTCTCCAGCACCCGCTCCTCCCTGCCTCTCTCCCCGCGAGAGTTCCTAAATTCAGGGCTCTGCGAGCTGCTTCTATAAACCTGATGTTCTGTAAAATTCTTTCACTTAGTACACGTTGTCTAAATTTCACTTCTAAATGCTAAACAACAGTCTGTCTGTGCTTCACTTTCAACTGCTAGATCAAATTCTTTCAACCCGACTGCTTTATTCTTTCCTAAAGTACCCAAACTAATTAAAGGATGTCACATATACTAAGAGATGACAACTCCCTTTCAAAGATTTTAATCATTTTTTCCCAATTTTCTTTCTCCTCTTATCTGTTAAGTATGCCCTTTTTAGCCTGGTTTTCCTATACTCCAAAAAACAGCGTGTGCGACAACCGTGAGAACCGCATCCAATGCAAAGTCGCGCCAGTCTCTCAGCTCATGTTTACAAGCACTGTACTGTGGATGCTGAAAACTCACTCTTCATCCTGCACTATTTTACTAAATGGGAGGTCACCTGAAACCAAAAAATGGTATTTCTCTGGGGGAACTGGGCAACATGGCAGTATTAGCAGTGATTATTCCTTGTGTCTAAATTAGACTGAACTTGCTTTAGGATAGAGAATACGCCCTTCCCAATCAATACAGCATCTGTCACACTATGGAAGCTTACAAAATAAACAGTGTTACTAAGATGTCATCCATCTAGACTTCTGTATATACTCATTTTCTTTAATGTCAAGTAGCATTGATTTAAAATTAGTCAGTGTAGTTTTGAAAAAACATTTCCCAGAATGCATTTTTGACATCTGCTTTGAGGTAGATTTTTTTAGTATCATTGGAATAATATTGGAGTCCAATCTAAGAACCCACTCAAAAAAAAAAAAAAAAAGACAAGAATTCACTCTCTGCTTATAGAATTTTAAATCATATAGTTTTTCTTCCTCCTTTAATACTTATGCTTTCCTACAGTAAAAAGAAATGGTATGAGAATCTGACCCTTGGCCACAAATCATTTTGGGGAATTCCTCAATAGTCTCACTCCAATTTTTTAAACAAGCAATGAGCAAGGTAATAATGACAGGGTTAATCATGAGATCCCAGAACTTCTCAAATATCTCCCATTACTCAACAATCCCTTTCTCTTTCTTTCCCTCCCTCCCCCCTTCTCTCCTTCCCCCCTGAAAGGGTCTTACTGCAAATGCAAGGAAAAAAACTGAGAATTATATTTCTGAGAGGAAAACCAAACTCCTTGAGATGCTTCCGAGAGACTGGAGGGTCTGTATTTACAGTTTCCTCATCTTTTTTATTCAGACTCAGGCAGAGACAGATGAACAGGAAGTGGTGGAAAGATCCCGGGAAGACTGTGTCATCGCCCCATCGAGCAGAAAGTGTAGTCGTCCTCTCTCAGAGAAGAGGAGCTCAGAAGGAAGGAGACGGGAGCATGGAGGAGGAAGGGCCACAGGACAGCTGAAGGGCGGCAGAAGGAGGGCTCTCCGGCCCCGGCTCCCTCAGGCGGGGGTGAGCAGGTGACCCCAGCAAGGCCTGTCCGGCCTGGAGAACGTCCACCCTGCCACTCCCTGCTCTGAGCTTCGCCCCAGCTTAAAATGGGAGTAAAGAGAAATTACTTCCCCGGGTGCTTGTAGGACCAAATGGGTTAGCAGAGAAAGCTCTCAGAGAAGGGCCCGGACCCCCGAAAGCCCTCACTAAGTCATTCTTTAAGGAATACAACATGGCGTACCAGAGATTTAAGGACGTCAAATGTAGACGGGGCTTGAAAAGGGCTTTTCAAAGCCTAGGGGAAGGAGAGGAATTATATGAGGAAAATGGCATTCTTTATCTTCTCAAAATAAACAATTTTTTAAAAATAGACCTAGAAAATGGGCAAGAGAGCAGTTTTTGTTTGCTTGCTGATTGGGTTTTGTCTTATTTGACCAAACATAAGACGCTCTAACTCCAGCCTTATAGTAACTCACAGGCAGAGTGTGAGGAGAATTAAAACATCTTGTCCACTGTCTGCCCCTGTTCCTTCTGTGACAGGTCAATACTGCTCAGCCCGCAAGGACTGGCTTAATGGCCAGCATCAGCTGCATCCTGCGCGATTCATTTTCTTTGCCGGAAAGTCGGTCATCATTTTCATAAACATTTGCAGTCGCTGCCCATCTCTGCCGCAGGTGTTCCTGTGACACATCGCGCCGTTTTGTTGAGCAGCTGTCTGTGTGCTGTGTCAGGAGCTTGGCCAGCCCTGCTAATCTCTGGGATGACTCCGACAGGGAGACACAAGCCCTGACACGGGCGGGCAGTGATTCGGTCTGCGGTCAGTCAGGCAGGGACCGGACGGAACCACGAAAGTGAAACATGTTTAAGAATAAACAGTGCGCAAGGGGCCGAGAGCAAAGAGAGGTGAGGGCAGGGAGGGGAGGGCGTCGAGGCCTGAGAGAGCAGTGGGCTGCCCCGTGGCCCAGGGGTTAAGAATCCCCCTGCCAGCGCAGGCGACATGGGTTCCACCCCTGGTCCAGGGAGATCCCGCAGGCTGCCGAGCATCTAAGGCCATGCATCACAACTGCTGAGCCCATGTGTCCTAGAGCCTGTGCAGCAGAGAAGCCACCACAGTGAGGCACCCACGCGCCACAACGGGAGAGCAGCCCTCTTCCCGCAACTAGAGAAAGCGGGCGCGCAGCAGCAGAACCCCAGCGCAGCCATAAATGAATGAAGAGAATAGGAGCGGGAGACCTGGGCAAGAGGGATCTGCTGAGATGTGCGGAAGTCCACATCTCTCTTGAGGAGCCATGAAACCTTGAGCAACTCTCTCCACTTCTCTGGGTCTCCTTTTCGTCTGTAACAATGATGATAAGTGTATGATGTTGACTATGTGGCAGGCCTTGTTCTAGCAGCGGTACGTGTGTCAACTCATCCCATCATCACAACAACACGATGAGGTAGGTACTAAAAGCCTTGTCATCATCATCATCATAACCCGTTTTATAGAAGAGGAAACTGGAGGAGCAAAGATGAAGCAATTTAATCTTTGCTTAAAATTACTTAATCTTTAAGGTCTCCTACCTAGAAAGCAGAGAGTCAGAATTCCCAAATGGGCCCATGTGTCCAACCATTACGTTCTATTGCCTCTCTGAAGAGGTAGAGAACTGGACCACAAAGGTGTGTCTCAAACTTTTCTTTGAAATGGACAAAAAGACAGACTATTTTATTTCTTTTATTTCCAGTCCTTCGTACACCAGTACTATTGTGAGACTATTACAAACATGAAGTATTAGAAAAATGAGCACAGAGTTGGATGTTCTCATGATGTCAAATTACTATAAAAGTTTCTAAATGCTTTCCATGTCCATATTTTTACCACAGACCAGTAACAAATGGTTCCCAGACCAGCCCCAGTCCATCAACCATGCTACATGTAGCACTGAACTAATGATCTCTCAATTCCAGCTCTGTGGTTGTAAAGGACAAATTTTGAAAAACTGCCCATGGGTCCTCCTTCTCTCCAAAAACTCAATCCCAGTAGAGGCTAAAGCCAAAGTTAAATAAGGCACCTAAAATAGCAGTTATAAGTTAGAACCTTCCCTTCATTGACAGCATTTGCTGAGAACCTGTTTTGTTTTCAGCGTTCTATCAGGTGTCATAGACAGAGAGACCAGGATACAGCCCCTTCCACAAATTCTGACTTTAGTTGTTGTTCAGTCACTTAATCATGTCCAACTTTTTGCGACCCCATGGACTGCAGCACACAGGCTTCCCTGTCCTTCACCATCTCCCAGAGCTTGCTCAAACTCATGTGCATTGAGTCAGTGATGCCAATCCAACCATCTCATCCTCTGTTGTCCCCTTCTCCTGCCTTCAGTCTTTCCCAGCATCAGGGTCTTTTTTAATGAGTCAGCTCTCCGCATCAGGTGGCCAAAGTATTGGAGCTTCAGCATCAGTCCTTTCAATGAATATTCAGGATTGATTTCCTTTAGGATTGATTAGTTCCATTTCTTTGTAATCCAAGAGACTCTCAAGAGTCTTCTCCAACACCACAGTTCGAAAGCATCACTTCTTTGGCACTCAGCCTTCTTTATGGTCCAACTCTCACATCCATACATGACTACTGGAAAAACCATAGCCTTGACTAAATGGACCTTTGTTGACAAAGTAATGTCTCTGCTTTTTAAAACAGTGCCTAGGTTGGTCATAGCTTTTCTTCCCAGGAGCAAGCGTCTTTTAATGTCACGGCTGCAGTCGCCCTCTGCAGGGATTCTGGAGCCGAGAAGAGAGGACAAAAGCCACACTGGGTGCTATTAATGCAGGATTGCCCCTCACTGCCGACGACATTCAAGGCTGTAACAGCAGAAAGAAAAGATGTTCTTTCCTCTCTCTCTTCAACCCCTTTCAAGAAACAGAAGGCATTTAAATTGTATAAATCTTAATTATGTCGAATTGACTCATAATGCCCTTCAGATCTACTGTATTCTTCTCTCTACATTCATTCAATTAATTTCTGAGAGTTTGATATTGAAACTCCAACTAAAAATCTTAATTTATCTACCTAAACAATTGTAATATATAGTGAAACTACATGTAACTTTGTTCTGTATTTTCCAAGTGTCCTATAAATGTGTTATCATATTTTCATAATTTAAAAAATAAAAGAGAAAGAAAAAAAGGAAATAGAAGGAATGAAACCTGTGATTCCTAAGCCATCCTTTCTACCAGCTGAGTGCAGGGTAGGGAGCTGGCAGGGCAGTATAAAAACGCCGCTGAGCATCTCCTGCACTGGATGCCGAGTCTGGAAGTTTTAGAGGACACCTCCGGTTCTGTGCTTAGTCGCTCCGTCGTGTCTGACTCTTTGCAACCCCACGGACTGTAGCCCGCCAGGTTCCTCTGTCCATGGGATTCTCCAGGAAGAGGACTGGAGTGAGGAGCCATGCCCTCCTCCAGGGGACCTTCCCAACCCAGGGATTGAGCCCAGGTCTCCTGCATCACAGGCGGATTCTTTACCATCTGAGCCACCGGGGGAGGGGGGGGGGGGCGGGGAGGGGGCAGGACACCTCCTACATGTTTCTATTTCCTCTTTCAGTTGTTCTAACTTATATAAAACTTGACTTTTGGATACGGTACATGCCCTTTCAGTTGTTTATAACCTCCAAATAATCACCCTTATCATGCTTGTTGTTCAAATAAACAGCAAGCCAACTCAATATCTCCAGTGACTTCTGCTCTAAAAGGAAATCCTGGTTTTCAAATGCAGCCACAACTTATTGATTTGTTTTAGCTTTTTTCCCCCTAAATTTGACTTATCTTCCCCAAACCACCTGGCAGAAGTACAGAGCACTCTTCCCTCCTCTCCTCTCCAGCCCACCTGGGTGGCCTCTCCTCTGTTGCTTCTCTGTAGTACAAAAAGTTAAACCACCATTGGCTGTTCTTTCAGAGTCTTAGCAACGTGCCTATCAAATCAAGAGCAGAGAGAAGCTCTGGGGAGTTCATTTTGAGAAGTGATTCTTTGCTAATCCCTTCTCAAATAAACAGTGATGGTTTACAATTACTGTTCCTTGCTTCAAGTTATAGTTACTTCTCTCACTGACTTCAGACTTCCACTCCTTTGCAGTTGATACTTTGAAGAGAAAGACTCTAGAATCACTGAAGTTCAGCCCCTAAGTCTGTCATGTATCACACCTGTAACTGTGAGGAAGCTGTAACCTCACCGGTGACCCACCTTGGCGTCTGGACAGTGCAGGGCAGCTGGAGGGGCTCACTGAAGACCGTAGAATAACTGCCCCCTTGTCCTAGGCATCCCCCACCCTTTTTTGTTTCCAGGAAAATGCCTGAGTTGTTTTTACAGGTTGTTGTTGTACAGGTTTCAAACTTACTAAGGGCTTCCCAGGTGGTACTGTTGGTAAAGAATCCGCCTGCCAATGCAAGAGACATGGGTCAACCTCTGGGTTGGGAAAGATCGCCTGGAGGAGGAAATGGCAACCCACTCGAGTACTCTTGCCAGGAAAATTCCCCGGACAGAGGCACCCTGGGAGGCTACAGTAGTTGTTTAAAAAAAAACACACACTGCTCTTCCCGGAGGGTTCACGGTCTAGATCCTGTGAAGTTTACGCTGGAAGTATGTGTGCTTAGTCGCTCAGTCGTGCCAGACTCTCTGCGGCCCCATGGACTGTAGCCTCCCAGGATGCCTCTGTCTGGGGAATTTTCCTGGCAAGAGTACCAGCCAGTTGATTTCGGAGGTAAATCATGAACAATTAATTCTCTTGGAAAATGTCAAGAACACATGTCTGATAAAGAACTGAATTTGTGGCATATGCCCATCAAATACTTTGTATCCCCCCCTACCATCAGCTGCAGGTCCCCAGGCAAGCTTTGACGGGAAAAGTTGCCTCTCCTGGGAGAAATGAAGGAAGCTGAATCTGTGTCTACCCACTGCCTCCCGGGTCTACCGCGCTCCTCCCCGGTGGAGTATCTGCTTCTGCTTTTCTTGTCTTTGTCCCCGTTGACTGGAAAGTGAAAGTTTTAGTCGCTCAGTTCTATTTGAATTTTTGCGACCTCATGGACTCTAGCCTGCCGGGCTCCTCTGTCCATGGGATTCTCCAGGCAAGAATACTGGAGTGGGTAGTCATGCTCTTCTCCAGGGGATCTTCCCGACCCAGGGATCAAACCCCGGTCTCAGGCAGATTCTTAACCAACTGAACCATGACTGGACTGTCTGACCTTTTCAGCAGTGGCTACTTTTAAGGCTCCTGACACATTTTACTTAACTGCTTTCCACAAAGGAAGTGTCCTAGCGCTGCCACTCACGGCGCAGGAGTGCCGGTCTTCGGCGTTCTCACCACAACTGAGTGTGTGCAAATGGTGGCCGGGGCGGCAGTGGGAATGAGAGGCTGCAGCCCAGTGAAGGGAGACACAGTGGGAATGAGAGGCTGCAGCCCAGTGAAGGGAGACACAGTGGGAATGAGAGGCTGCAGCCCAGTGAAGGGAGACACAGTGGGAATGAGAGGCTCCAGCCCAGTGAAGGGAGACACAGTGGGAATGAGAGGCTCCAGCCCAGTGAAGGGAGACACAGTGGGAATGAGAGGCTCCAGCCCAGTGAAGGGAGACACTAGACTGGATCGTGCAGGACTGGACGACAGCCAGAGGCACAGGGGTAACTCACATTTAGCTTAATATGGACAAGTGGATAGATAGAGAGGCATATCTAGGTATAGCTAGGGCCCATATCTTGGTTTTTAATAGCATTTTCTAACATTCTTTAGGGATCCTTGAAAAAAATGGCTGATTAAGGGGTTGGGAAGAAAATATACAAGATGAACCTGGAGCACCTTCTAGTGCCAGCGAATTAAAAGGTTCTCAGAAAACAAATGATGGGGGCATGTCAGAGAGTCACAGGAGCCAACACCAGAGAGCGCCCAGTGGTGAAAGCAGGAACAATTTGAGCAATAAAATAAATAACACAGTATTAAATTATAACCCAAAGTATAAGATAAATATCCATGAGTCCACACCAATAAAAATTAATGATTAAATAAATCATTGAAAGGGAGAAGAGAGAAGTCTCCAGGCAGAAGAATTCCAAATAATTAATGCAAATATGCCATCAACGAAGTGGAGCATAACTCCCCATTCCTTAAATGTGCATTGCATAGTAACTTCCGTTCAAAGACTACAGTACGGTGCTTTTGTTTTGTCTCTATTGGGGTACAGTTGATTTACAATGCTGTGTTAGTTTCAGGTGTAGAGCAAAGTTAATCACTTATACATACAGATATATCCACTCTTTTTTTAGATATTTTCCCATATAGGCCACTGCAGGGTATCGAGTAGAGTTCCCTGTGCTACTATAGGTCCTTATTAGATATCTATTTTATATACAGCAGTGTGTAAATGGTAATCCCAATCTTCCAATTTATCTGGCCCCTCGCTTGTCCCCCTCCCAGCCATAAGGTTATTTTCTACATCTGTGACTATTTCAGTTTCGTAAATAAGTTCATTTATACCCTTTGTTTTCGATTCCACATACAAGTGATATCATATGACATCCGTCTTTCTCTGTCTGACTTACTTCACTCAGTATGACAAAAAGTACGGCATGAAAAGGGGAGAAGAGCCCTTTATATTGGAGAAGCCTGACATCCTCCGGCAGCCAGGTGACCGGGCGCCAACCGTGATAGGCTATGTCGACAGATGCATCCTGAATATGATGAGGAACGACACTTTACCTCTGTGGTCTTCTTCCCTCCCAACCCGCAAGCCCTGACTAACCGTGAGGAAAACATTAGGCAAACCCAAATTGAGGGGCATCCTATAATGTACCTGGCCAGTACTTCTCAAAACTGTCAAGGTCATCAGAAACAATGAAGTCTGAGAAACTAAGGAGATGTGATGATTAAAGGTAATGTGATAGCCTGGACAGAATAGTAGGACAGAAAGAAGACATTAGGTAAAAACCAAGAAAACCCAAATAAAACATGGACTTTAGTTAACAAAAATGTATCACTATTGATTAATTAGTTGTGACAAGTGTACCATCGTAATATAGTAAGATACTGAATACAAGGTATGTGGTAACTCTCTGTAATATTCTTGTGATTTTTCTGTTAATGCAAAACTATTATAAAATTAAAGTTTATTAAACATTCTTTTCAAAAAGGCTTAGAAATTACCCAGCATATATAGGTGTTCAACAAATGGCAGATTTATTATTTTTTAAATGACTTTTTGCCATTTTGAAAAGTAAAGGAAACATTTTTTTGGTTGAATTTGAACTTCTGTGATTACTTATGAGGCTGGATCTTTTTTTTTTTTAATTTCTCTTTGCTTCTTACATTCATGCCTTATATCTAGTTCTTTGGCTTCTTGGTTAGGCTGTTGATCTGGCTTCTCTAGGATAATCAAACTTCCCAGTTTATCAGTGACCGTCTTCATATGTGTCTGTTGTCCCAGTTAATGATTATATGACCCCTTTTCACTTAGAAAGATACACCATACGGTCGCCCTACCGTGTCCCACCGCTGGCCTCCTGTATCGTGCGTCTCCCACATAACTGGCCCACCCATCTAGCTGCCAATCCTTCCTCTGTCCCTGCCCAGGGCCCACAACATGCCCTGATGATGAAACAGGGTAAACTTTTTGGTGGCTACTAGTCTTCTGCTAAAAATACTCAAAGTATTCTGTTAGATGACTGCATTTTTTAAAAGATACGGTCTTCAGGAGAAATTACAACCCAGTTCAGTATCACGATGCTCAATTTTCCATAGCTGGAAAGAACACAGTGTTCTAAATATGTGAAGTCCCCTCCCGAAATCCCGTGTTCTGAAGGACATTTTCTGCTGCTCCCGTCCTCTGAGCTGGACTGCATTCAAGGCCACCCCCAGAGGCAGGCAGGAGGGTACAGAGTTGTATGCAACATCTCACAGCCTCCTCAGAAAGACAGCCTTCTTTCTCTCCCTCCCTCCTTCCCCTTTTCCTTCCCCTTTTCCTTCCTTCCTTCTCTTAGGTGCCTTTTACTTTTCCCTCTTATCTTCCTTTCTCCCTTCACCTCCTTCCACTTTGATATGAAGGTTGTTTGCAGTTCAATTTACCCCCTGACTTCATTTATCATGAAGATAAACTCACTGGAGAAAACTAGAAAACAAAGATAGGCCAAAAGAAAAAAAAAATTCCACACACACAGGTAACAATTACTGACATTTGTGTGTGTCTCTGTCTGTACCTGTCAGGGGCAGTGTACCTGGCTCTCACACATACTGGCTGCGTGACCTTGAACAAGCTGCTTAACCTTCCAAGTCTCAGTTTTCACATGTGTACAATGGGGATAAGTTATATATATATATGGTCAAAGTATACCATATATATATATGGTTAAAATATACCATATCATTATTTATGTCAGGATTAAACAAGATAATATATGTAAATCACTTAGGACAGTGCCAAGAACAGAACAGATGTGCAATAAGTGGTCAGCATTACTGAGAATATCTGTTTAATCAAACATGAGATCATACCAACATTCCAAATTTGGTACCTGGTGCTTTGTTCAATGAAATACAAAACTCTTTGTGATTAAATATAGATCTGTATTGTCATTTTTGATATTTATTTCTTTTGTTTTGCATTTTTATTTTGAAATATAATGATGGAAAGCATATGTTAAAAAATAATTACTGAACATAATATATTACCGCTACTTTAGATCTCCCAGAGGATTATAAACTTTCTCTGAGTTATCACCATTCTCACACATGAAAACAGGGCCACTGAAAAGTGACGTCTGGGCTATGATGTGTTTGGTAGCCCCTTGCCTTTATAAGCCCCAGATCCTCAAACCTAGATGTGTCATCAGAGCCTGGGACTAAGCGAAAGGCTTAATAAGCTCCCAAAACAACCCACGCTAAATCTAAACAGTGTGACTCAACCAAGGATGAATTTTAGGTCGTGTTTTTGTCATTTTATTTGGGCAATTGCCTCTTTGGGGGGTTGTTGTTTGTGTTGTTCACAAGGATTCAACTTGTATTGGATTTCATAATTGAAAAATAAGAAATCAGAAAACAGTATAGAAGATGTAATTTCTGTTTACTCTTAGAAACAACTTCAAGAGCAGAATCACAACACAAAGAAAGAGTATTGGGCTCTTCAGTATCTGACTAGAACTTCCCTGTAGAAAAGAAGTCTGGGAGGGCTCATCTGGGGGACAGACCTAGGCACATGTACTCTAGGAGGGCTCCAACATAATAGCAGTAATAGTCACAGTCCCGCTGTGACATCTGATGTGTCTATATGTTTCTGAATACATCTTCATATAGCATTCTGTAAATATCAAACATAATGCTTATGAGTCAATTAAAGGAGACTTGATATAACAGAAATCTTCCTGTCAGCTGATAATATAGAAATCTTCCTGTCAGTTAGTAAGTCCATTCTATCTACTATAAGAAGTCCCTGACAGGGACTTCCCTGGCCGTCCGGAGGTTAAAACTCCAAGCTTCTACTGCAGGGGGCGCAAGTTCAATCCCTGGTCTGGGAACTAAGATCCCACATACTGTGTGGCCCCAAAAAACAAACAAACAAAACAAAATAAAAAAAAGCTCAGTAACTAAATAATATTTCCTGCACTATTAAAAAACAAAATAACATAAAAATCCATGATGAATAAAATATCAAAGTTTAAAAACAGAAGACGTCTCTGACCAGGACAATTAGCACAGTCCCTGGCATTTCAGGCAGTGAGAAATAACCTGTTGAACTGACTTGGAGGTAAACTGCTGTAAAATGCGATATGGAACTCTGATTTGGTTTATTGGTTACATGGAGAACGTGTCTTCAACGTATCCTTCAGCTTAAAGCACATTTATTAAGGGCTTACCAAGCGCCAGATATTGTAATAGTTTTACTTGCCTGCCTCACTTTTCCCCTCCGACGCCTGCAAGGGAACTATTAGCATGACTTGACTCTTAAAGACAAGGAAACTGTGGCCGAGAGGTTAGTCACCTACCAAGGGCGCACACAGCAACAGGCGGCAGAGTGAGGCCGACAGAGGGCCACCCCTGGCCGCGTCTCTCCCGCGGGGGCATCCTGGGGCCGTCTGTGACACCAGGACCAAGTCCGGGCCGCAGTCAGGCCCTCCTGAAGCTCACTGATTGACAAGCTAAGACTGATGAGAAGAATTAACATAACACAAATGAAGGTCATGAGGTATGTGAGCATTTTGATCCATAAAGTGATTAGTAATTGAACTTATTCCAATTTTTGTACAGTGCACAGTTCTTTCAGAGAACTTTCTCTCAGCCCTTTCAGAATGCTTTCAGGAGTCTGAGATAAGGAAGGACCGAGAGAGATCGCAGTAAGGTTTCTCCGTTTAGCCCCTGACTGTGATAACGCCTGAGGACAGGACTCAAAGTCAAAATAATAATATAAAAACAAAGCATTTGCCACCATACTACAGACTTTACCGCATTCTCCTCATATCTTCATAATTCCTAGAAGTAAGTATTTCTATCCTTCTGCGGATCAGGAGATTGAGAAACTCGCAGGACAAGGACGGTTACTCAGCCACTCCGCTGAGTTGACGGGCTGACCCCATCCCTTCCTCTCTCTGGGAGCTCCAGCCAAGCTGAACTCCGTCCATTACCTTAGACTCCTCTCCCGGTGCCACGGTAGGTGCCCCGGCAACCTCCGGCCAAGCCGAACGGGCGAAGGCGCCCCCCGCACCCCGCGGTCCCACAGCCCCGCTCCCCTCCCTCCGCTCAGGGCATCCGCTTCTCCCAGGTTCCCAAGAGCCTCATCCTGTCCAGGCTCTCCCTAGCAGGGAGGAGAACACTCCTGTCTTCCTGATGATAATCTACACTGTAAAATGAACCCGATAGAGGCCAGGCACGACGCTAGGTACAGGGAGACAAATACGAATAGGAAGCTGACCACTGCAAAGAGCACACAGCTTGGCTAGGGGGAGCAGGAGGGGTGTTGCTATCCTAGAAAATGGGCGGAACAAGCTGTTTTTGTTTTTTAATAAATATAACAGCTGATAGATATAATTTGCAAGTCATATAATTCATCCATTTACAATAGTCCAATGGTTTTTAACATATTCAGAGTCATGCAACCATCAACACAAGTGATTTCAGAACATTTTAAACACCCCCCAAAGAAATCCTGCATACATTAGCCTCTCCATTTCCACCTCACCTCCTACACCAGCCCTAAGCAACTACTGATCCACCTTCCGTATTTATAGATTCGCCTGTTCTGGAGACTTAATATAAATGGAATTTTATAACATATGGTCTTTTGTAGCTCAGTGTTTTCAAGACTCATCCATCTTGTAGCAATTATCAGTACTTCCTTCTAACTGTTAAGTAACATTCCATTGTATGGATATACCACATTTTTCCAATCATCCGTTGGCCAACATTTGGATGTTTCCACCATCTGACTATTATGAATAATTCTGTTATGAATATTCAAGTAAAAGTTTTTATGAGGACATATGTTTTAAATTCTATTGAGACTAACCCTAGTAGTGGAATTGTTGGGTTTAATCCTGTGAGGACATGACATGCTCTTTCTAAAGAAACGGTACCATTTTCCATTCCCACCAGCAATGGATGAGGGCTCCAACTTCTCCATATTCTCATCAGCACTTGTTATTGCCTGTCTTTTTTTTCCTAGGCATCCTAGAGAATGTGAAGTGCAATCTATTTCATTGTGGTTTTGACTTGCATCTCCCAATGACTAATGAAGTTCAGTTTTAGGCACCTCGAATTTGAGATGCCTGTGAAACATGTAGAAAGCTTCTAAATATCCAGCTTTAAATTTAGTGGAAATTCTAAACTTGGGATAGATGCTGTAGTTACACTTAGAAGCCATCAGTGTAATAATCTAAAAGAAAGCATTCCTATTTGTGGGATTTAGGCACTACAGCATTAAGTAGAAATTATTTGGGACATGGGATTCTCCTAAGAATTACAAAATTGAACCACATGGGTAACTACTCACTCTTCACACCCAAGACTAGCCTTGGCGAAACTATAATCAGGTTTTTCATGTTTTGTGTTATGTCCAGGGACTTACTGAATTAGACACCCTACCTGTGGGTTTAAATCCTGACTTACAGACTACATACTGCTTGACTTGGGAATATTTTACTTACCTTCTCTAAGTTTGTTTCCTTTGCTGTAAATGGAGAATAAGCATGTGTATCCCCATACTAAGGTTATTGTGGGGAATATAAAAGAAATAGAAAAGGGCTTGGTACATAGGAGGCACTCAGTTAATGAAGGTTGAATGACCGACTGAATCAATTCATTAATTAATAGAAATAATTGACAGAAAAGGATCTAGCACAGTGACCTGCACTCAGTAAGTGATCAACAGTTACTATTCATACTCAATACATGCAAGCCGTAAAGATGAATGCACCACAAGGGCAAACATTCCACTGCTACCACCATCCTTTGACCAGAACAGAATGTAAATGGTAGATGTCTTCATATGTTCTGCCCCATTGGCAGGTGGCTCCCCGTGGGCCTGTGAGACAGGAAGAGTTCACGTCCTCAGTCACTCAGCTCTTTCAGCCAAGGAAACGTGATTTGTGAGCCGCCGTGCTCACCGTCCTCTTCCATCAGGCCATTTATGGCCCTTACAATTCCCCTCTTGATGAGAATACATAAAATATTATTGGCCCTGTGTGCCTACTGTATAATACATGGAACTTACAATAGACATTATTAAATATTGTTAAATGAAGGGCTGAACAGGTGCACTAAAGCGACAGCATGTAGGAAAGATTCATTAACCCCGCTGATGCCATAACAGGCTACATTTCCTGATTTCTCCTTGCACAAAAATCATTGTTAAATGGTTCAGAGAGGGCAAGCAGAAAGGAAGTTATGGGTTAAGAGCACTGCCCTCGGGGTCAGGAGTCTGGGTTTATATTGTCTCTGGCCTTCACATTACCTTGAGCAAGTCACTATACTCCCCTGAACATTGGTTTCACCTGTAACTTGAGAGTTTGGACAGTATCGTGTCGAGGTTCTTTCCCAACTCTGGCATTCTTTGAATCCATAAAAATACTCCATGTAGAATTTATTTCTACCACTCATTTTTCCCCTCAGTGAATTCTCCCTTCATTTTATCTGCAATGTGTTTTCAGGTTGGGTTGGATGAAACATCAAATACAAATAATCTCGAGGTAGAGCTGCATAAATTGCTTTTATTTGGCACAGATACCTCAGCCAAGTGCAGAGGGCTTGGGCAGCAGAGTGAAGTGATGTGGATGACCGAGAATAAATGCTCTGAAGCTAGAAAGTGGGCTCAGTGGTACCACAACAGGTACGCGTCCGCTCAGCTGGCGGGTCACCACTATTGCTACATCCAAAACCACTCCTGTTGCTGTTTCCGCCCACTTCCCGTGCCCCGGTATCCACATGCGAGCTCTCCGCCCTTCACTTCACTTCTGCCTGGTTCTCTTGCTTTCTTTCCCTTCAATGCCTCTGCCACCGAGCGCTCCCAAGGGCCATAACAGACGTCTTCCCTGACATCGTATGTGCTCAAGCGCGTGGAGCACGACCGGAAAAAGAGAGGGGTTGATTCAGAGAAGACAGGAAGGTGGAGAGGGTTCTGCAGAGGACCCCAACTCTCTGCCAAGGACATGTGCCCCTGTCACAGGTATTTGACACAGGCAGGCAGGCAGACAAAACAGACAGATCCTTTGCACAAACCAGCCAAAAACACGTAGAGTACTTCAATTTTTTCAATATGTTATTTCAAATAATTTTTCTGACAAATAGTTGTAGACACTGGGCACTAGTATATATTTATTTTTAACAAAGAAAAATGATTACTGACTGTCATACTTCCTACATAATAAAGTGGCAGTGCTCAAGGGAAGACCTACCAAGGCAAGAAGCACTGTTAACAGTCAACCACAAAAAAAGCAGAGTCTCGATTCTGAAACTCTCAGAGGAGAGTGCAACGTGCCACATATATAGGGTGTTCAGAATACTTTTCTGTGTATATACAAGATAGAATCCTGCATTTCTGTGGTGGCATAAACTTATCCTTGTTTCATTGTTTCAACTCATTTTACAGTTCAAACTAAAAGGCATTTTAATAATTGCAATGCATATTAGCCTGAACTCACATATATGACTTTTTTGCTGCCTTCAAGACTTCTTAGAGGAGAAGAAAGATATCTTCCTATTTTTACAACACTGTAAACCCAAAGGAAACCTAAAAGGGGAGTAGATCAAAGTATAAAGCCAAGAGGAGAACTATCTCATAACCCAAAACTGTACTGAACTTATATAAAGAGAAACTAATAGGTGAGTTTACTGAGAAAAATGAAAATTTGTTTGGCATATTCCTATCCCAGATAATTAATGTTTCCAAAAATAAAGTAATTATTTATTCACACTAGTATATGAACCACAACCTGTCTTCAATAGGCTATTTTAGCTTTTTCTGGGGCAAACTATTTATTGCATTAATGAGTTTCATCAAATATTTCAGAAAATAATTTCCTGATTATACCTTCTGAATAATTCTCCCCATGGTGAATTTATTCCTAACTCTTCATTTCTTTCCTATAATAAGATCACATATCATTTCCTTTGTCACGTGACTTCACAGAGCCCAGCAGTATCGGTAAACTAAAATGCCACATTGATTTTCAGCTTAGCCATGTGACTTCTTCTACCCAACAGAATGTTAGTGGGCATGATGCAAACAAAGCCTTTCAATTTGTTTGCATAATCTGGCTTGGCTCTTGTGCTTCTGTCATCTGTCATGAGAAAATCATGCCCTGGTAGCCCCTGATTCCAGAATGAGAGATACACCGAAGAATCCTAAACCCTGCCATCAGCCTGAAATTGATATGAAGGAAATTAAAAAAAAAAAAAATACATCTTGTAAACCACTAAGATTTGGGAGTTGCTTGTCACATGGCTTTATCACAGCCAAAGCTGGTCGATACACTCCCTCTGTATCAGTTACCAAATGCCACAGTCACGCTGTGTAACAAAGCAACAACAACAAAAGACATATGACTTAGTAACTACTCGTTGTTACTAATAACACAAAAATCATCTGGACAGCTCTGACCTCAGCGGGGTTCAGTGAAACTTACTCATGCCTCTGTAGTCAGCTTCAAGCCAGCTAGGAACATTTTCTGATCTTGGCTAGACTCCGCAGCATAGCTGGGAACTTGGCTGAGCCGGATGGGCTTACTCAGCTCTGCCTCCAAGGTCTCACCTTCCAGCAAACTACGCCTGTGGTCAGTACACAAGGTATTCTAAGGCCGAGGCTTTGAGCTGCAGCTTGAGGCCACTGTCCTTCTGCTGCACGCTACTAACCAAAGCGGGTCACAAGGCCTCCCAGATTCAAGGGAGAGGAAGCCAGCGCCATCCCTTAAAGAAAGAGCTGCAGTCACATTGCAGAGGGTGTAGATACAGGGAAGGCACAACTTCAGAAAGAGCCAAATTAAGGGCTGGAGCTTATCTGGGAACTGTCTGTTCTTTTTATCAGGTGAACCAAATACGCTGTAAATACAGACGCTGCACACAGAGGTATTCCGTGAGTCAAAGAAACACTGAATGGGGCTTCCCTGCTGGCCCAGGGGCTGAGAACCTGCCTTGCGGTGCAGGGGACACCAGTTTAATCCCTGGTCCAGGAAGATCCCACGTGCCGCGGGGCAACTGGGCCCGCAGGCCACAACTATCGAGCCTGGGCCCTAGAGCCCAGGCACCTCAACAAGAGACCCCTCTGCAATGAGAAGTCCACAGCAGCAACTGGACAGTAGCCCTGCTCTCCACAACTGGAGGAAACTCAAGCAGCAGCGAAGACCCAGGGCAGCCATAAATAAATACATATTAAAAAAAAGAACACCAAACGATTTCTGTGCGCATAACAGAGTCACACTGACGGCAGAGCCACCTTCCTTTGGGCATTTAATAGAGTCCAACTTGGACTCCTCATTTATTTTGTGTCCCTTCAACATTCCCAAATTCTGTTTATTCTGTAGAATATTTTTCATGTAATAGGAATGCTTTATTATTCATTCATAGACTTCTATTCCCAAAAGTATATGATCTAGATTGATTATAATGTGATTTTTAAGTCTTGTATGTCCCCCTCCAATTGTGGTCCCTGTTTGGTGGAACTTACAGACTGTAGTGTCTTTGTCGGAGAAGGCAATGGCACCCCACTCCAGTACTCTTGCCTGGGAAATCCCATGGACGGAGGAGCCCGGTAGGCTGCAGTCCATGGGGTCGAGAAGAGTTGGACACGACTGAGCGACTTCACTTTCACTTTTCACTTTCATGCACTGGAGAAGGAAATGGCAACCCACTCCAGTGTTCTTGCCTGGAGAATCCCAGGGACAGGAGCCTGCCTATGGGGTTGCACAGAGTCGGACACGACTGACGTGATTTAGCAGCATCTTTGTATTTTCCCATCCACCGTGACTTGCTTAAAATTCTAAACTCCGCTGGTTTTAGATTGAGAAAAAAGTGACTTCTGCACTCAGTTTTCCTCTCCTTCCTCTCACTTGAGGAACCGTTTGTCTTATAATATTTTGTATCATATAAATAAAAACCGAGAAAATGCAAGTAAGGAAGCACCAAGCCAAGCGCTGGTCCCAGGGATTTGCAAGCTGGAGCCTCTGTCTTAGACCATCACGGGGGTTTTCCAGAACTCTACCCATGTCTGGTTGAATGAGGACTACCCAAAGTCCAGTGGTATGCAACACACTTACCCCTTATAATCTTCTGTTTTAATTAATATACCTCACAAGGCACAGGAAAATATATTCAAGGCTTTAAACTGAGAAAAAAGAGCATCAGGAAATCTGACTAGAACGAGAGACTACTGTGCGCTTTCAGAGAAGTCAGACCAAACACCACTTTGTAAGATTTGTAAGGATTAGAGGGAGCAGTGGAACAAGAATCTTTGTAACAAGATTGCTGAACCATTAGAAGACCAAAAGGCACTTTCTAAAGCAGTCCTTTGATAAAGCCTCCTCTCTTGGGAAGGTCTGCAGTCAGTCATCTCCGAGCAGTCAGCAGTGGTATGCAGGGCTGGTCCTCCGAGAAAACCTCTTACCCCGCATGGATTTGCCCTCAGGTCTATGGATCTAACCGCTCCCCGGATTCTTGGAAAAACGGTGCTTGACAGATTGGAACCGTGACTTTGCTGTGCATGAACAAACACATGCGTATCACCTTTTCTCTGCCAGTCTCATTGTTGAGAAGGCTCAGAGCAATAAATGCTGAGTAATTTTATGATGGAGAGGGTATGAGCGAAGACTCCATGAATGGATGGAAGAATAAAGGAAGGAAGAGAAGAGGCATTCTTTTTATCTTTTTAGTTATTGAATGTTTATATTTTGGATTGCCACTATGAGTAATAGGTAGCCTGTTACATCCATTTACATTCTCGAACATCCATAAACCTATTTTTATTTTTTTTTATTTTTAATTGGAGGATAATTGCTTTACAATGTTGTTCTGGCTTCTCCCACACATCAACACGTATCAGCCACAGGTGTACACAGGTCCCCGCCCTCTTGCCCAACCTCCCACCCCTCTAGGTTGAAAGCGAGCACAGGCTGAGCTTCCTGCGTCACAGGGCGCATTCCCACTAGCTATCTGCTTTACATACGGTGATACATACGCTTCCATGCTCCTCTCCTAATATGTCCCTCCCTTGAAGAGAGGCGTTCTTGATCACACTGCAGCCCAGTTCTCCCTCCGTGGACTGAGCAACCATCACGTTTGTTCACTGACCTGTCCCCACCACCAAGATTCTTAGGGGTTATGAAACCAAACGCCTCTAGGGGGCAGTAGGCAACATAAAGAAACAAAGCAGGCCAAAGGGGCCTGTTGGGCCCCTTGAAGGTCCACGCCCTATTTAAAAGAGAGAGTCATTTCCAACTCTTGCCATGTAGAAATGTGGAATCCCAAGACATCCAAAGATGAAGGGACACAAAGAAAGGTATGATTAAGAGGTTTTGGGAAACGGGAGATTTTATGTGAAATCTTTCCATTTCAGAATGTTAAAAACAGCGGCAGGCCAAAGAAACTATATCTGCAGGCTGGATGCAGCAATTTGGATCCTCAATTTGCAATATTCATTTTAGGACAGTGCTTCTCAAAGTGTGGCCTACAGATCAGCACCTGCCCACACACTATTTGTTGCGATCTGTGGCAAGATCGGAAGCCAACGCTGAAGGCTGTTGAGTTCAGCTGACACCTTTTTCCATAGGGAGATTGTTCCTTATATATATATAAGACACAGGGCATTGATTTACATTCTGGCACAAGCTCCTGATCTCACTGTGGGTGAAATCTGGAGGAGCACTACTCCAGAAAAGATCATTCAGGGACCCTTCTCATGGCACCATCTCAGAGAACTAAGAACCAGTACCTTGGCTCCTTGAAGCCCAGTACTCTGTGAAGGACGGGGAAGGGAAAAGGAGAGAGAACTCCGGTAGGGTCCAGAAAGCTGCTCACAGGAGGCCCTGGACTAAGTCAGGGCAGCAGGACCTGCCTGGAGTCAGTGGATCTGAGCGTACAGTACGGGCAGGCAAGAGGTCAGCCACCAGAACAATTCCTCTTGTCCTTCTCCCAACCTACCCAGCACCTGGACTCTCTCAGGCACCCGAAAGCTGGGTCTCAGAGTTGGTCCAGATATACTGCATGTCATGGATGTTCTTTAGTAGAACGTATTCATTTGTTTATTGCTCATTTGCTCATCAGTACCACCCCATCCCCAGTCCCACCACAGATTACAAGCTCCAGAGGCACAGGGTGTCTAGACCAGGGCCTAGCCCTTAGTTAATACTCAGCAAATATCAGATGAATGAATGGTGTTATAGCAAAGTTACATAAGACAGGAGCATGCATCATGCTAGCTAGACTGATAAAACATTTTTTTTTTAAAGAATGCTTCCAGAAGCTGACATGTACCTTTCTCAGGAACTGTTGAGTAAAGCCTGTTTGCATTTTGGTCAAACAGGTCAAAAGAGAAGTTCAATGGTCATGGAATATGGTATGGGATATGCTTGAAAGCCAAGGTCTTTGTAAAAAGAAAGATTGAAGTTGGTAGATATGAGAATTCAGAATGAGGGATCCCAGACACTGAGCTATTAAGTTATTGATTGATAGTCTTTTGAGAATAGATTCATTTGTCTGCGGAAGTTTAAGAGAGACTCAGCCCAAAGGTGGAAGACCAGGGAATGACCTCAAGTTCTGTGCAAGCCTATGTGTACGGCTAACGTTAGAGCAGAGAATGGAGCTATGACCGTGAGTTTGTTGAATGAGAGGTTGAAATCTCCCTCTTGTTCCCTAAAACTAACACTGCTTATCAATCATACCACCTTTCTTACAGTCTCTTGGTCTCCTTTGTTCTCTCATAATTTCAGATCCATTATGTTGGAGTTTTGTAGCCTCTTCTAATATTAAGAAACTCATTATTTTTCCAATCTCCTTAACCTATTTCCTCCTACTCCCAGTACTGGTAGAAGAAGAGGGTCACTCTAAACGCTTTTTGTAAGTCTTCATTCTATGCTCATCATTCAAAAGGTCCTTCTTTTGAAACATATCAATTATTAATATCATCCTTCCCAAAACTTCATCACCATCTTCTACTAGAGCCTTTCTCCATCTGCCTCAAAGGCTTTGATGCTTGGCTCAGAATTTTCTAGTTTGCCCTACTCCTGCCTGTAGCCATGTTAATTTCAGGGCTATAACAGTCATTATTATATTAATCATTATGATGCCTTCTATTTATTGAGCGCCTACCATGTGTTCATCACTATGTTTTTTGTTTTTTTGTTTTTTTTTTTTATGTTATTTCTGGCCTAGCTGGGTCGTTACTCTGCAGCACTGGGGCTTTCTCTAGCAGCAGAGAGCAGAGGCCACCCTTTGTCACGGCACGTGGCCTTCTCTTTGCAGTGGCTTCACTCATTGCAGAGCATAGGCTCTGGGTGCATGCATTTCAGTAGTGGCGGCTCACAGGCTCTAGAGCACAGGCTCAATAGCTGTGGTGCATGGGTCTAGTTGCCCCACAGCTTGTGGAACCTTCCCAGACCAGGAATCAAACCCATATCGCTTGCATTGGCAGGCAGATTCTTAACTTCTGACCTACCAGGGAAGTCCTACTATGTAGTCTCTAGTCTATCTTACAGATACTAGTTCTAACCTATAACAACCCACAAGGTGGGTTCCATCCTCCATTTACACAAGGATGCATGATTCAGAGAAATTACATACCTTGCCCAAAGTCACAATCAGCAACAGAACCAGAAGGTAAACATAAATATCATTTGTGCCAAAGCTCAAGCTCCTTCCAAGCGTCCCTAATAATAACGAAGATGGTTATCATTTTCTGAATGGCCACTATGTAACAGCCATTGACTTTATACTAACTATTTCTAAATCACACAAAACCTCTGCAGTCTAAATCATTCCCACTTTAAAGACAGGAAAAGTGAGACTCAGAAATTTTACGTAATCTATTCCAAGTCACACTAGTGGTCAAAGATTTAAATTCAGGTCACTCAAAGTGAAACATCTCAGTTCACTGCCTTGCTAAAACTCTACTCCAGTTTTCTGTCACTGCATATAAACCACCCAGATCTAATGGTTTAAAACCAGTAATAATTATATATTTTCCTCTCAGATATACAAGTTGGGCAGGGCCTAGCAGGGAAAGCTCCTCTTTGCTCCATGTAACATCAGCTGAGGTAGTTCAACAAGGTTTGAAGATCTTCTTCCCAATGGTTCACTTTGAGGACTGCCAAATTGGTGGTGGATTTTGACTAGTTCTTCAGCCTGGGCTGAGGGCCACAGGCCTGGTTGCCTCTCCATGTGGATCTCTCCACATGGCCTAGGCTTCCTCAACACATAGGAGCTGAGTTACAAAGACAAGCATCCCATGAGAGAGACAGATAGAAGTTGTACACTTTTGATGATCTAGTCCCAGAAGCCACACAGCATCATTTCATTGCATTTTATGTTTAGAAGTCAATTGCAAAGTCTGGCTCATATTTAAGGGGAAGTTAATTAGACACATAAGGAGGAATATCAAATAATCTATAGAAATGTTAAAACCTACCACACACACTTCTCCCACAATTTCTCACCGATTTCATCTCCACTCTGCTAACCTACCCATGAAAATAAAAATACTTTAGCTTACTCGGTATCACTGAAGACAATGTCAAACACAAGAGTTTGCCTCTGGCTCCCACCTTCTTTAACTGCTTCCTGTGCTCACCTCTCTCACTACCTTGCTCCTGAACTTGACCTTCTCCATCAAACACTCTAATCCCTTCCTCCATATTTTCGAGTCCTTCATCTGTTTCGGTTCCATGGTCATGAATTTCACTGTTGCCTTTTCTAGCACCTTCACACTCTCTTCATTATCTATTCCTTTTTTATCACTTGTAGTCTGTCTTCTGCACAATTCCTCTCAAATTATTTACTCAGAAATTACCAGTTACCTCCTAATCATTACCTAGTCTCATTTCTCACTCTCATTCCTATGTGATTTGATACAGTTGCCTATTCTGACTTCCTTCAAATTTCTTCCTCTTTTTTATATCCTGGGATATTTTTTTCTCATATCTCTGTTCACTTTACCTGACAGTAGCCTGAAGCAAACCAGTAGGAAGGCTGGTCCTAAAAGAAGAACAGAGTGTAAGCAAGTGTTGAATGATAGCACAGCAAAGCAGGTTGCCATATATATAGACCAATAATTATGGTATTCTCACAAGGAGCAATGGATTATGGTGAGAAACCTTGCAATGGCCAACATTTCTATGCCTGCACACAAGAATCTGCCCTAACCCCTGGGATTAAGATTCACAGGAAAGTACTGTTTCTTAGGAAAAATGCACACTAGTTCTGAATTTTTCTCCACCATGGAACGTTTAGAGCATATGATGAAAGCTCTAGATCCTCCCTTTGGGATAAAATGTTTTATTCCAAAAACACAAATGTTTGAATATGGGGGCTAAGATACATCATATTAGACTTACTGAATTTGAGGTGTCCACAGGATTCCAAAACAGAGTTTGCTAGAAGATAGTTGAACATACAGTTATGATGCTCAGAAGAGAAATTTAAAAAGAACTAGAGACTGGGGAGGCAATAGTTATAGGACAGTGAATACCACTAGACGGACGTTATAGCCTCAATAGTATAAGTATAGTAGGTTTCCATGTATGTTAAGGGTAGATTCTTGAGAAACCCTGGAAAGTCAAGGGGAAAGTAAAATACATAAAGAGACTGAAGAGGAGCAGCCAGTGGGTTGGGAGGAAAACCTGCATGTAGATGTCAAAGAATTTCAAGAGGAATCGGGATTGTGACATTCAATAAATGTTCATTAATCGCTTTTGTATTACGGATTGAGGATACAGCAGTTGAAACAGTGAGCAAAACTGTCGCCACCACGTCGCCTCCCGCGCCCGTGAGCCTCGAGCCTCTCCCTAGGCTCCAGGCTGACGGGAGCGGCGCCGAAGCGCGCGTCAGCCGCGTGGGAGCGGCGCACCGTCGTTGCCCCGCCCTCAGCGCCAGCGGGTGTCGGCTGCGTGTCCGGGCTTCTGAATTGCGCTTCCGCCATCTTTCCAGCCCTCAGTTAGATGGGCGTGGAGACGCTTTTGGAAGTAACATCATAATGGCTGCCCAAAGAGAACCCCAAGTTCAGTTCAAACTTGTATTGGTTGCTGATGGTGGTACTGGAAAAACTACATTCGTGAAACGTCATCTGACTGGTGAATTTGAGAAGAAGTATGTAGCTACCTTGGGTGTTGAGGTCCATCCTCTTGAGTTCCATACCAACAGAGGACAGATTAAGTTCAATGTGTGGGATACAGCTGGTCAGGAGAAATTTGGTGGACTGAGAGATGGCTGTTATATACAAGCTCAGTGTGCCATTATAATGTTTGACGCAACATCGAGAGTTCCTTACAAGAATGTGCCTAACTGGCATAGAGATCTGGTACGAGTGTGTGAGAACATCCCGATTGTGTTGTGTGGCAACAAAGTGGATATTAAGGACAGAAAGGTTAAGGCCAAGTCAGTTGCCTTCCACTGAAAGAAGAATCTTCAGTACTATGACATTTCTGCCAAAAGTAACTATAACTTTGAAAAGCCCTTCCTCTGGCTTGCTAGAAAACTGATAGGTGACCCTAACTTGGAGTTTGTCGCCATGCCTGCTCTTGCCCTGCCAGAGGTGGTCATGGACCCAGCCTTGGCAGCACAGTTTGAGCACGATTTAGAGGTTGCTCAGACAGCTGCTCTCCCAGATGAAGAAGATAACCTGTGAGAAAGTGAGGCTGGGGCCCAGCGTCAGAAGTCTAGTTTTATAGGCAACTGTCCTGTGATGTCAGTGGTGCAGTGTGTTTGCCACTTTATTATGTAGCTAAGCAGAACATGTGCTTAATCTTTGGATGCTGAAGGAAACAGAGCTTTGGAGTGAATGTGGAAGTTTAAAAAAAAAAAATTTCAGTTTTTGGACCTGCATATTTAGGTGTTTTGGAACACAATTGTTTACTCCTTGACTTTCAAATATAAGACTGCTGTAGTCGCATGACAACATTGAGAGGTGCAATCTTGTTTGTTACTGTCATTCCCATTCCTTTCCGTTTAGAATCAGAGTAAAGTTGTATTTCAAATATCTAACAAAAAAAAAAAAAAGCAAAAGCATGACCTATGGGGTGAAGAGACATTTAATTAGTCATAATGAGTATGATGAGTTAAATCAAAAATTCTCTTTGGAAAGAGAAGTTGTTCTCTGCTCTCCTAGGCAGTTGGTCTGAAGTCATTTTATTGACTCGGGTACACGCTTTTTCAGTCCCAATGTGTTCAGCCTAATAACAGTCTACCACTTGTGCTTATGGGCTCCCTAGTGGCTCAGTCCCTTGGACTGCAAGGAGAGCCAACCAATAAATCCTAAAGGAAAACAGTCCTGAATATTAATTGGAAGGGCTGAAGCTGAAACTCCAATATTTTGGCAACCTGATGCAAAGAAACTGATTCATAGAAAAGACCCTGATGCTGGGAAAGATTGAGGGCAGGAGGAGAAGAGGATGAGAGAGGAGAAGATGGTCGGATGGCATCACCAACTCAATGGACATGAGTTTGAGCAAACTCTGGGAGTTTGTGATGGACAGGGAGACCTGACATGCTGCAGTCCATGGGGTTGCAAAGAGTCAGACGTGACTGAGTGACTGAACTGAACTGAGTGGCTCAGTGGTAAAGAATCCGTCTACCAATGCATGAGACTCATGTTCAATCGTTGGGTTGGGAAGGTCCCCGGAGAAGGAAATGGCAACCCCCTCCAGTATTCTTGCTTGGAAAATCCCATGGACAGAGGAGTCTGGTGGGCAATGTCCATAGAGTCACAAAAGAATTGGACACGACTTAGTGACTAAAGAACAACGACGACGACCTGCACTTACACTTCACTCCTGACGCTGCAACATATGCCCTGAGCAGCTGATTTCTGCTCCTCTCAGCTGTTCTCTGCTATGCTATACTGGACAAGGGCCCAAGGCTAGTTTAAATCCAAGTGCCACCACACTACACATTAAAGAGCTACACACACACTAATGCATGCTAAGTTGCTTCGACTGAAGCAACAGTTGTCCGACTCTTTGCAACCCTATGGACCTTAGCCAGCCAGTCTCCTCTGCCCATGGCATTCTCCAGGCAAGAACACTGGAGTAGGTTGGCATGCTCTCCTCCAGGGGATCTTCCTGACCCAGGGATCGAACCCATGTCTCCTGCATCTCTTGCATTGGTAGGCAGGTTCTTTACCACTAGCTCGACTTGGGAAGCCCCAAGAAGCTACATAACTCCAGTCAAGTAGCTCACCACTATGAACTTCAGTTTTCTCTTTTGTAAAATGAAGGTGATGCTGACGTATGCGCTTGTGCTCAGTCGTGTCTGACTCTTTAATGCTACCTCCCTTCTATTGATATTTGGGGGCATTAAATCACATAACATTTGTAAAGCAACACAGTGCTTGACTTAATGCTAGTTAAATATCAAAAGCAAAAGGAAAAGAAGACTAATGATTAGGACCAAGCAGCCTCCCTTGTTTTAGAAAGGAAGCTTTAGAAAGACCAGCCCTCACCCAATAACACTTATTTAGCAGAATAATGGGAAACTGTGTATTTCAGAATACTTGTAAAAACCTTCCTCCTCTCTCAAATACAGCAGAGAGGTCAAATAACAGAAGCCTGTAAAGTGTCTATACACTGGGAAGGAGCACCTTGGGTGAGTTTCAAAAACCATTTCAATTGATTAGAGAAGCAAAAGTCAGCTATCACTAGGTTGCAGAGTGAATGGGAAGTGAGAAAGTGAAAACGCTATCATGTTCCCTTTCAGGAAGTGTGGGTCTAGCAGGAAGGATAGCGAGGCACTGTTTAATTATAATTAGCTTGTGCTCCTCTACAATCACCTGAACTTGCCCTGAATAGAGCTGAATTGGTCTTCTTGGCCTTATTTGAAGGAAACCTCATTTATTTTCTCTCAGATATAGAACGCGTTAGTTGTTTTAAATATTCATCCTGTTCTAATCACCAGCTTTCTCTCTTTCCTGCCAATTTGATGACATTTATGTATTGGGAGGAGTGGCAAAATCTCTTTCTGGGGGTGTTTAAGAAATGGAGAGACGTGATTCTTGAAAGGATTCAACTTAGGTTTAAACTAGATGACCTCTGAAGTTCCTTTCTCAATAGCAGAAGTTAATGCTCTCTGAGCTCCTCTATCTAAAATCAATTATAAGTGGCCATATCCATCTCTCCACTGAGAAAGGACCCATCTATTCTTGCATACATCCCCTATCTGATAGCAGATGTATACTCTGACTCCAGATACTTAGGGAGGCTACTGATCGCTTTCAACTATATGGCCCCATTTAGACTCTGCTTTCACTGCCAAAAAAGTCAAAAGGACCATATTCACATAGCACTTTTCTCATTAAAGCCAAACATGAGCCTGAACCCCCCCACAGACACATCTTTAGCACTCAAACCAATAACGACCTCATTTAATTCCAGCACGGAACAATGTCTTTCACTTAAAATTAATGTCTTGTCCACATAAAATTGAAATACAGAATGCAGCCTTCCTGGTGATAAGTAGAAAGCATAAAGGTGACTTTTAAGGAGATAAATTTATTCTGTCAGGGAAGGAATAAAAACCTTTTGCTATTCACCTGTGACTCGAACACTCCTAAGCAATGAGTTCTTCCCTTATTTGTAGCTAAATATGATGTGTCACTCAGCCTTCCCTTGCTGTCATGTGTTAAATTAAAATACATCATTAATATATACATCGTTTCTGATCCTTCCATGGTTAATGGCTCCATACTGAAGGACTAGGCCGTGTGTTGGCATCCCATAGGCATGCACACAGAACAATATATATACAAATGGATGGGTAGTAGGGAACATGGCACTTTAAATTATTTAAAATAGCGTAATTGCATCACCTCCATTTACAGAGAATATCAAGTGAGGCAGTACAAATTGTTTTGAGTTAATGGAATAATAAAGAATTATGATGATCCAATAGAGATTTCTCAAAATAAAATTATATAGAAATATTTTTGCTGTTAAATATGGCAGTCCAGATTTTGAAATAGTATATTGGATAACTGAACAGAGAAAGGGTATTTTATTCAATGAGTCAAAATCCAAAGTTTGCATTCAACCTCCTGTTATCTAATTTCTAGATGTGACATGAGATAAATAAATTACATTGGCCATTCTCTTGAAGAAATCTTACTCAGGCTGTGTTTTAATGTAGATGCAACTAGCATTTGGTCTAAATATTAAGTATTTAACAAATCGTCCAGGTGTGTTTTAGCATCACTGTCATCACCATCAACCCATTTTGCAGATAATGAAGATAATCAAAATTTGTTCAATGACAGGCATGCATTTTAATTCGTTTAACACAATGATTCTATGAGGTAGATACAACTATTACCACCATTTCCATTGTTACCAACACTCCCCAAGTAGAGAAACTAAGCAACAGAACATTCTGACTTTGAGCCAAGTCACCAATGAATAAAGAATGCAGTCTATCCTGCCACTCAGAAAGAACAATGAGGCCCAGAGCAGACAGTTATCTCAATCAAGGTCACATAGCTTAAAAGAAGTGAAACTGAAATTCAAACCTCTCTTTTTTTAACTTTACTATTTATTATGGGGTTTTTCAAATAGGTACTCAACTAGAGAAAATGGTACTATGAACTCCAAACAAGACTTTTAGTCCAAAGTCTAAAGTCCTTTCTCTAGAACATGATTCATCTATGATGGACATATTTATCACAACAATTTTTAATGGAAAGAGTTTCAGTGTTATTTTTAAGAAGTAATACATGTTCATTATAAAACCATTTATTCAGAAGAGAAAAGTTTGCCTCTATTAATAGCTTGTTCAAACCCTCCCTGACCTTCTGTATACATATCTGTCCACTCAGTCATGTCTGACTGAGACCCCACGGACTGTAGCCCACCAGGCTCCTCTGTCCATGGGATTCTCCAGGCAAGAATACTGGAGTGGGTTGCCATTTTCTTCTCCAGGGGATCTTCCTGACCCAGGGATAGAACCGGGGCCTCATGCATTGCAGGCAGATTCTTTACTATATGAGCTACAGGGAAGTCCCTGTAGATGCATGTGTTAGAGATATAATTATTCTTTACAAAATGGAATCATACCATATACACTTTTAAAACTTGATTTTTGCTTTTAAATGCACCATGGACATATTTCCATTACAATGAACATTATTGATCTATAGCTTCATTCTTAATGGTTACAATCATATCAATGAACTATCATTTACTTAACCAATCCCTTATTGATGAACACTTATATTTTATTAATGCTTTGTTACTATAAAACATTGAGGCAGCTCTCCTATCTTATAGGTCTTTATATGCTTGTAAAATTAATTCTTAGAAGTTCTTGCAACATAATAGGTGCTCAATAAATATGAGGAATTAACGGATGAAGGAAAAGTTTGATCAAAGAAATGGTAATTCTTATATTTTGATATGTATTGCTAAATTGCCCACCAGAGAAGTAATTAATCTATTTTCTGATTTTTCATCTTATTTTTTAACTTGCTTTACAGTCTAAATATTTTAGAAAGTTTCCAGTATTTTACTTTGTGGTTCTGTCTTTGAAACAGTGATCTATAGGATTAAGACCTCTGTGATCAATCATAAAATGTAGCCATTATTTAAAAATTACATAAACTTACAATTAAATTATATTTAAAACAAAATCAATAAATACTAGTTACTTTACTAAACGTTCTTATTATCTATACTTTCAAAATTAGTTATGACTACAATATGCAGATAGTGGATATAGTAGTGTGCTATTCCACATCTTTTCCCAACTCCACATTCGGTGACACCACTGGTAGCTTAAAATTGGTTGTGAAGGGAGTATTTACACCACAGAAATCAGCTAGTGCTACAAATCAGGGTTTGATTTAGTTCTGAAACTGAGTTCTTAGTTAATTAATGAGAAGGGGATGAAAAGAAGCTTAACAAGCCACATATCAGATTTAATAACAATATATTTATTGGGAAAAGAGTTAGCAGACTGAGATGCAACTCCATGTGTCAAAAATCATGGCTGAATATTGACTGTAAGTTCAAAGTTAGAAATAAATCAAAAAAAGCATTCTGAAAAATTACATTACAAAAACTTGATTACGTTAACAACATTTATTGACAATAAAGAGTATTGTGTATTTTTATTTTTAAATTGTATGCTAGGTATCCTCTATTTTAGTAAAAAATGCATAATATTTATGTACATATATATATTTGCATACAGTTTTTTTCAGGGACCTGGTTGTAAAGCATTTAATGGCACATTACTGTTTAGGTTTTATATTTTGAGGAACATTCTCTTTATAGAAATTGAAATACATGTTTTGTATTCTAAGTTTCTATGTGCAGTTGGCTATTTCTGAAATCTGTGTTGTTTCATTGACCTTTTTCTGGTATGTCCTTAGTACCATAACGATTGAATTATTATAGTTTTAAAACACATTTAATATCTAGAAGGGCAAACAGCACTCCTCTTCTCCCACACCACCCAGCTATTCCAGATAAACTTAAAACAATTTTTCAAACGCCCACCAATAGTATTCCAGAGATACAGCCTCCTTTCATTCAGCTCTTATATTCATTGTTAGAATCTTATCATTTTTTTCATATTTGCCCTATACATTTTTAGTCTTCATAACTCTATGTATGTATGTTATATTATATTATTGTTTTTATGTACTTTCTATATGGGATTTTTTATATCTCTTTAAAAAATATTATTTACCACAGATATTTTACCACCACTTAGAATTATCCCAAAACTCTTCCACCAGAAACCAAGCTAAAGAGAACAATTGCAAACCATTTCCAACAAAACTGATGGCTACATCATTTTGTTCAATATCGCAAAAGACTAAGAAGGCTCTGGGAAATGACACAGACTGAAGGAGACTAAAGAGACATGACAATTAAAGGCAGTGTGGGATCTTGGATTGAATCCTAGAATAGAAAACGGACATTAATGAAAAAATTGGAGAAATCTAAATAAAGTCTGCAGTTTAGTTAATTAAAAACTATGATTGATGGGTAAAATTTTAATAGGACAGTTTGTAAGATAAAGATTCTGGAGCCATTAATGAAATTATATTTTGGAAAGGAGGTCAACTCTACTTTTTAAATGTGAATGTGCATAATTAAATCATCTTAAGATGACATACAGTTTTTGAGTATGACATAGTTTTTGAGTAATTTATTCCATATTTTGATTTCTTCAATATGGCTAATTATAAAACCACTGTAAGTTCATATTATTATCTTAATAATATTTTTTACAACATTTTATTTCTTCCAAGAAATTCCACATGTATACAATTATTTGCCAAATGTGGGAATGTGGGAATGTGAAGATATTATGAGAATATGAGTTAGACAAGCAAACAAAAAACTATAGGTTACCATGAAAAACAAATGCTATACACTTCTGTGCTAAGGGACATTAAAAAAAAAGATCCTTTAATTTTATCTCAAGTTAATATTTGTTATATAAATTGTAACATAATCTCCATGATGAGCCTTTGTTTTAGAAAGAATTTTTCATAAGTTACTGAAAATGTTTTAAGAGAGGTGTGTAAGTTAAATTCTGCATCCAGCTTCACTAAAAATGTCCCCTGAAAGTGGAAGTATTAGCTTAGTCGTGTCTAACTCTTTGCGACTCCAGGGACGCTCACCTGCCAGGCTCCTTGTCCATGGAATTCTCCAGGCAAGGATACTGGAGTGGGTAGCCATTCCCTTCTCCAGGGAATCTTCCCGACCCAGGGATCGAACCCAGGTCATCTGCATTGCAGGAGACCTTTCCTGTCCAAGCCAAATGGTCTCCTATGACACTATCACTTTATAAGTGTACAGATGGGAGTGGTCCTATTCCCCAGTCAGTTGCCAGCCTCAATCCTCTAGGCTATACTTTGATTAGCCCCATTCCTCTTATTTGCTCCTAGGTAGTAATGGGATCCAAGAGGTTGCCAGATAATAAGTTTTAGCACAGTTGATGGTAAGTAACAGGCACAATATCTGTCTTTCCTTCTTTCAGGTAACCAAATACAAAACACGACTTGGCCTAGGTATTCTGTGATCTCCATGTGGTTTGGTAGACATATGACAAGATCTAGCTCTTTGTGTGGGAATTAAGTGCTTTCTGGAGTCAAACACTGTGAAAACACAGGAAGCCGATTCTCCAGCCTGCTCACCCCTCCCCGTTTCCTGTCCACTCAGGCCCGGAGCCTCCACGGCCACGCCGTCCACCTGCATTTCCTGGTCAGCCTCACGTTGCTGCTGCCCCTCTTCTGTATGATATAGCTCCCTCTCAAATGCAGATTCTCCAGCGGACAGCCTGGATCCTGAATTGACTCCTTTTACGAGCAAAGGAACTAGATTTCCTTCAAACACTTAAAGAAAACACACAGGGCGTATCACAGTGTTTGAACACGGCAGTGTCCTTCTGTCTGCTACTTCCTCTGCCTCTGCTCTTCTCGCCGTCTCCCCGTGACTATTTCTCCTCCCGTCTGTCTGCCTTTTTCTTGGTATCAGACCCTCTCCATCTATAGCCTTCATGGCCCTTCCTCTCAGTTTACTGTTAGTGTTTACGATACTGAACCAACATTCACTCTAAGAATAGGGTTTTCCTTGGTTAAGGAGAATAGTGGCACATTTGGCACAGAATCCACTGGCCAACGCAGGAGACACGGGTCCAATCCCTGAATCAGGAGAAGGAAATGGCAACTCACTCCAATACTCTTGCCTGGGAAATCCCATGGACAGAGGAGCCTGGTGGTCCATGGGTTCGCAAGAGTGAGACACGACTTAGCGACTAAACAACAACAACAACTAAACACTCATTTCCAAAAGAAAAAAAAGATACCATAGTATCTGAAATTGTTCATGGTTTATATAGCCCTGAATCACAATGTATTAGCCCCATTCCTGTAATATTTGGGAAGGAGAGTCAGGAAGATAGCCTGTCTGAGAGACATCTCGGAAAGCATTTCCTCTCACATGAGGCCCATCATATCCCTCTCCTTTCCAGGGCCAGGCAGCTGGGTTTGAGCTCTGCCAGGCGATAGGCAAGAAATTGTTCTCCACAAACCTCTTTGATTCTGCACACACCAACAGAGCCTCCCTCAGGGCTAGAGAATCAGGCTGAAAGGCTCGTAATGTGTGTATCCTGTGATTCCTTCAGGACCTGAACAGACGCTAAAGAGCCCTGATGCAGGAACTTAACCTGGAGGTAGGCTGTGCTTAAGCAGCCGAGAGCAGACGTCAGCAATGCCGCGTGAATTAATGAAGGCAAAGGAGCCTGGGAGCTGCGTTTATTGTGTGGGAAGGTGATGACAGAGTAAATCTTCCAAATTTAAGTATATTTTATGTTAATTGCCTAAAGTAGCATAGATTTGCTGTTTAAATCTCATCCATGGGAAACTAGAATTGGGCTTGTTGATTTCTTGTATTATCCACTAAAATCACTGGAGTCCTTGTTTGTATTTACTTGAGAAGCACAGATCTATTTCTAAATAACTTTACAATATTAACTGTTTTAAGAAACTTCTTTTTAATACCATCCAGTTAATTGTACCATGATAGCTCCTAAGTGGAACATTATATCTATCAGTCTTAAGTGCCACTGGGGATATAATAGCTTGGGTCATATTATTACAATCTCTTTTATTTAGAGCACTTAGAAAGCTAAAAATTAAATATGATTCAACCTGGTATCATTCTGACTATTACTTACCTTAAGGCTAAGTAAATACTAAAGAAACTATCACCTCTGGTAAAATTAAATTCTGAATTCTTTGATGATGGAATATAGGTTCAATCAATGTAGATACAAATCTTTCCTTGTTTTCCCCCTCTCTACTCAGTTAAAAATGGCTTCTCTGTAATAGCAAGCTTCTATGTGCACTGATTTTTGAACTCTCAGAACACTTAGTGGGGACAGAACAGGAATATAGAAAAAGGGAAATGGTGACATCACCTCCATGTGTGGGAGACATGCACTTGTACTAAGTCACATCAGTCGTTTCTGGCTCTTTGCGACCCTGTGGACTGTAGTCCGCCATGCTTCTCTGTCTGTGGGATTCTCCAGGCAAGAACACTGGAGTGGGTTGCTGCCATGCCCTCCTCCAGGGTATGTTCCCAAACCAGAGATCGAACCCATGTCTCTAATGTCTCCTGCATTGGCAGGCAAATTCTTTACCACTAGCACCACCTGCTTTATTGACTAGGCCAAAGCCTTTGACTGTGCAGATCACAACAAACTGTGGAAAATTTTTCAAGAGATGGGAATACCAGACCACCTAACCTGCCTCCTGAGACATCTGTATGCAGGTTAAGAAGCAACAGTTAGAACTGAATATGGAACAACAGACTGGTTCCAAATCGGGAAAGGAGTACGTCAAGGCTGACAAGTACGTATATTGTCACCCTGCTTATATAACTTATATGCAGAGTACATCATGAGAAATGCTGGGCTAGATGAAGCACAAGCTGGAATCAAGATTGCCGGGAGAAATATCAATAACCTCAGATATGCAGATGACACCACCCTTATAGCAGAAAGGGAAGAAGAAGAGCCTCTTGATGTAAGTGAAAGACGAGAGTGAAAAAGATGGCTTAAAACTCAACATTCAGAAAACTAAGATCATGGCATCTGGTCCCATCTCTTCATGGCAAATAAATAGGGAAACAGTGAGAGACTTTATTTTGGGGGGCTCCAAAATCACTGCAGATGGTGACTACAGCCATGAAATTAAAAGATGCTTGCTCCTGGGAAGAAAAGCTAGGAAAAACCTAGACAGAATATTAAAAAACAGAGACATTACTTTGCCAACAAAGGCCCACCTAGTCAAAGCTATGGTTTTTCCAGTAGACATGTGTGGATGTGAGAGTTGGACTATAAAAAAAGCTGAATGCCAAAGAATTGATGTTTTTGAACTGTGGTGTTGGAGAAGACTCTTGAGAGTCCCTTGGACTGCAAGGAGATCCAACCAGTCCATCCTAAAGGAAATCAGTCCTGATTATTCATTGGAAGGACTGATGCTGAAGCTGAAACTCCAATACTTTGGCCACCTGATGTGAAGAAAAGACTCATTGGAAAAGACCCTGATGCTGGGAGGGATTGAAGGTGGGAGTAGAAGGGGACGACAGAGGATGAGATGGTGGGATGGCATCACAGACTTAATGGACATAAGTTTCAGTAAACTCTGGGAGCTCGTGACAGACAGGGAGGCCTGGCGTGCTGCAGTGCATGGGGTCACAGAGTCGGACACGACTGAGCGGCTAGACTGACCTGAGGCGCCCCCTGGAAAGCCCTACAGTGTGGGGGACACCGCTGCTGCTGCTGTCGCATCAGTCGTGTCCGACTCTGCGACCCCGTAGACGGCAGCCCACCAGACTCCTCCATCTCTGGGATTCTCCAGGCAAGAACACTGGAGTGGGTTGCCATTTCCTTCTCCAACGCATGGAAGTGAAGTTGCTCCGAAGTCATGTCCAACTCTTTGTGACCCCATGGACTGCAGCCCACCAGGCTCCTGTCCCTGAGACTCCTTTGTCCGTGGGGTTTTCCAGGCAACAGTACTAGAGTGGGTTGCCATTGCTGCTAAGTCATGTCAGTCATGTCCGACTCTGTGACCCCACGGATGGCAGCCCACCAGGCTCCTCCATCTCTGGGATTCTCCAGGCAAGAACACTGGAGTGGGTTACCATTTCCTTCTCCAGTGCATGAAAGTGAAAGGTGGAAGTGAAGTCGTTCAGTCGTGTCCGACTCTTCGCCACCCCATGGACTGTAGCCTGCCAGGCTCCTCCGTCCATGGGATTTCCCAGGCAAGAGTACTGGAATGGGGTGCCATTACTCAGTGCTAAATCCTATATGCCCTCAATGTATCAAGCCCAGAAATAGCCAGGTGACAAGAGAGAGACTAAGCCAAGAAAGTGAACCTGAAGCTAGATACTCCCAAAGTGGACCATGCAGTGCCCCTCTAGATGTCTTTTACGAACTAGCAGCTCTTATACCACCTAGGAGTATTTTAGAAATGCAAAAGCTCAAGCCCCACCCCAGGCTGATCTAATAAAATCTGCACGTTAACAAGACCCTCAGAGGATTCCTATGCACTTTCAAGTCGAAGAAGCCCTGTCTGTACTTCGCCCAGAGCCTCCACTGGGAAGATGGAAAATCCGCCTTGATTAACCTCAGGAATTGGAATACTCTAGTCGTCCCCCTTAGCAGAGGATGGTACTATAGAGATAATGGAAAGTAAAAGACTGTGAAGTGAAAGTGAAACTTGCTCAGTCGTGTCTGACTCTTTGCAACCCCATGGACTGTATAGTCTATGGAATTTTGCAGGTCAGTCTACTGGAGTGGGTAGCCTTTCCCTTCTCCAGGGGATCTTCCCAAACCAGGGATCGAACCCAGGTCTCTGGCATTGCAAGCAGATTCTTTACCAGCTGAGCCACAAGGGAAGCCCAAGAATACTGGAGTGTGTAGCCCATTCCTTCTCCAGGATATCTTCCTGATCCAGGAATCTTTACCAACTGAGCTATCAGGGAAGCCTTTAAAAATTCAAATCAACCATTGAGATCTGGTTGTAGGAGAGGCAGAGATAGGGAAGAGAGAGTGTCACACACTTCATTGCAAACAACTGTTGAAACAAGAAACTCCTGTTGGAAATATTTTACCCTCTTCTCTTGTGATGTTATTGGATTTGATTTCCTTTCTTCTAAAGAAGGACACATTAGGAAAAAAAAAAATGACCTAAATTCAGTATTCCATCCAGATGCTTTCAATTTGGCAGGCGGGAAGCAAGTTTTGCATAAGACTGAGCTCACTGAAAGGAATTAGAATTTTGAGCTGGAAATTCCAAAGGCATTTTAAAGTCAAGAAACTATTTAGGAAAAAATAAATACAAGTGACCTTGATGACATTCTGCAATGACAGTCACGTCTCAGAGACATCTCTGAGGTTCTTCTGGGTACATTTGTAACCAGTCTTCCTGGCACCGAGTTCAAAACAACAGACTTTAGGCAAATGACAAAAAGGGGGAGGTGTAGTAGGATCTAATTTAAGTGGAGGAGCCAGTCACAGAAACCTCATGCAGTACAGGGGAAGTCACAACACATGTGATCAGCCAGCACCACAAAGGCCGCCCAAACCCAGCTCAGGGTGTCTCAGAATAGGATCCTCCCTGCACTTTAATGCATTCCTGGACTTCCCGCTCAGGAAAGCCATCCAGGGAAGGGACCAGCAACTCGACCTTCCTTTCTTAAAGGTACTTTTCAGGATCAGGCTGACTCTGGTCTCAAAATAAATCTGAGATTTTTGACATCCCTTGACCATATGGTGTATCTATTACATAAGCTGTTTTGCAGTTTCCTTTTTCCTTAGCCAATTGTGTTTCCCTTATGTTTTTGCTACTTTTTTCCCCCAATGTTAGATATTGTAGACATCAGTAGCTACTAATGACAAACACTGTTTAAATGCTTTTTTTTTTCATTTAATTTTTAATAATTTACTGATTTAGGATTAAACATATCTTTCAGTATTTTTGAATCAGAATCTTATTTAGTAGTCAGTGCTAAGGGCTTCTCAGGTTGCTCAATGGGTAAAGAATCTTCCTACAATGCAGGAGTCACAGGAAGATGGGGGTTTGACCCCCAGGTCAGGAAGATCCCTGGAGAAGGTAATGGCAACCAACTTCAGTATTTTTGCTTGGGAAATCCCATGGAGCCTGGAGGGCTACCGTCCATGGGGTCACAAAGACTTAAACTGACTGAAGCAACTGGGTGCGCATACACACATACACACACACACACACACACACACACACACACACACACACACACACACACTAAGTACTAATGAACTGGATGGCATTTTTATTTATATTTTTACTAAGATAACATAAAAGCAATGTTGGCATTTTATGAAAAGATAAATTTGAACTACTGCATATCTAGATTATATAAAAAGTATACCTGCAGCCTATTCAAGTAGAGGATTCAAATTTAGTATCGATTCAGAAAATGTTTTAGTTTCTTTAATGAGTATTCCATCTCAAACAGGAGTATACAAAACTAACGAATTCAAAATTGGATCAAAATGATGACTAACTATAGAAAAACAGCTAGGCATGGTACATTAGTTTCCTAGGCTTCCACTACAAAGCACCATAAACCAGGTAGCTTTGAACAACAGAAACTGGCTCACGGTTCTGGAAGCTGTAAGTCCAGGGTCAGGGTTTCGGCAGGCCGTGCTCCCTCCAAGCCACTAGGGGAGGATTCTTCCTTGCCTTTCGGCTTCTGGTGGCCCCGGGGGTTCCCTGACCTTGAGGCAGCATCACTCTACCCTCCACCTTCTCATGACCACCCTCCCTCTGGGTGTCTGCCTTCCACCTTCTGATGAGGACATCAGTCATGTTGGATCAGGGCCCACCCTCATGGCCTGATCGTAACTCCATTATGCCTACAAAGGCTCTATGTCCAAATAAGGCCATGTTCACAGATACCAGAGGCTAGGTATTCAGCATCTTTTTGGGGTGTATACAATTCAACCCCTAACACGTATCTAGCATTATCTAGCATTAGTAACAGAATATAACCTGTAACTTTACCAAAATGACAGTGTTATTCCCTCTCTGATCCAGAGATTATAATTTCTTTTTAGTTGCCTCCTTCACAAAACAAAGGAAGTTAGAGATCAAGCAACAGTTACTAATGTAATGTGCCCAACAAGTATTTGATAAAGGTTCTCTTGGAACAGAGCAGAGGGCATCTAAGGCATGTCAATGACAGCTGCTAATAATGGGAACTAATAATTCAAGATCTTTGAGACTTTTAAGTAACCCATCTTGAATGGCTTATGCTTCAAGAAAACAAAATTACAAGTTCAGAAGATTCATCCAAGGGATGAGATGGAAGCCTGCCTAATGCACTCCATAAATATCATAAGTAATTTAGCATGACAATTCTTTGATACCAGCTGAATGTTTAGAAAACATAGTTCACACTAAGTTATGGACCATTTGTGATTCCATAATTGTAGTGTGTGCTCAGTCACATCGGACTCTCTGTGGCCCCATGGACTGGAGCCCACCAGGCTCCTCTGCCCATGGGAATTCCCAGGCAAGGATACTGGGTTGCCATTTCCTTCTCCAGGGATCTTCCTGACCCAGAAATCAAACCCATGTCTTCCTGTGTCTCCTGCATTGGCAGGCAGATTCTTTACCACTAGCTCCACCTGGGAAGCCCCAACATCTTGTAGTAAACAACTCATTTTCGCTGCAATTCTGAGCCTGTGTTTAAATACATCCTATTCTTCCCACTTACAGCTTTCCCACTCCCCCTGAGGACTCCTTCTATGTCCTGCCCTCTGTCTCTCCCCCTCCTGTCTGGGCTCCTTTTCCCTTCCTGGTGGGCACTCAGAGGCGCCTACACAGGCATCCTCACACTGCTCTCCTGTCCTTGGCTTCCTCTGAGCTCAGGCCCGGCTCCCCACTCCTCTCCTCGGTCCTCAGTTTACACCCATGATCCTCAGACTGGAAGAAGAGAGCTTGTGAAAACACAGGTTCTGACTCAGTGTGTCTGGGGTGGGGTCTACAATCCTGCATTTCCAACAAGCCCCTGGGTGATGCCCATGCGCTGTCCGTGGACCATACCACGAGACTGCGCACCTGACCACACGCCAAAGCCTTCACTGTCGGCTCCCCACCCCCACCGGGCCTCCCAAGGTCTCTTGCTTCAAAATGATCTCTTACGCTACCACCCACCCGTCTTCTCTCATCAGCCTCTGCCGCCTTAAGCACAGCTCAGGTAAGCAAATGAATGAAATAACCCTACTAAAAAATAAACGGCTGATACACTGTCCTTACCCACCCACCCCATGCCCCCAGAGGTTTTCCTAGAGCAGTTTGTGTGAATCTCTAAATCAAGCAGTCTTCGCTTCCAGTGTAAATATTAGTATATTTTTCTGGGGCGCAGAGTCAAGACTGTTATGACTTTCAAAGAATCCCCTAGTCCCAAAACATTAAAAAGGCACCATCTAAAGAGTACAGGGCTGGCACTGTTGACACGCATGTTCTGCAGGGAGTGGGAAGGCGAAGGGCGGAGGGCGTGCGGCTGGAAGCCCAGGGCTCGCCTCTGTGTGACTGCCTGGGGGATGCGGCAGTGGGGCTGGGGGCTGCCCTGGTTTGCCCACGCACGTTCCCTCAAACTCAAATGAGGGGCTGCTCCAGGTTCTGCTTCCTTGAATTCGAACAGAATTCTGATCTGGAGGCTGGAGCACAGGCTGCCTGCCAGGTGAGCTCCCAGCCCTTCGTGAAACCTGAAGGTAAGGTCGGTCAGATGTCAGCGGGTCCAAGTGTGGGTCAGAGTGTGACCACGCTTCCAGCACCCAGGACGCCCAAACTTCAGAACCTGAGACAGGGCAATGGTCCTGAAACCGTCATGAAAACATGCACCCCTGCCCAAGGAAAGAGAACCCTGGTCTTCCAAGGGGCCCAGAGCAGTAACTGCCTCCTCCGCCCCCCACGGGGCCCTGGAAAGGCCTTGTTGCACACCACACTAAATGAGACAATATATGTAAGGCACCCAGCACGGAGCCTATTAGATAGGAGGAGTTCCATAAGTATTAGTTCCCTCCCCTATTAAAAGTAACACCAGCCATCCTCTCTGTGATTCGCTTACCATTATTACCATACAGCACAGCAAGAAGTGTGCCTGTAATTAAATATGTACCACTATGGTAATTCTGGTTTTAAATTTTATTGATAACATCATTATACCCTTTATGTAAGCTCAGAGTTTTTCTGCTTATGCAGCATGGTCATTGGTTCCTAACCTTCAAAAAAAAAAAATGCAAGAAAACATCTGAGGAAAGAACAGTTTAATCATTTAACAAGGCATTAAAAAAAAAAAAAAAAAAAAAAAACCTTTAGCATCTTCTGCAGCGTGAGCCATCGCTTTCCTCACTGTTCTTCCTGTCCTGACAGCGCTCAACTCTGAGGCTCCCCACCAAACTCCCTCCTCCGCCCTCCACACAACACTCCCTCCCTTCGCCCTCTTTATACTGCTAGCAAAGACCAGGCAACCTCCAGGAATATCCCCTTCCATCTGTTTTTTTGGAGGTTTTGAACAGGCACGCTGTTCAACCCTAGCAGCCTGGAACACTGGCCAGGTCAAGGTGTGTTACATGAGCTGACAGTTGCCTGTCAAATCTATCCTCACCTTATAGAATCCCTGATCAAAACACTGGCTGGGCGTGAATGTGAGCGGTGACTTGATGCCTCAGGGGAGCTGAAAGCAACCACATTCCATGAATAAATATCTGGGACTAGGAGAAGGCAATAGGAGCCCACTCCAGTACTCTTGCCTGGAAAATCCCATGGACGGAGGAGAGTCGGACACGACTGGGCGACTTCACTTTCACTTGTCACTTTCATGCATTGGAGAAGGAAATGGCAGCCCACTCCAGTGTCCTTGCCTGGAGAATCCCAGGGACGGGGGAGCCTGGTGGGCTGCCGTCTGTGGGGTCGCACAGAGTCGGACACGGCTGAAGGACTTGGCGGCAGCAGCAGCAGGAAACACTGGCCCCAGACTGAAGCACAGCCAGCCCTCCCCAACCCGAAAGCAGAGACCAGTGGTGCCAGCATGGAGGTGACGTTGAAGCTGAGGCTGTGGTGAAACCAGCTGGAGTCCTCCCCCATGTTCCAGACATGAATTATTCTTAGTGGGAAAAAAAAAGCTATGGCGTCATCGAACATATTTGGGAAATCCTCAGTGGTATTGATCACTGTATAACAACATCCTTGATTCATCCCTAGATTCAGGAAAGGACAATATCCCCACATGGAATGAATCATCTCAAAATAAGCCTCGTAATAGCAAACAAATTCAGTTCCTAAGTAAATCCTTGAGAATGTTTCAAACGTGATCATCCCAAAGCTCATTAGAAAAACCCTGGTTGGCCTGGTTTTCCAAGAATATCTCCAGATATTTTTTTAATTGAAATTGAAAACAGGGTCACTGTCAACAGGCGCCGGCACTCTTTACTTTCCACATGTTCTCCTACAGCTGCTGAAAAGCACGGCGTGCAATCAAAGAGCAGCACCGAGTCTGTTAACTCTAGCCATCCTCTGGCTCCCGGGCCGCCATCAGCCAAAACGTTGCATCCGATAATTAACACTGTCATTTCTTACAAAGAAATGGTCCCATTCCCATCTTCTAACTGGATGGACCTTTTGCTAGTAACATGCATATTTCCCATCACATTGAGAAAAACAGAACTGGCAATAAGAATCCTGAAGTTGGTTAGAATCACTAGGTTTGCAAAAATAAATTGGCATTTATTAAATTGTTAATAAATTGACATTCAATTTCCAAACCATTTTAAAACTTTCATATTTTGGAAATGATTCTTAATTTTCAGGAAGAATTAATGGCCTGGAATTTTATTATCAAACCAGGTGAATTTTAATGACTTGTTTTAAAAATTAACACTGAAATGAAACAAGAAGGTTGTACACTATAGCAGACAAAAGCATCTAGAAAATGGAAGTGGATATTTGTGAGGGCATAGTCAATAAGAACTATCCTCATTCTAATTCTACAGAAAACGTGACAAACTCAAATTCTGGGATCTGCCCTGGGAAGCAGGTGTACTTGTCACCTAAACAGTATAAAGCCACAAGAAGGCATATCCCCGAGGAAGTAGCTTCTTTTCCCTGTTTGAACAGTAGTCCATCACTTTGGGATATAAATATTATAGATGCAAGATTTACAATAGATACATGATTCTGAGAGTGATTCTCTACCACCTTCTTACAAAACAAGAAAGAATTCTACCTTAGTTATCTACAAATGTTCAGGTTTATTTTCTAACGTTTATAACAGAAACTTCCTATTTCATTTAAATGCTGTTATCACAGGGAACTTCTTTAGCAATCAGTGTTCATAAATCTTCCCATGACATGATATTCGGGTCAGGGAAAGTTACAGAATTTGCAGTTCATGATGTCACTGCCATTTCTCCCAAGGCCATTCTTGTTATGACTCTCCTTTCCGCAGTTCACCTTACTATTAATAACAAAGTTACCTGAAACAATCTAGGGGTCAGGAGAGAGGAGCAAGTCCGAGAAAAATCTTAACACTGCTGTCCCCTGAATCTATAGCTTGAAGCCAGTCTTCCAAGGCTTAGACATGACTCCTGCTGGAAGAGCTTTGGTCTGAGGGAACCAAAACTCCCTCGAGCTAGTTTTGAGAGAGAAACCTGTGCAGTTACAGTGGTGTCTCACGGAATCCCAGGCAGGAAGCTCAGCTCAGCTTCCCCAGGGGACGAGGGATGGGAACGGGGAGGAAGGCTCTCTCCCCTGCCCTCTTCCTGTGTCTCATCTCCCGATTTCCTCTGCACTGCCTCTGTGGGACAGAGAAATCCAGGCCTCCCTGCCCATCCCGAGTCCACGTTCCCAGAAGACAGGGCCTGCTCGGCCCAGTCTGCCTCAGGTGGCCCCACCTCTATTACACAAAGTTTTGGCTTGAGGGAGGGGCAGAGTCCTCCTTTACAAACAAGGCTGTGGTGAAGAAGAGATACACTTTGGACAGCAAGGAGATCCAACCAGTCAATCCTAAGGGGAATCAACCCTGAATACTCATTGGGAGGAACGATCTGAAGCTGAAGCTCCAATACTTTGGCCACCTGATGCCAAGAGCTGACTCATTGGAAAAGACCCTGATGCTGCGAAGATTGAGGGCAGGAGAAGGGGACGACAGAGGATGAGATGGTTGGAGGGCATCACCGACTCAATGACATGAGTTTGAGTAAACACTAGAAGTTGGTGATGGACAGGGAGGCCTGCCGTGCTGCAGTTCACGGGGTCACAAAAAGTCGGACACGACTGAGCGACTGAACTGAACTGATGTTTCATATTTCTTTCTATATTTGAGGATACTTAAGCAGCATAATTTTCCTTCCCCTCCTCTTGAGAATCTGCCACTTTCCACATAATCACAATGAAGAAGCATGTTTGCAGGTTTCCGGTCTGTTTATCCCCCCAGATATGTCAAGAATACTGTCCTTTTGACAAGCCAGGAGGAATCTTATATCTTTTTACTAACAATCTTCCATTTCCCACCATCCACCAAACACGGGGTTTGCAACTTCAACATCTTAAGGGAGATCACCAGTGCTGGAAAACAGTTTATGTGAAATACATGTTAGAAAGACTCATTCCCCCTCAAAAATGAAGGAAAAGATCCAAACAATGATAAGAAAAGGGTAACATTATAGTAATAGCTTACACCATAGTGTACTGTCTCCTCTCTGGGAAAGAATCAAGCTTTGAAAGAGCACTTATGTATTATGTTCACCACATTATACTTTGCACACTGTATACCTAAGATGATTTTGTCCTTGGAGCAAGTCTGAAACTCTGTGGACTGGAAAAAACTTTCAGGGCCTCAGAAGGAGTAAATAATTTGCCGCCCCCATAAGAACAGCACTAGTGGTAAAGAACCCACCTGACAATGCAGTAAACATAAGAGACACGGGTTTGATCCCTGGGTGGGGAAGATCCCCTGGAGGGCATGGCAACCCACCCCAGTATTCTTGCCTAGAGAATCCCACGGACAGAGGAGCCTGGCAGCTTAGAGTGCACGGGGTCGCAAAGAGTCGGACACAAGCTACAGACTAAACAACAACAAGCCCAAGAAAAAGGAGAGTAGAATCTAAGACTGACTCTGCCTGATCCGAGACCCGTGTGCTCCTCTCACGACTGCTATGCCTAGTCACTCAGTCGCGTGTGACTCTTCGCGACCCCACAGGCTGTGGTCCACCAGGCCCCTCTGTCCATGGGATTCTCCAGGCCAGAATACTGGAGTGGGTAGCCATTCCCTTCTCCAGGGGATCTTCCTGACCCAGGGATCAAACTTGGGTCTCCTGCATTGCAGGCAGGTTCTTCACCATCTGAGCCACCAGGGAAGCCCCTCCCCTGTGCTAGTGGTTAGTATTTATGGAGCACCAACAGTGGGCTGAGGTTCCCGGTTCCCAACACTCCACATACACAGACTCTGTAGTAAGTGTATGAACAGGCTACCATCAGCTCCATTTCCCAGATGTAAGAGGGAAGCACAAAGAAGTTAAGTGTAAAGCTATAAATAGTGGAGCTAGGTTTAGGACAGAGGCAGTCCAACTACATGGCAGGTCAAGTTGTTTCCTTCGATTCTGCAGACACACAGGGCCTCCTTGGTGACACTCCCATTGTTGACTCAGTGTGCCTCAACTGTGTCTTTGAGAACAGCCATAAGTCCATCACAAGTTCAAGGTCAAGTCAAGTTACAATTGCACAGCTCATCTCCTCACTGCATGGGTGGAGAAAGGAAATGACAATCTTGGCAGCCAGGATTCTCAAATCCTTATCTCACCCTAAAACAGCTCTTCTTCCCAAATCCCCTAAAGACTCAAGGCATCGAGATATGCTGATGATGCGATGGTGAGGGAAAGCTCTCCATCTCCACGTGCAGGTCTATGAGTGTGTCTGAGGAGAGGGAGGGCACCGTGTGAAAGAATGCTGATAGCTCTCTTCTAAGAATGGTCTTTCCCTTACCCCTCCTTTCAAGCACAAGCATATTTAGTCTCTGTGAGGAGCACTGTAATGAGGACTGCGTTCCTCTAGAATCTTTGTTTTCCCCCTGCCTGCTCCATTAGAAGTCTCCCAATTTCAGGCCACTTCTGTACAACTGGCGTCCACAATGTGGTGTCATCTGCCCCCACACGTCATGTCCGGGGACTCGCCTTACCGTCAGCGTCGCTGCAGCTGCACTCAGCTGGCCTCAGGCCGCGACCTATGGGGGCCCTTGTGGCCACTGATTGTAAACTATAGCTCATGGGTGATGTTAATGTTCTTCAAGAAGCTCTATTTGCATGACTCCATAGTTTGCTGTGTCTCCTTTAAAACCGCTAACGAGAGACAAACGTGCCCTTGATTATGAATCTGTTCCCCCATTCTCTTCATCCCTTTCTGTTCAGAGAAATCATTTCCATCCCTCCCACTACAACATATCCCTTCATGTCCACCAACACCCAAACACCTCCCCGCTGACAAACTGCAAAAAACTAATGTGGCAACTGCCTCCAGATTTGGAGCTTTATATGCAAACTGTTTATGACATTCACAAAACTGGAAAAGAACCGCAGTAGTGCTGTGCTTCTGAAAAGATGAAGCCAATTTCAGAATCCAATTTTCAAAAGGAAATGCCATGTTTGTTTCATGTCAGCCTCTGCTTCAGATCAGGAAAAAAAAAAAAGAAAAGCCAAACAAAGCAAAAGCCGTTGGTCTGGCTGGTTATTTCCCAGCAAAGCAAAGGGCAGATGGAAGGGTGTTCAGTTGGCCATAGCACCCTATCTCATCGACCTCCAACTGCCTTGGGAACGGCTGAGCTAAGCTTAACCCCTATTGAATGAGGACGCACACACACACACACACACACACACACACACACACACACAGTTTCAAATGTTGAATTTAAATAATAATATTTTAAAAACATAGGCTGGGCTGTCACACGGCCAGGTGGTCTGCCTGCTCCAGCAGTTCTGACGACACACCAGGCCAGATGCGCAGTTGCCGAGGCCCGCCTCTCAATCAGGCCGCGCTGACAGCACGGCACACGGCCACGGCTGCAAGTGTCACCCAGCAGTCTCTCATTATGAGGGGAGGGTTTCTGGAAGTGAGCCTGTGGCATTTGTGGAGATTTAGAATTAACCTGTGGAGTGTGAACATACGTAAAAAACGAGAAACTCACCTCTACCTTTGCATCAATTTGCCTTTACATGTGTCGATTACAGCTTCCAGCTACCATCATGCATGTGGAACTAACAACTGAATAAAACCCATGGTCACACAGACACAGAGAAGGGTCTAGAAGCACTGTCAATGTAGTGTATGGAAGGTGTCAAATCACTCATCGAGATTCTGGTCAAAAACAAGCATGCAGGCAAAAATATAATTGATTTTTAAATGGGTTTCTTTCCCCTGTATTCAGCTTTCCTCTCAAAGACCATTTGCTTCCCACTGTTGGCTGGTGAAAACAACCTGAATGTTGCTTCTGCTGGTCGACACCAGATGTAAATAGAACACAGGTGCCGACGAGCCACGTCTCTGTGGTCTCCCCACTACTGGCTGCTTGTGCATCGGTTCCACTAACCCCCGTGCCAGCTGCTGGACATGCAGGCAGTGTACACTGGACCCCAGCAGGTGGAGGGAATAAGGCTCAGTAGCCTAGAGATGGCGGGGGTGTCGTTCAGTCACTAAGTCACGTCCAACTCTCTGCAATCCCATGGACCGCAGCACACCAGGCTTCCCTGTCCATCACCAACTCCCAGAGCTTCCTCGAACTCATGTCCATTGAGTCAGTGATGCCATCCAACCATCTCATCCTCTGTTGTCCCCTTCTCCTCCTGCCTTCCTTCAATCTTTCCCAGCATCAGGGTCTTTTCCAATGAGTCAGCTCTTCACATCAGGTGGCCAAAGTATTGGAGCTTCAGCTTCAGCATCAGTCCTTCCAATGAATACCCAGGGCTGAGTTCCTTTGGGATTGGCAGGTGATTGCGGGACGCACCTTCTCATCCTGTACAAGGACACCCGGTGACTGTGGTCTGCCCACCACTGGGCACTGGCCGTATCTAATCTATTTCTACGCTGTGTTGTCATTGGTCAAAATGGCCTTGTTCTCCCGTTCCCTCCATTTCCCAACTGAAAAAGGAAAAGACCCAATAAGCCTGAGTTCAATTTGTTCTGGCAATCATCACAAAGTTCCTACTCCAAGGGAGGCCCTGCCCATCGGCGCGGAATGACACTCAGCCATCCAGGGTCCAGACAAAGGAGACCCTGCTTTTCTCTGAGTGTATTCAGCCATGTAGAGACATATTGGCCGAGATGCCTGCCCATTCACATCTTAATGGGAAAAAGAGAGAGAAGAACCCGATTTTTTTTTTTTAAAGAGAGAATGAAAGATTATCAAGTGACACCAGACAACAAAACGTGAACTTGGTTAAGAGGGAAGAAAGGAAACTATTTTGACTGCAGGACAGTAAATCACTGATATAATGTAGATACATATATTTCACTGCTATCCAGCTAAATGATGCTTTTACTACAGATAAAGGTTACTATAATGATACTGAAATGTGGAGCTGAAGGAAATTATGCTTGGAGGTTGGGTTATATGAGCTTCTCCCATCTGTCTTCTACTTCCTCTCTTCCCTTCTCTCTCTCTTTCTCTTTTCCCTTCACTAAGGTGCAGCTGCACTTTAATTCAACCAAATGAAACTGTTCAGATGAAATACCAACAAGATGCAGTCTAAAGTATAATTTTTCTGAAACAAGTGTGTAAGTTTATTTAAAAAAACCCAAGTACAAGTCAAAAGGTGAAAAAAATACATTACACTATGATGAAAAAGAAGTCATTTAAGAAAAGATTGAATAGAACTTTTTCTTGAAATGGCATATGGAGGCTTTTACAACACTGAAAGAAGTCACTTTTTCTTAATATTTGTCCTTATTCTCTACTCATGCATAGACGGAAAATGTTTGAAGATAAGGTCACTTTAAATTCTGGGCCATGGCACATGTTCTTCTCCGGGGCCAACTGTCCTCATCTTTCCCCTTTTCAACTGGATTTAATGATAGTTGTTCTACTGTCCAACACTCCTGTCTACTAGGAAAACAGTTGACAAGCAGTCATGTCAGAGCTACACGCATGACAGACCAGAAATCATTTCTCCAGCATGTCCCTCATTTCAAAGAATAAGTAATGAACAGGGGGAAACTAAGTTAATTTTAAAATCTGTTATTAGTTGCTTCTCTTTAGTCATGATGGAAAATAGGGGGGAAAAAGTTACAGATTCAATAACAATGGGCACTTCTCCCATTACAGAGAATGGTTAATTCGATGGACGAATCATTAGAGAATGATCCCTCTGACCTTTTGCAACTCCAGACACAGAAACACAAAGGAAAAGTTTAAGATATAAAATGCACCATGAAAGTGCTGGAAAAGTGAACTACAGTCCCCAGTGAAATTACCTCTTATGGCAATTAAGAGACCGTTTGTTGGAGCATTAACAGCCTCAGGCAAACTCCACAAGCCCATCCCTGGCTGCCGGTAATGACAGATTTCTTAGGGAGTATTATTTAATTAACAATCATTTGAGAGAGAAGCTCAGAGGAGATACTGCATTTACTTACTGGAAACGCTAAGCGATGGTAAGTGGGAAAGACGTGCAATTTGTTAGCCTTCCCATTATCTTCTGTTTCTGAAATGCCTAAGTAGTTGGTAGGTATTTGCCACCAGATATTTTCAGCTGCCTGCTAGGCCAATATGTCTAAAGAACGTCAGCTCTTACTGCCCAAGGCTGCTAACGGTCTTGTGCGTTTGCCTCTGTTAAGAAACCCCCCAGGGCCTCGCATGCTCAGGGAGAGCCTTCTTTGTCCTTCCCCGTCTAGACACGGGCGGCCGCCAGCCCCGCAGCCGTGTGTCCGCGGGGCTCCCTCCCACCCCCATCCATCATTTGCCGCTGATCACCTCACACAAGTGATGCCTTTTGTTCTCACTCCCTTCCCAAGTAGCTTTGGGTTGCATCAGCAGTTTGGTGGCTGGCTGGTCTCATCTCCCCCCAGAGAAGCACCCGTGGCACTGGCGGGGGCGGGGGGGGGGGGTAGAGGGGGATGAAAAACCCTAGCTCTGGGTAGCCTTCTCCCCTCAAAGTGACTGGACTAAATCCCCCACCTCCAACGGCCTCCTTCAGAGCTGATGATCATTTAGAGACCAACTTCAAACCGGCAGAGGGAGAACCACTTTTAAATTGCTCCGACATACAGTGGGGGCTGGCAGCATGAAGCAAACTCCACCACCAAAGGGACAAGCTCAGAAAAATGCAAAACTAGTACACTCCGTGGAAGAAGGGGAAAAGTAAGTTATAAAACTTCTCATGTGCTCTCTTACTTCTGACATGTCTTCAAGAGATTTGGTTTAAAATTGATCAGTGGCGTAGAAAGATTGTCTTGGGAAATGAGTGTGTCAGTTTAGTTGCTGTGGGAGCCAAACAAAGCTCAAAGCTGGCTAAGACAGTAATTTAAAATTATTATTGGGGAGCTATTAAGTGTAGTCACTTGTGTCCATTAAAATTCCTGCCAACAGAAAATCTTTACTTTGACTTGATTGCTGATAAGCTTAGAAATGAACAGTAAGTGTGGAACATGGTAATTAAGCAAAACCAATTTCTGTTCATGACTTCTGAAAAGACAAATCTGAAATCACAGCCACTTAGCTCATGCTTATGTTTGGGCATAGGCTGGGATGGGGTGTGTGTGGAGCACAAGTGTCCACAGTGGATTAAGACTGACTACAGGAGCTAAAGACTTTTCTCTTTGAGTCTTTTGAATCCAAACTAGCTTTCACTCAAATAATATCAAAGGCATCTGATTAAACACATCTCCCAGCAGGATTTTATCGCAGGGCATGCTTTATTATGTACAGTATAATCAGACTCATATAATATGGCATCAGCCAGTGAATGTCTTGTTTTGAAACAACTTGTGGAAATAGATTTTATCCCTTTCTTTAATCCTAATTTGATGCTATTAACCAATTCCATTATTTAAATTGACTATTAAGATTGGAATCAGCTTGATTTATCAGAATGCGTTTCCCATTAATAAGGCTTTCGTGTTAGTCTCTTTCTTTAGCCTTCATTTACTTTTAGTACTTTGAAGAAAAACATTTGCAAAATCTCTTTCCTTAACTTGGATGAAAGCATGTGGATTGTTTCCTGTTAAACTATTCTTAGCCTCACAGTATAGCAACAAAAGCTTGTAGGGTTTATATGGGTTTCTTTTAAAGACTCTTTACTATATAGAAAAGATGAGGAGTAGGAAATGGCAACACACTCCAGAATTCTTGCCTGGAAAATTCCATGGACGGGGGAGGCTGGCAGGCTACAGTCCATGGAATCACAAAAAGTCAGACATGACTGATCAATGGATCAAGTATGCAAGTTTAAATGTGCCATTCGTGGAACAGAGTAGAGTAAAAAAAAAAAGAAAAAAGAAAAAAAAAGAAAAGACGAAAGGGGTTACAGGAGAAAGAAAAAATAAATTAAATTTTGCAAAGAGATACATAAGAGCATTTTCCATTCCAAAGAAATCCAAACCCTTTACCAACATAGAAAAAGAATATACAGAGATTTTAACTGCTAATGCAGTTTCCACTAGAACATCTTTGTGACACCCCTATATGGGATTTAAATATCCGAAAGGGGGAAATGTCAGCATAAAAACACGGGAGGCATATGGTTTTTCCAGACAGAAGAGCTAACAATCCTATCTCGCCACAAATGTTACCTGAGATTAATCGGCAGGTCATTTTTTAAAATTCCTTTCTTTACTGATATTGTACAGCAAGTCAAAATAGAAACAGCTAGAATCAAGCATCATCCCCAATTGACTGCTCTCTAGAGATGGACCACTAATCCTTTTCCTCTGTGTGTGTATGTGTGTGTGGTCAGTCACAGCTGTGTCTGACTCTTTGTGACCCCATGGGCTGTAGTCCGCGAGGCTCCTCTGTCCATGGGATTCTCCAGGCAAGAATACTGGAGTGGGTTGCCATTTCCTCCTCCAAGGGATCTTCCCGACCCAGGGTTAGAACTCAAGTCTCCTACATTGGCAGGCGGGTTCCTGACCACTGTGCCGCCAGGATGCTTTTAAGGTCAACACTTCTCCCAGGCAAAAATGAGTTAAACGCTCTTAATATGATGTAAAGTCAGCATTTGAAAATATCACCAATGTAAATGATTTGTAAAAGACTTTCTGGCCCTTGGATTCCACCCCCAGCTTTCGGCAGACCCAAAGTTCAGTCTGTGGGAAACTCCTTGCCTGCAGTCTTGTGCCCCATCTTCTCCCCACTGCCCCCCAAAAAGGGCAGGTTCCATAATCTCCATAAATGCTGTCCCCGTTTATAAACTTCACTGCCAGAAGACCCATTTTTGTTTAAATCTCTTTGGCTACTAAGGCCATGTTCCCCACTCCAGATTCCTAGGACATGTCCATCCTCAGTAATGATGAATTTTTAAAATCTGGATGTCGTTATTGAGCTGAACCGTGGCTTTCCTCCTCCAGCCTTAGAGATTTCTTTCCTTGGACACTGCGGGTTTCATCTTTAAGGCCTTGATGACTCCTCTGTATCTGCTCCAAGCTCCCACCTCACTCCTCAGTCCTCTCAGAAACTGGCAAAGCTCTGGTGAGGATCGCAGTCCCACCTGGAGGCTCCTTGGAATCCTACCCTTAATCCTACTTTGAACATCGGCCTCCAGGTGCCAAGATGCTTTCTGAATGATAATGTTACATTGCTGAATTGATGTCCACTTTTTATTTGAGTTCTATTCCACATTCTATTTTATTCCTGTTTGATGCCAACACTGTGCTAATTCTGAAGATTCAGAGGTGACAGTCACTGACCTCAGAGAATTCGCAGGGCTGGGGGCAGGCAGACCATGGGGCTGTGCTGGTGGGATGGACAGAGCAGCAGTGGGGCAGAGACGGCAGGCTTGATGATTAATCAGAGCTCCTGGGAGGGAGGCTGCTAAGCAAAGACGGGCCTGGGAAAGGCACTCACGTCTGAGCAAAAGCATGAGGGTGTGGAGATGTAGAGTCTGTAGTTTATTCTGATGGACAAGAAAGCGAGAGGGCAGGGGCAGGAGATGAGTCTAGAATGGTGGGTAGGCGTTCGGTCGTGTAGGTCCTTTAAGTGCCTTGTCAAGGAGTTCAGATTGTATCAGCTAAGAAATGAGAAGCTGTTAGAGGCCTTTTAGCAGGTGTGTGCCCTGATACGATCCCTTTGGCTGATTAGAGAGTAGCTTAGAACAGGGACACCAGCTATGCGGCTGCTGCGGTGGTGAAGACATGAAGTTTCGAGTGTGAGAACTGTGACAAGGGCAGCAGGCCTGGAGAGGAAGGACGGGGTTTGAGAAGGGCTTAGAGAGCAGAAACGGTAGAATCTGACGGTCTAAGAAGCCAGATACAGGGGAACGGAAGGAATCTGACTTCTGGATTTTACTTGGATAGCTAAAAGTGCCAATCATTCTCCAGGCTAGAAAAAAGAGAAATAGAGCAAGAGACCCAACAGAGAAAAAAGTTAGGAGTCAGACTGGGAGGCAGTGATATCCACCATGACTCATCAATCTTACATTTGTTAATGACTTCTCATTTTGAGTTGTTACTAGATTTTATCATGTTCATCACCGCTCTGTTTATATTCTAATACTTCTCCAAAGAGCCATGTGTCGAGAGCTAAGCCACAAGCTTTATCACCATCATTTTCACTGGTTTCTGCTTTGGTAAAATCTCAGTGCTTAGTGACCATGACTTTAGATATCCTTAAAATTATGAATGAATATTAAACACTTGATGCAGAACTTGCTCCTGTGTAATAGTACTTGTCATTGCACTAAAGTTCAGAATGATCCACTGATGACAATTCTCCAGTCAGCACTGAACAGTCAGAACCATACCTTCTCATCGGTCACGCCTGAGGAAGGCATAATCAACGTTCCATGCGTTCAGCTCACATAGAGCTCCCTCTTTATGGGCACCCATCTCCACACAGCCTATTCCATTCCTAAATGCAGACTAGGTCGTTTGGACAGGATCTGTTCTATGTAAGTTTTTTAAACCAAAGAATAACTATCACCCCACCCCTACTGCATCAATCCCTTTTAAATACGAAAACTTAACCTCTGCTATTTGATACCAACGTTCCTCCACATTGAACTCAATGGCCCTGAACGGCTTGATTCACAATACAGGTGTGGCAGCCTGCACATCCTAAAAATGGCCACAGTGACATCTCCTGTCCAGGCTCAGCCGGAGGTTTGCACCCCCCTGGTTTGAGGTGGCATCGACTCCCCTTCCCTTGTTTGTGTGGACTTGCTCGTGGCGTGTAACCCACAGAAGTGATGCTGAGAGGATTCTGAGGCTGGATCCTAAGAGGCGATGCGGCTTCTGCTTTGAGAACAGGAGCAGCAGCATCCACACGGGAGCCCTGATCGTGCCCGCAGTCAGCGGCCCTCACGAGCCGCCACGCTGTGAGGAAGCCTGTGTTAGTCCAGGTGGAAATGGCACATGAAGTACTAGGTGAAGCCACGTGGCACCAGAAGCCCCATGAGCCCAGTCCAGCCCCATGTGCTGCAGAGGCCTGAGAAACCCCACCAGAACCTCCCGGCCCACACACACCCAAATTCCTCACCACGGAAACCACAAGAACTAATGAAATGCTGTTTTAAGCCACTACATTTTGAGGTGATTTGTTTCATAGCAATAGCTAGCCAGAAATCAGGAATTAGCACCAAAATAACTCAGTACAAGGTCTAATGATGGAAGACCTGAGGATCCCATCCCCTTTGCCTCATTCCGTGAGATGTTTGCGCCTCTCGATCCAGGCCTGAGCCTTGCTGGTGCCCTTGATGCCAAAACTACACCAGGTTCTGATGAGCCTGGAAGGACTGAGAAGACCCTGGATTCAGAGCAGCTCTCACTCCTGAGAGTCATCAGGTCACTTCCCGAGGATCCCACTCTGCTGGCGAGACCTAGTTTTAGGCCACTTTGCTTTGTGTCATTTGGGAATTTCTTTTTTTATACATCACCTGTTAACATGGTACAACTCCTCCAGAAAAGCACACAAACTTAGCTTTAATATAAACTCAGCAATTCTAGCAGAGGGCTAGGGGTCCAGGCTTCCGGGGTGCAGAGGGACTCCTGTTTAGAGTCCAAATGAGGACCACCTCACACTCTTGCTTGAAAGGGGGTGCCAGTTACTGAGCTAGAGGGCAATCGGGGACTAAAGATAGCCCAGAAAAATGAGAACAGTTAGCTAGTCTCTGCCCCACGATGGTATTACTATGATGTAATTAGAAGCCCGTTGCTGCTGCAGCCTACAGATCAAAGGACCACTCGTATCATATGTGGATGGCTAGGCCTGGTCTGTTGCGGCAATCCAAGATACAAGTGGTGTCAAAGTGGACAAGAGAATATTGAATCTTAGGCTTAATGACAATACTTTCTACAACTACCTTCTCAAAAGGTCATTGCGATCTATGGATAACGGATAACATCAGCCTAGGATCAGCCAGTTCTAATGTAACGACTTACTGTATCAGTTCATTTGAGATATTTCTAGAGTACAGTTCTTGCTTTCTGATAAAACTGAAGTGGCTAAATTTTGTTTCTCCAATTGAAGGTAGTGTGGCAACATGTCTTAACAAGTTGCTAACAAATGGTATTTTTCAGGACAGCTTTTAAACCAATTGATCTTCTTTCAAAGGCAGAGTTACATAGCATCCCTTTGCATAGGTATATCATAATTTTTAAAATCATCTACTGTTGGAAATCTATTTTAGGCCATGTAATGTTTCAAATCCCCATTGCCTTGTAAGGTTTCCAAGCATCTCAAAAAAAGATTCTTTAGATTACAACAAGTGATGCCTAAGTCTAGAGTGCTTCTGACAGGTAAAGGTTTGTTACATTCGGTACCCGTTTCCTTGATTTTTGTTGCCTTTATACTATTTACACACCACTTAATACCTTGCTGGTAAGAATAGATGGAGAAGGGAATGGCAACCCACTCCAGTGTTCTTGCCTGGGAAATGCCATGGACAGAGGAGCCTGGCGGGCCTCAGTCTATATGGGGTTGCAAAGAATTGGACATGACTGAGCAACTAACATATTCACTCAAAAATAGATACTAAAATCAGTATAGAAAAATGTTAATTAACTCAAAATAAAAGTTTGAAAGCCTAGAGTAATAATATCAAGCTGTTAAGTACTTCTTATAGCTTAAAAATACACTAGCCACCCAGTTAATATTTACCAAATGCTACCGTAGGTATCAAGGATACATGAGTAAAAGATCCTATCTGTACCTTCAAGGAGCTTACAGAATGGGGACAGAGAGTCAAGTAAGCCATGACAACACTGAACGACAAAAAACCAAGAAAGGAAATGCACGAGGTGCTTTGAGGAAAAGACAAAAAGGGGAACACATAGAAAGTAAAATAAATAAATAAAAACAGAATTTAATCTGCAGTATTAGGCATGATGATCCTTTGAAGACGATTATTATCCTCATATCTGAGACTCAGAAAGGCTAAGGAGACACCCCGTGTGTCACACATCGAAAAGCAGAGCTGGAAGAAGTCTCACCAAGGTGTCCCAAGCCCCACCGCGCATCACTCACTCCTTCAAAGAGAGGAAAGTACTTTGAAACCATGTAGTAGGAGACAAGTTTCTCTTTTCCTTTAACAGAATAGATAATAAATATCAACGAGATTTTTGCTTTGTTTTGTTTTCCAGGGGGATTTCTTTTCCTTGAACAGATTATCCAGTTGTCTCTTTGTGTTCATTCTTTACACATTAGAACTATGAAAGATAAAACACCCACAACCCCAATGTGAGAGTCAGTATTGTGTGAAAAGAACACTATGTGGGGACTGACGGGTCAACACTGTCCCTGGCTAAGGTGGAGTTCAAGGCAGCCACAGGAAGTCACTCAACAGCCTGGATTCAGTGTGCGCATCCAGAGTTGCTGAGAATTGCTCCGAGGGAGAGGAGGGAGTTCACATTCTTTATGCCCAAAGCTGCTTTGAAGTTTTGGACTAAAAAGAGAAGGAAGGTTCTTGCCTCTTTAAATAATCAGGCATCGAAGAATGAATTTTTTATCCTTAAGTCTAAAACCAAATTTATTACCTCGCCTCTAACTAGCGCCTCCTCTCAACTTCCTGCCCCAACCCAAGCACGCACCTTCTTTCATACCCTTTAAGAGTGGGGTCTGCTTGCAAGTGTTGCAGACTCTGTCTCCCCAGTACTGAAGAGGTCTCACCACCTGCTCCGCCCTGACCCCTGGCCGAGGGCCCCTCGCCAGCTTTCCCTGGACTCTCACTGACCCCCACCCGTCCCACCCAACAAGTATACGCTTGCATGCTTAAAAGCCTTTAACTGCTCACTATGGACAATTAAGTATATTCCAAGCACTCCAGTCGAGCAATAGTCAGAGCCCCTGACTCCGGGGTCCCGCCCGCCTGCCCCGCCCCACCTCTCACTGCCCTCCTGAACAGACCTCGTCCTCCAGCAGATTAACTGCCTCCTCTACCCCACACAGGTCCTTTGCGTCCTGCACCCTTATCTCTGCACTTGCACTTTCTTCCACTTCGATGCCTTCCTTCCTTTCTGTCCTGCAAGTCTGGTTCAGATGCTACCTTAAATGTTTCCTCCCTACTAGAAATCACTCCTCCCTCTTCTGAGCTGGTGTGCAGTGATGTGTCCTCAGTGGCTAAGTTGTGTCCGACTCTGCAACCCCATGGACTGTAGCCCACCAGGCTCCTCTGTCCATGGGATTTCCCAGGCAAGAACACTAGAGTGGTTTGCCATTTCTTCCTCTTGGGGATCTTCCCCATCCAGGGATTGAACCTGTGTCTCCTGAATTAGCAGATAGATTCTTTACCACTGCGCCACCTGGGAAGCCCCTCCAACCTGGTGTAGCACTTTGTTTCTACCCATCTTGGGGCCCTGATCACAGAGACTATGCTACAGTCAGTCATGTGCTGCTGAAGCAGCTCACCCCATGACTCGCTATGTGGCATCTGCCAATGGCTGTGGTGGAAATATTCACACCATGGTTGATTTCAAAGAGTTGGCAAGAGACATGCAAGTTGGCTTCCATGATCGCCGGGAGGAGCCGACCGGAGCACACCACTCTTCATCTGTTTCTTTGCAGAATGGGAAAGGAATACCTTTCCATGGAATTCTTGCAAAGATTAAATAATGAAGAGAATGCACGTTACTCAACACCACCTGACGTGGAGTAAACAATCCATGCTAGTGCTTCTGCTGAGACTGCTCCATAACTCCTACTGCTGCTCAGACCCTATCGTCATCACTGCTAGGAACGGCGTCAGGCCTGCACCTACTCCTGCTACTATTTCCACTGCTCAAAGTAATGGTAGTATCTGCCCCACTAAGGGCATCCCAGGTGGTGCTAGTGGTAAAGAACCCACCTGCCAAGAGGCAGGAGACAAAAGAGATGCAGGTTCGATCCCTGGGTGGGGAAGATCCCCTGGAGGAGGAAGTGGCAACCCACTCCAGTATTCTTGCCTGGAGAATCCCATGGATAGAGGCCCTGGGGGTGATGGTCCATGGGGTCTCAAAGAATCGGACATGACTAAAGCGACTTAGCGCGCACACACACACACGCATGCTGCTCCACTAAACTGCAAACGTCTTGAAGTGGGGAAGTGCCTACTAGTTTTCAAGTGCAAGGCTTTTCCTAACACCAAGTTATACATACTTTCTCCCTTAATTCTGACAGTCACCCCACGAGAGTCTATAATTATCTCCAGTTTCTAGACATCCAGCTGAGACTGAAAAAGTTGAAGTCACTTGCTCAAGATTGCACGGGCTCCCCCAGTAGCTCAGCCGGCAAAGAATCCACCTGCAATGCAGGTTCAATTTCTAGGTCAGAAAGATCCCCTGAAGAAGGGATACGCTACCTGCCCCAGTATTCATGGGCTTCCCTGGTGGCCCAGATGAGAAAGAATCCGTTTGCAATGTGGGAGACCTGGGTTCCATCCCTGGCTTGGGAAGATCCCCTGGAGGAGGTCATCCCAAGTGCCCCGCCCTGGACGTGTGGAGTCTCAACCACTGGACAGCCAGAGAAGTCCCTACAAACCATTCTTTGATTAAACCCATCTGATGCTCAAGTATATATCAAATTAATAAATTGTCTCAATTTTAGACAGCAGACTTACCTTTTCCCCCAAACTCTTCCTCCTGTGTATTAATCTTTATGGTCCAGGAAAGACTTATCAGAATTATCTTACCTGCCTAAACTTCTGTACGAAGACAAAGCTATAAAAAAAACCTGAGTTGTGATTATCTGTAACTTCTTATGAAAGAGGAACTTTAGCCAAAGAATTACATTTAAAACACATGCTTTTCTTGAATGAACAGGCACAAATGCAATTACAAATGGCACATAAAGCTAGAAATTAGTGAGCATGTGAGACGACCTTGAAAAAATCAAAACTGATCATTCTTGTCTAACTGCAGTCAAAGAAAGTGCCCATGGACTGAACTGTAGTTTCATTAGCTTGATTAAAAGTGAAAACCAGAGGAAGGGTAAAGTAGGTCAAAAACTTCCTGACTCCTTTAGGATTAAAACATTCACTAGACGCCAGCATGTGTGAAAGGCTCAGTAAGAATCTATTTGCCATTCTAGGAAGATGTGGAAAGAAAGTCAGGACACCCTCAACTCGAGAAACTGCTTACAAGAGAATGAAACACACAGAACTGGGCACGGGCTCCAGCAAAAGGGTTTACAAGTGAAAACACCTTCATTCACGGCCCAAGCTAGGAAATTCGTAGCCGGAGGGGCAACCTGTACACAGGATATACAAAACAGGTTTTGTTATGGGACTGATCAGGTTTTTCAAAGCCAGCTCTTAATTACATAATTCAAGCTTTCTACCATTTTTTCCTTCTGTTCCTCTCACCCACATGGGGAGACACACATGCACACACTCACACTCACGCTCACACACCCCTCATCTTACATAAAACCATATATTGTTTCTAAAACCTTCAACTAAGCCACCCTGTGCCTCCCCCTCTGCCACAGCAACCCCACAGTTCCATTTTTGAACATCTTAAAACAGCGCTCCCTCTCCCAAACTAATCTGGTTGTGGGAAGGAGAGGAGACCAAAGAGAGCAAGTGGTGAGAAAAGGAAGATCTCTGGGCTGATCACAGCTTCAGTGACTGCTGCAAGACCTCAGCCCGTAGGCTCAAGGTTTCCACAGTCTGTGAGGGGCTTGGAGGAGCAGGAAGTCAAAGGAAGATAAATAAGCAAGTGATGACTACCTTTTCTAGGAACTCTCCATGGAAATTAAGAATTCCGTTTGATTTTATAAAAAGGTAAAAGCATAGTTCTTCAATTCTAGATTCACCATCAATTTATTAATAGCTTCTTTGAAAGATGGGAAAGGAACTAGGACCACATTAAACCTACGTACTGACTTTAAGATACATCCCATTTCAGACATGCTAGCTGAGGAGCTGGGGGCAGTGGAGGAGGGCCTTCATTAGGCAGGTAAGGTGTGGAGGAGGGCCTGGAAGCAAGAGCGAAGCCCAAACCCGGAAACCCCCACACCTGGCCCACCTCTCCTGGTTCTATGGTTCTGTTGTTCCGCTGAGACTCGGTCACCTCCACAGACAAGTAGCTTTGGGGAGGCTGGTGAGTCGACGGTCACAGAAGAAGACTGGAGCTTCTACTCACTTAATGACTGCCCAGGTAAAATGGAACATCTGTAGGGAATGAAAAAGACTTCAGGTCAGGGAACTATGTCATCTTCCAGCATACAAACCTACACTATACACCATTTCCATTTCGTCAGTAGCACAGACATGCACACACAGATCCAGGGATGTTGAAAGCTCGTTTACAGAAGCGCTGAAAATATTTTCTTTGTGGGCTTTTCCGATGGGAGCCTTATTGTTTGTGAACTGTACATATTCAAAGACACCATCTTCCTATGAATTTTTCACTCCAGTTTACACCCAGGACCACCTGTCCTCCACACTGAGGGGTTTGACTCCTCGGTGAAACATGTCTCAGGAGAGACTCATGACTGGGAGGTGAGGTGACTCTGCACGGAGACGGGTCTGGTTTCATGCTGACACTCCTCGCGGTGCACCGTCATATTTCACTCTAGTGTCCGGGATCCTCGCAAAGTTCTGCCTTTCTTTTTAAGTACGTTATAGAGGCTCTTATTATAAGTAAAAGTGATGGCTTAAGAAGTTTAGCTGTCAGAAACCACAGCAATACAGCCTCCATTTACCACTACAAAGCATGAGGTCAGAACAGAAAATTAAAACAATCCCACCCCTGTCCTGACTCTTCTGGTCCCGTAGAGATGTCGTTTGAGCTTTACTGAGTAGTATTTCCATTAACCACGAAAAGCTCGGGAAAACTGGAATAACGAAGAGAGAAATCAGAGGGAGACCATAAAAGCCCAGTTCATTTCAAGGAGAAAGCAGTAACCATTCCTTTCCCCTACATTTTAAATATCACAACAAATTTAAGTAACAAAATAAACAATTCACTGAGAGCACACTTTTATGTACAACTTTAATTTCTTCCTACTGGGTTCATTACCAAGCTGTTTACTTTCTTCAGGCAGGATGGGAGTGGAAAAAAAAAAAAACTTTTAAAGGACTCATTTAACACAGAAGTCAATTTCCACTAATGTTGTCTTCATGTAGCATACATGGTCTTTCAAAACAGACCTATATATACATATAGTAGTCTCTTCCTTTATAAGAACAACAGCAATTAGCCTACCATCAGACACATCATTGCTATTCTTACCCTGGAGGAAAAAAACATGAATATGAGAACCATCTTATTTATAATAATTGCAGACTGGTTAGTATTTCTGACAGAACCTATTTTCTCCTCACTCGTATAAACAACTCTAATTATGAAAAGAATAACTCTTCTTTAACTATTGGATAACCCAGATTTTGCTTTCTGAAAAGTTAAGCAGGGAGTATTTTTCATGCATTCTGTCCCAAGAAAGCAGGAAGAAAGTGCTTGCCAATCAGCTGCAGCCATCGAGTTATTTAACACAAAAAGAGTTCCCAGGCACTGCGGGCTTTGGAATTTCAGGTGTATCACTAGGGACACGAGAGGGGCACGTGGACCACCAGCCCTTTCACAGGGTCACCAAGGGCTCCACAGGCCCCAAACATCCAGAAGCCACTTCTGTGCGTTTCTCGTGAAAGGGAAGAACGTGAGGGCTTTGCGCTGGTGTGTAGGAGGCCAAAGTGGGCAGGAAAGAGAGATGAAAGCAGAAGCAACTGAACAGCCTACAAAATATTCATCACAAAGATTCCACAGAACGCCTCCTTTTTCTCCTGAGCTCTTCAGATCACGCTTATAGGTAAAGATAGGAGGTTTTAATTGGCAAGAATGCATATCTAGTTTGTTAGAGATGGGAGAATAGAAGGGACAGTCTTAAAATTCCTCAAAATCTACTTAAAATTCCCTAAAATTCCTCTCAAAATTTCCTCAAAACTCATTCCATTCAGAAAATTCAGCAGTGGGAGCAGGAGAGAGAACATTTGCATGGCCCACCCTCTCACCCAATGTACACGCATCTGCTCACTCCCAAAAGCAACGTGATTAAAGTAGCTAGAGAAAGTCATCAAAATCATTGAAAGTAATGCTTAGGCAAAATGTACACATATGAGACACAGACGTTAAAGGAAATGCATTAAATAGAATATACATTTTGAGTTCTATCTTTGATAAGTGTGACCCCAAAAGAAAATTTTCTCTACAAAGTTTTCAAATGGTTCTTCAATGTTTCCTCATACCAAAAAAAAAAAAAAGCTTGGCTATTACAGAATTGGTCTGGGCCAGAATTTACTCCCCAATAATACTTATCACAGATGCAGAGATCTATAAAATAATATATATATATATATAATTTATAATAATATTTATATATAGTTAGCCCTTTCAGATATATGTTTTGGTCCAAAAAGTGCCCAAGAGATATGTTTCAGGCTCAGCTTCATCATTTCTACACATGACTCAGTAATTTTTCCTTGTGTGGCTGTTCAAATGTCAATTGACACCTTAGTCATTTACAGAACATGGTCACCTACATTGTCCCAAAAAATCTTCATGGGCATCCTGTGAAGTAGGTGGAAGAAATATTAATAGCATTCGCTGCTTAATAGAGGAATAAAAATTCATAGATGCCAACAAGTCAGAGGTAATGAAAGCAGAACCAGGGGTCAAACTGTCTGACCCTTAGTCTAGCAAACATATGCGAAATTTCAGATAGGTCTGTGTTTCACAAGGTATGGAATATTCCCACTGTGGCTACCAATCCCAGGATTCATTCTAGCAACTGCCTTTTTCTTTTTTTTTTGGTAATGCTCTTTAGTCCATCATCTAGCTCCCTAAAACAGCATAGCTAATTCTCACCAATCTTTTTCATTAATTCATCTCTGGGGTTAAGGTTCCTTCTTCCAGAAGGTCTCCCCTTAGACAAGGATCAGTGAGCTGGGTTTCCGTGGATCAGTCTAAAGAGAAGAGGAACAACTAATACTTGGTGACCCCCTTCTAGCACACCATTGTTCTTAACATTAACAAACATGTCACTCAAAAGAAGACATAGCTAGCTTGCTTTCACTTGACAATCAATCTGCCTCTAGAGCTAGAACCGATAAGAGGCACAGCCTCCCATTCTGTTATAGAGATTCTATAGTCTCCCCCAGCTTATTCCCCTTTATCACCTCTCATTGAAATGATTTCTTCTTCAGAAGTGAAATGGCATATTGCATGGGATGATTATAAGATATTTTTTTAATTCTCTTGTTCAATAGTATTTGAGAGGAAGCGAACACGAGTTCTGATGACAGGTGGAAGGTGGTAACTGAGTTAGCATCAGTGCATGCATTCTAAACCACTTGCAGAAATGGGGCATTACCTAGTTGCATGAGTCTGAAATGGCCAAATAAACACATCTGTTCTAAGAAGATGACAGCAGTTCTCCACGTTAACAGTGAAAATATTAAGCCCACAGAGGACATTCTAACTGTTCGGACAGAATGGCTTGAGTGCTAGGCCAGCTCATTAAATCCAGCCCAAGTAAAGGAAGAAAAGGTTGATGAGGTCATAGCTCAGGAGTGAGGTCACCAGCCAATCTGACCTCATAGCAACAAAAGAAGTTTGACTGATGAAAAGGTGTCCCCGAGGTAGAAGTCAACATCCCTTTGCCTAAATGAGTCTTTCAGCTCAGGGGTAAAATAATGTTGGCTAGAACTCTCTCCTGTGCCCAGGGAAGCATGTGACTAATAGCACTTTAAAGTCTACTGTGAATGATATAGTGATTAACTGACTTTTCAGATCCTAGAAAGGTTACATTAGCTGCCCCTGTCGGTGCTTCAGAGCTGAAGCCGTAGTGTGTGACACTCAAATTCCACCATGAGCTCAGAGAAGGATTAAAGTCAGAAGTGATCCATGGCTGCTCATAAATGAAGTCTGACTCCTGATATTATCAATAACGTGGAGCAGGCAAAATATAATTGTGGGTGGCAAAAAAGATAGTTAGATTCGGTTTTCTAAGGAACCAAGAAAAGCAGTGGGGCTAATGAAAATATTAACTATTAGTTGTCAATTTTGGAAATGAATGCTATTTTTAAGAATGTAGGAGGTTGTCTTATCATAAATATTTCAAAGAGCCAATCAATATAATACAGCATACCCCTCTAGTTACCAATGTGAAGAAATTTATTCACTAGTTTTATTTCTGCTGAAATCCATTTTTGAAGGTTTGGGATTGATTATATCAAGATAAGTTGTCTTCTTTTTATCAAAATATTATTTACTACTTAAACACTTCTAAAGCAGTAACATGTTATGACTCCTTCATTTGTTGACTAGAAAAGCCAAATATTTACTGACATTTCTTGAAAACTTGCTATAAGCCCACAGCAAAGAATTTGACATCATCAAACTGTGTTTTCCTTCACTTGACAGGAAGTCGACTTCAAGCAGACTGACTTGAATCAGGACCTCACTGGGGAAGCATAAGTGTTCAATAAACTGCATTATTTTTTCATCTGGAAAATACTGAAGAGCAGTGGCTTTTGTCATCCTGGACTTTACTTTCTGAAAACCTGGCCATCCCATGCGGACTTCTGGTAGAATGAGCAATGCAAAGAGCTGGCTTGGACTTGGCATGTCCTTGTACTTCTGGGGACTGATGGACCTTACCACCCCTGTTCTCTCGGGCACACCAACACCACCAGGCAAACTACAAGTGTTCCTGTCAGACAAGCCACAGTCACACCCACGGACAAAGAGGAGCTGGGTTTGGAACCAGTTTTTTGTTCTGGAAGAATACACTGGAACTGACCCTTTGTATGTCGGCAAGGTAAGAACTGCCAAAGAGAACGATAAATTATCTGAGTACCGGATATTGAAACTGAATAGGAATATGAACTATGAAAGTTTGCATAGTCTGAGGCCTGAGAACAATTTTAAACTAGAGGTATGTTAATTGACAGCTAGTTGAGATCTAGCTTTTGCTTTGTCAGATACTGGTCAGAAAGGAAAGACTTCTCTCCTTGTCCTTGCCTCTGTTCTGAGTGTGAAAGGCTAGGAATTGGGTTTTTGGAGGAAAAGCCTTGGGTCCTGCAAGAACTGTTCAAGTCCTCACACAGGCAGCAGCAGCCTCAGGAATAACAGGATAAGGAAGAAGTAAACTGAGAAATGCAAAGGGAGGAGCTTAGGGTTGTTTTTTTTTTTCCCCAAAACATTTCCACAGGTATTGCCTGAGGCCAAAACTTAATGGAAAAAAAAAAAAAAAAGAATAAAACATTCTTCATTTCAGAAGATCCTAGCTTGTGCTTTAGGATAGCTGGAGACGATCAATGAATATATTTGTAAACTTTACACTCGAAATGCCTTGATTCGTCTAGCATCGTTTCATTTTTAATCGGGGCTTTCTCCTGTGTTTACTTTATTTGCATGTTAATCAGAGGCCATTTTGCAAAAGCAACTAAGTGAGAGAACACGGGAAGCAAGGAACTAATTAGAAAATGAATAATTCATTCAAATAACTTAAACACTTGCTTAGTACACAGGCTAAGAGTGCAGGTTGCAGAGTCAAACACATGTGGGTGCAAAACCCAGCTCTGCCAATTGCTTCCAGAGTGACTCTGGGCAGGTCAATAAGTCCTGTTAACCTCTGTTTCCCCAAATGTTGAAGGATAATAAGAGAATTACAACTTCTCAAGAGTTGTCTACATAAGCTCTTTCCTCAACTTCCACCCACTTCTCAACCAGGCGGGGCTTCCCTGGTAGCTCAGTCGGTAAAGAATCTTCCTGGGTTCGATCCCTGGGTCGGGAAGATCCCCTGGAGAAGGGCATGGCAGGCCACTCCAGTCTTCTTGCCTGGAGAATCCACGGACAGAGGAGCCTGGTGGGCTACAGTCCACCGGGTCACGAAGAGCCGGACACACCTTAGTGGCTAAGCCACCACTGAGCCCAGGCAGCTGCCCTCCGCCCTCCCTCCGCGCGGACGCCGTGTTTTCGGGGCTCCTCGGCACCTCGCCACCCCCAGAGCTGGCGGTTCAGTTTACGGGGCCGCCCCACGGGGGCCTTGGACGCCGCTGCCCAGCCCCTCCTTCCTGACTCGGGTTCTTGCCTCAGCTTCGCGGCGTTCACAGCCCGGTTCTTCCTCCTGCCCTCTCAGCCCCTCGCCGGTCCTCCCTGTCCAGCTGGCCCGGCCTGCGGGGTCCTGTCAGCTCTGCCCGGGGCCTCTTCCCTGTCACACTCACCCCCGCGGGGTGGTTTTAAACTCATCCCTGTGGCCTTAAACCCCTAAACCAAGGAATTCAAAGCCTCCGTCTCTGGCTCAGACCGCTCGTCCGAGCTTCGGACTGAAAACCCTCGCGCTCCGCACTTAGGACTCCTCGGCCTCCATCCGCTGAAGCGCCCCCCGATCTCCCTCCGGAACCGAGTCTGCCCTCGGTCGTCCCAGGGGCGCCCTTGCCACCATCCGGTTCCTAAGCCTGGGCCCTGCTGCTCAGGCGGTGCGTTCCCTCGGCCTCTGCGCCTGCAGATGCCCTTAGTCCGGAGCCAGGTAAACCCTCCGCCCTCCCACCCCCGCGCCCACCGTCCTCTCAGCTGCGCAAACACCGGGCCTCCCAACAGCCGCCTTCCTTCTGCCCGCACTTCCTTCCGGGCCATTCTCCACACACCATCTTTTGAAATGTGAGTCAGAGAGTAAGACTCTGCCTGCGATGCAGGAGACCCAGGTTCGATCCCCGGGTCGGGAAGAGCGCCTGGAGGAGGGCATGGCAACCCACTCCAGGGTTCTGGCCTGGAGAACCCCACGGACAGAGGAGCCCGAGGGGCACAGTCCACGCGACCGCAGAGACGGACACAACCGACACAGCCGCGTCACGCTGGGGACGGCGTCAGGGCCTCCCCGCTGCGCTCTGAGCCACGCAGACCCGCCCTCCTCTCACGAGGCCGCTCCTCCCGCCGCCTCCCCGCCGGCCCCCACCCCACCACGGACACGCTCCCCGCCGGCCCCCGCCACGGACACGCTCCCCGCCGGCCCCCGCCACGGACACGCTCCCCGCCGGCCCCCCACCACGGGCAGGCTCCCCACCGGCCCCCGCCACGGACACCCTCCCTGCCAGCCCCCGCCACGGGCACGCTCCCCGCCGGCCCCCGCCACGGACACGCTCCCCGCCGGCCCCCACAATGGGCACGCTGCCCGCCGGCCCCCCACCACGGACACGCTCCCCGCCGGCCCCCGCCACGGACACGCTCCCCGCCGGCCCCCACAATGGGCACGCTGCCCGCCGGCCCCCCACCACGGGCACGCTGCCCGTCCCACCATCTCAGCCGGGGCTCTGACCACTGCCCTCTCTCCTCGGGGACCTGGGGACGCGGTCTCCGGTAGCTACCAGACTGGCCGGCCCTGCCTTCCTCCCCGCGTCGTGGCTCCCCTCGGGGTCGGCTCCTCTTCGTCCTCGAGGGCTCCGTTCACACCTGGCTTTGCCTTGGCCGTCCTCCAAGGCGCACCCCTGTTGGACTCTCAGTACCACCAGGTTTTCAGCGTTCTGATCACCCTACAACATCTAAGTTACTCATTTGTCTACATGTGTATTGTCTGGAGTCCTGTGTGTGTGTGTGCAGTCAGTCGTCTCCGATTCTTTGCGGACCCATAGCCTGTAGCCCGCCAGACTCCTCTGTCCACGGGATTTTTCAGACAGGCATACCGGAGTGGGTTGCCATGCGCTCCTCCAGGGGATCTTCCTGACCCAGGGATCGAACCTGCGTCTCTTGTGTCCTCTGCACTGACAGGCAGATTCTTTACCACTGAGCCACCTGGGAGGACTGAGACCAGACTACAAGCTCTGTGAGGACAAGGACATCGCCTCCATTTTCTCCACAAAACCTAACACGGTACCTGTCACACAGACACGAGTACCTCGTAGAGTAATAAGGGTTAAGTAAGCTAGCACAGGTAAAGTGCTTCAGAAGAGTGCCCGGTCCAGAGTAAGATCTTAATGATCATTACCCTGTAGTAGGAGGAGGATGAGGAGTAGTAATAGTAGCAGCAGCAATAGGATAGCAAGTTCATTAAGGGAATTAAGCAGCTCGGTGACACGTACCTAATGTGCCTGCAAATCTCTGAGCCTCAAAGCCTGTGGATTTTCTTTGACTTCTCCCTCTCCTTCTCTTCTTCCCTCATTCACCCACATCCTGTCAGTATCTCTTTGCCTCTTTCTCTGAGTCACTCATCCTCTCCAGCTCTGTGCTCACTGTGGTCCTCCGGGTCTTCATGATTAGATTAACTGAGTGGGCGCCGTAAGGGAGGATGTCCCCGTCCTTCCCCCGGGACTCGGGCTGTTTATCTCCTTGAAGCGCCCTTCCCATCACGTCGCTTGTCTGATTAAGGAAGCACTGTCGCTCCACAGTGCTCAACAGAGCTCTTGGCACACAGGGCAAGGACTGCCGGAAGATGAGCCCCACTGGGATAGCTGCAGCCTCACCCTGCTGTCTGTCAGGCTGGGTCTCCTTTCCATCCCCGACACAACACACCCTGAGAGTGCGTGCTGCTCTCGCCCGGGACGCTCCGTCCCCTCCTCTCCATTCGGTCATGGTCATGTTTCTCAGGGTCCCAGCTTAAAAGCATTTTCCATCATGACTACATCTTCCATTCATTCAGAGTTCCAAAGATTTCTAGCAACTTGTATTTGTAAAACATTTCTCTCAACTAGACACACATAGCTCCTGCTAAAACAAGTTTGGGAAAACACTTTTGTATTCAGTAATGGCTTTGTGTGTTTGTACAACTTCGAGCCCTCCCTGCTCCTCCCAAGGGTACACACTGAGACCTCATGCCTGGCCTGGCCTACATTTCCCTGACACTAGCACCTGGCAGAGAACTGCAGACGCGGAGATGCAGACAGTCGAGGGGAGCCGACGCTGTCCCGGGGCACCGCGGTGCTGAGCGTCAGCCCCGCGCGCGGCAGGCAGGTCATTCAGGCATCACAGCAGTGCCATGAAGTGAGTGTAAGGCACCTCTCCTGGATAATTTAAATAAGTGAAGGTTCACAGAGGTTGTGTTCCTTGCCCAAAGTTACACAGAAGGTTAATAGGAAATCTGACACTGAAGCCATGGGCTTTCTTTTTCTTTGGCCTGTATATGGCCATGACGTTAGACCCCACCCTGAGACACACACAGAAGAGTCCGTGGTGTCAGTGAGACCAGAGATGTAACCACGCCTGTTCCCTGGAGGTGGGAGCACTCAGTCCAGCAGCACGCTCCAGGGCTCAGGATCAGTGCGACCCCGTGGGCCGGAGCCCTCCAGCCTCCCCTCGCCATGGGATTCTCCAGGCGAGAATACCGGAGTGGGTAGCCATGCCCTCCCTCCTCCAGGGGATCTTCCCAACCTGGGGATCAAACGCATGTCTCTTCCATCTAGCTGCATTGGCAGGCAGATTCTTTACCACTAGCGCCCCTGGGAAGCCCGTGATTGGGGCTCACCCCGTCCTAATTCACCCACCACGGGACACAGGCCATCCCCGCGCCTCCACAGTCATCCTGACCAACCAGCTCTCAATGCAAGTCTGCGCCCTGGATTGGGTCTGTTACCTGCACAGGAAGAGTTGTGTACTCACTCACCCAGGCACTGGTCCCCCTCACTTTCTTCTGAAAGAGAACCCATCCCTCTTTCCCAGGGATCATTTCAGCTCGTCACCATGAGCTCTGGAAGATGTCTGTTTAGAGAGCCTGCCTGAGTATTTGCTTTTTTCAGAAAGGAGTATGGCAACAATTATCAGCTGTAATTGGTATGGCCTTACAAAATCCACACTGGGCTTCCCAGGGACAAGGCAGTGTCAAGTCAAACCGGGATTATGTTGACATATGCAAAGAGGTGGATGCAGGGAGCTTGTGCTTATGCACGAATCCGGGGTCCTGAGTCGTGCTGAGGTTAACAAGTGCGCAGAAGCTGTCTAACCACAAATTGTGAGCACTCACTGCCTTCCTGGAACCACACGAGGCACCGTGAAAGACAGCAAGAAGGAGCACCATCGCCCCCCGTGTTGAGCTTCATGTACTTCCCGTCACTCACTACTCCTCTGGCTCAAGATCTTATAGACGAAAGCAAGGTGAGGCTAAGCAGGGTATCCAGCTGTCTTATTCTGTCTAGGACAGCAAAGCTGTTTTTCCAGGATGGGGGTAACTGTGTGCTACCAACTCCATTGCCAAAGCTCCGCACCTTCCTCCGAAGAGCTGGTGCTGTCAGTGTGAGCTGAATTAAACATGGATACATATAAAGCACATCTTTATTGCAGTACCAACTTGCTGAGTGACTGACAGAAAAGCTGTTAATATCTCTTCTTTGCAATTTTTGCAACCAAATGTGCGTTCTATGACTGGAGAACCTCATGTTCAGTTCACATCACTGTGCTGGCTACTAGGCTAGTGTCTCAGCTCCGTATTCACCTTCCCATACTCCACGGGGCTGGGACTCTGCACATCACAGCTTTTCCGTTTCCAAGCAGCTCCCGGGTTCTGATAGTGGAATGTTCTAGGGGGAGAACCAAAGGCAGGAGAAGAGGGACTTGCTCCTTTTATCTGTGGGAGCTGATTCTGGTTTCTGGAAGCATTTCCATACCCCAGCCTCACACATCCACTGGAGGGCGCCCCCTTCTCAGAGGTCTGAGTCTCAGCTCTATGGGGCGGGGGGAGGGGGGGTGAGGGGGCGGGGGGGGCGCGGGGAGGCAGGGCGGGGGGTGGATGGGCACTGGGCGGTGGGGGGCACTTCTAAATGCCTGGAGCCAAGCCTAAGGGGATAACACCCTCTTCTCAGAGGTCTGAGTCTCAGCTCCACGTGGGTGGGCGCTGGGGGGAGGGCACCTCTAAACGCCTGGAGCCCAGCCCAAGGGGATAACACCCCCTTCTCAGAGGGCTCCAGCCCAGCCTCCTCCAAACATCTAGATTCCAAGCACCCCCAATTCCTGTCCTCTGCTCGCCCAACCAGAGGGGCACAAGCTGTTTCCTCGAGTTACTGGTTACCATCGCCAGTGACACCTCTAGAAAGGAACATTTTTCCTTTTCAATCCTTCATATTAAATTCTCTCCGCTAAAATGACTGGTATGTGTTTTGTTCCCCGACTAGATCCTGAACTGATACAATTTCAGTTGACCCATGAACCACGTGGGGGTTAGAGGGTTAGGGGACCAACCCTCCACACGGTGGGAAAATCCAGGCGTAACTCTAGAATTGGCCCTCTGTCCACATCCACGGTTCCTCTGTACTCACGGTTCTCTGAATCTGTGCTTCTCCTCCACAGACGCATGCGTAGGTCTGTTTGCAGTATTTATAATTGAAAACAAAAAACCCACATATATATGCATCCTCAAAGTTCACATCCACGTAGATCAAGGGTCAAATGTATATCCCCTAGAAATGAGTTATATGTAAGTAGATCCAGGCTCTTTTCATAGCTGGTACTCTTCCCTTTGGGCTTCCTGGGTGGCTCAGAGGTAAAGAATCCGCCGGCCATTGGAGACATGGCTTCAATCCCCATGTCGGGAAAATCCCCTGGAGAAGGAAATGACAACCCACTCCAGTATTCTTGCCTGGAGAATCCTATGGACAGAGGAGCCTGGCGGGCTACAGTCCGTGGGGTCGAGAAGAGTCGGACAGGACAGAGCGACTGAACAACTCTTCCTGTTACTGGGAGGTGCCCCTGCTTCCCTGTGATGCTCTCCCCGCCTTTCCTGTGCACAATTACACAGAGAAGCTACCTGAGAGATGCTTGCCAACTCCTCTAAGACAAAGACAACATGCTTTCACTAAAAGCTTAAACTCTAACGCTGCACCCTATACCTCCCGTTCATACAACCTTACCGAGCATTTGCTGCACATAAAGACTCACACTCAGATGAAAGCCACATGGTTCCTGACTTCAAGGAACTCACAATCTAGAAAGTTCCTCAAATTCTTCTCTCAGTATAGACAAAACCAAAGATCACAGATCCAGTTTCAGCCCAGACTCCATTGACATCAGCCAGCCGAGTGACTCCCGAGGAGCCAGGACCATCTCTTGAGCCGCAAAGATCTCTAGCCTCCTGTTACTTACCAAGCACTCTCCGTAGGCAGAGCACTTAAACTTGGCCAGTGATAATCACACGATGCTTCGCCTTCTTAGGGTTCACAGGACAAAACTTTTTAGATGACAGCTAGAACACCTCCAAGCAACCCTGGGTATTTTCCCTAACGTCAGCTTCAATTCTTTCTTTCTCCCCTGGATAATCTGCCACGCCCTACTTCACTCTAAGTGAAATTCCTATGCTATATGCCTTAAAATTACACATATTTATATTTACATATGCATATACATATGTATGTAAACATGCATAAATATATAAGGATTTTTTTTGTCCTCCTCCTCCCAATTCCATCCCTCTGCCTGGGAACACAGTTCCAGATGGAATGGATTTTCATTTTTTTTGTGGCCAGGTCCAAATAAAATGACTTTCTATTCTACACAATAAGAGCTAGGCACCTTGCTTGTTTTAAACCAAATAAATAGAAGATTTAGAATGTGAAAAATAATAATAATACTGTATAAGGAGTAAGGAAATGTGAGGACTTTATATTCTAAATAGAATTCTTTAAGTAGAAAAAAATCCACGGCTATTTTTTCAGCCAGTTTTGTTCTCTTATCGCCCTTCTCTGGATAAGACACAGCTGAATTCCTCTAGGCAGCAAAATCATTGCTTGTGTGATTTGGCCGTGAGTCAGTTTGAGATCAGCTCAAAGTCTTAATACATTTTCAGGTGTTTCCTTGGTGTCCGTACCATTTAACCCGCAGACTAACGCTGAACCAGCAATGCTTCAGGCAGCTTTCCCAGCTTCACCATTGGGCTGTGCATAATGAAAAGGCCAGCAGGCTGCTTTTGTCGTCTCTGTTGCACTCCCGGAGGTTCGAAGGGAGTAGGAAGAGCTGGGCGTGTTAATACCCTTCTCTTGGCACGCACATCATCATCATAATTGGCCCCATTTATAGCTTTCCTATTATGGGAAAGCTAGGTGCTTCACATACACTAATTTCTAATGATCCCAACAAACCTGCAAAGTAAGAATTAACACTGCTCTCTACATTTATAATAAGAGGAACTTGAGAGTTATAAACATTAAGTAGTTTGTCAAGGGCATTCAATTTATAACTGAGACAGATAGTGTTCAGGCCAGATATATTTGCCTCTCTGGCCTAAACTGGTCTATTTTATTAACCGAATCTCACTGACTTTATCACTGAACTGTGCAAGCCCAGCAACAAGAGTTAGTGGTGACTGACTACGTGTAATTAATTTTTCGTTGTCCTCTTAGAGAAGGACTGTTATAAGATAGCACAAAACTCTAGGGTGCTTGCCACTTATATACACTGTCTATAATTAGAGCTGCAAGAGTTTATTTCTAGGCTTAAAATGAGCACTGTGCCCCTAGGCTCATTTTGAAAGTCGTCACAGAGTAATTTGGGAGGAAATATAGTTGGATGGGCAGATAAAAGCATGTGCCTACCACAACCTTCTACATACAGATTTGAGTGAGTCAATTACAAGGCCAGAAACGGGTCCCATCAAAATGATAGATACCCTGACACAGAGGATAATAACCAGCTGTAAGACTCCATTTTGTTACCTGAGACAGAAGCAGGCAAAGTCCTGCTGAGGGCAGCTATGGAATTTAGAGAATTTCAAGGGCCCCCCAGAAGTCATCTAGTATTTCTGGTTCACTGGCCACAGACGGTTTTTATTAGCTGCTTCAGCAGCTTCTCAGACAATGTGGAGTGTCCTAAAGTTTTTGAAATTCCAAAATAATTTATATCAACACTTTTAAATTTTTAAATGTTTACACTTATCCTTTAAAAAAGATTAAATGGAAAAGCTGGATTCCTCCTTACTAGACTTGCTCCTATTGTACATGGGGCAATACAGTAGGGGATACAATACAATACAATATGGGTCCCATACGTTCCAGAACTCCCATCTTCTGCACTTCTCAGGTACAGTACTAAGTTAAGGATACTGAATGTGACGTGGAGAAATTTTGCTTATTCATCAACTTATATTTGCTCTTTGATACAGTCATGTTCAAAGCCAATTAGTTCTTTGTAGACATTTAAAACATTTGAGTGGCAAGAAAAAGTCTTCCTGTTTGAAAGGAAGACTTGTACCATCCTGTACCATACACTTGTACCATCCTGAAAATCTGTTTGTTTTTGACACCTGTTGAGAGGCCGGTGCTTTTCCCCTCAGCTTCATTCAGACATGGACCGGGGAGATGGCTCCATCAAGTACATCCTCTCGGGAGAAGGCGCAGGCGTTGTGTTTACCATCGATGACACCACTGGAGACATCCACGCCATTCAGAGGCTTGACCGGGAGGAAAGGGCCCAGTACACTCTCAGGGCTCAGGCCCTGGACAGGCGCACGGGCAGGCCAATGGAGCCAGAGTCCGAGTTCATCATCAAAATCCAAGATATCAATGACAACGAGCCCAAGTTCCTGGACGGGCCTTATGTCGCCACCGTGCCAGAGATGTCACCAGTGGGTAAGGCGGGGCGCACCATGCGGGAAATGTCGCCAGTGGGTAAGGCGGGGATGCACCATTCCTCACAGACAGCGGTCCCCCCCTAGAAGGCCCTCCTGCCTCAACATGGAGGAGAGAAAGTGCAGAACAGTCCACACAACTGCACCGAGCTACTCAGACGTGAGATCAGCCACAGTACAGACAGTAGTGATACGAAGCCTAGTCCTGTTACTCAGCTCTGGGTCTTCCTTCATCTGTTTTTATTTACGTATTTATCTGACTGCACCAGCTCTTAGTTGTGGCACATGGGATCTGGGATCTTCAATCTTTAGTGCACCACGTGAGATCTTTAAATGCAGCATGTGAGATCTAGTTCCCCAACCAGGGGCTGAACCTGGGTCCTCTGCACTGGAAGCATGGAGTCTTAGCCACTGAACTACCAGGGAAATCCCCAGTTCTGGTTCTTAAAAAGCAAAACAAAATATAGATGGTAGATAGATAGGCAGATATTTGATTCATAAGGGAGAAGCATTTTGGTATTACCAAAAGAGGAATGAAGAGTCCAAAGCCTGTTTGTCCTCACAAGTTATTAAGAATTTAAGACACCAATAACTCCCATCCCCGCTAAAGAGGTACTTGTGTACTAAGCAGTTATAGAAGCCTGACCTAGAAACAGGCCCTCTCAAGGAAGCAGACACAACACCTGCAAATGCTTTAACACTGCCGTTCAGGCTTGCCTCCAGTCTTGAGCAACTCAACTTGAACAGGTGTCCACCACCTCTCTCTCTCAGGGACTTCTGTGATCCAGGTGACAGCCACCGACGCTGATGACCCGACCTACGGCAACAGTGCCCGCGTGGTATACAGCGTCCTGCAGGGCCAGCCGTATTTCTCCGTGGACTCCAAAACAGGTATGTGATGGGACAGTTGAGTCAGAGGTATTTGTTTCGTTCTCTCATAATTTGTAACTGCGACTTAGGACAGACCCAACTCTCCTTTTCAAGAACTCTCCAGACGGCGCACTCGCTAGGAAGATGGTTATACGCGCGGGGTGAAGAGAGCAAGCTAGCGCCGCGCGGTGGGTAAGGGCAGCGTGGTGCAGACAGTGCGTTGGGCCGCTCTCGAGGCCCGCAGAACTGCCTCCACAGAAGGGCCTCCTCACCAGCCTTCAAAAACCAAAAATAATAACAATAATCCTATGGTTGCATTCATTCCCCAGGAGTGAGGTCTTTCATAACTTCAGGAAGATCTAAGAAGACTGGCATATTAACCCGGGCTCACTATAGAACCAGCATAATTGATTTTGAAACTAGAACGCCTTAGGCAAGTCATCCAGTCCACCGCCACTCACTCAGTGGGTACGGGAATCGTGAATGGAGACCTCACACAGTGCCCCTGGCTGTAGATGTGTCCCCTGACATGCAGTCCAGCCTTCTTCCCGCCAGTCCACCCCGTCCTAAGCAGAGAGCAAAGGCAGAATGAGTGGAGCACAGAGCATTGATGTGGGCCCCGAGAAGGGAGGCTCAGTGGGACGCTCCAGCAGGAGGACCACGCAGAGGACTGGGCGGGCGAGGGCCCCGCCCAGAAAAGGACAAGTCAACAGCCAACAAGTCAGTTTGCTTTGGATGTTCTGTTTTGTTTTCAGTTTTACTCAAGAACTTTGACAACAGAATGTATAGTTTGTCTATGAAGAATTCCCTTTAGCCATTTTGAATTGGGCAGAGGAACTCAGATATGATTGTTATTAATATATTAATAATATATTATTCCATACTGTCATCTTGCACTTGTGCCAGACTTTCTCCCTTTTAAAATACATTCATAGATCTCAGCATATTTGAGTGTCCCAGTAGTCTTGTAAACTTGTGAAATATATGGAAGCATTATTCATCTTACATGTGGGAAAATTAACATATGGACCTAAGAGTAATTAACAAAAAACCTGAGTAAAGAAACTTACAGCCACAGAAACAAAGTCAATGCCAAACACTCAAAGTCATCTCTTTACATGAAATAGAAAAAACACATTCTATTAGCAACCTGATATAATTTTTTCCAGAAGTCCTCAGGGGAACCAAGCATTCAGAAAATTATGTCATAAAAGTAGAAAGTAAAAGAGTATAAATTAGCAGGAGGAAATAAAAAAATGTTCCAGTTAGGGATTTCTATAAAATAGCAATTTTAACCATTCTACAAATGGAGGGAGGGACCATGAGGGGGGTGCCCACAGGGAGGAAAAATACAGACAGGAAGAGGGTAATATGTCCTTTACATCATTAAGAGGAAACTTACATTATTTTGACAGCTCCCAGGGGGGCAGCTATAGTGTTAAGGTCAAAAATACATGAGAAGACAGTTACTGCCATGCCCATGGGGCATTTATAAAAAGAAAACACTGCATGTTTCACTTTAGACTGCTGCTACTGTGACGCGACATATACATGATAGGAGTAAAGCGAAGACAGGTTTGTGGTTCCAGTCTCTCCCCTCGGCGTGCAGAAGGTCTGCTGGGCCGGGGGTCACACCGTAAACGCGCAGTAAACGCGCCTTCAATCCTTGTCTAGAGAGTACAGAAGTCAGCTTCTCTAAGTGGAAGCGTGAAAAGGAGGATCACACATGCCCACACATCCTTGGCAGGATCGAAACAACACATTTCACAGGGTTCTGACTTAGAGCCCTCTCTCTAAACGGAAGCACATTATCACACCCTGACGTTACACACCGTCTGGGCAAGTTCATCTCGTATGGATGTTAACAATAAACATCTCAGAGCATCGTGTATGTCTTAACTCACAGAATGCAGTGAAGCACAGAGGTAGGCAGAACCTAGCAAAACAGATTGAACACACAACAAAAAGAGGAGCAAATCTGAATTCCACCCCTGCTTCCAGGCACTGGGGAGGCAGGAGGAAGCAGACTGGGAATGAGTTGCCAGGACAAGAGTCCCTCACACGAGGAGGGCTCTAGCGACTGGAGAGAGAGCTAAAGGAGAAGGATCTAAAATCGCAGACTTGCGGACTTTGAGGCTTTGTTTCCCACTTGCAGCCCAGTTTTGTTTGGTGAGACAGAGCAGCCCTGGAGTCGCTGCAGACCATCAGGTCCCAGGTCTGTTAGAGGGCCACCGCTGCCACCTCCTGGCCTTTCTCGGGAGTGCGCCGCCGGAACCAGCCCGCCAAGCCCGACCCCACGGAGAGGGGTCTGTGTGGGCTCTGGGAGTTGGTGATGGACAGGAGGCCTGGCGTGCTGTGGTCCATGGGGTCGCGAAGAGTCAGACACGACTGAGCGACTGAACTGAGCTGAACTGAGCCCTTCCGGCTGAAACAGTCTTTACTCGTTCACCCTTTGTTTACACACAGCATTTTATTTTTTTAAAAAGCTGGGGATTCCCTGATGGCTCCGTGGTAAAGAATATGCCTGCAATGCAGGAGGCGTGGGTTCGATTCCTTAGTCGGGAAGATCCCTTGGAGAGGGAAATGGCAACCCGCTCCAGTATCCTTGCCTGGGGAATCCCATGGACACAGGAAACTGGCGGGGTACAGACCATGGGGTCACAGAAGGTTGGACACGACTGAGCTGAAACGACATTCTGACCTCAAGTGTAATAAAACAGGTGCCTTGCATCTCTGACAAGGCACAGGGAGAAGACTAGAATCCAGTCTTTAAAATGGAACCAGTGGTTCTGCTTCTACAAACAGAGATGGTTTCTGTCCTGCAGGGGTCATCAGGACCGCACTCATGAACATGGACCGAGAAGCCAAAGAGAACTACGAGGTGATCGTCCAAGCCAAGGACATGGGGGGGCAGCTCGGAGGACTAGCGGGGACCACGACTGTCAACATCACCCTCTCAGATGTCAACGATAACCCGCCCCGCTTCCCCCAGAGTGAGTACCCAACCGGCGAGAGTGTTGTGACGGGGGCGAGAGAGAGGCCGGTCTGAGTCCCTCTTTGAGTTCAATTATTCCCGGGCTCCTCTCTGACATTTATCATGCAGTTCTCACATCACCATTTCCCTCCTAAATCCAGCTTCTCAGAGCACTAAACCAGTGTGTCTCTACTTGTCACTATCACCTCCCTCCGGAGCCCTTTAGACCCTTTTTTTCCTTGAGTGCCATGCCCTGACCGCTCCCCTCATACAATTAAATATTAAGCAAGAGGATTTTGTTGGGTAGGGATGAACTTTATAGAGCCACAAACCACTGTCATATCTAAGCTTTTTTTCACCTCTCTCCAACAAGAATCGATTTTTTGAGGATGCATGCAGGGAGAGTCAGCCAGAGCTGGAGGTGAGCACAGTGACCCCTCGACCCACAGCAGGCACTGAGCGCTGCTTAGTCAGGGCCCTGGGCACGAGAGGCACAAGAGTCTCGAAGCGAAGTGCCTGCCCTTGTGAGGCTGAAATCCCACTTGGGAGTACATACACTGGTATTCATCAAAATGTAAGTGGGATGCCACCTGGTCAGTGCAGAATGACGCCTTCACAATAAACCAAGATGAGTAAAGACTTAATAAAAGGATGAGAGTTCAACCAGGTATTGAAGAATATAACAGAGTCAAACAGGAAAAAAAGAAAACATTCCTGAAGGGAGAAGCTGTTCATTCAATTTAAAAAATTTTGTTTTGAGCAACATTCTAGTATGGGATATAAAGTCCTAGAAATAAAGCTGCAAATGTAATTTTATGTTCAAAGATCCCGAAAATGAATACCTGCTCTTTTATTGATTCAAATGTTCCATGTCTAATGGAAGTCACTGCAAAGTTTTTGAGCAAGTGAGAGACATAAAGAAAGGCTACTTTGATAGCCATGCAGAGCACTGCCTGGCAGGAATGGACACTAGAAGCAGGTAGGAGGCTTTTAGAATGGTCCAGATTTGAACTGATAAGAACGTAAGGAAACAGCGGAAGAAGTGGAATGGGACAAATAAGAAAACTTGGATTTCTACCTCTGACTTCTTGGCTAAGGGGAGGTGGAGTCAAATATAACAATGATGTTCTAGGTCTGGACAACAGGGAAAAAGATTGTCCTAATGGGAGCAACAGAGGATACCTAGCGGAACTAGTGGCAAGCAAAGAGGAAGACAAATTCTGCCTTGAACATGAAGTGACAGCAGGACAATCAGGCTGAATTAAGGAAGGTGGGATATAGAGCTATGACTGTGGGATGGAGACCGGGAATGAAGATGTGAATTTGAGAAGCAGATTCTAAAAGGGAGCAACTGGAGAAGTGAGAGCGGCAGACTCAATTCTGGGTGAAAGACTCAACCAGGGAAATCAGGATCAACAACAGCTAAACTAAAACAGGGCCAGACCAGACCATCTGCTGAAAGCCTACACTGTGGGCAAACCATTTATTTTATCTGTGTAAATACGGGAATAAAATTCAAATATTTGCATACAACTGGTATCCATAAAGTCCCCATGAGATTTTGTGAAACCAAAAGACAAGATACCAGACGAGTGTTTTATAAGTGATATGAACAAGGAGATTACTAAGCTGATGGGTTCTGCAGTTCAGAAGACTAGAGCATCATGAAACAGTTTATGAAAGGCCACATGGATTGGCTTCTTGAGTGACCCATCTGCTGACCCATCTTTACTATTTCATGAATGGCTCACAGATCTGTCACTAGACTACAGATTCTTGAACATCCCTGAGCTACCCCCCTGGCTTTGTAATCTGACACTGGACAGTATCTCTGAGAAGGCAGAATGAGAAGAAGAGCGAAGTTATTACACAGTTCATATAGATTTGGACCTATTGTAGGAAAGTTATATTGAATCCTGCTTTCCTTCACAAATATTTTCATAACCGATTAGGGATTGTTGACACAGTGACACGCCTTCTATTTTATACTGAACAAGCTCAGTTACCTTTAATTTAACCAAATATAATGGAGTATCAAGACCTCAGGCTATTTATTTCTAATATAATGCATTATGTATAGAAATTGTATGGACAAGATGTTTGTTTTGACACAGAACACCTAACTTTCCTGGAGAAAATTGTTTTTCCCAAACATGTTCTGCAGTAGCAAAGTCTGCTCCATCAACAACTTTGGAAGAGAATGCAAAGAGATCATGAAATCCAAGCGCCTGCAGTTTAGCGCAGACATTAGCCATCTCCTGGCTCACGTCGGCAAAGAACAGGCATCGTTTCTCCTCCCGCGCAAGGGAGGCTGCTGAGCGCGGGCTGGGTGCCGTCAGCCCCCAGGTCATTGTGAGAATGATGCCCTCACCCCCTGACTTCCCAGGGTCACACCCCACAGCCTGCAATGCGTACGAGAACCAGAGGCACCGCGGACGTATCGAAAATGTGGTTGTTTGATTAAGACTTTAGTCATCCACACTGACCGACAGAAGAGTGAGGAGCATCACAGAGCTGAGCCCCAGAGGAGGCAAGTTAACGAAAACGCTACTCCGCGGAGATGAACATGAACTGAACGAGTGGATTCAGGGTATCAAGTGGAAAAGGCTCTGAGCTTCCCACACAGGTGAGACTCCTGAGGGTATTCTCTCCCCAAAAAGAGAACGAAGAGCATTGAGATGTGTCCCTGAAGAAGCCGCCAGGGGGCAGGCCCCAGTGCAGACACCCTGATGGACGGACAGCGCGGAAGCCGGCAGAGCCGGGCTCTGGGGCCGGGCCTATTCTGCAGGCGCTGGTCAGCTCCGAACGTGGGCAGCTGGTCACAGACGGGTGCTCAGCGTGCTGGCCCGGCCACAGGAAAATGTGTGCGTCTGAAACACAAACAGAATAAACGTGCACTTTGTGACCACAACAGCATTAACACTGGGGAACCAGTGCTTCAGGAAGGACTGAAAGACTGGAGAGCAAGGTACCGCCTACCACCCTGGAAGTGCATGCGCTGAGGTAAGCAGTATTTTTGCTTTTGTCCTGTCCTACTGCTAGGATTATGATCGACGTATTTTGGCCCCTCCTCATCTGACATCCATGCAGGCTATGACCCAGTAACGTCTGCTTAGTCCTTTGGATCTCAGTTTTTTCATTGGTAAAACTCAAGTTTTAACTTTGGATGATGAAAAAGATGTTTTGCACAGTGTGGCGGATGTGATGTGATACAGAGGAGCTGTTTTCTTGTGTAGTGACAGGTTACAAAAACTGCATGTTCTGACTTCTTCACAGAACACTACCAGATGAGCGTGTTGGAATCAGCTCCGGTTAGCTCGACTGTGGGGAGGGTGTTTGCCAAGGACTTGGACGAAGGAATCAACGCGGAGATGAAGTACACGATCGTGGATGGGGACGGGGCAGACGCGTTCGACATCAACACGGATCCCAACTTCCAAGTGGGCATCATAACCGTGAAGAAGGTAACCGAGCTCCTTCTTCCAAGTCATTTCAGGGGAGCCCTTGAGCGTGTATGAAATATTAGTAAGAACTGTTATATTGTTAATAGTATTGCTTTAAATCCTCTGATAAACACTTTCCTATCATTAAGAAAAAAAAAAACATCTTGGACTTTCCTGGCAGTCCAGCGGTTAAGACTCCAACTTACAAGGCAAGGGCGTGTGCCAGCTTAGTTTTTCAGTCGTGTCCAACTCTTGGCGACCCCACGGACTGTAGCCCGCCAGGCTCCTCTGTCCATGGGATTAGCCCAGCCAAGAATACTTGCCCGGGTTGCCATTTCCTTTCTCCAGGGGATCGTCCCAATTCAGGGATCTATCTACCCGCATCTCCTGTGTCTCCTGCATTGGCAGGCGGGTTCTTTAGCACTGGCGCCACCTAGGAAGCCCCAGGGCAAGGCGTGCGGGTTCAATCCCTGTTCAGGGACCTAAGAGCCTGTGTGCCTCACATCAAGGCCAAAAACTCAGACAAAACAACAACAAAGAAAACCCTTTACTCCTTTTGTTCACATGTAAACACTGGCCATGTCATCGTTTTACAGGAAGGGTACCAAGTCATGATAAAAATATAAACATGTCACTTCTCCTAGCTCACTACTTCAGTTCAGTTCAGTCGCTCAGTTGTCTCTGGCTCTTTGTGACCCCATGGACTGCAGCACGCCAGGCCTCCCTGTCCATCATCAACTCCAGGAGTTTACTCAAACTCATGTCATCGAGTCAGTGATGTCATCCAACCTATCTCATCCTCTGTCATCCCCTTCTCCTCCTGCCCTCAATCTTTCCCAGCATCAGGGTCTTTTCAAATGAGTCAGTTTTTCATCAGATGGCCAAAATATTGGAGTTTCAGCTTCAGTGTCAGTCCTTCCAGTGAATATTCAGGACTGATTTCCTTTAAGATGGACTGGTTGGACCTCCTTGCAGCCCAAGGGACTCTCAAGTATTCTCCAACACCACAGTTCAAAAGCATCAATTCTTCAGCGCTCAGCTTTCTTTTGGTCCATAGCTTTGACTAGACAGACCTTTGTTGGCAAAGTAATGTCTCTGCTTTTTAATATGCTGTCTAGGTTGGTCATAGCTTTTCTTCCCAGGAGCAAGCATCTTTCATGGCTGCAGTCACCATCTGCAGTAATTTTGGAGCCCAAGACAAAATGTGGTCCACTGGAAAAGGGAATGGCAAACCACTTCAGTATTTCTGCCTTGAGAACCCCATGAACAGCATGAAAAAGCTCACTACTTAGCCACTTAAAAAAAAAAAAAAAACTGTCATAGCTTAATTCCCTCATAATATTAATGACTTAACCAATATCTGCATTTGAATAACCTCATTTTTACCACAGTATACTATAAATAACAATAAAGCAAGCTATCCTATCATTATTAATCAATAAATAACAGGCAGGGATTTTTAAATTGCTACTTAAAGACTCACGGATGCTAATTAGACTTGGAAAGGCTTTATCAAACATAGCTGCTGAGGGATGTCACCACTTGAAACTCTCTGCTTCATAGTAAGTTAATACGTTTCCTAAATGTAAGCTATCAATTCTGTGGCATAAAGCACATATGTATATACTCAGCTGAAAGACAGAACCTAATAAAATTGAAGTTTTAACATCCTAATAAATATATCTGATAAATTAATTCAAAAAAGTATTGGTTTAATCTTCCTTTTCTTCTATTTCAAATACACTTTAAAATTCAAGATATCTTAAATTATTTCTTCAATAAACATTTGTTGAGTGCCTACCTATGTGCCAGGCACTGCATTTAATGTAGAAAGTAAATAAAATGACCAAAAGCCTCTGCCTTCTTGAAATTTACATTCTATAAGGGGAAGAAGACTATCAAAATATCAAAAGTAAGTCAATAAGGTAGTGAATTAGAAAGTAGCAACTTCTGTGCAGAAGGGAGTGAGATCAGAAGAGCCAGCATGACTTCAGATTTAACTTCATGCTTGGGGCTGGCCTCACACAGAAGTGACGTTTACGCAAAGATTTAAAGTGGGCAGAGTCGGGGTATCGCTGGTTGTCCAGTGGCTGAGATTCTGTGTTCCCAATGTAGAGATCCCTGGTCAGGGAACTAGATCCCACATACTGCAACCAAAGGTCCCGTAGGCCACAACCAGGACCAGGTGCAGCCAAATGACTAAATATATTAAAAAAGAAGAAGAAGAAGAAGCAGGCAGAGTTACAGCGTGGAGCTGGGCAGACTGACGATGCACAACCCGAGGAGCCCCGTGAATGACTCAGTGAGAACCACACACGGGAGCCCTGCGCACAGGGGAACGGGTGTGTAAAGAGTTCCGGACAAAGAGACAGTCAGAGCACGACCCTGAGGTGGACTCTGCCTGGCGTGTCTCGAGAACGGAAGGTGCTTTCTAAGGTCCGAGAGGGACACTAGGAGGAGATGCGGCCAGAAAAGGAGCAAGGCGGCCGGACGGTGTTAGGGCCGTGTGTGCAGATGGCAGGACACTGGGTGTTTATCTGACTGAAGTGCAGAACTGAAGGATTTTAACAGATGTGTGACATCACTGGACTTCTACTATGAAATGATTACTGTGTAATCTGTGTTGGGAAAAGACCATAAGGGGGCAAGAATGGAAATGGGGACACCAGCTGGGATGCTATTGTGATAATCCAGGTAAGAGAGGATGACGCCTTGGTCTAGGGTATTGGGAATGGAGGCAGTGAGAAGCGGTCAGAATCTGAATATATTCTGAAAGTAGGACTAACAGTCCTCCTCGTTTTCTTTCACATCCTCAGTCAATCTGTTAGGAAGAAAAAGAGGAGTCAGTTGAGCAACAAAAAGAATAGAGCTGGCACTAAGTGAGATGGGGAAATACTGGGATTCAGTGCTGGGCATGTTGCATTTGCAATGTCCATTAGACACCTAAGTGGAGATATACAGTCGCTGTTTGTTATAGGAGTCTGGAATTTGGAGAAGAGTTCTGAGTGAGAAATATTAAGAGTCATAAATGGTACTTAAAGCAAGTAAAAAAATAATAATATGCCAAGGGGTTGAGCGTCTCTAGAGAAGACAGCAGTGAAGTAAGCCCTGTGGCGCCCCTTGGTGAGGTCAGGGAGCGCAAAGACAAGCAAGGAGGCTGAGGCGGAGAGACCGGGCAAGCAGAGGGAGATCAGGAGACTGTGCTGTCCTGGGCGGCAGGGAGACACTTTCCAGGAGAACAGTGACTGCCTGTGATAGAGGCTGCTAAAGGACACAGAAGAACACTGAAAATCAGTCACAGACTTTAGGAACCTGGAGACCATTGATGACCCTGACAAAACCAATGAAGTCATAACAGGCTGTGGCATGAATTAATGTATTTAATAATAACCTTATTCTATACTGTTCCATAGAGCTGAGTTAACGCTGTTTTAGAAGGAAAGAAGGGAAGAGTTCACATGTTTGTCCTGTATTTACTGAAAGCGCAATCAAGTACAGCAAAAGAACAGATACATCCAGCATTCCTCCAACCAGAAATCTTTGTAACGGGCACACAATGACCTCAAAACTGTGCAAAATGCTGACATTAATTTTGGTATCATCATATAAATTTGGATGTAATTTAAATATTGCAGTTTATTTTATTCATATTCTTTGAGGATTAATAAAAAAATTATAAAAGGTCATTAGAAATAATAATACAAAGTCATCATATAAGATTAAGAACGCTCCCCTATTATGTCAGTCAGTTCAGTTGCTCAGGCGTGTCTGGCTCTTTGCGACCCCATGGACTGCAGCACGCCAGACCTCCCTGTCCTTTACCGTCTCCTGGAGCTTGCTCAAACTCATGTCCATTGAGTCAGTGATGCCATCCAACCATCTCATCCTCTGTTGTCCCCTTCTCCTCCTGCCCTCAATCTTTCCCAGCATCAGGGTCTTTTCAAATGAGTCAGTTCTTCGCATCAGGTGGCCAAAGTGTTGGAGCTTCAGCTTCAGCATCAGTCCTTCCAATGAACACCCAGGACTGATCTCCTTTAGGATGGACTGGCTGGATCTCCTTGCAGTCCGAGGGACTCTCAAGAGTCTTCTCCAACACCACAGTTCAAAAGCATCAATTCTTTGGCGCTCAGCTTTCTTTATGGTCCAACTTCACATCCATATACGATTTTTGGAAAAACCATAGATTTGACTAGACAGACCATTGTTGGCAACGTAATGTCTCTGCTTTTTAATATGCTGTCTAGGCTTGTCATAGCTTTTCTTCCAAGGAACAAGTGTCTAATTTCATGGCTGCAGTCACCATCTGACTGCAGTGATTTTGGAGCCCAAAAAAATAAAGTGTCTCACTGTTTCCATTGTTTCCCCATCTATTTGCCATGAAGTTATGGGACTGGATGCCATGATCTTAGTTTTTGAATGCTGAGTTTTAAGCCAGCTTTTTCACTCTCCTCTTTCACTTTCATCAAGAGGCTCTTTAGTTCTTCTTTGCTTTCTGCCATAAGGGTGGTGTCATCTCCATATCTGAGGTTATTGATACTTCTGGCAATCTTGATTCCAGCTTGTGCTTCATCCAGCCCAGCGTTTCGCATGATGTACTCTGCATATAAGTTAAATAACAGGGTGACAATATACAGCCTTGACGTACTTCTTTCCCAATTTGGAACCAGTCTTTTGTTCCAGTCTTCAGTTCTAACTGTTACTTCTTGACCTGCATACAGATTTCTCAGGAGGCAGGTCAAATGGTCTGGTATTCCCATCTCTTGAAGAATTTTACAGAGTTTGTTGTGATCTACACAGTCAAAGGCTTTGGTGTAATCAATAAAGCAGAAGTAGATGTTTTTCTGGAATTCTCTCGCTTTTCCAATGATCCAGTGGGTGTTGGCAATATGATCTCTGGTTCCCCCTATGTGGCATGCCTCAAGTTATAAATTAATAATATATTGCTTACCATGACTGATAACTATCAACAAGGTAAAAGTTCAGAGTTTTGGATAATTATTGTCTAAAGCAAAAATTATCTTTAAAAAATTAAGCAATCAAAAACAGAACCTTTGAGGTTTCAGTATATTTTAAATTTTATATCTTAAAATAATATTTAAGTCAACTCTTTGTGATCCCACGGACTGTGGCCCACCAGGTTCCTCTGTCCATGGATTTCCCAGGCAGGAATACTGGAGTGTGTTGCCACTTCCTGCTCCAGGGGATCTTCCTGACCCGTGGATAGAAGCCCCGGCTCCCGCACTGCGGGCACATTCTTCACCATCTTCTGCATTACAGCAGAGCCACCTGGGAAGCCCCCTTAATAAGAGCAAATTAATGTATATCAAATTATTAGAATATATCTTAGACCTTACTGTAAGCCATTAGTTTAAAAAATATTAACTATTACAATTTTGTATAAAACAAGGTTGGTCACAGTGGTATGGCTCTATCTAGAAGGAATCTCAAAATGTCACTTCTCCAGCTCCCTTACCTAGAGACAAGATTAAATCTCATAAGACAGAATACTGTCTTTCATTGTCATTGCTAAAACTATATCTATGTTTAACCAAAATATTTATCAGTTTTGCCAAGGTCACTTGGATTTCTCTTCTGAACTTATGAGGTGTCAGAAAATTGAATTAGGAAAGAGGTCAATAAGTTGAGTAGATGGATAAGTCAAATATAATAAATACTTTAGAGGCTATTGACTAATCAATCTATACTTTTGGAACAATAGTCACTCAGATGCTCAGTCCACACCCATTTTCCTACTTTATCATTAATAATGCCATGTGAAATTGAAACAAAAGTTCCGTTTTTTATTTATTTCTCTCAGGCCTATTATTTGTCTAAAATAGCACATACTTTTTCAAAAAGAGAAATTAAGTTGAATTTACAGAATCGGATCTTCATAAAGCCACACTGATTACTACTCAGTACCTTGGGGCTTTTGGGCGTTCAACTAATCAGTCAATTGATTTTCAGTCTCTTAATTTAAATGCTTCAAAGATAACTTGAGATATGTAATTTTCAGAATATTCTTTATTCTATGTATGAGCATGGTCTTATGGCTTCAGTGTGTCCTCCACCTTCCAGCATTCAATAAACAACTGTTTCCAGTCCACTCCCCTCTGAAAACTTTTGTATTTTATCAAATCTAAGGTGCCATGAATTCTCATCATTGTTTTAGATATCACTTCAAAAAGAAAAAAAATAAAAACTCTGCTAATTTTAATGGCGCAACGCTTTCTTATTCCTCGATTTGTAGTCACCGGGAAAGCTCTTGCAAATACAGGCATATTTGCTTCACTAACATCAGATTTATTCCCTGCTGTTGCTTCCATGTCATTTTGCCTACACAACAACTTTTGTTTCAATGTTGAATCATAATACAATCTTTTTTAAAATATTTTAGAAGGCAGCAAAATTCAACACATGTATTACCAACACATGCAGAACTCAAATGAAGTATAGCAATGATGACTTTGACCAGGTTTAGCCACCGCAGACGCTGACAACTACATCCTGCCTCCTACAGAAGTTACAGGGTGCCATCAATTGCAGAAGCAACTCTATATCCAGAATGTCAAAATATGAAAAAATTTATATCGTTCAATCACTAAAATATAGCAATAAAACATCTGTATATATCGCCACTCAACTAGTACACGTAAATACATTCACAAACTTTTGTACTACACAAGGTAACAGCATTTTGGCGTTTCAGGCCCTCCCAAGGCCCTGGGGAATAAAAATCTGACTATATCATTGTCTTTGCCCTTTAATATCATGAAGGCAACTAACACAGAAAGAAATATTTATAATCCAAACTAAGAAGAACCATAATGGAAGTAAGACAAAGTATTGTGGGAGAAGAAGAGGCAATGATTAATTCTGCTTAGGGGAACTACATTACTGTTTTCTGACATAATTTTCATTACTCAGTTTTCAAGGGTACAATGACTTCATTTTTATGTGCTCCGACTCTAGGAAATTTCCTGAATTTAACTAGAGGTCTCAGACATTTCTACTCTTCAATTTACTACTTAAATATTTAAAAACAAGTACAAAAACTTTTCAAGAGAGAAATGTCAAACTCATGTATCAATTATTGGCAATTTAAACTTTAAGGTATTAAGGCAATGCTTTCTTTAAATCTTAAGCAATAAAATTACTTAAGGGATACAGTAATATTAAATAATATAAAAATGACTAAGTAACTTATTTGGGCTTCCCTTGTGGCTCAGCTGGTAAAGAATCTGCCTGCAATGAGGGAGACCTGGGTTCAATCCCTGGGTTGGGAAGATCCCCTGGAGAAGGGAAAAGCTACCCACCCCAGTATTCTGGCCTGGAGAATTCCACGGACTGTATAGTCCATGGGGTCACAAAGAGCTGCACAGGACTGAGCAACTTTCACTTCACTTCACTTCAAGTAAGTTATTTAAAAAGAAACTGTAAAAATAATTAAAAACTCACTGTAGTCTTTCAACAGACAGTACTAGAAAAATTGGATGTCTGTATCTGAAAAAAATAAAAAGAGAACCTTGATTCATACCTATAAAAAGAAATTTAGATGATCTACCTAAATATAAAAAACTAAACTATAAAATTTCTAGAAGAAAATATAGGAGAAAACCTTGTGACCCTGGTTAGGTGATTTCTTAGATATGACACCAAAACCCCAATCTACAAAATAAAAAGTGATACATGAGACTTTACAAAATTAAGAGTTTCTTCTCATCACTGATAAAAGAGTGAAAAAACAAATCACAGATTGAGAAAAAAATATTTGCAAATCCCTGTCTGATAAAGGACTATAACATAAAATACATAAAGAACTCTTCAAGAAGATATAAAGATGCTCAACATCACTTGGCATTAGGGAAATGCAAATTGAAACCACCATGATACCGTTTCACATCCACTAGGATGCTAACATCAAAAAACTGACAAAACCAAGTGACAACAAGGATGTGGGGCAACGAGAACTCTCATACATTCCTGGTGGGAATGCAAAATGGTACAGCCACTGTGAAAATTGGTTTGGAAGTTTCTTATAAAGTTAGAAATATACTTACCATGTACTCCTGCAATCCCACTCCAAGGTATTTACCCAAGTGAAATGAAAACCTATGCTTCCACAAAAACCTGTCTACAAATGTTCGTAGTGGCTTCATTCATAGCTGTCAGAAATTGGGAACAACATCCTCCACTGGAGGGTGGATAAGCCGCAGTACATCCATGTAATGGATCTTCCCAACCCAGGGGTCAAACCCAGGTCTCTTATGTCTCCTACATTAGTAGGTGGGTTCTTTACCGCTAGCACCATCTGGGAAACGCATATAATGGAATACTACTTGGCAATAAAAGGGACAAAACTCCACGTTCACAAAGACATGGATGAATCTCAAATGCATAAGCCAAGTGAAAGAAACCAGACTCAAAAGACTACATACTGAAAGACTGCATGTATGTGACAGTCTTGTAATGGGGACACAAAACAGACCCGTGGGGGCCAGGGTGGGGTCTGCCCACAACGCAGCACTGGCCAGGAGGAGACGGGCTGGCGGGGCTGCTCTGTGTCTTAGTCACCATGGGACACACGCACATGACTGTACAGTTCTCAAAACTCGCAAAACTTCACACTAAAACAGCTGAATGTTAAGGTATATAAGTTACATCTTAATTTTTATGAAATTCATGCCAAATTAGAAAAATGACTTAATATTGCAGAAACAACATATTTTGCCTAGCTCAAACCTAACATAAACAATCAGTGTCCACTTTGGGTTACTTCTACATAGGGATAGAATTCTGAAAGAATTCAATGTATTAATAAATTACCAGGAAATACAGATGTTTAGACTTAAAAGAGTAACATAAATAAAATAAATCGGTAAATCTATTCCACCAGAGTTGTTGAAACCTGAGTGGCAGCTTTTCCTGTTTATGAAAACCCTGTCTTTTGACTAGGAATTTTGGAGGCAAGGAGGCTGGTAGGAATGGCTACTTGGTTCAGACGGAAACGGTGGACTCTAAGAAACAAAGAGTACAACCTATGGTGCTAAGTAAATACAGAACAGTGATAAATCAACAACAGCAACAAAATAAACAAAAATCTTTTTGTTAGAATTTGAAAATAATAAATTTAGTTAAAGCAATTCCTCCTGCTGTTTGTTTCTCAAAAGCAAACTAGTTGCTTAAATAGACATTTGCCTCTAACATGAAATGTGCTGACATGCAGCATATTTTATGGGAAAAAAATGGCAAAGTCACCACATAAGCTGACATGTGACTTTTCAGCTTTAGGAACTGCTTTCCTATCCTCTGCAATTATTGTATAGAATTGAATTTCCCTGATTCTTAAAATTATTAATAATATTTTGAGGTGTTGCTTAAAACTTTTATACATTTTTGTCAGTTTAAAAAAAAAAAACATAAATGGATTATTCTTAAAGAGATAGCATTCAAGTCTACTTTCTGCCTTGAAGTGCTGTATTTATTTTGACATAAAATATTCTGAAGGTAGAGAGAAAGATCCAAAAAAGGAAACACCAAAAAAGCTATATGTCATGACATGGGATTTTATTAGACAAAGTTAAACTTTTGTGGATGAGCCCTGAATGAGGAATCTAAAAGCCCTTAGCAGCATTTCCACCCTGACACGGACAACCACATCAGCTTCAGCCAGTCTTCTAGCTCTCTGAGAATGTTTCTTTAACTATAAAATGAGGCACTGGATCAGGTTTTTAAAAGAGATTGTCTATGATAAACTAAACACACAAATATTGATCTGACACAATGCACTAAGAACCTTCATGAGGTGTTTATTGATAGTTTCTTAGAAAAGATCACTATTGCCTCTGTCCTTAAGAATATTTTTTAAGGGAGAAAACAGAGAAGCTTAGACCTCAGTTGCTTGGATATACTAAAAAAGAACTCAAACTCGCTCTTAATTATCATGACACCTTTTCAAATGAACAAGTCTTTCTCACGATGACCGTGCAGATTACAGAGTAGACAGGTCAAAGTCAACCTTGCCCAGGGTGCAGTGGCTTTCTTCATCAGCAGGCTGGCTTGCTTTACTATCTCTAAAGCATCTACCATCCCCTTTACTTTCTTGACCCAAATTGTTGAAACTGCAAGAACCATGGAACAAAAGGAAAATTTCTGCTTATTTTTCCTCTTGTCTCTTTTCCACCGTTTTAATGCATTTGGGAAGCTACCGCCAGCTATCAGTATCATCCATCCTTTAGAACCTTGACATATATGCTCCTAACTAAGCAGTCTTCCTGTCCTTACTTTTCAGCCCCTGAGTTTTGAGAGAAAGAAAAGCTATACCTTAAAAGTGGAGGGAGCCAACCCTCACCTCGAGATGCGGTTTCTGAACCTGGGCCCATTTCAAGACACAACCACGGTGCACATCAGTGTGGAAGACGTGGATGAGCCCCCTGTGTTTGACCCTGGCTTTTATTTTGTGGAGGTACCTGAAGATGTGGCGATTGGGACAACCATACAGATCGTTTCTGCCAAGGACCCAGATGTGACCAACAACTCAATCAGGTTTTTCCACACATTTCACCTTTGCCTTATTTCTGAGAATCTGCCCTTGATTCTAATTTTCTAGCACTTTTTCTTTTTGCTTATTCCATCTCTGGAGACTCTTTCTTTAAATTTTTTTTTTTTTTCTTAAATGACATGGACTTTTCATATTATTTAGAAGTGAAGTGTCATTATGACTACAACTCCCAGTCAACTGATTCAGCAACACACATACACACACCCCTCAGTGCTCAGTCGTGGCCTTATGATATTTAGGGGTAGATAATTTTTTGTTGAGGGGGGTATTATATACATTTTACAATGTTTAGCAGCATCTCTGGCCTCTACCTGCTAAAAAAAACCATAGCATTCCCTGAGTTGTAACAATCTATAAAGTCTGACTCTTTGCACACCCCACAGACTGTAGCCCAGCAGGCTCCCCTGTCCATGGGATTCTCCAGGCAAGAATACTGGAGTGGATTGCCATTCCCTTAGGCTCCAGGGGATCTTCCCAACTTAGGGATCAAACCTACATCTCCTTTGTCTCCTGCACTGCAAGTGGATTCTTTACCCACTAAGCCATCAGGGAAGCCCCCAAAAAAGACCCCAGATGTTGTCAAATAGACACATAGATATCAAAGCATTAAAAATTGTTGAATCTTAGTGGTGAATATAACAGTGATTATTATACACTCTTAATTTTTGTGAACCTTTGACATTTTTACTTTAAAAATGGAAAAAATAATACATACAAACACATATTTCCATATATTATAGAAAGAACAGACATAGAAAACTCCCACGGTTGTCAACAGCTTTGATGACATGTAGACTGACTTTCTATTGCAAATCCACAAATCAGCCTCTCCAAAGTATGTTTTGAACATCAAGATTCCAACCTAGATGCTTCCCCTTCAAGAGCAGGCAAAGAGCTCCTCTTATAGCCACGGCCACTTCCTATCGACCCTGGAACCAAAGAGCAAACAGCTGGTGAACAGGTTGACACTTCAACCTTCCAGAGCAACTGCCAAGCCTCTGAAGCTTGACACAAAAGATCAGGGTTCCCAGGCTGTTTGAGGCCATCTGTCACGTTAATTGTCGAAAGCCACACAAATGGATCTCGGGCGTTAGCACAGAGCGCACAGTTTAAACACACCTCAATTTGTCAGAGGCCTTTTCTGTCAGCTGCTTATTTCCCTCACCAGGTGCCATTTTGAAGGAAAATGTACTTCTGCCATTTAATAAAAATGATTCTCTCATGAGATTAACCTTAGTGGGGGAAATCTGCTTCCTCTAACCAAGTAGCAAACGTTTTACATTTTCAGGCATTAAAATCGCTAAAATAATCTTGTTTCAATTCTGATACTTGATTTTTAGTAGGCAACAAATCTTTATAAGTTATGACAATTTTATAGAAGTGATAGTTCAACCTTAAGCTTTTTAAGCTTATAAGATGGGAAGAAGTTAAATTGTATTGTCCCCCAAAAAACATCATAAATGAAAACAATTCTATTATAAATTTATATTTATAATACAATTACATTTATGTCGAAAGCCAAGAATACATGTGTATCTTCTGATTGATCTACTCATATTGGAGAACTGTGGGGAAAACTTCAGAGAATAAAACTTTATGGAGGGAAAATACTTGAAATAAAACAAGAACAGTTTGAAAAACTCAAATCCTGTTTCTAAAAGTCAATGAGAATATTCAGTGGATAATTCCACATCTTTTTTCTAGATTCTGACGCTATAGACTCCTGAGTTGTAGGCACTGGAAATTTGGTTTTGTCAAAGAGTCACTCTACTAAGTGACAAGCAAGAGACAGAAAGCAGTCAGGAACTAAGGAAATTCACACACACCCACACACACACACCTAGCATGAACATGCATATCCAGGACTAAGGTCATTATCTCAACACATATCTAGGAAGCAAAGAGAAATACCAGCAGGCCTAGACCCACGGCAGGCATGGAGCAGAAGGAGGTACACAGCATGAGGAAACCTGTCTGGCTAACAGAAACTGCTGCTTCAGGTGATAAGCTGTTGAAAACCATCAGTTGGCCAGCAAGGCAGGACAGCTGGCATCAGAATAATGTATAGTGGGGCGCCTGTCTAGTCCAATAGATCCTGGTCAGGAGAAATCTAAGAGTGAACAGGCAGGAGGCCTGGAGCAGGGACCATGGGGCTTATTCTAGGGCAAGACTCTAGGTCTTTATTCTTTTTGGCTACACCATGTGGCCTGCGGGAGTCTTAGCTCCCCCGACCAGGGATCAAACCTGTTCCTCCTGTGTGGGAGTCTTAAGACTGGATAGCCAAGAAGTCCTGACTTTAGGCCTTGAGAGAGAGACTGGCAGGAACAAGGCAACTGCCACAGGTCTGCTAAAGACTAACATCCGGAGGACAGAGGTGAAATAGAATCCCACTTATCAGAACTGGAGATAATGGTCTCTCTGCATTTTGGTTGGAAAGAAGGATCAGAATTCACACAGCCAGATAAGAGTCTCTGGCTCTGTACTGTCCCACAAGAACGAAGTATGGTCCCTGGGCCCAACCAGAACACTGGGGATCCTGGATTCTCAAGAGAGAAGGCACCTAGAAGTCAGATCTCTATCACTTAATAAACCCATCTGGAAATTACTTTCCTATGTTATCTTTCCTCAAATTGCTCATTTTCTCCTTTTTTCCTATAAAAGTTATTTCTTTTAAAATACTTTGAATGTGTTATATGCTGCTTGGCTATTAAATTTATCTTCTATATTTTAACTACCAATAAATGAGGTTCATATTCCTAAAAATATAATACATATTAAATCGCCAAAAATTAACACATCACCTAGTTTAAAAATGCTATGGATAAGAGGTCATTGAACTTTTTAAAAAGATTATCAGGACTTTTTTTTATTTTTAATTGAAGGATAACTGCTTTGCGGAATTTTGCTGGTTTCTGCCAAACTTCAACATTAATCAGCCATAGGCATACATATAACATCAAGACATTTATAATCTCATTTCTAGAAACTTTATGGTGTGTTGAGGCATATAAGCTGGTTATCAAGTACTAGTAAAGCCCAAAACCAAGTCTCCAGATTTAGTTATATATACATGAAAAATACGATGTCTGGATGACCTAAATTTTTAATAAATGCTTGAGGAATTTCTAGCAAGCAGGAACCATTCAGCAATTGAAACAGGCTTCTGCTGGTATGCAAACAGCCGGCCCCTCTGTGCTTTCCCGGAGTGTGTGTGTGGATTTTGGGATCCTGTCCATGAAACTCTGCTTTCAAATCACTCCTAAATTCAGAGAATGTCCTCATCCAAGTGAACAAGCAGGGAGCTCAGTGAACACCAGCATTGTTCGCTGAGGGCAGTCGTGTGTGGATATGTCACGCCTGTTCGGCCCACAGCAGCTGAGAGTATTCTAGTTAGAGAAAGAAAAGCCACCCACATAATTCACCAGCGTCTCCCAATTTCCTCATTTTCCATCTGTATCTTCACCTTTAAATTTGTCCTCCTGGCTCCTGAAAATCGGCCCAGTGTCCCACTCTGAGTGATGAACGCTATCAGTGCCTCAGTGCAGGCCCCGCTCGGAACCGAGAGGACACCCGCCGGCCTGCCGAGGGCGGCGCTCTGGGGCGGCCCGCCGCGTCTCCGCAGCGTCGGCAGGTGGCCAGGTGTCCTGTCCGTCGGCTGTTCCATCACCCCGCGTCCCCTGCCGTCTGTGGCCCTCGCGGCGGCCCCGCGGGTGTGCGTGCGGACAGCGGCTTCCTCACAGGCTGCCTCCCCCCCCCCGGTGGTCCGCCGGCCGCTGAGCGAGCGGCCAGCAGGGCTCCGGCTCTGTGGGTGAACGGCTGGCTCTTCTCGTGTTGGGGGAGCTGGAGGAAAAGACTGTCAGGAGCCAACCGGTGCTTTTTTTCTAAGATAAATTCAAATCTTCAAAGAGCCAGGAGACTTCAAATCACTAATAACACCCAAAAGAAAAAATGCTCCAATTAATTTTAAATGAACTTGCTAGGCATGTTAATATTCTTTATTAAATAGTCAATTGCTGGTCATCATGGCCCCATCTATCTTCAAAAAGAGAGAAGGCTTTGTTTCCTTAAGTCATCCCACACATTTCATACGCCTAGGTTTGATTCTCAGCTGTGCAACCTTGGACAAACGTCTTAACCTTTTCATGCTTCGGCTTCTCACTTGTAAAACGGGGATAATAACAATACCTACCTCACAAGGTTTTTGTGATTACATGAGACAATATATGTAAGATGTTTAGAGCAGGGCCAGGCTATAGTAACAGGGTCAGAAGCAAAAGCATTACATATTTAAATTTCCCAACACTTGGAGGGTTTCAACTGAAATGATTCCAACTTCTCCAGCCTTTAGTGATCACCTTACCTTTTAATTCCCAGTTCTCTGAACAGTAATCCTGAATCTCAACAGGAAAAAAATGCATACTTGAAACAAAATACTTTACCAAATAATATATATACAGGTACGTGCATGCTAAGTCACTTCGGTCATGTCCAGCTCTTTGCAACCCCATGCACTCTAACCTGCCAGGCTCCTCTGTCCATGGGATTCTCCAGGCAAGAACACTGGAGTGGGCCTCCAGGGGATCTTCCCCACCCAGGGATTGACTCCTGTCTCTTACATCTCCTGCAGTGGCAGATTCATTACCGTGAGTGCCACCTAGGAAGCCCCATATATACAGGTATAAACTATATGTATATATCTCTATATACTGAAACAAACATTTTACCATCAATATTTACCCTTACTGTAAATAAGTCTGGCATACCTATATCCATTTCCTTTCTACAGTAGTCATAACCCACCATAGTGATTTCAGTTTGAAAAACAATGCATTAGACTAAAGAAATTGCTTACTGCCATCAAAAGGGCAGTATTTCCCAGTTTCAACAACTTTAAGATATAGACTCCAATTGCTGGCAACTTCTTTGGGGGGCTGTGCCACTTGGCTTGTGATTGAACTCAGGCCCTCAGGAGTGAGAGAGCCTACAGTCCTTAACCACTGGACTGCCAGGGAATTCCGCTGGCAACTTTTTTTAAATTAATTTTTATTGGGTTATACATTGACCTACAATGTTGTATTACTTTCTGCGATACAGCAAACTGAATCAGTTATACACAGATCCACTCTCTTAGACTCTCTTCTCATATGGGGCACTGCAGAATACTGAGCAGAGCGCCCTGTGCTACACACAGGTTCTATTAGTTACCTATTTTATATGCAGCGGTGTGCACGTCAATCTCGGGCTCCCAACTCATCCCTCCTCACCTTCCCCCTTGGTAACCACTGTTTGTTTTCTCCATTTGTGACTCTACCTCTGTTTTGTAGAGGTTCGTCTGTACCCGCTGGCAACTTTAAATGGAATTTTGAACCCAGTATATTACAATAGCTTACACATGTATATGTGCGTTGTGTAGTGTTAGTCGCTCAGCCGTGTCCGACTCTCTGTGGCCCCGTGGACTACAGCCCACCAAGCTCCTCTGTCCATGGATTTTCCAAGCAAGAATATTGGAGTGGGTTGCCGTTCCCTTCTCCAGTGTTTATATATAATTTACAATCTGTAATATATATAATACTTTATACATAATCATGTACATTTCAGATCTTACTATTACCTGAAAATCATTAGCTATATATCTTAGAGATGCTGCAGAATTTAAAAAGAAGCTATAAAATGCCTGGTATTCGGCAGATGGCAGCAATCATAACTACTGCCCATTACCAAGGACAACATAAGATTCTCAAGAATGGTTCTCAATCATGGCTACACATCAAAATCCCTTAGGCGGCTTTTAAACACACAGATTCCTAAGCTTCCCTCCACACCTAGTGACCCCCTTAAGATGGGGGCCAGGTAAGACAACTCAGGTCAAACACAAAGGGCCAGGTATCCAACTCAGATTCAACAGGAGTTACCGCTCTTATCCCGCGTCAAGGTGAGTAAGGACTCAAAGGATATAAACAGCAGCAAAACATGACCTGAGCACTCTTTCCTCGGGCTTCCCTGGTGTCTCAGTGGTAAAGAAGGTGCTTGCAGGGATAGAATCGGGTTCTACCCCTGGGTCGGGATGATGCCCTGGAGGAGGAAACGGCAACCCTCTCCAGTATTCTTGCCTGGGAAATCCCATTGACAGAGGAGCTTGGTGGGCTACAATCCATGGGGTCGCAAAAAATCGAACACGACTAACACTTTCAACACTTCTCTTCCCTTCGAGAGGTCTAGAACCATTAGGTGTAGGTACCTGTAAATATCCTTCTATTTTCTGTATAAGGATGCATGTTGGTCCACACAGAATATGAAAGGTGTAAGCAATGAATGAAGGGCATTGCCTGAAAGCTGTTTTAGTTATATAACATCTGCTTTTTATACTCCATTAACTACACTACTCACATGACATTTTCAAGCAAGCTGTGCCCCATAAATTCTAGGGTATTTACAATAAACAACCTAGACAGACCCCGGTCCATCTTGCTAAAAACGTTCCCTAGATAAGGACACCCCATCTAGCAAATAACATAACTGTGTCTGCCAACAAGTCAGTCATTAGTATGTTACAAAGGACCTGATTCAAATTTTTCCTTTTCAATAGGTGATACTACTTACAGGAACCAGAACCACACAACTCTGTCTTTTCCAGTTCCAATTTAGCATTTCTGGACTTATTTGAATAAATGTTGTTTTGAACAAAGACATGCAGGGGTTGATATTCAGGGTGTCCCTAAGATCTTAGAAGAGTTTTAAACTTTAAAAATAGCTGAGACTGATCTTTAGAAAGCATAAAACTGTCCTAAGTCTTTGGCACCCCATTTTATTTCATTTTCTGAACGAGGAAATTAAAGCAGTAACAATTTCTTGTTGTTGTCTTGTGTTTGGGGTTTTTTTTAGGGGGGCAGGCAGTGGTTTTGGACATGATAAAACAGGAATGCAGTCTTCTCAGGGCCTATAATTCAGAGCTAGTCCTGTTTCACAGAATATGCACTCAGTTCTCTCATGTAATATGCTATAAGTATGAATAAACATACTTATCCAAATAAGACAACGCACTTAATCTCCATTTCTACAGATATTCCATTGACAGAAGCAGTGATCCTGGAAGATTCTTCTATGTGGACATTACAACAGGTGCCCTAATGACTGCAAGACCTCTTGACCGGGAGGAGTTTTCTTGGCATAATATCACTGTCCTTGCTATGGAAATGAGTAAGTGAAACAATACACTGGTCTCCATATAGTGACAAAACATAAGCATTGTAGAAAGTGGAAGTTTCCAGAGCCTGTTGGAACAAAAATTACATTCTTTATGAGAACAGATGGAAATCCTGGTTTACGCAAGTGAATTAATGTATTTAGTTCAAATACTTACTGAGGATCTCTATATACCTAGTCCTGTGCTAGAGATAAAAACAAACATATCGTGCAAAAGCAGCACAAAAAATAGCATCCTTGAACTAAAGAGCTACACTTCTGTATGAAGAAAAGGGACAATTCTTGAGAAATCTGAGGCTTTCAGTCTTTAATAAGATTAGGAATGCAAATAGTATATTATTATCGGATGAAAGGAAGCATTTATAACATATCACCCTTACTATGCACATACATATACATGCAAGAATTTGAAACATCTTACAACAGATTAACATAAACCTGAAAATAAAATTGAAAATTAATAAACTAAATTAACATATTTATTATAATCTCAACACAAATTATATACTACTACATTCCATTTTTTTCCCACAACACCCAGTGATGAGGAATATTAAAGGAAATGGTAAATCCTAACGTATTGGCAGAAGTATGTACAGTCATTCATAAGGGCAATTTGGTAAGAAATCTTTTGTATTCAGATTCCCCAATACATTCATAGTCTTCTTCTCAATAATTATACTTCTAATAATTATCTTAAGGAAACAGTCATAATATTAACAAAGATTTATGTACCAAAATGCCCACTGCATTATTTTAAAAGAGGAGAAATACCTAAAAGTCTAATAACAGGAGTTTGACTAAATAAATTATGGTACAGTCATACAGTAAAATCCTGTTTACATTAATATCAATTAATGTACCAATTAATTAATTTCAAAGTACAGTCCAATGACTTTCAGGAAAATCTTGCCCTAAAATGTTAAAGTCTAAATCAAACATTTTTATTTTGCTTAATTTCAGAGTGTGTGTGTGTGAGAGAGAGAGAGTCTGGACACATGTAACATTATACATAATATATAATGGATATCTGGTGGTTGGACTATGGGTCACATTTATTCTTATTTTTCTGAAATTTTCATCATTGCCTCTATAAACAAGCACCAGCACAAGTTACAGTGGAAAAATTTAAACATGTCAGCACTCTTGCTGACCAAGCAATATAAATATTTAGGGGAAAAACAAGATACAAATATTCTTGAGGGAAAAAATGAACCAAAAGAACAGGACATTTTGAGATTTAATAAAATTATTCACTAAGCATACTTCTATGTCTTATAATTTCTGTGTTGTTTTCCTGGGATGGTGGCCAGACAGACAGACAGGAGGGTCGGCAGAGGGTAGTGAAATTCCCTGTGTGTGGCAGTGTCAAGCAGGAGAGAGACCAAAGGGGTGTTTTTCCCCGTGAGTGACTGTGAGTAGCTTCTGTCTCAGCCAAAAATGTGGATCTGGTGTGTGTCTGATCCTGTAATATCTCCTGACTCCAAAAGCAGAAATAAATGTGCAGTGTTACCTGTAATCCCATAAATAACTTAAAATCTTCTGAAACAGTAATTCAAAGAACTGATTACAGGTTTTCCCCACTATGTGAAAGTACAGGGTTCCTATGAACGCTTTTGTAGGCCAAAATGGTGTAACGTGAAGCAGCAGTTCCATCAGGACACATCTTGCTGGCAGAGGCACAAAATAAAAAGCACAGATGCTCTCAGACACAGCTCAAGGATATGGCAGCTGATGCTGAGATGCTGGGTGCCGCTTCCCAGGCAAGGAGCTTGCTGGTGCCACTCTCACCGCCCAGGCTGCAACCTGCCTCCAACTCTAGACCCTGAAGTCTAAGCCAAGCGCAAAACTCAAAACCTCTTTTGAAGATTCATTTGTGATGCCTGCTCCCGGGGAGTCTCACCCCGCCCCTCATCCTCCTGACGTCACACACTCTCTCCAGCACACACCTGCCCACACTCACGTTCCAGCCACACTCTCAGCAGGAGCCCCCTGCAACCTGGCACTGATAGTTCCATGGTCTTTATCCCTTCCTTCAAACACCAGAATGAGGAGACAAATACCTGCTCCAACAAAGAGCTGCTTCCTTACGTTTCTGAATCCTTCTCACCTTTGGTTTTTGTTTATCTGTGTTTTGTGTGCTTCCTTTAGACAATCCATCCCAGGTTGGAAGTGTTCCTGTCACAATCAAAGTCTTAGATGTGAACGACAATGCCCCAGAGTTCCCCCGATTCTATGAAGCTTTTGTCTGCGAGAATGCCAAGGCAGGACAGGTAAGCAGTCTATGCACTGTGGTTAACCTCCCAACAGGTGGAAATGGCAGTGACAGATAACCAAATTGGCCATCAAAGAAATTTAGACTCCAGAAGCTAACAGTTTGTAAAAGAGTCCCCGACTTCTGTTTATCATGTTACAACCACTTATTTCCTAAGACAACTATTCAGAACCTCTGTTACATTTTATGATCTAAAAAAGGTTGTGAATCAAGGTAGTTTACCCAGCTTGTAACTGAACCGTACAGAACCAATTGTAGTAACATGTGCTTTGGATCCTGGAAACAAGGAGCCATGAATATCAAGGGAAAAAAAAAAGTCTTTTTCTCCGCTTAGCACTAATCCTTGAAAACATGTGCAGTAAGGAAGGCTCATTTTTTAATCTTCCTGCCTCCCTTTCTTCTGACAGCAAGTACCTCCTGAGGGACTGTCTGCCCTATTCCCACCTACGCTCTCCCCCCTCAGCTGGAACACCCGTGTTCTCAGTACCCTCCCATCACATGAAGTTTTGAGAGGAAAGGCATCTTAAGGAACCAATGTCTACTTATTTGAAACAGCTTTAGCTCCATCATCTTCATATACATTCCCCTATTTTTTTTTAAGTCTGCTTAAAACCTAAGTGAATATTTGTTTGACTAAATCCAAGTAGTGCAACTGAACTGTGTCTAGAATGGCCATGTGATTAACACACGTGTTAGGCCGGTGCCCACACCATACCCAACCTGCCACACCCCAGAGCACATGTTGTTTCTCCTCTTCTGTCCTACTTTTGTAAGACGCTGTCCTCTCTACCTTTGCCCCAACAGACTCCCTAACAGTCCTGCCTTACTTCCCCCAAGTTTATTTTGTGACCCTGAGGACCCTGGTCCAGGCGCTGGGTGCAGACAGCAAGCAGCCGTGGTCTGGTGATTCAGGCTTCTCGACCATAAAGCAGTTTCTGCTTCCATCGCGGTCTCCCTCTCCTGCAGCATTGCGCTGCACAGGGAGACTCTGTCTATACAACCAGGACTTACACGAGCTGCCTGAACTCAGCAAAGATTGCCTCAATGCATCTTTACTGTTCTTTCGACGCAAAGAAAAAGTGACTCCCTTGTGCCAGGTGGGGGAGTGGGGAAATGTGTCCTGCAGTCCTTCTCATGTAAGTCATCTCATCCATTCAAGCCTGAAACCTAGTGCAATGGTCTATAGCACGCCTACACTGTTTTCAACAAGACTAAGATAAATCTACCTTCATATCTATTGCATTTCTAGTCTAGAGAAACTTGAAATATTATGCAGCTAATAAAAGTTACAATTAACACTTTAAAGCATAAGAAATGATCCATGTTATTATATAAGTAAAGAAAGGAGGCATAGAAACTACACATACATGCTTTAAGTTACATAAAGTTGTATCTGCATGTGAACAAAAGTTGGAAGGCAGGATAGAAAACCAGCAATAGCTACTGTCCTAAGGTAGTTGAGATTTGGGCCTTCGTTTTAATAATTTTTATATTATAATATGATAAATTACACATATATTACAGAAATACAACACAAAAACTTTTGTTTTATACAGGATTATTACTATAATATGACATACTTTATATTACAATATGACAAGAAACTGATTTTTATCTGTAATATAGAGTAACAGGAACGCAGTACATTGAACCCCCTCACACCCCCACAGTGAAGCATTTCCATCCTGTTGGAAACGAACAGCAGGATAACATAGCATGTTGTCGCCACTCCTGTCTTTGCAGCACACAAACAGCTCTCCACGTCTGCATTTCTGTGTCCATCTTCTCCTGGTCTGTTACACAGCCCTTTGAAGCACATAAACCTTTATGTGCGACTTCAGCTTCAGGTTGAGAGCACAGGTCTATCGTAGTCTGTCATGTTCATCATCTTTAGCCCAAGAAACATAAATCCAACCCTTTGATTTTGGCTCTGGGACATGTTTTGAAGATTTTCAAAAGCACACAGTTCAGTAGGTACGTCTGGCTTATGAAGACTCAGGCCTCCTTGTGTGAGATTTGTCGGACACTGTCGTCAGCTGGGACATGTGCTTTCCTCAGCAAAGAAAGCCCAGAGGGAAACCTGAGGACATTTGAGGTGCAGGCCGAGGGCAGCAGAAGGCCTGCCGAGCAGACTCTGGGATGGGAAGTGACGCTGGGGATGGACTCGAACCTGCCAGGAAAGGGGAAGCCCGGGAAAGGGGAGGCCTGGCAGAGCAGGCGCAGGAGAGGGGAGGCCTGGGAGAGCAGGCGCAGGAGAGGGGAGGCCAGGGAGAACAGGGGCAGGAGAGCAGGCGCAGGTGCTCCGAAGCCATGTCTTCACTCACGTTCCTGAGAGCCCTGTAACCAAGCAGTCACATGCCCCAGGTCTCCACCATACATATATACGACTTCACAGGCCAGATGTGCTGAAAGGACTATTTGCCAAGTTATACATACTCACCTGTTTATAACATTCATGAAGAAACGTGTCTTCACACGTCTGACAAGACGGAGGGTACAGGATCTGTCTTGGAGGGGTGGGCAGTGGGGTGATCCTTGAGTGGGAGCAGCAGGGACCCCGGCTGGGTGCTGGGCCACAGTCCTCTCCAGGGCTCTCCTGATCCCTCGCCAGCATGGCAGCTCCATCCTCCCAACCTCAGACTGAAGAGCCCCATGCCAGCCGGGTTCACCAGGAGGCGAGCTGAGCTGGAGTGCTGCTCTAAGATGTTTAGTAATGAGTAAGGAATGCCCTTGGGACCAGCTCCTGTGCCAGAGAAGAGATTCTGCAGGGCTGGACAAGAGATGCCCAGCAGTGGTGCAGACCACGGACAGTCCTTGGGGACTCCACTGATGCTGAGAACTAGGGCTTTCCTGAGTCGAGATGGGGTGGCCAGGCCTGTATACATCGTATCAGTCGCTGGACACAGATTGTTCTGGAAGGATGTGGAGACTGTGGGGAGGTGGGTCTCACCAACCGAGGCCATCCGCAGAGAGACTGACAGGTGAAGGCATCAAGTCCTCCCCTGAAGGGGTCTGAGCAACACTGTGTTTACAGCGAGCCCCTTGCTAGAAGCGTCCCCGTCGCTTACTCACTCCTCGGGACACTGCTAGAGTATCTGTGCCTCCCTTCATTTACAGACGAAGAGAGAGAGACTAAGCCAGCCCCGCTCAGCCCCGCTGCTGACCTTTAATGTCCCACCTTCTACCTGCTAGCAGCCAGCATCTGACAGCAGGGGTGTCGCGTCTGGAGCCAGGCCCGGGAGGGTGGGCAGTCTGTGCTGCGGGCCGGTGGGAGAGCGCACACGGGCAGACCACCCCTTCAGCACCTTGTCCATCCCCGCTGTCTGCCAGCCAGTGTCTCAGCTGGGCACCTCACACTGCTTTCTTACCGACTTTTCCATCCTGCTCATCAAAACCTTCATAGCAACTCAGTACTTTGAAGAGCAGATGGAAAAGGCAAAATTTTGGCCAGAAAGCTCAAGCAGCCGCCACCCCACCTCCTGCTCTGCTCGGCCCCGAGCTCTGCTTCCGGCTCCTGTCTGCTCTGTAACCCCGCCCTGGGGGGTCTGGTGCGCTACACTCTATCTAGCTCCCCTTCCTGCCAACGGAGCGACTGCTCTGCGACCCATTCTCTCACATCTGTTTTCCATTAACTTGAAATCATTGATGAAATGTCTGTTTACTGCCCACCAGGTATTGCTCATTTTTAAGTAGAGGCCTCTCAAAGCTTCCCTGGTGGATCAGGTGGTAAAGAATCCAACTGCCAGTGCAGCAGACCCGGGTTCGGTCCCTGAGTTGGGAAGATCCCCTGGAGAAGGGATTGGCTACCCACTCCAGCATTCTTGCCTGGAGAATTCCACGGACAGAGGAGCCTGGCAAGTTATACAGTCCATGGGGTTGCAAAGAATCAGACATGACTGAGCAACTAACACTTTCACTTTCACTCTCAAAGACAGCAATCTGACCGTGAGCTATGAACCCAAAGGTGAGGCTAAGACGGGGAGGGGAGGACAAAACAGCGGGGAACAAGCAGGACGCTGCGGCGTCCCCGAGTCCTTCCACTCAGCCTTCTGTCCTGACTGCCCAAAACGGGCCAGATGAGGACTGAGGATACCGAGTTATTTCGACATCTCACGTCCAAAGCATTTTTTCGGTGACACCTACCCTGGGCCTGTTAACACATGTGTGCATGCTCAGTAGCTCGGTCGTGTCTGACTCTGTGAACCCATGAACTGCAGCCCACCAGGCTCCTCTGTCCATGGGATTTCCCAGGCAGGAATACTGGTGTGGGTTGCTGTTTCCTTCTCCAGGGGATTTTCCCAACCCAGGGATCAAACCTGCCTCTCCTGAGTCATCCCTGTTGGCAGGAGGACTGTTTACCACTGAGCCACCTGGGAAGCCCCGACAATAAACCAAACTTCAGTCTGGGCTGGAGGGTGGTACAGAGACTGCGAGGGAAGTTTCAGGATGGCCTCACTAGGTAACGCAGCCTGGGGTCTCGTCTTCCTTGGGAGCCTTTGACTCTGACTCGCCTGGTTTCACGTCCCTCCCCCAGCTGATCCAGACCGTGAGCGCCGTGGACCAGGACGACCCGCGCAATGGCCAGCACTTCTACTACAGCCTCGCTCCTGAGGCTGTGAACAACCCCAACTTCACCGTAAGGGACAACCAAGGTAAGCGGCTGGCTGCTGATGCTTCCCCTCAGCATGGGCTGGACACCGTGGGTCACTATACCACGCAGTGTCAGAGGTCACCAGCTCTTTCATGTTAACAGCATAGAAAGCATTAATACTCATCTGTACGATCCTCTTAAAGTTTTGTTTCAGAACATCAAAAACAAAGAACATCCTCTGCTAATTCTGAAACTTCACTCAGTTCACACACGTTTGCGCACTGGCTCTCGGCCAGACACGACGGAGGCACACAGGCTAAGGGCCTCCTCCATCCCCACCGAGCAGCTTCGTTTATATGCTCCTTAACTATGAGAAGAATTTGAGCAAGGAGACAGAAGTAGCCTACACAGAAAAACCTGAGGGGACACTTCTCAGCAAGGATCAAAGGGGGAAACAGAGAAACGCTCCCAGAACAAAAGGGAGACAGAGGCTAAGTAACAGAGAACAAAGGGCAGATTCAGAAACACGGTGAGTAGTTCTGGCACCGAAACCTCTGTTACTTTGGAGTGATTCAGAAAGAACAGTCAGGTGGGGCTCCCTATTGCAGAAACTGCTTCCCACTACATCTCTGCTGGAACAGAATTCTACACCCCTCTACTCCAAACAGCATTCGGATCAGCTACAGAGTTGACAGACCAAGCGCACTCTTCCCTGGGCACAGATTTGGGAAAAGGAGCGGCTTCTGTACTCTGGCCAGAGGATTTTCAGGGAAAGGTCAGAGCAAGTGAAAAAATAACTTAAATCTGTCGAGTGAGCCCCTTCCGTGGCCAGGTTGTTACCAACTAGTCTGACCTTGGGGAGGAAGGGCATCACTTCTCTGGGCCGCGTGGCCTCATTTTTATTCCAATCTAAAGCTCTGTCAATTCTAACAATCTAAACAAAGGGTAACAAAAGGCCATGATTTAGGCACACCTAGTCTTGGATGACACGCAAATTCGTGAAGTGTTCCATATTTTTATGAGATGGCTGGATGGCATCACTGACTCGATGGGCATGAGTTTGAGTAAACTCCGGGAGTTTGTGATGGACAGGGAGGCCTGGCGTGCTGTGATTCATGGGGTCTCAAAGAGTCAGACGCGACTGAACTGAACTGAGTCTTGGTCTCAAACGTCAAAGTATTAATTCCATCCCACATGACGTTCTGCTATTAAAACCTGAGGATATCAAACCTGTTTTATTCTAAATGGAAAGCACTCTTCCAAGTCATCCTTTTAAACTTCTACATAAAAAAATTAGCAAAACATTGTGATAATTCTGAAAGGAAGAGTAGTATAAATTACAACAACAGAAGAACTATAATTAAATATGCTAGTATTTTTGCTGGGTCAAATTTTGAATTTCATTTGTCTACTTCTTTTGTGTTAGTTGCTCAGTTGTGTCCAACTCTTTGTGACCCCAGGAGCCCACCAGGCTCCTCTGTCATGGGATTTCCCAGGCAAGAATACTGGAGTGGGTTGCCATCTCCTTCTCCAGAGGAATCTTCCTGACCCAGGGATAGAACCCATCTCCCACACTGCAGGCAGACTCTTTACCATCTGAGCCACTAGGGAAAGTTCCTTCCTTTGGAAACCCTTAAAAGGTCATTTAGCCCCTTCAGGATAGGATTTATAGTAGAAACCCCGGGGGGAAAAACAATACATTATGCTGTTTCTTCATTTTCCTAAGTGTCACTGTTCCTTCACTGATATTTGTAAGATCAATACAGAAACAATATACAGCAATTGCAAAATGCTGCAATTATCTTAACTATGACTTTGGACACCAATTCATGGAGTCAATACCATAAAAAGATGGGCCACTGGAACACAGTGACTATAAAAACAAATGATTCATCTCTTGGAAGGTTTTCCAAAACAGAAATCAGCACATCTTCAGCAGAGAGAATGAACTCAATCTCCTCATGACAATTTATCCCTCAAGTATCCTTTACTGAGGCTCATTTAAAAATTGACCAGTATCTGATATGGTGGATCTACTGTCAAGCCCTCCAACTCAGGTGCCTCAAATACTATTTTCACTTATGAACACAACACTGCACTATCTCAAGTAAAGCCTTTCTTACTTTTTTAAATTCCCAAAGCATTGTGAAAAGGATTGAGTGTATACTTCATAGTTTTACCTACATTTTCTCATACTTTGCTTTATTTGATATTCACAATAATCCTGTAAGGTCTTAAGGAAGTTACTAACACCTCTGATTCGCATCTCATTTGATAGATGAGGGAAGAAAGTAAACAGCCCATGATCAGAGTGAGTAAGCATTAAGACTGGGACTGGAAGTTGGACCTCTTATTTTAGCCACACACACACACACACACACACACACACACACACACACAGAGTTTTGTGTTACTGTGAAAACAAATACTGTTTCCAAATGGGTTATTCAAGTTCCAGTTATAATATTCAACAAAAGATCTGCTACTACATGCCAGCCCCTTTCTAGGACCAGTCTCAGCAATGTGATACTGATATTTTCTTTAATCTTAAATAATTCTGAGATCAAGAAATATATGATGCATGGGAGGCATAATGTAATACTGATAAGAAATTCAGTTCTTCTCCAGCTTTCTAAAAATATGATGAGCTGTCCTTGATGAAAATGAAAAAGATTTGAGAAAAATCTGATTTCTGAAAAAAAATTAAAACTATGAAGCAAAATTAATAGTTCTTAGCTATTAAATTTACAAAACAGAGACTAGGTAGGTTGCGTGGCAGGTGGAAATACAAATAAAATCTTCAGGTTGGCAACCAACTGCCATCTTTTTCCACTGAGAAGGAAATGAGAGAAAAAGGCCTTTAAAAAGCTGACAGAGATTTCAACCAGCTGAGTAATTTTCAACATTGTCACAAAACCAAGTGGTTACACAACACAATGGAAGGAGTATGCATTTGGAGTCAGAGACCAGAGTTCAAATCCCAGCTCTGTTAGTAAACCAGTGACTTGGACCCCATTACATGATCTCTCCAGGCCTTAACTCTCTCAGTGTGACAGGGTGAGATTACCATTATTTCACCAAGTGGCGCTAAAGAGGAAATGAGCTGCTGCATGTGAAGTCTAAAATACCGTGCACATACGCACTCAAGAATCAACTGGTCTCATGAAAAAACAGGGGGAGGAAGAGGTGGAAAATGAATTAAGGACGAACGTGCTAGAATAGGCTGGCTAGGCTGTGCAAACAAAGGACACCAAAATCTCAGCGGCTTAACTCAACTCAAGTGAATTTCTTGCTCACACAAAGCCGACTGCGGGCCTGGCGGTGCAGGACAGCCGTCACGTGCAGGCGGCCCAGGCTGCGGGACTCTCCGTCTAATGTGCTCTCACACACCGCACCACGGCCAGAGAGCACCAGTCACACCAGCGGGTACACGCTGCTGCCCGGAAGTGACACGGATCACCTCTGCTCATTCCCGTCACCAAAAGCGAATCATATACAAGTATCCAAAGTCAAAAGCGGAGAAAAGTATAATCCTTTTGATGTAAGAAATATCGATACTGATATTAATAACACTTCCTTTGATTAGGCTCTCAGAATTTTTTGTGAAGTTCCAGACTCCTCCCTGTGAAATGTGAAATGCATCCAGAGAACCTTCCATATTGCTGACGTTAGCTTTGAGAGTCACTGTTTGTATGTCCTTCCACATCTCAAACTTTTCCTTGGCTGAAAAAGACACCAACTTTGCAAAAACCCACTCAAGAAAACTTGAGAAGATAGATTAAAAAATAAAAGATCCTAAAATATTACATTAAGCAAATGTAAAAATATACACACACCAGCTTTATAAAAGCATACCAAACAAGCTGGCTAATCCTCTTTAAAAATGGGGGGAGGGGAAACCAGTATTGAATTTTCACCAAATTCATATGAATTGCTTAAACTCAGACCACCAAGTAGTGGGAAATAATAGGGTGTGTCATATGATTAGGGGATTTCAAATAAGCTTCTGCTAAATGAGCAAGTTCATCAGAAAGCACAGGAACTGGTGACTGCATTTCAAAGGCATAAAAAAAAAACAGCCAAAGACATGAATTCCAGCCGCAGTGGCAAAAAGCAGCAGTCTGCCAGAGCCACGTGGGCTCCTCCGCATTCCTTTCCTGGAGGCTCAAAAGCGGCAGCGGGGGCCTTGGAAAGCTGCTGAGAGAGAACAAACAGGGACCACAAGTCGCCAGTGATTGTTCACTTCTGTCGAGCTTTCCCAGGGACATTTCAGTTAGATCTGAGACCTGACAGTTCGCCCTGGGCACTTTATGTCACGAAGGGGAAGACAGACTCTCAAATAGGGTTTCTCTCCTAGGCCTCGGGCTTTTGCCTAGAAGCAAGCAAAAATCTTGCTTTCTGAACCCAACTGCTGACCCTGACAAATCTGAGCAGCTGCAGCGGACCTCCTCCAGGGAATGCTGTCCCTTCCCTGCCTTCCCCACCGGGTTCCTGCCCCTTAATTTCCCCAATCCACGAAATAACTCTCTCGGTGGTTCTTCCTTTCCATTCCCTTCTCCTTTTCCCTCTTCCCTTTCCGATCCTGGAATCCCTGTCTGCTCCAGATAACACCGCCCGGATTCTGACCAGGAGGTCCGGCTTCCGGCAGCAGGACCAGAGTGTCTTCTACCTGCCCATCCTGATCTCGGACAGCGGGCAGCCGGTGCTCAGCAGCACGGGCACGCTGACCATCCAGGTGTGCGGCTGTGACGACGAGGGCCACGTGCTGTCCTGCAGCCCCGAGGCCTACATGCTCCCCGTGAGCCTCAGCCGCGGTGCACTCATCGCCATCCTGGCCTGCGTCTTCGTCCTCTTGGGTAAGTGAGCGCCTCCTCCCCACGCTGGGGCCCTGCACGTGCTACCCTAGACAGCATCCCATCCGCATCCTAACTCAGCCGGCCACGACTGGTTTTCCACACCGGGCTGAGTGCAAGGGTGGCGGAGCAACGCTGGGAAAAAGGAAAGAGAGGGAAGACTGTCCCTTCCTTCAAGGCCAGATCAAAGCATACATATTTATCAAGCATTTAATAGAGCCAGGCTGCCATCCTAGACGCTGGGATTAGTGAGACAGAAATGTCCCGGCCTTCACAGAGCTTACTTCAAAACAAAGCAAGTCATTCTGACATCACAGAACCTACGTGGTCATTTTGGACAGATGTGATGATCACCTCTCCTAATGCCCTCCTCTCAGATATGGAATGACAGGCAGTGACAGGCCCAAGCCACTTCTCAGGGGCAGAGTCAGGACTGAAAGGCAGGCAGGCCCCTCTGCACATCCCTGCATCTGAGCAGTAGGACCCTTCTCCCGAATTTCACCCCCAGCTCCCGGAGGTGGTAAGTGTTACAGAGAAGGAGGGAGGGACATGAAGTCCTGGGAGAAGAGGAGACGGAGCTGGGTGCCATTTTAAGTGAGGCAGTCAGAGAAGACCTCACTGGTAAGAGAGCCTTTGAGCACAGATCTGAAAGAAGTGACAGACTGAACCACACAGAGAGCGGGGAGGATAAGCTGTTCGGCGGCCTCTGACCAGGGCCGCTGTGCCTCTGCTGCCGCGACAGGACGCCGTGGCGACAGGTCCGCGGGCGGCACCACCGCGGCAGGGGCTCTTCCTCGTCTGAAGTCACACTGCCTGCGAAGCAGCCACCCAGCTCCCCGGTACCCAAGGCCACTCGGCTATCATTCTCAACATCCACACGCCAAAGCAGACGTAAAACACCTAAACCGACTCCTGAGACCAAGAAAGTATCTGCACATAGCCCCCACCTCTTCTGATGGAGTTAATTCACAGCATACATATTCTGCTTAGAGAAAAGCAGACTCAGTAAACCAGTATTATTATTCAGTTTGGAAGAAATCCTAGCATTCTATAAGGGAAAAGAGTAAAGCATTGGGGATTTAAATTAGAATTTAAGCCTTGATCTTAAGTTTACCTCCACACCAAGAGACTGAGTCAAACCAAAGAAAGGTCTCACTGTAAAACGTCAGTGCTTGACTACATTTCTAGTAGGTCTGCTGAATATGCTTCTCTAAAAACATTTTAAAGTACAATATGTGGTTCACTTTTGTTGTCTCAGCTCAGTGCTACGCAAGGGGAGATAACAGTATAAAGAAGTTACCTTTCTAATCCCTGAATCCCTGGATCAGAGAGAACCTTTAGGTTTCTGGTCCCTTTCTACATTAACAAGTAAAACCGTCCTGCAATTCCCTGAGTGTCCAGAAGGTGGCAATGGGAGTCCTTTAACAGGATAACCTGCAAGAGGCCCCTGAAGAAACTTGCTCCCAGGAGAAACTTCCAGTCTGGCTGCCCTTACCTCTATCTTTGGAAACTGTCTACATTATAAATTCACTCTATCCCACAAATAGTGAAGGAACCACCATGACAGAGAGACTGATTCAGAGACGCACAAGGAGGCGCCGAGGTCAGGAGAGGCATGCAAGGTGCAATTTACTTTGTGGCCCATTATGTCTTGTCTTTTGAATTGCATGTAATAAACAGACAGTTTTCAGCACCTAAACTGAGCAAAGCTGTCCTAAAATCCTTATACTGTTAGGCACTTTTTTCTAAAAGTGCACATTTCACATTAAATATAATTCATAAAACTGAGTAAGGCTGAATTGCAGCCGATCTGTCAAAAAATACATTTTTTGGACAAGTATATAAACATATTAATTTTGACTATGTATTTTTTTCATGTCTCAAATATGTATCTAGCGCCTAGAAAATCTCATAGGCCCGATCTCATAGGCATTCAGCCTACAGATCCTAAATAATAAACATCCCTAGAACCAATTCTCTTCTGTCAGGGAAGCCTTTCAGCTGAATAGGGTCATTTTCCCCAAGATTTGATTTTTAGCGGAGTATATAATACTTACTACTTAAATCAGTGACAGTGTTAGTCACTCAGTCCTGTCTGACTTTCTATGACCCCATGGCGTGTAGCCTGCCAAGCTTCTCTGTCCATGGGATTCTCCAGGCAAAAATTCTGGAGTGGGCTGCCATTCCTGGCTCCAGGAGATCTTCCTGACCCAGGGACTGAAGCCAGGTCTCCGCAATACCAGAATTCTTCCCAGTAGAAACTTAGAGACTTTTCTAATTTTGCTTCCCAGCATTTTCTGAAATCCCACACCTATCACTCCAGTGTCACTGGTGTGAAGGTTTTCCCAGTGCACCAGGAAGAATGCACTGGTCCTGCTTCTGTGTTCTCTGTGAAACTCTTATAGCTCTATGATAGTCCTTATCACTGCCTGATTCATATTAATCATTAATGCCTATCATCTCCTTAGATTGCAAGCCTATAAGAAAAAGAAATAATGTCATATTCAACTTTGTTTCCCCTTTGCTTCAGATAATTCCCCCAAATACTGCCGTTTAGTAACTGCTCACTGAATCCCACAAACACAAGTTCAGTTACAGTCCCACTTCTCCAACCTGCATCCATCCATCCAAATCACACCCCAACCACCACAGCCCACTTCAAGCCACCACTTCCTTAAAGTCCTACTAGCCTATTTCTCCAAAATCCCAGGGTCCGGTAGGCTGAGTTACATTTCTGCACACAGAGATAACATACGAGAGTTTATAATTGTTTCCTGTGTGTGCATTTTGTCACCCAAGCTATACAGGGAAACATCATGTATTAACATTATTAACTGCAACTCACATTCCATATTCAGGTTTTAAAAACCATTACCATGATTTCTTTAAGTTAGTCCATAATCTTAATGGGCATATGACTCTTCCCTCCCTTGGATAAACCGGGGTCTTATTGTGCAGTGTTGTCAAGCTGTCACTGTTCACCAGCTGTAACAAAGCATGGCAGAAAAAAAAAATCAATAGCAGTTCTACAGCCAAAAACCTCAAGACACATCCTGGAAAACATTTTCAGTCACAGAGATAAACAGTTCAATGGGCTTATCTCTATCTCCCCTTTAAACCCCACTGAACACATACCCTGGGGGAAAAAAAAAATTTTGTTGCAATAAAATTTCATCCAAACCTGCAAGGGCACATCTATCAGTGTGGCGCTTCTTTGATAACACGATGAACCATATAAAATGTTACTGCTCACTCCCTCTCTTCCATGAACATCCTTAGATCCACAAAGTCACAACCATCTCTCTAAAGAAGGTTTTTCTGAAGAATCTGAGTTAACTAGACAATGGCAGTTATTTATGCACTCTTATTTTTTTGGGAAAACATGAAAAGACAAAGACTTTGGTTCATGTTTAGCATATGTGTCCATGTGCATTTGCATTACTATACGACTGCAGCTGGCCCTTGGACAATGGCGGGGTGGGGCGAGGGGTGCAGACCAGCCCTGCAGTGGTATACAACTTAACAGCTGGCCCACAGTGTCCACCTTTCAGCATCTGCGGCAACCAAGCCCAAGTACCGTACTCTGTACTTACCGGAAAAAAAAAATGAACATCGAAGTGGACTCCAGTAGTTCAAATCCATGTTGCTCAAGGGTCAACAGTATATTTAGAGTAGAATCCTATAGAGATGCCAATGTAAAAAGAAAAAGCAGGATTTCACCTACAGAATAAGGTTTTCACATCGCGATAACAGAAATGTGTGTGCGTCCTTAACTAGTCAGAAGACATCACCTAATCTTTAAGCATATGCTCCATGGCGGGACACTAGGCTTTGTGCCTGGTTAATGAGACATTACACTTGGGTGGTTGGGTGTAGACACCCACACGCATTTCACTGCGATACAGTAAGACAGAGACCAGGGGGTGCTGGTGGTAGAGAACCCACCTGCCAATACAGGAGACTCAGGTTCAATCCCTGGGTGGGGAAGATCCCCTGGAGAAGGGAATGGCACCCCACTCCAGTATCCTTGCCTGGAGAATCCCATGGACAAAGGGGCCTGACGGGCTACAGTCCATGGGGTCACAACAGTCGTATATGACTGAGTGACTATCACTTTCACGTCTACTTGAACCACCTGGAATTACATTATCACGTAAGGTTCAGCTGCCCGCAAGCGCTCCACTGGACGCGGCAGACAGAGTGAGACCGCGGTGCCAGGGAGGCGAGGCCCAAACCCCGCCTCGCCCCCTCAGACGAGCATCCCCACCCCGCTCCCCACCCCCACGAGCCTCCGCACCCCCACCCGAGGGCTCGGCCCGGCTCTCCCGCCAATCTGGCCTCTGTGTGCCCGCAGTGCTGGTGCTGCTCATCCTCTCCCTGCGGAGGCACCGGAAGCAGCCCTACATCCTCGACGACGAGAACATCCACGAGAACATCGTGCGCTACGACGACGAGGGCGGCGGCGAGGAGGACACCGAGGCCTTCGACATCGCAGCCATGTGGAACCCCCGCGAGGCGCAGGCGGCCGGCGCGCCCAAGACGCGGCAGGACATGCTGCCCGAGATCGAGAGCCTCTCGCGCCACGTGCCTCAGACGTGCGCCGTCAGCAGCACCGTGCACAGCTACGTGCTGGCCAAGCTCTACGAGGCCGACATGGACCTGTGGGCCCCGCCCTTCGACTCCCTGCAGACCTACATGTTCGAGGGCGACGGCTCGGTCGCCGGCTCGCTCAGCTCCCTGCAGTCGGCCACGTCGGACTCGGAGCAGAGCTTCGACTTCCTCACGGACTGGGGGCCCCGCTTCCGGAAGCTGGCGGAGCTCTACGGGGCGTCGGAGGGGCCCGCGCCCCTATGGTGACGGAAGCCGGGAGGCGGGCGCGCGGCCAAAATTGGCCGTTCTGGGCAGCGGCTTCGCGGAAGAGGCGCCCCGTCCACGGGAGCGGTGGCGCGCGGACCAGCGCGGCCAGGGGCGCGCGGAGCTCTCTCTGGATCAGCTTTACTCGGTGAGATTAAGCTACATCCTCAAAAGGAAACACAGGAAGAGGGGGGCAGAACCGCCAACGACCTTTATTTTATTTTATTTTGAAATTTTTGTGATCCTGTATCCCAAGGTGTGGAGTCTGAGGTTACGTATGGCGGGTTTGGCTTGTCTCCGCCATTCACGAAGGCTTTTGTCTTCGTTGCCACTTCAGAGAGGCTGGGCTTTTCAGTGCTGAGGTGGCCGTTGAAAACTGTTCTAATCTCCTATATGTTTGGGGGCTTTTTTTGAAAGTTATGTTTTATTCTCTCCATTTAAGGATTTGGCGGGCGCATCACTCTGCACAAACCAACCCACACAAAAGAACACTGAAAGTGATTCCTCGGTGAGATTAACCTCACTTGTTCTGGGCTGGATGGAATCTCTTTCCATCCTTTTAAGACCAGGCTAAGGCCTAACTGGCATTGCATGGGGGGGATGGGGGGTGGGAGAAGGAAGAGGCATTGACTTTAAGCTCAAGTTGAATGGCTGAACCAAGAGTTGTTGGCGTCACAGCCAATCCACCGAGTTAGAGCGCTCTTGTTCCCTCAGCTCTTTAACTGTGCCCCTGCAAAACTGTTAGGAAGGAGACCAGAAAATCTGCCTCTTTGCACTGTAGATGTCTCTTCCATGTGCCAAATGTGACGATTAGATGCTACGAAATGAAAGCCAAATAAAAAGAAGTATCTGATAAAAGCATGGGTTAGTGGGCTTTCCTAATCTGTGTGAGGTCAATCCAAGGGATGTTTACATACTGTAGATAACCTACTTGAACACAAATCAGTATTATAGAGAGTAAACGGATGTAAGAAAATTACATGTATAAGTTTTGTATATTTGTTAATAATTTTGGTAATAAATATGATGTACTGTATCTCAGTACCTTTAGCACTTCTTTTAATAAAAGTTAAATAGAAGGGAAAGTCTGTTGCACATTTGTTTAATTGCTGAGCAGGTAAGAGATGGTTTTGTGATCCTGACCTAGTCTGAGGTTCTTGTGGCTAGAGCTGATTCATAAGGCAAAGGCCAAAGCACCGAAGTATGAGGCTGTGCGTTCTGTTTTGGTCATTGATCAAATGAACGTATAGTTGAAACTGTGACCCTGTTAAGATTTTCATGAATGGTCTTCATTTCCCCATCTCTTAAAAGACCAAAGGATGGTTTGATAACAGCAACAACACAGTACTGAGTTTAGCCCATATTTTTTCATCTCCTGAGAGGGTATTGCACGTAGCCACCAGAGATGCTATTTTCATCTCTGTTTTGTTGGCAAATCAAATATCTACCAAAAATACATAACAAATATGTACATCTTGTCGATACTGGATGGGCTCAAGGAAGGCTGGAGCCGTATTTATATATGTTTCCTAACAGGGGGTACACAGTAAGCGCTCAGTGGGTACATGATGAAAGGGATCTCTTTCTTTGACATCCTATTATTCAAGGATATTTTACACAATTATCCTCACCATTGGGAACAAATTGTGAATGAAAATAGTTTTCTGAGTGTCTTCGTTCTACGTTCTCAATTTTTGTGTGTGTCAGGGTCATCTGGAACATAATCACTTGTTAAACTGTAGCTCATTGGGTCTTTGCCCATAGAGTTTCTCATTCCATATGAGAAAAATGCAGGGAAATCTGCATTTTTTAAGCTATCTATTTATGGCCACATGGCATGCAGGATCTTAGTTCCCAGGGATTGAACCGGTGCTCCCTGCAATAGAAGCACTGAGTCTTAACCACTGGACTGCCAGGGAAGTCCCACATTTTGCATTTGTCATAAGCTCCTCGAGTCACACTGGTGCTGCAGGTCCAGGCAGGGACCCCATTTTGAGAGCATCTGGTGTATGGTCTCTCTTTCTCAAATATATGAAGATTAGATTGTCAGTCCACTTGTACTGGGGCCCACTCCGTCAGTAGAGTCATGTTGTCCAGGAAGAAGGACAGTTTGGCAGAAAACAGTGAAAAGGTTAATGAGAGTCTGGGAGCCAGCAGGCTGTGCTTCGTTCTTTACCATGTGGTGCACCAAGACAGTGTTCGCATCACCAACTCAGTAGACGTGAGTCTGAGCAAACTCTGAGGGCTAGTGGAGGACAGAGGGCCCTGACATGCTACAGTCCATGGGGTCACAAAGAGTTAGACCTGACTTAGGACTGCACAATACCACCACTAAGGCAAATTCTCATGTCAGCCTTCAGCGTACTGACCTTTTCCCTCCATGAAAGGCAGGTCTTATACGTCCTCTTTGAGGGTAAAGTGTGATGTAAAAATAAATTAAACTTAGCAAAGAAAAAGTAAGAGCTTGAATCCAAACAAGGCTTTGCAACATACCAGTTATGTGAACATAAGCAAATTAAGCCCTATTACATTCTTTTCTATCATGAGCCCTGAGGATAATCATTTGACCATCTCACTCTGTGTTGCGTGTTTTAAAAACAGAACAGCTGTCTCACCACAGGGGTTTAGCATGCCCCACATCCTGCAAATGTGGTCTGCCGTGATACTGGGTATGAAGTGATTAAGCAGAAGCTCCTGGAGCTTCTGGTTCCTGGGAGGATGTTTAATGGTGTGATATAGGAAGTGTTGGAGAAGCATAGGATAGGAGATCTGTCTCAGCTCACACTCTTAAGCTGAAAGAGACTCTTCCCTCCAAATGAGTTTTGGAGTTCCCTTTCCACTGCCACAGTTTACCACAAATGCTGGTTCCTCTCAAAATAAAACACCATCACAACCAGGCGGAATGCAGTGTCATCAGGTTAAGCGAGAGAGCTGTAAAGTGATCCAGCCAGGTCTCTGTTAACAGGTAAAGCAGCTCGCCTTTAATTTACATGCTAGAGGGAAAAGGAGCAACTATGGAAATCAGTTGATAAGACTGTCTGGAACTGTATTCTGAACAAGCACACAGCAAAGATCAAGTTTAGCAATGAATCTTCTGAATCAGAAAAGCAGAATAGGGACTTTCCTGGTGGGCCATTGGTTAAGAATCCGCCTTGCAACGCGGGGGATGCCTGTAGGATCCCTGGTTGGGGAACTAAGATCCCACATGTCACAGAGCAACTAAGCCTGCTTGCCACAGCTACAGAGTCTGTGCACCAGAACGAAAGACCCCACATCCCACATGCTGCGACAGACCTCGTGCGGCCAAATGAATAAATTCGAAATTGAAAAATATTTCTAAAAAGCAGAATAACCAAGACCCTCTATATAGCACATGGAACTCTGCTCAATATTATATGGAAACCTGGATGGGAGGGGAGTTTGGGAAAGAATGGATACATGTATACCTAATGCTGAGTCCCTTTGCTGTTCATGTGAAACTCAACATTGTTTATTGGCTGTACCCCAATACAAAATAAAAAGTTAGAACAGAAAAAGCAGAATATCCCAACATGGCAGATAGCAAAGACAAAGAAGGGAGTAGTTTACACAAGGAAGAATCTATAAATCCTGAAAACAAAATTCAGACAAGTCACAATCAGAATAGGCACACTGACTAAATTGTTACGAGTTTACTGATGATCCAGAACTAAATCTTGATGTCAGAATCCCCAGCATATCCTTTCTAGTGCCTGAACTACATGAGCCTGGGGTGCACTTTACAAGTAGTTCTTTTTGCAGATGGACTCATTCTCAAATCCATTTGTCATCTTCATAACAATTAAAGAACTTTAAAGATATTTTCATGTGTAAATACCTCGATTTGAGAGACTTCTGCTTGATCCTAAGGGTCAAGGTTCTGGTATAGGGAGTGGACAAAATTAAATCAAGGAATCTTCTTTGTAAAATATAGAGGGTCTTGGTTATTCTGCTTTTTAGAAATATTTTTCAATTTCGAATTTATTCATTTGGCCGCACGAGGTCTGTCGCAGCATGTGGGATGTGGGGTCTTTCGTTCTGGTGCACAGACTCTGTAGCTGTGGCAAGCAGGCTTAGTTGCTCTGTGACATGTGGGATCTTAGTTCCCCAACCAGGGATCCTACAGGCATCCCCCGCGTTGCAAGGCGGATTCTTAACCAATGGCCCACCAGGAAAGTCCCTATTCTGCTTTTCTGATTCAGAAGATTCAGAAAAGAGACTAATGAGACATATCTGTCTCTTGTACCTGTTGTGCAAAAATTGTAAGTACTAAATTATAGTACAACATCAACCAAAACCAGAATTTTTCTTAAATCTTTCCTCCTGGGATAGGCGGCTTGTAAATCCTACCCCGTGTGTTTGGTCCATATTCTCTATTTGTAAGAACTGCCAGATAACTGATGATGAGGCTGTTTCTTACACTCCAGGCTTTTAACTGCTGTGGTCACCTTCCTGGTACCTATGATGAAAAGAAAAGGGCTACTCACCATCCCCAAAAACTTTAGGGCACTTCACTGAAAGGACCCACTTTCAAAAGCTAGTGAAACTACCTCTGAGTCTTTTCTTACTTCTCAGAAAGATTGGATACTAGCTTTCATTATTTTCACTTCCCTTTCTTCATGCCAACTGTTTTGCTACCATTGCTGCATGAAAAGACACTAAGTGATATAAAACAATTACTGTGCTCACAGATTCTGTGGATCAGTTAGGAATTCTGGAAGGATATGTTAGTGATATCTCTTCACATCAGGATCTTAGCTGAGGCGACTCCATGGCTAGGGCTCAACTCATCCAAATGCTCACTCCCCTCCATGTCTGGTGGCTGCTTCATTGATAGCAATGAAGACCTCAGATGGAGCTTCAGCAGGACTTCCTTCGAGCTGCTTGGGGGTCCTCACATCATGGGGGTAGATTCCAAGAGAGAACATCACGAGAAAACTGGGCAGAAGCTGAATCACCTTATATAATTTCAGAAGTCACATAATACCACTTCTAGAGTGGTCACGAGCTTCTCCATAATGAAGAAGAGGGGACAGAGACTTCACCTCTCAATGGAAAAAGTATCAAGATACATTGTAAGAAAAAGTAATGTGCCCATTACTGGGAAATGCAGTCAGTCATATTGTCTTTCCCTTTTTTCCACTTTGCCTCTTTCCTCTATTCCAAGAATCACTTTGGATTTCATTCACCATTTCTTTTCTCTCTTCCATCCCTCTCCTCAAAAAACATTCTTGTTATATGGGTATAACATCTCTGAAATTCAGTTTTATACTGACCATACAGTACTGTCAGAAATAAATATTTCATGAAAATGCTCAGCAAAATATCCGATATATAACAGGCATTCAGTATATTTTTATGGAGGTATAATTAATATACAGTCAACTACAGGTAAAGAATACAATTTAAGAAGTTTTGACATTATGTACGTACCCATGAAGCCATCACCCTGATCAAGATAGTAAGTGTATCTGTCACCCTCAAAAGATTTCTCATACCCAACTGTAATACCTCTCTCCCATCCCTGCCACCCACCCCTCCCCAACTGCAAGCCAACACAGATATGCTTTCTATCACCATAGATTTGTTTATATTTTCTTGAGTTTTATATAACTGTAATCATACAATGTGTGCTCCTTTTTTTTTTTTTTTCCGTAGAGGATGGGGGCAGGCTTCTTTCACTCAGCATAATTATTTTGAGATTCATTTATGTCACTGTGTGCAACAATAGTTCATTGCTTTTTGTTGATAAGCAGTATACCATTGTGTAGATACAACACAATTTGTTAATTATGTGTTAGTCTCTTCATGCTGCCAAAATAAAATGCCATAAATTGGGTGGCTTAAATAACATTTAAATATTTTCCGTTAGTTCTGGAAAATCAAGGTGCCAGCATGGTCAGATTCCAGTGAGGACTCTCCTCCTGGCTCTCAAATATCCACCTTCTAGTTGTGTACTCACATGGTGACAGGAGCAAGTGTCTCTGGTGTCTCTTCTTATAAGTACACTAATCCTATCAGATTAGGGCCCCAACCATATATCCTCATTTAACCTTATTTCCTTCCTTCCTCCACATACAGTCACATTAGAGTTTAGGCCTTCAATGTATGAATTGGGGGCACAGAAAGTAAAAGTGTTAGCCACTCAGATGTGTCCCAACTCTGTGACCCCATGAACTGTAGCCCACCAGGCTCCTCTGTCCATGGAATTCTCCAGGCAGTATACTCGAGTGGGTTGCCATTCCTTTTTCCAGGCGATCTTCCCAACCCAGGGATCGAACCCATGTCTCCCACACTGCAGGCAGATTCTTTATGGTCTGAGCCACCAGGGAAGCCCCCATGGAGGGCGACACAGTTCAGTCCATAACAATTCATATGTTGATGGACATTTTGATTATTTGCAGCTTTTGGTTGTTACAAGTTAAAAACTGCCAAGAACATTTGCATGTGAATCTTTGTATAGACATATATTTTGTTTTCTCTCAAGTGAATGATTAGGAGCAGGATGGTTGGAATCATACGATAAGTATTACATTTTCAGTTCTAGTTTTTTCTAAACTGCTGAACTATTTTCCAAAGTCTTTTTACCATTTCCCATCCCCACCAGCGGTATGTGAGGGTTCCACTTCCTCCTCATCTTCATCAACACTTGGTATGGTCAGTTTTTCATTTTAGTCATTATAATAGGAAGGTTGTAGAATAGTATCTCACTGTGGTTTTAGTTTGCAGTACTCTAATGACTAATAATGTTGAGCATCTTTTCATGTGCTTATTTGCTGTCCACTTGTCTTCTTTTGGTGGAGTACCCAGAGGTATTTGCCCAGTTTTTACTGAGTTATTTGTCCCTGTGTTGTTGACTTTTGAGATTTCTTTTTATTTCCTGGGTATGAGTCATTTATCAGGTACACACTTTGCAGAGATTTTCCTCCCAGTCTGTGGCCTGTGTTTTATTCCCTTAACAATGCCTTCTGAAGGGCAGGCGTTCCCCCCACCCCCCGCCCCGGCTATGAAATCCAATTCGCCAATTCATTCTCTTACAGATTGTGCTTTTGGTATCATTTCTAAATATAATCTTTGTCTTCCCAAGGTCACAGATATTTTCTCTAATTTTTTTTCTGGAAATTTTGTGGTTTTAGGTTTTACACTAGGTCTATAATTCATTTGGTTTTTAATCTTTGTAGATCCTTAGGTATGAATTGACACTCTCTTTTTTTCTTTTTTGGCATGTGGATATTCAGTTGTTCTAGCACCATTTATTGAAAAAGGCTACATCATGTTGATGATGTTTTACTACATCATCTTTTTATTTGTTTATTTGGCTGTGTTGGGTCTTAGCTGCAGCATTCAGGATCTTTGTTGCATCATGGGAGATCTTTGTTGTATCATGGGTGATCTTTGTTGCATCATGGGAGATCTTCGTTGCATCATGGGAGATCTTCATTGCATCATGGGAGATCTTTGTTGCATCATGGGAGATCTTCGTTGCATCATGGGAGATCTTCATTGTGACTTGAGGGCTCAGGAGTTGCGTTGCCCCACGGCATGTGGAATCATAGTTCTCCAACCATGTATCAAATCTGTGTCCTCTGCATTGCAAGGCAGATACTCACCCACTGGACCACCAGGGAAGTCCCACTGCATTGTCTTTGTCGTGAGTTGAAATGTGTCTGCCACAGAAATGTTCAGGTCCTAACCCCCGGGCACCTGTGAACGTGACCTATTTTGGAAATAGAGTCTATGTTCACAGATGTAATCAAGTGGAGATGAGGTCACACTGGCTTAGGGTGACTCCTCGTCCACGGATTGGTGTCTTTATAAGAGAGAAATCTGGACGCAGAAACAGAGGCACAGATAGGAAAACGCCCTCTGATGGTAGAGACAGACGATATAAGAGATGCATCTACAAGCCACGGAGTGTTAAGCACTGCCAGCGACCACCAAAAGTTAGGAGAGAGGCACGGGACAGGTCTCCCTCCAGAGGGAACCAAGCCTGCCCACACTCTCATGTCAACTTATAGCCTCCAGAGCCACAGAAGAACATATTTCTGTTGTTTTAAACCACCTGACTTGTGGTCATTTGTTCTGGCTGCCCTAGGAAGCCAATGCAGACCTTATATAAACACATTTTTTAATTGCCTTATTCTTCTTATTTTACTTATTTTTCGGCCGTGCTGCAGCATGTGACGTCTTAGTTCCTCAACCAGGAATGGAACTCATGCCCCCTGCCTTGGAGGCACAGTCTTAACCCCTGGACCACCAGGGACGCTTCTATGTTTTTTTTAAGATCTATTTTAACATAAAAAATAACTCAGCATGACCCCTTTATGTGTCCCTGTCACTTTGGCTGGAAACACATCCACACACAGGTAATGTATTAATTAATTAATTAATTAATTAGTGTGCTCATTTTGTGGGATTTGTTTTTATATCCACTCAGCCTTTGCACATGGCTTGAGCACGTGGAGCGGGCTCTGGAGACTCCCCGCTCTCTGGCAGGTCGCAGGCGGCAGCAGGCGCCCCTGCCGACTTGGCGGCCTTCGAGCAGTGCTCAGGGCTCCGGGCAGGGGGGAGGAAGGGTGAGTCACCAGATGGTTGAGAAGAGCCTCCTCCATTCCTGTGACCCCATGCATGTGGGCCGTGCAGAGAGGTTACAGACAAAGGGGAGAGGCTGCGCTGCTGACAACGGTACTTAGAGCCCATCGGACCTCGGGCAGCATGGGCCAAAAGCCAGCGTCCAAAGAGGTGCCCCACACACGGCTGCAATATGGAGCACACAGACCGTGCCAGCGAATCCCCCCTTGGCGTGGCCGCAGGTGGAGAGCTGCACTGCAAAGTGAAAGAATTAACCTTCACAGAGCAGGCTGCCTGGTTCCCTTCTGTCTCCTGTACTTGACATTCCCCTGCTGCCCCAGGAAACGGATGCAGTCCTCTGGGGTTCCCCGCCAGGCCCATATGTGGTGAAATTCACTCATCCTAATGGCCAGTCTTCACTAGCTTCCTGGGGGCACTAGCTGTCTGGCCCAGGGTCTACCTCCAGGACTGGCCTCATCAACCTCAAATTTTTACATTTGCCTATGACTTCCAGGACTTCAGTTGTTGGACTATATGATGGTTGGTGTGAGATGAGATTCTTAAGTGCAGGGCATTACCTGAGGGTGAATATTAATTACACCCAAGAGGGGACTCAGGGCCTCATCCCCATGCTCCCAGCTGATGCCACTGCTTCTGAGCCGAAGCAGAGGGAGGGGGAAGGAAACGGCCAATTATCGAGCACCTACTGTATGCAGGCACAGTGTCTGGTGCTTTCTTGCAAATTATCACATTGAAAACATAAGCAAAGCAGAGATCTAAAACCAGAGAAGGACACAGAGCCATGTGTAAAGCATTCACCCCACGTGTTAACGCCATTGGCCTCGCTGGGAGCTATAACTTGTGAGGAGCTCTGCACAGCACGTGTCCTTCACGTTGATTGTTCATATCCGTCTACCTGAAGCCCTGAGAACTGAAGGCTGGCCTTCACAGTAGGCAGTAAAACCAGGTGAGGACAGCTGACAAGAGCCCCCTGAGGAACGGAGTCACCACGCTGTTAAATGCAGTCCTACGTGCTTTCCTGAAAGTCTGAGTGCTGCCAAGTCACGGAGTTGTGTCTGCCTCTTGCGACCCTGTAGACTGTAGCCTGTCAGGCTCCTCTGTCCATGGGATTTCCCAGGCAAGAATACTGGAGTGGGCTGCCATTTCCTCCTCCAGGGGATCTTCCTGACCTAGAGATCGAACCCGAGTCTCCTGCTTGGCACGTGGGTTCTTTACCACTGATCCACCTGGGAGCACCAACAGTATGTCTATTTCACTCTGACATGAAGATTTTTGTAAATGAATGCCACTGGCTAGGACTTCATCATCAGAGATCTTGCACAGCTCAGGTTAACCTCTCAAAGGAGCAGGAGGCTGTTTCCGGAGGACACTGGCACCTGCCATGTTTACACTGTGTCCTTTCCCTACAAAGCGGCTACAGATTCTCTGTAAACTCCAAGCCACTTACCACATCCACACTCCCACCCGACCTAAGCAGATGCCATGGACACCTCAGGCACGATGGGCAAACAGATTATTTATGGGACTTGGCAGAGACGTCTGGATCGGGGTTTTTAGTCACTGCCTCCATGATGGCACCCACTGTGCCAGTGAGCAGGTGAAGGGAATAATAATACATCCAACTTGGGAGGTCAGCTTCCGCTCCTGTTTCTCATTATTCCGTATGTGATTATCCAGAGCCTGTCCGCAGCTCAGCTCCCCACCGTGAAGGTGGGCTGCTCGTGACTGACTGGTTCTTTTGTCACAGAGGTAGGAGAGCAAGAGTGGAAACTGCTCCAGTGAATCCTTTTAGTTTGAAATAAAAAGGGCACTGTGTTTTGACTTATTGAAATGGAAGGCTAGAGCCTATTTTTCCTCTTTCCATTTCAGCGCCATCCTCACTGTTTGAGTGCATTGGTAAACCCCGAGGCTCCATTAAAATATAACCTGACTAGGGATCAAGCTTTAGCATCATCCTAATTGATTTGTTTCCCTCCCAACCACACACCTTCCTCTGAAGGAAAGGAAAATGATGGAACCCTCCTGTTTTATCTCAAAGAGAAAAAGCAAAAAGACACCAGAAGCTGCAGAAATAGGAACTTATAGCACAGACAAAAGTCTTCTATAGGGTCCCTCTAGCCAAAGTTAGAACTAGACTCAAAAACGCCAACATGGGAGAAATGTGATCATCTAAATGACGTTCATGTTAATTGTGTTACTTTGCCAACCTTGGCCAAGTTTTCTAATAAAGCCTAGATAGATAAACTAGATAAATAGCAAGCTTATGTAAACAGATGATTTTTATGAACTCTGTATTAACTAGCACACTTGGGAGTCTAAATTATTGAATACTGATCGTAAGACTATTCAAAGGATGACCACACATCCTTCATCTTTCTGTTCTAAGTCTTTGTTTATAAACAGCATTATTCTATAACATATAGGTCGTATATATAGATTATATATGATAAAATATTATAGAATAATCAATTATACATAGTCAAATTCTGACAATTTGCTCAGCATTGTATTCAGTTGTTTGGCCAAAGTTCCACCCTACAGAGGAGAATTCTCCCTCTCCCACACTGAGAAGAACGGTAATACCAACGGGTAATAACGCTGAGGCTGAAGAAATCCACGTCTCAGTGTGGTCGACTTTGGGGCAGATGACAAATACTCCAATCGCCCTCCGTCCAGGTACACGGGCCTGAACTTCTCCACGGGGTTATGGTTCCTTCTGGCCATGTGGCTGCACTGAGCTAAGGAAATGCGAACGGGAGTCCTAACAGCCAAGGGGTCGCTGGTTCCCAGTCTCCCGCTGCAGCTGCCTCTCAGCCGTGCTGCCATGGCGCCTCTGTCAGCCTCGGTCTGAGTGACCGTATCAAGTCATGTCCTCCCGCTGGCCGTAGCTGAGATGAAGTGAGAGCTGTCACAGGACAGACACACCGAATTTCACAGTTGAGTCACTGAGATTTGGAATTACTTGTTGTTGTTTAGTCCCTCAGTCCTGTCAGACTGTTTGTGACCCCATGGACTGCAGCCCACCAGGCTCCTCTGTCCATGGGATTTTCCAGGCAAGAGTACTGGAGTGGCCTGCCATTTCCTCCACCAGGGGACCTTCCTGATCCAGGGATTGAACCTGTGTCTCCTGCATTGCAGGCAGACTCTTTACTGCTGAGTCTCCAGGGAAGCCCTATAATTTTGCCCGTAGTAATACAAGAATGATAAAAACTGCTAGCTTCCCATAGGACGAGGAGCTAACCAACTGGTATGACTGACCTTCATGATGACTACTGATGCTTCATCCACAATACATGCGCCCCAGTTGTCTTTTTCCCCGTGAGTAAGACTGGATCTCGTTGACCAGATCATCCTTTTCCATTTCTCCTCAAAATTAACAGCACATATTTTTGACATTAAAGGCTAAAACAGCACTGTGCCCAGAGATGGACATGCACAGAGGGAGCGTAGCCATGTGCCCATGGAGGCAGAGATAGAGTCATGCAGCTGCAGGCCCGGGAATGCCAAGGGACGTCGGCAACCCCTGGGAGCTGGGAGAGGAACAGGAGTGGGTACAGCCTCTGGACCGCCGAGAAGGAGCCTCCTGCTGATGCCTTGATTTGGACTTCCGGCCTCCAGAACTATAAAAGATGGAGACCCTGATGTTTTCTACCACCCAGTTTTCGGTACTTTGTGACGGCAACATTAGGAAATGAATACAGTGACTTTTAGCTATACTTTCTACTGCTCCTCAACCTGCCTGGCATTTTTATGATGAGTCTTTACAGGATGACCTGCGCATTCCTGCATTTTTAAGCCTTGATGTTTGCCAAGTCTCTTTTGAGTTGAATAAAATAGGTACAGGGCCTAAACTCTCCTTTAGCCAAATAAAACCCAGCAGGATCAGAAGCAATGTCTTGTTCATTTCTCTCTCTCTCTTTTCCTTTTGTTATATTCATTCATTTATTTTTTTATATTCCACATGTAAGTGAAAAAATATGGTATTTGTCCTTCTCTGATTTACTTCACCTAAGCATAATACTCTCCAGGCCAATTCAGGTTGTTTCAAATGGCAATATTTCATTATTCATTTTTATGGCTGAGTAAATTCCACTGTGTGTCTGTATACACATCTGTGTGTGTGTGTGTGTGTGTGTGTGTGTGTGTGTGTATCAGTTAAGTTCAATCACTCAGTCGTGTCCGACTGTTTGCGACCCCAAGGAATGCAGTACGGCAGGCCTCCCTGTCCATCACCAACTCCTGGAGTTTACTCAAACTCTTGTCCATTGAGTCGATGATACCATCCAACCATCTCATCCTCTGCCATCCCCTTCTCCTCCTGCCTTCAATCTTTCCCAGCATCAGGGTCTTTTCAAATGAGTCAGTTCTTCCCATCAGGTGGCCAAAGTATTGGAGTTTCAGCTTCAACATCAGTCCTTCCAATGAATATTTGGGACTGATTTCCTTTAGGATGGACTGGTTGGATCTCCTTGCAGTCCAAGGGACTCTCAAGAGTCTCCTCCAACACCACAGTTCCAAAGCATCAATTCTTTGGTGCTCAGCTTTCTTTATTATCCAACTCTCACACCCATACATGACTACTGGAAAAACCATAGTTTTGACTAGTAGGACCTTTGTTGGCAAAGTAATGTCTCTGTTTATTAATAAGCTGTCTAGTTTGGTCATAACTTGCTTTCTTGGTCTAGCTTGCTTTCTTTCAAGAAGCAAGCATCTTTTAATTTCATGGCTGCAGTCACCATCTGCAGTGATTTTGGAGCCCCAAAAAATAAAGTCTGACACTGTTTCCACTGTTTCCCCATCTATTTCCCATGAAGTGATGGGACCAGATGCCATGATCTTAGTTTTCTGAATGTTGAGTTTTAAGCCAACTTTTTCACTCTCCTCTTTCGCTTTCATCAAGAGGCTTTTTAGTTCCTCTTCACCTTCTGCCATAAGGGCGGTGTCATCTGCATATCTGAGGTTATTGATATTTCTCCTGGCAATCTTGATTCCAGCTTGTTCTTCTTCCAGCCCAGCGTTTCTCATGATGTACTCTGCGTGTAAGTTAAACAAGCAAGGTGACAATATACAGCCTTGATATACTCCTCTTCCTATTTGGAACCAGTCTGTTGTTCCATGTCCAGTTCTAACTGTTGCTTCCTGACCTGCATATAGGTTTCTCAAGAAGCAGGTCAGGTGGTCTTGTATTCCCATCTCTTTCAGAATTTTCCACAGTTTATTGTGATCCACACAGTCGAAGGCTTTGACATAGTCAATAAAGCAGAAATAGATGTTTTTCTGGAACTCTCTTGCTTTTTCGATGATCCAGCGGATGTTGGCAATTTGATCTCTGGTTCCTCTGCCTTTTCTAAAACCAGCTTGAACATCTGGGAGTTCACGGATCACGTATTGCTGAAGCCTGCCTTGGAGAATTTTAAGCATTACTTTACTAGCGTGTGATATGAGTGCAATTGTGCGGTAGTTTGAACATTCTTTGGGATTGCCTTTCTTTGGGATTGGAATGAAAACTGACCTTTTCCAGTCCTGTGGCCACTGCTGAGTTTTACAGATTTGCTGGCATATTGACTGCAGCACCGTCACAGCATCATCTTTCAGGATTTGAAATAGCTCAACTGGAATTCCATCACCTCCACTAGCTTTGTTCATAGTGATGCTTTCTAAGACCCACTTGACTTCACATTCCAGGATGTCTGGCTCTAGGTGAGTGATCACACCATCATGATTATCTGGGTCGTGAAGATCTTTTTTGGATAGTTTTTCTGTGTATTCTTACCACCTCTTCTTAATATCTTCTGCTTCTGTTATGTCCATACCATTTCTGTCTTTTATTGTGCCCATGTTTGCATGAAAATTTCCCTTGGTATCTCTAATTTTCTTGAAGACTAGAGGTCTAGTCTTTCCCATTCTATTGTTTTTCTCTATTTCTTTGTATTGATCACTGAGGAAGGTTTTCTTATCTCTCCTTGCTATTCTTTGGAACTCTGCATTCAAATGAGAATATCTTTCCTTTTCTCCTTTGCCTTTCACTTCTCTTCTTTTCATAGCTGTTTGTAAAGCCTCCTCAGATAACCGTTTTGGCTTTTTGCATGTCTTTTTCTTGGGGATGGCCTTGATCACTGCCTCCTGTATAAAGTCAGGAACCTCCATCCATAGTTCTTCAGGCACTCTATCAGATCTAACATACATATGTACTCACCATCTTCTTTATCCATTCATCTGTTGACAGACACTTAGGTTGCTTCCAAGCCCATCCATGCATCAGCACCAAGTATGCCCTGGTCCATTGACGTCACTGCCGTCGATGACGACATCCGAGCAGCCAAAGAAACAGTCAGTGACTGCATTCAGACTTGGGGTATTTGAAGTAACAAACCATTATTAATCAACGAGGACAAAACAAGAAACCTAAGACTAAAGAGGCCAAAGTAAAAGTTAATCTGCAAACGTGAGACTTCATGTACACACGGCCGTGTCAATGACCTTGTGCACATACCATGTCCCTCAACAGAATTTCTGTTTTATTCATTTGTTTTTCATCTTAATGAGTTGGCTCCCAGGTAAGGTATCTGCTGGCTTCCACACATACTCAACTTTCTTTCCAGGCATACAGCAAAGCCAATTTACTCATTTTGTCTGGGAAAGAGTCCTATTTACCGAAGAATGAGCACATTTCAATCTCAGGAGGACTAAGTTTCACTATATTAAGATGCAACCAAAACACAAATTTCTGTCTCCCACTCAGAGAGAAAGCCAGGTGAAGGTCTTCTCCCAAAATGCCTGAGAGTTTCACCAGTCAGCTTTGTCATTTGAAATCAAACCCCTTACAGGCAATCAAATTCATCTTTCAGCGTTCATCTTCCCTAGTTGCAGTGTATGGAGAATGTTTTAATTAGCTCAGCTGCTTTATTACTTCCTTAAGTGTCTGAAAGTATCTGATAGCTTCCTACAGGTTTCAGTAAGATGGCCCCTTCCCTAGAGATGGCTGGGAAGTCTGTGTGTGTGTGTGTGTCTGTGTGTGTGTGTGTGTGTGTGTCTGTGTGTGTGTGTGTGTCTGTGTGTGTGTGTGTGTCTGTGTCTGTGTGTGTGTGTGCAGGCGCGCACACTCAGTGTCTCCAACTCTTTGTGATCCCATGGACTATACTGGAGTGGGTTGCCATTCCCTTCTCCAAGGAAGTCTGTATTTGATTTCAGAGTTCTACGGCTTTCTGAGACTAGCATTTTGTCTATTATTTCCCTTTCAACACTAACCACTGAATGTTGAAAGCTTTAGGTAATTCTGCAAGCCCCAATCCACAATAAACCTGAAACTAGTGAAAATCAACTGAAAACTAGCCTCTGGTTACTCCTGTCCCTGGAACAGGTCACAAAGGTAAAGAGTTGACCACTGTGGTCCACACTGGGTTTCAGAAAAGGTCTCTAAACTTTTCAGCATTTCTCCTACAGGAGAAAATGCAAATAACCTGAAGGAGATAAACCCTCTTTATCAAGATTTTTTTTTTCCCACAGCAGTATTGATCAGGAAGTGATGGAAATTTTTGTAGAGCCAGGAAGAAAGGGCTCTGATGGTGCCTGGGTCATTTAAGCTCAGAATATGGAGCAGGGAGAATCCAAAGAGAGTAGAGGCAAGACCCCTCGATCTCTGATCAGACAAAGCATTGTGGTCCCCATTTCAGAAACAATAAGACAACTGAGTCCTTTAGAAGTAAGAGCATACCCCACTGAACAGCAAGAAAGCCCTAGACGTCTGAGAAGCTTTATGAGGAGAGGACTGAGAACAAAACAGGGCCATGGGGGTCAGTTACGCCTGGAACTGTCTTCGCCCTGTGACGGGTGGGCCACCTGTGAAGGTCACACTGCATCTCCCCCAGTTGTGACCCTGAAGCCTGAGGACGTGAAATAGAGGGGTCCGCACAACGGAAGGGAGGTCAGGCCCAGAGGCGTCTGGTGGAGCGCGAGCAGCAGGAGCCGTGGGGGCTCTGAATACCTGTCTGAGAAAGAGCAAGGCAGGGACAAAGCCCACCTCCTCACTCCGGAAGCTGGCTCTCGCCCTGATTTTATTCCCACGTTCAGGATAGAGCACTTGGTGAGGAGCTAGGGGAGAGAACGGCCAGAAGGAAGTCAACGCAGGGTAGAAAGCGGGCAAAGCCGAAGATTATCACCTAAAATCCAGTGTTCCAAAACCTCCGTGGTAACGTTTCAGAGAGCCACGAGTAACGCCGGGCCGGGCCGTGGTGGTGGACGCAGCCGCGTGTCCACGAGGGGCCTGTCCCTAAGTGCAGTAACAGGAGGCTTAACACTCACTGTGGCCTAAGGGAAGGTTTCTTTTTCTCACAAGCAGGAACTCCCGCGTTGCCTCAGGGGCTCAGGGGCGCCAAGGCCAGCATCGCTACAGTTCTCAGGTCGCAAGACCGCAGCAGGGGCTCCGACGATCAGGTCCCGCCCTCCTTCATGGGCAGGGCGCGGAGGCCGGGCTCGGACAGGTTCCCTTCCAGACCTTCCTCTTAGCAGGGAGGAAAACCCTTTCCTGGGAGGGCCCTGTGGACTTCTTCCAGTCTTCCTTCCCTTAGACTACATGCCTTCCCTTAGACGAAGGACCCTGTCCAGATTCCATACCGTTCATAAAGGCCCATCTGACGCGTAGGCTCCTTCCTATGGGCAAGGAAGACAGGGTGGTGCCTTAAGGGCTTTAAGTTCTATTGCTGATGAGGTCCGAGGGCAGACCAAGAGCGGCTGGATCAGAGCAGAGCTGAGCCCTCAAGAGCAGCAGGAGCAGGAGACTGCTGGGCCAACCCGCAGAGAGAAAAGCATCCAGCCCGCATAGGCATGCTCCCTAAATTTAGAAGCAAAAGCCAGCCTTCCCAGAGGCTCCTTTGAAACTGTTGAGAAAGTATCAGTAGACTCTGTGCCTCTGCTAAGCGTTTCATCCCGAGAGCTCAGGGCACCTCCCAGCACCCTCTCATTAATCTCCACACCAACCAAGGCAGTTGGCATCTATTGTCATCTTCATTTTCAGGATGAAGGAGCTCAGATGTAGGTACAGGTTAATGACTTGCCTGATGTCATATGCTCAGTGGGTCACCAGCCAGCTGGGCATGGGACGGAAATTGATGGGGGAAGGTAGCTACACCAGATCACTGGGGACCCCGGGCAAGAACGCGGTGCTCATCTACTTACCCAGATAGTGGGAGCCCTGAAAAGGGGCTGATGGAAGAGCGAGCTCTGGACAAACGGGCAGGAGGAGCGAGTCTGAGCAGGACACATGGTCCAGGAACCTCGGGCAAGAAACCCCGCGCTTTGTGAACATTTTTCTTATTTAAAAGTAAGGAGCTGCCCCATCTAATTCACTCAGCTGTTTCAAAAACAAAAGGAATGTTTCACATGAAACCACGTGAGCAGGCACAACCTGTCAAGTCTAAGTCCACTGAGGGAGCTGGTAGAACCAGCATTTAAAATCAGCCTGTGTTCTTGGCTCACCGTGACCATCCCAGCTTGCAATCAGACAATGATCCAGGGCTCTTCCCAGATGACCACGAAAGGCCCTTCTGCCTTTTCAACACGCTGCGAGCCTGCTTTCTGCACATCCTGCCGGAACGCGCCATGCCCCACACAGGTATTCCCGGGCGTGACCTGTGTCCTCTAGGAGATCCAGGCTGGCGGAGGAGGCGGACAAGCGAACCACTTACTTCCCTGAGACGCAGAGGAAGTAAGACTGAGGACAGACAAGGAGGGGTGGTCTCCAGAGAAGGTTTGGGCCAGCCAGTGGGCTGGGAGAATGCAGAGTGTGCAGACGGGCCCGTGGACAAAAGCTGAAACAGGAAAGACCCTTAGCTTTTACGTTCCCGCCTCAGCGCCCATCATGGTCCCCGCTGAGAAACAGCTAGGCAAGGTGGTCGGGCAGTGGAGGCGGAAGCTTGGGTTTCTCTGTTTACATCAGCAGGAAAGGGCATTTGGAGAGAAAACGCTTTCCTGGGCGCGCCTCTCTGCGCGCTGTCTTGCTTTCGGCCACCAGGGGGCGCTTCCCGCCTCCGCGGGTCCCTTCGCCGCGGCCCCGCGGCCCGCCTCCCAGCTGCAGCCCCAAACCCTGAGCCAGCAGCGGGGCCCGGAAGGCGGGGGCGCCCCACGTCCAGCTTCCAGCATTTTCTCTCTTGGAAATCGGGATGTCTCCCATCGACAGCGTATGCCAACAGGGCAATAATCCCTAGAAAATTCTCAGGAAATGTTTTCGGAAGATCGTCTATGAAAGACGGGATCAGTTTCATCAGGCGGTGGAATTAGTGTCTTTGGTGCTAAACGGGAAATTCTCTCCCATCTCCAGGCTTAAAATAGGGTGATAGGGCGGTCCAGCGGTCAGGGCTCCGGGCTTTCGCTGTGGAGGACTGACATAGCGGAACCTTGTCCCTTCCCAAGGGGACATCCCGTGCGTGCTGAGGTGGCCCAATAAAGGAGAGGAAAGGGGCTTCCGGGTCTGATACATGACCAGAGCGGGGGAGCATTCGCTTTTCATTTATTTTTGTTCTGAAGATTAATTGTTAAAATACCTGAGGGAAGGAAACTATTAGGGCTGGCCCTGCACAGCAAGAATTCCTAAACTGCACGCACTTGGCTGCTCCCCAAACTCCCCTGGTTCCCTCCACACCCTCCTGTAAACATACCCGCCCACTACCACCCTATAGTATTTGTCTCCAGAGAATTAGCAGGAAAGTTCTAAAATAAGGCCGGATGAAATACTGGCGGCCAATCAGGAGCCTTTCACTCAAACCTCCTCATCAGAATTTTGGAAGACTGGTTCTTTTTGTTGGTTTTATTGCTGTTTGTTTGTTTTAACCTCCTAAATCTACTCATTCCATAATTTCCCGTTAAGCCCTTGGATTGCAATGACTCTTTGGGTAAAGCAAAGTTCCTAAACTTTGAGACGAGCAAGAGCTCTCACAGCATGTGAAAACAAGAATTACCAGCATGCTAAAATTACCTCCTCAGAAAGGAAGAGATGTCTCTGCGTATTAAAAAAGATTTTGAAAACAATCTAATAACTATACAGAATCACCCAAAATATATCTTGGGTAATCTGAGACACTTGGGCTAAAATCCCATAACTTGCTACAGAACATTTGTCTAGCCACACGCCCCAGAAGTACTGTGTAAATCACAGGTGCTGTCAGTGGAGTGGATCACCGTCACCACCGTCATCACCAACATCATCACCTACAGATGAGAGCTCCAGAGGCTGGCTCGGACGGAACAGCGAGTTAAAGGTTTCCAGTCCTAATTGTTTTCCCTTTATTTTGCTGAGCCTGGGTCCTGATACTTGGCACACTTGCTAGGTCATGGCTTTCGTTAACATTACTATAGACATGAAAGAAAACCTTGTTCCCCACCACACACGGAACACTACAGGAGAAATCTGAATCCGAGTGTGCGTGAGTGGGACAGCATTTTCATCTGCAGTACTGGGCAGAGTCCGTCTATTTGGGGGGATATATTTACGGATGGTGTGGGCTGGTATGAAAACAATGATCTGTGTACTTTCTCTACTGGCCACACCTCTGCCGTAAGGTTTATGTGTCTGAAATCATACCAACATCACTCACTCCAAGGAGATTTGAAGCTGAAAACACTGAGGAGAACAAGGCTGGAGAATAAGGATTATGTAATAGTTAATTTTATGTATCAATTTTGCTAAGCTATGGTATCCTGGAGTTTGGTCAAACACACTGGTCTAGATGCTGCTGTGAAGGTATTTTGTAAACATAATTAAAACTACAATCCATTGACTTTGAATAAAGGGAATTAGCCTCAATAATGTGAGTTAGCCTCATCCAGTCTGTTGATGGTCTAAAGAACAAATACTGGGGTTTATTGTTGAAAGAATTCTGTCTCATGTCAAAAGCTACCAACCTCTCCCTGTGTTTCCAGCGTGCTGATCTGCCCTAGAGATTTCAGTCTTGCCAGATTTCTCAGTGGGAGCCAAGTTCTTCAACTTGTGTGTGTGTGGAACACGTGTTTATACACACTTTTGCTTTTGTTTCTCTGGAGAACACTGATATTCAGATTTCAAGTGAGTTTTTTATTTTTGAGTGCTAGCTATAAATTAAAGCAATGAAGAGACACTCATAATGCCAATTTGCATCACATTATGCACAACTTGCTTCCCTGGTGGCTCAGTCGGTAAAGAGTCTGCCTGCAATGCAGGAGGCCCAGGTTTGATCCCTGAGTCAGGAGGATCTCCTGGAGAAGGAAATGGCAACCCACTCCAGTATGCTTGCCTGGAAAATCCCATGGACAGAGGAGCTTGGCAGGCTACAGTCCATGGGATCACAAGAGTCTGACACGACTTAGCGACTAAACCACCACCACCACCATGCACAACTTGGACTCCTGATTTTGTTTGGGCACCCAGCCCCCCTAATAGCCCACACACCTCACTGGAAGCTGATCTGCCTTTAAAAAACACAATAAGGATAGTAACATGGGGTGGTCCTGACTGGTCTGAGGGTGAGCAGTCCCCTTGCCAATGTGTAGTTCAGGTGGAGTCATGTGACTTAGTAAGGGTCAATGAGATATGAGAAGAGTTTGTTGTGGACTTTCAGTAAGGTTTGTTCTCATTCTTCTGAGCAGCTTTGCAGAAGGAGCCTTCTCTCTGCTGTTGGAGGAGAATGAAACGGTAGCTCTGGGTGGGTGCGGGCAATGACCCTTTGTGGGAAATAACCTGGGTCCCTGATGGTGTCTTGAGCTGGATGGATCAGTCAGCCCTAGAGCCAACACTGACTCTGGTCTTCCTTTTAACTCAAGCAATACATTTTCTTGGAGAAGGAAATGTCAACCCACACCAGTATTCTTGCCTGAGAATTCCACAGACAGAGGAGTCTGAAGGGTCCATGGAACCTCAAGGAGTCAGACACAAGTGAGCAACTAACACAATATGTTTTCTATTATGCAAGCCAGTTTGAGCCTTCTCGAGGCTTCTTGTTAGTTGCAGCCAAAGGACTAAGTTTTCTTACCCGTGATTTTTACCTATAAACTGGGAGAGTAGAACTAGCTAATCTAAGATCTGCTTGATCACTCAGTAGCTGTGAACCGCACGTTGCAGCACTAGCTCTAACTACATCAAATACTGTCTAGAGAATCTGAATGTTACTGCAAGTTTCTAAATACCTCTTCATTTTTAGAAATATGTATGTTTCCAGATACTTCTTCAGGGACTTCCCCAGCAGTTCAGTGGTTAAGATTCCTTGCTTACACAACAGGGGGCATGAGTTTGATCCCTGGCCGGGGAACTAAGATCCCACATGCCAGCCAGATGTGGCCAGAAGTAAATAAATAAATACTTTTTAAAGAAAAAAAGAAAGAAAGAAATACTTCATTTTAGAAACAGCAAAATGACATGACCTTTAAATTCTTAAAATACAGTTTAACAATTTTTTTTCCAGCAGCCTTAACCCTAGTTGAGGGTTAAGCAATAATAACTTTTACTAACTTTTTTAATATATAAAAACTCTAACAAATGAACAGTAACTAGAAAAAAGCCTAGTAAAGAAAGAGGGAGAAGATGAGAGTAAACAGTTCTCAGAAAAATAAGTGCAAAGAATCTTAAATTGATGAAGAGATATTCAACCTCCCCTATACAGAAACGCAAACTAAAATGACAGTTAGATTTTTTATTTCATCTAAAAGAGTGGCAAGTTATAAAAAGTTTAATAACACACTACTGGAAAAGCCATAAGAAATTTACCACATTTATACTAATATTGGGAATTATCACCGAACATCAGCAATTACAGGTAAGGGTAGCAACAGAAGAACTTTCAAAAAAGGCAATTTGGCATTATCTGTCAAAAGTACAAATCCTTATACTCTTTGACGTAACCATTTCCCTTCTAGAACTTTATCCTGCATTTATATTTGCTCATACATAAAATGATTATTTGTAATTGCAATAGTTAGAGACAACTTAAACACATATGACTAGAGAAAAGATTAAACTATCACAGAGGCAGAATAACTTCCAGAATATACAAGACAATAACTTCCAGCTGTTAAAGAAATGAGGTATGCAATAAATGCATGCAGCAAAATCTCTAAATTTTATTTTAAATAAAAAGAGCAAGATGAAGAACAGTGAGAATGATATGATGCAATTTATATATCTTTTAAATTTATTTCTATATATTTTTTGCCATGCCGCACAATATATGGGATCTTAAGTTTTCTGACCAGGAATCAAACCCATGCTTCCTGCAATGGAAGCATGAATTCTTAACCACTGGCCCACCAGAGTACTCCCTATACTTTTTGATAAGAATTAGCTAAATATGTTTTGGTATAGGAATAAACTAGGAGACTACATAAGAAACTTGGAATTGTGGTTATATCTAGGAACTGCAACATGGGAGCTAGAACATGAGAGTGAAAGAGAAGTTAATTTTACCCTGGATATCTTTTTTTAAAAGTTTTAACCTATGAACGTATGTCAGTTATTTTTAAATTAATGAAGTTGGGGCAAAAGTAAAGTTATTATAAATACATTTCCTGATTTGCTATTATGACAGTCATTCTAAAGCTAAATTACACCACTTATGTTTTGGATAAATGATAATTAATGATCAGATATGAAACAATGATTTGGTACATTTGTTCTCATTTCTCTTTCTGTCTAAATAAGAGCAATAAAGGGGAAAAAAAGGATCTTGAATTAAGGAGAAGAAATTAATCTTATCCATATTATTTTTTAAATTGTATTGCTAGGCATTTACTTTCCACGCATTCTACCCCTAAATCACCTTACCTAGATTTCTCCCAACGCTGTGTCCTATTGTTCAATCATGTCCACTCATTCGACAAATATTTACTAAATATTGGTGTGCCAGTCACGAGGGCCTCAGATGAGAATCAGACAGACAATCGCTATCCTTAGGAACTCAAGTCTTTTCACTACTGTCATCCTTCCAGACAGGCAGAAGCGCCATGGTGTAATCAAAAAACTGAAAGCTGCAGGTCCTAAAATGTGGGGAACCCACAAGCAAGTAAAACCACCAACTGGGAAAGGAGACAGTGAGGATTCTATCAGGACACTATCAGCCCGAAGAAAACCATTCCAGAATGAACACTTCCACTGTGGACTTTCAATGCCCCAGTAAATGCTTATTTTAGGAAGAAGAAGAAGAAGGAAGGGAGGATGGGGAATGACAGAAGAACGGGGCCTAGTTGACAAAATAATTCAGGAGGAATAACCTCCAAACCTGGGATTAATACCATCCACTTTCTATAATGTTTAATGAGAGCCTACCCTGTGACCTAAGACTCAGAGAGGAACCCAAAGCATTCCCACCTTGGGAGCTAACATGCAAGAGAGAGAGAGAAGAAATCACTAAATACGGGACTTCCCTGGTGGTCTAGTGGTTAAGACTCTGCCTTCCAATGCAGGGGGTGGGGTGGATCCCTGGTCAGGGAACTAACATCCCGTGTGCTGGGGGTGCAGACAAAACTCTAAATAAATAAAAAGCACGTAAATAAGTCACATTCGGAGAGCCAGAGAGTAGGATGATGGCTGCCAGTGTCTGGAAGGTAAGGGAAATAGAGAGCCTAATGGTCAAAGGGTACAAATTAAAAAAATAATAATAATAAATCGCTAAGTGTACCGTGCTTGGCAGGAGGTGATAAACGCGGAGTACAGTGCGGCCCGCCGGGGCGCTGGCGCCATGCGGCCGCCATGTTGGGTGGGTGGTGAGGGACGTTCTCTGAGAGGAGATGCTCTTTGAGCAGAGAATTGAAGGAAGTCAGGAGCCGCGCGGGGGCCCGGGAGAAGCATTTTCTAGGCAGAGAGAGGAAGGCGCCCTGGCACGGAAATGTACTAAGGAAGTGGAAGACTCAAGAGGCAAGATGAGGAAAGGTCCTCGCGGAGTTTAGAAAAACACAGCTGAGGAACAATGCCGGTGTTTCTTCCAGAAAACACACCCAACCGTTATGTAACTCCACACAGGCAGCCCTGAATCCTTAGAGCACAAACAGTCTTATTTAGAGACGGGGTCGGAATCTGCTCGCGTGGGATGGGGAGAGCCTGACGGAAAAACACTGCCCCTCCCGCTCACAGATCCTTGGCTTCCTTCTCAAAGACGCGGGACACCAGACTCCATATCGAGCTGAGCTTCAGAGTGCAGAGCGCCTTAGAGAATGCTCAGATTTGAAGTCACACCAAAGTCAAAATAACGTTATCTCATACTTCTCTGAGCAGTATGGGCTTTCTGAATTCAGGGGAAGGCAGGGCCTTGAAAAAATTAAACACATACAACAGGAAAGCTGCAAGCCCTTAAATCAGGCTTCAGCTGCTGTGCTATTTTCTCTCAATCACTGAACAGAAATATTCTTTCTCCCTAGAGAGAGAGAGAGAAAATGTATTTCTGTTAAGCTTCCATAGCTTGTTAGAAATATCCCTTAGGGACACACAACTCCCTTTCGAGTCTAATTAAATATTCACCCAGTGGTGTTCCGACCTGAATTTAGCTACCTGGGAAATACCCAGGAAGAGAATGCCATTTGCAGACAGTTGCACTAAGGAAGGCCACATCATGAATTAATAAATGTATTATGTTTTATACAATTCTGAGTCAGATCGATTTTGCAGATATGATAGAGCCAAAGCTCCAAATCTGAAACAATCTAAGAAATAGATGGAAGGGTCACTGAATTCAAAGCATTACTGTGAACCCCTTGGTTAGACTTCATTGTGCTAAAACCTTCTCAGGGCTGATAACTAGGGGGGATTCATTTCCTGCTTGTAGACCGCAGAAGGAAGCCTCCATTTATGCCACAAGAGATGCAGATAAGCAGGTATTCTGCACCAGATGTCGGACAAGGAAAAGCAGGACCTGCCTCCTCCCAGCTGAGGCCACACACATGCAGCTGTTAGGCAGAGTGGGGCCAAGGCTCAATTCATGCTCGCACGGAAGGTCCTCTACTGGCTTGGTTTCATTTTCACAAAGAAACTGCCGTTGAGGGGTTGCTGGTCAGTTCTGAACCTGAAGCATCAGAGCCGACCTCTGTGTTCTCCGTCTGGAGTGGCCCTTGGTGACTTCAGTTTCAAGCTGGTGCCACCTCCTCTCTTAGCTCAAGCAGCACAGGGCCTCCTGGGAGGAAAGACATGGACACCTCTCTCCTTTCTTGTGGAGATTTGCACTGGTGCTTTGCTCTCAGAGTTCTCCTGCTGAGACCAGATGCCAGAGAGAAAGAAAAAGGTTCAGGAAGAGAAGCTCTGCAAAAGAAAGGAAGACAACAGCTCTGGATATGTGGACTGGATCCAAATATCCAGGCCAAAGTGTTTTTATCAGGAGGCGGGATCTGAATGTGTCTGGTTGGTACCAATAGCCATGCTGAATCAGCTGATGTTCCTATAAAGTCATGACCTAATACCCACTGAGTGAGCAGGAAATGGAGAGAACAAGAATCCCGAAGGAGCTCTCCACTGGGAACCATGGGCCCTCAGGCCCCCGACAAGGCAGAACATGGGATGCTCCCACGAGAGGTGCCCAGGGTCACCCCTGCAAGAATGGCAGCCGTGTGTAAAAAGCGGTGTTCAGCCTCGTTCGCCTGCCACGCTCCTAACGCAGACGCTTCCACTCCCTGTGCCCGGCTTCGCTCGCTGACACTCCTCACACTAGGATAGCTCAAGCCACAGCAGTTAGCTCAGAGTGACCGCAGGATTGTTGGAAGGAGGGCAGGTAGCAAAGCGGACTTCACCGAATAACTGAAGCTTGAGGTTCCGACAATAGGCAGGAACCCTGCCGAGGCCCAAGCCAAGGTGTCAAGGGCTCCGAGCCCCGAGGGCGTTGTTTCTGGCTGCCGGCACCTTCCTGTCACCCAGAGACTCATTCCCAGGCTCAGAGGGTCAGCCTGGCGGAGCCTAAGTCCTGGCCCTCAAGCTGACGGTCCAGGGACAGAGAGAGGGTCCCCCAAGCTCAGGGTCTTGGAAAGAAAAGGACCCTGCTTGCCTCTCCTTGAGCCCCTTCCCCCACCCCGCCACACACGATGCGGGAGGAGACCCCAGGGGTGAGAAGTGGGTATGGTTTGGGGCAGCCAAAAAATGACAGCTGGGTGACAGCCGATGTTGGAAGTCAGAGAGGCAGCAAAGAACAAGAAACACAGACTCGGCAGACAGCTCCTCACAATCCACACAGTCCGTACAGTCTGTCTTGAAATACGTAAGGACGCTGCAAAGAAAAGAACAACTCCAACTTTAAGAACAACCCTGCGGGCTTCCCTGGTGGCCCAGGGGTTAAGAATCCTCCTGCCAGTGCGGGAGACGCAGGTTCCATCCCTGGTCCTAGAAGTTCCCACCTGCCGCAGGGCAGCTGAGCCTGTTAGCTGCAAAGGCTGCACCTACTTGCCTACATCCCTCGCTCCGCACCGAAGGAAGTCACCGCAGCGGGAAGCCCGCACACTTCACACAAACCCAGCGCAGCCAAAATAAATAGAGTAACCCTGAGATTAATCCCTTCTTGGTTAACTGTAAGGAGATATTTCTATAGAAAGAAACAAACAAAAACAAAAAGAATGACATTTCTACCTGCCCTAGAGAGTATTATTGAAAGATTTTGAGAAGTAAGCTATCCAAAATACATCTCAAAATTCTGAGTCACACAAATTTAATGTTAATTATATATTTAGTGGGGCCTCCCTGGGGGGCTTCTCAGGTGGCACTAGTGGTAAAGAGCCTGCTTGCCAATGCAGGAGAGGCAAGAGATTCAGGTTCGATCCCGTTGGGAGGATCCCTTGAAGAAGGGCATGGCAACCCACTCCAGTGTTCTTGCCTGGAGAATCCCATGGACAGAGGAGCCTGGCGGGCTACAGTCCATAGAGTCGCAGAGTTGGACACAACCAAAGTGACTTAGTACACAAGCATTCATATACTTCTTATGGCTAGAAATTAGAAACGAATGCAATTTATGACAAAGTGAAGCTATATTTTTAATATAACATAGGTATATTCTATAATACATTAATGCCTATCTAACAACCAATATCCACAATGCATTTATGTCTATTTTATGACTTCAAGCATAATTTTACTATTTATATGATTATAAAGGTTTATAGATGTTGTGGTTTTACATGTATTACATATTCTTGGTCTGGTCCATAATTCTTTGAAAGAAGAATGTAACCTCCAAAGCATTTAAGATTGACCTTGCCTTTTGCAATAAGCTGCTTTATAGCATAGTTTCCAGGGACACAGCAAAAACTAAGGCCTGACCATTTGCTGTACTTTTGTATAAAATTTGATTTATTACTATAATAAAATAGTTAGGCTTTTTGGCTGGGTTTTCCTTGAACCTATAACTTTACAAAATCACGCACATCTATAAATGCTTTTCAGAGTTTTTTTCATTTTCCAAAATAATGTGTTCCATTAGTGTCTGGAGACTATGATGAACATTTCTACTGCCAGTAGAAAGGAAGAAGCTGTGAAGAATGCGCGCAGGAAGAAAAGGCAGATGGAGAGCATACCAGAAGCTCCACTGCTCACCTGGGTTATTAGCTTACACCAAGGCTCATGGAGGATTTGGTGACTGGTCCTTTCCCAACATTGCCCACCCATCGGACTGCCCCTGATGCCTTCCTCCTGACTGTCCCCTATAAGCCCGATGCTCTGCTCAGCCCATGCCATGCCTTTGGGGTGAGTTGATAAATGCGAGTTGAGGATAGAACTTATTGTGAAGTATACATCAGATTCATTGATGAAAAACATGACTTGAATTTGCATGATTGTAACAATCTAAAAATCTACATCCTGGTGTTATGGGCTGAATGATGTCCACCCAAAATTCATATGTTGAAGACCTAGCCCCTCAGAAGTAGACTGTGTTTGGAGACAGAATGCTGGTTTGGGCGGGGTGGGTTTGGCTTCACTGGTTCTTCGTTGCTACCCGTGGGCCTTCTCTAGCTACAGTGAGTGGGGAGCTGCTCTCTAGCTGTGGTCCACGGGCTGCTGGTTGCGGTGGCTTCTCTTGTGGGGGAGCACAGGCTCCAGGCACACAGGCTTCGCTTAGTTGCTCCATGGCATCTGGGATCTTATTTCCTGGACCAGGCATCAAACTTGTGTCCCTTGCATCAGCAGGCAGATTCTTAAACACTGGACTACCAGGAAAGTTCTGAGATAGAGTGTTTAAAGGAAAACAATCTTGAGACATTACTTTGCCAACAAAGGTCTGTCTAGTCAAAGCTATGGTTTTTCCAGTAGTCATGTATGGATGTAAGAGTTGGACCATAAAGAAAGCTGAGCGCCGAAGAATTGATGCTTTTGAACTGTGGTGTTGGAGAAGACTCTTGAGAGTCCCTTAGACTGCAAGGAGATCCAACCAGTCAGTCCTAAAGGAAATCCTTTAGGATTTTAGTCCTGAATATTCATTGGAAGGACTGATGCTGAAGCTCTAATACTTTGGCCACCTGATGTGAAGAACTGATTCCTTGGAAAAGACCCTGATGCTGGGAAAGATTGAAGGCAGGAAGAGAAGGGGAAAACAGAGGATGAGATGGTTGGATGGCATTACCGACTCAAACATGAATGTGAGTAAGCTCTGGGAGTTGGTGATGGACAGGGAGGCCTGGCATGCTGCAGTCCATGAAGTTGCAAAAAGTCAGACACAACTGAGTGACTGAACTGAACTGAACTGAGTCTTGTAGGACTGAACACTTAATCTGTGATCTGATGCTATCTGCAAGTCCACAATGTCAGAAGTGAGTCAAGTTGTAGGATGCCCAACTAGTATCAGAGCATTGCTTCATGGATGTGAGGAATTCTACACATACCTTGGAACTGGGTGTCAGAAGCCTGACACCAGCCCGATCAGAGCCCCAGGCAATCTTATGGGGACCTCTGGAGCTAATTATTTCATTCGAGTTATTCTAACTTGGGCCAAGATAGCCAGGCCTTATAATTCCTCATAAATCAGGTTGGTCATTAGCTATTGGCCGCCCAGATAAAAGGCATGATCTTGGGTTTTCTTGGATGAGTAACAAATTACCACAAACTTGTCAGCTTAAAACACCACAAATTTATCCCCTCACAGTTTTCGTAAGTCAAGAGTCCAGGAACAGCCCTACTGGATCCTCTGCTTAGGGTCTCACCAAGCTAATATCAAGGGGCTTCCCAGGCAGTGCTAGTGGTAAAGAATCTGCCTGCCAATGCAGTGGGCAAAGGTTCGATCCCTGGGTTGGGAAGATCCCCTGGAGTAGGCAGTGGCAACCCACTCCTGAATTCTTGCCTGGAAAATTCCATGGACAGAGAAGCCAAGCAGGCCATGGCCCAAGGGGTCGCAAAAGAGTCACAACTTAGCAGCTGAGCACAGCAAGCTGATACCAGGGTGTTCGGCAAGGCAGCAGTTCTCATCGGGGCGTGGGGTCCTCCAAGCTCAATCGAGTTAATGGCAGTGGCCACCCCTTCCAGTGCATGAGTGCCATCTCTGGTTACTTGCTGGCTGTCGGCCAAGGACTGAGTTCTGTTCCTGGAGGCCCCTCCTGTTTACTTGCCATGTGGCCCCCATGTTCAGTTCACAGTATGGATTCGTTTGTTTTTTTTCCCCACCACCCAAGTCGTGTCTCTTCGACTTCCCCCTGTGACTTCGACTCCCTTCCAGACAGCTACAGCAGCCATCACCATCTGCCCTATAGCGGACCCGATAGGATAATCAAGGGAGAGACAGCCCATCACATCCGCAGATTCTACCCGCCCCAGGGAAGAGGGGCATCTTGGAGTTCTGCCCACTGCCCAGGGCAAGGCGGCTCTCAGCCACTGTGAGGGTCTCTGGAGGGGCTGACAGCTGAAATCTGGCTACACAACGCTGAGAGCATAGGTAATGCCATTGACTTGTACATTTTAAGATGGCTAAAGTGGCAAGTTATTCTTTTGTTTTACCACAATTTTTCATAAAAGGATACAGTTGTGTGGAAGAGTATAGGGAAAGGGAAGAGGTTTCTTGATGATCTCTGTTTTTAAACGTCAAAAATCTAACTAAAGATCAGCTTGGGGGCATCCCTGGAAGTCCAGTGGTTAATACTCTGCGATTCCACTGCAGGGGGCACAGGTTCGAACCCTAGTGGGGAAACTCAGATCCCACAAGCTGCCAGTCAGGGAAAACAAAATCAACCTGGTCTCTGTTTATTGCCCAAAGTTTTCATTTTCTACACTTAAAGGGAAAGAATTGAACAAAAGCATCAGAAATTCATTGGTCAGGAGAATCTACAGGCCAGTTCTGGTGAAATATTGCCTTCCATTCAGTGGATTAGCCATTTGTGGTAAAAGAAAAACTCAGTGTGCTTCAACTATGACTTTCGTTTAAATATTCTATTAGGCAGTAGTCCATTAAATTAGATTTAACTAAAGTTGGATTTGATTGATAGACTAAGATCTCATAGTCTTTCCAAAGGCCACTCCGTTTTATGTCATTGATCAAAAAAAACAACCTTCACCTTTTGGTAACCTTGTGGCAAAATGATTTATTTCCTTGGTAAAACCAAGCAATATTATTGATCTCAGGAAACATCACTTCAGCCATTCCCGCGTAGTGGAGGTTCTTAACTTATTAAATTAGCTGGTCATTGGCTGTCACGTCACAAATCGAAACCACACACACAAATCACACGGCTGAACTTGAAAAGCCAAACTTGTTTTTATTGCACTGTGGAAACTAGAAATGAGATTTCATTCTGTCGAGGTTATCACATGGAAATAAAAAAAATGCAAAACATCCCTCCTTTTAAAAATAATAAATGGCATAAATCATCTCGACAGCTGACCATTACACTGTAACATTCCAGTGAGTTTTGCATTAATAGGAAGCTGAATTAGATTAATAACTATGCATTCTACTAAACATGTCAAGGAAATTAATTTAGCTCTTCACATGTCTGACCAAAATGCTTTGGAAATATTAACTACCCGATTCTTATCACCAAAAACATTTCCTTTACACCTATTTGCACATGGGGCTTTACTAAGCACTTTAAAGCAACTCAAACTGATGGATTATATAATCTAAAACTGCAGTTTTCCTATTAATAAGACAACCTGGAACTTGTTTATTTAAGTGCCAGCAACACTTTTTTTTTAAGTTGGATTATTGCTGGTTGTAAAATGTGGGGAGGTCTTATTTCATACAAAAGCTACATCTCACAAGACCTTGTATAATTCGAACTTGCATAATTCAAGGATGATTTTCTCAAGGGAAAAAGTATAAAATAAGACAGATGCATTCTCAGAGCACATTTACAAGCTGTAACATATTTTTGCTTTAAAGCCGCTTTTCCTGTTCCCGGCGTTGTGTCTAATATTTCACAGAGGCTGTCTCCCGTATTAACTGCACCATGCTTCACTGTGGCTGTTTGCTCTTCTTCTTGGTGTCTTATCACATATAACTTCCCTTCAGAAGCTATTGATTTGGGGGTGCATTTTCAGGATGAGCAGTTACTATCGTTATTTTATGAATACTTGAACGACATTGTTATAGGTCGTAAAAATAGTTTACATGATAATAACAGTGAATGCTAAAATAATAGCATAATAGAAAAAAAAGACTCACTTGCAGGAATTGCGTTGCATGTAGAAAACAGCAGGGTTTAGAGGCTCCTGCAAAACCAGGATAATGTTTCTGTTTACCAGCTAAGGTGGCAAACCACGTTATAAAGCGGTAAACAGGTTTACAGCATTCTTCCTTGGGAAATTCACTTTTTTCTTCCCTTTTTTTTCCTTTTGGCTTTATTGGGTGTTAGTTGCCACACACAGGCTTTGTTGCTCCGCAGCATGTGGAATCTTAGTTGGCCAACCAGGGATCAAACCTGAGTCCCCTGCATTGCAAGGTGGATTCTTAATCACTGGACCATCGGGAGAGTCCCAAGGAATGTACACTTTAAAACACCAGTGTATATACAGTCAAGATTCATTGAATTATACCCTTTAAACAGAAGCAGTTTTACTACACAAATTATATCTAAAATCAATTAGAAAAAAACTCAATGATTAAAGCTATAGTTGCTTATTATAGTGCTAGGGGTTGAGGAAGGTTAGTTGTTTTAGGCTGCACTCATCTAATGTCAGCTAGGTTCACTCATTACCTGTCTGGAAGTTACATGTCTACAGGTAAGCTGGGGATCTGCTCTTGTCGGCTTGGCTGAGACCTCTTGGCTGGGAAGCTCTGCTCTAAGTCTCTCATCCTCTTCTTGGGACCAGAGGACTAACCTGACCTTGTACTTCTCATGACAGGGGCAAAGCACGAGACAAAAGCGGAAATACACTCCCACTCTTGAACAGTAGGCTTGGAGCTTACACACAAAGAATTCGGCCTCATTCATCTGGCAAAGCAAGTAACATGGCTAAGCCCAGACTCAGCAGGGGTAGAAGGAAGAATAGACCTTGCCTCTTAAGTGAGAGAAAATGTAAAGTCACATGGCAAAGGGTGTGGATATTAATGCAATCAACCCCAGGATCCATATGGAAATATCAGATGGATATTTGGAAATATTCAGTTCAGTTTAGTTCAGTCGGTCAGTTGTGTCTGACTCTTTGCAACCCCATGGACTGCAGCACACCAGGCCTCCCTGTCCATCACCAACTCCCAGAGCTTGCTCAAACCCATGTCCATCGAGTCGGTGATGCCATCCAACCGTCTCATTCTCTGTCTTCCCCTTCTCCTGCCTTCAGTCTTTCCCAGCATCAGGGTCTTTTCCAATGAGTCAGTTTTTCGTGTCAGCTGGTGAAAATATTGGAGTTTCAGCTTCAGCATCAGTCCTTCCAACGAATATTCAGGACTGATTTCCTTTAGGATGGACTGGTTGGATCTCTTTGCAGTCCAAGGGACTCCCAAGAGTCTTCTCCAACACCACAGTTCAAAAGCATCAATTTTCAGCACTCAGCTTTCTTTATAGTCCAACTCTCATATCCATACATGACTACTGGAAAAACCACAGCTTTCACTAGCAGACCTTTGCTGGCAAAATAATGTCTCTGCTTTTTAATATGCTGTCTAATTTGGTCATAACTTTTCTTCCAAGGAGCAACCATCTTTTAATTTCATGGCTGCAGTCACCATCTGCAGTGATTTTGGAGCCCAAGAAAATAAAGTCTTTCACTGTTTCCATTGTTTCCCCATCTATTTGCCATGAAGTGATGGGACTGGATGCTATGATCTTAGTTTTCTGAATGCTGAGTTTTAAGCCAGCTTTTTCACTTTCATCAAGAAGCTCTTCAGTTCCTCTCACTTTTTGCCATAAGGGTGGTGTCGTCTGCATATCTGAATTTATTGATATTTCTCCAAGCAGTCTTGATTCCAGCTTGTGCTTTATCCAGCCCAGCATTTCACTTGATATACTCTGCATATAAGTTAAACAAGCAGGGTGACAGTATACAGCCTTGATGTACTTCTTTCCCAGTTTGGAACCAGTCTGTTGTTCCATGTCTGGTTCTAACTGTTGCTTCTTGACCTGCATACAGATTTCTCAGGAGGGAGGTCAGGTGGTCTGGTATTCCCATCTCTTTAAGAATTTTCTATAGTTTGTTGTGATCCACACAAAGGCTTTGGTGTAGTCAATGAAGCAGAAGTAGATGTTTTTCTGGAACTCTCTTGCTTTTTCAGTGACCCAGTGGATGTTGGCAATTTGAACTTTGGTTCTTCTGCCGTTTTTAAATCCAGCTTAAACATCTGGAAATTCACAGTTCACTTATTGTTGAAGCCTGGCTTGGAGAATTTTGAGCATTGCTTTACTAGCGTGTGAGATGAGTGCAATTGTGCAGTAGTTTGAGCATTCTTTGGCATTGCCTTTCTTTGGGATTGGAGTGAAAACTGACCTTTTCCAGTCCTGTGGCCACTGCTGAGTTTTCCAAATTTGCTGGCATATCGAGTGCAGCACTTTCACAGCATCATCTTTTAGGATTTGAAATAGTTCAACTGGAATTCCATCACCTCCGCTAGCTTTGTTTGTAGTGATCCTTCCTAAGGCCCACTGGACTTCGCATTCCAGGATGTCTGGAAATATTGGGGAATTTTTCCTGGTGGTCCAGTGATTAAGAATCTGCCTACCAGTGCAGGGGACGTGGGTTCGATCCCTGGTCCAGGAGGACCCCACATGCTCTGGGGCAACTAAGCCTGCACATCACAGCTGCCACAGCCCGCATGCGCGAGAGCCCAGGCACTGCAGCAGGAGAAGACGCCCCAGCGAGAAGCCCCTGCGCCACAGCTAGAGAGCCGCTGCCATGGCTGGAGCTACAGAAAGCCCGCGTGCAGCGACAAAGACCCATTGCGGTCAAAACATTTTTTAAAAATATTGTTTTTTTCAGTATTTGAAATCTTCAAAAAGTTTTCAGTATTTTCCATAAGATGGCTCTGACAGCACTCAGTTATCTTTAATTTCATTCAAAACAATTTTGCTAGATTTTATTATGACAGCTGTCATAGTGTGCAGTTAAAAAAAAAGCTTATTAAAATTGTTGAATTTTTGTGTAACCATTTTTATATTGAAGACGGAAGGAAAAGAGCAACGTTTCTGGCTTATTATGCTTTATTGTTTCAAGAAAGGTAAAAACATAACTGAAACTTTTTGGCCAGCACAACACATGTCAGAATTCAAAGGTCTGGGCTGAATATATAAAATTGAGAGTGTTTTTGGAATAGGAAAGTGTTTGATGTTATATGACTAGATAAATAACCTGGAAATGAATGTTGATAAAGACGAGGAGAGACCCAAGTTTTTGGAGAAATGAAGAAAACCAGCAGAGGTTACCGAGGTTTGTAAAGAGAGGATCGTGCTCCGGAAGACAAGCTCAGGGCGTGTTTTCATAGGGAGGAGGATGTGTGTCAGTCACTGCTCCGTGAAATAAAACTTTGTTTACCTGCTGCCAGGTAGGTAAAGAGTCACGTCACAGTTGGGTATATGAGTGCTAAACTAGGGTGCAGTTAGCATCTAACAACAACTGTCCTGCCACACCCACTCCCCTGCAGACCTATAAACAAACCAGTCAGATCAGCCAAGCCCAGCCTGGGCTTCCAGGAGGCTCAGTGGTGAAGAATCTGCCTGCCAATGCAGGAGACACGGGTTTGATCACTGGGTCAGGAAGATCTCCTGGAAAAGGAAATGGTAACCCACTCCAGTGTTCTTGCCTGGCAAATCCCATAGACAGAGGAGACTGGTGGGCTACAATCCATGGAGTCACAAAAGAGTCGGACACGACTTAGCAACTACAAAAGCCCAGACTAAACCAGATCTTTTGCTGCATATGCTCACTGATCATTGCCAGGATGATTTCCAACATTTCAGCAAGCTCTGTAGCCTAACTGTTTATGGAATAAACATTTGTTGGGGGCCTCATTTTGTTGCACACTGCTCCAAGCAATCAGGCTACAACGGAAAGTAAGATAAGTAGGGTTCCAGCTGTCACAGAGCTAACATTTCAGTGGAGGAAACAAACAAGAAACATAGATGGGTAAACATATGAATTAGCAAGTAATTTCAGATAGCAGTGAGTGTTTTGATGATGGTAAAGCAGAATGATAACTAGAGAGTGACTGAGGAAATTACTTTTAATCCTATGATCAGGTAAGGTTTCTCTGAGGGTGTGATGGTTGGCAGAAATCTGAGTTATTCAGATTAGACAACTCCTCAATGAGTTTCATCATAACTCTTTGACCTTCCACTACTCCTGAGCTGCTGCACAGGAAGGAGAACTCCAGCCTCATCTCCTGTTCTCTCTCTTGCCTCCCCCATGACTCTGAACACTGAGAATAAAAGAGGAGAACAAGGATGCCGGGGGAGGGATGTGTGTGCTCAGTTTTGTCAGACTCTTTGCAACCCCATGGACTGCAGCCCATCAAGTTCTTCTGTCCTTGGGCTTCTGCAGGCAAGAATACTACAGTGGGTTGCCATTTCTTCCTCCAGAAGATGAACTCCACATCTCTTACACTTCCTGCATTGGCAGGTGGGTTCTTTATCACTGTGCCACCTGGGAAGCCCCTGGAGGAGGTATACCAGATGTCTGCTGAGCCACGTGACCACAATCCAGTCTCCTCTGGCCAAAGCAGATTCTCTCTGTGTCTGTTTGCTTGCTTGGCTGTGCTGGGTCTTTGTTGCTGTGCATGCTTTCTCTCGTTGCAGAGTAGGGGCTCGTCACCCTTTGGGGCACGCAGGCTCAGCACTTGGGATGCCTTGACTCAGCAGTGGTGGCGTGTGGGCTTCGCCACTGCATAGCACATGAAACCTTCCCAGACCAGGGGTCAAACCTGCGTCCCCTGCATTGGCAGGTGGATTCTTAACCCCTGGACTACCAGGGAAGTCCACAGAGGATTCTGTTTAAGGAGTTGGGCCCAATTAAAGCTTTTCAAAAGGCAGAAAGGTCTCATTTGATTCAGCTACTGTATTTTCTTTGTGGCAGGAAAAGAAGAAGGCATTAAGTCTGCAAAAGAAAAAGTCATGGTTGACCTAAAGTCCCCTTGACTGCCATATCTCCCCAGCATTCTGCTATCAGAGAAGGAGAGGTGCTGGATGATATATGTGTCACATCTCCCTGAGACCCATCAGCAAACTCAGATGGTAGGAATCATCATCAAAATGAAGACACTGGCTCAGAGGGACTAAAAAACTTACCCAAGGTCATCCAGTTAATAGGAAAGAAAAAAAAAAAAACAGAAGATAAACCAAGGGCTGGCTGCTTCCAAAGCCCATGTTCTTTCAACTAAATGACCCTGCCTGGCTGCCAAGCTGGACATCAGAAAATATAAACCCTTAAAAGACACAGGGTAGAACAAATCCATTTGTTAAATTCTTCTAAGAGGAAAAAAAAAAAGGCAGACAGTGAGCTCAATACGCCATGTTGTATTTTTAGTGATGAGTAGTGAGGGCAGCACACAACAGTTTCTAGAAAAGGGAAGGAATTTGTATTCCCCTGGGCTGGAAAGTTGTTGGACGTTAATAGCAAGAAAATTGTTAGGAAGCTGCCAAGAGGTAGAGGAAATGTCCTTGGTTTCTCCCCTGCAAAACCTCACTGTAGGAAAAGTGGAAAAGAACACAGGATTGGAAATCGAAGCTGATTTGGGATAGAAACGCACACGCGTGCGCGCGCGCGCACACACACACACACACACACACACACACACACACAGGAGGGAAATATGAGAAGGTTTGAAAGAAAACAATATGAAATGACAGAACTTCAAAGTAAAAAGGAAAATAAGCATAGCTCTTACTGAAGAGCAGGATGGTTAATTAACAAGGGGGATAAAAACGGCCTGCAGATAATATTTATCATCCTTCCCGCTTTTCCCGTGGCTTTATTTGTGCCCATCTGTCAGCTCAGTCTTTTCCAAGTGTCTGCTGCCACATGCACAAGCCATTAATTTATTGAAAATATTACTGAAATTAGATGGCTTCTGGCCTTCCCATTGTTTCATTTTTAACTTTTTAAAAAACTGTGTTTATCTGTTTGCCTGTTTTGTGTTTTCACTTGGCAAGTGGAGGTTTTACCCAGGCTCAGAAGCATAACTTTCCCAATTCATCACAAGAAAAAACAAGGGAAACTTTCCCTTTTTCAGAAGCACACCCATCGAAATATGCAAGACAAGTTTGCCAAATGTTCCTGTGCACACACTCCCTTTCCCTTGGGGTGAGAAATCTAAATCTAAACATTCTGGCGAAAAAAAAAACCAACAACGAAGCAATGACAGTATTGCGTTTATTTCCTTTAGCAAAGAACATACATAGACGAGTAGTAGGAACACATCCAGCTTATGTCTAAGGAAAAAAATCCATTGGACTGATAAACAGGCACATTTAGATTATATTCATTTTTATTTTAAAAACAGGGACAAAAGCCTTGCTGTTGACTCTGTCACAGGCTGAAATGGAAGCCACACCCCAATTGAAGCCATTATCCAAGGGAGTAATTGTGGCATTTTTAATGTTATATAATCAAATTTTTAAACCAGCATTGGAGAGTGTGTTACAGGAGCTGTGATTCTTCACAGCAGCTCTGCAAAGGGTCTTGACTTGATTCCTTCAGCTTCCCGAGGTTGCCCCAAAGGGCAGACAGGCCCCCCAGATCTCAAGTGTTATCAAACCGGCCTGGCTCCAGGATGGACTTCTGAGTGCTTCCCTTCAAAGCGTACCACCCAGGCTGGTTGGCTGCAAATGTGAACTGCCTATTATTTCCCCTGACTTCCCAGGAAGTCTGGATGAGAGAGCCCAGGCCTCCTGGGGTGCCGAGCCCTGCCTTGTCACGTGCCCTTCTCACACTGAGCGACTTTTTCACTGGAGAATCACAGCTGCTTCCACCTCCTGATTCACTGGCCGGTTGTCTGCTGTGCATGATGGAAGGGAGAGATGGGAAGAACCAAACTGCTTCTGGAGGTTTTGTAGGGAAAGGAAAAGTCTTTTTTTTTCTCTCTACCCATCTTAGGTTCTCTGGTTGGGGCCAAATTGATAAAAGACAAATTGGAAATTCCCTGGCGGTTCAGTGGTTAGGACTTTTACACTTTCACTGCTGAGGGCGTGAGTTCAATCCCTACTCTGGGAACTAAGATCCCACAAGCCATGTAGTATAGCCAGATAACAATAAAATAACAGTAAAACAATAAAACAGTAAAATAAAAGACTGATTAACAAGAGGTTAAAACACACACATGCACATACACACATTTAATGATGTGTATGTGAATCCAAGTTCGTGTACCCAATACACAGTGAGGCCAAGCAAACTGAAACATTGGAGTTTAGAGCAGAGAAAGGTTTACTGCAAGGTCAGGCAAGGAGATGGGTGAGATCAAGCCCTAAAGAGCCTCCAGCTCCCCTGAAGTGTTCTGGCAAAGCATTTTTAAAAGCCAGGTGTGGGCAGGGGAGTCACAGCATACTTCCTGGCTGTGATCAGATCGTGCACAGTTCTCTGGTTAGCTAATGATGAGGTGGCTGGGTGGTGTCACAGGGGCTAACTTCATCTGTCCTTAGGTTCCAAGAGCCCGGAGACTGTGTGTTCAGGGTCATCAAGTAGTTGTTGTGCATTGTTGTTTAGTCCCTAAGTGGTGTCCACCTCTTAGAGACCTCACAGATTGCAGCAGACCAGGCTCCTCTGTCCTTCACCATCTCCTGGAGCTTGCTCAAACTCATGTCCATTGAGTTATCGATGCCCTCCAACCATCTCATCCTCTGTCACCCCCTTCTCCTGTTCTCCATCTTCCCCAGCATCAGGGTCTTTTCCAGTGAGTCAGCTCTTTGTGCCAGGTGGCCAAAGCATTGGAGCTTCAACTTCAGCATCAGTCCTTCCAATGAATATTCAGGGTTGATTTCCTTTAGGATGGACTGGTTGGATCTGCTTGCTGTCCAAGGGACTCTCAAGAGTCTTCTCCAGTACCACAGTTCAAAAGCAAGAAGTAGTTAATTCTATTTGATGGGAGGGAGGGAGGCTTTCACATCTACAAAACAACTCAGGAAATGTGCATCAGATACTATTATCCAGGTACTTCAGAGAGGAGCTAGAGCAGAGAATGTGGGGGAAGGCCTGTCCCCACCTCCCTAAACCCCTTGGGATCCTGCTTGGTTACAGGTATACATTTCCATGGGATTTCACAAAGAAAGAGGGCAGCCAGATGATTAAAGTGTATATACTATTCTAGGTGAAACAAAGGAAAAGGGATTTGGGACTTCTGGGTGGTGGAGGCCAGTTATGGGAAGATGACAAGGAAAAGTAGAGTAAACGATGGGTATTTATTTAATAGGACGTGCTACACAGAGTTACGTGGGTACTTTCTCCATTGGAGAGATGTTCAAAATCATTCTCCCCTGGTGCAAGCTAGGGAGATACTTTTAGAAATGGAAATTTTCTTTATAAATGTACATTTCCTTTATAAACAGATAACTAACTTATGCCTGGTTTTAGAGCTTTCCTTGCATCCACTGGTTCTTAACAGCCTTTAACTCAAAATAGTCCATATGTCACAGAGGGCTATTTCGGGTGCTATACTCCTGAGGGAAGAAAAAATGTTTTAAAGACTGAAGGACTGAAGTATGTACTTCAGTTACAAAAGTTAAAAGGAAAAAAAAAACAAAAACAAAGCGGCAGAAAGCACTTCAAGGGAGGAAAAATAATTTTCCCTCTATCCTTTTAGGTTCTTGGCTGAGATGGCAATAAAAAAAAAAAAAATTAACAGAAGAAAAACAAACACGCCTGTATACCCAGGAAATCTGAGTGTGTCCCTGAAATGGCACAGGCCAGAAACTTAAACACCATCCTTAGCAAATGACCAAAGAAAGATGTTGAGAGGTGGAGAAAGACTTGTTAATGGGAGGTGACCAGGAGTAGCATGCTAAAAAGTAACAAGGTCATGGCTATTATGCAGATCAAAGTCTTTGCTTTCTCCTTTGATGAGCTGCTAGGGATTAAGTCATCCTTCTCTTCTTGATATAGAAAGACACCCTTACAAATGGAGATTCCCTAATAAATGTAAATGTTGTTGTTTACTTAAGTCCTGTCTGACATTTTTGCAACCCGTGGACTGTAGTCCAACAGGCTCCTCTGTCCATTGGGCTCCCCAGGCAAGACTCCTGGAGTGGGTTGCCATTTCCTTCTCCAGAGGATATTCTCGACCAAGGGAATGAACCCCAGTGACCTGCATTGGCAGGTGGATTATTTACCACTGAGCCACCAGGAAAGCCCAGACAAATGTGAATATCTTTCACAAAAGGACAATTTATGATTGGGATTGAACTGCGGTCTCTGGCATTGCAGGCAGATTCTTTGCCATCTGAGACATCAGGGAAGTTGTCTGAGGATTGGTTGACTGAATATACTGGGTATGTGGTCCAGCGGAACATTTACAGGGACACGAAAGCTGCCCAAGTTTCCATCTGTTGATGTGGCACCCCAGGCGGGGGCAGCTTCATCATGGGCCTAGAAATATATTTCAAAGGTAGAAGGGAAAAAGAAATTGCCCTCTCCTATAGACCTAAAGAAATTAAAAGACGCTTACTCCTTGGAAGGAAAGTTATGACCAACCTAGATAGCATATTAAAAAGCAGAGACTTTACTTTGCCAACAAAGGTCCGTCTGGTCAAGGCTATGATTTTTCCTGTGGTCATGTATGGATGTGAGAGTTGGACTGTGAAGAAAGCTGAGCGCCGAAGAATTGATGCTTTTGAACTGTGGTGTTGGAGAAGACTCTTGAGAGTCCCTTGGACTGCAAGATCCAACCAGTCCATCCTAAAGGAGATCAGTTCTGGGTGTTCATTGGAAGGACTTATGCTGAAGCTGAAACTCCAATACTTTGGCCACCTCATGCGAAGAGTTGACTCATTGGAAAAGACCCTGATGCTGGGAAAGATTGAAGGCAGGAGGAGAAGGGGATGACAGAGGATGAGATGGTTGGACGGCATCACTGACTCGATGGACATGAGTTTGAGTAAACTCCGGGAGTTGGTGATGGACAGGGAAGCCTGGCATGCTGCAGTCCATGGGGTTGTAAAAAGTCGGACACGGATGAGTGACTGAACTGAACTGAAAGCAGAGACTTAGGAGGAAAGGCTTTGTCCTTGGCTTTCATTCTGTCCCCCTGAGCCTTCCTGTTCTCTGATGCTTGGCAGACTGCTGCCTCTATCCTGCCCTTGGTCTCTGGAGACAGGTGGCTGCCTGAGCAAGGTGTTAACATGAATTCCTGTGCCCGATGCACTGTGAGGCCAAACAAACTGAAGCGTCAGAGTGTGGAGCAGAGAAAGGTTTATCACAAGACCATGAAAGTCCATGAGGTGGCTCATGCGCTGAAAAGCTTCGAGCTCCTGCAAGGGCTTCGGCAAAGCATTTTCAAAAGGCAGGTTGGGGCCGGGAGGGCCTCTCAGGTGGCTCAGTGATAAAGAATCCACCTGCCATTGCAAGCCAATCTCTGGGCTGGGAAGATCCCCTGGAGGAGGCCACGGCAACCCACTTCAGTATTCCTGCTGGGCTAGTCGCATGGACAGAGGAGCCTGGTGGGCTACCGTCCATGGGGTCACAAAGAGCCCGACACCACTAACACGCACACAGCACCTAGGGCGGGGAGGTCACAGGGCATGTGATCGGCTCGTGTACAAACCTCTGATTGGCTGATGGCGAGGCAGCAGGGTGGTGTCATGGGATTCACACTACCCATCCTTGTGCTCCAGGAGTCCTGGGGCTGTGGGCTCAGGGTCCTCAAGTAGTTAATGTCCTCCACTGGGTGGGGGAACTCCACATCTGTGAAATAACTCAGGAAATGCGCATCAAATGCTCTTATCTAGGTACTTCAGAGAGGAGCTGGAGCAGAGGACGTGGGGAAGGCCTGTCCCGGGAAGACCCTACAGGATCCTGCCGTGACAAAGGGCCCGGCAACTCCCCTCGAGAGCTCTCTTAGGGCTCTCAAGAGAAGCTGCAATGTTTGCTGAGGACCAGTTCAAGAGGTGAACAGGGAAGAGTCGAGGGTGAGAAACGGGGCAGGAAGTGGCACCTGGGGTCCAGATGAAAACCAGACTGGAGACGGAAATGAGAAGGAGTGTGAGACATGCGGAGCAGCAGTAGGACTTGGCAGTTGGTTAGGGGTGGGGAGCAGAAAGACTCCAAACAAGGCTGTCAGGTTTCTGGTGGATGACTAGACCAGGAGGACGACTGAGGCTCGGACAGGAAGTCACGGGAGTAAGAAGCAGGCCAGGGTTGGGTGGATCTCATCAGAAATTAGTGTCATTTCAGCTCAGTGGAGTGAGGAGAGCAGAACAGGGACAGGAAGGCGGAGCCGTTGCCTTCAGGGTGACTCTGAGCCCAGAGTGGAGGCCGACGGCAATTCAGGGCCTGCTGGGAACCGTCCTGGCACATCAGTGAAACTTCGGCGGGTTTACCACATCAATTAATGTCGTAAGTGCTACATTTTGTAATGTTCATGAAGAGGAATGCCAGGACCTCTCCTAAGAGAACTGTGAATTTTCAGATTTTTGGAAAGGATTCTCCCAAATTTCCAAGTTAAAAAAAAAAGGCAGCAGCAGCAGAAAACAGAGAAGTCCCTGGTGGTCCAGGGGTTAGGACTTGCTGCTTTCACTGCTGAAGCCTGGGTTCAGTCCCTCGTTGGAGAACTAAGATCCCACAGGCAACCTGGCCTGGTGAATAATAATAATAAATATTAATAAGTAAAATGTCATTAAAGCTTTTTTTAAGAAAAAGAAGCAGAAAACAGAACTGCCAGCTTCCTTCCTTTTTGGTCTCTATTTGTACCTTCCAGCTTTATAGGTTTGTGTAGAGAAGTCAAGACTTAATATCTTAGATATTAAGATATCTTAATATCTTAGTGCTGAACCATATTAGCACTGGTTAAATGTTAGATATTACCATTATTAGAATCGCTTTCTCTGATCATCCTGCATTAGTTAACTATTGACCTTCTCCTCTTTAAAAGAACCTTCAGGATTGTTAGAAAATCATAAAGGCTATGAGACTGACACCCTGCTTACTGCACTAAGGAGGCAACCAGAAAATGAAAAAAAAAAAAAAAATTAGCACAGAGGTCTAAGTGGGCTTTGCTGTTCTTGGGAATCACTTCCTGCTTCAAGTACAACTTTTTGCATATGCATCTGCATTAAATTAGATTTTTCCCCTTCTTCTCTCATCTAGTCAAGAACAAATGAAATACATCTGTTGCCCTGCCAGAAATACCTAGGTTGACCTTGAACATTCAACTCATCCAAGCAACCTGCCTTCTCCACAGGTAGATTTGAAGGACAGATTCCAGGTACAGAGATAAATATGATGGAGATCTGTATTCGCCCAAAATGTCTAGAGGGAAAGTTTAAGAAAGAATGTCCTCTTCTTGGAACTTCCCTGGTGGTCCAGTGGATAAGACTTCAAACTCCCAGTGCAGGGGCCCCGGTCCAACCCCCAGTGAGGGAACTCGATCCCACCGGCTGAACTACGAGTCCCCACGCCACAGCTGTAGATCTCGAATGCTGCAATTAAGACTGAAGGTCCCAAGTGCCAGCACAGCCAAATACATAAATAAATACTCAAGAAAAGTAAAAGAGTGCCCCCTCTCGCCACGTCCAAGGTCAAGAGTCACTGGGAGGAGTGAAACCCGAGTAGCCGGCCTCGCCTTGGCCCTGACCGCACACCTGATCGCGCTCGCCCGTCTCTGCAGCCCGCCCCCACTTCCTCCTTGCCCTCATCATCTCAGGATCATTCCTCCCTCCAACACTCCCTTCCACAGGAATCTTGTGCCTCCACAGCAAGCTTCTCTCAACTTTGCCCCTTTTCCTCCAAATGGAAGGAGTCTTGGAAAAAAGAAACCCAACTAGACAGAGCTGCCAACTTCGGTCTCATTTTTGAAAACTGTACATGCATTTGACACAAAACATCAAAGATGGGGATAGAGTCACCAAGAATGATCTTCAGTGCAAATTGCAGCATCTTCTAGGCCTCAAACCAAAGAAATACATGAACTTGTCTTTTTCATCCCTTCATCCTTCCTCACCTGGGTGTCTAACAGCCAGCAAATGTCTACTGTGAAATTTTAACATACACAGACCCCTTCGTGTTATTGAAGGACCTCAAACTTACATGCAAAAGCAAGAGTGTCAGCAGCCAGCAGTTTTGCAGCCTTATTTAGTGTCGGTGTCCAAGCCTCCTTTCCCTCTGAGGCTCACAGAAAGACCAGCAGTCCATCCCGGAAATGCAATGTCAGCTCACGATCTGTCAAGCATCCAATGTGTACTTCTGGGACACGCCAATGGGAGCAATTACTCATATTTCTAAGAAACCAGATTTGTCTTAGAAATCTTCACATCTATTTTCTCACCTAAACACAATGGAAATAAATCTTGAGTGGAGAAGCAACCATTAGCTTCCAGTCTGCACCATCCACTTCATATTGCTACATACTTACTCAAGCGTGACTGTCACAAGGGCTGCTTCCAGTTTTATAGGAAGCAGTGTTATTTGCTAGTCATAACTTTAATGGGGAAAAATTAATTCTTATAGGAGTCACAGAAAAAAATCCATCAGTGATCTGGCCAGCTAATTACTTCAGGACAGAACTGTATATAAAACTTACTAAAGCTGACTCATTTGAAAAGACCCTGATGCTGGGAAAGATTGAGGGCAGGAGGAGAAGGGGACGACAGAGGATGAGATGGTTGGATGGCATCACTGACTCGATGGACATGGGTTTGGGTGGACTCCAGGAGTTGGTGATGGACAGGGAGGCCTGGTATGCTGCAGTTCATGGGGTCGTAAAGAGTCGGACACGACTGAGCGACTGAACTGAACTGAACTGAATTGCCAATGTTAAGTGCTTACAGTACTTGGTACCCACTAAGATATTAGAAGACTACCTGGTTTGAATTAGTGCTTCCCTGCCCTAGTGCCTCAGTCTCTTTTCTGAGTATGTTAGTAATTTATCAATAATAGAGTAAGCTGAGTAAGCTTTCCTTAAGTCTAATTTAAATAAAGCAAAAGACAAATGAACTATGTCCTTGGATTTCATGCGATGTTGAATAAATAACCACGTGCAAACCTTTGGGAATACAGTTAAAAATAAGAATGAATATGCATTCCCCCAAAAGATGCATGGTTGTCCTTGACAATCATCTCGAAAGATTAAGAGTGCGTAGCAAATCCCAAGACTCACCTGTCTGTAATAATTCAACTCAGTAAACCTTTATCAATCATTTACTGTGTACAAGTGACTGGGCTTGTCATCCCAGCAGGCATAAAGATGAATAAGACATGGCACTTGCACTGGAAGAACTTATTCATTCCTTATCCATTGAGGTCTTGACACCTTCTTAGTACCCAGATTTATTTTTTGTTCCCAACAAGACTTGCATTAGACAGAATCAAAGCATGTCCTGTCCCACGTGGAATGAGTTTAATTTACAGTCAAAATACCAATGCTAAAATAAAGGAGGAGAAAAACAAACATTTTATTTTCCCCTAGAAAATCCATTTGTGTTGACTGGAATCTCTTTTTTCAGAATAGTTTCAGCTCAAAAAATTATTAGATGAATCCTCAAATATTCGTTCTCACTACAGTTTTGCTTCTGTTGCTCTGAGATCCATAGGGAAAATCCTACACTTTTATTTCATGAAAGGGAGGGAATCCAGCTCCCTTCTCCTTAGCAGAACATAAAACCGGTGAGAAAGGCTGCTGAAGAAGAAAGTTCAGGTCTATGCAATTTGAAGAGGTCCTTTTTAAGCCGAAATTTTGATCACAGATGAGACGCTGAATGGGTAATGCCCAGAGGCAATCAGTTCTTTTTTTAAATTTTTTTAATTTAAACTTTTATTTTCTATTAGGGCATAGCTGATTAACAATATTGTGATAATTTCAGGTAGACAGCAAAGGGACTCAGCCATGCACATACAGGTATCCACTCTCCCCCAAACTACCCCCCAATCCAGGCTGCCGCATAACATTGAGCAGAGTTCCAGGTACAGTAGGTCCTTGTTGGTGATCCATTTTAAATACAGCAGTGTGCACGTGTCCATCCCAGACTCCCTGATCATCCCTTCCTCGAATCCTTCCTCCTACCCCAGCAACCATAATTTCCTTCTCTGAGTCTGTGACAGAGACAACCAATTCCAATAAGCCCTAAAGAGATGTCGTGTTTGAACTCAACTCAGCGGTGTGAGAAGAAAACGCCGCCCCTGGCGGGGAGCTGGGGCCTGCTGGCATCCCTGCAGTCCAGACTCAGGCCAGAGCACTTTCCTCAAACGAGGGTGCATTTAGGCTGACCAGTTGCCCGGGCAAAGGACTTTAGGTTATCAATATGAGGACAACGACGAGAAACAATCCTGTCCCCAGAGAAGCACCTCCCCTCCATAGGTTAGTCCTCGTACCTGGCGCTACGTGAGTACTGCGCTCAGTCGCTCAGTCCTGTCTGACTCTGCGACCCCATGGACTGTAGCCCTCTGTCCACGGGGAGACTCCAGACAAGAACACTGGAGTCTGTATGTATGGTAAATTATTTAATGGCCACCAAATTTTCCAGCCCAACGTGCTCATCGCTTTGCAATGTAGCATTGCCTATCCTCTTATCCTGCAGGCGGAATTATTTCAGGTTTTTTTTTTTTTTTTTTTTTTTTGCTGTGCCATGCAGATGGAACCCATGCCCTTTGCAGGGGAAGCAGAGTCTTAACCACTGGACTGGCAGAGAGGTTTCTTTTTGTGATTATTTCCTGATCAACTAAATGTGATGGAGCTGATAATGTATGAATTCTGGAGTGTAGGCTCTAGGAGACCCTCTTAGAGCTGCCATATTAAAAAAAAAAAGAAAGAATTTTCTATTTACTCTTAAACTGCTAAAAAGAAAGGGTCCAATTGTATCGATATTTGTGGAGTATTTCCTCCATGCCCAACCCCAGTCCATGGCACTGTGCGGAGCCCATCAGTGGGCAGGGATTCAATTAATGAAGCCTGAGCTGAGTGAAGGGCTTCCCAGGTGGCGCTAGTGGTAAAGAACCTGCTTGCCAATGCAGGAGACGTACGTGACTTAGGTTTGATTGCTGGGTCAGCAAAATCCCCTGGAGGAGAAAATGGCAACCCACTCCAGGATTCTTGCCTGGAGAATCCCATGGACGGAGGAGCCTGGTGGGCTACGGTCCACAGGGTCACAAAGAGTCGGACACGACTGAAGCGACTTAGCTTGCATGCACGCACAGTGAAACACTCCCGGGAGAGCAGGTCCCACTCCAGACGGCCTGAGTAAAACCGCTCCCCACACTGACCACTGTAGGGTTAATCCTGTCAGTGAGGCTCTGAACTTTAGCTCTATGGGATGGAGCCTACTACATGCATCTCCTTTGGGTTTCAGACAGATTTCAGACAACTCTGCCTAGTTCCAGGCCTGGCCCAGTGCCCAAGGTGGGCAGAGACCCACCTCACACTCAGGTTTCTCCTGCCAAGGCGGGGCTTCTGCTCTTTCCTTTCTGTTGCTGCTTTGTTTGGGAATTTGACTTCACTAGGAAAGTCAGACTTCACAGATACAAATTATGAAGGCTTGGAAAGGTTTAGAGAGCACTGATTTTGTGGCCTACTGTTTTCCCCAAGTTTACATAGTAGCCTGGCTAGCATGGCTTGAAACATCCTCAGTCTTACAGAGAGGAGGGACCCTCCCCTAAATACCCTTCATTTTGGTCCTCAAACATTTCTTCTGCCGCTTTCTTCACTGGGTATCCTCTTCACCCCAGCTCCCCCCTTCTGCTGGACAGGGTAGTAAAAAAACACAGGATTTGAAGATGGTTTCTAGCCAAGCCCCCTGGGGTTCTGTGCGTACAGGGCAACTGGTTGCCAGATCTGATCCTTCCGCCTCACTCTCTTCACAGGACTCGGAAAGGGGCAGAGTCAACCCAGGGTCACAGAGGAAGCGTGATGGATATCATCCTCTCATCAAGGCAGAGCTCGCTCTGCTCACTGTATGACAGGCCAATTAACCGAGAGATGAGGGGCTGAGGCAAAGAATATGACTTTATTTGGAAAGCCAGCCAACCGAGAAGATGGCAGCTGACGGTCTCAGAACCGCCATCTTCTGGGGTCTGGATGCCACTTTTTTAATAGAACAGAGAGGGAGAGGAGGTGAGGAAGGAAAGTAGAAGGCCATTTATCTTTTGTAATAGGAGGGATGAGCTCATTTCTTCTTGTCTGCAGCCATTCACCGGTGGGCAGGGTCGAACGATCTCCCTGTGAACTGAGCAAAGGCACGTTAGGCTAACAGGCAGCGGGCTCCCCAGGCAGGCTGTGTGTATGTCCCTAATAACGCAAGCAAGGGTTAGAGTCAGAGTCAGGATTGGCTCTGCCATGTAGCACTTTTCTTTTGTCTCTCTCCAGGTATCCCGGGGGTAGAGGGAACCCAGAGAAGTAAAAATATCACACAGGTCAGGAATTCAGGGGGATCCCTTTGTGTGGGTGCTCTGAGTAGGAGCTGACGTTGACAAGAAGAACAGGACTCAATGGAAAAGCAGGGGCTGGGAGCACGAAACAGGCCCAGCACTCCCCCAACCTTTTAATGCACGACTCCAGTGGGCACCATTCCCACTGACCCCCAGAGTTAAGCAATGGGGACAGAGCTGTGCTTCCGTGGAAAACTGCATGATGTCTAGCTTCTAGAGGACTCCTCTCTGGGTGACATAATGTCATGAGGATCGTATATGACTGATAGCAATGCAAAATAATTATTGGTGATAGACATGCAGATTCTGCCCTATCCCCAGAGGTTTCATGGCGGATGATGAGGTGGTTGGATGGCATCATCAACTCAACAGACATGAGTCTGAGCCAACTCAGGGAGAAGGGGAAGGACAGGGAAGCCTGGCGTGCTGCAGTCCATGGGGTCACAGGGAGTCAGACACGAATAAGCGACTGAACAACCACAACAGCAGAGGTTTCATGGGCTTCCTTCTCCTAAAGGCAGAGATCGGGTGGGGTTGCTTTCACTTATTGATTTCAACATTCCTGCATTCATAGGATGGTACTTTCTCTACTTTTCCATTGAATTGGTTTCAATGCCTCTCCAATTTGAATTAAGCAAAATCTTTAGCATGTGTTCAGTTTGAAAATCAGTGTAAGAGTTGTCATTTTTACCTCTTGTTTTTTTAAAATGATTCTTTAAGAGTCCAGAGTAAGAACCTACTTGGATTCTTCCCTGTGATACAGCCACAAACATCCAAAACTTGATAGAAAGGAAGTTATAGCTGAGAACCAAATGTTCACACCTGCTCAGAGCACATTAGCATAGCAATGGATGCTTCACTCAGGAGGTCCAGGCCTGTTTCCTGTCTTTCTCAGGACTCCCCAAGGTGAAACCCTATTACCCCAGGGATGGTGTTTTAATTCATTTCTAAGTGACTGGACCACAAGCTGGGTTTGCATCTTCAACCCACTGGCTTCATTTGCAAGTAAATAAAATTTAACTCTCTTTTTCTAACAGCCCTTGAGTTCAGTAACCACAAGGAGCTGCTATGAAATTTTCATAACTAAAGGGCAAGATTTGGCTTTGAATGCTAAATAAGGCTCTTCAAAGAAAAAAATCAAAGCCCAGGCTTCTTCCTATAGTATACAGTCCCCAGCTCTTCATCACCCTGCCTACTGCCCTCTTTGGGAGGTATTCTTTGTATAGTCATCAAAATTATGTAGTATCCAAACACTCCAAAGCTCTGTCAGGAATCTTAACTTGTTGGAGCTACCTGGGGGTTCCTGGGTCTTTTATTTTGCAGAAACTCAGCAACTCAGAGAAGATACAAATGATAAGTGAAGAACCAGGATCCAAAATTAGTGGTTCCAAGTTCATTGCTTTTTTTTCCCTATTACATCCTGACAGCAGGATAGTGCTTTCCAAAGCAAAGTGTCAAAAGCAATTATTCAAATCACTTCCAGTTATTTTCCTTTATTTTTAATTTGAAAATTATTTTATTTCATTTATTTTTAAACATTTTATGTTTTATAATATAATACTGTAAGACTATAGTATATACATATAGTTTCTAAATGAATGAATCAGTAAATGTCAGGAGTGTATACTCAAAAAAATAATGATGAGGACGACCAATCAAAATAATTCAGAGGCTTTTTCTTTACTATCAGTGTTGAACTTTAACCCTGTGTTTCTTCCCACCATTTTGTATTCCCAGAAAACACAAGGGACAACTAAGATAAGATGAAAGGGGAAGATGAGAGTGAAAAACCTGGCTTAAAACTCAACATTCAAAAAACTAAGATCATGGGGTCTGGTCCCATCACTTCATGACAAATAGATGGGAAAACAATGGAAACAATAAGAGACTTTCTTTTCTTGGGCTCCAAAATCACTGCAGATGGTGACTGCAGCCATGAAATTAAAAGATGTTTTCTCCTTGGAAGAAAAGCTATGACAAACCTAGACAGTGTATTAAAAAAGCAGAGACATTACTTTACCAACAAAGATCTGTATAGTCAAAACTAAGGTTTTTCCAATAGTCATATATGGATGTTAGAGTTGGACCATAAAGAAGGCTGAGTGCCAAAGAATTGATGCTTTCAAATTGTGATGGAGAAGACTCTTGAGAGTCCCTTTTACAACAAGGAGATTAAACCAGTCAACTCTAAAAGAAATCAACCTTGAACATTTATTGGAAGGACAGATGCTAAAGCTGAAGCTCCAATACTTTGGCCACCTGTTGTGAAGAACTGACTCATTAGGAAAGACCCTGATGCTGGGAAAGATCGAAGGTGGGAGGAGAAGGGGACGACAGAGGATGAGGTAGGTGGTTGGATGGCATCACCGACTCTATGGACATGAGTTTGAGTAAACTCCGGGAGTTGGTGATAGACAGGGAGGCCTGGTGTGCTGCAGTCCATGGGGTCAAAAAGAGTCAGACACGACTGAACGACTGAACAGCAAACTAAGGTAAGATCCACCTCTGCTATTCTTAGAAACAAGTAGAAAGAATTTGGAAAATTAGAACAAGCAAATGTTGTTTCTGAGATGATCAGACCTGGTTGACTCTTTGAATTGTGTTGTTTGTTGTTGATGAAACTGTTTCTCCCTAAATTTATACAGTAAAGCCCTAATCGCTCAATGGGACTATATTAGGAGATATGGACTTCAGTGAGGTAACTAAGGTGACAGGAGGGTGAGGAGGTGGGGCCCTAGTCCTATAGGACTGGCGTCTCTATAAGAAGAAGAAACACCAGAGATCTCTCTTCTTTCCCGCACCCCAGGTGCAAACACAGAGGAAAGGCCATGGGAACACAGTGAGGAGGCAGCCCGTCTGCAAGACAGGAAGAGAAGTCTCACCAGAAACTAACCCTGACGGCGCCTTTGTCTTGGACTTGTAGCCTCCAGAACTAGAAAATGCTAAATTTCTACTGTTTCAGCGGCCCAGTCTACAGTATTTTGTTATGGAAGCCCAAATGCACTAAGACTGCCCGATGCTTAATACATATGCGTGCTATAGGAATTAAGAGAGAGGCCAAGGAAGGCGTGATGGAGTGGGATCTGAAGTGTGGGGGTGGGGTGAGATGACTGGAGACAGTGACAGATGCTGACTTGGCCACCACGACTGAGGCTCCAGCATGCTCATGGTCTGCTTCCCAGTTCACAGCCAGTGTCTCCTCCCCGTGTCCTCACCTGGTGAGAGGGCTGGGGGCTTTCGGGAGCCTCTTTAGTAAGGGCACTAATGCCATACGTGATGACCCCATCCTCATGACTTAAGCACCTCCCAAAGGCCCCCACCTCCTAGTGCCAACATCTCTGAAGGTCAGAATATTAACAAACACATTTTGAGAAGATGCAAAGCCTTTCCATTGGCTTCGTGATTCCAAATAGAATCAATGCAGACTGAGGAAATGGTGTCCACGAAGAGCCAGAGATGTATGTTTGGGCAAACGACTGTATTGCCCTGAGTTTGGGCAAGAACGGGGCTTCTGGGTGATGAGAACTGTGAGGAGCCAGAGGTAGAGGATAAAGGGGATAACTCCCAGACACAACCAGCTCATCTCCAGATCTAGTCCCGCTCCTCCAGGAACCTCCTTTCGAGGGCGGTGTGGAGTTCATCTTCACAGCACTCAGTACATTCACCTGGGCCTCCTTTCTTATACCCCATTCCTTCCCAAGGTTTGTAACATCTCTTCCTTTGGGTTAAATTTTTCTTTATTCCATAAAGAAATTTTCTATCACCAGTATAAAATACCAGGCTGGAGGCAAGGGCCCATACAATCTGAGCACTTGTAGCTCTAGAAAAAGATGGTGATAGAAGCAACTAAAATCTTAAATGAGAACCAAGTGCCTCACCCAGGACCCCTCTTAGGGGTGACAGTTGCTTAATCGTGTCTGACTCTTTGTGACCCCATGGACTATACAGCCCGTGGAATTCTCCAGGCCAGAGTCCTGGAGTGGGCTGCCTTTCCCTTCTCCAGGGGATCTTCCGAACACAGAGGTGGCACCTAGGTCTCCCACATTGCAGGCGGATTCTTTACCAGCTGAGCCGCAAGAGAAGCCCTCTTAGGGGTGATCACACCCAAGCCACGTGACCATGCTGTGCCTCGGTCTTCTCCCTTGTTTACTATTTACCATATTTACTCACTGGGCTGCGTCAGGTCTCAGCTGTGGGTGCAGGATCCTGTCGCCTCCAGTGGGCTCTCTCGTTGCCCCGCACAGACTCCCTGCTGTGCCGTGCGGGCTCAGTAAACACAGCACGTGGGCTCCGGGGCCCCTGGGCCTCGGCAGTTTCAGAGCTTGGGCTTAGCTGCTCCGCAGCACATGGGATCCTCGTTCTCCGACCAGGGATCGAGCCCATGTCCCCTCCATTGCAAGGCAGATTCCTCACCACTGGACTCAGGGACGTCCCACCTCAATCATCTTCTCCTTTGTCCTTGGACATGGGTAGCTTTCGTTGGTGGGTTCTAGCATCCCCCTGTCAATGCTGTTAACAGCTAGTTGCAATTTTGGTGCTCTCACAAGCACCAAAGATGAGTGCACGTCCTTGTTGACCTGACCCTCTCACCTCCCCAGTCTTCTTATCCTTAAGACGGGCACATTCGCTCTTGGACTGGAAGGGACTTTATAAGGCTTGGGTCAATGTTTTCATATTTTTTTCAGTCCCAGGGGCCTGACTTTTCATAGCCATTGTTAACTGACAGAAAACATTACCTCGAAGGACTTACATGTTTTACGTTGAATTTTGAGCTTCGAAGTGAAAGTTGGTGAACTGGTATTAAAATATTGCCTAAGATACTCTCAAGAATGTCCATTCCCAGTCTGCAAGAGACGTGGAGTAGAGGACCTCCAGCTGTTTCCTTCTGCCTCCCCTCACCCCCCTCCTTGGAGAAAGGTTGCCAAATAGCCTTTGCAGAAGCCAGATTGCCATGTGATGCTGCTGTTGCAATGGCCATGACCTTAATTACTATTGCCTATTACTCAAAAACACTAATTGAGTCATGGTCCCTCTGCAAATGGGACTTAACTTGCTGTTTTACTGCTTGCTGAGGAACTGCAAATAAAAAATAATGGCAGTTGTAATTAACTCAGAACCAGCTGGATAACCTGTCCCTCCATCCGTGACGGGTAAAAGTTCAATTAAAAAGTAAAGTTATTAACAGAGTATGGTTTGGTCACACATCTGTCATACAGAGTGTGACAGGACACAAAAATTGCCCCATGCCACAGAAAGGGACTCACTAGGGCCCTGTGGTAACTTTATTTTCTGGCGTTCAATGATAAATAGCTCCACATATAAAGCAATTAAATTACTCCATATATAGAGTCATATGACAAGTCACCTGTTTAAAATGCCTAAATAGAATTGTTTATCTTAGAGCCATAAAAGGTATCAGGGCAGCAAACTACAAAACTACAGGGAAAGAAGAGTCACGAAGCAATGCTAAGAAGCGTGTAAGAGACTCACAGAAAGGTATGCAAACTACCCAGAAGGTCAGTTATCAGAAACCTTCAATAAGATGTTTGACAAGGGACTTTCCTGGTTGCCCAGTGGTTAAGAATCCGCCCTGCAATGCAGGGGACAGGGGTTCGACCTCTGGTCTGAGAACTAAGTCCCGCATGCTGCGGGGCCACCAGGCCCGCCAGCTGCAGAGAAAGACCACGCATGATTGACGGAGACCCTTAGTGCCACAACCAAGACCCAATGCAGCCAAGTAAATAAACATTAAAAAAAAATAAGCTATGTATTCTTTCAAAGAAGATATCTGACAAAATGAAATGCTGCTCATATCTACTAGGTAGCTATAATCCAAAAGCAGAACAATAACAAGTATTGACAAGGACATGGAAATTAAAAAACCTCAAATTGGCCACAGGACTGGAAAAGGTCAGTTTTCATTCCAATCCCAAAGAAAGGCAACGCCAAAGAATATTCAAACTACTGCACAATTGCACTCATCTCACACGCTAGCAAAGTAATGCTCAAAATTCTCCAAGCCAAGCTTCACATGAACCGTGAACTTCCAGATGTTCAAGCTGGATTTCGAAAAGGCAGAGGAACCAGAGATCAAATTGCCAACATCTGTTGGATCATCGAAAAAGCAAGAGAGTTCCAGAAAAACATCTATGTATGCTTCATTGACTACGCCAAAACCTTTGACTGTGTCAATTACAACCAACTGTGGAAAATTCTTAAAGAGATGGAAATACCAGATCACCTGACCTGCCTCCTGAGAAATCTGTATGCAGGTCAGGAAGCAACAGTTAGAACTGGACATGGAACAAGAGAGTGGTTCCAAATGGAAAGAGTACATCAAGGCTGTGTATTGTCACCCTGCTTATTTACCTTATATGCAGAGTACATCATGAGAAATGCTGGAATGGATGAAGCTCGAGCTGGAATCAAGACTGCTGAGAGAAATATCAATAACCTCAGATACGCAGATGACACCACCCTTATGGCAGAAAGCAAAGAAGAACTAAAGAGCTTCTTGATGAAAGTAAAAGAGGAGAGTGAAAAAGTTGACTTAAAACTTAACATTCAGAAAACTAAGATCCTGGCATCTGGTCCCATCACTTCATGGGAAATAGATGGGGAAACAGTGTGAAACTTCATTTTCTTGGGCTCCAAAATCAGTGCAGATGGTGACTGCAGCCATGAAATTAAAAGATGCTTGCTCCTTAGAAGAAAAGTTATGACCAACCTAGATAGCATACTAAAATGCAAAGACATTACTTTGCCAACAAAGGTCTGTCTAGTCAAAGCTATGATTTTTCTAGTAGTCATGCATGAATGTGAGAACTGGACCATAAAGAAAGATAAGTGCCAAAGAATTGATGCTTTTTAACTGTGGTGTTGGAGAAGACTCTTGAGAGTCCCTTGGACTGCAAGGAGATACAACCAGTTAATCCTAGAGGAAATCAGTCCTGAATATTCATTGGAAGGACTGATGCTGAAGCTGAAACTCCAATACTTTGGCCACCTGATGTGAAGAACTGACTCATTTGAAAAGACCGTGATACTGGGAAAGATTGAAGGTGGGAGGAGATGGGGATGACAGAGGATGAGATGGTTGGATGGCATCACCGACTCAATGGACATGAGTCTGAGTAAACTCTGGGAGTTGGTGATGGATAGGGAAGCCTGGTGTGCTGCAGTCCATGGAGTCAAAAAGAGTCGGACATGACTGAGCAACTGAACTGAACTGAACCGAACTGAACTGCTAGTAGAAAATTAAAATTGAATAACCACTTGGAAAAACAATCTGGTGGTTCCTGAGAAGTTAAACATACAGTATCCAAATTATATAGCATTTCCACTTCTAGGTATTACTCAACAGAATTAAACCAGGTCCACACAAAAAGGTGTACATGAAAGTTCACAGCAGCATTATTCATAGTAGCCAAAAAGTGAAAGCAGCCTGAAAGCCCACTGACTGATAGATGGAATAAACAAAAGGTGGTACATCCATGTAATGGAATATTATACAACTATAAAGAGGAATGGAGCTCTGATACATGCTATGACACGTATGAATCTTGTAAACACTACGCAGTGAAAGGAATCAGACGCAAAAGGCCACACATTATATGATCCCATTTAGATGAAAAGATCAAAAGAGGCCGAACTGTGGAGACAGAAGGTAGATTAGTGGGCTTCAGGGACTGGGAAACAGGGATGTAGAGAGGAAAAACCCTTTTCATTGGCTAGGCCCACAAATAGTATTTATAAAAGATGGATTAACAAGGGAAAAAGTTAAATATGTATGTATATACAGGAGTTTCACAGAGAAATGAGACTCAAGGAGACAACCAGATGATTGGGCTTGTATACTATGTTAGGCAAAATAAACAAATTTGTTTTTAACCAGCTAAGAGTGGGCAGTAAAGAGCCTTTTCTGCCAGTTCTCAGTTGTCTTTAGCTCAATATAATCTTTGTGCCAAACATCACTGTGATTAATCGGCCAATTCTTCTGTCGATCAAATGGCCCCTCACCATATAGTGACTCTCTTTAGTGTAGACGGCTCCTGTCTTCAGGGAGTGGTGGATGCTTGAAAAGCAAGCCCCTGAGACAATAAAGACAAAGCTCAGAGTAAAAACAGAAGAACCGATATGGGATCAGTCCTTGATGGTGAAGGGGTTCAGAACAACCCCCCCAACTATGTCACTTTTGCATGAGGATTATTTTTTAATTTTTATTTATTTTTTAAAAGTTTTAATTGAATTTGTTTCAACATATGCTTCTGTTTTGTGGTTTTTTTTTTTGTTTTTTTTTTATGGTTTTTGGAGCAGAAGGCATGTGGGATCTTATCTTCCCAACCAGGGGTTGAAATTGCACACCCTGCATTGGAAGGTAAAGTCTAAACCACTGGACCACCAGGGAAGTCTCAACATCCCTCATTCAAGCATTAAAGATTCGAGTTGGATAAGCAGACATAATCCTGTCCTGTGTGTGTACATCAGAGCTAAAGACAAAGACCTGCAGAAGCTCCTTGTCCAGAAACACGATCAAGACGTCCTCTCTTGGGGAAATCCTCAGTTAGCCAGAGTGTGTGGCTTCCGCATGCCAGCCAGGCTGCCCCGTTAGAAATGCTGCTCCCGCTGACACGCTCCTTGGCCAGCACTGTCCAGTCAATGGCCTTCCAGCTCCATCCACAGCTCTCCCTGCGTATCCCCAGGTCTTCAGTCCTCCCCTGCTGTGTGGACGACTGTGGGCCTGAGCTCTTGCATCCACGATACACATGGGGGCAGTGTTGGCATTGGGCTTTCCGGTGATGGGGCTTTAAAACTGAGCCCAGAAAAGAAAGGGGAATGAAAATAATGGAAGGCAAGGAAGGAGGGAGGAAAGAAAAGAGGAAGAAAGAAAGAAGGACCAGAAATGTGGCGTGAGAAGGACTCAATACAAATTTTAATGTTTTGACTCAGGTTCCAGACGGGGCATCCCTGGAGGCTCAGTGGTAGAGAATCTGCCTGCCAATAAAGGAGACCCAGGGTTCGATCCCTGGGTCAGGAAGATCCCCCAGAGGAGAAAATGGCAACCCACTCCAGTATTCTTGCCTGAGAAATCCCACGGACAGAGGAGCCTGGGCATCACAGAGAGTCAGATATAACTGAGTGACTGAGCATGCACACACACCAGGTTCTTGACATGAGGCAAAGCCTGGGAGGGATCCACCCGCGTGCACAGCGGGGAAGAAAGTCTGATGTGGGGTAAAGAGTGGGAGACGCCCTGATGCTGGAGCCCACCGGGGAGATGAACTGAGTGCCCCCCGCCCCGGGAAGGCTCTTCACCCTCAGGCACGCGGGGCCCAGACCAGCCCCCACAACACCCCGTCCTACATTTTCACTGGGCCCAGGATGTGGCTTGCGTTCCTTTCCTGCTGGAAGCAGTCTCAGCCACTACAGCCTGACAGGTTTCCTCTTCTCTGAGCCAACTGCAGAGTGAGCCCCGTGGCCCAGCTGCCACACCCGACCCAGCCCAGAGCAAGCCCACAGTCCATTTTCTTTCTAAAACATTTATTACCAGGAAACAGATAAGAGGTAACAAAAATAAGCAGCGAGAGAATTACCAAGATAAAGGTGGCCTTGCACAGCCCCTGCAGCCAACTTCTAGTTATTTTCCTTTCACACAGAGACTGAATGAAAGGCTCTGCTTTTCCCAGGCAGAGAGCTAAGGGGACTACAGGTGCGGGTTTGCCCAGGATGGGGGGAGTCCGGGGACAGGAGAACGTCGGCGCAGAAGATGGGAGGAGGTGGTAGTTCAGTCACCAAATCTTGTCCAACTCTTGCAACCCCACGGACTATAGCCTGCCAGGCTCCTCTGTCCATGGGATTCTCCAGGCAGGAACACTGGAGCGGGTTACCATTTCCCTCTCCAGGGGATCTTTCCGATCCAGGGATGGAAACCGCGTCTCCTGCATTGGCAGCTGGGTTCTTTACCACTGAGCCACCAGGGAAGCCCTAAAACTGGGAGAGTCCTGGACAGATCAGAGGAGCTGGTGCTCAAACGTGCCCTCTCTTGGCCTCCAGATGGAGCTTCCTAACTCAAACCTGTGGGAAGCCCTCCATCAGGCCTGAACATACGGAGGCAGTTAGGGCTCCTCCAGGTGCCCATTAGTCTCAAGTGCACGGCTTACATTTCTCAAGACCGTTACTGAGCAGCCATTCCTGATTCTGACTCCTAGGACCCCGCACATCATGCTTTCTCCTGTTCAGCTTCCCAGGCTCTTTCCGGGAGCTTCCCTGGGCATATTTCAGGGACTGGTTGGCTTCTCTGGTGGCTCAGCTGGTGAAGAAACCGCCTGCAATGCAGCAGACCTGGGTATGATTCTGGGATTGAGAAGACCCTCTGTAGAAGGGAAAGGCTATGCACTCCAGTATTCTGGCCTGGAGAATTCCAAGGACTGATCCATGGGGTGTATTATGGGCTTCCCTTGTGGTTCAGCTGGTAAAGAATCTGCCTGCAATGTGGGACACCTGGGTTCGATCCCTGGGTTGGGAAGATCCCCTGGAGAAGGGAAGGGCTACCCACTCCAGTATTTTGGCCTGGAGAATTCCATGTAGTGTATAGTCCATGGGGTCGCAAAGAGCAGGACATGACTGATCAACTTTCACTTTCACTGTACCTTTTCAAACCCAGGAAATCCTCCCGTCTCTGACCCCGCCAACAACATTTTGCAAACTGCTATTTCCTCGAAGACTAATTTACAAACTACCTCAAAGTGAAACCTGTTCCATTTCTGTGGGAGTTCCAACATGGTAACATGCTGTAAGGTGGGAAATTTTCCTCCTCTCCTTCTAGATTCTTTGGCTGGTCTAGTAATTCAGTTGACATATGACAGATTAACCAGAGAAAAACAAAATTTTTATTTTGTACCTAAGTGCATGTGCGCTGAATCAATTCAGTCGTGTCTGACTCTTTGCAACCCTGTGGACTGTACCCCACCAGGCTCCTCTGTCCATGGGATTTCCAAGGCAAGAATACAGGATCGGGTTGCCGTTTCCTTCTCCAGGGGATCTTCCTGACCCAGGGATAGAACCTGCATCTCTTGCGTCTCCTGCACTGGCAGGCAAGTTCTTTACCATTAGCGCCACCTGGGAAGCCCCATTTTGTACATAATTATCCCCATAATATTAGAAGACCCGATGACAGCCAGGCAATGGAGGCTTATATGCCATCCTGAACTACAGGAGGGGACAGGCCTGGGGCTTCTGGAGAGGAAGATAACTTCCGGGGCCACAAGAAGAACAGATTTTGATAATAGACCCTGGCCCTGCCATACTGATAGGTCAGTCAGATAAAAAGTTATTTCTGGGTCAAGCCCCCTATCTACACTGTTTTAGATTGCTGTAATGTGTGTGTGTGCACGTGTGCACACATGCACACGAATGCTCACAGAGTGAACAGCTCTTCTTGAATCAGCTGGCCACCTTGATGAACCTCAGCTCGAAATAATCCATGAGCCAATCAGTCAGTTCAGTCTCTCAGTCATGTCCGACTCTTTGCAACCTTATGGACTGCAGCACGCCAGGCCTCCCTGTCCATCACCAACTCCCAGAGTCCACCCAAACCCATGTCCATCAAGTCAGTGATACCATCCAGCCATCTCATCCTCTGCCATCCCCTTCTCCTCCTGCCTTCAATCTTTCCTAACATCAGGGTCTTTTCAAATGAGTCAGTTCTTCACATCAGGTGGCCAAAGTATTGGCGTTTCAGCTTCAACATCAGTCCTTCCAGTGAATATTCGGGACTGATTTTCTTTAGGATGGACCAGTTGGATCTCCTTTCAGTCCAAGGGACTCTCAAGAGTCTTCTCCAACACCATAGTTCAAAAGCATCAATTACTTGGTGCTCAGCTTTCTTTATAGTTCAACTCTCACATCCACACATGACTACTGGAAAAACCACAGCTTTGACTAGACAGACCTTTGTTGGCAAAGTAACATCTCTGCTTTTTAATATGCTATCTAGGTTGGTCATAACTTTTCTTCTAAGGAGCAAGCATCTTTTAATTCCATAGCTGTAGTAACCATCTGCAGTGATTTTGGAGCCCCCAAAAATAAAGTCTGTCACTGTTTCCATTGTTTTCCCATCTATTTGCCATGAAGTGATGGGACCACATGCCATGATCTGGGTTTTCTTTTTTTTTTTTAAATTGAGTTTTCTGAATGTTGAGTTTTAAGCCAACTTTTCAGTCTCCTCTTTCACTTTCATCAGGAGGCTCTTTAGTTCCTCTTCACTTTCTGCCATAAGGGTGGTGTCATCTGCATATCTGAAGTTATTGATATTTCTCCCAGCAATCTTGATTCCAGCCTGAGCTTCATCCAGCCCAGCATTTCACATGATGTACTCTGCATGTAAGTTAAATAAGCAGGGTGACTGCAGCCTTGACATATTCCTTTCCCGATTTGGAACCAGTTTGCTGTTCCATGTCCAGTTCTAACTGTTGCTTCTTGACCTGCATATGGATTTCTCAGGAGGCAGGTCAGGTGGGTTTCACTCTCTGTATTATCCGTGTCCCTGGAATTCTCCAAGTAAGGACACTGGAGTAGGTAGCCATTTCCTTCTCCAAGGGATCTTCTGGACCCCAGTATCAAACCTGGGTATCCTGCATTGCAGGCAGATTGTTTAAAATCTGAGCCCCCAGGGAAGCCCATTCACAAGGCAAAATGGCACATATTGGGGTGACATGTCCTGCTCCCCTTCAATGCTAGGAAACGTTTCTTAGAGGGATGCAAAGGATGCAGCCCCTCCCAAATGATTAACCCACAGACTCTCCTGTCTCCTCTGTGAGGAGTTACTTTCACAGCTGCCAGCACCCGTGTTCTGAGGAGCACGTGCTCCTAGCATCTTTGATTCCACTCAGCAGCTCTGGGCCTTCTCCTGGTGATATCCAGTGCTAGTTTCATGGAAAAACCATGCAGAGTGCTGGGGGGATGTCACTGAAGTGGACCCAGCACCAGACCAGCCATGCCAAATAAGGTACAAGGTGTATGTGTGTTCAAAGTCTGCCCAGGGCCGTTCTTTGCACCTCAAGCCAGGCTGCAAATGCCATCTCTGTTGGCTTGGTAGGGCGGCAGGGCGTGAGGAGGGGGAGAGTGTTGAAAATCTCTCCAAAGGCCACTGTGCCTGCATAATTTCTTGCACTTCCTAAAAATTATGAGGTTCAACAGGTGTAAATTCCAGCCCGTGTAACTCTTGGGTCATCCCCTCACATGCCAGCATAGGTAGGATTAACCATAAACAAACGGTCATTGGTTATTTTCGGCTTATATGTGCTATCATAGTGCATACGCCTGCGCTGGGTTTTCTAGCAGCAGTAAAGATGGTTGAACTGAGATTGCTGTGCTTAGCTGCTCAGTCGTGTCCGGCTCTTTGTGACCCCTGGACTGTAGCCCACCAGGCTCCCTTGTCCATGGAGATTCTCCAGGCAAGAATTCTGGAGTGGGTTGCCACGCCCTCCTCCAAGGGGTCTTCCCGACCCAGGGATTGAACCCAGGTCTCCTGCATTGCAGGCGGATTCATTACCGTTTGAGCCCCCAGGGAAGCCCAGCGAACTGTTAGTTAAAAGCAACACACATGTCATTGTTCTTTCTTCCAATGATGCATCTTTTCATTTTCTTCCTATGTTCTGTTTTTGCAATTTTTGAAATGGCAATAAAATCAACCAGTGCAGATTTACATACTGAAAACAGGCTCTCTGAAATCAACTGGGAAATGGAGTTTGAATCCCTGAATTTATCTACTTTCCCCCGCAGCTAATGTGGCTTGTTTATTTTTCTGGGTCTGAGTGCTGATGCGAAGAAAGAAGAAAGGGTGATGTCCCACTCCCAAGGGAAATTTATCACCTGTCATTTTCTAGAAGTCCTGGAAAATCCCTGAATTCGTTTCCTCCAGCACGAGTTGACTCTCACTGAGGTGAGTCTGGAGCCAAGTCATTTGCAGGTTCAAAGAGGTGAAGTCTGCAAGCCAGGAGGATGAGCCCACCACCCTGCGGGCCGCAGGAGGGGCGCAGCTGTTCTGAGCCCCCCACCCAGTGCTGGCTTCATGGGCAGTCATCACTTCAAACACAATCTGAGCTGTTTAACTAGAAGATGTCCAGCTCCTTATTTCTTTAGAGGAACAGAATGGTGAGTGGTCCTGCTGTAGAGTGAATAATGGAGACCTGTCTCCTCTCATGCATCCTGGTGAAGGAAATTGCTCTTAGAAGAGCCGTTAGCTTTTCCAGTGCAGCACTTTGGGCTGAGACTCACACATACGTGCTGTTAAAGCTGATTTCTGCCAAGTGCCATTCATGATAATTTATTCAAAAGAAGCCAAGTATTTAAATGGACTTAAAGCAAACAGGTTTCTCTGCTCTCCCCAACCCATAACCTTCCATTCAACCTTCTCTGAGTTTTTGAAAAAACTGACAACACCCTTTAATAAATCCCTTCTTCTGTACCAGCTGGTCTCAGCTGGCATTGGAAATGCTGAAATGCCAAAGAACACCACTAAAGCTGCCTCAGTGGCAGCTTCCAGAGAAAAATTAACTTCCTTTAATTTCCTCCCTGGGTTTTAGACCAACCAAGGTCACCTGTTTAAGAACAGCTTGTCTCCTCTTTCCGCCTGCAAACAAGGGCGGTGCTTGCCCGTGGCTCACGAGACAGACTGGCAGCTGGACCAGGGGTTCTGCTGGCCTGGGGGCAGGAATGGAGTCAGGGAGCACAGTCCCATGTAGAGTGGGCAACTGCAAGGGCCTATTGCACGGCCCAGAGAACTATAGTGGGTACTCTGTGATAATTAACCCAGCACTGTAAGTGAACTCTGTGTGTGTGTGTGTGTGTGTGTGTGTGTGCGTGCTAAAGTGCTCCGGTCCTGTCTGACTCTGTGCAACCTCATGTAGCCCGTGCCCCGCCAGGCTCCTCTGTCCATGGAATTCTCCAGGCAAGAATACTGGAGTGGGTTGCCCTTCCCTTCTCCAGGGGATCTTCCTGACCCAGGGATCGAACCCATGTCTCCCGCACTGCAGGTAGATTCTTTACCCTCTGAGCCAGGATTCCCAGGTTTATATATAAACTATCCTTCAGTTAAAAAAGAAAGAAAGGAAAGAAGAAGATGAGGGCAGGAGAGTGTGTGTTGGAGAATGGGACAGCCAGAAGGGACCCTGGAGAGAAGGAATTCCTGCCCTGACCCAAAGAGGAGGCAGAGGCCTAAGGCCGTAGAGCAGCGGCTGAGCGGAGAAGAAAGTAAGGGGCCGCTTACTCCCGCGGACCCTGATTTCGACCATCCAGAGGACCCGCTCCTCCTCTGCCCCCAGCCAGGATTTCCTTGTTGCAGAGGAGGAGGCCGGAAGGCTCGGGAGGACAGCCCAGCGTCCAGGCGGTTGCCAGCTCTGCTGGGTGAGGCCAGGGGACCAGAAAGGACTGCGCGCTGAAAATGGGTCTTCCCTGCCTCCCGCTGGCTTTCCTTGTTTTATTTTGGACCTAATGTCTACAGGTTTGAGTTAGTTATTCTCTTCAGTTCATAGCACGTTATCATCTTTGTCCTCTCAATGACATTTGTTTATTTATTCTTTTCATCTCCAAATCCCATTCATTCTCCCTCATAGGCAACCATTCTCAACTGTTTAACCTGTATCTTTTTATTTATATGTGTCTAGAAAAGTGGTATTATTGTGTGGTATGTATGGATATATAGACAGATCTCTATTTGTGATATATATGAGTTTTTTTCACTTTGAAGAAATTAAAGACACAAGAAATTCATTTTTTTAAAAAAAGTACACAGGCACATGAAAAAATGTTCATCTTCATTGCTCATTAGAGAAATATAAATCAAAATCACAGTGAGGTACAACTTCATGTCCATTAGGATGATTATTGTTTTAAAAAAAAAAAAAACAGAAAATAGCAACGTTGGTAAGGAAAAAAACAGAAAATAGCAACGTTGGTAAGGCCATGGAGAAACTGGAAGCCGCCTGCACTGCTGATAGGGACATGAACTGGTGCAGGCACCAGAGACAGCTCCGTGGTTCAGAGAAAAGTTAAACATAGAATTGCCGTGGAATCGAACAGCTTCACTCCTAGGGTTGAACCCAGAAGACTTGAAAGCAGGAGGATGCAGGACCTGTACATATGAATGAATGTTCATAGCGGCATACATGCAATAGCCAAACAGCAGAAACAGTCCAAGTGCTCATCAATAGATGAAGATGGATTTTTTTAAATGTGTCACATGCCCATGTGCGTGTGTGCTCAGTCGTGTCCGACTCTTTGCAGACCCATGAACTGCAGACTGCCAGGCTCCTCTGTCCATGGGATTTTCCCGGCAAGAGTACTGGAGTGGGTTGCCATTTCCTTTAGGAGTTCTTCCCAGCCCAGGGATCTAACTCCGTGTCTCCTGCATTGGCGGGCGGGTTCTTTACCACTGTGCCACCTGGGAAGCCCATTGTATGCCCACAGTGAAATATTATTGGACCAAAAGCAGGAAAGAAACTTTGATCCACACTACAACAGATGAACCCTGAAGAAATTATGTTAAGTGAAGTAGTGTTAGTTGCTCAGTCGTGTCTGACCCTCTGTGACCCCACAGACTGTAGCCCACCAGGCTCCTCTGTTCATGGGGTTCTCCAGGCCAGAATACAGGAGTGGGTAGACTTTCCTTCTCCAGGGGATCTTCCCAACCCAGGGATTGGACCTGCATCTCCTGTGTCTTCTGCATTGCAGACAGATTGTTTACCCGCTGGGCCATCAGGGAAGAAAGCCAAATACAAAAGGATAAATAATGTATGACTCTATCTACATGGTGGGGCTTCCCTGGTGGCTCAGATGGTAAAGAATCTGTCTGCCATGTAGGAGACCTGGGTTCCACTCCTGGGTCAGGAAGATCTCCTGGAGAAGAGAATGGCTACCTACTCCACTATTTTTGCCTGGAGAATCCCATGGACAGAGGAGCCTGGAGGGCTACAATCCATGGGGTCGCAAAGAGTTGGATACGACTGAGCAACTAACGCTACTTAATGAGTTACTTAAAACAGTCAAATCCACAGAGACAGAAAGTAGAAGAGTGGTTACCAGGCACTAGAGGGGGTGGGTAAGGAAGAGTGGCTATTTCGTGGGTACAGAGTTTCAGTTTGAGATGATGAAAAAGTTCTGGAGGTGGATGGTGGTGATAGTTGCACAACAATGTGAACGATCTTGATGCCACCGAACTGGACACTTAAAAATAGTTAAAATGGTACATTTTATTACACACACAAAAAGACGTGTAAAATCTTCCCCGCCACCAAAAGTAAGATTACAATAAATCCCTCTGCTCTGTTCCCATATGTCTCCCATGCGCTGTGTGAGAAAGTCTCCGGGATATATTCCTAGAAGACAAATAGCTGGGATGTTTTTCATTTAACCAAGTTCTGCCAGGTTGCTCTCCAGCAAGGCAGCTCACATCTCCACTCCCTCCCACCAGCAGAGCGCAAGTGTTTCCCTGTCCTCACTTTCCAGCCAACGCTTGGCATTACCAGCTTTCTAATTTTTGCAAGTCTAATACAAGAAGAGTGCTATTTTGATTGGCATTTCTCTAATTGCAAATGGTTTCACTCAACTCTCCATAAACTGATTAGGTTTTTTTTTTCAATTTTATCCTCTCTGTAATGGGTTAAACATGCCCCACGTGGAAAGACATATTGAGGTCCTACTCTCCAGTGCCTCAGGGTGTGACCTTGTTTGGAAATAGGGTTTTTTCAGATGCAATCAAGTTAAAATTAGGTCATTAGAATGATCTCAAATCTAATATGACTGGTGTCCTTTCTGAGAAGAGGAAATTTACACATAGAAACAGATGTGCACACAGGCAGAGCAGTGGAGAGATATAAGAGGAACCGTGTAAGGACTGGGGTTGTATTGACACAAACCGAGGGATATCTGGGTCTGCCAGAAGCCAGCAGAGTCCAGAAACCATCCTTCTTCTCTAGGCATCTGAGAGACAGAGAGCCCATACCTGCAAGAGGAGGGTGAAGAAGCTGGCTTAAAGCTCAACATTCACAAAGCTAAGATCATGGCATCCAGTCCCATCACTTCATGGCAAATAGAAGGGGAAAAAGTAGAAACAGTGACAGACTTTATTTTGGGGGCTCCAAAATCACTGCAGATGGTGACTGCAGCCATGAAACTAAAAGATGCTTTCTCCTTGAAAGGAAAGTTAAGACAAACCTAAACATTGTATTGAAAAGCAGAGACATCACTTTTCCGACAAAGGTCCATATAGCCAAAGCTATGATTTTTTTCCAGTGGCCATATATGAATGTGAGACTTGGACCATAAAGAAGGCTGAGTGCCAAAGAATTGATGCTTTTGAACTGTGGTGTTGGAGAAGATTCTTGAGAGTCGCTTGGACAGCAAGAAGATCTAACCTGTCGATCTGAAAGGAAATCAACCCTGAATACTCACTGGAAGGACTGATGCTGAAGCCGAAGCTCCAAAACTTTGGCCACGATGTGAAGAGCTGACTCATTGGAAAAGACCCTGATGCTGGGAAAGATTGAAGGCAGAAGGAGAAGGGGATGGCAGAGGATGAGATGGTTGGCTGGCATCACCAACTCAATGGACATGAGTTTGGGTAAACTCCAGGAGATGGTGAAGGACAAGGAAGCCTGGCGTGCTGCAGTCCATGGGGTCACAAAGAGTCGGACATGACTGAGTGACTGAACATTTATTTTAAAACGTTTTATTTTGTATTGGAGTATAGTCAATTACCGATGTTGTGATAGTTTCAGGTGATCAGCGAAGGGGCTCAGCCATGCACATACATGTTCCCATTCTCCCCCAGACTCCCCGCCCATCCAGACTGCTACGTAACATTGAGCAGAGTTCCCTGGGCTATACACTAGGTTCTTGTGGGTTATCCATTTTAATTATAGCAGTGTGTATATGTCGACCCCAAACTCCCTAGCTATCCCTTCCTCCCAGACACCTTGATTTTAGACTTCTAGCTTCCTGCTCTTTGAGAGAAGAACTTTTGTTATTCTAAGCCACCAGTTTGGGGTATTTTGTCTTGGCAACTGTAGGAAACGAACGCTCTCTGAACTGCCTGTCTGTATTAGTTGCCCGCTTTTCAGTGGGGATCCTGCCTCTTCCTGTAAAGCGCAGAAGCTCCTTGTGGGCTCCGGGTTCACCTTCATTCCTCGAGTTCTTTCTCACTCCTGCTTGACCCCCTGGGGACACTTTGAAAGCAGAGTTTCAGGTGGAAGGGAAGGGCGACTCAGACAGACAGAGATGAGAAGGAAAGAGGGAGCAGGGGTATTTTTAGGCAGAAGAGCCTTTGTTCTCCCCCTCAAGTGGGAAGGCAGGTTAGATTGGAGGATCCACCTGAAGACATGGAGGAATTTCTCTTTCTCTCACTGCCTGAGCCCTTTATCCCCAGAGCCTTTGGTGCCCACCTGTGGCTAAGGTCAGCACTGACTCTCAGGCAGACCCCCAGGCCGTTTGGGGACCAGGCTTACAGGTGCCTGGGCCATGAGCGCCCACCTTCAGTGAAGCCAGCAGCTTGCCTTGCGCCCAGGCCCATGAGCGCCGGTGGAGAAATCACGCACTGACATTCCAGCCTCTGGCGATGGCCCTCTGATGTGGTTTCTCTGAACCCTGCAGAGCATCCAAGGAGGAAGCCCACGACACATTTAAAAGGTCTCTGCTTTGGAAAGGCACTTGGTGGTTGGTGAAGCCGGGTGACGGTGTAGAAAGGCTGAACCGCTGGAGGAAGGCGGCTTGCTCAGGCACGGGCAGTGCCAGGCGGCAGAGCTGTCTCTGAGAGTGCTTCAGACCAGCCAGTTTCATCAGTCGTTACTTTTTATTTCCTTCGACAGTGGCGTCTCTTGCTCTCTCACAGTACCTCTCCTGAGAGGCCTCTTCAGCTCCCCCACGAGTCCCCAGACACATCCATCTGGAATTTCAGCCGAAGCTTGAGGATACTGTCTAGAAACGCCCTGCCCTCGGCGCGGGGACTAGACGCGGAGCCCTGCACCAGGAGGCCCGACATCGCCTCCCACACGCAAGGCCAGGAGGCTCCGTCCGTATGCCCTTTGTACGACAGGACTTTAAGACAACTTTTTGTCAAATTTTCATCTGAAAACAATCAAATGACATGGCTGAGAATACTCACAGAGCTATTGCACGCCTGGAGAACTCAATCTATCGTAAATGTTTGGTAAGCAAACCTCCTTTTAAAGGATGTCATTTAACAATTTGACAAATATGTACGGCCTGTTGTTAATTCAAGGCCTACCATGGCTATGTTTTTAGATAAAATTTTTACACCTGAACCAAACTGAATCATCCCTATATAAATGAAATCTAAGGTTCTGTGTTTGGTTTTATCTTCTTGGGGTGGGGAGGGTGCCTTCACAAAGGAGACATGAAATTCAGAAGCCATAAAGGAAAATGTGCATATGTGCCTATATAATGATAATTTTTTAAAAGGCGTCTGCCTGGCAACGACAAAAATGAGGCAAAAGTCAAATTAAAAGAAATAAAAGATTGACTGGGCTTGTTATAATATATAAGATATTAGATCAGTGGCCATACTACTTAAAGACTTTGCACAAGCTTAAGAAAATACCAAAAAAACACACAGGGGGAAAAAAGATGAGGCGGTAGGTACAGGGAATTCAAAGAGAAAATACAAATGGTAAAAGAATAAGTGAGAAGATATTCTATCTACTAAAGAAAGAAAAGTCTAAACTGTAACACCTTTTTTTCCCTGCTGTTAGACAAAAGCTTCAGTGGGGGCAGGGGCACTAGAATTTTTACATACTGGTAGTAGACAGATACACTGATACAGAATTTTTTTGGTATATGCATACTCAGTATATGCATACTTAGTATATGCATACTCAGTAACCCAATAAATCCAATCTAGAAACTTATTCTACGACAATGCTTGCACAGGTATACAATTATGTATACAAGAAGAACAATCAATTAAATTACGGTGCATCTATTTAACAACACCATGTACCAGCTAAGAAGAATAGAGAGTTGTCATGAATACTAACCTGAAAACCGCCTGTGATATATTGTTAAGGGAGAGAATCAAGTTGTAGAATAAGATATACACATGTAATAGTTCTATTTACGTAAAACTTATGAAGATAGACAAATAGATGGTAGTTTAGTAACACAGAATGCTCTGCACCAGCAGATTCAGTGGTGAGGTCACCAGCTTTCCTGTACTGTCCTATGGTACGCATGTGTGTGTTCAGTTGCTTAGTCGTGTCTGACTCTGCGACCCCATGAACTGTAGCCCGCTGGGCTCCTCCATCCATGGGCTTTTCCAGGCAAGAATACTGGAATGGGTTGCCATCTCCTCCCCTAGGGGATGTTTCAGACCCAGGGATCGAACCTGCGTCTCTTTCACTGGCAGGCGGATTCTTTCCCACTGTGCCACCTGGGAAGCCCATTTTATGGTGCAGAACTTTGCAGAAAATAGCCTGTCTTTTGATCATCACATTAAGTCACAGATCATGGAGCAGGTTCTTCAAAGTCATGATCTGGGACCTTCCCCTCTGTATTCCCCAGATCTAGCTCAGTGGTAGGCATCACAGGAAGCCCAGTGGCCATTTGTTGATTTTACAGGGCTGCACCTTCTCCCACCGCATGCAGCTGCAGAGGTGAACGTGGCTTTATCCTAATTCAAGGTCAGCTTGAGTCTACTCTCAAAGCCAACTACAAGAGAGTTTGGTGAAAGCAAAAACGTAAGGACATGGGAACTGCCACCCAAGTCTGGTCTGGCTTGTCTTCACTGGTGCTGCAGCCAGTGGCCACCCGCCCATCCCAATCTGAAGGCCTTTAAATCAGTTGACAAGGAAAAACTTAGTTTACAAGGAAAGACACAGTGGGATAAAGGGCTATCTGGTGGAGTCCAAGAAGCAAGAGAGAGGAAATGGAGGGAAGGCAGGCAAAGGGAGTCATGTGACACCAGGAGAAACTCACAGATAGCAATCAAGACACAAAAGCACAAGATTATGTATTAATATATAGAACAATTCTCAAAAAGGCCAGATCACCTGAGTTTGTCTTTTAACTGCTCCTAACTGTAGTCTTCAAGCCCTCTTTGAAGATGACCTCAAACAGAAGACTCTTTCCTAAGTGAGAGAGTGCAACATTAATAAAATAAGCTCCTTGAAATGAATCTCCAAACTGGATCTGCAAGCCTTGGCTCCCGAGAGCGCACCAGTCTCTGAGCGGGCCTTTCACACGGGTGTCGGGCATCGCGGTGACCTGTCTTACTCTTTGGTCTGGGGTCACATTATCAAAAGCGAGTATTTGTCAAGGTCTTACTAACAGCCGTGGTTCTAAGCTCTCCACAGGCATCGACTCTTTTCCTCTTCCCAGCAGCCCTTTCAGGTACAAATGAAGTAGAAACCCTACTTGGAAGTTGAAGTATCTGTGTGGCTAAGTCATTTGTCCAAAGTCACTAGGTTAGTATATTTGGGATCCTTACATTTTAACGTGAATCTGAATCACCCAGACATCTTATTAAAATAAGTCAGAAGGTCGGGGTGAGGCCTGAACTTCTGCACTTCTAATAAGCTCCAAAGAATGCCAATGCTTCTGTTCCCACAAGCCACATTTTGAGTAGCAGGACTCTAGAACTCAGGTCATGCTGGTTACACTTTCAGAGCCGAGCTACGATACCAGCTGTGGGCTCCAAGGGTGTAGATTAACCTCTCTGTTTAAAAGAAGAGGTGGCGAAGGATGGTCTCTGGATGCTGTAAAACTCTACAGCTTAAAACTATTGCAAATCTTCATATAAAAAAAAGTTACCACTGCCTTCCTAGGCCACCCTCAGAGCCCAGGCCCCACGGCCTGTACTCTACTGTAGAGAAAGAACAAGACTCACAATGGACAAGTCTTCCCATAGGAAATGACGTCAAAACACATCACCCCAAAATATGCCCCTATGGCATTTGGATTATTTTGAGATAAAGGCAACTGAGAACCAGCAGATGCAGGAAAAGCTCTTTACCTTCCACAGCTGCCTAAAAATAAGGTATAAATTTCTCCTTTTGAAAAGGAAGTTCACATTTATCATGTAATTTCCATTTGGAAAGATCTCTATACCAGGAAGAGAGCTACTTGTGCATAACAAGAAGATCCTCTTTCCTCTCCTGCTATGTTGCTCCCCAGCCCAGAAGCCCCGAACCCCTTCTCCTTTCTTTAGCTTAACATGGTATATAAGCCCTAATCATCCGACCACCCCCTTGAGTCCCATTTTCCCTACGAAGCTTCATGCAAGGTACAGAATTAAAATTGTTTTTATTTAATCTTTTTTCAGTTTGACTCCCAGGCCCTAGACATGGAACCGAGGAGGGTGGAGAAAAAAGGCTTTTTCCTCCCGCTGCGTCTAAGCTGAGAGATCATGGGTGCCTTGGAGCTCGCCTAGTGGAGCAGAGGGGGAGAGGGAGCGCAGGAGAAGACACGGGCTCGGGCTCGATCCCCGCTCGGGGGCTGAGGTCCCACGTGAAGCAGGCCACTCACGTGTGTCTCACAGACCCAGTGAGCGAAGGTGACACAAAGTCTCTGAGGGGTTTTAAGCAGAAAATGGATAAATGGACTGGGATTCTAGCTTAAGGAGCCATAGTGTATAGAACACCGTGTGAGGAGGAATGTGTGTGTGCGCATGTGAGTCAGTCTCCCAGTCGGATCCGACTCATTGCGACCATATAGACGGTGGCCTGCCAGGCCTCCATCCATGGGATTCTCCAGGCGACAACACTGGAGTGGGCTGCCATTTCCTTCTCCAGGGATCTTCGAGCCCAGGGACTGAACCTAGGTCTCCTGCCCTGAAGGAGATTATTTACCGTCTGAGCCCCCAGGGAAGCCTTGGGGGCAGGGGCAGGGGAGAACCCCAGGTTGGAGACCAGTGTCTCGGTTCCAGTGAACAATGACCGCGGGGGTCTCAGGGGAAGAGACACATTCGAGAGACATTTGGAAAGAGGACAGAGGGAAGAAAGTGAAGGATAAGAAGGAGGCGAGTGAGAAGAAGCTGATGTTAGAAGATAAGTTTAAAAAAAAGGTAAAAAATGACTCATAAGGACATAAGATGAACACAAGCCTAAGATTTTATTCCACTCATAAAGAGGGAGCCAGATGTTATAACTGGTTCAGGGCAGAAGCTGAAAAGCAGACACATTTATGGAGGAGGGACATTGGAGTGAAGGTGCAGAAGGAGGCAGAGGGGAGGGGAGCGTGTCCACGAAACGGGACAGGCTGGGCTCACCCGGGACTCAGGATGCCGCTGCGCTCCGGCGGCTGCGCACCATTTATGGATTTCTGCAGTTGTCCCCACGGAGTCAGAGCTCTCAGGAGGGTGTCCTCTTGATAAGGCAAAGCTCTTCACAGAAGCACAACTGGTCCTTGAAGCAGGCTGACTCTGCGATGTCAGACCTGAGCACCTAGGGGGACGTTCACAGGGAATATGGGCAGGAGGGGGTGTCGAGGGCGGGGGTGAGGAGGGAGGCGGCAAACTGACTCAGCCACACACATTTCTGTTTTCTTTTTTGTTCCACACAGATCGAACCCATGCCCTGCAGTGGAACTGTGGAGTCTCAACCACTGGACCACCGGGGAAGTTCCCGGTCACACTTCAGCAGCTGCCCCCTCCCCCTGGTGGAGATGAGGCTGGGCAAACGCTTGCTGGTATTAAGGGGACCTCCCGTCTCATGGCAGGGCACACGGTTTCAGACCAAGAGTGTGTTAGTCACTCAGTCCTGTTTGGCTCTTTGCAACCCCGTGGACTGTAACCCGCCAGGCTCCTCTGTCCATGGAATTGTCTAGGCGGGAATACTGGGGCAGCCATTCCCTTCTCCAGGGGATCCTCTCACCCAGGGATCCAACCTCGGTCTCCTGCACGGCAGGCAGATTCTTTTACCATCTGAGCCACCAGGGAAGTCCTGTTCAGACGAAGGAGGGATGTCAACTAGAAAAGCCAAATATCTAAGGCCAGTGGCCCTGACTTGGGCAAGGTGGTCCTGTTTTGGTTTCAAGGATAAAGTACCTCCAAGGCTCAGTGGCTCCAGTCTGGGGGTGGGGGTGGGCATTTGACATTGATTGAACACCATTTCACCAAAGGTTCTGTGTACCTTGATACTGTGTATTCCAAATAGATCTTGCCTGTAAGGAACTTCCAGTGTGGCTGTTTTAATCTGGAATACAGTTTTCATTACAAAAACAGCTCACCCACATGAACACTTTCCCATCGCAACAACACTCTTTCTTAAGACTCCGTGAAACAGGAACTGCTTTCCAAACCCACAAGTGGAAAATGGGCAAGGGATTGTCTTCAATTTGTCAATTTATAGGAAAGGACACATAAAAATTATTTTTAAAAACTGAGTTGGTTTTATGGCTTCTGTGTATAATGTTTTCAATACAAGGAAGCCATAAAACCAAGTTCAGCTGAGGCGTGGGGCTGCCCAGGACATTTCAGATCATTTTGATTAGTGGATACAGGGGATAGTTTTAATAGTGTGTATTGGATTTCTGGGTTTTTACTAAGCAAAGCAATACGGGCTATTAGTACTAATTAAAAACAACTAGAAAATAGGAAGATGAGATAAGAGTAGAAATTGTGCAGATTCTAGAAGGAATCCTGCTGTTTCCCAGCCTCTGAAACTCTTTCTCCCAGCACAGTGGCCCCTGACCCTTACCTCCAGGTCTGGCTCCACCTGCAGTCTGGGAAGCCCTTAAATAGAGGTATTTGGGTCCTTTAAAGTGGCTTTGACAGGTTCTGTGCTGTGGCCACAGAGACCCGAAATTTGGAGGGACAGGAATTCCAGGTCCGCAAAGCAGACGGGCCGTGGCCTGAGCCTCAGCCCGAGGTGAGGGTCTGCGCCCTGCCCGCCTGGCTGCACTTTGAGGGCCGCTCCGCCGCGCTCCCGCCTGCCCCGTCTGCGGTCGAACGTCCAGATCGCTGGGGTCAGGGCCACCCATTCACCCAACGCCAAGCGCTCAGGACTGGGGTGCACACTGTCTTTCAGACGCCCTGCCCACCCTGGAACCCGCACAAACCTCAGCCCGCATCCAGGAGGCGCTCTCTCCAAACGGCCTGGCCGCCACAGAGACGGGATCAGCGCGGGCCGGCCTGCTTCCCTGCCCGCATCCACCGGGCCACGGCCATCTTCACGCAGAAAAATCCAGTTACTGCTGGGTTACAGCACTGTCTAAATTTACATCAGAACTGAAATCTGCCCTTTAAAACAGATTCACACGCTATGGGAGCATCACGGGACACTGAGCCTCTGGTTCAAGTTGGCCGGTTCCCTGCTGACAAATTGAAGTTTTCTTCTCCAGATACTGTCATGCGCGGCTCGCCACCCTCTCCTGCTTCCATCCAAAATCCCTGCTCTTGTCTGCAGCAGCAAAAAGCATCACTGAGATACACCACAGTCTGGGTTGTATAGAAGATGTGTGGTTTAGTTTTTTAAATATAATTTTAGATATATTCACCCTTCTTCTCCCCAACATTAAAAATCACTATGCCCCATGCACAGATGTGTATGTATGTGAACATGTGTGTGGGTGTTAGTCGTTCAGTCTGTCCAACTCTCCCCCTCACGACTGCAGCCCTCCAGGCTCCTCTGTCCGTGGGATTTCCCAGGCAAGAACACTGGAGAGGGTTGCCATTTTCTACCCCAGGGGATCTTCCTGACCCAGGGATCAAACCCGAATCTCCGAGGCTTTTGCATCCGCAGGCGGACTCTTCACTGCTTGAGCCACCTGGGAAGCCCATCATTCATCCCAGGAAGCACGTCCTGAGGGCTCATGATGTGCCAGGACCCTGCTAAGGGCTGTGTACGCACCCTCGTCCAATCTTCCTAACAGTTCTCTGATTAGCCCTAAGTATTGTATGAAAAATCTGAAGCTCAGAGAGATAACGTAATTTGCCTAGATTCACAATTAGAGTGGGGCAGAGCAGGATTTGAACCCAAGTTTAGACGACCCTGGATTTTCTAAATCTCAGCATTGTCCCTGCATCCCAGTCCTTGGCACGGTCCTGGGCACATAGAGGGTCTTCAATACATATTTTTTCATTTTTAAAAAAATTAAAAAAAATTTATTGGCGTATAACTGCTTTATAACATGCTATTTTCTAATGTACAACAAAGTGAAACAGCTATCTATATCCAGAAACCAACACATTGAAGCAATTATCCTCCAACTAATAAAAATTAAATAAAATAGAATGAAAAAGAGAGGGTATATATATATTCAATACAGGTTTGTTGAGTAAATGAACGCTTAACCTCTTTTTAGTTAGATTAAGATAGATTAATTAAGATAATCAATTATCATAGATTAAGTACCTACTTTTACCAGTCATTGTGCTTTGAAATGAAGAAGCAATTACTGGTTTATCTAAGATAATATCCATAATCAGAAATGAGAGAGACTTCCCTGGTGGTCCAGGGGTGAAGACTCCATGCTTCCAATGCAGGAGGCTTGAGTCTGTTCCTGGTTGGGAAACTAAGATGCCACATACTGAGAGGTGCAACCAAAAAAATATAAAACAAACCAAACAAAATTGTGTTTTTGAAAATAATCAGTAATATGGCAGAACCAACTCTAGAACACACTTTTTTTTTTTTAATAAAACTGCATCACTGACTTTTAGTTTTTATTATTATTTTCTTTCACTCTTACTTTTATCAGCTATGATCACTCAATTATCCATTTCAGCTTAGAGAGGGAATGATTAAGATAAAGTGAGGAAGGAAAGGATTTCTTATTTGATATAACCGAGGAAGACTACAAAGCAAACAAGAACAACAAAAAAAAAAAATCAAAGAGGATGTGTAGTAATACACAGGATGTCAGACCTGGACGAGATTACATTCAACTGGGGTGCCAAGGAGGAAGTCACTGTTTCCTCTTTAGGTGGTTTTAAATGTCCTTCCACTTGGCAGAGCGCCTGGTGATCGCATACCACAGAGGAGAACGGCTGCCACGGAAAACCTCAGCCCAGAGGACTCAGGTTACCGGGAGCCTCCCTCAGCCCCCACCCCGAGGCCACAGCCAAGAGCTAGGGTTTTATAAAAAAAAGAACAAAGTAATGCCATTTTGCGGTAACATGGATGCAACTGGAGACTATCACACTAAGTGAAGTTAGAAAGACAGATCCCGTGTGAGATCACTTATATGTGGAATCTAAAATACGACACAAATGAACCTATCGATGAAACAGAAACAAAATAGGGATTTAGAGAATAGACTGCTGGTTGCCAAGGGGGCAGGAAGGTGGGAGAGCATAGGGGTGGGAGTTTGGGATCAGCAGATGCAAACTGGCGTACATGGAATGGATAAACAACAAGGGCCTAATGTACAGCACAGGGAACGTAGTCAACAACCTGTAATAAACCCAGACGGAAAATCATATGAAAAAGAGTGTATACATGTGTGTGAGTAACTTTGCTATACAGTAGTAATCAACACAACATTGTAATTCAACTATATTTCAAAAAGAAATGGACAAACAACAAGAGTTAGGGCTTTGAAACCAGCTCCATCTGGGTTCAGACTCTGTCCCCACTACTAAGCAATCTCATGACTTTGGATGAAAGACAGTTGAGTTCCCATAAACAGTTTCTTGGCATTTGCTATGTAGTACCTATTATATTTGTTATTAATTGTGATTAGTTACTAATAAAATAATTACAATGAAATCTTAAAAGAATTTTGAGGAGAAACAAAGCCTCCTGTGAAGGTCAGTTGACAAACACCCATTATTCAAAGTGCACTTGACACTCTTTGCCCAAGCAAAGAGAAAAGAATCACTCCTAGGAGGCCAAAAAACCAGGAAATGAATATTCCTCCCCAGATGTCCTGGGGCAAGACAATATGGTGCCTCCAACCAAACAGACAAAAATATCTCCAGACCTGGAGGAGAAACAAATTCCAAGCCAGAATCCTTTGCTTGTTGATACTAATAAAGAGTTCAAGCCAATTCTTTCATGAAGAGGAATTGCTATTTATAACCAAACTCATTTTATATTTCTAAGAGGTCATGAAGTATAATATAAAACCTATAACTAATCACTATTATGGAGTGTGGCTCCAGCCGCTTCCAAATTATTTTATTGTTTTTATAACATCTTGAATTAAAGGAAAAAATAATTTTCAGGTAATTATTCTGCCAAAGAAACCTCCTGTGGAGTTGACCTGCCTCTCCCAGTCAAGGTCCCAGAGGGCAAGAACTAGCTCAGCTCATTTCTGCCTGGGAGTGAGGCAAGTTACACAGCCAGAGGAGAAAGGTCACCTAAAGTGAAATTAACTAAGCTGTCCGGGCATAAATCAGAGGAAGAAAGAGTCATTTTTATACTTCCCTCCTTGAGATTCCCATCCAGTCCATCAACAGGTCCTGTCAAATCTCCCATCAAGACAGAGCTTGAATCCGTCCCCCTCCCCCGTCACTCCATTTTTGCAGCCAACACCTGTTCCTCAAATCGATTCACATGCTGGACTGAGCCTTTTCAAGCTGGCCGCATCTCACTGCCCTGCAAGGCTTTAGCTGTTCAGTTATGGAAACTCCAGAGTCCTCACAGGGCTGCGGGACCCCTGCTTGCTCTTACCAGTAACCCTGGACTTTCTCAGCTTCTCACATGACACAGAGGGAGTCAGCAAATGCCTGTTGAACGTTTGAACAGATTAATGTGCATAGTTGGCTTGACAAGGGGAAAAGGAGAGGCAGGGATGAACAGTTCTGAGCCTTAACCACCAAGATAATGATTTTCCTGGGAGAGGAGACAATATTTTAACAAGTTGTCAACAGGTGCAGGAAAATGCAAAACTAGGTGTTTTTATTTAAAACAGAAATTCTGCAGACTAACAGGTATACTACTCACAGGGCTTCCCAGGTGGCGCTAGTGGTAAAGAACCCGCCTGCCAATGCAGGAGACGTAAGAGACAGGGTTTGAATCCTGGGTCAGGAAGATCTCCTGGAGGAGGACATGGCATCCCACTCCAGTATTCTTGCCTGGAACCTGGTGGGCTACATCCACGGGGTCACAAAGAGTTGGACATGACTGAAGTGACTTAGCACACATACTACTCTCAATAGAGATTTAAAGGAGGAATGCTGGGACTCCAGTGGTGGTCCAGTGGTTAAAATTCCACTTTTCTGATGCAGGGCGAGCAGGTTTGATCCCTGGTTGGGGAACTAAGATCCAGCATGCTCCAGGATGTGGCCAAAAAAGAAGAAGAAGAAGAAAGGGGAAAAAATGTCGTTTTAAAAAAAGTGAAGGAATGTCATCACAATTCACAGGTAAAAATCCTTTTTGTGCTGCTGCTGCTGCTGCTAAGTCGCATCAGCCGTGTCCGACTCTGTGAGACCCTGTAGATGGCAGCCCACCAGGCTCCCCCATCCCTGGGATTCTCCAGGCAAGAACACTGGAGTGGGTTGCCATTTCCTTCTCCAATGCATGAAAGTGGGAGGTGAAAGTGAAGTCGCTCAGTCGTGTCCGACTGGTAGTGACCCCACGAACTGCAGCCCACCAGGCTCCTCTGTCCATGGGATTCTCCAGGCAAGAACACTGGAGTGGGGTGCCATTGCCTTCTCTGCCTTTTTGTGCAGATTCTTCCTATTTGTAAACTCAAAAGAACAGGTGATTTGACGACAGGGACAAGGAAATGTCTACTGCGATGGAGCTACATGGTGATGATCTGTGTTTTCTGGGCTTTCTCGGGAACCATAGGCTGTTCTAGCTTGAGCGTCTGAGTGCTGGCCTAGCACCTTAGCTTGTACTTCTGTTAACAGTTGACTTTGCTGCTCTTTTGCTTTTCACCTCTTTAAACCATGGGCTTGGACCGCAGCAGTGGTAACATCAGGCAATGTTAGGAGGCAGGTCTCCACTAATGTGATAACAAAGATCCTCTTCCAAGAAGAACCTTAGAAAAGGGAGATTCCTTTCCAACATCCTGGCCCAATTGTTCTATATTCCAGAAGCTATTAATTTTCTCTGCTCCCACCACAGGAAAATGTTTGGTCTCAGGGCAAGCAAGCCAATTAAGCAGTTGCTTAAGGGGGAAACCAAAATAAGGTAGGAAATCTGAATGGAACCACTGATTGTTCTTCCTGAATTCTAACGAGGACGACATTCAGTTGGCAATTCAGCGGACACTTTGCATCAGCGTCCGTCATGGAATGCAGTGACTGCAGTTGAATGTAATTCAGCTCTCCGAGACAAGGGAGGAGGCAGGCCTTTGATCATGCTTTGGCGGACGGAAGGTTGAAGGTGTCTTCAGCTGCAGAGGGCATGGTAGATAGACTCTGAGCACCTGGGCTGTTGGAATCCAATAATCCAAACCCACCCTCCACCATCTCCTTCGTGTAATGGGGTGTCACAAGGCAGGAGTCTTTGGCCCGGTTTTCGCTGGAACATTCTCAACCTGTTGTACTTCCTGTTACCTTTACTGATTCCCTCAAAGTCCAGCCTTGCCCAGGCTCTGCAGGGGTGAGGATCAAAGTGGGAGGATATGTTCAGAATTTTATGCAGTAAAAAGCGACTTTCTAAAATGTTCCAATGAAATGGAAAAGAAAATTAAAAATTTAAGCCTCTTAAAATGTAAATGGTGCCAGTGCTCTGTGAGATTTGGACTCTCGCCCATTAAAAAATGGAAAAAAGAAAGAAGAAAGCCAGAAAGCTGGGGGCTTATGAGATGAAGTACAAAGAACAGTAGGAGGTCTGTAGCTCAGCCGTGGCCTGGGCCTCCCTGTCCTCCCTGGGTTTTATGTCTCCCACCCAATCTTTCCCACAAGGTTGCTCATGCTGGTGACCCTAACTGTCTGTGAAAGGTAAGAAGTACTTCTGTGAATGCCCGATATCATTCGTTTAATCGAAAATGGAAGGCAAGGAAAGAGTCATTTCCGTAGGAGGACAGTGTTTGAGGATGCTTCCACCGGCCTGCTCACAAAAGGCACACGTAACGTCTCTCTGACGGGTGAGAAGGGAAAGTCCTATGCTGGGCGGCTTTCCACGAAGGGTGACATGTCTCACCAGACTTGATTCAGCTTTCTCGAAATAACCTGTCTCGGAGATGCCTCTGGTGACATGCTCTCATCCTAACGGAGCGGGTGCCCTCCCCCACCAGGGCGCCCCCAGAAATCTTTAAAGGCAGAACCCAGGTGTCTTCACTTTCATGTAGCCCCATCAGAATGAAATGTTTCTTCAATCCCAGCCCCACACCCTGGGTTCGAGCATCTCCTTAGCATGTCATTTGTCCGGCCTTGGGCATTCATGTCCTGCCAGGCTGGGTGACCTGGGACACCCACGTGAAGTCTTCTGTGACTTGGTTTCCCTCTAGTGGGCCAGCCCAGCACCCACCACATGGTAGGACCGTTATCACATTTCCCCGTGACTGAACATTAATTGTCTCTTTCTCTGTTTTTTTTTTTTTTTTTACATACCTCTTTTCAGGTCTAGTCATAACAGCTAAAGACAATATTTTGCAACTGCACTACTGGAAAACTGGAAATTTGCCACGGAGGTGGGCAGACATTTCCACAGGTTATTTTTCTTTCTCAACGTACAGAAAGCATTTCCTGACAAATACTATTCTCCTACGTGATGAAAGAATCAGAGACGTGGAGCAGGACTGTGTGGGGGACACACACTTGTTATCATGACTTTACACAAATCAAAAAACTTTTTCAGCCTCTCTAAGCCAAGCAGCTTTCAACCGCTCACATATTAAACGCTTGTACAACCAGAAATGTTGTCATTGGGTTGTTGAGCTTTTCCACATTCATTCAAGAATTATGTAATGTCCAAAACCCTCATTGACTTCAGAGTAAAAAAAAAAAATGGTTGATGAAAATCTTAGGTAAAAATGAAATTGTAGACTACACATAGTATAATTTGTTTATTGTTGTTTAGGAGTAGCAAAGGTTTGGAAATACAGATTCTCAGACAGATAGGTGTCAATCAGGTGGAAAGACAATAAGATTACATGTAGATGTTACTTTCTGATTATTTGCATGTTTTTGCTGCTTAATAATATTAAAAACTAAAGCAATCAAGGACTTAATATGTGCTACACATTGGTCTAAGTTTTTGCATGTATTGATTCTATGTTAGGTTTTATTATTATCCCCGTTTTATAAATAAGGGGCTGAGGAACCAAGAGGGTGGGAACCTGCCCAAAGCCACACAGTTGTAAACGCAGGGCTACCACCTGACCCTGCACTCCAACTCCCGATCCAAACTTTTATTTATTGAGTTTATTTGCTTAGAATTTTGACGTGCTGGGTCTGCACTGCTGCCCAAGGGCTTTCTCTAGCTGCTGCGGGTTGGGGCTGCTCTCTGGCCCCGGGGCACAGGCTGCCCACTGTGCTGGCTTCCCCATTGCAAAGCGTGGTTGCAGTAGCTGAGGTGCGCGGGCTGACTTGCCCTGCAGCGTGTGGGATCTTTCCGGACCAGTGGTGGAATCTTCTTCCCCTGCACTGGCAGGCAGATTCTTAACCACCGGACCACCAGGGAAGTCCCCAGAATCCAAACTCTTAACCACTATGCGAGACTGCTTCTATACTGATCATTAAAGGCTATGAAGAATTACTGAGTTGTAACAATTTAAATATTTTGGCTAAGCCATATGACTTGGATTGAGTCATTTAACTTCTCAGGATAATGTAAGATAGAATTTAACCTTGCTTAAAGAACTCTGGACTTCAGACTTGGCTTCTAGGAGGTAATCCCTAATAGCAGTGTTTTTGTTTAAAGTAATGACTGGCTATCCCAGAAAGACCATTGATGTCATTGAGGGTGGGGGCTCTGGGTCATGCCTGGAGGGATCTGGAGGTAAGAAACTGAGGTCTACCACGTGGGCTGTCAATCAATCACACCTGTGTAATGGCTCCCCCGAACCCTCCGAACCCCAAGACTTGGATGAGCTGCCCTGGTTGGGGAGGGATACTCCATGTGCATCATCCCCCATCGGTACCAGGAGACTGAAGTGTCCCGACTCTGTGGGAAAAGAACAGCAGACACTTTGCATGTGTAACCCCCTGGGCTCCGCCCCGAGTCTCTTCCTCTGACTATTATATCCTACCTGTATCCTTTCTCCATAGTCAGCTATAACCATGAGAATAATAGCTTTCAGCGAGTTCTGCGAGTCTTTGCAGCAGATGATCAAATCCGAGGGTGGTTTGGGAACCTCTCGAACTTGCAGTTGGCGTCAGAGGCAGGGTGGTCTTGGATGGTGACTGCCTCCTGTAATCTAAATCCTCAGAGTTCTGCAGTCTCCTCCTCAGTAAAATGATGATATTGAAAGAAATGATCTTTTAAGTCTCCGTAGAACCCACTAGTGTTATTCTGTCAAGGGCATTTGCAGTTGCGCAAGGCTTCTCTGGAGGCTGGAAGACTTAACCCGAAGGAGCCCGTAGTGAGGGGCTGGGGAGGCGTGTGAGAATGGGGGTGACGCTTCTCTGCAGAAATCACGCCACGCATGTCACTTGCAGGGACAGGGAGCTCACTGCGATGATGGCGGGGATTGGGGTAGGTCCTCTCGGTTCCAAGTCAGCATCTGTATCTAAATACACTAGCCAGTCGGTGCTGTCCTTCCGCAGGCTGGCTGGCTCAGTGGAGCCCATGCACCCAGAATCTATATCTGCTCCAGCTACGGAAGTCAGAGACTGCGCTAGCAGGCTTCCAATATGCCGTGAGCTAAAGCTTCAAGGCCGGGGCATTACTTGGAGGCCTCATGGCATCCTTTGATTTTCCCTGCATTCAGTTGTTCCCAACCTTTGGGAGACCTCCAGGAAGGGGTCTCTCTCAGCTTAAATGCCTCACTCAACTTTTCATAAAATCTTCGGAATGCTTTCAGGCACAAGAGGAAATGGTCTCAGGAGAGCTGTAAAGCCTTTTGTTTCCCCAGTTTTGCCATTTTGTTCCCCAATTTGCCAGAACTCCAGAACTAAAAGATAATAAACCAGTGTTGTTTGAGACACGAAGTCTGTGTAATTTGTTGCACAAAGAGAAGAAACTAACACACAGAGCTGTCACCAGCACGTTGTCGAGCGGGGATCTGAACTCAAGTGTCTGCGTCAAAGATCAGCCCTTCCCGCAGCGTCCCCACCCCGTCAGCATCCCCACCTCAAGTCGTCAGCCCCATCGGATCCGGAGCCGCTACGGCTGATCATTATCAACATCCAGCGGTCACAGATCCACTTCTCTGCGGGTTACGGGGAGACAGGCCGGGGGAGTCCTGCAGCCAACACAGAGGCCGAGAGCTCGGGCTTCCCGAACCCCAGTCCCCCAACCTCTACTCTGGCCACCTCCTGCGAAGGGCTGACTCCGTGTAAAAGCCCGATGCTGGGAAAGACTGACGGCAGGAGGAGAAGGGGATGACAGGGGATGAGCTGGTCGGATGGCATCACCGCCTCAATGGACACAAGTCTGAGCAAACTTGGGGAGACAGTGAAGGACAGGGAGGCCTGGCGTGCTGCAGTCCCTGGGGTCGCAAAGGGTCAGACACGACTGAGCCACTAAACAGCAGAGAGTGAGGACCATGATGGCACAGGCTTTCCAGGGATTTTTAAAGGATTCAGTGAAATAGTCCAAGTAAATCACTGCATGCCGTGCTTGGCACAGAAAACCACACTAAAAATATATTATTCTCTTAAAACTTTATTGAGTGCTTAATATTACCTTCTAGCCTTTTGCTAGGGAGTTTTAACTTCAGAATTTCAGCTTTGCAATGGACCATCACAAGGTTTCTCCAATAGAAAAAAATGATCTCCTCATTTTTATATAAAACTTGCAATTTAGTATCTAGCTATTAGCTGTTATTTTAGAATAAATGATCTAGTGAGTCTAATAGTGTCTCTCCAAAATTCAAGTCCACCCAAAACCTCAGAGAGCAACCTCGCTCAGAAACAGAGTTTCTGTTTCTAGAGAACAGACTCATGGACACACGGGGGTAGGAGAGGGGGGTGAGAACTGAGAGAGTAGCATTGAAATACACACATCCCCACCTGTGAACTGTTACAGACAGAAAGGAAGTTGCTGGGTGACACAGGGGGCGCAGCCTGGGGCTCTGTGACAGCCTGAAGGGATGGGAGGGGTGGGCGGCCGGAGGCAGGGGGAGTTCGTGCAGCAGAAGCCAGCACAGCGGGGCAAAGCAACTGTGCTGCAATTAAAAATAAATAAATTTCTAAGAAAAGAAGCAGGGTCTATGCAGATATAATCAAGGTAGGAACTGACTTAAAATCATCCTGGATTTGAGTGGGCCCTACGCTCAATGATGGCGTTGTTATAAGAGACAGAAGAGTCCCCGCAGAGACGCCCAGGAAGCAGAGACCGGAGTGATGCAGCCACAGACCAGCCGGCCCAAGGGTTGTGGGCAGCCCCCAGAACCCAGGCAGAGGCAGGAAGGATTCTCCCCTAGAACTTCCAGAAGCTTTGATTTCAGACTTCTGGCTTCCTGAACGGTGAGACTAGGTCTCCTGCTGTTTTAAGCTACCAGGTTTGTGGTAACTTGCTAGGGCCGCCCTAGGAATCTCATACCCGTGGTAATTTGGGGACCCCTCCAGTCACCCCACGGTGGGAGGGGGGCCCTTTATCTACTGCTCCAGGCTCTCTCCGTCTTTCCCCAAAAGGAAGAAATAGTTCACGCAAGAGAATGGTTCTTCTCCATCTCCACTTTGCAGCATGCGAACTGCGGCTGGTGCAAAAGGAAAGCAAAGTCAAATCAACAAGGATTACTCTTGATGACATAGAGTGCGGAGGAGGGGACTTTGGTGGCCCAGTGGTTGAGAACCCGCCTCCCAGAGCAGGAGACGAGAATTCAGTCTCCGGTTGGGGAACCAAGATCCCACACGCCTCGGACCAACTAAGCCCGCGCGCCCCAGCCGCTGAGCCGGGCGACACATTGCGGGTCCCCTGTGCCACAGCCAGCACCCGTGCAGCCGAATATTAATAAAACAAACACGCCATGATTTTCTTTAAAGAGCAGCAGTATTTTTGTGCTGCTAGTTAGCTGCATGATCTTAAGGGACAGACGTGACCCTCTGAGACATCCATTTCCTCCAAGTGAATTGGGTGCACAAAATACCCTCAAGGTCCCGAGCATAGAATTCTTTAGCAAATAATGCTCTTTAGACCAAAGGGAAGAGAAAAGAGGAGAATCTGAAGAACCCATGGAATCTTGGGTACCTCCTCCCCAAGACAAGAGAGCTCACATAAATGCCTAGACCCATGCGTTACCTAGGGCTTCAGTCATACTGTGATTTTGCGCCTACAGTGGCCTGCTATGAAACACATGGGTTGACGACAGATTGTCCTTTTAATTGTAGATGTACCTGGGGCCTCCCGGGTGGTGCCAGTGGTAAAGACCCTGCCTGCCAATGTTGGAGGTGTAAGAGACGCGGGTTCGATCCGGGGTCGGGAAGATCCCCTGGAGAAGGAAATGGCAACCACTCCAGTATTCTTGCCAGGAGAATCCCACGGACAGAAGAGCCTGGCGGAGTACAGTCCACAGGGCTGCAGAGAGTTGGACACGACTGAGGCGACTTAACACGCACACACGCTCCTGTTGACGTAGAAGATTGAGATTGCTCTTAGGGCTACTTACATCAACATCGGCATCTCAGGAACAAAAAAAAAATGCTCTTGATGTGTTTCCCTATCTGCCTCTGCTAACCTATATATTTATTTTTAGCTTCTTATTTTGTATTGAGGTGCAGCTGATTTACAATGTGGTGATTGTTTCAGATGAACAGCGGAGAGACTCAGCCACCCACATGCATGGATCTATTCTCCCCCAAACGCCCCTCCCCGGCAGGCTCTGCTCACTTATACAAACAGGTAGCCGCTGTTTCAGTAACTCCTGGTTCTAACTATGACCACAGAGGTCTTCCCTCGGCAGGACGTGTTCTCTCCCAGTCTCCCTGGGAAGCTGCCTCACCCAGCAGGTCGGATCTTGCCTACTCACCTTGCAAGCACGCGATACAAGGTTAGAGGAAATTTAATTAGAGAGAAAATATAATCTTTCGATCTCTAGATTGCATATCGAGGATCAAAGTCTCCAAAACCTCTCACTGGCCGCTTGCACTTTCGCCTAAACTCACTGATAATTGGGGGGAAACCAAGGTTAGGAAGAGTTAATTCAGGTTCTAGGCCACATTAAAGTTCCTCTCCTGCCTCATCCATGACCTTCAGCCTGTGTTTACTTCCTGTATTGCCACAACATTACCCTCCCCTTTACCCTAAATCCTTCCATCCACAGCAACCGAGAGCCGTGATTTTTTGCTTGTGTTCTTTTAGGGCTTAACTGTTTCATGTCCATTCACATGTCCTACTTAAAGTATCAAAGTCACCAGCATATTACTTTCTTGTAGATTTTTTAAAAATTTTCCACCATATTTTTCTTTTTAAGGAAAATAACCAATAACGTGCCCGCTCATGTGGAAGAAAAAGTGAAGGTATTGATATTGATAAATTTCTCCAGGTGAACACGTATGAAAACCTGAAGACTCTGGGAAATCAGAAAAAGGAAGACCTCTAGAAAAGGGCGCTGTGCTGCTCAGTTGTGTCCGACTCTTTGTGACCCCGTGGACTGTGGCCCGCCAGGCTCCTCTGTGCATGGCATTCTCCAGGCAAGAACACTGGAGTGGGTTGCCATGCCCTCCTTCAGGGGATCATCCCAACCCAGGAACCAAACCCAGGTCTCCCGCATTGCAGGCGGATTTTTTACCATCTGAGCCAGCAGGGAAGCCTTAGAAAAGGGATTCAACTGCTATTACTAATTCCTTGAATTTTTAAAACTTTATTTATTTATTTATTTTTGGTTGCAATGGGTCTTTGTTGCTCCGGCAGGCTTTCTCAGTTCTGCGAGCGGGGGCCCTCCTGGCTGCGGAGCGCGGGCTGCTCAGGGCGGTCGCTTCTCCTGCGGCAGAGCCCAGGCTCCAGGGGCACGAGCTTCAGCAACGGCCTCAGGGCTCAGCTGCTCCGCAGCACGTGGGGTCTTCCCGGACCAGGGATTGAACCCGTGTCCCCTGCACCAGCAGGCAGATCCTCACCCACTGCACTGTCAGGGAAGTCCTAATTCCTGGAAGCTGTGAACCCACAGGATAACCCTGAAAACAGTTTCATGTGAAAGAAAAATAGAAAAATAAATGGTCTAACAAAACCACTTCAGAAGAAAAGTACAGAGTGAGTAACGATGGGACAACTCCTTCTAAGGGATGATGGGGTGGGGAGGTGGGAAGCTTGGGGACAAAGCTGTCGACTGTAGAAAGGGCGGAGGACAGCTATGAAGTCAGGATCGCTTGCCCGGCCCACTTCAGGTGTTAGTGACTAAACAGGGGTAACTGTGCAAAACATCCTCTCTGGGAAAAGCAAGTTTCGCTGATGGCGAGGTCCCACCCAGCTCTCTCTGGCCTCTCGAGATGTCCCTCTCAGGAAGATTTCAGAACCAGTGTCTTCTGCGTGCAGCCCAGGGCCCACTGAAACTCAGAAGGAAGCCCAGGTCACACTAAGCCTCCCGCAGTTCTCATGTCTAGGTGCCAAAGCAGGTCACTCAGCAGCCAGCCATGCCCAGTGACTAATTTGTCAGCACTCAGAGGATTATTCTTGAAGGTATAAATGAATGTCACTCTTTGAGCCCCAGGAACACAGCTCCCCAAATATGAATCATTGTGCTAATCCAGCCCGGTACTGTGTACCGTGTGGGCTGTATTATTTGTTCTGGGCCCAAGGGAGAAAGCAATGATATATTTAAGGCAGGGTGTTTTCAGAGAGAGCATTAGCACAGTGAATTACAGGGAGAATGCAAATGAAAGAACGGTGAAAGTGACCTTGAGTTTGGCAGTTCAAACTAGTTCCCTGTTAGCTAATAGCCAAGCTGATTGAGAACCTCAGGAGCAGAGGTTACAGATGTTCTGTTTATTAAACAGAAAACATTAACAACTTGGCTGTACCTTGAAACACACTAAGACATGTAAATAAGCAGAGGGCAAAGGGGGAAAGTTCAGTGACTTTTCCCCGACCGGTTTTTTTAGTGCCATCTCAGCCCTGGCTTTTTTTCTTTTTTCAAATATAAGTCAGGAAGAAAATAACAAAATAATTTTTTTAATATATATATATTTTGGCAAAGCTGTTTCTGGTTCTACAAAGTTGACAGTTTTGGCTCAATCTACTCAAGAAACGGCCTGTTGAAATACAAAGCTATAGGTCACATATTGAAGTAAGACTGGAGTACACTTCATTTTGGGCTTCCTAGGCAGCACTAGTTGTAAAGAACCCACCTGCTGGTACAGGAGACATGAGAGATGCAGGTTCGATCCCTGGGTCAGGAGGATCCCCTGGAGGAGAGCATGATACCCACTCCAGTGTTCTTTCCTGGAGAATCCCATGGACAGAGGAGCCTGGAGGACTACTGTCCATGGGGTCACAGAGAGTCAGACACGACAGAAGGGGCTTGGCACGCACGCACACGTCATTTGGGGGTGGAAGCGCTGAGATGGAGAGTATTAGCTCTCCGAGGGGTGTTTCCCTCTTACAGGAAAGGAACTGAAGAACCAAGAAATACAAATGACTTGTCTGAGACAGTGCGGGAGATGGGTCTTGAACTCAGATGCCTGTCTGCGCACAGGCCACATGCCTTAAAGCCACACGCCGTCACTCATCACCCTGATAAGTCTGGGGCTAGAGGCAGAGACAGCGGAGGATCAGCCCTGCAGAGTCACCTCTGAGGGCCCGAAAGCGTGCGCCGCTAACGAAATCCCAACAAACGTGGTTTGCAAAGTCCGCACTTCATGCTGGACTGACCAAGCTCCACCCGCCCCCCTGAGACAGCCACAGCTGCAGGCTGAACTTGCCCCTCGGCTCCCTCACCCCGACCGTAAAGTCAGTCGGTGAAGCTTGCTTCAGATGGGCTCAGTGAGGTGCCGGGACCAGGTCCACGCTGGCTCCTGGCTCCTTGTCCGCTGGAGCGGACTCTCCCGTCTCTCCTCTGACTCAGTGCCCCTGGGCAGCACAAGCCAGGTGGGCAGCCTCTAACCAGGCAGACTCAGAGGACTAAAGCACAATCGGTCCACAGGAGTTGACACTCAGCTCCTTCGCTTTTCAGTGACAGATACAAATCGGGCCCCTGGCCAGCCTGGAGTTACCCGTCAACGGCCAGAGAAGCAACGAGTTTTTTCCTTGATGGTCATACGTCCACTGAAGGGACCAAGAGACTGAGAAGTACGGACCACACTTCGTGGAAGTCGCCATTTGACTTAGAAGAGGTCAGCAGAGCAATCCAAGTTTGAGGTCGCTTTTCCATCTCTATAAAACCCTTACTAGAGTTGAGTCAAGAACAAAATTCCAAAAAATAGCCAGCATCTCCCTGGAGAAGGTGAACCACAGAAATGGGTGCTAACATCTAAAAAAGGAGTTGTCTTCAGAGCAACAAGCATTAACAGTCTTGAGGGTTTTCAGAGGGTTATATGCCTTCTACCTACGCCCCACCGGAACTTTGAGGATGCAAACGTGTCAGACACGTGGGTGCCCTCAGATTGCTCCTCGGAAAGCTAGATAATTAAGTGCAGAACAGGCCAGGCCTACAAGCTTGCTTCACATGAGATTCAAATCATTATGCCCTTCTGGTCACAGACAAAAGGGATTATATTCCTGGTGCCTTAGGGAAAGAAATTTTACAGCATCTCATATTGGTACCACTGGTTAATAACCCTCCATAGCCAAAAGAGAGAGAGAGAAATTAGGAAGAGATACCCTAGCAGACCTAAGCAACTTGCCAGGCCTCCAGTAGGTAGAAACCAGGAACCAAGAGACGGGATTAGACTCCCAGTTTCGCTTCCAAGCAGCAACACGAATTCAGACACGTCCTTAAGCCTCAGTTTTCTCATCTGTGAAATAGGACTATTACTGTTCCTACTTGGAGTAGGAAATGGCAACCCACTCCAGTAGTCTTGCCTGAGGAATCCCATGGACGGAGGAACCTGGTGGGCTGCAGTCCATGGGCCTTCGGGGAGTCGGCCACGACGGAAGCGGTTTAGCACACAGGCACTTTCCCTGTATACTTCACGGAACTGGTGTGAAGCTCATAAGACACCTTGATACATATGGATTTTGACATGTTCCCTGTAAACAAGAGAGAGACATTCTAATGAAGGGGAAACCATCCCCACTTCCTCTCACTGGTGAGCCTAGGGGTCCAGCGGGGTCCTGCAGTCAGCACGGCTATTGCTCATCTCTCCAGGACATACCAGCTCCCGGAAGCCTAGGGGTCCAGCAGACCGAGCAGCTACTGAACCAAGGAAAAGTCGCTGCAGAAAAGGCATCTCTTTAGAAGGTTAACACTCAGAAAGCCCTGGGTCAGAAGTCCTCTCTCTAGGCTGGCGATGAGTTGAGGAGCAGGCATATTTTTTCTTTGGTTAAAAAGGTAAAAATCTTACACTGATCTGAAAATATTAATAGAGCTCAAAAGAGGACCCTGGTGTTTTCCTTGTGTAATTGCTGATTCAGCCTCCAGGTTTACACATTGATCAGACGTGTCTGATTTTAGAAACAGAACTGCAGTTCATGCAAAAATCAGGTCAACAGTTAGCAATTATAGCTGTGTATTAAGGGGTTGACCAGGCCTGCATTCAGCTGTGTCATGGGATTCAGTAAAACCTGATTCCTACCTGGACTTAATCAGACCCACTCTACCCTCTTGGGCTTCCCAGGTGGCCCAGTGGTAAAGAATCCACCTGCCAGTGCCGCAGACGTAAGGGAAGAGAGTTTGATCCCTGGGTCGGGAAGATCCCCTGGAGGAGGAAGTGGGACCCACTCCAGTCTTCTTGTCTGGAGAACCCCACGGACAGAGGAGCCTGGCGGGCTACAGCCCACGGGGTCTCACAAAGTCAGACATGCCTGAGCACGCGCACTCGCTACTCTCTGCCAAGAAGCTAGCTCCCAGCTCCGGGTTCCTTTCTTCTGTTTATTTCTTCCACGCGGTCCGGTAGTGAGAACCCAGGCTGTCGACCGGGGAGCTGAGCACTGGAGAGCTCCCCTTCTCACGGAGCTTTTTGAATTGCTTGGCTGTTGAGAGACTACAAGAAGCTTGGAGAGGATGAGTTCCTTTGAACAGGATGAAGAATGCACGTTTGGATTGGTTACAACTGCCTAGTGGAACACAGAGAAGACGAGTCAGGTCTTCGACTCTCACCCACTGCAGTGCAAGTTCCTGAAGGGCGTGTGTGGAAGGGACAGGCCAGCTGTTGGCACACCACCGCTGGCCGGGGTTTTGGCCATACATCCGCCGCTGCCTGCCAATCTGATAGGCTGGTTGGGGCCACGAGTAAGCAAGAAGTCCCCTCCTGCTTAGATCATATGAAGACTTAAGCTCCATTCATCCTGTATGTTTCTGTTTAACACCTCCAGGAGGACTTTTAGAGCAGGGGTTTCCTTCCAAGTACAGACAGTCCCAGGCCCAGCATAGAATTAAGAAAAAGAAGTGGGTAGGAACAGAGAAACAGTGTATTGTGTTGAGTTGTGTATACGGAAGAGTGTGTAAATGCTCAGTCCTGTCCAACTCCTTGTGACCCCGTGAACTGCAGCCCGCCAGGCTCCTCTGTCCATGGGATTCTCCAGGCAAGGATACTGGAGTGGGTTGCCATTTCCTCCTCCAGGGGATCTTCCCCACCCAGGGATTAAACCTGTGACTGCTTTGTCTCTTGCCTTGCAAGCCGATTCTTTACCACCGATCCATCCAGGAAACCAATGTGTATAGAGAAGGGATATAGAATTAAGAAAAATAACCAACAAATATGTACAAATAAAAGACATATGTATTAATGTAGATACTCCAGAGTCCTATACGCAAGAGATGACACGCCGCAACAAAGCCAGGGCCTGCGTTTCTGCTCTTTCCTTTGCTGCCTCACACCTCCACACCACGGTCTAACTGTGTCCTGAATCCACAGCAGAGCTTCTCGGTAGAGAATTTCAGGGAGGAGGAGTGTGGTGGGGTTCACACTGTTTGAGAGACCCCAAGAATTTGGCCTGATTTCTAAGAACAGAGGGGCCCTGAGCAGGGGAAGGAAGATGAACGTGTTTAGTACCCAGAGGAGGAAGACAAAAGCGCCGTCACTGGCCGTTCCCTTTGGAAGAGACCTGGTGAAACAGGCAGGTGAGGACATCAACAGAACAGGAACTCTCCCTCAAGGAGGTCTAAGTAGGCAAGGAAAAGACTTGTGAATCCAAGAGTATAATGTGAATTTTCATTTAAAAGCTACAGGTTTTCATTTAATGTTATACTCAGTCGTCTAATAACTTGTAACAGTGAGTGATCCCAGTCAAGAGTAACTTCAGAGGAAATGTGTCCCTGTAGAGATAAAACTCAGCAAGACAGAAATCACTGGAAAAAATGCAGAAATCTGCAGGCAGATCCAGAAGACCTTGCATGTGGAGAAGAGGAGGTCTAGATGGGAAAGAAGGAACAGAGAGAAGGGGGCTAATAATCAATTAAGCAGTAGCGGGAAAAGCTCCCTGTCTGAGGAAGGACTTGGGTCAGCAGATCGCAAGGGCTCGCTGAGTCCCAGGGCGTGGAAACGAGACGGAGCTCCCGGGGAGACTCCTGCATCCCAAGAACAAAGTGAGGGAGCACTCATTTAATTCTCCCAAGCTCTTTGTTTTTCCAGGTTCATGCACTTGCTACCTCAGAACCAGGAAGCTTGTTAAAAATCAGATTCCAGAACTTCTGCATCATATCCTTTGGTAGGTTTGGGCAAACGCAAGCAGCTTACTGTGTGGAGCCCCAGGGGAAGGGCGGAGGGGTGGTGGAAGGGTCCTCTTGGGAAATTTACTGAGTATCGAACCATAGGTGACCTCACCCAGCAGAGTCTAAATGCTCCTCCTCGGTGAACCGTCACAAATTCTCAGACACGTGTACACACACACACACACACACAATTGCACTAGATAGTACTGTTCTATTTAGGGAAACTCACAGAAACTGATATGAATAACTTCATAGCTCTTTTTTCTTTATTTAAAAAATGTTCCAACCTTGGCTCTGAATTTTGAAAAGTGAAAGAAAAACATAAAACTGAATAATCTATCAAAATCTCTTCCCTTTTGTTTTTTGTTTCTTTCGGTGGGCGCAGAGCACGCAGCATGTAGTACCTCCGTTCCCCACCAAGGGTCGAACTCGTGGCCCCTGCTGTGGAAGCACAGTCTGAAGCACCACACCACCAGGGAGGACCCCCAATCCGCCTTTCTCACTGTCACGTACCTCACGTCCTCACAGGGTACAAGGCCAAGGCAGCTACCATCCTTCAGTCTGACTCTCAAACTGCAGTGACACCATTATGTTTCTCTGGAAAGAGTTGATCAAGGAAAACTTGAACGCACAGGTGGTCTCATAGCTGCCTTCTCTACTTACAAAGATATCTGGGTTTAGGCAATAGCCATTTAAATCTCAATAAATGAGATATAATTTATGTGCAGTAAAATGCACCTCTTCAAAATGTACAATTCGATGAATGCATTCACCTGTGAAACCATTGCTAAGTCGCTTCAGTCATCCAACTCTTTGCTACCCCACGGACTATAGCCCGCCAGGGCCCTCTGCCCATGGGATTCTCCAGGGCTGAAGCCATTACCACATGTGTGCACGGAACAGCTCCATCATCCTAAAGGTTTCCTTGGCCCCTTTGCCGACCGCCCCTCTCTCCACCCTTAGGCTCAGGCAAACGCTGATCTGCTTTCTGTTACTACAGATTAGTCTGCATAGTCTTTACATAAATGGAATCATATGGCATATTGGTTTTCTAGATCTGCAGCAACAAATTCCCACAGACGGGATGGCTTAAAACAACAGAAATTTCTTCTCTCACAGCTCTGGAGGCCAGAAGTCCTCCAGAAGTCAAGGTGTCCCTGGGGCCTGGATCCCTCTGGAGTTTCAAGGGCAGGGTCTTCCCTGCGCGCCCACCGTCTGGGGCTCCTGGGCTCCTTGGCTTGTGGCAGCATCGCTCCGTCCTCTGGGTCCATGTTCACAAGGTTTTCTTCCCTGAGCTTCTGTGTCCCGGCGTCTTTTCTGTTATGACACTCTATATCCAGGACGACATCATCTTGAGATCCTTAATTACGTCTGCAAAGACTCCACATCCAGATAAGGTCACCGAAGACAGAAAGTCCCAGCTCTCCTCCCGTTTCTCCTTTCTGACAGGACCCCACACTCACCACCCCTCTGACACCAGGTGTGTGGGTGGGGTTTTCCACGCTAAAAGCAATTCTCCACAAGACCAGTGGGGTGTTCCACAGTGTCACTCCAGTCTGACCCTCTCTGCCGGGATCCCACCGGTTAAGGACAGTCCTACAAGACCACTCTCTTCAGATGCCAATCACAGGTTCAGACCACCCCCTCTGCTCTGACCAGTGGGCTAAAAGTCAAAGGCTCCACTGAGGGACTTCTCTGGTCCTTCAACGCCAGTGCAGGGGACACAGGTTCGCTCCCTGGTCGGGGAGGATTCTGCCTGCCTCGGGCAACTAAGCTGGTGTGCCCCACTACTGAGCCCGCACTCCGCCACCAGAGAAACCACAGCCAGAGAGCAGGCCCTGCTCGTCGCAGCTAGAGCAAGCCCGAGTAAGGGAATGAAGACTGGGCCGCCGTTGGAAAAAAAGGCTCCTATGACCTCCCCTTCGGCTTGGTGAGCTGCTAGAGCAGCTGACAGAACTCAGGGACCTCATTTACTTACTCTTTACCAGCTTATTATCAAAGGATGCAGCAAAGGAGACAGATGAACAGCCAAATGGAAGAGACGCAGAGGGCCAAGTGTCCAGAGAGCGGGGCGGAGCGTCCACGTGCTCTCAGGCATCTCCACGCCCAGCTCCTCCGGGTGCTCACCGACCCGGGAGCGCTCTGAACGCTGCGCCTCCGGCTGTGGGGGCTTCGTCACACAGGTACGGTTGGTTATCCGCTCCATTGTGAGCTCCTCTCCCCTCTCTGGGGATTGAGAGATGGGGCTGAAAATTCTAGGCTTCTGAGGATGGCTTGGGGTTTCTATAACCAGCCCCAGTCCAGAAGCCCACCCAGGTCACATCATTAGAGCAAAAGACATTTTGATCACCCAGGAAATTCCAAGGGATTCCAGAACTCTGTGTCAGGAACAGGGTCAGAGACCAAGCAGAACAAAAGATGCTCCATTTTTTAATACATTATACATAATATATATATATATATAGTATGTATACGAAAGCTTTTCTATATACATAATATATAGAAATACATTATATACATAATATATATATATATATAGTATGTATACGAAAGCTTTTCTACTACACTTGATAAAGAACACAACAACAAAAAAGAGAGAGAAATTGGAAAACACAAACTAAATGAAATGGGACCACTGATAATGAAATAGAAAAAGTGAACAAACTAGATAAAAGTAAAAGATCATCATATAGTCCAGTTGTTTTTAAACACAGCTATTCATTAGAAATGCAACAAGATGTTCCATTTTTTCTTTTCCTTGTTTGTGCATAGCAAGATGATTCAGGTAATATATGTATATGTTAACTGAATTATGATATATATATTATTTTTCAGATTGTTTTCCATTATTTGCTATTGCAAGATATTGAATATCATTCCCTGTGTAATACAGTAGGTCCTTGTCATTTATTTTATACATAGTAGTATGTATCTGTTAATCCCAAACTCCTAATTTACCTCTCCCCCCACCCAGGGCTCTTATCACTTAGGAAATTACAAAGCTTTTAGGAGCTTTGTGCCAGAAGCCAGAGCAGAGACCAATATATATTTTCTATGATCTCAGTCACATCCCCAGGCCCCAGGGGTGAGACCTTGGACATAGCTTTGCCTGGATATATCAGTCTCATTATCTCATCACCTGCAGATGGACGCGTGGATTCTTTTCAGTTTCTGACTATTTCTAGTAAAACAGCTATGATCACGCGTGTACAAACCTTTGCATACATATATGTCCATTCCTTTTGGTTAAATGTGCTTTGCCTAAGTGTGGATCTAACTTTGAACAAAACCGTCGAGAGCTTTCCCAAACTGACTGCACTATTTTCCCTCCCATCAGCAGGGCATGAAAATTCTACTTGCTCCACACCCTAACCCAAACTTGGTGCTTGCAATGTCAGTCTTTTTAAATTTAAACCATTTGAGTGGGTGTGTAGTGATGTTTTCATTGTGGCTTTTATTTACATATCTCTGATGACTAAGGATGGTGAATATCTTTTCATGAGCTTGTTAACTATTCATACATTTTATGAAAGCTCTGTCTAAACCCTTGGCCTATTTTTAATCAAAGTTTGTCTTCTTAGTATTATAAATGTTACTTTTTGAATTTTTTTTCCCTAAAAAGTATGAACAAAACTATTTTTTAATTTGGGAGCTTAGAAAGCTCTGCCAAGCGATTAACAGCTCAGCAGAGACATCTGAACCAGGAGAGAAATTCCGTCTTGAGCATCACTGGTGATACCGTGAACAGAAAAACTGCCCATCTGTGATCAGAGAACTGGAATATAGTACCTGTGCTGTACTCTTGACTCCCTCGACTCTAAACAGGTCACACATACATCCTTGGACCTCCCTCTCTTCATTTATAAAATAAGGAGCTTGCACTAAAGTAATCAAGCTTTCTTCAAGTCCCAACATGCATCGCTGTTGTTCATTTGCTCAATCGTGTCCAATTCTTTGCAACCCCATGGACTGTAGCACGCCAGGCTTCCCTGTCCTTCACTATCTCCCGAAGCTTCCTCAAACTCACGTCCATAGAGTCGGTGATGCCATCCAACCATCTCGTCCTCTGTCATCCCCTTCTCCTCCTGCCTTCAATCTTTCCCAGCATCAGGGTCTTTTACAACCCAACATGTATTGGGTTGGCCCAAAACTTCACTCAGGTTTTTCGGTAAGATGTTATAGAAAAATCCGAATGAAGTTTTGGGCCAACCCAATAAGTGGTTCCTTCTGATAAATGTCTAAAATAGTCACAAAGGTCCTTCAAAATATGTTATATTTGAAAGCTAAACCATTTAAAAAAAAATTCATCGGGCCTCCCTGAAGTCTGAAAAAAATTCGAATTCAAGAAAGAGGAAAGAGTTATCTGTGTGGAGTGGCAGATATCAACACATTTAGAGGATCGTTGTGAAGTTAGTCTCTGATGAATGGGGTCCCCATCAGTGAAAACATCAAGCCAGTGGTTCCGGGGTCTCTTGCAGCCCTTAATCACAGCACTGAATGACAGAGATTGGTACACGTCACACACAGCACCCCAGTGGAAGCAGCGGCATCGCCAAGCACGAGAACAGAGGCATACATAGACGGCACGAACACACTTCACATTTCTAATTCTACAGAGTCTTCCCGCCGGAATGACTTCTGATTTCTTTCCAATATACTGTCTCAAGTGAACTTACAAAACAGAAGGAGACTCCCAGACTTGGAGAACGAGTTTATGGTTGCTGGGGGTGAAGGATCGGGAGAAGAGATAGTTAGAGTTTGGGATGGACAGGTACACACTGCTGTATTTAAAATGGATAACCAAAAAGGGCCTTCTGTGTTCCCTCTGTACAGGGAACTCTGCTCAATGTTATGTGGCAGCCTGGGTGGGAGGGGAGACGGGGGGAAGGCAGATAGATACACACATGGGCTTCCCTGGTGGCTCAGATGGTAAAGAATCTGCCGGGAATGCAGGAGACCTGGTTTCAATCCCTGGGCAGAGAAAACCCCCTGGAGAAGGGAATGGCTACCCAAGAATACTCCAGTATCCTCGCCTGGAGAAGTCCATGGACTTTACGCATGTGCGTGTGGCTGTGTCCCTTCCCTGTTCACTCAGAACTATCGTAGCGGTGTCTGTCAATCAGCTATACCCCAGTACAAAATAAAGAGTTTAGAGAGGAAAAAAATCACTGTCAACTTTTGAAACATTTTGTTAAAATACTCTCCTTTAAAAAAGAATGCTGTTTACCACCCAGATGAGCTCACATAAACCTGGGAGGTCAATGCTACTGAATATCTCCAATGGCCGTAAGTGAACTGCTTTTTCCTAAAATGGTGATAAGTATGTTTTAGATAGACTTGCTCTCAGTTCCCCTTTGTCACAAAGGACACAGCCACAAATGATAGCTCTAGGATCAGGGTTGCATTTTTAGCCATTGGATAATGGTTCATATGTAGCAACTGATCTGGGTGATGATTGGACCCATAATTTTGATATCAAGTCAGAATTATATCACTTAGGTTAAAGGCCATTTGGCCAATATTCCTTGGATTTTATTAGCACCATGCTCTACTCATCAGAACTTGCCAATTGAAACTACAAAGTTAGATATTATATGATGATAAAGTGGACAATTCAAAACACATCTTCTCTGATCAGCCTATCAGGAATTTGACTTTCTGCTATGGCAATAAGAATGCATATCATTTCCTCCTTGTTAAGTGACCAAGCCACGGTTTGGGGGCATTTACTTTTGACCTGCATTTAGATCTTGTCTTAATTTTAGATTTGAAGGGCAAGTGTCGGATAAGGACGTAGCAACAACTTCAGAGTGTTTAGGTGAAATCTTAAAATCCACACAAAGATGCTTCTCCAAGAAAATTTGAGTGACAGTGTCTTTCCTGGACTTGTCTTGCCGATCAATTTATGTCTAGAAACATTATTTTCTTTATTTCTGTCTTTATCACCACAATCCTCATTTTTTTCAACACTGTACTGTGAAGAATGTCAAACACACAGTAAAGCTGAAGGAATTTTAGTAAATACTTATCACCTAGATTGTACTATTAATGTTCTACTCTGCGTGCCTTATCACACATCTATCCACCTAACCATTCCTCTATGTATGTATTCTTCATATTTCTTTTTATGTATTTCAAAGTAAACTACAGACAAGAGCCCATAACCTCTTTGTTTTTTTTTTTTTTCCTGGCCTGTATAATCTTAGTTCCGTGACCAGGGATCAAACCCACTCACCCAGCACTGAAGCGTCAAATCGTGACCACGGGACACCCAGGAAGTCCAACACCCTCGTGTTTAGGTCTTCTTTTCCTCTTCCCTGCCAAGTTTTGGTCTGTTTTCATTGAAGGGGTTTCTTTTCTCCTCTTTAAGAATAATTTTAAAAATGAATCTACACAGAATTCTGGAAGTAGAAAGTTCTGTCTACACCAACCCCGGTGCCCCGATTCTGAGTTTGTGTTTGTTACTACACGTTTTCTCCTCTTTGCCTCTCATCCAAGTGAATAAGTTCCCCCGCCACTGACACTTGGTTACTTTTATCCTCCAAAAATGAGAAAGCTGAACAACCTTCCAAAAGAAAACAGAAGTCCCTCATCTGCCCATGCTATTAAAGATCTATTTATACATCTAAGAACATTCCTTGTCAAACAATAGCATTCTGTTTCTCTCATTGTTTTCCCCAGTTTTGGATACTCTCCATACCACTTCATTGCCAGGAGCAATGTTGACATCAAGTGTTAGAAAGACTTCCAGAGACTGGTTAAGAATTCTATTTAAATGCAGTAGACAGAAAAAAAAAAAATGTATCTCTGTCTCCTCTTGAAACACCATCAGTATATAAGCAAAGGTATTAAAAAAAAAAAAGAATAAAGTCAGGACAGGAAGGGCAGGAGCAGGGAGGAAAGCTGAGGATAGATGCCACCAAGTTTGGGAGGATTAAAAATGAACTGAGGGAGGAAATCCATTTAGCCAAACGGAGGGAGCATAAATCCACCTGCCCCAAGAGAAGGCAATGATGACAGTTTGCTTTGCAAAACTCAGGAAAGATCTGGGCAGAAAGATCCAGGCTTGGGTGCACAGGGTGCCTCAGAAAGCTGTGTGTAGCTTAAGCCACTAGAGGTTTATTCCAGGTTTACACCCGTGTTCATCGCAAGTCAGCCAAGGGCTCACGTCTCCTCACTCAGGATGCAGGCTGGTGGAAGAGCCACGACCTTCAACTTTGCTAGGTAGAAAGGAAGAGAGCTCTGATGTGTCTCACTGTAGCAGCCTATAAGACACTCTTCCCCAGGACCAGGAGAGGCTGAAGTCCCCCTCCACAGAACCACGTGGCTAGGGAAATCAAGTTTCTCCCTTAACTGTATGTCGGAGATACTTCATAGCAAAGTTTTAAAACTTGTGTGTGTGAACGATGGCAGTTGGAAGTGATGTTTTTGTTTGTAACTAGTGAAATCAGACATCTATTTAACATTCACTGTTCTAAGGAACATGCACACCACTATAGAGGAAAAGGATAAATAACTACCACTAAAATGAGTAGGTGTTGCTCTGTAAAAGATCAACTGGTATCTTGGCAGGAATTTTCAAAAACCTGCCATAAGAGAACAAAGTGACTAAAGTATCAGGGGGTATACATTTGAATTCAAAAGCATGTTTTCCTGTTCCTGTCCCAGGGTGATGTTTTTGCCCATAACTCCTTGGAATCAAGTCCTAATTTACATCTATGCCCAAAACCACCAAGCAGAGCAAGTTTAATAAAGCTGGGAAAAGACAGCATGGCCTGTCTTAAATTGACTCAACTTTTGTATTTAGTCATGTCTCTGGAATAACTTTTTAAAAGTAAAGCGTAAAACCAACCTCGCTGAAGTCCATCTCAAGTGGCCCATTGTTTCCCCTACCTTCCCTCCTAATGCATCTGGTTTTAGTTCGCCTGGTGAAACTTACACTAAAATGTGTGAAAATAAGAGTGCTGTTCTACTGGGAGAAACAAAGGAAAGACATAAAAAACATTGAATGGATATAGAAGAAAATGACTTTCTGCTTCAAATTAGAAAAAAAAAAAAAAAGTGTGTTCAGACATGAAGTAGTGTTTCCATTTCCAGTCCTGGTGGTTTAACTTGGGTAGATTAATTTACTGGGAGTGATATCTTTGGTTGATCGTCCATGGAGAGGTAATTTTGAAAATCTTTGACCTTGCCAGTTTGGGGGTCACTTCAAGTTGGAAGTGTTGCTTCTGCTATGTCACCTCCAATTTTCAGGAATCTTTCTTGCCTGGTATGTTGCCCTTGCAGATTTTCAGTGTTTATTGCAGGTCGTTTTCTTCCAACTACAATTCTGCCATCCATTTGAATCTTTCACCCATTTTCCCACTTGTAAGATACATCCTCTTTTCCACTAAAAGGACTCTACCTTTTAGATAATAGTGTAAAGCGAATGGGAAGAGAACGAACATCAATTACATTTAGCGCGCTCTCAACAATACCCTAGGCGCTTCACGCAGGAGCTCGCTTACCACTTACCGCAATCAAACATGCAGTACAAGCCGGCGAGGTTAACATAAAGACTCAGAAGACATCACACACTGATGCGTATACATGGGGTCTAGAAAATGAAACTGACCAGCGTGTTTGTAGGGAAGGAAAGGAGGGAAGGGAAGGAGAACTGACCTGTGAGCACAGCGCGGAAGGAGGAGGCTGGGGCGAACTGAGACAGCAGCATCGCCACACGCGCACGCCCACGTGTAGACGGATAACCAGGCGGAGGCGGCCCCCAGCGCGGAGCCCCGCCCGGTGCGCGGCGACGTCCTGGACGGGGAGGCGCAGGGCGGAGGGGCATTCGCACATACTTGTAGGTATGGCTGGTTTGCGTTGCTGTATGGCGGAAACCAGCACCTTGTAAAGCAATTATCTTCCAACTAAAAAAAAAAAAAGATACATAAAGCAGTGATTTAAGCCCAGGTTCAATGTCAAAGACTTTCATTAGAAAAAAGTTTTTAAAAAACCTATGTCCTGTGAATATTTTTAAATTTGACATCCTGTACTGAAAATATTTTGCATTCACAACAAGGTATTTTCCCTTCCTAGACTATTTTTCCAGCACCATTTGTTAAAAAGCTACCCTTCTCCCACTAATTTGCTTTTCACCTTTCTCAAAAACCCATTGCTTGCACGCGTGCATGTATCCCTGGGTTCTGTCTTTTATTCCATCGAACTAACTGCTTATTCCCTCACCGACACCACACACTTTTGATGTCTGTAGCTGTATAATAAGAGTGATTCCTCCAACTTTATTCTTCTCTTTCACAATCGTCTTAGATATTCTAGTTCCTTTGCTTTTCCATATATATTTTAAAGTAATCTTGTCTGCATATCTACAAAAAAATCTTGCTGGGTTTTTGACAAGGAAAGTATTAAAACTGTATGTCAGTTTGGGAAGAACTGACGTCTTTCTTATATTATACCTTCCGATCCATAAACAGAAGAATATCTCTTTCTTTGGTGTTTTGTAGTTTCTAGCATACAAGTCCACAAGTCCTCTACATATTTTGTTAGATATAAACCTAGATATTTTGTCTATTCTTGCTTTTTTAATAATAAATTATTGTTAGTGTAACTTTGTCATCATTAATTTAGCTGTGGTTTATTTAGTTACTCCTTGAGCAAAAATCATAAATTGGACTCCCTCTGGGGAAAATTCAGCCCATGGAAAACTTTAATGAGGAGAGATTTTCCATTTTAAAAATCCACATTTCTATCTTCTCTTGAGAAATGTGGAAATTTGATAACATTGGGCCTCATTTTCCTGCTCAGCAACAATTAGCTGGAGCTGTATCATGTCCCAAGTGGTGCCAGTGGTAAAGAAGCTGCCTGCCAATGCAGGAGACGTAAAAGATGGGGGTTTGATCCCTGGGTTAGGAAGATCCCCTGGAGGAGGGCATGGCAACCCTTCTCCAGTATTCTTGCCTGGAGCATCCCATGGACAGAAGAGCCTGGTGGGCTGTAGTCCATGGGGTCACAGAGAGTCAGACACGACTAAAGCGACTTGGCAGGCACGCACGCATGCATATCGGGTCCGATATGAGAGGCAAGCTTTCTAGTTAACCACAATCTCCACCAAGGCCAATGAATGTATATGCACTTATGCTTGGCGTAATTTCCTTGTTTGTTACTGTCCTGGCTCTGGTAGCCTACTGAGCTTCCACTTCTGCATTAAATTGAGTGGTGATACATATTGGCATCAACAATACCTTTGGTTTATTAATTGGCTTTCATAGGTTACTCGCAGGGCACAGAATGCGTGTTAATCATCCACACTTTCATGTATTTACTAACCTACTGTGTTTGTATTTATTCTCCTCACCCCCAAATCTCATTATTTCTTGACACTTCATCATCACCAGCTGTTTCTCCCAACAGGGAAAGCAGAGTAAGTGTGGTCTCAGACAGATAAAAGACTAGAGTGGAGGACTTTCCTGGTGGCCCAGTGGTTGAGTCTGCTTTGCAACACAAAGGACACGGGTTCAATCCCTGGTCAGTGGACTGAGATCCCACATATGAGGGGCAACTGAGCCTGAGAGCTGCAACTCCTGAGCCGGTGAGCTCCAGACCCGGAGTGCGCAGGGAGAGCCAGCCAAGAAAAAAAAAGGCCAGAGAGGAGACAGCGGAAGCCGCCCTAGGAGTCTTCCCCGTAAGAGCTCTTCTCCATGGGCTGATGTTTTGTGAGGGAGACTTGCTGGGCAGAGGTGAGCCCCTGGTAAACGAAGGCCATTTTTCTCAGAGTGCTTTTTCAGCTCTGAACTTGTACTTGTGAATGTACTTTCCCAAGAATTTATCTTGAGATAATGGGGTTACCCTTCAAAGTTCCATCAACAAGATTCTCAATTGTTCTCCCAGAAGTGAGAAAAGTATGTTCCCATCTGCTTACCTAGACTGTTCATTCAAGCAAGCGACAGGGTTAACCTAGTCCCCATTTAACCTCTCAGCACCATCCACGCATGGCCAGGGAGGAGAGTTCAGTTTTAATATCCCACTTTTCCTAATCCATTATCCATGATAATCCATTGCGTCCCCTGGGTACTTAATCATCAAAGCAACCGTAAACCTCTTTTTGAAGATCAAATGGTTCTTTAATCCATTTACTTACAGTACCCTCAGTTATAGGAAATTAATCCGAAGGGTAAGTGGGCCACTGTTCCCAGTTTCTTACAGCTCCTGTTAAGGTGACAAATCGGTAATGGCTTTTGTGCCAGGTGAGTCAGAATGAGGCGCAAATCACCGTGGTGGGTTGCTTTTCCCTGCACTCTTTATTCTAACTTAGCTCTTACTGCCTCCTTGGCCTTGCCTGCCTTCCCAGAATCCCATCGAGGAATTAACGAAACTCAGCCGGCCTGAGAGCTGACTGGACTTTCAACCTTCAGTGAGCGTGCCGTTAATCCTCATCTTCCCTTCTGCATCAGGTTAGCGGAGACCATTTAGAGACATCACCCCAGGTCTTTGAACTCTTAAAGAAGTAAGAAAGCAGTAATTTTCATTAAGCAAAAGCACCGTGTTCCAGGCTAATTTTCCTCATGTCCTCTTCCCTCGGTACTGAGGAACTGTATCAGATGACCCCCAAATGGCCACAGACACCTGATACTGGGAAGTCTCTCACCCTCAAGAATACCCCAAGGTCATTACTATAACTTCCTCTACATTTTTTTAGTCACTTGGTCTAAGAGAAAAGATAATCATTTTTGAGCCACTCAATAATAGAAATTGAGATTTCATATTAACTGGAAATGCAATGTTCATATTATCCTTTATAAGCCTTTTCCTTTGCCAGAGGAGCTGGTTTAACTTGAACATTTTAAAAAAACAAACAAAAAACTCCTGACTTTGATCACAGGAAGAGGCCTTTTAATTATTCATTACGCAGTAACTAAGTGTTCTTTGGTTACGAAAAAAATGCCTTCTAAATGAAAACCTATTCACAGGATGGATAAAACCACTACATTTTCCCTGCCCTTTATGAGTGTCTATTCAACACAAGGTTTCTTCATGTGAGTTACATATATGTAAGCACATTTACGGGCTCCCCAGCTGGCACCAGTGGTAAAGAACCTGCCCGCTAATGCAGGAGATGAAGACGTGGGCTCGATCCCTGGGTCAGGAAGATCCCCTGGAGAAGGAAATGGCAAACCACTCCAGTATTCTTGTCTGGGAAATCCCACAGACAGAGGAAGCGGCAGGCTACCATCCATGGGATCACAGAGAGTTGGACATGAGTGAAGCGACTGAGCACGCAAGCACATTTATACATATATATGTACAAATTCATATTTTACAGATGCATAAGCACATTTATACTTACATAAATCATATGTGTAAGTGCATATGTATAAATGGGAGAAAAACAAAGACTGGTAAACTCAGGGACCTGTGAAGAAGGAATATTGCGAGACTAAAACAGCCCACGGGAAAAATGCTGCAGACCAAGCAATGAGTTTGGTGGGTGATGGGAGTGGGCGGGTGGGGGGCGCTTAATCCAGATGAACTGACTTCTGTGGACTGAAATCCAGGCAGTTAATCATCCTGCGATTCTGTTTCCTGCCAGAGATGGGCTCAGTCTAGCTCAAGATGCAAGCAGGACACAGACAAAGAAGAAATGATGCTTTTTCAGCAAGAAAGACAGTTGTTAACTCCCCTTGGAGCTGAGGGGAGAATCAGGAGAAACCAGGTGCAAACAGAAGGACATACAAACTGAACTGAATGTTTGTGTCCTTCAGACATCCACAAGTTGAAATCTTTTCCCCCAACGTGATGGTATTCGGAGATGGGAACTTGGGAGGCCACTGGGATTCGATGGGGTCACGAGGATGAAGGCTCCAAGATGGAATTAGTGCCCTTATAATAAGAGACATCAGAGAGCTTGCTCCTTCTCTGCCACGTGAGGACAAAGTGAGAAATCCACCGTCTTCAAGCCAGGAAGAGAGACCTCACCAGGAAATGAACCCTGCCAGAACCTTAATCTTGAACTCTCTGACCTCCAGAACTGCAAAAAATTAATTCCCACTGTTTAAGTCCCTTGTCTATGGCATTTTGTTATGGCCACCAGAGGGGACAAAGACGGTGACTTATTTCTGAAAAGGGGTCGTGATATAGGAGGCACGTGTGGGCAGAGACAAGGAAGTCATCTGGAAAAGCAGGGCTGATGAACGCACATTCTGGCTAAGATACAAACCTCTGTCTAGGACTTGCTCTTCTCAAGTTTAAACTCCACTCCAGGAAGCCAGACTCAGTGAGAACTTCCATAAGGGAAATATCAAAGAGATGATGGAGGAGGAGTACAGGCCTACATATATTTCATGGTGGGGCCACTGCCCTCTGTCTCTACATGACCTTTGTTTCTGCGCTGCTGACGCCAGTGTGAAATCAGCAGTCAACGTTGGTAGCCTTCACACAAGTCCCTCTTCACTCTTGCAGGGAGATTCTAACCACTTCTTGCTTTTTTATTTTTATTTTTTTGACAGAGTGTTTCTCTGTTAGTCTGTGACTTACAAGGATCTGGTTCAGATCCTACTTTCCACAGTTTACTAGCAATATAACCTTGGATGATGCTTAATGACATCAGGTTAGGAAATGAGTTATAACACCTTTCTCTTTTGAACTGTGCTTTTGAACTGTGGTGCTGGAGAAGACTCTTGAGAGTCCCTTGGACAGCAAGGAGATCCAACCAGTCCATCCTAAAGGAAATCAGTCCTGAATATTCATTGGAAGAACTGATGTTGAAGCTGAAACCCCAATGCTTTGGCCACCTGATGCGAAGAACTGACTCATTGGAAAAGACCCTGATGCTGGGAAAGATGGAAGGCGGGAAGAGGAGGGGCCGACGGAGGAGGAGATGGTTTGATGGCATCACCGACTCAATGGACTTGAGTTTGAGCAAGCTCCAGGAAATGGTGATGGACAGGGAGGCCTGCTGCAGTCCATGGCGTCGCAAAGAGTCAGGCATGACTTTGTGACTGAACAACAGCAATAATCTCCCACTTAGGCTTGTAGTGAGAATCCAATTAAATGATGTGCAGAAAATATCTGCGCACAATGTTTGGAAAAATTCTTATGTGATGTCCACCAAAAGGAAAGGGAGTAGGAGTGCCAAGTGTGACTGGGGGTTTTAGACTTCCTAGGGTGGAACAGAATCTCTGGAGGACAGTTTAGAAGAGTGTCATGGTACCTCCCTCTTTTATGCGTGAGATTCTGACTCAGTCATCATGGCTGTTTCGTGTGGACCTCAATAGCATCTCCAGCTGCTTGGAGCACATCGCTTCTACTCTTGATTAAGCAGTCAAGAGAGGATATTCACAACAAGCATCTTCTCATTTTTACCTAAAAGCAACAATTTTTTATTATTGCCACTTCCCTCCCGCTCGCTAGTACTTTTAATAGAATTGCAATAGTGATGTTGTCCCCGGGTGATGAATCACTATGACTGAATAATATTCTATTCCTTTTATTAAAAAACAAGTGGGACACAGACTCATCTCATGAATGTTAATGTGATCAAGATCATTGCCCACTGGAAAACTGTGTTCTAATTGAGTCGTGTGGAAGCAAGCCTTGCTACATCAACCAAAGGAAATCAATAGTCTTCAAAGGATTAGAGTTCTCGAAGGCTGAGGGGACAAGAGAAGTCATACGATTTTGACAAAACAGTGTTTTTGAAAAAAGTTGTTTTTTTTTCTCTCAAAAATCTCTCCTTCCATTTACAGGATGGGTTCAGTTAAGCATTTTATTTTTCTTATCAATGAAGTGTCAAAGCGATTCGACCAAATGTTGAGTAAAGAGTTCGGTTTTAGTCTCATCACACACACTCTGCAAGCTTGCTTTTTTTTTTCCTTTTTAAAATATTTATTTATTTGGCTTCACCAGGTCTTAGTCGTTGCCAGTGGGATTTACCTTCCTGACCAGGAAAGGAACCTGTGCCTCCTGCATTGGGGGCATGGAGTCTTAGCCACTGGACCACCAGGGAAGGTCTTCTGGAAGCCTTCCTAAAGATCAAGCTGGGTATTTTGCTCTAAGACTTGGCATCTTCTCAGGGAGAGACTCAGGGCATTTCTTTCATCCTTACAGACCGAGCTCTCGCCCCACCATGCACCCCTCTTTTCCCTCCATCACCACCACTGTGACATGCTTGGGTGCCCTTGCCCTTTGTCACGGGCCCCTCCCAAAGGAAAAATCACATTCCTGCCTCTTTTCTCTGTCCTTCCACCTGAGCCTCAGGAAGAGATCCCTACAATTTACCTGGATTGTGCCAAATGAGAACAGCTGTGGTCACAGCAAGTTAGCCAGCGCTCCCCACGTTCAGACAGACAATTCAGTGGGACACACAACCAAGCAAGAGCTTTACCAGGATCCAAAGTGAGGTGTTTACACTGGATACATTGACAATACAGTCCTTCCAGTGAAAACCAAACAACAGCATCGCAGCCTGCAGTATCCTCACGTTATGTGCAAGTGGACTGCTTTATTAGCCTTGGCCTGGGGCCGAGTCAGACAGCAGAGGAGTGTGGCCTCAGTAACGCGCTGACCAAGCACCGCCCTGTGCGGCTGGCTGCTGCTGGGGTTTCCATTAGTGTTTGTGTTTCAGTTGAAGAATAAAACCAAGTCATGGCTTCCATTCTATGAGGGCAGGCTCTTGTGGGCAAGACAGTGTTTATGTTCATTCCTCTTGACCTCTAGGCAGTAAGGTACGAATTACAAAAAGCTGCATTGTTCAAATGACTACACTTGGGTTTAGAGGTGGGACATTTTCTGTGGTCATTGAGATGGATGTGACCAGATACAAGGTCTTTTTTTTTTTTATTTCACACATTTCCATTGATTATTAGCATCAAATTACCCAGTTCCCTGTTACTCTGTAAAAACATTTCTAACTGGCTTCCTGCACATAGACAAAGGAAATAGTTTAAAAATTCAGCCGGAGATATGCAAACAAGAGTGCCAAGGGGCGCACGGAATTCCAGAAATTAGTAGGGCAGGTTCTGTGGATTGGAAATTCAAAGACCTTTCACAACTCTTTGTCCGTTGCTGCTTCTACTCTAGAGGCTGGAAAGAGGAACTGTTTCTTTCCTGGGCTTACTTGTGGCTAGGTAACTGAGTTCAAGTCAAGGAATAAAGAAAAGCTGTTGGACAGAGCTTTCAGGAAGGATTCTGTTTGTTTTGTTTTTGGCTGCACCGTGTAGCTTGCAGGATCTTAGTTTCCTGACCAGAGACTGAACCCCGGCCATGGGAGTAAAGCGCTGAGTCCCGACCACTGCCCCAGCAGGGAGCTCCCTCAGGAGGGTTTTTGGAAAGGACAGACTCTGCTAGCGCCGCTCCTCAGCTCTCTGTCCTTCAGCCTGTCTTCTTCCCTCCTTTTTTTCCCCTAAAACAAGTGTGATAGCTGAGGGTGTAGCAGCCCTCTGGAGACTGTGTAAATGAAAACTACTTGCTGAGAAGGATGGAGGAGGAAGATAAACAGAATGGGTCCCTGATTACATCTGGAACTGCTTTCCTTGTCCAGGATCATCTACCCCCGGACCTTCTGTTGCATGTGACAAACGAGGTAAACAAACCCCTTACTTGTTTAAGTCTTGTCACTTTGACGTCCTGTTACTTGCAGCTAAATGCAGTCCTAATGGGTTTCCTTAGGGCATTCAAGGTATGCTAGCTCAGCTCTGTCCTTCTGCCATTTATCCTGGTGACGGGTGTTTGCATCTGTCTTGGCTGACACCTCCTAAGCCAGCACGACTACTGTCGTGTTAGGAAAAAGAAGCTGTGTTGTGCCAAACTTCTTGAAAATAGTGAATTTCAGTGGTTATTCCAACTGGTTTAAAGTCTTAGTTTCAGTTCTTTAAATTCTGAAATCTTCATCTCTGTCTTTCCTTAATTTAGTGAGATTTGTGGGGGTGGTATTTGAAACCCCTTTTTTTCCTAATACTCCACGTCACTTTTGGAAAATGAAGTTCTTACAGTTCCCACCTGAAGACTGCCACAGGGGCCAATTCCATCTGCTCTTTCAACCACAAAGCTGAAATATCTTTAAAGACCATCTCCTACACAGAACCTTTTCAAAGGCGATAGTTTTCATCTAGAACTCTTACAATGGACTCCACAAGACAGCTGAAAGACAGCAGCGCCTGGTAAAGGCCCATAAATATTTGATGGCCCCATCTTCACAGTTTCCAAAGATCCACTACTTTATACAGTATCAAATTGTCCCTAAAGACTCTTTGGTCTGAATAATTGGCTCCAGACACTTTACTTGCCATTTGTGGCATCCCACTTTCCCCTTGGGAACCCAACACAAATCAATAGGAAGCAATTTGTCAAATGTATAACATGCTGCTTATTTGTAATTGTCTTAAAGCCACATGTGCACGTGCTATGTGTGTGGGAATGACTGAGAAGCGCCGCTGTCGTCTCAGAGAGAAGCCGGAACCTTGTGTAGCCCCGACTTCTAGAAACAGCATCACAGAAGAGGAAGAGTAAAGAGGGCTAACAGTCTCCTGGCCCCATTACAAGCCAGGCCGTTCTGAGCACGTTAAACACGGAACTCGTTCTGCTCTCACACGACTCTGTGAGATAGGCGCTGTTGTTATCCTGGCTATACAAATGTAGAAACTGAGGCACTGAGAAGCTCAGATGCTAAATGGTGGCTGCTTAGTCACTCTTTGTGTCTGACTCTGCAACTTCATAGACTGTAGCCCACCAGGCTCCTCTGTCCTTGGGCTTTCCCGGGCAGGAATACTGCAGAGGGTTGCCATTTCCTCCTCCAGGGGCTCTTCCCAACCCAGGGATCGAACCCATATTCTCTTGCATCTCCTGCATTGGCAGGCGGGTTCTTCACCACTAGGGCCACCTGGGAAGCCACTACATGGTGGAGCATTTAGTAATTAGAAAGAAATCTGAAAGCAGGCAGGCAGCTTGAATGTTATCAACTCCTGAGCACTTTCTTTTACTGCCTGTGATGACAGATTCTGAGATGGGCCCCATGATCCATGACTCCTCGCATATGCAGGTCCTTGATAAGCCCCTCCTCTTGCACATCAGCTGGCCCTGTGACTTGCTTCTTTAAGGACTGACTGACTGATTCGGCTGTGCCTGGTTCTTCGCTGTGGCCACGGGCTCTTTCAGTTGCTGCATGCGAAGTCTTTAGTTGTGGCGTGTGGGATCTAGTTCCCTGCTGCTAAGTCACGTCAGTCGTGTCCGACTCTGTGCAACCTCATAGACGGCAGCCCACCAGGCTCCCCCGTCCCTGGGATTCTCCAGGCAAGAACACTGGAGTGGGCTGCCATTTCCTTCTCCAATGCAGGAAAGTGAAAAGTGAAAGTGAAGTCTCTCAGTCGTGTCCACCTCTTAGCGACCCCATGGACTGCAGCCTACCAGGCTCCTCGGTCCATGGGATTTTCCAGGCAAGAGTACTGGAGTGGGGTGCCACTGTCTTCTCCCTAGTTCCCTAACCAGGGGTCAAATAAGGGACCGAGGCACTGGCAACATGGAGTCTTAGCTGCTGGGCCACCAGGGCAGCCCCTCGCTTTAACCCACAGAATACGGCAAAGGAGAAAGGATGCTGCTTCCATGACTGTGCCGTACAAGAGACCAAGAAGAGCCTCTGCCCAGTGACCAGCAAGGAACTGAGGCCTTCAGTCCATGAACCCTTTACGAACTGAACCCTGCCAATATCACAGGAGCTTGGAGGTGGATCCTTCCCCCAGCAAGTTTCCAGAGGAGACTGAAGCCCTGGTCCACATACCATGTGAGCGTTCCTGAAGCAGAGGACCCAGCTAATCCAGGTCTGGACTCCTGACCCACAGAAACTGTGAGACAATAAGTATGTGCTGTATGTTGCTATAATAAGTTGGTGATAATTTGTTACCCAGCAATGCGTGTGCACGCTTAGCCGTCTGACTCTGTGACCCCATGGACTGTAGCCCACCAGGCTCCTCTGTCCATGATCTTCTTCAGGTTGCCATTCCCTCCTCCAGGGGATCTTCCTGACCCAGAGATTAACTCATGTCTTTTACGTCTCCTGCTCTACAGGCAGATTCTTTAGCACTGAACCATCTAGAAGCCCTAGATAACTTATAGACTACTCTCCTAATAGGTAACTCATACTTTGGAAAATCAGTCTGGCCCATTAGGAGTTGTTGCTAAATGGAAATGATGACCATTGTTTGGTTAAAAGCCTGGGGACTTTTAACCAGTGGTTAAGATGGGTTGGATCCCTGGTTGGGGGAGTAAGACGCCACACGCCATGTGGCAACCATGTCTGCCCCGCAGGCACTGAGCCTGTGCGCTCGGGAGCTTGCATGCCTCAGTGGAAAAGATCCCATGTGAGTGGGAAGAAAACAGACTCTGTATGATTTTAATACCTTAAGACCATGACACTTTTGCAGACTGTTTTATGTCCCTGGATATGTTCCAGTGTCTGCTAGTTTACAGTCTATGGAACTTGAATAGAATTTGTATCCTGCTGCTGTGTGAAAATTGTATAAACCCTAATTGCGATGAATTGGTTAATGGTGCTTTTCAGGTCTACTATATCCTCCTACTTTTCTGTATATTCATTCTATTAATTTTTGAGACTTGGATATTGAAAACTCCAACTAAAAATCTTAATTTACCCACTTACAAAAATAATTGTGACATATAGTGGAACTGAAGCTGAAGTTGAATGGTTCTATGAAGACCTACAAGGCCTTCTAGAACTAACACCAAAAAAAAAAGATGTCCTTTTCATTATAGGGGACTAGAATGCAAAAGTAGAAGTCAAGAGATACCTGGAGTAACAGGCAAATTTGGCCGTGGAGTGCAGAATGAAGCAGGGCAACGGCTAATAGAGTTTTGCCAAGAGAACACACTGGTCATAGCAAACACCCTCTTCCAACAACACAAGAGAAGACTCTACACATGGACATCACCAGATGGTCAACACTGAAATCAGATTGATTACATTCTTTGTAATGGAGAAGCTCTATACAGTCAGCAAAAACAAGACTGGGAGCTGACTGTGGCTCAGATCACGAACTCCTTCTTGCCAAATTCAGACTGAAATTGAAGAAAGTAGGGAAAACCACTAGACCATTCAGGTATGACCTAAATAAAATCCCTTACAATTATACAATGGAAGTGAGAAATAGATTCAAGGGATTAGATCTGAAAGACAGAGTGCCAAAAGAACTATGGATGGAGGTTCATGACATTGTACAGGAGGCAGTGATCAAGACCATCCCCAAGAAAAAGAAATGCAAGAAGGCAAAACGGTTATCTGAAGAGGACTTACAAATTGTTGAGAAAAGAAAAGATGTGAAAGGCAAAGGAGAAAAGGAAAGATATTCCCATTTGAATGCAGAGTTCCAAAGAATAACAAGGAGAAATAAGAAAGCCTTCCTCAGTGATCAGTGCAAGGAAATAGAAGAAAACAATAGAGTGGGAAAGACTAGAGGTCTCTTCAAGAAAATTAGAGATACCAAGGGAAAATTCCATGCAAAGATGGGTACAATAAAGGACAGAAATGGTATGGACCTAAAGAAACAGAAGATATTAAGAAGAGGTGGCAAGAATACACGGAAGAATGATACAAAAAAGATCTTCACAACCCAGATAATCATGATGGTGTGATCACTCACCTAGAGCCAGACATCCTGGAATGAGAAGTCAAGTGGGCCTTAGGAAGCATCCCTAGGAACAAAGCTAGTGGAGGTGATGGAATTCCAGTTGAGCTCTTTCAAATCCTAAACGATGATGCTGTGACAGTGCTGCACTCAATATGCCAGCAAATTTGGAAAACTAGGCAGTGGCCACAGGACTGGGAAAGGTTAGTTTTCATTCCAATCCTAAAGAAAGGCAATGCCAAAGAAAGCTCAAACTTCCACACAATTGCACTCATCTCACATGCTAGCAAAGTAAGGCTCAATTCTCCAAGCCAGGCTTCAATAGTAGGTGAACTGAGAATTTCCAGATGTTCAAGCTGGATTTAGAAAAGGCAGAGGAACCAGAGATCACATTGCCAACATCCGTTGGATCATTGAAAAAACAAAAGAGCTCCAGAAAAACATCTACTTCTGCTTTATTGACTATGCCAAAACCTTTGACTGTGTGGATCACAACAAACTGTGGAAAATTCTTCAAGAGATGGGAATACCAGACCACCTGACCTGCCTCCTGAGAAATCTGTATGCAGGTCAAGAGGCAACAGTTAGAACTGGACATGGAACAACAAACTGGTTCCAAATTGGGAAAGGAGTACGTCAAGGCTGTATATTGTCACCCTGCTTATTTAACTTTCTATGCAGAGTGCATCATGCGAAATGCTGGGCTGGACGAAACACAAGCTGGAATCAAGATTGCCGGGAGAAATATCAATAACCTCAGATACACAGATGACACTATCCTTATGGCAGAAAGCGAAGGAGAACTAAAAAGCCTCTTGATGAAAGTGAAAGAGGAGAGTGAAAAAGTTGGCTTAAAACTCAACATTCAGAAAATTCAGATCATGGTATCCGGTCCCATCACTTCATGGCAAATAGATGGGGAAACAATGAAAACAGTGACAGACTTTATTTGGGGGGCTCCAAAATCACTGCAGCCATGAAATTAAAAGACACTTGCTCCTTGGGAGAAAAGCTATAACCAACCTAGACAGCATATTAAAAAGCAGAGACATTACTTTGCCAACAGATGTCTGTCTAGTGAAAGTTATGGTTTTTCCAGTAGTCATGTATGAATGTGAGAGTTGGACTGTAAATAAAGCTGAGCGCCGAAGAATTGATGCTTTTGAACTGTGGTGTTGGAAGACTCTTGAGAGACCCTTGGACTGCAAGGAGATCAAACCAGTCAATCCTAAAGAAAAGCAGTCCCGAATATTCATTGGAAGGAGTGATGCTGAAGCTGAAACTCCAATACTTTGGCCACCTGATTCAAAGAAATGAGTCATTAGAAAAGACCCTGATGCTGGGCAAGATGGAAGGCGGGAGGAGAAGGGGGTGACAGAGGATGAGACGGTTGGATGGCATCACCTACTCGATGGACTGAGTCTGAGCAGGCGCTGGGAGTTGGTGATGGACAGGGAGGCCTGGTGTGCTGCAGTCCATGGGTTCACAAGGAGTCAGACACGACTGAGCAACTGAACTGAACTGAATAGTGGAACTATATATAACTTAGTTCTGGACTTTCCAAGTCTTCTGTAAATGTGTTATCATACTTTCATAATTTAAAAAAAGAGAGAAAAAACAGATCCTATGTGCCACAACTAAGACCCAATGCAGCCAAATTATTTAATTGACCGAGAAAAAATAAGAGGTTTAGGGGGAAACTGCAGCAAAGAGAGGAGCCGAGGAGGAGGTGTGGAACCAGCCCAGCGCTGTGACCTTTGTGAGGAGCGGGGTGACCGCTCTGGACCACAGCACACGCCCTCTGACCTTGCTAATGCCTGACCTGGATTCTGCAGAGAAAACCGCAGGAAGAGAGCTGACCCATGACGAGCAGAGCTTATGTACTTCTGAGACAATCTGCCACGTCTCGGTTTCTGAAGTCATTACTTTTAGGAATCCCACAATTTTTGTTGTTAGGTTGTATTATGTACAGTGAGTGAGCATTTGGGATCTAAGAACTGAGGAAAGGCTGACAGCCCAGGGTGAGGGAGAAACACAGAAGTAAGTCACCCAGACCCCGGGGGTGTCGCGTGGGCGGAGGTGAGCGGCTGAAAGTAGGACCCCAGGGCAGAAATGTGGGATCCGGGCTGGCTCGGTGGGTCAGTAGGTATCAAAGGCTGAATTAAGTCCTGGGCTCAGAATCCAGGAGGAAAGTCCATGAGTGGGGACGGGAAGACAAGGGGAACAGTAACGCAATGACCTGGCTGGAGCACTGAGAAGGAAGACCAGAGCACCCACACGGAAGGGCCTCAGTCTTGGTGACTGAGAGAACTCCTCGTTCTCAGGCCAGGCAAGGGTATGCACTTCAGGCCATACCTGGAAAGAGTGTTCTAGAAGGCTGCCTGAAAGCATTCCCTGGCGGTCCAGTGGCGAACACGCCACACTTCCATCCACTGCAGGGGGCACAGGTTCGATCCCTGGTCAGAGAACTAAGATCCCTCAAGCCACAAGGATCGGACAAAAAATAATAACAATAAAGCCTGGCTGAGAGTCCGATGCCAAAGAGGAAGGAGCTATTCTAGCTGGAGAAGAGGCGAGGGGACAGTGGTATTTTGCCCGCTGGCCGCGCCCTGTCACTGATTCTCGTGGCCATCCTTCTGGACACTTCTCCTCCAGGTCACAGAGGAAAGGCATGGGAGGGCCAGTCATAACTCATCACGCTGGAATGGATCTCTGGGGTCACCTCAGCCCGCCGGCCCCTTTGTTTGACACACTCAGAGGAAAGGGAAGCTGGAGAGCTTAGGAGCGGGTCCGGCTCACGAAGCCGGCGAGCAGCGGCCGGAACAGAAAGCTCCAGCCGGGCGCTTTCTGGTCCTCCGTCCCTCCGTGTCCCTGAGATATGAGTGCCCGGCCCCGAGGACAGCGACTCTGAAGCTGAGGCTCCGTGCGAGTCCAGGCGGGGCGCGTGTCAGACAGAGTGCGGAGTCAGACGAGATGACACAGGGTCGGATTTAAAAACGCCTTAGAAGCTTCATAAGAGGCCTGATGTGACTTCCTAAAAACATTGAGCAACAGGATTTGGGGGCATGTGGATTACATACTGGAAGCTATGTTTAAGAATGCGAGTTTGGGGCTTCCCTGGTGGTCCAGTGGTTAAGACTCCAAGTTCCCAATGCAGGGGGCCCAGGTTCAATTCCTGGTTCAGGGAACTAGACCCCACATACCGCCAGAACTAAGACTCGGCGTAGTCAAATAAATAAATATAAATAAATATTTTTTAAAAACAAAGTGAATTTGATAATGGAAACCTAGAGGTAAGGCATCAGCTAGAAGCCAATGACATAATTCTTGATGTGCCTTGGAAAGTACACATTCATGTGTCTTGTCCCCATATCATTATTTGTAGTATCTGCTTTTCACTTTCAGAGTGTCCTGTTTGGGTGATCGATGACCAGTTTACCTAACTAGAAGGCTGAGAACATGAGCTTGTTGCGGGTAGGGCCTATGATCTCTTTGTCTTTGGACTTCAAACACCCAGTGCCTGACACATAGCAAACATTTCACTGTCTGCCAAAACAATGACTGATTCTAACACAGGGATCAGAAAGAGCAGCCGTGAAGGCAGCGAGAGACTGAAGCTAATGAAATATTTATGAAGCCAAAGCTTCAGGGAGGAGGCTGTGTCGCACGAAATCTAGCGTTCCAGGGAAAGCTAGGGGACGACAAGGAAGGAAGTAAACACAGGCTTCCTGCCCACGTGACTAATTCCAGGTACCGAGAAGTACAAGAGCAGCATGAAGCATCTCAGGCCAGAAAGCAGGAGCCTGCTGAGAGACTGAGTGGGCCTGTGTCAAAGCACACACACGGGCGCTGGCTTAAAGCGGCTCCCACTGGCCACATTTGTGTTGATTTGAGCATCAAAAAGAATAATGACAGCCATGGGTTATGAAACAGAAGAAAAGAAAAGAAATCTTCAGTCCGTACTGGCACTGAACAAAAAAGGAGCGGGGGAGGCTCTTTCACCTAAGAAACCAGCCGGGGAAGGAGAAGGGGCCGCCCGGGGAAGGAGAAGGGGCCGGCAAAGCGCCATTGTGCAGCCATCAGTACAGTTGTTGGCCGAGGCAAGGATAACCCCTGAATGCTAAAACTGCTGAGTGAAAGGTGGCTGGAAACATGATATTCACCGGGTCTCAAAAGAATACTTGCTAATTACAAATGGGAAAAAGCACTGTTACAATGGAGAGATTTTGGCAGACAACACGGTCACCAAACAAATAATGGGACAAAACGACACGTACCTCCTGATGTGATGCAACTGAAAGTACACAACGTCATTTAGGGGGTGTTCTTGCCAAAACACAAAACAAAACAATGCTTAATCTGGATCTAAACATGAGGAAGCAATCAGACAAGCCCAGAATGAGGAACAGTCTGCAAGACACTTGGCCTGAACTCTTCAAAAATGTCAACTATTGTCGAATTTCACAAAAGAGGATGGAATGTCTAAAATCCAGATTAAGGGAGCTTGAAGAAACAAAGAATGATGGAGGAAATGTATCTGGGTCCTAGATTTAAAGACAATAAAACTTCAAAAGACATTAACAATGTTAAACCCCTTGCACATAATAGCGGATTATTAGAGAAGGAAATGGCAACCCCCTCCAGTATTCTTGACTGGGAAATCCCATGACAAAGGAGCCTGGTGGGCTGCAGTCTGTGGGGTCACAAAACAGTCAGATATGACTTAGCCTCGCAGCAACAACAATAGTATATTGTAATGAGTAATTAAAAAAAATTAGGCAGTATATGCTTAAGTATTCAGGCTGAAATATTTGGGTGAAATGTCCTGATAAGCACAACGGAAGAGCCAGCATGGCAAAATGTTAGCGATTCGGTGAAGTGAAATGAAGTATATTGTGGGTATTCATTGTATTATTCTTTAAACGTCTCTATGGGTTGGAAATTTCAAAATAAAAAGGGAAATGGGAGAGCTAAAAAAAAGGGTGGGGGGGGGGAGAAAGCCTGGAGGAAAAGTCCTGGAGACTTCTCAATGAAGAGGGCATCTACCAAGATCCAATGGGGCAGTGATTTGGAGTGGGTGAAAGGAATCAATTGCCACTGGTCAAGAAGGTGACAGAGAGCGAAGACCCAAAATAAAGACTGTCAGTGAGAATGAGGTTGGAGAAACAAGACAGTAGCAAAAGGAGAAAACAGGATCAAATGAAAGTCTTTTTGGTTTTGTTTTTCGGTTTTTGGCTATTTTCTTCTTAAACAGGAGAGTCGTGTAACGGCTTGAAGGTAGAGGCACCAAGTGGCAGTGAAGTGGCTGATGACAACGACAGGGGATGAGCCACCTTGGGGAGACCGTACTCGGCGCCTCCACTGGGACCGAAGGTGGAAAGCTATCCTCGTCCTCCCCAGCTCCCTGCTCTTCAAATCCCACACTGGTGTTTCCTCCAGGGAAGACATTTCTTACTCCTCTGCCGCCACCCTACCCTCCATCTTCTGAAGACTTCTACAGGAATGGATTAGCGAGACCTCTATAGACTTTCACCTGATGTTCAGTTCAGTTCAGTTCAGTCGCTCAGTCGTGTCTGACTCTCTGCGACCCCATGAACCGCAGCACACCAGGTCTCCCTGTCCATCACCAACTCCCGGAGTCCACCCAAACCCATGTCCATTGAGTTGGTGATGCCACCCAACCATCTCATCCTCTGTCCTCCCCTTCTCCTCCCGCCCTCAGTCCTTCCCAGCATCAGGGTCTTTTCCAACGAGCCAGCTCTTCACATCAGGTAGACAAAGTATTGGAGCTTCAGCTTCAGCATCAGTCCTTCCAATGAACACCCAGGACTGATCTCCTTTAGGATGGACTGGTTGGATCTCCTTGCAGTCCAAGGGACTCTCAAGAGTCTTCTCCAACACCACAGTTCAAAAGCATCAACTCTTCTGTGCTCAGCTTTCTTTATAGTCCAACTCTCACATCCACACATGACTACTGGAAAAACCATAGCCTTGACTAGACGGATCTTTGTTGGCAAAGTAATGTCTCTGCTTTTTAATATGCTGTCTAGGTTGGTCATAACTTTCCTTCCAAGGAGTAACCACCATCAGTCCTTACTTTTAATTTCATGGCTGCAGTCACCATCTGCACTGATTTTGGAGCCCCCAAAACAAAGTCTGTTACTGTTTCCACTGTTTCCCTATCTATTTGCCATGAAGTGATGGGACCAGATGCCATGATCCTAATTTTGTTGAGCTTTAAGCCAACTTTTTCACTCCTCTTTCATTTTCATCAAGAGGCTCGCCTGATGTTCATTTAATAATAATTCCCTAAAGAGGTCACTTACACCAGAGATTCACAGAGGGGTCCTAGATACTGTTCCCCTGGACCCTATTTCAGCTCACCTGTTCTTTATCTTTCCAAGGTAGCCATCACCCTCAGCAGGGTGGCCCCAGCACTAAACCCTAAAATCCGTTCTTTAGGTTCTGCAGCCGTGAGGCATGATGGAAAGCCGGAAGCAGTGGGCCTAAGGGCCGGTTGAAAAGGAGGCAGTATATCTCTGAAAAGGAACGCCCATTGTCATCTCCAGCAAGACCTTCAGAGGCTTCTGATGCCATGATTGGTCAAGTGAGATTTAACTTGAATAAAGGTTTAAGGTAGCAGCAGCAGGATATTTTTATTCTTATTTTTAAATTTTTTATTTATGTATTATTTGTGGCTGCACTGGGTCCTTGTTGCTTTGCATGGGCTTTCTCTAGCAGTGGGGGCAGCGCCCTTATACAGAGCGCAGGCTCTAGGCGCGGGCTCAGTAGCTGTGGCCCGAGGGCTTAGCTGCTCCTTAGCACGTGGAATCTTCCTGGACCAGGGACTGAACCCGTGTCCCCTGCAGGGGCAGGCGGATCCTTAACCATTGGACCAGCAGGGAAGTTCAGGAGGAGGATATTTTTAAATTAAATGTTTACCCCTCACCCCACGTAATGTATGTAATGATACATGTACATTGGGAAGGTCACATTATCACCCACATTACTGGTCAGCACACCTTGAGTGACACCAGAAACCTGGGTGGATGGCAATATCAGACAGTAAACGTCAACAGAATGGAATTACCGGCCATATTCTCGGCAACAATGGACAATTTTCAGTGTTTCTGATTGCTATGGAAACAGAACCAGAATACCAGTAATCATTAATAATTTCTCACCCTGAAACTCAAACCCAGCTCTGATTTCCATAATAACCTAGAAATGTTTTCAATAAATGCTCAACACACAAGGATTTTGTTACACCAAAGGCAAAGTCAAACCTGAATGCCTCTGGGTACTGCCTGCCCATGGTGCCTCGGCTTGGTCTTAGGACTCTCACCCAGGAGAGGAAAAAGCGCTCATTGTGCTGTGAACGGTGCCAGGAAAAGAGGAAGCATTGTATCACATGTCAGAGCTGAGGGGCGCCTTACCCTCCCAGAGAGACCTGGTATGGAGCAAGACTGGTTCTTAAATGAAGCGGGTGGAAGGCCGTCTTTCAGAATAAGGGTCCTGTATCGCTTAGCCCTGTGCTCCTTCCCTTAAAGCCAAAGACAGAAGGAAAACATGCCCTCAAGACTCCCCTCCTCCAGATCCACCAGATTTGCCTCTGGAGTTCAGCCTCTCCCTGGATTCCTGTAACAGAGAAATCCGTATTGTTGTCAGACACTGACTGCATATGCAGACTGGAAACGCTGCCGTGGCCAGCGCACCCCCTCTTTCTCTCACTGATCTGTGAGGTCTGCCCTCTACGGTCATGCGCCCTCGGATTTTTGCCCCCAGTAGTGACAACCACCCTCCTGTGACCCCCACGGCGTCCTTTCTAAGTTCTCATCCTCTTGCTTTTTTAACTTCACGATCAAGCATCTGGAAGCGGTGGTGAGTGCTTCCTACCCACCTCCTCACCCCCATTCACTCCTAGACCACAGGATCGCCATTCCTCATCACTGCACTTAAATCCCTGTGATAACACGGCCACGACTTAGTCATCAGAAACAGGACAATGGATTTTCCCCAAGTCTTACTGTTTTTCACCTTTCTGCAATAATTCAGGTGCCTTGTCTTGAAAACATTTCCCCAGTTAGCTTTTACGCTACTAGTTTTCCTTCTGCCTCCAGCCCTTCATTCTGCTTTTTCTGCTGACTCTTCTCTCCCACTTGCCTCCCACTGTTCAGTGCTCTCTTGGGCACATCCTGGGTCTCCTCTCCACATCTGCCATGTATTTCTTAGGAAATATCATCCACCCTCAATGCTTTCTCTACCACAGCTTTGCCAATGCAGACAAATATGTACCTATAATCTTCTTTTCCAGCCTCTATACTCATCTGCCAACAGGTACTTTCCACTTAGATATTGTACATACTCAACAAAAGCAGTGTATTCAAGGCTAAATATTTTATCGCCCCCATTACAGTCCTTCTAATATCTCCTTTCCTTATTTTTGCTAATACTAGTCAAACCACAACCCTGGACATCCCATTTAACTTCTCCACCAAATTTATCTACCTCTCACTTCTCCCAAATTAATCATCAGATTCTACTTCTTAACACAGTAAATTCATCCCTTCACAACTGCCTCTGTTCTGGTCTTCCTAATTTCTCACCAATAACTGCAACTTCCTCCTACTGGCTTTCTCTCCACACAATCTTGCCTCTTCTAGTTTATATTGCCACTAGAATTTTAATCGCAAAATGCCCATTGGTTTATATCACTGCAGGCTTTAAATCACTCAGGGACTCGCCTCTATATTCAGCACAGAGTTCAAAGATAATCAAGTCTTTTGTGACTTGACCCTTACTACAGATCTGATCTCATATCTGATCTCGTATCTCAACTTACCCAATGTGCACTTGCGTTCCACCCAAAGAGCTACTGCCCACATCTTCGTGTTTTTCAATGTCCTCTGCCTAGAACACCCAGGACCAGTTCATCCTGGCTAGTGACTACCGTCTTTCAGGACAGCTTAAGTGTCACTTCCTCCTAGAAGCCTTTCCTTTGACCTACTCCCAGGATGAGGTAGTAGCCTTTTCTTTTATTTTTTCTTTTCCAGTTTTATTGAGATACAATTGACATATAACATTGTGTGCTTTTAAGATTTACAACATGTTGATTTGATTCACTTAGCCATTGCAAAATGATTACCACCATAGAGTTAGCTAAAACCCAGTCATATCACCTAATTACTATTTCTTTCTTTTTTTGTGTGTGTGGTGAGAGAATATTTAAGATCTACTCTCTTAGCAGCTTTCAGGAATATGATATTATATTATTAACTACAATCACCATCCTGTGCACTAGATCCCCAGAGTCTACTCATCTTATAACTGCAAGTTGTACTCTTTGACCATCATCTCCCCATTTCGGCCACCTCCCAGCCCCTGGTAAGCACCATCCTAATCTCTGTTTCTATGAACTGGACTTTCTTATATTTCACATATAAGTGAGTCACATATAAGACGCAGCAGTTGTCTTCCTGCGTCTGAATTGTTTTATCAGCAGCAGCCTTTCTTGTGAGCCATCAGGCATCCTGACCTTACCTCTATGGAATATTCACTCTAAGCTGCATTCATCATTTGTCCTGACTTTCTTCTCCCACTAGATGGGAAGCAGCTTGCGTGCAGGTTTGCCCATCTGTCCACTACTGCCTAGCCCAGTGCTTGACACAGAGAGGTGCTGAATAGATCTTTATTGAATACATGAGCAGAATAAAAAAGTAAATATGGAGAAGTGCCAAAAGACCATGGTTCTAAAGACTGTAAGAAAAACAAATAGAAGTTCCCACACAAGGCTGTATTTAGGCAGGAGTTTAAAGTTCAAGCTACTAGACCCAGTGATTACATAAAGTTCATTACGTAAGTAGACTTATAAGATTGTGATAACTAGGTTCATTGGCTTTCATTCTACACATATTTAAATCTTAGCATAAAAATTAGGCAGTCACTGTGTTAGGAGAGTAAACAAAACAGAGAATTCTGCCCCTCCCCAACCCTCACACCTTGTACACGTAACTTACGGTTGATTATTGCAATACCTCCTCCCTATATTCCAGGGACTAGCCATAGTGCTTTATAGGCATTTGCATTTGATCCCCATAAAAGCTTTGTAAAGCTGATGTCATTCCCATTGTACAGAGAAAACCAAGTCTCCAGGAGGTTAGGTAAATTGCTAAAGGTCACACAGGAACTGGCAGAGCAAAGATTTAATCCCAAGTACATCTGATTAGTTTTGCCGCATGTAATCACACTGACAACAACACAAATTTAACTTGAAAACCATTCATCTTCTATTCAGATATTTGGTTATTGGAGTTTCCACATAATTCTTAAAGTAGTGTAGGAAGTTTATTTCAACGTTCTTAGTACAGATATACAATTAGTGTGGGGAGAAAGATTCATTATAGAAATTGATCCAAGCAGATACAGAAGTCTTGCGAGTGAGGTTTATGTTCCAAAGCCATGAAACTATGCCTATTAGTGTGATTTCCTACCCTCTTCCGGTCTTTGGAGCCTGGAGACTGGGCCAGAGGGGGAGAGAATGAGTTTAAGGTGTTAGAATTTGGGATTTCCCTGGCAGTCCAGTGGTCAAGATTTCACCTTCCAATGCAGCGGTTGCTGGTCTAATCCTTGGTTGAGGAGCTAGGATCCCACACGACTTGTGGCCAAAAAACCAAAATATAAAACAGAAGCAGATTCATCACAGACTTTAAAAATGGCCCACATCAAAAATATCTGAGACAACTCCACTCCCCAAATGCATCTATTCCTATGAATTAACAGAAAAAAATACTTAAAAGGTGTTTCCCTTAACTCTCTATTTTCAAAATAGGTTGCATACTTTTTTATACATCTAGAAAGGCCAGACGGTTCAAGCAAGGATTTCAGCTCGCCCTCCAGATGTGCATGCAGTGGCTCTGACTACACCGCACGCCACACACAAGGCTAGTCTCACACACACAAACGAGGCCTGGAAAGACGTATCAGACAGGAAACTGCTCGTGATTATGTGTTTTTTGCTTCTTGTGTTTTTCGCTTTCCTATCACGCACATGTGAACTTTTAAGAAATATATATTATTTTTAAAACCTTTAAAAAATAAATAAGGTAAGAACTTGACCTTGAGCACGCACTGTGCATTGAGCGGGCTCTTCCCTCTTCATTCTCACAAAGGCTGTGCCATTCGGAAGCGGCAGCGTGAAGACGATCATATGATTGGGACCCAGAGGCCACTTGATCCTCAGGGCAGCACAGTTATCCAAGGTGTTCAGAAAAATAAATCTGCATTCCATTGAAGTGTTCTTTAGCAAGGAGTTCTGCAGGGGAAAAGGCATCTGACTGCAGCAGAGATGGAGGCTGAGGAGAGACAGAAAGGCAGCAACAAAAATCCATAACCAAAAGGCAGCTATCTCTCCCTGTGGCTCCAGGAAGCCTTTCCAGAAACCCTGGGAAGGAAAAATGTGTGTTTCAATAGAAAACTAGATATTGCCTATAGCATACCCTTCCTCCGAGATCTGAAAGCTGAACCTATGGGAAATATTCGACAGCTGTGAGATGTGTGGGTAACCGAAGCAGCTCTCACATACAAAGGACTTCTGCCTGGTGGGCGAGTGACCCTCCTCCTTGTGGAAAAATCAATTTGCCTCTCTTTGCACCTTCATTTCAACATTCCTTTACTTCAAAAAATTTTTTCTTTATCTTATTCCTTACCATTTATAGTCAGTGAGCTGCCTGGTTTTCCTACTGTAAGAAAAAGAAAATCTCTAAGTGAGTTCAGGTTTATACCCTTTTGAGGATATACCCTTTATATGGCCTTTGGAATTTACCGTTATGACCAAGAATTCACCAGGGAGACCCAGCCTCTGATGCCCTTTTCTCCTTGACCCTGCTCGGCACTTACCTCCAGGGTGTGGAAGTTTCCAAGCACCAAGCCTCAGCTTGGCTCAGATTCTTGTGCTTGGGAGCAGATAGTGTCCACCCTCTGCCAGGCTGAGGGTCCCCAGAGGATGACAACTGTTTCTCCTTTGATGTTCTATCCAAAAGTTGTCAAGTATCTTTGTTCAGAAAGCTACAACATTTTAATCAGCTTTATTAAAGCATACTTTATACACAATGAAATTCATCGTTTAACTGCGCTGTCTGCTGAGTGTTCACACCTGATCACAGTTGCCTACCGTTACCACAATCAGGACATGGGACATTTCTACCCCCAGAGTCCCCTCGTGTCGCTGACAGTCAATCCCCCTCCCCTCCTGAAGCCCCTGGCAATCACTGATCTGCTCTCTTACCACTGGGTTTGTCTTTTCTAGAATTTCATATAAATAGGATCACACAAGGGTTTCCCTGGTGGCTCAGCTGCAAAGGATCTGCCTGCAATGCAAGAGACGTGGGTTGGATCCCTGGGTCGGGAAGATTCCCTGGAGACGGAAATGGCAACCCACTCCAGTCTTCTTGCCTGCAGAATCCCATGGGCAGAGGAGCCTGGCGGGCTACAGTCCATGGGGTCGCAGAGAGTTGGACACAGAGCAACTAAACGATAACAACAACAGGATCACACAACGTTTAGACTTTTGTGTCTGGCTTCTTTCACTTGGCATAACACTCAGGAGATGCACCCACATTATTCTGTGTATGAACTGTTCATGCCTTGTCACTGCTGAGTGATGGTCCAATGTACGTATTTATCACAAAGCAGTTAACCATTCACTAGTTGATGGACATTTGGATTGTTTCCCATTTGGAGTTGTTATGAATAACAATAAAAAGTGGGATTACTGGGTCATATAGTAAGTATATGTTTAACTTTAAAAGAAAACTTTCAAACTTCTCCAAAGCGGCTACCATTTTCCATTCCCACCGATGGTATGTGCGAGTTCCGCTAGCTCCACACCAACACATCGTCAACCTTTCTAGTTTTGGCTCTTCCAGGGGGTGTGTAGTGTTAGCTCACTGTAGTTTTAATTGGCATTTCCTTAATAATTAACGGTATTGAACATCTTTGTGTGTGTTTATTTGCCACCTGCACTTCTTCCAGGGTGAAGTTTCTATTTAGATGTTCTGCCCATTCTTTAATCAAGTTGTTTATCTTCTTATAAGGGAGTTTCTTAAATGCTTTATATATTCTGAATAGAAGTCCTCTGTGAGACCTGTATTTTGCAGTTATTCTCTGTCAGTCTGTGTCATGAGAAAGCCATTACATTTCGACAAATAAGGATTCTCTCATTCGGAATCCCTGGAAATGCACAGCAGCTCACCGTGTCTGTTGGTGTCTGCAGGGTAGTGGCCAGCCTGTGGGGGGAGGGAAAAAAGCATATAGCTCCAGAATTCGCCCTTAAAGAAGCTGCTCTCCGCTTTCAGCGCCATCTCTTGATTTTCTTGCATTTTACTAATTTCAATTATTTTCTTTCCAATGTTACTTGCTTTCTGTAGCAGCTGCAACTTTAGGCAAAAATGGACTTGGAAGATTCATCCGCTTCTCTCCTGCTGCAAATGAACACCGCAGCTTCCACATTTCATGGTGAGCCCCAAGTAGCAAGAAATGCGACGAAGCTGCTCAATGAAGCTTTTCAGTTAGGAAAGTGTTCCTAATTGCCCCCAGTTACATCGCTGGATGCTACACCACTCTCTCTAACTTCTAGGGACCAGCTTCTCTGACTTCTTCAGTCTTTGGGAGGAGATGAGAAGGAGAAGGTTCCCACCAAGGGGAATCTTCGCGTGTCCATTGTTGTATTAAAACCCTGACCCCATAGAGAAGAATTCCTGCTGGATAGAAAGGCAAGGCCCAATGTTCAGCAGTGCAAGAAGGACACTCTGGCCTCCCCTGGGTCCCTGAGGAAGCTCACGAGACCCTCATGGGCGAGACGCCCTCCATATGCCCAGAGGAGGAGAGCACCCTCACTTCTGAGACTGAGAAGGACGAAGGACAGCGCTGCCCCGGGGCTCCCACGCCTCCCCACTGCCCTGAGCGCACAGCCTCTCACCCAGCTCTCCCAGGACGCTCTGCTCTTCAGCAGGGCTCCCCCGGCCTCCCTGCGCTCTGGTCATCGCGATGGGGACCAGGTCCACTCCGCTCGGCCCAGCGTCCCATGGACACGGCTCAGGGAAGCCTCATCCTCAGCCTCCTCCCCTCAGCTCCTGCTTCCAGCCCTGGGGCTCCCCAATGGGGCTGCTCGACGCTCACCAGGCACCCAGAGCGGGCTGGGGAGAGTGCGGCCCTGTGGGCAGTGGTGGCTGGACTCTGGGAGAAGTCCGTCCCCGCCGGCCGCTTGGGCAGCCAGTTCTAAGAGGGTCACGGGAGGCCTCTCAGAAGGGTCCAGCAGGAAGGAGCAGCAGGTGCTTGAAGCATGGCTGGCTGGGTCACGCATCTTTGTTCTGATGTTCCCCCGCTGTCCCCTGCTCTGTCACATTTGCTCCGTGGTATCGGGGATGCTCCCAAGTAAAGGCTAGCAGGCAAGCAAGCCCCTTTTAGGCTCCTCTTTCAGGAAATTCAAGCTAAGACAAAAGATGTTAAATAGCTAAGCAAGCAAACACACACATGTGTGTGCAAGTGTTTATGCAGGATTTTTTCCTACCCTTCCAGTTCTGGGTTCGGACACCAATACATGGATGCATTCAATCCCAGTCAACCACCCAGAAGCTGAACACCGTAACACCCTAACTTATGCAATTGCCCCACCCAGGCAGGTTTGCACAACTCAGATTTTGCAAAAGTCAAAACAACTGCTCAACAAGCATCCTGGATTTTAAAGGCACAGAACCTGTATCACAAAAATGTACGGGCATAATATACTCTCAAACAGCTTTTACTGTGGAAGTCACCAAAATGTTTCCACATGGGATGGAGGAAGGATGCTCGCCCCTTCCTACAGGGTCAGCATTTTATTTTTTACTCTGAATCGGTCATCTTGGGCTTACAGCCCTCCGCTCTTGTTCTCGCCTGGTGGCTTTGGGGGCAGAACTGGAAGGAGATGAGAGCAAAGTCACAGACACCCTGGAAATAACCCCACAGGGGCCCCACAAGCCTGAAAACAGAAAGCCTTTCTCCTGGGAGCTGTCGGCTCCCCTGCGGCCTAGCTGCGTGGCATTAGCTTTGCTGTGTCTTCATGCATAATACGACCTCTAACACAACCTCGGCCTGCTCTCCAATGCTGCTATCAGCCCCGCCTGGAACAATCTGTATGGGTCAGATCCGCCTTAGTCACGGCTTGGGGCACCTGGGAGCAGCTGGGCCTGACCAGGAAGGGAGCCTAGGCGCCTTGTTCTGCGTCTCTGCTCAGCCTCTCTCTGTGATACCAGAAACGACTGGAATGTTTCATTCCTCGGAATTTTTCCGATACTTAGGAGCGGCCTTATGAAAAAGTACCCATTCGCCTGTTTATTTTTAGCTGTCATATTAAACATTCCAGCTGAAAATTACAAGATCAAAACTCCCAAAGGTTGGACGCCTGCTTCCTAGCTTGCTTTTGAGAACTGCTTAGAAGCTGCGAGCCGCCAAGCCCCACGGCGTGAATATCCTGGGAAAGCGCGGAGGCCACCGTCCCTGGGGGAGCCTCCCCTGGGTTTGGAGGCGGCGTGCGCTCTGTCAGGCGAGAGAAAACGCGCATTAGCCAAATCCAGGCAGGCCGCTCAGATGCTGTAAAAGGTTCCCAGCAGACCTGCCTAACGCTTTTCTGACTGATCTTCGGCTTCAAGGTTATTATACCCAAGCCGGCTGCACATTACTAAAGTACATTACTAAATTACGTAGTAAAGCTGGTATATTCCAACAACGCTGGCCGCACACCAGAACCAAACCAGTCTGGACCCTCCACAGATCTGACCCCCTGGCCGAGGGATGAAGCCCGGGGCTGGAGCTCAAAGCGTCTAAACGCAGCCCAGGTACTCCTGGTACTCCCAGCTGGGTCAGAGGCTCGGGATGGGAGGGCAGACATACCTGGGACACACTTCTCCTGCTCTGCCCATCACGCTGCCACTCCTGGCATTATCTGAGCTCTCCAAGCTGCAGCTTAAGTAAGAATCAGCATTAAACCAGAAGGATGAGATTCTGTTTACATGCCTGGCAAGGCCATGGCCAAAGGAGATGCAGTGACCTGACACTGACTCATTTCTGCATCCCTGGCTCCTGACACCTTGTACATATTCTCGCCTCTTAAATCCCTGAAAATTCAGTGGGGTCTGGGCTCACAGATCTGCTGGATTTGCTGAGAAAGAGGACCTGGAAACAGGCCTTCAGATGACCTAAGGAAAGAGCCCCCATCCCTTCTATGCCAGGTTAAGATGGAGTTTTTGTTGTCGTTATTTAGTAGCTAAGTCATGTCCGACTCTTTGTGACCTGGTGGACTGCAGCACGCCAGGCTCCCCTGTCCATGGGATTCTCCAGGCAAGAATACTGGAGCGGGTTGCTATTTCCTTCTCCAGGGGATCTTCCTGACCCAGGGATCAAACCCAGGTCTCCTGCATTGCAGGGAGATTCTTGACCACTGAGCCACCAGGGAAGCCCTTTAGATGGAGAGGTGTCAGCAATGCCTGAAAACCCCTACCCTGAAGGACTTCAGCTGGGAACAGAAAAATTAAGGGGACTTTGGACAACTGCTACCAGGAGAAGTCTGGGAAATGACCAGGTCAGGTATTTGCTGAGCTATTTAATGAGGCTGCATAAGCAATAAGAAGAGGTTGATAGGGTTTTAGTGTCACCGGGGTTTCCAGGCGAATTAAACAAAGCAGTGAAGTAAGAGGAGAGTGGATTTAAAAATTAACTCATGTGTGAATGTACTATGTTCGGAACACGAATTAAAAAGCAAACAAGGATTAATTGACCCCCTCCTTCCCCAAAGCAGGGCAGCTGGCATTTCAGGAGCAAAATTGATTGGTTGAGAATATGCTTGGCTAGGTAATTAAACCAGGAAGCCGATCAATTACACAGTAGCTAGGATTTAGATACCCGTTGACAAGCTATAGAAGAATCCAGAAAGGAAGCTGAGAATGTTTGAGTCAGACACGATTGGATCGCAAAGGTTTCTGAGTTGGAAAAAAAAAGTAGTGCTTTGCTGTCCCCTCTTGCTTTAAACTCTCCTTTGATTCAGTATTAACCCCAAATGAGGGTCCTCAGTCAGAGCCGTCCTCCTGGTGGAAGACAACAGAGGGAAAGGACCCAGTTTGTGGTTTCAGGGCTTGCTTACGCAACTGCAGCTAAGCTGCCTATGAAGTTCACGAAGCTAAACAAAAATCACAACCAAGTTACTGATTAGCTACCTTGAACCTGCCTCCCTGAGAGACGGCGGGCTGGTGAGAGAGCTAGTTTTCGAGCCAGCTGGGGTGATCTGCCTTGCTATCTGTTGTGGTTTTTAGAGCAAGTGGGTCCCGAGCACGCGGTGTGTGGCTGAATGCCCAGAGCCGCCCAGCGAAGTCCCAAGACTGATCAGATTAGCAGACCCACCAGTCACCTGCCAGCACTGTTATTGTTGAGTCGCTAAGTCATGTTTGACTCTTTTGCGACCCCACAGACTGTAGCCCGCCAGGCTCCTCTCCCCATGGGATTCTCCAGGCAAGAATACTGGAGTGCGTTGCCATGGCCTCCTCCAGGGCATCTTCCCAACTTAGGGAATCAAACCTGAGTCTCCTGCGGCTCCTGCATTGCAGGCGGATTCTTTACCTCTGAGACACCGGGGAAGCACAGGAGGAAGGTGACCCTGTAGTGAAGGAGTCTTGGAGACACAAATGGCCCAAACATAGGAAAACCCACCAGAGGAGGCGGCTCGTTTTATCCAAGGAGAGAGAGACGCTCTTAGGATATAAGCATGTGAGCTGTATCTTAGAGGATCCATATTATAAAATCATGGCATCATTCATAGACACAGAAAGTAGAGCAGGGTTACCAAGGGCTGGAGGGAGGGGCTATGCGCAGTTAGTGTTTAATGGACACAAAGTTTCAGCTCGGGAAGATGAAAAAGTTCTGGAGATGGATGGTGGTGATGGTTACACAACAGTGTGAACCTATTTAATGCCCCTGAACTGTGTATTTAAAACTGGTTCAAATGGTAAATGTTAGGTCTGTTTTACCATAATAAAAATACATTTGAATTTCCTATTTAATTCTATGCATAGACATATAGTCTATTGCTAAGTCTTCTCCATGTGTTTTTCCTTTAATTGCTAAATCAGGGGGACAGGTGAATCAGGAGTTTCACACTAGCAGATGCAAACTACTATTTTTATAAGATGGACGAGCCACAAGGTCCTACTGTATAGCACAGGGGACTATAGTCAATACGTCGTCACCAATTATAATGGAAAATAAAAACAAGCAAAAACAGCGCTGATGGGGACTTCTCTGAGAGTCCAGTGGTTAAGATTCCGCCTTCCCGTGCACGGATACGGTTCCATCTCTGCTCAGGGAACTAAGATCCCACATGCCTCGCGGCCAAGGAGCCAAGACACAGAATAGAAACAATATTGATACAAATTCAATAAAGACTTTAAAAATGGTCCTCATTAAAAAAAAAAAAAATCTTTAAAGAAAAACGTTACTGGGGGACACGAGAAAGGTAAAGACTTCAAGGTGTTGAAGATCCTCCTGTATACACTCAAGTTCAAGGCTTTCGTGGGAAATGTTTCCAAAGAACGCGTCAGCCCGGATCCCCATGCCCTTAGCCCGCTGTGAGTGCGTCTGCCCCTGCACCCTGCGCCCTCCCCGTATCAGGCAGGGTTGCCGACGAGCCGGCGTTCGTCTTCCGGGGCCCTCCGCCCGCCTCGCCCTTCCTGCTTTTCATGACCAACCATCATTCTCTTGTCTTTCCTGATTCAGGAAGGGACCTAGTATTAGTGCGTTCATTCACACTGAGGTACAAGGGCCTAAGAAGATGTATACAGGCCCACCCACGAACGTCCACATTTCACCTAAGCTAAGCTTTGCACAGGCAGAGTTAAAATACAGAAACAGGAAGAGTTGGCAACCTCTCCACCTCTTCCTCCCAGGCTGTGTTTTTATGCCTCAAAATCAGATTCTGCCTGCCTGTCTCAGAAAACCTTAGGAACGTCTTCTCCGAAGTCTCCTCCCCCGGTCAGTCTCCCCGTCACACGCTGTGTTCGGAAGCCTAGACCGTGCTCTCCCCACAAGCCCTCTTGGCCAGAGCCCTGCGCCAAGTCAAGTTGCTCATTGGGCACAGAAATGTCTCCAAGGCACCCTCTGAATCTGCCAAGGCCAGCTTAGAAACAGAAGGCTGAAGCCAAATGGAAAAGCTGGGGGAGCCCTTGTGGAGAACAGAGCTGGCCTGGGCCTGAAGGCAATTTATTACTGATCCAGTGAGTGGCTGCAACCAAACAAGACCACATGGACATTGGCAAAGAGTACACGGAAAGTTCTATCTTCACTCAAGCCTGTAGCCGGTCCTAGAACAAAGGAGCAAAGGTTCCTTAAACATAAACACAGCTGACTCTCTGGTGGGAAAGACAATCTCTCTTTTATGTCTGCAAAACCATAATCAGGGGGAGCTGGGCCCAGGAATCTGTATTTTTACAAGGCTCCCTGGGAGAGCTGATGGTCTCAATTAAAGTGATGGCAAATAAAAAGCCAAAATAAGGTTGTTTGTGTTCTCTTTTGTTTGATGGTGTTGTGGATATCAACAATAAAGAATGTGATATTCATCTTTATTTGTTGACTTATTTCTTAAAACAGCAGGAAGATGCTGAGATAGGAAATTCTGCTTAACCAGGGAGCTCCAGTGATCACAAAGGACCTGTTGTTTCACAGTCGAGGAGTCCCCAAGTGTCAATGGTGACGTGTCCAACAAAAATACGTTCTATGGCTGTCGTTTCCCTTTACTTTGCTCTGATGCATAGAAAACCCTTTTACCAAAGCCATGTTATCGAGCGGAAGATATATTTGTTTCTAAATTGGATGTTGGGATGGGTTTCTAGGTAAAACAGAAGGCTGCAAATAGAAGGCAGCTCCCAGGAAATGTATGACCTGGAGAGTAAGCTATGGGGTCCTCTACACAGACTTGCCCTCAGATTAAGAGGAGAGTCTGCTTCTAGGACGGAGAAGGCACTGGCACCCCACTCCAGTCCTCTTGCCTGGAAAATCCCATGGACGGAGGAGCCTGGTGGGCTGTGGTCCATGGGGTCGCTAAGAGTCGGACACAAGTGAGCGACTTCACTTTCACTTCTCACTTTCACGCATTGGAGAAGGAAATGGCACCCCACTCCAGTGTTCTTGCCTGGAGAACCCCAGGGACGGGGGAGCCTGGTGGGCTGCCGTCTATGGGGTCGCACAGAGTCGGACACGACTAAAGTGACTTAGCAGCAGCAGCTGCTTCTAGGACAGTGAAACCACGCCTCTTCTGTGGGCAGGGTCAGCATCAGTGCCTGTCTTCATATGCTGGTGCTGCTAATATAACAATATCACAAACAAGGTGACTTTCTATAAAAAAACAGAAATGTATTTCACACAGCTCTGGAGGCTGGAGAGCCGAGGTCAGGGTGACAGCCCTCTTGTAGGTCACAGACTTCACCCACATGGTAGAAAGGGACAAAAAGCTCTCCGGGGTCTCTTGTATTAGGGCACTGGGACTTCCCTGATGGTCCAGTGGCTGAGACTCCACACTCCCAATGCAGGGGACCCAGGTTCGATCCCCGGTCAGGGAGCTGGAGCTCACACGGCACAACTAAGAGTTGGAATGCTGCAACTAAACACCCCGCGTGCCTCGACAAAGATCAGATTTGCCGCGACTGCAACAGTCCCGTCGCAGCCAAATAAATAGATAAATATTGCGGAAAAGATTCACCCTACACAAGGGCACTAATCCTGTCCTCGGGGGCTCCACCACACAATCAGCTCCCAAAGGCCCTAGGTCCTACGGCCACTGCCTTCGGGGGTTGGGATCACAATATGAATTCGGGGGAAGAGAAGCACCCAGATGTAGCGGCGGCGGGCCAGGCCCTGCTGATTCTGCTCTCCTCTGGGTCCCGCCCACGCTTCCTTTTTTTTTTTTTTGCTTTTCCATTTTCATTGCTACCACAGCTTCCTAACCTACTCTTCCACGATGACCTGAGCCAACGGCTGCTCACCATCACAGTATCAGGTTTATCACTCCGCAGGCTTCAGTGGTGGGGGTAAGTGAGGGCCAGGAGCATCCTCTCCCTCTGTCTCTCAGCCTGCCATAGAAAACGCAAGTCCCGAGCCGAATTCTGACACCCGGAGATGCTCATCAGCCAGCAGGAACGAGCACCAGACCGCCTGGTTTGTAAGCTCTCAAAGTCCCGGCCTCCGTCCTTTCACTCGAGAAAGCAGATGTGACAAGATGCTAGCGGCAAGATTCAGTTAATTGGTCAGATGACAGACTTCTCTTTAAGCGAAAGACACAGGATCTAGTGGAATTCTAAGACCCGGAGGCTGTTCCAAAGGACACAAGTTGCTTAAGCTCTCCTCCTGTGAAGGCAAGGATTCGGAACAACTTGTCCACCAATCCAACAAGCACGACTCACTCCACCAACAAAAAAATAAAATCTGACACCCAGTATGCTAATTAATACACCTTCTGATGTTCGCTGGAAATAAATATAACCAAAGTATTAATGTCAACTTCTGGAATATAGTAGTGTGTGTGTGTGTGCTAAGTCAACTCACTTGTGTTCGACTCTGCAACCCTATGGACTGTAGCCTGCCAGGCTCCTCTGTCCATGGGATCCTCCAGGCAAGAATACTGGAGTGGGTAGCCATGCCCTCCTCCAGGGGATCTTCCTGACCCGGGGATTGAATCTGTGTCTCTTACATCCTACACAGGCATATAACAGAACTACCCTTAAATAATCCAAGAATGCTGGAAAACTTCAAATGTTAAATAACTATGCTGAGGGAAGCAATTAAACAAACTCTAATACACACGATCATCACCCTGTTTAAACAGAGTTCTTTAAAAAAAACTATAGATAATATATCAAAGCCTTCACTTCTTTTTATCTTTCTTCACCACACAGAAACCTTCATTTCTTTTTATCAAATTGTCCTTCTTTCTTTGAACATAGTCCACAAGTATTAGTCCCTTTCGCCTTTTCCTCGGACCTCAGATAAGCCCTGATAATCTGTAACAATCATTTCTCCCTTAAACTATGCAATATTGTCTTTCTGTTCATTTACACAGCGAATACTTAAACCCCTAACATGACCAAAAGCCATGCAAGCTAGGAGGGGAGGGGTTAAGTAATAGCGCCCTGACTTCAGGGAGCTCTCAGTCTGGCCAAGGGACAGATACTGGAGCTGACCATAAAAATAAAAGTAGTGAATCCAAGGACAAAGTGTTCACAGGTTACAATGAAAGCACAAAGGAGACATTTATGAGTGGGGAAATGTCCGTGGACGCTTCCTTCCAGAGGAATGTCATACTGACTGAGCCTTAGAGAAAGAGCGGAGGGTTATGCTATGTGTTATAGGCAGAGAAGACAAAAAAAAAAAAAAATTCCAGTAATAATAAACTATTAAACTTCTGCTGTGCTCCTGGTACCCTTCTAGATATACCAGCTCCATTGTTTCACTTATTCCTCATACTAACACTCAGAGATGGACACTATATTATCTCCATTGCACAGATGAAAAACTCATGCTTAAACTAAATCACTTACCTAAGGTCATACAACAGGGTGTGGCAGGGCTGGGATTGGAAGCCGGGGCTTTCTGACTCCTAAGACATGAGCGTATTCTCCATTTAGGAAATGCATGCATGCTCAATCATGTCCGACTCTTTGTGACCCGCCACGGACTGTAGCCAGCCAGGCTCCTCTGTGGAATTTTCCAGGCAAGTATAGTGGAGTGGGCTGCCATTTCCTCCTTCAAAGGATCTTCTCAACCCAGGAATCGAACCTGCATCTCCTGAATTGGCAGGCAGATTCTTTACCACTGAGTCACCTGGCCTTCCCTCCACTCAGGAAACACAGGAAAGCAGCTGTCGAGCCGGGCTCGACAGTGAAGCTCCAGACAGCCTGGCATAGTCGGGTTGGCCAGGTGGGTCAGCCGCAAGTCGGTTCCCTTTCTCATCTCGAGTTAAGTACCTGTGAGTCCATCCCATTTTTCTGTTTCTACCAGAGTTACACACACAGTAGGAGCTCAAAGAAGTGACTGGATTTGGAGGGAAAGAATTTCTGGAATAGCTTGCTGCACCAAACCCTGCCTGGCTAGTGATTCGCCCCTCCTTTATAAAATGAGCTGGTTTCCCTTTAAAAATAGAGCTTCCAACATGCCCAGGATCAACAGATATTTGTGTGTCTTCCATGAGGCATGCTCTGTTACGAGCAGGAGGATACTGCAGGGAATAGAGCAGACAAGATCCCTGCTGTCTGGGAGCTTGAAACAACCGTCTCCTAATTTGACCTCTCTGGTTCCTGAAAAATGCCCAAGAAATACCAACCAGAAGTCAGAGCCGCCCTGGACGCGAGCAGGCCCGGGACGGGCAGCGAGGTTCCAGGTCAAGGGCCACTGCTCAGGCCGCCTGAGCTCCCAGGCCCCCAGCCTCCCTCATCCCCACGGGGCCCAGACGGTCACCTGTGTGGCCACCAAAGCTTGTCTGGGGTACATCCTCTGACTCTCTAAGGGGGCCCCTGTGATTCCACGACATCATCCAGATACTTTGGCCTAAGAGCTCGGCCTTGGGCGAGCAGAGGGACTTGTTCCCCTGAGAAGATGCCCTTTTATTCAAATTCCCCTCTGCAGGAATGCCTGCAGGGCCAAAACCCAAACAAACAAACAAGATTCAAAACAGAGCCCAAGGATGTGGAGTCTGGTTGTCAGATTATATTGTCTTTCCTTAAAAAAAAAATCTATTTACTTGGCTGCACTGGGTCCTAGTTGCAGCATGCAAGACCTTCACTGCGTCATGGGAGGTCTTTCGTTGTGGAACATGTGGCATGCGGAATCTTAGTTCCCTGACCAGGAATCTAACTCACATCCCCGGATTTGCAAGGGGGATTCTTAACCAGTGGACCACCAGGGAAGTCCCTCCATGGTCTTTCTTCTCCAAACCCCAGATGTGCCGACTGGGAGACCAGAAACCTCCCCGAGGTTGCATGTGGATAAAGGTGGGCTTGGGGAAGCCTGGAGCCTGGGTGTCCTCTCTTTTCCCAGCAGAGTGGTGGAGAAACATGAGCAGAGACTGCAAATGAAGAGCTCAGACGCAGGAGGGGCAGAGGCAGGCCACTTACATACACCTGAGGTAGGAGCTCAGCTTCCCCAGTGGCTCAGAGGTAGAGAATCTGCCTGCAATAAAGGAGCACTTGCAGGAGACATGGGTTCGATCCCCGGGTCGGGAAGATCCCCTGGAGGAGGGCACGGCAACCCACTCCAGGGTTCTGGCCTGGAGAATCCCATGGACAGAGGAGCCTGGCGGGCGGCGGTCCACAGTTTCACAGAACCGAACACTAAGTGACTGAGCACGCAGGCACGCACAGACGTGGTTGGATCAAACCGACCCAGAGAGCTGGTTTCTAGAGGAGGTGGCCCATCTCCTCACTCACCCGGGGCTCAGCTCCCGTGTCGGGCTACCCTCTGAGCCTCCTCACCTCCCCAGGCCTACATCACACCTCCCACCTCCCTGATAGGCTTGACCATCCCCACGGGGCCCACTCCGGCGCCTCCCCTGGTGGAGCCAACTGCCCCTGCCAGAGTCTGCCTCCTGGGCTTCCTGGGACAGCGGGCTGTGTACCTGCCAAGCCAGCATCTGCCAGCCTCACTGCTGAGCCTGGGCCCCCGAGCAGCCCTGGCCTCTCTGTGGGGCCCCAGGAGGGGGACTCGATCCCAAGCCCTCCATCTGGACCAGACTCAAGTGCAAGGTGCCTCCCTGGACTTGGAGCTGCTCAGAGTGTCTGCAACACCCTCTCTCAGGCCCCCCTCCTCTGGGCTGCGGGTCTGCAGCCAGCATGGCCTTAACCCTCGGGGCCGCAAACTTCCTGCAAAAGGTCAAGTGGTCAACATCTGGGGGCTTTGTTGGTCTCAAATGATCTCTGTCCCACATTCCGTGTTTGTTTGTTTGGAGCGGGGCTTCTGCTTTTTTAATCCTTTACATCTTTTGTGTGTGTGTGTTAGTCCCTGTCATGTCCGACGCTTTGCAACCCCATGGACTATAGCTTGCCATGGGGTTCTCCACCAAGACGACTGGAGTGTGTTGCCATTGCCTTCTCCAGGGGATCTTCCAGACCCAGGGACAGAACTCCAGTCTCCTGCATTGCAGGCAGATTCCTTACTGTCTGAGCCTCTGCAGAAGCCCCCTTTAAATCTTACCAGGCCCACGAACCAGATTTGGCCAGTGGTTGGCCAATGTCTTTCCGAGATTACCTCAGCCTTTGTCAAGTCCAGGGCAAGTAGGAGGACTACCTCCATGGGAGGCGTCCTGACATTCAGACAAGCTCCTCCGAGGTGGTGGCCCTACTTGGGTTATGATGATGTCATAATCCAACAAGCAAACATCTGTGATCATAATTAACCAAGAGGGAGCAGGATTTTTTATTTTATAAAAAAACAGAATTCCTTATCATAGTGGGCAAGCTTGGCAATTTAAAAAGTCAAAGTCTTCAATAATAACCACCACTTTAATCTTGGTTTCCAATCACTGAGGACCTACTAAGCGTCATGTCCTATGTGCTGTGACTCACATGTATTTTCTGCTTTGATTGCTGCAGCTGCTGAGGTCCCTGTGTCATTTGAAATTGAAATAAAATTGGCGTAATGCCTCGATCTTAAATTCTGTGGAAAGGTCAAGATTCTGGCAAGTTCTCAGGCAAGTTCCAACGACTCCCCAAGGCTCCTCAGGTCCTGTGTCCCCACTGTCTCCCTCTGTCCCCTTGCAGAGAGATCCTCTTGCTCTAAGACCTGGGATCCAGTTCTTTTCCGTGATTTTCTTCCAGATACATTCATGCAGTAGTTTTTTATTGAAGCTGACTTCACTAAAGGTCTGAGACAGTGAAAAGACCTGCCTTGAAGCAGCACAGTCTCAAAATTACTTGTATCCATAAAACCAAGCATGAATTTCCCTGGTGGCTCAGACTGTAAAGAATCTGCCTGCAACACAGGAGACCTGAGTTCGATCCCTGGGTCGGGAAGATCCCCTGGAGAAGGGAATGGCAACTCACTCCAGTATTCTTGCCTGGAGAATCCCATGAACAGAGGAGCCTGGTGGGCTACAGTCCATAGGGTCACAAAGAATCGGACACAGCCGAGTGACTAACACTTTTGCTTTCATAAAACTAAGCTTGAGTCTCCTCATTTTCCAAGCCTTTTGGCCATTCCATCAAATATCAGGGGGTTCCACTGGTCACATTTCTCCCAGCCTCCCTCCCTCACAAAATGCTCTATGCTTTGCTGTGATCCCCCTGGTAAAGTGAAAGTGAAAGTCGGTCAGTCGTGTCCAACTCTTTGCAACCTCATGGACTAGATAGCCCATGAAATTCTCTAGGCCAGAATATTGGAGTGAGTAGCCTTTCCCTTCTCCAGAGGATCTTCCCAACCCAGGGATTGAACCCAGGTCTCATGCATTGCAGACAGATTCTTTACCAGTTGAGCCACGAGGGAAGGCCTGATTCCCTGGTTCAGTTCAGTCCAGTTCAGTCACTCAGTCACATCCGACTCTTTGCGACCCCATGAACCGCAGCACGCCAGGCTTCCCTGTCTATCACCAACGCCCGGAGTTTACCCAAACTCATGTCCATCGAGTCAGTGATGCCATCCAACCATCTCATCCTCTGTCGTCCCCTTCTCCTCCTGCCCTCAATCTTTCCCAGCATCAGGGTCTTTTCAAATCAGTCAGCTCTTCACATCAGGTGGCCAAAGTATTGGAGTTTCAGCTTCAGCATCAGTCCTTCCAATGAACACCCAGGACTGATCTCCTTCAGGATGGACTGGTTGGATCTCCTTGCAGTCCAAGGGACTCTCCAGAGTCTTCAACACCACAGTTCAAAAGCATCAATTCTTTGATGCTCGGCTTTCTTTATGGTCCAACTCTCACATCCATATATGACCACTGGAAAAACCATAGCCTTGACTAGACGGACCTTTGTTGGCAGGCAATGTCTCTGCTTTTTAATGTCCCTGGTAGGAGAAATCTCACTCTCCAGGTTTTCATGCAGTCACACGACTCTGGATTTTTCTACTTCACTCCCACCCTTCAGAGCCGCTGCTCAGTGGTCGTCCGGCCGTGGTGGGACGTGGCTCTTTGCTGATGCTGAAATGTCTCCAGTAGCGGCTGAGGTGCTCTCACCACCCTTTCCTCAGTCAGGAGGTGCCCTCAGTACACACAGCTTTGGGAAGCAGACCTTTCAGTCACCTGAGGAAGTTCTTGTACGAACTGAAACTGAATACCACCGTCCTCTCAGCAGCTAGGACCTGTCATCACAGACCCTACCGCTGGAAACAATCTCCTCAAAGCACCTGCATCCCATCCTGTATAAAGCATCTTAACCTTCAGACTCAAACGCACACACACAGAATAGTCCAGAGTCTCCTAACAGACGCTGAGGGTGCCTTTCAACCAGCTCATACCTCTCCATCTGCAGCAGAGCTTAGCACAGTATCCAAACAGCAGAGCAAAACTTTCCAGGAAGCTCAGACCAGCTGCAGCCACCATGCAGACTTCCTGCCCTTCCAGCCTCTACCCATGAGAGCGGGTCCATCCGCCTAGGGCTCACTCAAGAAATGCTGGGCTCCCCCCAGAAAGTGGGAAGCTCCTTTGGCCTTCTGGGCAGACTGTCCCGTGGTCTTTATTAGAGCTCTTTAGGAACAAGTGCCGGGACCTCCCTTGGGGTCCTGTGGTTAAGAATCTGTCTTCCAATGCAGGGAACCTGGGTTTGATCCCTGGTCAGGGAACTAAGATCCCACTCACTGAGGGGAAACTAAGGCCTCTAGCCACAACAAGGAAGATCCTGCAGCTGCAACAAAGATCCCACGAGCCGCAACCAAGACCTAAGACAGCCAAATAAATATTAAACAGCAGCAGCCAGCGCAGAGGCACAGACCTCAGCAATAACCAGTCATTTTGTTCCTGAATAGAGGACAGATTTCTTGGCCTGGGTAGTCATTTTCTAGCTCCCATGTGAAAGTCTTAGGTTCAGAGAGTCACCACGGTGTTGGCACCAGAGAAGGAAAGCCATCTGGCCCATCTTGTGAGCCTTGGCTTGAATTTCTGGGGCCATGATGAGTGTCCTTTGGGAGGCCTAACGGAAAGGCGTTCCCTAGAGAGTGAGAACAAAAGGAGGCAGGGAATAAGTTGGAGCTCGTAAGGCGAGGACACAGGTCAGCATTCAGAAGGCTGAGCCCAGGATATACAGAGGGTTGGGATGTAAGAACGCTGGTCACTGTCTAGCGATGGGGAGACTCAGTGTTTACGTGGATTTTTCTGATGGTCTTTTGCTCTCTTAGCAGGTGGTCTGAGGCCCGTGCCAAAGTCCTTAGTTTAAAGGGGCAACTCTTTTCCCAGTAGGGAGAGAAGAGAATGCATTTCTATGGCAAAGCAAGGGGCAGAAAGGACAGCTTTGGAGAAGTTAGACCTTCAAGGGCAGGGGTCTACACACAATTGGTTTAGTACATTGGCAATTAGCCAGTACAGAACAGCTGCTACAAAGGATGGCATTGCCTGGCACACATAAGTGGTATTGTTTTAGGTGATGTTTCTCTGAAAATCCACTGTATTTCTTGATTGCCAGGGTCCCTGCAGTGGAGAAAGGAAGTATCTCCCTTCAGTAGCACCCCCCCAGGGGTTCGTAGAAACCAGCGTGGATTCGTTTCTCATTTTCTTTGATGAGCTTTCTTTATGTGCTTCCCAGACATAGCCAGGGTTGGCTCTGGAGTGGACTCGTGGTTACAGGCAAGTAAAAATAAGCTGATCCCATCTGCTGTGACCCTTGGGCCACAAAAGGACCCTCCTAATTCAAACACCAGGTGGGGTATCAGGCACCATGATGAATTGCCACCCCGGTCACCCAGAGTTGCAACTGTCTCCATCAAAGAGAAATTGGCAGAGAAAATGCATCATTCAAGGATACGGTTCTACCAATTCAGTGCATCTTTGCTTGGCGATCTAGGGGCTACTTTTGCTTGTAAAATACTATCCTGTGTGCTTCCTTTCTCCTTGCTCATTAGGTCGCACGTGCAAAACCACTATCCACATGTGGGCGTCATCACCATGGGACGGGGCCGGGGTAGTAGTAGTCCAGGCTGGTAAGTAGCCGGAAGAGCAGAGAATGGGAAAGTCTTTATAGAGTGTCCACAGCACGCCGGGCCGGTGTTGGATGAGCAGTGTGTCTTTGGGGCTTCAGCATACAGAAAGTAGTAGTGAAGTGTTGGTCGCTCAGTCGTGCCCAGCTCTTTGCAACTCCATGGACTGTAGCCCTCCAGGCTCCTCTGTCCCTGGGATTCTCCAGGCAGGAATACTGAGCCAGGTAGCCATTCCCTTCTCAGGGGATCTTCCTGTCCCAGGGATCGAATCCAGGCCTCTTGCATTGCAGGCAGATTCTTTACCATCTGAGCCACCAGGGAAGCCCGTCCTTAGCATAACCACTCCCCCTAAACCCAGGCCCCAGTTCAAGGACACCCAGGAATAAGGACTGCACATACAGAATGCCAGCTGCTTTTTAGATAAAGTAAAAAAGATGCACATCTACCAAACAGACTGTAAAAACAATTATCAGTCTCTCCACCCTCAGAAAGGTTATAATGGAGTTGGAGGTACTTTGGAGGAAGAACAAATATTTTGCAGAATTTCACAAAAAGAGTTTCCTTAAGTGGTGTTTTGTGAGACAGAAAGTGAGGGCTGCAGAAGCTTTTTACCCTGTCATTGATGGCTTCCCCTGCCACTTGCCAACAGTGGCTTTAAAAGCAGGAAACGATGGCAAATACTCAAAAAGCATGAACTGAAATAAACCCAGCCCACCTGAAGGTTATGATGTACTCTGTACTACTTTAAGTGTTTTATGTTATTAACTCAGACGTGCCATGCGAAGTCACTTCAGTCCTGTCTGATTCTTTGCAACCCTATGGTCTGTATCACTCCAGGCTCCTCTGTCCGTGGAATTTTCCAGGTGAGAATACTGCAGTGGGTTGCCATGCCCTTCTCCAGGGAATCTTCCCGACCCAGGGATCGAACCCAGGTCCCCTGCATCTCCTGCATTGCAGGCAGATTCTTTATCACTGAGCCATCTGGGAAGCCACTGACTCATATAACTGTCACGAAAACCCTGAAAGATAAGCAGCATTAGCAGCCCTAAGTTATAGATGAGGAAACTGAGGCACAGGGAGGGTTCGCCAGCTGCCAAAATCATAAGCAGAGCAGCAGAGCCCGGAGTTATACGCCAGCTGGCTGCAGGGTCCACACTCTGTGTAATGGCTCTGCTTTGCCCCTCTGCTTAACTGACTGAGCAATTTCACCACAAAGAAATACAAAGCTCACTTGACAGGCCAGACTGAATGAGAAAAGGCAGCTTCTGCCTCATTCACCTTCTCGTCTGGACCAAGAAAGCCTAGAGTGACTGCTGTCCACGCCAGGCGACATGGGAGACATATGTCTAATTAAAACAGAGCGGGTCTTTTCAACCCAGCACACCGCTGTCTTTGCAGGGCTCTGTGAGGGTAATTAAACAAGGAAGGCCAGCGGACTGAAGTGGCCTCAGAGTGGGGTGCGCTATGGGTCCCCAGAGTGGGGCGATGCTGACTCCTTGCAGATGGGTCCACGGGGCTAGGCTGGGTGCGGGGCGGGGGGCAGGGTGCGGGCGGGGGGCAGGGTGGGGGGGTGCGGGGTGGGGGCAGGGAACAAGGTGGGGGGCAGTGAGGACCCAGGCAGGGGCCAGGTGGGATCTGAGCGTGCGGGGGCTGCCTCAGAGATGCAGGGAGGAAGGGGAGGGCTCTGCGGACGTAGACTTGATCCCCTGCAGTTTATCAGGTGAGGACACCAGGAAGAATCACCGGCTTAAGCCCCTTTAATACGACTGGGAACACAGCACCCCAGGCGGCTCAGTTTCTCTCTGACCTCTGGCCTCCGGGACCGTGAGACGGTGAATTCCTCCTGCCTTGAGCACCAGTTTGTGACCCTTTCCTACGGCCACCCTGGGAACCACTGCTGGCTCATCCCCCAACATCCAAGAGCAGCACCGGGCAAGATGGCCCTCACACAGCCACGCCGTGCTCCGTCGGCTCAGTCGTGTCCGACTCTGTGCGGTCCTACGGACTGGCGCCCGCCAGGCTCCTCTGCCCATGGGATTCTCCGGGAAACAGTACTGCAGAGGGTTGCCAGGCCCTCCTCCAGGGAATCTTCCCGATGCAGGGATCGAACTTGAGTCTCTTAAGTCCCCTGCACTGGCAGGTGGGTTCTTTACCACTTGGGCCACCTGGGAAGCCTTAACACAGCTGTAGAATCTAAAACCCAGTTACAACCCCTGTCTCGGTCCCGGCTCTCTCTGCCCAGCCTCTGTTCCATGTTCCCTCTCACCTGTCTCTGTGTGCTCAGGCTGTATAGCTAACCCAGAACGTATGGAAGGTGTATCCAGACTCTACGGAAAGCCACCACATGTTGCCACGTACTGGCCTGTATGCCGAAGGAAATTCCACGCTTCACACGTGCACGGTCTCCTTCGCCTGGTGGAGTGGTTCCTAGGGTGGCCGCAAGAAAGGGTCACAAACTGGGTGGGTGGCTTAAAGCAAGAGGAATTCATTGTCTCACAGTCCTGGAGGCCAGAGGTCAGAAAGAGAAACTGGTTTCTTCTGAAGGGCCCTGAGGGAGGGTCCATTTTATGTATCTCTTCCAGCTTCCGGTGGTTGCTGACAATTCATGGCATTTCGTGGCTTGAAAATGCAGCACTTCAGTATCTGCCTCATCTTCACATGGCCTTCTTCCCTGTGTGAGAAGGAAGCATGTGCATTTTGTGTAAAAGAAACGACTAAGTCCTAACCTTTGGTATCTGCAAAAGTGACCTTGTTTGGAGACAGGGTATAATAATTGCAGATGTAACCAACACCTGGATAATGAAGACCCAGATCCAGAGTGATTTCTCCACACTGACCCAGCGACCTGCTCTGAGGCTGTTTAACCTTCCTGCCCTGCAGTTTTCTCACTTGTAAAGAAAGGAATAAGATCAGATCATCTCTTCTGGGCCTAAAGGTCTTCCAGTGTCTTTCTAACTGAGTTACAGTTAGCATCCTATATCATGTAAGTGTCAGGTGAACACCACAGTGGCTCAATGCTTTTATATACTATGAAATGGTCCAGGACGCCCTCCTCTGACATCTCCTCTGCTTCCTTCCTGGATCCAGAGGTTCGGGCAGGGAGGGGGAGGAACTCGCGGCCCCAGGCCGGCCCTCCCTCCCTCCCTGCCCGTGAGCTTGGGGTCTTACATCTGGCAAAGGCTTTTTGTCCAATATATTTCCAGTCCGAGCCTCAATTTCTGGTGCAGGAGCAGCACAAACGGCCCCCACGTGCACCCGAACCGCCTCAGCGCCCTCCCCGCCCGGAGGCCGCCTCCCAGGGGGTCCACGACCCTGAGCAGCCGTCTCCCTGCTCCCTTGACTCTCGCCCTTTCTCTTGTCGCACCCGCACCAGGTTTCTGGGCTCTCTTTCCATCCACTGTCTGGCTGCCAGCTGGCCTAACCAGTCTAGTTTCCGCTCCCCACAAACACCCTTGTTTACATAGGACACACAGGTTTGGCATCTTGTCTGCAGACAAACAGTCCACGGCTGCAGACGGGGTGGAGCAAGCTCCAGGCTGAGCCCGGAGACCCGTGTGCGCTGCGCGGCCGGTGCGACGTCCCGGGACCCGCCTGCTCCGTGGATGATGAAAGGGCGGGAATCAAGGGGGTCACAGGCTCCAAGCGAGCCAACAGGGGTGAGCAGAGGATGTCAGATGCACTTTCTGCCCAGGTGGCTCAGACAGGAAAGAGTCTGCCTGCAGTGCAGAAGGCCCCAGGTCCATCCCTGGGTTGGGAAGATGCCCTGGAGGAGGGCATGGCAACCCACTCCAGTATCTTGCCTGGAGAATCCCACCGGCAGAGGAGCCTAGTGGGCTCCAGTCCATAGGGTCCCAAAGAGTTGGACACGATTGAGCGACTAACACTTTCACTCCTTCACATTTTTCCTGCCCGCCTCACGTGCCCCACTCACTCCAGAATATCCAGAGCGACCACAACAAATCTGGGGCTCCTCCGGGCTATGAGGATGCGGCCAGGGCTCGCTGCCAGTAATAGAGCGCGTTCCCTGAGCGCTGAAATAAAAGCGACTCCGCCGGCCCCGCGCCCCACCCCCAAGGGTCTTCAGAGCTCTGGGGACCCCACCCCACGGCTGCCCGGCGCGGAGGAAGCTCAGGCAGAGGCCGCGCTGGAAGCAAAGCACCCGATCTGTTGACTCTAAACTGAAGGAGGCATTCTCTGCGCTGCTGTGTAAACGGCAAGAGATTCTGCTGCGTCATGGAAACCGGCGCCGGCAGGATTCTGAGGCGGGGGCAGTGTTTGTCCTTGTCACAAGGCAGAAGGTCAACACACTCCCGGTCCCCCCAGGGCCCGCGGCCCGGCGGGCGTGAGGGCGGGGGTCGGCGGTCCCGGCCGCGTCTCCGCGCCTCCGGCTGTGAGCGGAGGCGGCCTCGGGCTCCTCCAAGTCCCTGCTCCTTGCTGGGCACAGACATGCCCGCCGTCTCGCAGCCTCCCTAATTCTGGCGGGCATTGCGATCACCGCTTTGCGTTGCTGTTTTCGCTGAGCGGAGAGAGGGGAGACGGTGTCGGTACACGCATAGAGAAAGGCGAGGTGTGAGCCTGAGCGCTAGCCCCCGCTTTTCCGGACACGTCTTCCTCCTCCCGCCGTGTGAGGGGATGGACGCAGCACGCTTGTGCTTGAAGGGGTGTCAGGGTCCCATTGCCTGATCGCGCTTTTCTGTTCGGAAAAGAGCCTTGCTCAGCGAGGGGAAAGAGTCTGCAGCAAGGGGATGAGCGGCCTTCAAGACCCAGAGGAGGAGTTGCGGGGAAGGTGAGCGGAGGGGGGACCCAGGATCAGAGACCCCTTCCCACTTCGAATGGTTTGCAAACAAGCCTCGCACCGGGATCTTTCCACTGCCTCAGACCGGCCTCTTCTCTAAAGTGTCAAGCCATGAGGTCCTCTCTGCCTGCTTGCTGGGTCCTAGCCAAGTTTACCCAGAAAAGCCAGCTACACTGACTCAGGGTTCTTTCTTTTCTCCCTCTTACTACCCACCTGATACCCTAGGTGAAGGGTCCCATAGGAACAGAGGGTGATCCCTGGCATGGAAACAGGCAGAGGGCATGACCTGGACCAGTTCCTGTAGGAAACACTTGTGTCTGGTTTCTCCGCCATCAGAGTCTTGTCATCCTTACAAAGCCCTAGAGTCCCCGAGACGGCGCCTCTTATTCCTGAGTCTCCTGCGCCTGGGGGATATTGCTAGCTTCACCTCCCGGGTGGGGAGACTGAGTCGGGGGAGAGAGAGCGCCAGCCCTGTCTGAGCTCCGTAGAGGTAAGTAGGCAGAAAAAGGCTGAAGTTCAGCCTTTCAGTAACCGGCTAAGGTGTCTTCTTTTGTCTAGAGTAATAAAAATCAGAATTTTAAAGTCTATTGCCTTACTTACCCCAGAGGGCTCAAGAAGTCTTTCTTCTTGCTTTTTATGACTCCGGTTTTGCCTCGAGAAGTAAGTGGCACTATAAATCCCAAATAGCTTCCTACCTGCTGTTCTTCCCCAGTGAGACTTGAAGTGATTACTAGACACGGTTTCAGGCTCTGCCAAATGATAGGAAACTTAAGAGAATTTGCTTTCTGCTCAGATTTACCAAGGGGAGAGGGTAATTTAAATGGCATTTCATTATCTCAAAAGAGGTGGCAGTAAACACGTTCTGCTACCGAGAACAGACCCTTAACTAATTTCTATTACTGGAAATCTTTCTATTGGAATTAGAGTAAAACTTCTGAGTTCAAACACTCTGCCTTTCCTGATTAGACAGTCTTCTACCGAACTGTCCCTCTGGAAGACCAGTTGCAGGGGGAAATTGTCAGGCCTTTGAACAATGAGTGGAGGTAGGGAAGAAAAAATTAAGCACTTATCTGCCCCAGTTCTTGTGCAGCCCCACTCATGCTTGGACCAAGGATGGCCGCCGCCTCCTTTCCAAATGGGGAGAAATTAGTTGACAGTCTGAGAGCTGTCTTTTCAACACCTGCTCTGGGGCCCAAGTTATTGAGAAGTACATGTTAAGCCAGAATCTTACTACAGCTGTCAGAATCGTGGTGATTGACAGCTGGGAAATCTCATTATGCATTTCCGCAGCATTGCAGCAAAGCTTTGATTAGTATTTAGACATTCACATTTGCAGGAGCAGCATTTTTCTTTGCTCTTAAAGAATATTTGATAATGCTCGGGCCCAGCATCGAATCTCTATAATGTGCTCAGGATGAGGCCGGTACTATACAAAACTAAAGATGTGTTTTGGTTTGTTTCTCCTCAATTTCATCTTGGCAACATCAACTCCACTCTTCCTTCTCTTGGACAGAGAAGAAGCGGAACAGAAGTTCTTCAGCCTGCAATTTGTTTCCAGGATATGACATGTTTGCCCTTGACCTCTGAAGAACATTTCCAATTTCTTATATGTAGTAGGAATGAATGGTAAAACTGGTAGTTTTAAGGTAATAAGTCTAAAAAGTGTGAAACTGCTAGTCGCTCAGTCGTGTCTGACTCTTTGCAGCATCATGAACTATAGCCCACCAGGCTTCTGTGTCCATGGAATTCTCCAGGAATGGAGTGGGTTGCCATTCCCTTCTTCAGGAGATCTTTCCAACCCGGGGATCGAACCCAGATCTCCTGCATTGCAGGCAGATTCTTTACCGTCGGAGTCACCAAGGAAGCACAAACAAATCTAAGTGCTATCTTTATTTGCAACCAAGTCAAAGTCACATGTATACATTTGATTAAATAAAACTCCATGATGATAAGAAAATTTGCGTATGGTCAGGAAGGATATTTCCAGAGAATTTTAATGGTTAAAGTCATAGGTGATTAATGGTAAAAAGTGAGATTTTTTTCCCCAAAATAACTCCTTGCAGTATAGCATATGGTGTCTTTGTATCACAAAGACCATGGATTCCACTCATTGGAATAGTTTTTGGAAAATAGTGATTGTGTTGGTTTTTAAACTATTGCTTCTCTGCTCGCATCCACTATCCTGTACTCTGCTTTATGATTCTGGGGTTGGGTTGCTGTAATCCCCATTTTCCTTTTTTTTTTTTTTTTTCCCTACTCTTCTAAAATAGCCTTGAACTGCCACAGAGAGTTTCATTTTACTAATACCTATTCCAAATAAAAGATTTTTAAATCCATTATTTGGAGCATTTCATTCCCATCAAAATTCTTCCAAATGGGGTACTTTATGGAAATGAAAGTTTTAATGAAGCCTCTAGGGTCAGAGATTATAACCTCGTTAGGCTCCTGCCAGCAGTAAGGAGTATGCAGCAGACGCAGATGTAGTGGATCTATCTGAGAAAGACCTGCTCCTTCTGCTAATTTCACAGCAGACAGAGTACAAAAATTCCGCAAGGCTGCATAGAACTGTCTGTTCCCTGCTGTGGCACCTGCTATGGTCTGAATATTTGTGTCCTCCCATATGTTGACACCTAACGCCAAAGATGAGGGAGTTAGGGAGCAGGCCTTCAGGAATCCTGAAGAGAGGGTAGAGCTCTCCTGAATGGAATGAGTGCCCTTTCATAAAAGTGGTTCCAGACACATCTCCAGCCCCTGGACACAGGGAGAAGTTGCCGGCTATGAACCAGGAAGAAGGCTGTCACCAGTAAACTGTCACTAGAACACAACCATGATGGCACCTTGATCTCCTTGATCTTGGACTTAGAGTGTCCGGAGCTGAGAAATAAACTTGTGTTGTTTGTATCTGTCCCACCTGTGGTATTTTGTTATAGGAGCCTCAACGGCCACTGCTTCAGCTAACCATGCAGAGTAGGGAAGAAGTGACCACCGGGAGCTGTGGAAGCCTGCAGCGTCCAAGAGGAGTCTCTCTGAAGGTTTCGCACAAAGAGCATGACTGCGCAAGTTTCAATAAAAAGTGACCCAAGCCGGAGCCCTGTAGCATTTTCCCTACAAAATATATAAATGAAAACATAGAGCCACATTGACATGCGGCTACTTGGTAAGGCACTCTAAACATAAGGGACTAGTCCCATAACTTTGCCTCATATGGGAGCGAGTCAGTAGATCCTATATCAACAACTTAAATCCTGAAGTCATGGCTCTCTCATGGCATTTGCTAATGGTGCCCAAGAATAATCTAGCAAACATTCAAAGCCGAGAAAGTTAAGTCCTCCAATGCCAAGGGTCTATATATTGACTTTGGTTGGTCCTGTTTGATTAAAATCCAGTAACTAAAGTTCACATGAAGTGCGAGTACAACTTCCCTGGTGGTCCAGTGGCTGAGGCTCCTCTGTCCATGCGATTCTCCAGGCAAGAACACTGGAGTGGGTAGCCATTCCCTTCTCCAGGGGATCTTCCCAACCCAGGGATAGGACCCAGGTCTCCTGCATTGCAGGTGGATTCTTTACCATCTGAGCCACTACCAGAGTTAGCCAGAGCAACTAACACACAACCGAAGTTCATATAAACTGTGAATACAACTTCCCTCGTGGTACAGTGGCTGAGACTATGCACTCCCAATGCAGGAGGTCTGGGTTCAGTCTCTGATCATGGAACTAGATCTCACATGTCACAACTAAGAGTCCCGCATTGCAACTAAAGATCCCTCATGCCACAACTGAGACCCAGGCACACGAAATAAATAAATATTAAAATTAAAAAAGCAAGTCATAGGTCCAGTTGACTCTCAGGAGAAAGGGATACAATGGTATGAATACCAGACAGCAAGGGTCATGGGGACAGGTTTTAAGTATAGGTCCTTGGGCATAGCATTTGAGCTCCTTGAGCCTCAGTTTCCCCAGTAAAATAGAGCTAATAATTACATTTACTTCCCCACATCGTTGTGAAGACAAATGCAGCATTTCATACAAAACACTCTACCACAGGGGCAGCATCTGATCTCAGGAACCACTTTAGAGCTCTTAATAACCCCTGTGGCTAATGTAGTGCCTGGCATGTAATGGGTGTTCAAGAAATGTTCACTGACAACTGAATGAACGAATGCATTCTGTGACTTACTGAAATATCCTGGTATCACCTTCACGCAATGCACAAGTTTTTATAGTCTTAAAAGAGTCTGTGTCATGGAGAAGTGACCCCGACTTTGGAAAGATCTGGACCATTTGTTGTAATTCATTTAAATGTGATCCTTCTCCTGCAGAGCTTTAAGAACTTTCAAGGAAGTACATTATTACTCATGAATCCTTCTGATAAGAAAGAGTGCAAGGAAAAAAAAAAAAAAGGCATGCTGTCAACAGCAGCTGTATGACAGCCCTAGAAACTGAAGCACAAGCTGTTTCCGTGGTCAGATCCCCTGGGCCCTGGGCCTTCTGGTACTCAGAGATTGGCTGGGTCCAGAAATCAGGGATAAAGAATGGCAAAAATCTGTCATCTATATGTAACCTAATCACATCTCTGCTGGCAGGCCATATTCCTGCTTCTTCTTCCCTCTTCTGAAAAGGAGAAAAATAAACTGATGTTCTCTTCTGATTCCTACCATGCATAGCCTGGCTGTGAAATTTACTCGGTAAATTGCAGGTTCTGGATTTTCTAAAAAACAGCCTCAATATTCAGATAAGGTAGGGCATGGAGGTCATTTGAGCAATAGCCACTAAATTCTATTAACATCTATTCATTAGAAACGATGTGGATTTTTTTTTTTAATATTTATTTGGCTGCACCAGGTCTTAGCTGATGCATGAGGGATCTTTGGTTGCAGCATGTGAAGTCTTGGTTTCGGCGTGTGGGATCTAGTTCCCTGACAGGGACCCAACCTGGGCCCCCTGTACTGGGAGTGTGGCATCCTAGCCACTGGGCCACCAGGGGAGTCCCAGAAGTGCTACACTTCTAATGAAAGCAAGACCCCACAGCTTAGAGCGCTGCAGAAGATGTGCTTGTAGTTGACTTCCCACCACCTCAGTCCGCGTTCTGTCTCTCTATCTGACACGAATACATTATAAGCATTTCCCAAATTCTATCAGTGGAAATGTCCAGGAATCCAAAGATGCTTGTTATATTGCTTAATGCACTGGGGATTACATTGAAATGTTAGGCACAGGCTATAAACAAAGCTCAAGCATTATTTATATGCAGCATTATTCTAAAACACCAAAAGAGGAGACAGCCCCGCAAGGCCCCCGCAGCACCAGGAAAGGATAATTCAGCCTCAGGCCACCAGAGGCTCTTCCGGAACATGAGATGCAGTGTCAAGATGACGCACTGTTGGCAAAAGAAAGCAGTAAGTAAACTGTGATGGCGAAATTCCAGAAGAAGACTTTTTTCCTGACTAGCCAGGATGCAACCGAGGATGTTGAAGTTAAGAGTTTGAGGGTCGTCTCCCGTAATCACTAGAGATTCCACCAATGTTCTTTTTTCTATATATGATTTTATTCATTCATTTACTCTGGCTGTGCTGAGCCTCTGTGGCCGTGCGGGATCTTCCCCACCTGCGGTGTCAGGCTGCTCCCTGCGGTGGCTTCTCTCGTTGCCGTGCGCGGGCTCCGGGCGTGGGCTCCAGAGCACAGGCTCAGTAGCTGTGGCGCAAGGGCTCAGCTGTTCCTTGGCACACAGGGTCTTCCTGGATCAGGGTCTGAACCCGTGTCTCCAACGGCAGGCAGATTCTTTACCACTGAGCCCCCAGGGACGCCCCAGTGGTTCTTAATAACGTACTAAATCTGTGGCTGAATCTACCTTCATAAGGCACGACGTTGCAATGAATTGTCTAGATGCCTGTCACTCCCCTTTGGCCATGAGTTTCTTGAGGACCTAACATGTAGTCGATGCAGGGAGGATGAAGGGAACGTTTAAGAAATTGGCAGAAGGAGCTCTCCATGGGAGCACCTCTTCTGAGGCTGCAGAGGGCCATCGGACACGGGGGAAGGGTGGCTGGGAGGGGCCGTGAGAGCAGCGGGGACACACCATCAGGTCCGGGCCCTTGGAAGAGGGCTTCAGCAGCCTGCTCAGGGCCAGGCAGTAAATGACAGGGAGCTACATTTAAATTAAACCAACATCCATCCCATCCATCACTAACCGCAACACAGAGTGAGTCCTTTCAGGTTGGTGTCTTAAACGTTTGTCTCAGTCCTGGAGCCCGAGAAACGCCAAATCAAAGAGCCAGCACACTGGGGGTCCAGGAAGGGCGCCTCCTGACTCATAGTCACTCAACTCTCGCTGTGTCCCCAGGGACACAGGGAGAAAGTCAGCCGGAGTCTCTTTTACTAGGGCACTAGCCCCACTCACGAGGATTTCACCCTCCTGATCTGACCACCTTCCAAAGGCCCCACCCCCTAAAAAGCATCACATCAGGGGTTACGATTCCAACATATAAATTTGGGGTCCACAACAACCATCCTTTTCAGGTCTTGCCCATTGATAACCAGCTCCTCCAGGACTTCAAGACTGGATGTTTCTTTTGCCTACTCTCAGGCAGAGCAAAGTGAATCCCCAGAGGGTGCCCTGGCCCCTGTGCCGTTTGTGAGCCATGAGAACGTGGAGAAGCGGATTCATCTCCTTGAACTTCATTTCCTCACCTGGAAATTAGGATAATAACAACTACCTGGGTTTTTGCAAAGGCAAAGTGTCCAAGGGAGTCACTATCATATTTGTGGCATTCAGACACTCAATCAAAAAAAAAAGAAAAAGTAAAAAACTAATGGATATATGCTGTATTCTAGCAACTTCCCACTGCTCCGGGGCTGACAGCTGTCAGATCCTGTAACACACTTGGGATGAGTGGGAAGGAGGGTGGCCCAGAAGTGTTAAAAAATAGGGATCATTGCAGTGGAGTATATATCATCTAAATACCCAGAGAGAGCCACAGTTCTCACTCAGTGAGTATCCGTTTTTCCCTTCCTCAATGACAATAAGTGATTATTGTCAACTGTGACTTTTTAGGGTCCCAGAGTGGTGATTCATCAGAGCAGAAGACTCATGGGCACGCAACAGCCCCGTCTCTCCTGCAATAATTCAGATCAAAATCTGGCCAGTCTCATCTAGTATAGACAAATAAAAGAACTATGCAAGAGAAGCTTCTCTAATCTATAGGCTCATCACTTATTTAAATCATCTCAGTGGTCTGTTGGAAGTGCTGGAGAGTATGGCAAGGCTCTGAGGGGTTCATGGGAAAATCCTTCAGTCGGAAGCAGGAGGAGCGGCGTGATACGGGGGAAATGCCCAGACCCTGAGACCAGAGACAAGGTACCTCAGCCAGCCCGCTTCTTGCTGGTTGTGTGACCGTGGGCAAGTTCCTTAACTTTGCCTCAGTTTATATTTCTGTAAAGTGGGGCCATTAATGTGTACTTTCAAGGTCGCAGGGAGAATTAAATGAAATGAGGCTCATCAAGCCGCTGGCCCATAAATATTTGTTTTTCTTCCTCTTGAATTCCTATTAAAATCGTATATCAACTTTATGCCATATCATCACAATCAGCTTACTCCATTCATTATAATATAGGCTGACAACATGTATCTCTACTCACAGACAGTATAGACAGTAAGCAATTTGTCCAAACGAATTAATGAGATCTACAGTGATCTCGACTGCCTTCTGTGAGATAAGTTTCTGACAGTGAAAGTGTTAGTCGCTCAGCTGTGTCCGACTCTTTGCGACCCCGTGGACTGCAGCCCATGAAGCTCCTCTGTCTGTGGGGTTCTCCAGGCAAGAATACTGGAGACGGCTGCCTTTCCCTTTTCCAGGGGATCTTCCCAATCGAGGGATTGAACCCTGGTCTCGCGAATTGCAAGCTGATCCCATACCATTTGAGCTACCAAGGAAGCCGAGCTTCTGAAGGGCACGGCCAACGTCACCCTTACGCTCAGATCTCCCAGAGCGTCAGACCCAGTGCTGGTCACACAACGGTGCTCAGGGTATTTGTGGAAACTGGCCAGCTTGTCTCAAAACACTGAGATATTTCATTTTATCAGTGCTCCATGGCATCCCCCCAACAAATCAATATTTATTAGACACACATTCTTCAGTGGTTTCCACCACGAAGTTTTCAACTCTTGGGTTTCCAAAGGGAAACCTTGTGGAAGCAAGCGATCCGGTAATCGTGATGTCATCTGTTGGTTCCTTTTATGCATTCTTTCCCCCGCACTGGGCAAGTCAGTGAGCAGAATCAGCAGATGGTATCATGGGGCCCCACATCTGCCATTTTCTTTCTGCAGAACTGAGTGCATGCATCGTCATCGCCTCAAACCTAGATTACCAGTCTGCTGCTATCCACACTTATTATTAATTTTAAAAAATGGCTGGATCTGTTATCTCAGGGATAATTACAGTTTCTGCTCTGGTTGTGCTTAGCCTGGCAGAACCATTTTAAATGTAGGTTAAAAATCCTGGCATGCTACAGTCCATGGTGTCGCAGAGAGTCAGACAGGACTGAGCGACTGAACTGAACTGGAAAAGGCAGTGACTACAGGCCTTTGAAGTATTCTCTCCAACCCAACACACAAAGGAGTTATTCCTTATTCTCACTAACCTGCTTGGGTTTCTAACTTCCCTGCACAAAAGGGGGATTCATTCTCTGAGGTTAGGGCATTTCCCATCTCCCATCCTCAGTCAGGGTCCACACTCAGTCTCTTGACTGTGAGTTTCCGTAATGAAGCAACAGAGCGCTTCCTTCAGGTCTCTGAGGGCACCAGGCACTTTGTGGTCTATAGTATTCACCCCCATTTAGCTTCCATTTTGAAAGACAAACCGCAAATATTAAATGAAAAGTTATTTTGTTTTTTGTATGTATTAATCACTGACATATAGCCCTCCAGGCTCCTCTGGAGAATCCATAGGGATTCCCCAGGCAAGAATACTAGAGTGGGTTGCCATGCCCTCCTCCAGGGGATCTCCCCGACCCAGGGATCGAACCCAGGTATCTGCATAAATAAATATTTATCAACCTCCAATTAGTGGGTTTTCCTGGTGACTCAGATGCTAAAGAATCCTCCAGCAGCGCAGGAGACCCAGGTTCAAACCGCTGAGCCACCAGGGAAGGCCCGCTACCTCTATTGGCTGGACTTTTTTTTCATTCTGCTTGAAATTTAAATTCTAGAGTAGGGACTTCCCTGGCAGCCCAGTGGTTAAGACTCCACTGGTTCAGTCTCTGGTCAGGGAACTAAGATCCCGCATGCCATAGGTAGGACCGAGAAGTTTTTAAATGTATATAAACAGGCCAGGGTAGCTTGCATCACTATTCCATCTTTTGGCTAGGGCAAGACTAGACTTCTCAAGTAACAGTCTTACCAAACTTTCTTAAATGAAAGAGAAATAATTTCCCACAAGGCATGTGAAATGCTAGTACTAAAATAGATACTGAATGTTAGAATGAAAAGTATTCTTACTGCAATAAAATACGCAGTGTTACCACATCCCGTCAATTAAGTTATAATCAGAAGCAAATACATTTAACATTTTTGTTAGCCTGGATAAGCTTATGATGGATGATTTTCTCAAAACAAAACTCTATTTTAACTCACTTTAAATTTAGCCTTGAGAAAGAGACACTCAACAGTGCGGACGCAGAAAACGCGTGCATTTTTCCTGCTCACCGTCTGAGTGCTTGCTGCCCACGCCTTCTGGGTGAACCCTTGGGAGATCTTGTCTTTGTCAGGCACTCTGATAAGAAAAAGTTCCCCAGTCACTTTCAGAACCAAGGGCGGTCTCCATTCAGTAACTAAAATTACCTCTTCAGTTTAACAAATAAAACGACAAACTTCACAGGAAGTTGCCACCAACGCAGAGGCGCTTTGTTTCCGGCTGGGTGTCTGTGTGGGGCGCGGTGGCGAGGTGAACCACGTTCTCCGTTCTCTCTCTCTTCCTCTCTAGCTGGGCAGCCTAGGTTTCGGAGTCCTTCAGGATTGCATTTGAAAACGGGATTCGGGGGCCAGCTCGTGGGGGGATAAAGGAGTACTGAATAACTTGGCTGCCACTGTCAGGACCTGCCAACATGTTCTGTGATTGTGGGGACTCCTTCGTTGGCCGTCTCATGGGGCACCTACCAGAAATGTCCATTTGTAGCTCTCTTGACTGAAAGGGTAAGGTCTCTCCTTTGGCCATCTGCTTAAGACATTCCTATCAGTTTTTGCATCCCTGCGTTCTTGGCAGGATGTTGTCTCGGGGTGACCTATATTCATATTTGATCTCCAGGGTACCCCTACCTTGCCATCAGCGGAAGTCCAGTCTTCCCCCAACAGCACCCTTGGTGAAGGCGAAATGCTGTAGTGTGTTAACCACCACATTCAGGGAAATTCTCTTGACTTCTTCAGCCTCAATCCTCTTCAGGGCTCAAGGTCACAAGATAGGCTTATAGAAACCTCATTTTCGATTCCTCTATAAGTGGTCTAACACCACACTTAAGAACGTGAGGGTTCCATCTCATTTGGCTCTGAGTCTTTGAAAGAGCCCCATTTCAAAATGTTGATGTGTAAAAACCTAATATATTTTCTGCAAGTTAATCATGCACCAGACACTGCTAAACACTGGAAATTCAAACAAATTAAGCTTCCTGCCCTCTAGAAGTTCATAAGAAACATTTCAAGGTAGGAAGAAGTACGTTTTTGAAAAATGTGTGGTCATCAAACATTCTTAGTAAGAGTAATCTTGAAAAATAATTGATCCTTTTTGATCCTTAGTTCCCTTACCTTAAAAAATAAGACTGCTGATATATGGCAGACACCAACACAATACTGTAATTATCCTTCAGTTAAAAATAAGTTAGGAAGAAAACTAAGAGGCTGATTCTTCAAAAGGTCAAACACAGAATCACAACAGGAGCCAGCAGTTCTAACCCTAAATATATGCCTCAAAGAACTGAAAGCAGACTCTTATACTAGTGCACCAGCATTCATAACACGCAAGAGTCAAAGAAAAGGGGGGGGGGGATCTTTGGCTTTTGTAAATAATGTGTCCATCAACAGATGAATAAACGTGTACAACGGAATATTATTTATCCATAAAAAGGAATGAAGTTCTGATGCCTGTTACAATGTGGATGAACCTTGAAAACATGCAAAGTGAAATAAGTCAGGCACAGAAGGACTACATTTCCTATGACTACACTTATAGGACACACCTGGAATAGTCAAGTTCGTAGCAACAGAAGATAGAATGGTGGTCACTAGGGACTGAAGGTGGGCCAGGAAATGGAGGATTATTGCTTACTGAATACAGAGTCTCTGTATGGAATGATAAAAAATTTCTACAACTAGTTATTGGTGATAGTTGAAAATGTTGTAAATATATTTATTTAATGACACATTATTTACTCTTCAAGTGGCTGAGAAACAGTAAATTTTGTTATGTGCATTTTATCACAATTTAAACGAAAATGAGCTGGGCATGAAAAATCCTCGTAAGTTCATTGGATTCTAACTCTCTAATTTCTCTAAGTATGGAAATACCTGCTAGAAAAACTTATTTTGGGTTGACTAACTATAAATTTGCAAATTCCAATGGGAAAAAAAAAAAAGGAAATTGTATCCACCTACCAAGTTCATCTCTGCCTAAAAGGGAAGAATGGGAAACAGAGTCAGATGACTGAGGAAAAATGTTTATTCTTCTCAGAAACCACAGCTGGCAGGGAGCTCTTTAATTTATTCATTTATTGACTGTGAGAACCATGGCTAAATGTCTGAGGTGCAACTTCTCATCCAGAAAGTCCAATTATATGGTGTGAAGTAAAGTGAAGAAATGCTGTTTTTTGGTGGGGGGGTGGTGGGTGATGGTGGGGGAGCCAAGTTTTAAATGGATTTGGGGAAGTCAGCAGATCTCAGAGAGTGAGACCTAGAGACTGAAAAACTAAAAATGCCACCAAACTGCCACCTCGGATCTAGGGAATGAAGTGGCTGTTTTATTTTGAAGGAAATTTCAGGAGACAGTAGCAATGAGAGTCCAGGAATTCAGCTCACCATGGAACCTGGGATTTTTACCACCCCGATAATGCAGGCGAATAGCTCCTTGGAAGATATGACGCTGAATATTTTGCAAGTCTCACTTCAAAACCTAAGTGTGTTAAGGCCACGATTTGGGGAAATGTCACACCTCCCCTCCTCCATGCAAAGCAAATTCAGAAGAGGGGGCTATTGAAAGTAAAATGAGCCACAGAGGCAAAAGAAAGTGGAAAATACAGACTTCTGACAACATTCCATACAGAGTAAGGCTTGCCCAACGGGAAAAGGATTTGCAATGTTTGTAGTAAACACATCACATCAGAAATCTCTGCTTCTTGCCCAATTCTTAGGCCCTAAATCACTTCTGCTAAATTATTTTGATCCCAGCTCACCACTGAAAGATTAAATTCTGAGAAGAGCTTTTCTCCTAAATGAGTCGCGTTAATTGGCTGGGTCTAAAAGTAGGGGGTAGCTGGGGGCGCCTGCACTAACGGCCTTCTCTGTGCAGAGCAGCCTCTCAGGACAGCAGGCAAGCCTGTCGTCCGTCTGCCTGCAGCATCAGCTGGGTCTGGCCCAGGACTGGCTCGGGGGTAGCAGCATTACTCACCTTGGAAGTTTCATATGACCCGTTTTTTTTTTTTGTTTGCTTGTTTGTTTTTTTGAATTTCCACTTCCTCACTTGCAGACTGAGCTCTGCTCTGTTCGTTTTACCCATAGGTTATCTCCTTTGGGGGCTGCACATATCTTTTTGTTTTTAGCTTATTTTTAATTAATTAATTTTTATTTTTAAAAAATTTTAGCCAGACCCCACAGCATATGGGACCTTGGTTCCCTGATCAGGGATCAAATGCGCACCCCCTGCATTGGAAGGTTGAGTCTTCACGACAGGACCACCAGGGAAGTCCCTGCAGACATCTTTTGGGAGTGAAAATGGCCTCCATTTTCCTTAATGCTGCTTTCTCCTCTGGGATTCTGCCCTTTGCAGCAGCTGTGGGGCCTTGCTCTATCTGTGTCTGGCGTCTCTGCTGATTACAAAGGGGTCCGGGGTCCTAGATGGCCTAGAGGAAATGCCTGTCTCTGCTTTCTTCACCTGATTTGTTTTTAACTTGATGAGCTGATTTGAAATTTTATATCAAAGAACAAGGTTTCAGAACACAGGTTTTTGCCAGTTTTGGAACATGAGATAGTTGGAACTGAATTCCCATTCTATCATTTACTGCTTTTTTCCATCAAGCCACTTAAACTTTCTAAGCTTCAGTATTTCTTTCCTATAAAATAGGGTAATCAGAAAGTGAAAGTGAAGTTGCTCAGTCGTGTCCGACTCTTTGCCACCCCATGGACTAATGTAGCCCACCAGGCTCCTCCATCCATGGGATTCTCCAGGCAAGAATACTGGAGGGGGTTGCCATTTCCTTCTCCAGGGGATCTTCCCGACCCAGGGATCGAACCCAGGTCTCCCGCATTGCAGGCAGGCGCTTTAACCTCTGAGCCACCAGGGAAGCCCAGTTGGTAATCAGACATATCCTCAAAAGATACCGGAAAGAATGTAATAAAATGGTCTATGTAAAATGCCAACAACAATGCAATATATAAATGGGTGGGTCAATCTTAGTCAAGGCCTGTCACTATATTGCCTGTTTTGGCAGTTATTTGAAACTTTTGTTTTTGTTGTTTGGTGTCTGGTTATTTTTGTTGTTCTTTTTTCATTGCTAAATGAAGTGCCTGTACATACACCAAACTATTTCTATGCATAAGGTATAAATAACAACAGCATAATAATTCACAAATCAGTTTAAGAAAGAGAAAGCTACCATTACAGGGAAGCGCATTAAATCCCCACCGAACTCGTCCTCTCCCCAGATAAAGGGTTGTTTTTAATTTGGAGATCACTCTCTTGGTTGCTTTTGGGTTTGTGCTTTTAAATTCTTATTTGTATTCCTATGCAATAGACCTAAGCTAGTATGTTAAAATTCTATACAAATGTAATCATACTGAGGGTATTCTGAGATTTGCTTTCTTCATTCAGTATTACGTCTCATCCATATTATTGTGTGGGTTTCCCAGGTGGCACTAGAGGTAAAGAACCCGCCTGCCAGTGCAGGAGACATAAAAGGCGCTGGTTCAATCCCTGGGTCGGGAAGATCCCCTGAAGAAGGGCATGGCAACTCACTGCAGTGTTCTTGCCTGGAGAATCTCATGGACAGAGGAGGCTGGGGGGCTCCAGTCCAGAGGGTCACAAAGAGTCAGACACGAATGAAGGGGCCGAGCACACACGCACGCACGTTACTGTGTGTAGCTGTGATTCACATGTGCTCATGGCTCTACAGCGTTCTATTATGTGAATATATCCCAGTGTATTTAACCATTCCACTGTCACTGGATACGCCGATTGCTTCTAGCTATTACAGGGCTACTATAAACAATGTCATATAAGTTCCTGTTCCCCTGTGAGTAGAATGACTAGGTTATTGGATATACACATTTTAAAATTTACCAAGTAATGTCAGTTACCCACTAGTGTAGTTACAAGAATTTATATACCCATAAGCAGTATAGCTTCCCTGATGGCTCAGCAGGGTAAAGAATCCACCTGCAATGCAGGAGACACAGGAGACATACATTTGATCCCTGGGTCGGGAAGATCTGTTGGAGGTGGGCATGGCAACCCACTCCAGGATTCTTGCCTGGAGAATCCCATTGACAGAGGAGCCTGGCTGGCTACAGTCCATGGGCTTGCAAGAGTTGGACACGACTGAGCAACTAAACCAACACCAAGCAGTATGTAAGTGTTCCAGTTGTTTCACACGCTCATCAACATTTGATCATTACCTTGTTGAAGAAATCCTTCCTTATATCAAGGTCATAAAAATATTCTCCTACTTTGTCTTTGAAAAGTTTTATGGTTTGGTCTTTCATGTATAAAACTTTAGGCCACCTGGAATGAACTGCCATGCAGTGTGAGGTAGGGATTCAGTTTCATTATTTTTCAAGTGAATTACCAACTGCCTTAGCACCATTTAAGATAGTCAACCCTTTACCTGCTAACCAGAAGTGCCTAAAGTTTCTGTATATAACTGGGTCTGGCTCTGGGCACTTGATTCAGTTCTATTGGTCAGTTTGTCTTTCCAAAATGTGCCAATCCCTGCAATAATTTGTGATATGCTTCTGGTAAAGTAAGGCACCCAGCTGTTTCTTCAGGAGTGTCTTGGATGTTCCTGGTCTATTGCTCTTTGATATAAATTTTCAAATCATCTCATCAAGTAAAAAAAAAAAAAAAATCCATTGGTGTTTTATGTAGAATTCCATTGGGCTTTCCTGGTGGCACAGTGGTAAAGAATCCACCTGCCACAGGAGACTCAAGAGATGCGGTTTCTGTCGCTGGGTCAGGAAGATCCCCTGGAGGAGGAAATGGCAACCCACTCCAGTATTCTTGCCTGGGAAATCCCATGGACAGAGGAGCCTGGTGGGCTACAGTCCATGGGATTGCAAAGAGCCGGTCATGACTGAGTACACACACACACATATAAATTTGGAAAGAACTGCCTTATTTGCTAATTTACCCCCATCCATCAATACAGTATATCCTTCATTTACTGGCATCTTGGTAGACATATTTCAATAAAGTTTAAAAAATTTTGTTCATTAAGATTTTGCTCTTCATATCAATGTATGACAAAACCCACTGGGGAAAAAAAAAATAATAATAAAAATTAAAAAAGAAAAAAAAAAATAAAAATAAAAATAAACTAGAATAATACAGAAAAAAAAAAAAAAGATTTTGCTCTTCAAGAGTTTTCTTCCTGGGTACTTGACAATATATTTTCAGTGTTATAATATTGATATCTCTTATTAAATTACATTCTCTGAATGTTTACAGCTGACATATACAAATTTAATTTTTGTACATGCATTTTGTATTAGGCAGTCTTCTAAATTCTGATTAACTCTAATGATTATTCTGGGTTGGGGGTCCTATGTACATAATCGTATCATCTGCATATCTTCTCCAAATCTCACAAGAATCGTATCATCTTCATAAAAAGAATATCATGTCTTCTCCAAATCTGACTAGGATCCTCAACATCATCTTCTTTCTACTCTTAAAGGGAATAGAGTCAAACCTCATTATTCATGATATCCGTATTTGCAAGCTCACTTGCTTGCTAAAACTTATCTGTAAGGCCAGAATCAATACCTTGCTTTTGCAGTCCTTTGCAGACATGCGTAGGTGCAGAGTGGAGGAAATTTTGAGTCAGCCTACTGCAGGTCCCCAGCAAGGGCAAGCCGGGTGACCACTGGCCTTCTTGTTGCAGCTCTCATACCGTAAACAAGCATTCTTTCTGTGGTGGTCTATTCAGTGTTAGGCTTTTCACATTTTTGTGATCTTTGTTAGTGACTCCACTGCTTAAAACGGCCCCCAAAGCATAATGCTGATGTGCTATCCAGTGTCCCCTAAGTGAAAGCAGGCTGGCATGTGCTATAGGGAGAAACTACACGTTACATAATCTTCTTTCAGACGTGCATTGTATTTCAAGTAGATTACATTTTCCTAGGAACATGTCTTGGAGAAGGCACTGGCACCCCACTCCAGTACTCTTGCCTGGAAAATCACATGGGCAGAGGAGCCTGGTGGGCTACAGTCCATGGGGTCGCGAAGAGTCAGACACGACTGGGCGACTTCACTTTCACTTTTCACTTTCACGCATTGGAGGAGGAAAGGGCAGCCCCCTCCAGTGTTCTTGCCTGGAGAATCCCAAGGACGGCGGAGCCTGGTGGGCTGCTGTCTATGGGGTCGCACAGAGTCGGACACGACTGAAGCGACTTTGCAGCAGCAGCGGCAGGAACATGTGTATCTTAAGTTTTCAAATATAGTAGAGTTAAATTTTTTTACTGTATTTTCTTACATTTTTAGTCTTTGAAACATCTACAGTTATGTTCTCTTTCATATTTTTAGTACTCTGCTTGTGACTTCTTTCTTTCTTATCCTCCATCAATGTGATGAGTGCCAGGTAATTCAGTAAGGAATCCTCCTGCAGTGCAGGAGACCCAGGTTCCATCCCTGGGTCTGGAAGATCCAATGGAGGAGGAAATGGCAACCCACTGCAGTATTCTTGCCTGGAGAATCCCACGGACAGAGGAGCCTGGCAGGCTACAGTCCATGGGGTCGCCAAGAGTCAGACATGACGGAGCTTCCCTTCAAGGACCCAGGCACAGAGGATGCACCAGAGAAAGAGCCCTTCTGTTTTGTGGTGTCTGTGTGCACCCACCTCAGCGTCTCTACCCAGAGGCCCCTGCCCGGCGGGGAACCCAGCTTCTCCGAAGGTCACAGATGCTAAAGCTGTTGACCTCTGAGTCCTCCCCAGCCCCGGCCCCTGCCATGCAGCCTGCAGGTCCCTAAGTCCTCCGCTGAGTGCTCACTCGACACTTTGCTCACACTTGCTGTGACAAGACGGGAGACTAGCATGCGTAGCGTGTCCCCACATGGTGACAGCTGCCTGCCTTCACCCAGCCATATGCTCCGGAGTTAAGGGAGACCAGAGGACCAGAGGACCTGAGGACCGCGGGAAGCCTCTAGTAGCTGCAGAGGAAAGAAACCCTCCCCCGGAGCCTCCACGAGGATCACAGCCCCGCCCGTGCCGGCGCGCATGCTCCGTCGCTCAGTTGTGCCCACCTCTTTGCGACCCCATGGGCTGTAGCCCACCAGGCTCCTCTGTCCCTGGGATTTCCCAGGCAAGAAGACTGGAGTGGGTTGCCATTTCCTCCTCCAGGGGATTTTCCTGACCCCGGGATCAAACGCATTTCCTGCGTCTCCTGCAGGTGAATTCTTACTGCTGAGCCCCCGGGACTGCCCGCTGATGGCTTGATGTTAGCCCATTTTGGACTGGGAGCTCCAGAAGTGTAAGATAATAAATGCGTGCTCTTTTAGGTCACTAAGTTTGTGGTACTGGATCATTAGAAAACATACATCTTACTGCTGCTCTTTTGCCCATCTTTGTAATGTTTCTTCTTCTCTATTTACTTCCTTATGATTCTGTTTTAATTATTCCATTTTTCTCTTTATTGGTTTGGAAGTTCTATATTTATATTCTTTTAGAGGCTTAAATTTATCTAAAGATTAGATTATTCACTCACCTCACACTCTTAATGAATAATGTAAGTAACTTGAAATGACCAAGTACCCATCACCTCTCCCCTGAATTGTGTGCCACTGACAATTCCCAAAATTAAATAATATGATTCTTTTCTTTATTCACTTAATGATTGTTTAATTTATCCAATATTAATCACCCACTTATTATTTGCTAATACACCTCATACCTTTCCTATAAAATCACTCTCCTAGCCAAAATAAATTTTTTAGAACTTTCTTTAGTTAAGTTTAGCTTTTTTTGTCTTAAAATAATTTTTTGGCTTTGTTCTATTTTTTTCTACTTACTACTTTATTGGGGTATAATTTAAGCATGGTAAATTACACATATTTAAAATGTACAATTCAGTGAGTCTAACAAAAGTAAAAACCTGTGAAACCCCCACCCACAATCAAGATGCAGAACATTTTCATCACTCCATGCCCCTTCGAATTCCACATCTGTCTCCTTCCATCACTGTCTCCAGGTAACCACTGATCCCTTTATTGTAACTATAGATTAGCTTCCTTTTTCTGGAATTTTATATAAGTGGAATAGTATAGTAAAGAGTTGTTTTGAACCAGCTTCTTTCACTCAGCATAATTATTCTGACATTGATTCATGTTATTGCATTTATAACAATTGTTTCTATTCTATTATTGGTTGGTATTCAACAGTATGAATATTATACAATTTGTTAATCTCATCAATTGTTGATGGACATTGGATTATGTCTAGTTTTTTGGCTGTTATAAATATGCTATGGACAATCAGTACAAGTCTTTGTGTAAATATAGGCTTTCATTTCTCTTGGGTACATATTTAGAAGTGGAATGACATATACAAGGTATATCTTTAACAACTCAAGAACTGCCAAACTGTTTTCCAAAATGTTTGTACCATTTTACATTCCCACCAGCAATTCCAGTTGTCTCACATGCTTTCCAACTTCAATATAGTCCTTTAAAAAAAAAAAAAAGACTTATTTGGTTGCACAGGTCTTAGTTGAGGCATGAGGTCTAGTTCCCTGACCAGGGATTGAACCCAGGCCCCCTGCATTGGGAGCATGAAGTCTTAGCCACTGAACACCAGGGAAGTTCCCTAGGTCTTTTTTTAATTTTATCGATTCTAATAGATGTGCAGTGATATTTCATTTTGGCTTTCATTTATCAAGTCCAGCATCCCACCAGAAATGGAAAGGCTACTTTAATCTGTGCAGGTTTCTAATGAAGTAGAATTAACTTGACAATGTTCAACCATGTATCTAGCAAAATAATTCATAGGAATTTGCCTTAGTGACTTCAGACTGCTAAGCAGAATACTGTAGGCTTGACAGCTTAAAAACAGAAATTTATTCCTTACGGTTCAGGAAGCTGGGACATTCCAGATCAAGGCAACAGCAGCTCCCATGTCTGGTGAGAGCCTCTTCCTGGTTTGTGGGTGGCTGCTTCTTGCTGCATCTTTCCTCGAATTGCAGAAACGATCACCTATCCCAGGCCTCTTCAGTAATGGCACTAACCCCATTCCTGGGAGCTCCACCCTCCTGACCTGATCACCTTCCAAAGGCCCCACCTCGTAATACCATCACACTGGCAATTAGGGCTTCAGCAGATAAATATGGGGGGACATAAACATTTAGTCTGTAGCAAGTTTATTATTTTCTAGTGACCTTTATATGGTTTGATCTCCAACAGCTGCATGTGAAGCTCTAAGTTAAGATAATGCAAAAGGTGAAAGAGAGTTCAATTGTGCTCCCTTGTCATCTGGTCATTTTGAGTAAACTTTTGGTAAGATGTCATGTCCTATCCCTCAGCTTCACCCCACATCTATCCCTACACAGAGGAACTGTTAAAATAGCTTCAGACATCCAAACATAGATGGAATGACTATAAATCTCTTTGCTTCTTGAGAGGTGAACCTACCTAGAAAAATATAAAAGATACTAGTCTAAGCATCTTTAGATGGCTTTTCAAGAATCCTGGCTAACAGTATCATCCTCACAAAGCCCCTTTGGGTTATGGAGTCATGGTTTAGAGTTGGTGGTTGTCACTCCAACATCTCGTTCAATAGCTAAAGACACTGAAGTCCCAATACCTCATCTGGCACTACATCTGCCGCTTGTACATTGCCTTGCTCATAGGAAGCAACTTGGTGTGATTCAAGTGGACTGAACCCCAGCCCATTCTCTTTCCTCCAAGCCCCACTGCAAATAGCACTGTCTACATAACCCAAGACTTGCTCTCAGAAGCTATCATGAGGGCTTTGTAATACAAACATTCCCTCAGAGAAACTTCTTTCCATTACCTAATAAAACACATAGAAATGTTGTTAATTTATGACTTAGAGTGAACTTCAGCTTCTGTTTCAGCTCACATCCTGATGTGGCCGCCCATGATTTTTATATGCTATTAGCGCACTTTATAGCCCATAGAGAGCCTGCTGTATCATGTGCCCTGTGCATTTATAACCAGTTTATAGGCATTGCTATTTTAATTAATTGTAGAGGTTAATAGTTTTGTATATTTGAGTTTATAGCACATATTTTGCCTAGCCATTATTTATTTGATATTACATTCTGGATCCAAGATGGAACTCCCAATTATAACATGGTTCCTGTGGGGAAATATAACTTGCTTTATGACAGTCACTTTATGACAACAATTTCTAAAAATGAATTATGGTCTATATATAATGTGTAGCATCAAGTTTATGAGTAATGGGATTAGAATATGTGGCCTCTGTGCTATAATTTGAGAGGCAGTGTCAGTTTTAGCAGGTTCTTGACTGTTTTCACTGAAATAACCAAGATTTTGTGAGAGAGCTGCATGGCTGAAGTCTGGATATAGGGGACACCTGCCAAAAAAAGAAGTGACCTTGTTGTCCAGTTGCTCAGTCATGTCCGACTCTTTGCAACCCCATGGACTGCAGCACACCAGGCTTCCCTGTCCTTCACCATCTCCTGAAGTTTGCTCAAATTCATGTCCATTGAGTTGTTGATGCCATCTTACACCTTACATACCTTCTTACATACTAAAATAACTGAAAGCAGGGACTCAAGAGATATTTGTACATGTGTGTTCATAGCAGCATTATTCACAATAGTCAAAAGCTAGAAACAATTCAAGTGTCCACTGAGAGATAGATGGATAAATACAATGTGGTATACACACACAGAACTGGACATGGAACAACAGACTGGTTCCAAATAGGAAAAGGAGTGCTTCAAGGCTGTATATTGTCACCCTGCTTATTTAACTTATATGCAGAGTACATCATGAGAAATGCTGGGCTTGAAGAAGCACAAGCTGGAATCAAGATTGCCAGGAGAAATATCAATAAACTCAGATATGTAGATGACACCACCCTTATGGCAGAAAGTGAAGAGGAACTAAGAGCCTCTTGATGAAAGTGAAAGAGGAGAGTGAAAAAGTTGGCTTAAAGCTCAACGTTCAGAAAACTAAGATCATGGCATCTGGTCCCATCACTTCATGGCAAATAGATGGGGAAACAGTGGAAACAGTGTCAGACTTTATTTTTTTGGGCTCCAAAATCACTGCAGATGGTGACTGCAGCCATGAAATTAAAAGACGCTTACTTCTTGGAAGAAAAGTTATGACCAACCTAGACAGCATATTAAAAAGCAGATACATTACTTTGCCAAACAAAGGTCCGTCTAGCCAAGGCTATGGTTTTTCCAGTATTCATATATGGATGTGAGAGTTGGACTATAAAGAAAGCTGAGTGCTGAAGAATTAATGCTTTTGAATTGTGGTGTTTTGAATTGAGACTCAATTGTGTTTTGAATTTTGAATTGAGACTCCTTGAGAGTCTCTTGGACTGCAAGGAGATCCAACCAGTCCATCCTAAAGGAAATCAGTCCTGAATGTTTATTGGAAGGACTGATGTTGAAGCTGAAACTCCAATACTTTGTTTACCTGATGCGAAGAGCTGACTCATTTGAAAAGACCCTGATTCTGGGAAAGATTGAAGGCAGGAGGGAAGGGGATGACAGAGGATGAGATGGTTGGATGGCATCACCGACTCAATGGACATGGGCTTGGGTAGACTCTGGGAGTTGGTGATGGACAGGGAGGCCTGGCGTGCTGCAGTCCATGGGGTCACAAAGAGTCAAACACGACTGAACTGAACTGAGCTGAACTGATACACATAATGTAATTTTATTCAGCCTTAAAAAGGAAGGGAATTCTGACATACACTACAATATAGGTGCACCTTGAGGACATTATGCAAAGTGAAGTAACCTAGTCTTAGAAGGATAAATATTGTATGATTTCGTTTACATGAGGTATCTGGAATAGTCTAACTCATAGAGACAGAGAATAGGATGGTGGTTTCTAGGGGCTGGGGAGAGGGATAAGGAGGGAGTTATTGTTTAATAAGAAGAGTTTCAGTTTTGCAAGATGAAGAGAGTTCTGGGCATGGATGGTGGTGATGGTTGCCCAACGTGAATGTACTTACTGCCACTGAGCTGTGTACTTTCAAGTGGTTAAAATGGTAACTTTTATATTAAGTGTATTTTACCACTATTTTTTTTAAAGCAAAACAAAAGAAAGAAAGAAAAAGACATGACCTTAGTCCGAGCCTCTGAATCCCACTGTCTCTCGTCTTCTCAGACTTTAACTGCATTCATCATTCTGTCTCTTTCTTTCCTGGACTTTCAAGCCCATTTTGTGTGTGTGTGTGTGTGTGTGTGTGTGTGTGTGTGTGTGTATGTTTCTTTTCTTTTCTTCCCCCTACCTCTCTCTCTCTCTCACCACTTTCCAGTCAATATTCTTCAAAAAGTTTTGTGCACTTTATAGAAGCTGTCTTATCACTCCCTAAACACTATCTTCAGACTTGCATCCTCTCCGCTCAATCAGCAACCATCCCTTTCCTAAAATGCTTTTTAGTTTTCACCTGGCTGGACCCCTGAGCAGCCATCTCCCCCACCTGACTCCTCTTCTTCCTTTAGATTGTTTCTGCCCCTCTTTCCGTCACACCAGGCCCCCACTCATCTGCTACTGGAGGTCTCAGCCCCCCACTCCTCTTCAAGGTCTTTATGGCCCCTCCCCCTGTGTGCATGAGTGCTGGGTCCCCCACCCCCAGTTCCACTCTGAGTTCTCTTTTATTCCTACTCTGCACGCTTTCTGAGTGATTGCAGCCGTTCTGGCCTTTTCCATCACACGCAGCAGAGATCTCACACCAGATCTTGGCACCCGGAGCTCCTGGCCTTCTGGACTGCTCTCCCTAGATGTCCCAGACACATTTCAAATTCAACATGTTTACCTGTGAGCTCATTTTGGCCCCTCCCCATCACGCACATACCAACTCCCTCTCCTACGTACCGTTGGTTGAAATGTCAGAATGGCCATTAAATATTCCAACCAGAAAGTCCACGTCGTCTTCTACTTCTGCCTCTCTCTCATGCCTATTTCTCACGGGTTATAATCAGGTCCATTTTACTGGTCTGGGGAAATTAGAAATTCCCCAGGTAGGCCAGTGCCCCCGAGAAGAAACTTACAATATTCTGCCCAGCTAGGAGGTCACTGATAAGTTTAATCATGTGTCAAAAAGAAATATTTTAATGGTGCTCTTCTCTATGCGTTTGGATAAAAGTTCAAGTCAGTCGCCAGTCATCGGTAATACGTGTTTCGGGAGGATGTAGTAATCCTGGGGCTGAGGGTGCTCTCTAAAGGCTGCTTTTGAAGCGTTCAAACTGTATTTGTTGTAAAAGTGTGTATTTAATATCAGCAAGCCTGATAAGTCATTTCTAGAAGCCCCAGGAAAAACATCTGTGGTTAGACGATAAGGCATCAGTCCTAATGGCCCGAAGCCCTGTTAAGTAGCAAGGAGGCAGTCAGCTGAAGTTTGCCAGTAAGGGCTGGTTGAGGAGTCCTCATCTCCTCCTCTGAAGCCTGTTGGAGGCTGACCCAGGTTTTCAGAGCCCCTCTGAAGTTCAGGGCTTCCCCATGGCTCAGACAGTAAAGAGTCTCCCTGCAATGTGGGAGACCCAGGTTCTGTCCCTGGGTTGGGAAGATGCCCTAGAGAAGGGAATGGCAACCCACTCCAGTCTTCTTGTCTGGAGAATTCCATGGACAGAGGAGCCTGGCGGGCTACAGTCCATGGGGTTGTGAAGAGTGGGACAGGACTGAACGACTAACACTATTTTTAGTTAAAGTTCAAACACTTGGCTCACTCAATTCCTGAGGGAATTACATCATCATGTGAGCTAAGATCCCCATCCCTTCCCACACTGCTTGGAGGGAAGAAGGCGATTAGGGGGTGATGGCAATAAAATTCATGAAGGTGAAAGGCCACTGCTGACCACTGAATTATCGGCACTGTGATCAGACCTCTTGGAGAGTGTCAGCATAGGCTCTTGCTTCCAGGATCCATGCCTGTGAATGTAAGCTGACTTGAAAATAGGTCTTCGAAGATGTCATCAAATTAAGATGAAGCCATTGGATTAGATCCTAATCTAAGGACTGGTGTCCGAATAAGAAGAGAAATCTGGACACTGAGGGACGCACAAGGAAGGCCGTGTAAGACAGAGGCAGAGACTGGAGTGATGTGTGTGCCGGTCAGGGACGCCAGGGGTTGCCGGCAGCAACCAGAAGCCGGGAGAGAAACAGGAAACAGACTCTTCCCTAAAACGTCAGAAGCGGTGGTGATGTGAGACTTCTAGCCTCCAGAACTGTGAGAGAAAGACATTTCTGGTGTGCGAAGCCCCCAGTTTGTGGTGCTTTGCAGCAGCAGACTTAGGAAATGAAAACACTGGGAAACCCGTGGATAGGACAGAACAGGAGCCGAAGCGGAGGCGGCAGAGCCCACAGAGGTGCAAACGGCCGCCGGAGCAGGGCGCCGCTGCCCGGACAGCGCTCAGGTCCACCCGCTCCTCAGGTCTAGGCCTTCACGCCCCCTTGGCTGGACTCCAGTGGGCTCCTAACCCGTCTCCCTACTCCAGGCTCACAGCAATGCCTCAGGGGAAGCCTAAAGGGCAGAGCAGCCCCGTTTACGAAGAGCTGCGTTCTCGCCACGGTCTGCAGGGGCACAAGCTCGCGCCGGGTGCACGCGGACAGCATCCTGGCGCGCATCCCCTCTGCCCCGTAGCTCCGCCCTCATCCGGGTCCCCTGTCTGGTGCTTACTGCAAACCCCCTCCGGAGGCTTGGGCAGACTCCAGCCCAGGGAAGCTGAGTCATCGGCCTGAGGTCACACAGCTAGAAACTGAACTCTGATCTAGCTGACCCTTTGCTCCATCCTCCATACTGGATTTGCTTGGGTGGGGTGGGGAAGGGCGGGAACCACACTTCGAGGCTGGAAGGAGCAAGCAGAGCCCCTGAAAAAGACAGATCATCCATCTCAAACAGTCATTTGAAACCAGGAAGAAGACGCTTCATCTTCATTTCGCAGTGGAGACACTGAAAGCTGAGATTCGCTTTGAGCTTGAACCAGAAGCACCCAGTTTCTACACTTTGTTTCCCGCACCAATCCGCAGGCCTCCCGCCATCCCCTCCTCCACCCTCCACCACCCCTCACCCCAGCCTCCCTAGACTGTGAGGAGACCCCGGAGGGTCCCCGGAGGCCCCACCCTGCTGCTGACAGCCAGATCTCCTGCAGGGGTCGAAGGCTAAGCTTACCGGCTCGATCGCCCGCTTGTTATCAGTAACTTTCCCAAGAGTGCAGTGAGACTTGATGTTTATAAAGTGCTCTGAAAGGCTCCGATAAAAGATGTTCGATGGCATTAATAGATTCTGCAGGCTCCGCGTTGATGGATACACGTCCCTCTTACGCAGGAGGTGGATTCTGCTTCCGATGAATCAAGCTCATTAATTAGGATCCTGTCTGCAGTTTATTGTGAAGGATGCTTGGTTATTAACAGTAGTTAGGACCCTCAGCCAACCCCCGGACTAGCTCACTGTACACGAGTTGGGGGATGGAGGTAGCCTCCTTGAATTCATTGTGCTCACAGTTGCTATATTCAAGTCCATTATCTTGTACCGACAGGCAGCTGAAGCTCTAATAAAATAAGGAGACGGCTGATTGCAGCCAGGCTTTCTTTAGACGATTGGCAGATAAGCACAACAGTGATCAATGCATCACTTAGTAGTCCTTCGCTATTTCCAGACATGAGCTCAATTCTGGACCTGCAGCACCTCTATATATCATTTCCACTCAACATCTCAGAGACCTTTTAAAGCAAAATCAAGTTTCTTTACTCATTTGCAATCAAGGGGCTATTTGCATTAGTCAGAAAAGCTACCGTCCTTTTAAGACAATTCTTCACAATGCTGGTGGCACATTAGAAGCCTCTTCTACTTAAACAAATCAGATACCCAGGCCCCAACCTCAGAAATTTTGATTCATTTAGTCTGTGGATCAGCCATCGGTACCCCAATATTTGTGTATGTGTGTCTGTGTGTGTTTGTTGAAGCAGTTTTAGGTTTATAGAAAAACTGAGCAGAGCCCCATATGTGTTTGTTAGTCGTTCAGTCATGTCTGCCTCTTTGGGAGCCCATGGACTGTAGCCCACCAGGCTCCTCTGTCCATGGAGTTTTCCAGGCAAGAATACTGGAGTGGGTAACCACTCCCTTCTTCGGGGGATCTTCCCAACCCAGTGATGGAACCTGAGTCTCCTGCACTGCAGGCAGATTCTTTACCGTCTACGCCACCAGGGAAGCTCCTAATATACACCTGTTAGAATGGTCAAAACCTGGAACCCCGACAATATCAAATACCCATATATCATATAGAATATTTTCCAATGCCCACAGTGATTCAGATATGCAAGCAGGACTAAGGATTCAGTTGTGTTACCATTGCCCTCACCACTGGGACTCAACAGCCTTTTAAAAAATAATTTCTGATTAAACCACAGCCCAAACTCCTTCAGGTTTTCTCAATACCTTTCCTTAAAGTAACAACCCATGCTTGAGAATGGGACTGGCATTCACTCAAATGAAGATGATGCTGCTCACCATCGGGGTTTGTACTTTCAGATTGCATAACCAGTGGCCTTATCAGTTCTTACAGGTCTTGGAGGACTCTTCCTTGTTAGATTAGAAAATATATAAAGAGATAATATAATAGAGATAATATAGTGGGTTTTCTAGAACTCTTTGAAAATGATTGATGATTTTCAGAACCAAAGAAAAATTAACATATTACTTCTAAAAACAAGTTACTTTAATATTTTAGCATAAGTTGTCTTGCTGGAAAGATAATTAAGTAGAGTGAAGGCAGAAATCCATTTGTTAGAGAATAGAAAATGTGAAAAAATGTTTTACACCATCCAAAAGACAGCTACACACTTAACCAAGTCTTTTGGGTCCCTAGTCATTCACTCATTTGTTCATTAAACAAATATTTTTTGAGCACCTACTATGTTCCAGGTTTTAGGTGCTATGGAGAATTAATGAACCAAATAGGCAATAGAACTGCTTTTATAGAGTTTATATTCTGTGGCATATTAGAATACATGTCCACTTTCAAAAGGATTATTGAAATTGTCTAACAACAGTTGGATATTTTTGGAAATGTGAACTATTATGTAAATTCTAAACGTTATTGATATTGATATCACTGTGGCCTTTCATCACAATGACATCAAGATACGAAGGAAACTCTAAAATTCACGATGAAATATGCTTAATGTTGAAATTTTACTTTAGAGAAAGCTGCTTTGCTTTGATATCAGTGTGTTGTAACACTTGGCTTGTTGAAGCATAAATCATTAATCAGGTAAGTGTGAAAGTATTAGTTGCTCAGTTGTGTCCGACTCTTTGCGACCCCATGGACTATAACCCACTAGGCTCCTCTGTCCTTCGTATTCTCCAGGCAAGAATACTGGAGTGGGTAGCCATTCTCTTCTCCAGGGGATCTTTCCGACCCAGGGATTGAACCTGCAGTACAGGCAGATTCTTCACCATTTCTGAGCCACCAGGGAAGCCTATATAATAAACTATAGAAAAGAAATGAATTCAAGTTCATTTCATAAGGTTTCATAACATAACCTTTCATAAGGTTAACAGCTCATGCATATCTTGAGTCTGTTGAAGCTGATAGACATGTTTATAATCTTGTTAAGAGGAAATGCTGTATTTATTGAAGGGCACTAGTATCTATCAGTTAGCTTATGCTGCATAACAAACTTCCCTGAAAAGGAGGTGCTTAAAGCACCCCCATTCTATTTAGCTCACAATCCTGTGCATCACCTGGGCACACCTTCTCGATTGGCTCAGCGGATCTTTGTTGGGCATTCTCACATGCTGCGGTCACGTGTTGAGAGGGCCTCACTCACAAGATTGCTGGTTGGAAGACTGGCTCGTCTAGAGCCCCCACAGCCGGAATGGCTCATCTCTTCTCCACGTGGCTCCTCATCCCCCAGTAGGCTAACCTGGACATCTTCACATGGTGGTCTCAGGGTTCCACAAAACAGAGAACAAGTCCCAATGTTCAATTACTTTGTGAGTCTGTGATTGTGTCCCATTGACCGAAGCAACTCACACGGGCAAGCCCAGAGTCAGTGTGAGAGGGCAGAGAAGGAAATTATTATGGCCCTTTGTGCAAACAACTACCCCAGTGTCCCATTACCAGGATATAGGTTTTTAGGTGAGAATCGCCCAGAAAATACTATAAGAGAAGTTCCTTCTTCAGTCCTGGGCCCCAAATCCATATACACTCAGATACACTCAATCTATTCACTGTCCCCAGTGAACAGAGTCTGGGGAAGATTGTACCTTCTTGCATCACTACCCTTCATGCAGTCTGGCACCTGGAGATACACACTTCCTTCATCCTCTGGACTGTGCTACATTCCACCTCTGGGAACTATGCTTTCCAATCTTAAGTCACTTTAAAGTGGCCTCATAAATTTCATATACACCCCTAATCTCCATGGGAACCAAACCCCTGCACTTTCAAGGGAAGAGAATGTCTCTGATGCTGTTGTGAATCTCTCTCTCCCAGAAATCAAACCTACGCTATCATCCTCTCTCTTAAGCCAGAAGTATGAGTGAATCACTGTTAGAACCACTTGTAGGGAGAGGGTTGCAAACCTGGAACACATGGAGACCAGGATCAAGAAAGAGATTCAGGAACAAGAACAGTATATACCTCCTGGGTGGACTCAGACTAGAGCTGAGGGCAAGTGTGAGCGTTAGTTGCTAAGTCATGTCCAATTCTCTGTGACCTCACGGTCTGTAGCCTGCCAGGCTCCTCCATCCATGGGATTCTCCAGACACAGTACTGGAGTGGGTTGTCATTTTCTTCTCCAGGGGATCGTCCTGACCCAGGGACCGAACCCAGGTCTCCTGCATTGCAGGCCGATTCTTTACCAGCTGAGCCAAAGGGAAGCCCAAGAGCAAGTATAATGAGGTCGGTAAAAACCCAAGGAATCTCCTCTAGCATCTGCATCTCTTTATTTGAAAAATACACTTAAGATTTTGTTTCACCTGGGCTTTGTTCCTGAGTTTGAATATTTTTTTTTACCGGTAACTCTCCATCCTTGGATAGGAGTATAGCCTACTCGTTAGGAGGGCAGCCGTCACTTCCTTTCCCTCCCCCTTCTACCACTTAATACTCATCACCTGTGTAACCTTGAACACGTTAGGCCATGTGAGCCTTAGTTTCTCCACCTGTACTAGGGCTCTCCAGAGAAACAGAACCAATATGCATAGATACGTGGATATGGATAGAGATACAGATATTTTAGAGAGGGAGATTGCAAGGAACTGGCTCACCCCATTGTGGGAGCTGGCAAGTCTGAAATCTGTAGGACAGGTTGCAGGCTGGATTCCGATGAGTCGATGCTGGAGTCTTGAGTCAGGGCTCTCCAGGGCAGCAGGCTGGAAACTCAAGCAAGCTTTCTGCATTGCATTCTTGAGGGTGATTTCTTCTTTGAGGGTGACCTCAGTTTTTGCTCTTAAGGCTTTCAACTGATTGGATGAGGCTCACTCAAATTATGGAAAATAATCCCCTTTACTCAAAGTCTACTGTTTTAAATGTTAAGCACATCTAAAAGGGGATTCCCAGGTGGTGCAGTGGTAAAGAATCCGCTTGCCAATGCAGGAGACACTGGAGACAAGGGTTTGATCCCTGAGTTGGGAAGATCACTTGGAGGAGAATAATGGCATCCCACTTCAGTATACTTGCCTGGAAAACCCCATGGACAGAGGAGCCTGGCGGGCTACAGTCCATGGGGTCACAAAGAGTTGGACATGACTGAGCACACATGCACATCTAAAACATACCTTCAGAGCAATATCTGGACTAGTTTTTGACCAACAACCAGGCACCATGGCTTAGCCAAGTCAACACATAAAATTAACTATCACACCACCCATCAGAAGGGAGAAAAGTAGAACAGACATCATAGAACTGTGATGCACTGAAGCATACAAAGCAGGGAGGATGACTCCTGGCATTGATCTTGGGCATCATTATTCCTGTCCATACCCTGTGTTTACAGGAAAGCTGGCCATTCATGTAAATCGGGGCTGTCTGGTTTGAGGAAGGGGTGAGCAGAAGGCTTGGTGGATTTATGACAGGTTGTTTTATTCCTTACAGAACAAGAGCAGGGCCTTTGGGGTTGGTTTGAAATTGATGTTTGTTTTCAAAAGAAAAGGAATTTTAAAAGAGCTCTGATCCTCTAAGACTGAACAATTGCTTTAGAGACCCATCACCTAGCAACAGAAAGATAATACCTTCTCTCCTCCAACAGGTAAACCTCTGGCTTATCTAATTGAAATTTCAGGCTTCCTGCTACACTCCTTAAAAAACGATCACTTTAAAGGGTTCAAACCATACAAACCAAACAAAGTCAGATTTGAATGCACCACTTTTCAAATGGCAGGCTAATGAGATTTTCATTGGGAGAAGAGATTTGAAGCTTTACAGCTCATAATTTGAGCAGCTTTGTTCCACTGGCATTCATTGAATTTCACCAAAAGACTCTGCAGTAAAATTCCTTTTTTGACTCCTGTCTGGGGATCAAAGATAAGTGTTAGAAAAAGAAACAAAGTATAAATTGTAATAAAATAAAGAATTATCTAGACTTTTCGGCAGGTTGAGTTATCTGTTATTCTTTCCTCCCAATCCCCTCCCGTCCCCTCCCATATTCATTACAAATGCCATCCATTCTACCCCTAAAATGACTGCTCCCTCATGTTTTCCATTCCACCGACACTGCCATTGTCAGAGCTCCTGATCCAACTTCCTGACCAGATGGTTTCCAGTCTCATCTGGTCTTCACACACTTGGCTGGTTTATTCTAAGACATGGCTTATCCTCTTTCTACTCTGCTTAAAAGTTTCATTGCTTTTTTCCCAACAAGTTCAAGCTCCTTTGCCTAGCATTAAAGACCTCCTGTGATCTGACCTCAGATTTTCTTTCCAAGTTTATTTCTATTCTTTCTATCCAGCAATTATATCCAAACACAAATTTCTTGTCCTCCCCAAACAAATCCTATGCCTTTTTGACTCCACACCTGTTTGTAGTTGAACATCCTCAAATGCCCTCTCCTTGAGTCCAAGTACAGTTGACCCTTAACAAACACAGGTTTGAACTGCATGGTCCCCCTGTATGTGGGTATTTTTCAAGAGTCAGTGCTACTGGCGACACTGCAGTCTGCTACTGGTTGAATCCATGGGTGTGGAGGAGCCTCAGGTGGGGAAGACCAAGTATAAACCATGTACAGATCAACCCCCACATTTCTCGAAGGTCGACTGTAATTCATCTGGCCCAGGTCAGACGCCACTCCCTCCTTGATTTTCCTTCTCCTAAGCAGTAGACTCACCTTTTGGTTACAACTCTGTTGTGATATTATTACATTTAGAGAAGTCAGCGGGGCACCATGGTTAACAGCACAGCCTTGGAGGCAGAGAACTGGGTTTGAGCCCAGCCCCGCTGCTTGCTAGCAGTGTTAGCTTGGAGAAACTGCTTACCTTCTCTGAGTCACACCTCCATGTTTGTCTATTTTGAGACCCAAGGAAGCCCGCGATTGTGAATGTTGAATAAATTAAATTATGAAAAGTGCTTAGCACAAAGCCTGGCATGTGGTTGATAGTCTGTAACATTAACTCCTATTTTATAAAAATCACATTTAACCTTCATTATAGTCTGTATATTCTCTATCTCCTTCATTCACTGTAAAATCTCTGGGGAGTACAAACTATATAGTAATCACACCAAGTTCTACTTCCCACAGCACCTGCCATGTACTGGTACTCACAAAAATTTTTTATTCCAAATCATGCTCCCTGCAGCCTTCCCTAGGTGAGAGAAAGGAAAGCTAAGACTTGCATGTGAGAGAGGAATTCACACGTCCACAGGGCAGAGCAGAGAACGTGAGTTGAGTGATGCTAGGACAGGAGAGAAATATTAATTCCACATGCCTATCTGCTGTGTAGGTGTGCAGGGACCAGGTTAAGGGGCCTTCAGATTATTCAAGAAAAGTTAGAAACCCAGATGCTTGGAAGAAATAACCAGATTTTAAAATATTGACAAGATAAACAGGGTTGCCAGTCAAATAGAACAGTTTCTGGGGACTTCCCTGATGGTTCAGTCATTAAGACACCATGCTTCCAATGCAGGGGCCGTGGGTTTGATCCCCAGTCCGGGAACTAAGCTTCCCTCATGCCACACAGTGCGGTCGAAAAACAAACAAACAACAACAATAGCAACTTCTGGCCGAGTGAGACGACTGTCCCGCATTCTGAGCCGTCAGTGAGGCTGTGGACTGGAGGGAAGTTCATTCTTCGCTTCTCACCTGAGCCTCTGCGCTTCAAACGGCTCTGGTTTTACTCCATGCAGAATGTGTTTAACCCTGGTTAAACTGATCCTAGATGTCATGCATTTACTTTGCATAATTCCTCACTGTTGAGAGGATTTTAAGATATGCATCCCCCCCATTAATTTTGCCCTGTCAACAGTAAGTGCCCTGAGCAGCCGCCAGGCTGGTCAGAGCTGTGGAAGAGGGTGGGCTGTGATTAATGAAAGTCTGTTTGTTGAGAGCAAACGGCAGAGCCCTCAATCACGCCTGAGGCCTCTCCAGACACCTCAGGAGAAAGCTCTTGTCCAGGATTATGAAACTGTTATGGCATTCCTCCCCATTTACATTTTATTTCCTGTTTCAATTATGGTAAAATACACACCATATTCACCACTGGAACCAGTGTAAGGTGTCCCGTCCGGGGCGTTAAGTACATTCTCAGTGCTGTGTGACCACCAGCCTCCATTTCCAGAACTTTCTCGTTGTCCTAAATACCAACCAGTACCCACGAAACAGTGGCTCCCAGTTCCTCCCTCCCCAAGCCTGGGAATCTCTATTCAACCTCCCGCCTCTACGAACTTGCTGCTCCGGATCCCTCGGGTGAGTGGAACCAGACACGCGCTTCTGTGTCTGGCCTGTAACACTTAGCATAATGGTTTCAAAGTCCACCTATGTTGTAGCAAGTATCCCGTCTACTTTTAATGTTACTCCTTTCCCCGTGTTTCCTTCACCCCTTTCCCTGTTTTAGTGGTAAATATATCCCTTGTGGCTCAGCTGGTAAAGAATCTGCCTGCAATGCGGGAGACCAGGCTTCAATCCCTGGGTTGGGAAGATGCCCTGGAGAAGGGCACCACTACCCACTCCAGTACTCTGGCCCGGAGAATCCCATGGACTGTATAGTCCATGGGGTCGCAAAGAGTTGGACATGACTGAGTGACTTTCACATACAAAAAGGATATTGCTTTAGCATAAAAATCACTAAGGATATAACATTCAAAGCTTTAATTCTCTTAAAGATAAAGGGTCTTGATTTGAACCCTGGCACCACCATTAACTAGGGAAGCGCTAGTGATAAAGAGCCCAACTCCCAATGCAGGAGAAGTAAGAGATTCGGGTCCCATCCCTGGGTCGGGACGATCCCCTGGAGAAGGGAATGGCAACCCACTCCAGTATTCTTGCCTGGATAATCCCATAGACAGAGGAGTCTGTCGGGCTACAGTCCACGGGGTCGCAGAGTCAGACACGGCTGAAGTGACTTAGCACACACGCGCCACCATTCACTCCTTGTATGGCTTCAGGAATGTTATTTGAACCTTCTGTTCTTTAGAATCATCATCTCCAAAACCACGGAAATAATTTGCGTGTGTGGTACTATCCGATGTTATATACAAACATACATGAACACTGCAGCACCCATTTATTCTGAAGACTTTTAGTAATTTCATTTTCTTGAAAATTGACTAGGGCTGGTCATATATAATATGCACATTATATATATATATATTCCAAATAATTTTAAAAGAATCTAAATAATTTCCTTGAATAAGTCCTTGCTAGCGAACACTGACTCTTTACTAAGCGGGGACTGAGTGATCCAGGGCTACTGGAGGCAGAGAAAGCACCCAGGCGAGTCCCCTGCTGAGGCAGACGGTGTCCTGCCCTCTGTCTTCACAATGAAGCCTGGGAGCCGAGAACACGCTACAGGGCGGGATGGCAGTGACGACCGTCAGTGAGGAAATGGAAAGGAAAACTTGGAAGGAAGGAAGGGAGGGAGGGAGAGATGAGTAGAGGGTGTGCGGGGGAAAGGAGGAACCCCATCCCCGGAGCAGGGGCAGAAATCCTGACTCCCTTTTCCTGAAGCCCCAGGGGCACCAGCGGTCTCCAGAGCCAAGCCCTGAAGGAGGAGGCCAGCAGGACACAGGGCAGCGGGGAGCCCGCTCTCTCCAGGCCCCCACAGGCCGCCCACCGTCCGCAGAGAGAGGCGCGGGGGCCCGGGGGTCCTCCACAAGTGATGGGCCGGGGCCACAGAGGAGGCTGACGGGCCCACTCCCCTCAGTTAAGAGACCTTCCTGCCATCCGCGCCGTCCACACTGGAAAACGGCGTGGGAGCCCCGGCCAGACCAGAGTGGTGGGGAGGGGCAGCCGGCGTGTGAAAGTTGCACTCAGGGAACGCGAAGACCCCTTCACTGCGCTGGAGCCTGAGAATGACTGGAGAGGTGCGGGGTGGGGAGGGGCCCTGCGTGTGTTGCTCGGGACCAGGACCCTGGTCTTGACGCCGAGGCGGAGCCAGCGAAGGGCTCCTGAGAGAGTCACGCTCAAGAACACACGCGCTTCTGTGAAGAGGATACAGAGCTAGCGGGAGAGACGGCGCGGAAGGCGGGGACATCAGCCTTGGCTAATGTCGGCTGGAATCTCCTGAAAAGCTTCCAGACTGTAGCATTAGTGGCAAGGATGCAGAAGGAAAACAAGCAAGTGTGGTGCTTCTGTGACTATTCTTCCTGGCCTTCACAGTCTTTCACGTAACAGGGGCTCAGCAAGCATCCACTAGCAGCCAGAGTACTGCATTGACAGGTGACCTGTGTTTAAGCTTTTCCAATCATGTTCACAGACTTCACTATCGTGTTTGCTCCCCACGGTACCTATGTGAGGTAGCAAACAGGTGTTATTAGCCCACTTGCCAGATGAAGAAACTGAAGATCAAGAGACGGAACTGAATTTTCCCCCAGGGCCTCACAGATACCAAGCTGCGAAGGCTCAGCTTAGACCCAAGTCTTCCCACTCTGGCCCAGGTGTACCTTCCAACCCCAACCCATGACATCGTGCTGTTGCTCAGGTGCTCAGCCGTGCCTGACTCTTCATGACCCCGTGGGCTGCAGCACGCCAGGCTTCCCTATTCTTGACATCAGAGTCCAAAATGGTTTCCCTATTTGTGGATCCCCGGAAAATGAAAGTCTGCCTGACAGTGGGTTCTCTGTCAGGGGAGTGGAAAGTTTTAAGGAAAAAGGTAAGTTTTAGCAGTTTGTGGAATTCTCTAAGTCACTGATCTGGACACAGATGGGAAGGGATGCAGGACTGTTTCTGGTTTGTTTTCTCAACAAGCAGTGAGTCCACTTATTTTCACATGGCTCTGGCACAGGCGAAGTTGTTTAGTTACTGTCATGTCCAACCCTTTGCGACCCCATGGAGCCCACCAGGCTCCTCTGACCATGGGATTCTCCAGGCAAGGATGCTGGAGTGGGTTGCCAGTCCCTCCTCCAGGGGATCTTCCTGATCCAAGGATCAAAGCCACATCTTCCGGGTCTCCTGCACTGGCAGGCAGATTCTTTGCCACTGAGCCACTGGAGATGCCCCGGCACAGTTAATAGCAAGGATTTAACCCGTCCATCCTAAAAGAGATCAGTCCTGGGTGTTCATTGGAAGGACTGATGTTGAAGCTGAAACTCCAATACTTTGGCCACCTGATGCAAAGAGCTGACTCATTTGAAAAGACCCTGATGCTGGGAAAGATTGGGGACAGGAGGAGACGCGGACGACAGAGGATGAGATAGTTGGTTGGATGGCATCACTGACTCAATGGACATGAGTTTGAGTAAACTCCGGGAGGTGGTGATGGACAGGGAGGCCTGGCGTGCTGCAGTCCATGGGGTCGCAAAGAGTAGGACACAACTGAGCAACTGAACCGAACTGATGAGGGCTTCCCTGGTGGCTCAGATGGTAAAGAATCTGCCTGCAACGTGGGAGACCCTGGTTTGATCCCTGAGTTGGGAAGATCCCCTGGAGAAGGAAATGGTAACCCACTCCAGTATTCGTGCCTGGAGAATCCCATGGACAGAGCTGCCTGGGGGCTACAGTCCTTGGGGTCACAAAGAGCCAAACACATGACTGAGCCACTGACATTTTGACTTTTTTCCAAGGGGGTGCTGATAGGGTGACTTCTCTCCCTGCGGCAGGAGTAAATATCTGTAAAATCTCCGCGTTAGATGGAAAGGCTGATTGGGCCATGAAGATCTGTCTTGATCACTAAGGGAAACCAACAAGCATTTGGTGACCCATTTAGGCTTCATTCTCTTTCAGTCTCCTCTGCCATCTGCGGCGCTGGGAGGTGAGCTGGTGTTCAGCCCATTTACACTCCTGCTGTATTCGGGGTCTCCACTCACCTGCACCCCCGACACGAGTCCCTTCAAAAAGGCAAAGTCACCTCGTCCCCTCTTGCACTGTTCATCATTTATGTGTGGCTCCCAGACCTACTAGGAATGTCAAAAGACATTTTCCATTCAGAGTCAAATCTGGCTGATTCCACACCTGTATTTATATGAGCGGTCTGTGTTTTCTTGCTGTAGAAAGGGGTATTTTCTGTTTAGAGAGCTCTTTGGGCTGAGCGCCCCACTCAAAGCCACATTGTTCTGATGATGCTTTTCTAAAATCAGTCCCTTTATCCCAACAGACTTTGTGAAAGTGACAAATGGCCTCAAAACACAATGCACCCCCACCCCTCACCCCCTCCCACCCCCATAAGCTGGCAGAGCAAACAGCCTTAAAGAAGGTTGTTGTTCAGCTGCTAAGTCATATCCAACTGTTTGTGACCCCAGGGATGGAGCACGCCAGGCTTCCCTGTCCTTCACTGTCTCCCAGAGTTTGTTCAAACTCACGTCCCTTGAGTCAGTGATGCCATCCAACTATCTCATCCTCTGTCGCCCCTTTCTCCTCTCGCCTTCAGTCTTTCCCAGCATCAGGGGCTTTTCCAGTGAGTCAGCTCTTCCCATCAGGTGGCCAAAGGATTGGAGCTTCAGCTTCAGCATCAGTCCTTCCAACGAATATTCAGGACTGATTTCCTTTAGGATGGACTGGTGGATCTACTTATGTTGGCAGTTGGTTTCCTGGACCTTCATGGGAGAGACTGCCGTAATCTGGAACCTAGACCCAACTGCATCAGTGGGGAAAGCCTGGCTGGAGAAAAAGTAGAGAAAGACTGGAAAGCAGCTTAGAAATCACCTGGGAGAGTAAACCCCGAGTCCGTCTCCTCCCGCAGAACTCCTTTCAGCTGACAAAACATGCACTTACTGATTGGCTTGGCCATTCTCACCCTGGTCCTCCCCTGCTGGCTCCCAGGGGTTCACCCTGGGGAAGCTCTCCACTGCAGGTCAGCTTCCTCACTTAACAAACAGAGAAACAGAGGTGTGGAGAGAGGACATGACCTGCTCCAAGGCCGACAGCCAGTGACGAGGACAGCGAGCTGCCTCCTGAGTCAAGGAGGGACTTGAAAGGGGAACCAGGGCCGGCATTCTGGTTCCTCTTCACTGGCTCTGATGTCAGCCCCTTTCTCCTAAGTGGGAACCTCTGGTGGATCTTCCAGCTGGGTTCCTCTCTGGTTTGCTCCTTTCTGATCCCCTCTTCGTGGAGACCAGCATCTTTCTTTTTTTACCTCCTTGAAGCAGGCTGACCTACTAGAGACCTTCCAAGGCATACCAATTCATCCACCTCCCAGAGCCTTTCCCTTTGTGAATCATAAAATACACAGACAGAGCCCAGGGCTTGGTCGAGTGGTCAGGGGCATGCGTCCCCTCTGGGTCCCCGCCCTGGCCCTCACCCGTCTCTGATGCCCCCCTCACTCAGGGATTTCTCCTCTGGTTGTGTATGTCAAATAAAAAGCAAGCGGTGCGAACCTAAAATGTCAGGATCCAAGCAAACTGCAAGACTAACCTGCTTAACCAAGCATTTCTGGGATGGAAGAGTCCTTTTGACGAATGCTTTTAGACTGTTTGCTCGGTCTCCATCCATCACCAGCTCTTGTTTGCCAACCCCGAGCAGATCATTTATATGTGCTCAGAATCCCGGGGTAATGGGCGTGCTGTCGAAGTAAATGGAATAAATAAATTAGTGCTTGAGCTTCTCAAATAAATCCAGTCGCATTAGACACACCTAAAGTCACTCAGTGCTGAAGAGAGCAAAGTGGAGACTGTCATGAAATGAGAGACAGGTTTTTGTTTCAGAAAAAGCAAGACGAGCAGGAAAAAAAAAATCTCACTCAAAAGCCATGAAAATGTTTGAGAAATAAAGCGGGTCATGTTTGCACAGAGAGACAGTCATGATTATTTTTGAGGCCTTGTCTACCAACTGCCTTTTTCTGTAGCCTCAACTCAGCTTATATTTCTAGAGCCTTCCACTGAGATTTGCATTGCAGGTCTTTTTAAAACTGGCAGTGACAGTTACTTGACAATTACTGCCCAAAGAGAAGATAAGGTTGTTACGCCTTAGAGAGCCACCCTTCAGAAAGGAGGAAGTAGCCCAAATGTTCACATCCTTATTGTCTTCCCTAATATATTTTGAACTGCAAGTTTCTACTTGGGTCACACATATGAGCTAGGGACACACATACCCAGGCACATAATCACTCTTGGCTGAGACCCCACAGCATAGCAGGCACTAAGTCCGATGTTTGTATTAACTGTTTTAATTCTCACAACAACACTCTAAATTCTCTTTATCACCCTCATTATTGTATGAGGAAACTGCTAGTTTTAGACTTTCAAGAGGTCACCCGAGAGAACTGTTCTTTTAAGAGGCAAAAGAGAAAAATCAACAAAGATTTCAAATGTATTGTACAATTCATTCAAAGCAAACATTTAGGGAATTCTCTGGTGGTCCAGGGGTTAGGACTCCATGCTTTCACTGCCGGGGGCCCAGGTTCAGTCCATGGTCAGAGAACGAAGATCCCATAAGCTGTGTGGTGTGGTCTAAAAAAATAAATAAAGTAAATATTTGACGTCTATACCTTTAAAAGTTTATATATTTAAGTTGGCCTTAAAATGCAAAAATGCATTTAAAAATGCATTTTAAATGCAGAAAACTGCATTTTTCTTTTTTAGATCTTTCAACTGGGAGGATAAAGTGTGACCTTGTAATTGGGATTATTTTCTACTTCAGCATATGCAGTATCGACTGAGCACAAACCATGTTTGGAAGACCACGTTGGCAACAGTAAGGAAAACTGCTGCTGCTAAGTCGCTTCAGTCGTGTCAGACACTGGAGTGGGTTGACATTTCCTTCTCCAATGCATGAAAGTGAAAAGTGAAAGTGAAGTCGCTCAGTCGTGTTCTTAGCGACCCCATGGACTGCAGCCCACCAGGCTCCTCCATCCATGGGATTCTCCAGGCAAGAGTACTGGAGTGGGGTGCCATTGCCTTCTCCAAAGGGAAAACTAGTGATGTCATATTTGAATGTTACCGCCAATCCAGTCACAGTCAGGACTTACACACATACACAAATACACACACATACATACACACATACACACACACACAGACATACACACACAAACACATATACACACACACACACACACACACCCCCTCTCTTCCCCCTCCCAGAGCTGGGACTACAGTGAGGAGTGGGAGGCCTCTCAGAGAGTGAGCATCTCCTTAAACAGTCCACCCTAGATGACTTACTTGTCTCATCCTTACCCAGACCGTGCCCCCTTCCTCTTCAATACACACCACATGCCACAATTTAATACAACAGCATGGCCATACATTCCGGTAAATGGACTATGAGGAACACACACATCTATAGGTGGTCAAAGTGAGAGGGTTGGTGTAGACTTGACATAAGTGAATTCTGATTAGCAAGCGAAGTTGCCAAGCCAGTCAGCCTAGAGCAGGAACACTTTGAGGAAGAGGAAATGACTTTATTGCAGGAAGACAGCTGAACAGGAACAACTCATTAAAATGGGTTTGATGGGCAGGAAGGAGAAAGCAAACGATTCCCCAGAGCAACAGCAAGACTCTATGTGCAGAAAGTGATGAGCTCTGCAAAGAAGACAGCCCCACCCACCCTGGGGATCCCCAAAGTGTGGGTGCACAGAACCGAGGGTTACTGAGCATCTCAGCAGACAGGTGACACATACTCCTCCACGCAGCGAAGGCGCGTGGAGCACCGATCGCTCCGCCAGGCATGGGATGCCCCGGCGAGTGCAGAGCCCGGGGCGCTCCCCAGCCCACCAGGGACAGATCCCAGGCAGGGTCATCGGGGTCTCCTGGGTCAGCGGCACCGGGACTGCACCCCCTTGCCCGGTGTACCATGCCTACTAGCCACTTAGGAGCCATCTCGGTTATTGGATCGACTCTCACGGCATCAAATTGCTTGTGATCAGGTAACTTATTTTACTTAACAATGACCCCAAAGGCCAAGAGTTGGGACGCTGGCAATTCAGATATGCCAAAGACAAGCCGTAAAGTGCTTTAAGTGAAAAGGTGAAAATCTTCAACTTCACAAGCAAACATATGCTCAGGTCACTGAGATCTACAGTAAGAATAAATCTCCTATCCATGAAATTGTGAAGAAGGAAAAAGAAATTTGTGATAGTCTTCCTGTTGTATCTCAAACTGCAAAAGTTATGGCCACAGTGCTTGATAAATGCTTAGTGAAGTTGGAAAAGGCACTAACTTTGTGCAACAAGATATTTTGAGACAGAGAGGAGAGAGAGACCACATTCATATAATATTTCTTACAGTATATAGTTGTAATTGTTCTATATTATTATCCTGTATAATAATAATAGAATTGTTCTATTATTATTAGGTGCTGTTGTTAATCGCTTACTGTGCCTAAATTATAAATTAAATGCTATCACAGATATGTGTGTGCCAGGAAGTACAGAGTCTACGTGTGGTTCAGTACCACCCATGGCTTCAGGCTTTCACTGGGGGTCTGGAACGTACTCCTTCGCTGATAATCAGAGACTACTGTATCACAACTATTGATTTCATCCTGCAAAATTTATGTTTCTGTTAAAATAATATTCTATGAAATAGAAAAAAATTATTGTTAATTTAAGTGTTTTGTATATGTTTGTAAATTCCTTTGTTTGCCTAATTCTCTACACAGTGGTTCTCAAAGTATGGCCCTCTGCCCACTGGGGGGCCAAGAGGTCTTCCTCATGAGTGGCCTCCTCCAACCCCGAAACTTTTCCTTAAATGCCTGGATGAGAGCAACTCGTTAATAACTGCCTATATATGTTTCGATAAGTTCAGTATTTTTAAACTGAAATTAGTGCCTTTGCAAGTTGAGAGAGTTTATGCATGGCTCCAATTCAGTGTTTTACTAATTCTGTGTTTTATTAACATCGCAAGGCTTCTAACTGCACATGTGCATATGCAAATAGCTGAATTCCTACAATCTGGGAGAAGAATGTGTATTCATTATCAGCACTGCCTTGAATGATCATGTTTTATAATTGCTGCTCCTCTTGCTTCTTAATAGCAAATTGTTGTTCGTTTTGCTCATCATTATCAATTTAGTTTGTTGTGGGTTGTTTTTAACCCCACCGTATGTAGTAATGAATATGTATGAATTTTTAGGCTATAATTTTCCAAACTCTCTCTGGTCTCTAAGCACTGGTTCGAATATGAATCATCCATAGCCTTATTATTATAGCAGATGTATACATACTCCTCCCTGAGATTTGCTAATGTGAGAACATTTCATTGGTAATGTGGGCAGTACATGGAATTTTAGCATGTCGATTACTCACAATATACTATCAAGGTAAATCTAATACAAATACTGGCTTATTTTACATTTGTATGTAAAATAATTGTTTTAAAATTAAAAAAAGCAAACATGAGTTACTGTTTTAATTTTATTACATAATGTGTGCTCAGTCGTGTCCAACCAACTCTTACGACCCCATGGACTGTAGCCTGCCAGGCTCTTCTGTCCATGGAATTTTTTCAGGCAAGAATACTGGAGTGGGTTGCCATTTTCTCCTTCAGGGGATTTTTGCAACCCAGGGATCAAACCAGTGTCTCCTGCTTGGCAGGTGATTTCTTTACCACTGAGCCAACCTGGGAAGCCTTATTACATAATAATAAGCACTTAATGCATTTTTAAAGCCAGATTTTGATGATGTGGGGTAAATCAAAATTTTATCATTTTCAAGGTCAGAACTCCCCAAACTGTGTTCTAACAGATATTAATAGGTTTTCTGCAAATAATGAGTTTTTACTCAGCTAAGTTGGGGCTAAGTGACGTGCATCGAATTCCCCATTTACAGATTTGCAAGGCCCTTGAGCATCTTGTGATGGTTAATTTTATGAGTCAGCTGGGGTAGGTCACAGTATCCAGATATTTGATCCAACATCGGTCTGGATGTTACTGTGAAAGTATTTTTTGTATGAGATTAACATTTAAATCAGTAAATTGATTAGAGTAAAGCAGACTGTTCTCTGTAGCGTGGGTGGAGTTGAGGGGCATTCAGTCAGTTGATGATTTTAAAAAAAAGACTGACTACCCCTCAGGAAGAGGGGATTCTGCCAGCAGGCCACCTCTGGACTCAGTCTGCGCCATCCGCTCTTCTCTGGGTCTGCAGCCTGTTCTGAGGATGAGGGACCTGCCACAGCCTCTGCAGTTCCTTGAACTAAACCTCTCTCTAGATGATGCACACAGACTTACAGATCTGTGTGTACACATGTAGGTCTGGTTGTATATTTGATATGCATATCAGTTCAGTTCCGTTGCTCAGTCGTGTCCAACTCTTTGTGACCCCATGGACTGCAGCAGTCATATAATGTATACAATACATTGCTTGTGTGTGTGTGTGTGTGTATAGAGAGAGAGACCTCATGTAGATACACATGCACTTACATGTTTGAATGGCAAGGGTTTTGACTTATACACAGATTTTTCAATACATGTTTACTAGGGTACTATATTGGAGAAGGAAATGGCAGCCCACTCCAGTCTTCTTGCCTGGAGAATCCCGGGGAAAGAGGCGCCTGGTGGGCTGCTTCCATAAGGTTGCACAGAGTCGGGAACGACTGAAGCCACTTAGCAGCAGCAGCAGCAGCAGCAGGGTACTAAATGATCTGGTGATCCAGGGTTGGTTAATCCCACAGATGGGGAAACTGCAGATACCGAGGGCTGACTCTAAAGTTACAGATAGATTTTCAACCGAGTGGCGGGTCAGCCCCTAATCCTTGTGTTGTTCAAGGGTCTATATCGAGAGAGAGAATACACACACACACACATGCACACATATTCTATTGGTTCTATTTCTCTAGAGAACTAATACATATGTTAAGTCTCTGAAAAGTTCTACAATTAAAAAAAAAGGAAGAACCTATTTAACCTAGTATTTTCCTCACCTATTCAAATCATAGAACATTTTTCATATAACACCTGCTAATCTTTCAAAATATAACTTGGGGAATGCTTTTATCAGTTCTCACCTTAGGCTGTCAGCAGTACCGGACCCTGAATCCACTTGATAATGAAACAAATAACATAAGTGTTGGGACACAAGACCCCACGTAGTCTTCTGCACATGGTGAAGGCAGCAGAAAATAACTGCGTGTCATGGGAGCACAAGGAGGTGAAATGTCCACGTGGTGATGACAGGTGAAAACACCTGCCGGTGGGATGGACCACACACCTGCGCTTTTGTCCAGGGCTCCTTTGAGGCTGTTCTCGTGGACTGGGGAGTCATCCTGAAATACCATCAGTCCCAGTTCAGCAGGCACAAGGCACCGCTCCCACCGCAGGGGGCCTAACAAGAAAAGCCAGCTCTGTCTCCATAAAAGCCCGCCTACCTCCTTTGCCTCCTATTGTCCCTTCCTGAAAGTGTTTCCACATACGGTCCTCACTGACCCGGATTTATCCTTCAGATCTTATCCTAGAAGACACTTCCTCTAGAAAGCCTTTTCTGACTCTATCTCCTACCCCGAACCCACCAGGTCAGCCCACCCACCTTCCTGCTTCAGCCCATACCTTTGCTTTGGACGGAAACATTCTTTGTTAATACCTGTCTTCGCTACTAGCCTGTGAGGTTCAAGAGGACCGCTGGTTCCCATCCTGTTTGTTTTCACCAGCCCCGGTGCTTGGGGACCCATCCTGGCAGCTCTGGGGGGGGGGGGGGGGGGGGGGGGGGGGGGGGGGGGAGCAAAGGAAGAGGGATTGCAGGGGAGGTTCCCTCTCCTCATTTTTCTCATGACTCTACCATCGCTAGCCTTTCTTTGCAGCCAAACCTGACTGCTTTTCTCTCCTCTTTCTCTAAACATCTTCACTTTTTCAACCTTAAGAAAAAAATCTATACCAAGAGTCTATGAACTGTTCATATATGTGCGTGTGTGCGCACACACACACACAGGCATGCTTGCAGACATGTGCATCTGTACACCCAGTTACTCCAGTGAAGAATAATAAAATAACAACACAGCTTCCCCGGTGGCTCTGGGGTTAAGAACCCGCCTGCCAGTGGCAGAGACACGGGTTCGACCCGGGATCCAGGAGGCTCCCACGTGCTGCAGAGCAACTGAACCCACGCGCCACAGCTGCCGAGCGGGTGCCTGAGAGCCCGAGAGCCCGAGAGCCGCAGCGGCCGGGGCCCGGAAGCCTGGAGCCCCCGTGCCCCGCGGGGTCCCACCGCCGGGAGGACCCGCGCCCTGCGCCTGCGCGCACCGCGCCTGCAGACGCGCCCTGCCCAGGGCAACCCGAGAAGAGCCCCCCCCCCCAGCAGCAGAGGCCCAGCACAGGTGGAAATAAAACGATCAAGTGAAATTTAAAAATAACAATACCAACAATCATTTGTCAAGTATAACAGTGTGAAGAGAGATGGGGACTGCAGGCAACAGTACGTCTGGGGAATGAGAGGCCAAATCCGATTACAGCTGCGTCCCTTTCTGGGTCAAGTGAAATTGTGCAGAAGTTTTCAAACCCACAGACAGAAAAGCAGCGGCTCCTCTGGTTCCCGGTCAGCCCCTCCCCCAGTCCCCACCCCGCGGCCGTTCACCCCGGCCACGAGCTCCACTGCGGACGCTGGACACGGTCTCCTCCTGCAAGAATCAGCCCTGGAAACAGAAGTATCGAGAAGACCAATGCAGTGGCAAATGGACAGGCCCTCACCTCATTTCAGGAAGTGTGGCTGAGAGCTGGCGGGGTGATGTACGTGAGGACTGAAGGCGAGGCTGGCTGCGGTGGACACCCGGCCGGCCCGCTCCCGCCATGCCCCTGGGACCTTGGGCTACTGACACTTCGTCCCCCCGAGTCACAACAGGAGGGTGAGGACGGCAAGGCTCTCGGAGCTGATGCAGGCCCACCCTGTCCTTCCAGCCTTGCCCCCACAGGCAGGCCACCCAAACAATGTCATCAGAAGAGGCTGCGGGTGTGAGCGATCCCCAGATGAGACGCACATGTAGGGCTCCCCCGTGATCCCCTCTGCCTTGCGCTGGACCTTATCATGTCTGCAGAGAAGTCGAGATCAGACTCCAGATGGGACCCAGTCCTGGCCAAACTCCTGGGGGAGCTAAGAGCATTTATATGCCGTCAATGCCCTCTTCGAGTCAACTCTTCTCAAGCTGATAGAAAAGCTCAAGCAAGAGCAAACGGCTCTAACAACAATAAGGAATCCCTCGCTGGCCTCAGCACATACGCTCACGCATGCGCGCGCGCGCGCGCGCGCGCGCACACACACACACACACTGCTGGCCTCAGCACACACGCTCACGCATGCGCGCGCGCGCGCGCACACACACACACACACACACACACACACACACACACCCTCAGCACATACGCTCACGCATGCGCGCGCGCACACACACACACACACACACTGCTGGCCTCAGCACACACGCTCACGCATGCGCGCGCGCGCGCGCACACACACACACACACACCCTCAGCACATACGCTCACGCATGCGCGCGCGCACACACACACACACACACTGCTGGCCTCAGCACACACGCTCACGCATGCGCGCGCGCGCGCACACACAGACACACACACACACACACACACACACACACACACACACACACCCTCCATTTGAGATCACGGAAATCCACACCAGAAATTCTAAAATATGCTGATTCAACTTTTATACTTTAAAACATCTGGACTCTCTAAAAGTCTTGCTTTTTTGGTACAAGAAATGGATATGGAAGCACAGTAACCTCTCTCAAGTTTAAACTTAATAAGGATCGTTTTTTAAATTTCCCAGAGAGCCAGGGCATACCAACACTAGGATTCATGCATACCCGATCATTGATAACCCCTTAATTAGGTCACCTGTTCAACTGAACTGCAGTTCACTGATAGGATATTGAGTTTTTCAAAGTCAGAATGTTTTTTATTAAAAAAAAAAAAAGGAAAAGAAAAAAAAAGCTCTTCAAACATCCTCTGTCCCACTGAAGAAAACATTTGTTTCTTTTGTTTTGTTTTTTGGTGGCTTGTGGGATCCTGTTTCCCCAAGCAAAGATTTAACCTGAACCTTCGGCAGTGAAGGTGCAGAGTCCTAACCACTGGAAAAATTTGTTAAAAGGTACTTTTCCAGACACAGAGCCAAGAGACCAGGTCATGGTACTTCTCACTACACAGGGACCTTCATGAAATTGTTCTGCACAAGGTACATAAAAATGGTGCAAACAGCATCATTTCTAAACAGTACAGGGTGAAGGTGGGGCCACCAGAAGTCACAAAACCCCCCAACTGCACAAAAACGCACTTGGACTCACTCATTAAATGCATTCTTTAGCTTCTCAGAGGAGCCACTTGAAGGTCACCTCCACTTAAAATCCTTGGCTCAGAAGCTCCTTGTTGCTTTATGACCCAAGTCTATTAAAATTCTCAGAGTCTCTGATGATGAAAATTCCAGCCAGCTTTTTTTTTCCTCTTCATGTGGTTGGGGGGAAGAAAACCAACACATGAGTCTATTTGAAATCATTTCATGAATTTTAATCATAGCAAATGTGTTTTAACAGTAGTCATAAAATCAACATTACCACATATACAAAGGACAAGACACCAGATTGGCATACAAAAATACCATATATTAAAATCAGGTTCATTGGAAAAACTCAGGACTTGCTAAGACACCACCTACAACAGAGACAGCAAGCAAGAATGCTTTTAAGACATTCAGATTTATAAACAGCAGCTTGATATCCCCCTTATGAAGTCAGTATTTGGCAACATTTGGACAATATTCTCTACACAGCCCAGCAGCTCGTTTATCTGTAGGGCTGTTTGGCCCTTTAAAAAAGATTCTAAAATAAATAATCCACAGAATTGTAAATGAAACACGTCAAGGACTTAACAGCCTCTGAGCAGCATTAATCTAGCCATTTGACTGGAGTACTAGTTATCAAGAAGGCCAGGAAACCCACCAGCAGAGTCGTACAAGTGGCCGGGCCTCAGTGTAACAGCTGCGTGGCTTACGCTGGGAGCTTGTAACCGTCCCAGGCTGAAACCAGCCTCCTGCAACTGCCAAGGGAGCGAAACGGGAACTAGTGGTGGAATGAAAAATATAACAAATGACCTCAACCAGGAGAGAAACCGAAATGTTCTGGAATGAGCCTTCCCAATAGTATTAACCTACTCAAGTCAGGTCACATCCACAGGCATGGGCACTGCATTCCTCAGGTAAGAGGACATCGTTGGAGTTTGTCTGCAGTGACTGCACCACCAGCCCGAGAGCAGGGCCTGAAAGTGTATGGTGTGCCCACTGATACCAGTAGGGCCTCCGCGGACGCGCCCGTCAGCTGAGCACCTTCCCGTGTCTTCAGCTGACACATCCTGAACTGAGTTCGGTGGGCCATACTTGGGTGACTAATTGTGCTTGGCTCAGTTAATTCCCACTCTTCTTTCTTCAGCTGCTTTCTGCCAGGACTGACCCTCAGCTTCTGCTTTGTTTGGGAGCTACGGTCTCACTATGGGTTTCCTCCCTCTATGCCGGCGTCTTCTCACTTTCTGGCCTCTCTTTTGCTACAGACTCAAGGTCACAGCCCCACCTCCACCAAACAGGGCCTGCCTAAGAGTCCGCTTGTCTCTCAGCCAGGAAAAGCCAACTAGGAGTTTTCTGCAGCACAGTTTAAGACTCCAGCTCCTGTGTTCCCCCACTTTCGAAAGAGAGATGACACAGATACCTCCACTTGTTCCCCTAAGGGGCACCTGCCTCATCAATTTCCTCCCTTTTCCACCCATGCTCCTCCACTGCCATCATATCCAACCTTCTGCTCCTCGATTCTCAAAATGCAGATGTCAGATTAAAGACTGAGCTTCCCTTTGGAACACTCTCATTAGAATAATCCAGTAACACAGCCCACGGAGATCACAGAAGACCTTCACAGGGGCTACCAGCCCTGCATCCCATGATGAGCTTTAGAGCAGTGTTCTAGAAGAACCAGGCCAGCTATAAGGGAACATCCCTCAGAAAAACAAAACATACATGCTGTTGCAGGCTTCAAGAGACCCCTCAGTACTTTTGCCCCAAATATTACTGATTGTCTCTAAAAAAGACTATAATATGAATAGTATCAAAAACCTTAGACTAGAATAATAAAGTCCAGCTAACGAGATGAGTGTTTTCAAGCACCGCTACATCATAAGTGGGATATAGATAGTGGGATACCCCAGGCAGTGAATCCTGAAAAAAAAAAAAAATCATTGGCCCGACTGTGCAAGGAAACTTGTGCAGAAAAATGGAGCCATGTTGCAAGAGTTCAAGAATAATGGTGCTCTACTCACGACCACTTGAGCAGAGCCAAAAGTAAGTCATTTGGAAGACAGAGATTATATGTCCCACCCACTAATGTTCTTCATATGGTAGAACTCACCTCTTCATATATAAGAAGTCTCGAGACCTTAGTTATATAAACACTCCCAAAGATAGCTGGTTTGACAAAATGGATGCAGCCTATAGCATTTGTTGGGAAATTAATACCTAAATTCAACATTATATAACCCACATTGGAAAACATCACAAACATTTTACTTGATTTTTTAAGCTTCAGTTACAGCTAAATCATGTGCCTATATATATGTATATATTTATACCTATATGTATAGACATATGTCTTTATACAGTGAATCAACTGTGTCAGCAAAGTCAATGGCTTGAATTTCTCCTTATATTTTTAGAAATGTTTCAAGTTTAACAAAATTCAGCAACTAGTCATCATCTCTTGAAATAGACTATCACTTTCAAACAGTTATTGAATTATCTTGACTGCCTCATCCTTCTCTGCAGTTCCCGTTCTGGTAAGGATTGCTTTGTGGGTAACGTTTTCCTGAGAATGATGAAAGCGGTAAGGGACAGCTTCTCCTTCTGGGCCGAGGATGACAGATTAACTGACTGATGACCCTTCTCGCATGGGAACGAGATGCTGGCCAGTTGGCAGCATCATTTTTCTAAGAGAAGATAGAAATTCAAACCACTGGCATCCCACTCCTCTCATACCAGTGATCTTTGGCCCTCTAATTTCCTCATGAGTCTAGAGAAAATCTATTATTGGGCAAAACACGTAGTCATTTTTAAGGACAAACTAAAGAGTCCTGCTCATTGACAAGTTCTATATTTAAAACAAATGCATTTGATTAACATTATTTTGGACAATGAAAAGCAGACTAACCACTTTAGACACAGTACAAGTTTTCAAATAAAACTATGAGAGCTCTTTAAATAAAAACCTAGACTGGAATAAATACTATCAGGAAGAGTCTGATCAATGAAAATACATCTCAAATTGAATTTTCTGCTTCCCTTTACTCACTTAAAAAGCAATGTTAGTAACTTTAATAACCTTCAGGTCTTTACTTTTCATGGGCAATGTTTTTCTAATGTCAAACAAAGTGTCATTGTGCAAGAATTCAAATCTTCAATTATTTCAGGGATAACAAAAAAAAAAAAAAAAAAGACTAAAACAATGTCAGATCTCACTCTAAAAATAGTACCTACATTTTAGTCTGGCATCTGAAAAACGATGCCTACCTATGCCCCCCTCAAATACAAGGACGAGCTGGCAGACTTCAAGGGCAAACAAAAACACTGCCTATGAACACTGCAAAACATGCTTGCTCCTATATTTCACACCTTACTAATGCAGTGATGGAGTCTAAGTAAGATGTTGGAAGTGAAGAGGGATTTCATTAGGCTTTTTTCTTTTTTTTCTGTAACATTTACTTTTTGGCCACAAGACCCTAAACACAATTTCACAGTACAGGTCATGCAGGTCAAACATTTTACAGCTACTGTCAACCTACTTACTATTTTTGGACAATAGATTCACATGCAGCTAATGATCCCAGAGTGGGGGCTTTATCAAGCACTCTTTTAAGCTTCACTGATTTTTCCTTGGCCCAGAGTATCTAAGTAATAACCCCAAAGGGCAATCAATGCATTTTTACTGTCATACTTGAGATCATTTATTTTTAAGCCCAGAAAGGAAAAAAAAATTTTAAGCCAACTGCAGGTTACTAAACCACAAACTGTCTTCTCCACCTTACTGTCTACTCCACTAACACCTTGATGCTAGATTCCACTGCATAACCCTCCAGAATCCGTTGTCCAATAATGGTACCCACTTGCCACATGTGAGTGGCATCAATTTAATTAACTTAAAATACAAAATCCAGTTCCTCATTCAGACTAATTTCATTTCAGTTTCCCAGTAACCAATGTGGTTACTGTATTGGACAGCATAACTTCTAGAACATTTCCAGCATCACAGAACATTCTACTGAGCAGCGCCAATCATGAAGATCCCAAGGGCTGGCTGCACCAGTACAAGGTTTAACCATCAAGGGAACCACTCTTAAGTCATGAGCAAGATTAAACTGAACTATATTTTTAAAGGAAGTATCTTATAGGTTTCTGATCATAAAGTATGACTGGAACTGAGAACCTATTGCCTTTTCATCACAACCTATGCCCCAGGTCATTGTACAAAATTTCCCCAAAACAATGCTTTTTGATAGCATACTTGATTCTACTTAGCATATTCAGCATTCTCTTGGTTATGTCAAGATCATTAATAAAGAAAAATCCATGCTTCTTATAGTTTACTATTTACACAACACTCACTGTCCTTTACAGGTAGAGTGGGAGGCAGGGGGGAAACCAATGTTTTGCAACTCAAAAAATTCAGATCACATGGTTCTCCTTAATTGTCTATACTCATCCCTAAGTCAACCCTCCTTTCATTTCCCAGAGAGGTAGATGCTAACTAAAACGAATATATAAATCTATAAAAACAAAGACCTTAAACAGTAGTTAAGTTAGTAAAGGGTGGGCATTCATCCACCCTGAAAGGAGATCGTAGCCCGACAGAGAGGGCAACAGGTCTAGGAAGGAGCAGGAGGAAACAGCCGTGCAAAGTCCTGGCCCCCCTTTCGCTGCAGATCAAACTGTCTTGCATCTCTGTGGGCCTGAGTGGAGTCGTCTGAAACATCCAGCCACCAGAGGTTGCCTTCGGATCCGACTTCCTGTGCTTTCCGTTGTGAGTTTTTCACTGATGCGAACTGTGAGTTCCGGCTGATGGTGTCACTGGGCTTGTGTCTCATGGGGTAGACGTGTTCTCAGGGTCATGAGCAAGTGCCAGAGGCCAGAGCAGTGGATGCCAAACAACATCAGACAACACGAAGCCTACACACACTCTATCCGGCAGGCTGAGACATCACATGCATGCGCACACGCACACGGCACACACAGGATTGTACACTGATTAAGCAGGTACACAAATGAATAACTAGCGGCAGAACCCACTTAAACAACGGCTTTACATCAGTAAGACACACAAAAGTCCTGCTTGGGGTTGCTACTGTACCTTAAATTGTAATGTCAAGAATCTATCATAGAGCCGAGTAATTTTGCACTGCTAACTGCAGTTGGGATTGTTTTTCAGTAGAAAGTATGTGGACATTTGTACTCTGCGGGTTTGTGCTAAGAAACACAGGTCACTGTATCACCACGTAAGTCGGTGTCTATATATAACCTATAGACCATGTAGGATTCTATCCCACTACACTCCAGGGCTAGTCATTTCCTGTAGGACATAAACATATGTAGATATCATTCACAAAACAATTTGAATATGGCATGACTTAACATTGCAAGGTAACGTCCATTTGAAATGCAGAATCCTCAGTGCAACGTTTCTGTGGGGTTTTTTTCCCAAGAGAAACATAAATTAGGTCAGACATGCATCACGGCAGCCTGGGAGAGTTTGAGAAATTGAAACTAACCCAACAGTATATTAGGTTACATAATAGAGGATAGTATTCAGCTAATATGATACCTAAATTATTAATACCAAACAAATCCTAGATTATTTGTTGTATAATGCCCAATAGCTTACACAATAAAATGGCATTTTAACCTAATTTCTAGTTTGAGATTTCAAATACATTTCCTAAAGGGCTAATGACAAATTTGAAAGATTTGAAAAACCCGAGTTCATATTTTTATATCAAATTCTCATGTCAGTGAATATTAGCTTGGGATTCTATTCATTATATTGTCATTTTATCTCAGTTAATGCCATAACTTTAATGTGCATATTTTGTGCTGCTTGAAGGTAAAAGTTAGCATGTAGGTAAATTAAATTATCTCAGTCTTAAGGATTATTTCTAGCCTTGCTTTTTGGAGGCAGTCACGCCTTATTTTCCTGTCCCCCGTTTTCAGGAATTCAGTGGAACACAGACATATCTGTGAATGGGGGCAGGGTGGCTTGGCATGCACCACTTGCTTCATAAATTCCATGAAAGAAACGAGAACTGTAAAGCTCACAGCTATGTCTGAATGCACACATATTCAGACATAGAATGTATCATTTAAAACCAGCAGATCTTTCTTTGCAAGCAACTGCAGGCCATTAAACATTTAAGCACATTTGCAAATTGATGGTGAGCTGGTCCACTTACCCTGGGATGTGCATTGCTAGTTCACCTTGCCACGCTTCTCGATAAAAACATATCTTGAAATACAAGAGAAAGTCTCACTTCTACCAACAAGAAGACACTGGAATGTGAAATGGCTTAACTCTCACGGAGCAATCTCTTTTAAGAAATAATCATGGACTGTCTTAAAACGCCAGTCCAGGTTTGTTAGCAATTACCAACACTTGGAGCTGTTGGAATACATCACAACTGGGAGAAAAGACAGAAATCTTCTGCATTCTCCATTTGTGCCTTACAGAATACAGGACTTGGACACACAGAAGAGGAGCAAGTGTGCAAGGGATGTGTCTGTGACACCTCGCTGGGGGGTCCAGGTGGCCGCAAGGTGGCCGCTATTTCAGACTCTGGACTCATTCACGCCTACAAAGTCTTACTCCTGGGATTCTTCTGAAAAGATTCAAAACCTGAGGTAAATAAAATCACACACACACACACACACACACACAAATACACAATATTTACATTTAAAATTCTTATTTTGTGAGATGGCTTGAGAAAAATGGTTTCCTGTGGGATTAGGCATTTCTCATTATTACTCAGTTTATTTCTCCTGATCTGGCCTTCGGTTTAATAAACACATAGCGAGCTCTAATTACAGGGGGAGAAAAACGAACGTGCGAGACAAAACACAGCACGCTGGAAACACTCGTTCAGATGTTTTCTGGAAAAGACAACTGTCCGCGGAACTTATTTTAATTTGGGTGCCATTCAAAATGGTATAAAAAGTCTTAGCAACTAAATGGAGACAGGGTCTCATTTTCTCAAAAAAAGGAAAGAAACCAGCACTGCATGTTGCGGTTGAATTTTTTACATGGATTTTCAGGTTTAATTCTACTTGTATGCAGGGCATCTTTATTTTAATCTACCACATTTAGAGAAGATCACATTGTATGCACTTCCGACAGTTTAACGTCTAAGTAGAATAGGTCTATCTCGTAACATGATTTGGAGAAATGATAAATTACAGTCCATTTAATAGGCGATTATGAGGATGCATGCAACCACCTTCGAAGCCGTCGCCACCAGGAATGAGAGCACTCTGCCTGCTTTCCCTTCGTGTCTGTCTTCGGGTAATCAGACGGCGGCCCAGGGCCCGGGAGCCAGCGCCGGGCCCCCCGGGGTCAGCGGGCCCCCCGCCTTCTCACCACGATACCCCCACCAACAGCTGCTCAGCCCCGAGTGGGCACCCACGGAGCCTTGCCCGCAGCCCCTTCAGCCGCAGGATATCACAGTGAAGCGCTTAGAAATGCAGGACATGTTGTGGAGCACGATGCCGAGGAGGAAGACCAGGACGCAGGCCACCAGGATGACGGTGCACACCCCGGACCAGGTGGAGCTCTTGGCCGCGCCCCGCCGGTCCGGCTCCTCGGCCGCCGCGTCGCCCGGGGCCGCGGGCTGCAGGGGCTGCTGCTCGGCCGCGGGGACGCTCACCACGGCCACCGCCTTCGGCTGGCCCCCAGGCAGCAGGCGGCAGCCCGCGTCGCCGGGCAGCAGCGCGCGCTCCTTGGAGACGGGCAGGGGCAGCATGTAGCACCCGTTGCTCGGGAGTCTGATGAAGACCGGCGTGCGCTCGGAGGCGTGCGGGATGGCGATGACGCCCAGCACCGCGGGGTCGTCGGGCAGCTGCGACACGGAGAAGCCCGGGGGCAGCCTGGTGGTGCCGCGGCACCAGGGGCAGCGCACGTCCTTCTGGCTCGTCCGCATCTGCTGCAGGCACACGGAGCAGCAAGTGTGCCTGCAGTCCAGCAGCTTGGGCCTCCGCCGCGGGCTGTAGTGGTTGAAGCAGATCTGACACTCCAGCAGCGAGTCCTGCGACAGCGTCTCCATGCTGAGCCGGGCGCGCGGGCCGGGCCGGCCGGTCAGAGCCCGCCGCTCGGCGCGCTTCCTCCGGCCGGGCTCGCTGTGGTCACCGGGGGGTCGGGGCGCTCACGGCCTTCCAGCATACTCAGGCGTGCCCATTTCTGAAGGAGACAAAAACGCACACAAAGCGAATTACTTCCAACAGGCCGAGATGGATGTATTCCACGGCTCGAAAGTCCAGATGTCACGATATATGAGTACCAGTTGCCCGCTCCCGAGACTGGAAGAGTCCCGGGATGTCCAGTGGACAGTGAGTGAGCGAGTCCTCTCCTCGAATACTTTTCTTATTTCTAAAGAAACAAGTATCTCTACAGGGTATGCAATGCCCCCCAAATGTTCTACAGAGGGAGCAAGCTGTTTCTGTTTATTGTTCTTCTGAACTGTTCTTCTAAATACACTGCAGAAACTCATTTCCAATAAGCTTCTAGCATTTCCTAAATTTCTTTCCTTTGCGCCTGGGACCTTCTTCTCCTGACTCTGCTCACCACCCCGTAAGTGCTCATTGCCAGATATAGGCACCTCTACAAATCTAGGTACATCATGTAGCCAGCTCACTCCATGGATGTGTGTTAGGACTATTCCTCTCTCACAGGTAATTAAAACGGTGCCACCAAAGAAGCACACTCAGGTATCGGTTATCTTTTCCCCCAAATCTCCTGAACCAAGGCAGGTTTTGTCAAATGGCTTTAAAAAGAGTCAAAAAGCAAAACAAACAACTGCCAAATAACAACAATGAATCTTTAGACAGGAGGGGTCACAAAAATACACAGGATCACGAGTATGTTTCAGTCAGTTCTTTTAATTTCATGATTATTTAGGGCTGCACCAACAGAACCAAGAGCAAATACCATTAATTCACTGATTATAATCAAGTATTATTGTCAAAGAAAACCGGCAAGCAGCCTTCACCAAAAAAAAAAAACAAAAAAAAAACAGGAGAAGAATGTTAGCCTTCTGGTATTGACAGGAGGCAGGATAACGTGGTTCACTTAACTGGAGTTTAAAGAATCCATCAAATGTTTTGAGAAAGGCTGCCCAAGACCATCTCCTATTGAAAGCATCCAAATTATGTGTTCTGAATGGAACCATGATGACTCTGGAAAAAACTATTCAACCATTGTTGTAGAAATAATTGCTAGTCCTAGAACCCCACCTACACCCAGAAGCAGGAGCTAATAATACAGATAACCTCCTTCACAATTTTCTTAAAAAGAGAAACTTCTTTTTCTTTTTGATTTCCTTTGTGCGATTATGAATACACCCCTCCACGGTGATTACGATTTAAGATCAAAATCAAAATGTAGAAATAGTTTAAAGTCAGAAATAATCACTGATAAAAATTAATGCTGACAATCAAAAAAAGAAACATTTTAAAATATTTTGCTGTAAGAGGACTTAAATTACTGAAAATAAAATATAGTAACAGCATTCAGAAAGCGCACATTATAATCAACTGCTCATCTATCTACTATTTCAAGAAACAGTTGTGGAATAATTGAAATTTGCTAAGTGTAGAACTTAAAATGTTCTCACCCAAAGAAAAAAAAAAAGATTAAGATGTGACATGATGGATGTGTTAATCAATGAGATGTGGGGAGTCCTTTCACAATGCATACTTATTTCCATACTTTAAAGTGTCCATCTTAAATGTCTTACAATCTATTTTGTCAATTATACCTCAATAAAGCTGAAATAAGAAATAAAAATAAAAAATAAATATCTACTGAGTATCTATGATGCAAAAAGCACAATACTAGCCATGGTAGATTATTAAGATGAATCAGACCCAAATACCACTCCTAAGCTGTGATTCATGGGGTCGCAAAGAGTCGGACATGACTGAGCGACTGAACTGAACTGAAGCTATTTAAAGTTAGGCAAGAATGAACTCATGAAGGTATTTTCTCTTCCATTCATTTATTCATTCAAATTCTCATTGAATATTTACCATGTGTCAAGCATTATGGTAGTTATTATTGTCCCTTGTAACAAAGACCTTGTCACCACCCATAAGAAACTCACAGCCTAGACGTACTTAAACAGCTATGCAAGTAAATAGCTGTAACATAAATACAGTGATGCTTGCCTTACTGGAGCTGGATGGAGCAATCAGAGGCCCAGTGAAGAGTCTGGATTATGGAGAGGATTTAGACGGAAAATTTCAAGACAGGGTACTTTCAAGTTCAGAAATCAGCATGAGCAAAGGGAAAGGGGTGAGCAATTACAAAGTTACTTTCATACTCTAGCTGTGACACTGGCTAGGTTTTTTTCTAACACAAGAGTAACCTTCAGATGCCATCTCTAAGAAAGAGCTTCACAGTTTTAGCCTAGACATTTAGGTCTTTGATACAGACACCTTTTATTTTTTTTATTTTTATTTTTTAAAGCCTTTATTGAATGTGTCACAGTACTGCTTCTGTTTTTCGTTTCTTGGCTGCAAGGCATGTGGCTCTTAGCTCCCTGACCAGGGATCGAACCCACACCCTTTGCATTGGAAGGTGAAGTCCTAATCACTGGACCACCAGGGAGTTCCCGGAAGCCTTTTAAAAAAACAAAATTCACACAGAACCTGCAGGAACCCTCCGGCAGGCCCAGCCAGGGAGAGCAGAGCCTACAGGGAGGGGAGAGGTGAGTGGACCCCGGCCCGGGCCACAGACCCCAGACCACAAACTGTGGACACCCCCGAGTGCCAAGGACGCGGGATTCATTAGGCAGCCACAGTCAGGATAGACGGGAAAGACTTGCTGGGAAGCTACTGTAGTATTAGACAAGAGATAAGGATTGTGTGTGTGCATGTGTGTGTGTGTGTGCATGTGCGTGTGTGTGCATGCGTGTGCATGTGTGTGTGTGTGTCCGAAGTCAACAGTGGCGATGAGGATGAAGAGATCAAAAGTGCTGACAGCTCTTAGAGCAGTCACGTGGGATCTGGCCACATCGACAACGGGATTGTAAGGGGAAGAGGCAAAGGCCCAGTGAGAGGAGGGTGAAACAGACACAAGAGAAGAGGAAAGGTGAAGAGAAACACGATGAGTCCTGTTTGGGCTGTGCTCCATTTGAGGTGCTGGGAAGGGATAAGAAATCAATTCCTCAGGAAGATGTTAAAGAATCAAAAGGAAGCTGAAAACATGGGTCTGATATTGTAGAGCAAAGTCAGGACCAGGCCTGAGAGAGCTAGATGGCCCCTCCGGAGAACAGATCTCAGCCAGAGGCAGACACAACAGCCCGCAGCCCGCTCAGGGAGCACTCACTGTCACTGGCTGGACGGAAGAATGGGGAGGGCGTAGGAGGACACCCGGGGCCCCTCCCAGCACGTCCCTCAGACGGAAACGGCCCAGGCGGCCCGAGACCATGAGGAGTGTCTGAGTGCTCAGTAGCTCAGTCAATTCTGACTCTGAGGCCCCACGGACTACAGCCCGGCAGGCTCCTCTGTCCACGGGGTTCTCCAGGCAAGGAGACTGGAGGGGGCTGCCATGCCCTTCTCCAGGGGATCTTCCCAACCCAGGGACAGAAACTGGGTGTCCTGCATTGCAGGCAGCTTCTTTACTGTCTGAGCCACTGGGAGATATATATATATGTATGTATGTATATATACACACACACACACTCACACACACACACACACACACACACACACACACACGTGGCTGCAGGTTCGCGGTGGAAGGGCGAGTTCAGGCGCGGCCAGGCAGTGAAGGGCTGAGGGAGCCCTGGCGCTAACGCCTCCTTCCCTCCAACGTGGACCCGCCAGGCGCGGCGCGATCTGCCCAGGGCACTCCTGGCCCCCAAAGGGCGGCTGTGAGCGCAGCCCAGGGAGCAGGAAGGCGCGCAGTCCCCTGGCCCTGCCCCAAGACCTGCCACACCACCATGTTTCAACAAAACCAACACACACTTTATTCATGAATTTATGTTCCAAGTAATGTTCACTTAATTGGTGTCGAGCTCCCTTAAAATTAGATTATACGACTCAATTTCCAACATATCCAAGTTAAAATTTCCAACTTTATCCCAGAGTAGGCCTTAAAACACAGGCCGAACACAAAATCAGAGGGGAAGACAGTTCCTCCCCTCTCTGCTCAGCTATTCAAGTAATTCTGACAACAGGACAGCCTCCTGATTTATACGTGGATTTGTTCTATGTGAAGCCAGCCCATACTGAATTCCAGTTTATCTCCTGTCTCATAATTAGTAATGATGATGATTAGTTAGGTAAAGAGAAGAAGATTTATGAGGCTCTGGACCAAAGCTAATGATGAATCATGCTTTCTCCCTTTCATCTCCCTTTCATCCTTTCATAAACCCAAAAGATGTGAGTCAACTATAGAAAAAATAAGGCCCACATAAGCTAGAAAAGAAACCCAAATTCCCAAGCACAGGGTACACCAGCACACACTGGCAAACCTGTCTTTGCCATCACGTTCCTTACAGGAGCAAGATGTGATACTCAAAGTAAACACTCAGATCCAAAGGGAAAGTGTGTTTTGGTAGAATGCATAAAAACAGGTGTAAACTGAAATACTACACTGGAATGATTTTTAAATGTCAGTACAGTTTATTTTGAAAGAACATAAAGATTTAAAAAAAAAAAAAAAGAAACCAACCAGACAGACCACAAAAAGAGGAATAGCAGTTAAGGGCGGGCCTTCTCAAACTAATATGGCTTACGAGATACAACATATGGTCAAACATGTCCTCATGAAACCGTAGTGTTGGCACTTCCCTGGCAGTCCCGAGGCTGGCGCTCTGCTTTCACTACAGGGGGCACAGGTTCAATCCCTGGTCAGGGAACTCAGGTCCCTGCGTGTCCCACAGAGCAGCAGACAAAAAAAGCATACACCTTAATTTAAAAATACTTAAAAACAGTTTCATAAATAATGTCAATTACACAATACACAAATAGAAGGCCCTGAATCATCACTGAACTCAATGCTAATCCATGTCTTGGATTTAAAACAGTTTAAAAAGCTGAGATGTGTATGAACGTAGGAAGGTGTGACTTGGAGGGAAATGCCAAAACCAGAGGGAGGGGTGTTGTTCAGGGTCAACTGACATTCGGTGCTCTACCATACCAGTATATTTTCACAAAAGAAAATTTCTTCTTGTTAAAAAACTACATAATTTTAAGCATCTTTATTAAAGTGTGGGTGTGATCAAGTCCTCCCATGAATTTAGTGGGTGGTATAGTTCAGTTGCTTTCAGAAGTCCAGGCACATAAAGATAAAAAGCTGATAAAATATACCCAGTCATCCCTCGGTGTCTGTGGGGGACTGGTTCCAGAATCCCCTCTAGGATAGCAAAATCCAAGAATGAAAAAAAAAAAAAAAATCCAAGAATGTTCAAGCTCCTTATTTAAAATGGCCTAGGATGCTGGCCCTCTGTATCCTCAGATATGAAACCCTCAAACATTAAACTCTAGGATATGGAAGCCACCAGCCACAGTCTAGGTAGTTTTACCCTGCTTATACTTTCACGATTCTTCATACACTGTGACTTAGGTTTGCAGCTGTGACATCAAGTATGAAGCCTCTCCCCAGCACTGTGACCCGTGAGCTGATACCGATCACATCTGACTGACTTTGAATGGTTCCATTTGTTGGTCCACATGAGGATCTTAAATTCAATGGTCACACTGAAAAAAAAGTCAGAGATTAAGCTAGTCACTATATGCTTTTCTTGCTCTCTTAAAGTAGCATGTCTTTTTGATACAGGCCATTTACTTATTCAAGAAAATGTAAATATTTGAAATGAGATTAGAGAAAATAATTACAATTCCATTTAAACTGGCATTTCGATTGGCAAGACCATGTAGTTATACTGGATCTTGGCAAACACTCTGATTAATGGCAGGAATGGGCATGGCTTGTCGGTGACAGGTGTGTGGCTGACATTTGGTCCTCTGGTAGCAGAGAGCAACCCTTTCAGGACACAATTGCCTAAAGCGTGTAAAGTCCAACTGGTGTAAGAACTGTCTGTTTTCATGGAGAAGGCAGTGGACCCCAGGGCTCTAACAAATCTCCAATGAGAACGCTATCAGCCCAAGCTCTAAAGAAAAGCTGTCCTGTTTGCTCCCATGAGCATCACGGTTTGCAGTATCTGATGACACAGAAAACCAGGAGGGTGAGAATGGTTACTTCAAAGTCCCGAGCAGGGACGTCCCTGGCGGTTCAGTGGTTAAGACTCTGAACTTCCACTGTAAGGGGCACGGGTTCAATCCCTGGTCAGGGAACTCTGATCTCACAAACAACGCAGTGTGGCCAAACAAACAAGTCTTGAGTGACCAGGGGGTACGGGGCAAAGGATGGTGCCAGGGCTGGAGGCAGATCGGCCCCAGCAGCAGAGGCAGGCGGGGAGGACAGAGGTCACTGGCTAAACGGGCAGAGCAGCAGACCCACCAGAAGGCAGTGGCCACCTGGGGCCTTGCCACACCGCAGTGGGACTAGCCTTGCCCGCACTGCCTATCGGGGTAACCACGAGCGCAGGGGGCACGGCCACGGCCGAGGTGCCGCGCCCTCCACGTGCCAAAGCTTCTGCTGCAAAAATGCAACTAACCAAGCAGCTGAAATGGAACCACAGTCTCCAGAGATGTATTTACTCAGGAGCATTTCATTTAAGTCAAGGCAGGGAAAAGAGGGATGAACCAGACCCATCCACAACTCGGGGATAAATATTTAAAATCAAAGTATATTGGAATCAAGACATTTTTAGGAATTAAAGCCAGATTTCAGTATAACAAGCACTGGGCTTTGTTGGTTTGTTTGCTTTAGTATCTATCAGACAATCGCTACTATTAGGAATTGGGAGAGAAAGCGTTTAGCTCCAGTTCTGCCCTTAAGTAGATGGGTTACCTTAAGCAAATCACCTCTCGAAGAGTGCAGGGTCCTCTTCTCCAAGGACACTGGACTAGATGGTCCCTCAAGTCCCTTCTAGTGAGAACAGTTCCATGACCTGAGTAACTGCTAACCACACTCGGGTTTTCAGCAAATGACAGAGCTGCCAGGCTGTTTGTTCTACAGTCATTCTCATTATACCTGAGAGGTCATCTATACATATTAATTGTCAGTGACCTCGTGCATGGTTATGTGAGACATCTAAAATAAGCAGGAAACATCAGAAGTTTCTTCCCTGCTGTATGGTGTAGGGAACTCTGCTCACCGTTACGAGGCAGCCTGGATAGGAGGGGTCTGGGGGAGAATGGATACATGCACAGGTATGGCTGAGTCGCTCTGTTGTCCACCTGAAACTGTCACAACACTGTTAATCGGCTATATTCCCAACAAAAAACAAAACGTTTTTTAAAAAAGAAGTTTCTTCCTTTATGCCTTGAATTTAATGAATGAGCATAAAGAGAGCTAACACCTTAACAGAAAACAGCCACAACTTTGATTTGTAGCAATAATCAAAGGAATTACTATTTTATATCTAATCAATAACCTTCTCAGCTCAAGCAAGATATCCCATTATCCAAGCTTGCTAGTAGGTGAAGGTGAGGTTCCAACTGTCCCTTGAAGAGACGCCTGCATAACCGTCTGGCTCATATGGAAGCCAAGATTAACACTGGCCTCGGACATACAGTTGCACCTTCACTTGCTCTGATCACCCAAGGATGGTGAAGAAAGAAAGGTGCAGATGGTCACAAAGGTAGAGAAGAGATACAAAGGACTGTCAGTGGATCCCCAGGCTCCCTGGAGAGAAGCGATGATAGAAGATGCCATCAGATAGACAGGTAGAGAAGAGGGTAAAAGATCAATCACTTCAACTCATAGAATCCTGAGTAGTGCTGAAGGATCTGAGAACCCAAGTCAAGGGGAAGGGTCGACACAGCAGTAAAAGGGAGGCTCTTCTTCAGGTGACCATACAAATTCAGCTGATCATGCACAGGGCTTAGACAGAACTGCTAAGCAAAGAGCTATCATTGCCTGTTAGAGGACATTAGAGCCCAAGTAACCGAAGCTGGCCCACTATTCTTTTGACTCCAGACACTGGAGAGCAAGAGTCAGAGAAAAGGACACAGAAATATTCTTTATTTGATTAAGCATCCCATCTGACCCATGTCAGCATTATCTCAGATAGCAAAGGTGGCTCTGAACTCACAAGTCTCAAGAGATGCCGGAGTTTAAGGTGGTATTGCAAGGTGAAATCTAAAGACAGCCCAGTGCCAAGGAAGCACATTAAGTCACCTTTGAGGCGAATGGCTTGAGGGCCAAGACTGTGCGTTAAGGATTGAGGGGCTGTCAGAAGGGCAAGCGCCCCGGAAAGCAGAGGCCTCTCTCTGTCAGGGGCCCCCACCGGCCCCCTACTCTTCACCTGCAGGGGACAGAGAGCCTCCGAAGGCCGGTGTAAATATCTGCATTTTCACAAAATGAATCACACACGCGCATCCCACGCCTGTTTCTTACCCAACCACAAATTCCAGCACAAACTGAAACCTTTAGGGAATTCATTTTTTTAATGTTTTCCCATTATACTTCATTTACGTCAGGGCCCACAACCTTCCTCTGTGGGGCAGATGAAGCGTCTTTTAGGCTTTTGGGTTCATGCAGGCTTTTTTGCAAATATTCAGCTCTGCCATCAAAGTGTCAAAACAGTCAGATCGAATGTCAAAGAGCAGCTGAGGCTGCGTTAAATAAGACTCCCTTTACAGAAACAGGCCACAGATGGGACCCGGCCGACAGGACGTCATCTGCTGACCTCAGGTCCACATTGTTTCTCATCAGCTCTGCCCTTAATCCCTGAAATTCAGTATATTACTCCGGAGACACCCATCCTCAAATCAGCTTATTGCTCTAACATGAGCTATCTTACCTGAGTTTTCTGTCAAGCCACAGAATGCAAAATATTTCCATAATTATTTGAGGAAGACATTAAGGGAGTATCAGCTTTACAACTACATTGTCCTTTTAAATGACCATTCCCAGACAATAGGAGGAAAGAGAGCTGAGCAAAGAACATTGACAATGGCCAACATCTGCTAGTCCCACCAACAGCAAATATTTACTAACACCATTGGTGAGAACTTACAGTTAGGGCTCCAAAGTTTCTTCACACTGAAATATATGGTTCTACTGCTTCAACAAATAAGCAATGGCTCTAGAATTCCTTTTGACAACTCCAGATTAAAGGCAAGCCTTCATCTGATGGAACTTCACAAAGACACCATGATAATGCCTCCTGATGTTCTGAACTTTGGATACAATTCTTGTTTTTCATCTGCATCGTCCTGCAGTAGCTCAACAAATTTAGATTTGGTCAGGTGAATCTCAGCCCTATACAGAAGTATCTTCTGATGGTTCAACTTTGGGATACATTTCCCAAACACATGGGCATCCCTTCAAAGTGCGACAGAACACGTGTGATTTACAATGAGAGCGCCATCCAGCTGAGGCCTCTGAAGGCTGGAAGGAGATACAGGGCCAGAAAGTCTTAGCTCAATGTTTTTAAAACCACCTAATTGTTAAGACTCTCTTATTTTCACACATGAAAAAAATTAATAGATATATTTCTTTTTTAATTAATTTTTATTGAAGTATAATTGCTTTCCAGGCTTTCCAGGTAGCTTAGTGGTAAAGAATGTGCCTGCACTGCAGGAGATGCAGGAGACAGATTCAATCGCTGGGTGGGGAAGATCCCCTGGAGAAAGAAAAGGCAACCCACTCCAGTGTTCTTGCCCAGAAAATCCCATGAACAGAGGAGCCTGGTGGGCTACAGTCTATGAGGTCGCTAAGAGTTGGAGGTGACTTAGTGGCTGACACATGCACACAGTTGCTTTACAATGTCATGTTCGCTTCTGCTGCACAGAAAAGGGAACCAGTCATATGTATACACGTGTGCTATGTCGTTTCAGCCATGTCCGGCTCTTTGTGACCCCTGGACTGTGGCCCGCCAGGCTCCTCCGTCCGTGGGATTCTCCAGGCCAGAATACTGGAGTGGGTTGCCATGCCCTCCTCCAGGGCATCTTCTCCACCCAGGGATCGAATCCGCAGCTCCTGCGAATTGCAGGCAGATTCTTTACCACTGAGCCACGGGAAGCCCCATATGTATACATATACCCCCTCTTTTTTGAATTCCTTTATTTCTTAAGAGTTCTTCGAGTTACCTGGAGAACATTCTATATTAAACATTTGAAAAAAGGATGGCATGTTAAAAACCTGGTGGGTTTTACGGCCATCACTTTAAATAAGTCTATTCAAAAACCATTCACGAGATTATTTTCTTTGAGCAGGGAGTGTTTATTGCTTCAGTCTCCCTACCTACCCTCAATATCGATGATTCATCGCACGAATTAAGCCTCAAACTGAAGTTTCAAAGAATTCCTCAAGGCATCAGTACTAAAACTAAGCGCCCCAGGGAGGCAGCTGTCAGTCTGTTCATTACCTCTGCTTTTTCTTACTTCCAGCTGCAGTAACTCAATGAGCGTTGATTTTCCATTTAGGCAAGGTAAGAAAAAAAGAAAAACGTACAAACCCCTAAACTAGATATTGAACGGTGCTGCAACCAAAGGCTATCAATCATTAATTCATCTTTCCAAACCAAACAATAAATCCAAAAGATTTTTCCTCTTGCTTTCCGATATTTTTAAGTCACTTTGAGGTAAAACTTATCAATGATAAAATGCACATGTTTTAAGAGTACAGTTCAATGAGTTCTGACCAGTGAGAGGGTGTGAAACCACTGTGCCAATCAAGCTATTTCCACCACCCAACAGCCTGTGAGCCTCACCCAGCCTGCCCTTCCTACACCCACCCCGACCCCCAGCCCCTAAAGTCACCGCTCTGCTTTCTATCTTTGAATTTGTTTGTGTATTTAAAACCCTACCTGTGGATTTTTACTTAGGGGAAAGTAGCAATATTCTGAGGGTATTTCAGATTGTCCCAGGACCATGATTTCTGAAAATAAGGTGTTTATTCAACTTCACAGAGAAAACCCTAGAGTGACAAGCACTACTATAAATGCATGCATTCAAACATTATTGAGTAAGAGGCACTGCTCTCCGTTTGAGGGGTGAAAAGAGAAAAACACGGGGCCAATCCTTGCAAAGAAGCCACCTACACACCTACACACCTCCTAGCTACAGGACCGCGTGACCTGGGCTTAAGGCGGGCCGGACAGAGGATCGGGTAGACACGGAGAAGGAGCCCCTCTCCCTCTGGGGAGGTCAGGAGAGGTGTCTGCAGGAAAAGACAGCATCTTGACTCCAGGCTGAGGACTCAGCTTAGGCAAGAGGCAGTTCCACGTGGGGCAGATGGGGGTGGTGAGGAACGGGGCCAGCGCCTGGGTGCCCCTGTAAGAGGGGACGGGGACAGCGCCCAGCCCACCGTCCAGACTGATCTCCGCCAGCACCCGGGAAGCTCTCGGTGCCGGCACCCACCCCGGCTCCGAGCTCAGCGGAGAAGCGGATGACGAAACTGGGGGTTAAGACACGACCTCGGCTAAAGCAAGCCAGGAGGAAACAGCTGGGCCCCGAGCGAGGCCACTTCCCCTCCAGCCCGCTCTGGTCCTAACGACCGAGCACCTGTCCGCTCGGGGAGGCGCGAGGTCGCCAGGCGGCCAGGCGCAGCGAGCGGCGACACAGGCCCCACGGAGGCGGGGCTGAGACGGGGAGCGGACGGGGCGGACCGAGCCGGACGGGCAGGGGCTGCGGGCCACGCGGCGAGTCCTCAGAGGGGGCGCTGACGGAGGCCAGGGCCCCGGGAGCTCTTTAGGAAGAGGTGGAATCCCAAGGAGTGGGACAGGGGCCCCTCCTTCCTCCTACACAGAGCCTGGATTTCATCTGGGAAGTGACGGGGCTTGGGAAGACTTCATAGGAGAGTTGTTAGCCAGTCGCTCAGTTGTGTCCGACTCTTTGTGACCCCATGGACTGCAGCACGCCAGGCCTCCCTGTCCATCACCAACTCCCGGAGCCTACTCAAACTCACGTCCATTGAGTCGGTGATGCCATCCGACCATCTCATCCTATGTCATCCCCTTCTCCTCCTGCCCGCAATCTTTCCCAGCATCAGGGTCTTTTCCAATGAGTCGGTTCTTCCCATCAGGTGGCCAAAGTATTGGAGCTTCAGGGAGAGAGGTTTCCCAACCATAACTGCATTATCATTATTATGCTGAACTATTTGAAAGAATATAGCATGAAGTACATTCATAATACTGAACTATTTGAAAGAATATAGCATGAAGTACATTCATACAGTACATTCATGTACTGAAGTACATTCATAATAGAGGTGATTCATCTCCATGATCTATTTCCAGAACTTGTCCATTATCCCAAACAGAAACCCTATAGCCATTAAATAGGAACTCCCTACCTTCCCCTTCCCCACACGCCTGGTTGCCTCTCTTCTGCATTTTGTTCCAAGGAACCAGCTATCTAGGTAGGACCTCATGTAAGGGGAATCCCATAATACTTGTCTTTTGGGTCTGGTCTATTTCACTAAGCATGTGTTCAAGGTCCCTCCATGCTAAATGAAAGCAAGTTTCAGAATGTGTCCTTTTTTATGGCTGAGTAAGATTCCACTGTGTATTATTTTTTAAAGCTTCCCCAGGAGTGGGGATGAGTTGGCAGGAGTTTAGCTGAAAGAGAAGGATGGGCAAGGCTGGAGTGAAAACTGTGAGGATGGAAGAAAAGGGAAGCGCGAATGAAGAGGGCTTGGAGACAGGATAGCAGCACAGTGCGAGAGGAGAGCAAGGGAGAGAGGGGAGGAAGGACGAGCAAAAGACGCCCAGTTTCCGGTTCAGGCCAGTGAACGGAGGTGGCAACTTTGAGGAGCGTGGCTCTGCTGAGATGCAGTGGGCGGGGTGGGGTTGGGGGGGTGGGGGGTGGGTCTGGAGGTCACAGAGATGGCCAGTACTCTCTACATTTTGAAACTGTCTAAGCACTGGAGACCTGACTTCCATGGGACGCTTAGACAACTATTGGGAAACTAGCTTTACCACATACTGTTATTTATATGAAGTTATATTTCACCAAGTCAATTATTAGACAACAAAGAAATAGGTATTTTCATTAATAGGCCCTCTAGAAAAAAATGGAGGCAAGGGAGGAGCACAGTGAATCACAAATGTTTAAGTTTATAGAGATGAAACCTTAACAGTATCCCCATTCTTTTCACCTTTGAGAAGCTACAGTCAAATACCCGTAAGGGGGTGTGGGGGCCAAAATGATCACTAGGTCATCACAATTGTCAAATAAGGACTGTCTCTGGGCCCACAGCCATTCCTTGCCTTGTAAATTCCCTTCTCACTCAACACCAGGCTGTGATTATAAAACCGACGCAGGCAAATGCTGGATTCAGCTCCTCTCCCTTTCTTATTTATTTATCAGAGCTCCTTGCTCCTCTGTAAGCAGACACGTCTTTAGATGGTACAACCTTAGATGGTGGGCACTTCTTTATAAATGACACAGCATTAAAGGGCACACTGACTCTCACATATTCTCGTTTTATCTCAACTAAAACAATTCAACTTTCCAAAGAGGGGCAAACTGAAATGTGAGGTAATGAATGATCCAAACCTTTATATCCAAGACCGTGAACAAAGCATTTAAGCTTGCTGGGAGGAAAAAAATTTGGCAATTTAGGACACGGTGTTCACCCCCTACTCTCACCAAGTACCTTCAAAGCAAAAAACACTGTAAAAATACAATCTCTGTGTCAGATAAAAGCAATAGCTCATTTTATTTTAAAACTTGACATGTAAATGACTTCTGTAATTAACTAAAATTCTTGTTAAATATTAAAGCTTATAGGTCTCCTCATCAAATAAGGAACAAATTACTTCCAAAACCTTTTTGAAAATTATGTAAGCTTTTTAGAATATAAATACATATTCTAAATATACCATGTATGTGTGGCAATATATATGTGTCATGATCTGTTAGGATATTTATATATATATAGGTCACATAAGATCCAATCCATTTTGTGGAAACTAACAGAGAGAGACAATTCTTAAGTCAAACTGGTTCTGTTACAGAATTATTGCAATTTTTCTCCATCACATCAAATACATTCAATTCTAGGGGAAGTAAAATATTTAAGCCAGATTTTTAAACAACTGATAGTCACAACATCTGAGTTAATCAATAATGGCCAACACTTAAAAACAATTTCTACCAATGCCTTTTGCAATATCCTTTTCATATTTTTTTTTGGTTGGAATAAAGTCATCTTAGAGTATTTTGGATTTGAGTAAGCAGGGAAGTTGGTATTGTTAGTCACAATATGTGGATTTTTTTTGTGTTAAGTACATATGTAAAGACATAATACTTAACTAAAACTACTTAAAACATAAAAGTATGTATCTTTATACTACAGAATACTTATTTTTCAAAGCTAGCCTCCCTATTGGCTCAGATGGTAAAAAATCTGCCTGCAATGCAGGAGACCTGGGTTTGATCCCTGGGTCGGGAAGATTGCTAGAGAAGGGCATGGCAACTTCCTCCAGTATTCTTCCCTGGAGAATCCCATGGACAGAGGAGGCTGGTGGGCTACATCCATGGGGTCACAAAGAGTCGGACATGATTGAGTGACTAACACTTTCACTTTTCACACATGTATAGACATATTACCTAACCAAAACTATTTAAAACATAAAACTATGTACCTTTATAGGACAGAATACTTATTTTCCAAAGCTAGCAGCTCAGTTAAATAAAGCAATTGATAAGTCTTATTTGGTGAAAACCACTAGCCCAATTCACTAAGGCAAATATTACATTAACCAAATAGTCGTGGACTCATACTACTCTGTTACCTCAAGTCCATTTAGTACACCAATAACTTACTGAACTCTAGTTTCATTTAAGAAAAAAATTCTCTATAACTTATCTTTCTTATAAGATTCATAAAATGTACCTAAAAACAGGAAGCTAATATTTTTAACATTACCCAAACTCTATCTTTGAGTTTCAAACAGTCCGATTTAATAAGCATTCATTTATTAAGTAGAAAGCAAATTAAAATAGAGTCTCTCAGGCCAGAAAATAAAACTGATAGGATTTTAGAAGCGACTCTCGATGGAGCCGACCTATGTTAGGTCCTGCCTGGTTTTCAAGCATGTTTTCATCCACCAAGTGGTAATTTTCTATGCTTCACATTGCTGAGTTTTTGTCAGTCTGATCTTGTTTTACAAATACCTTTAATAACACAGTAAATCTATATCTGCTTAATTCAAGCTATTCTTTCAAAGCAGAAGAAATGGTTAAGCATATTTCAAATCTTTATAACAGTTATACAATGGCAGCCAGCTTCCATCTCCTCCTGGTTCTATGCTTCTTCTACTAAACTCAATGACTTTTACCAACAGAGAAAATAGCTGTTTCCTTGCTTTATGCATATTATGACATTTTTCATAGAGACATAATAATAATAGGAATAAAACAACAAATACAGATTTGAATGAAAGCGGACATCTCACTAGCCATTAGCTGATGTAGGTCATGGGAATCAGATTACATTGGTTTATTGAGACAGCCAGTCTATTTCGGAAAATAATTCTCTAATGCTCTCAAAACACTGAGTAAGTTAAAAGAAGGTCAGATGTAACCTACGTTAAAAGGAGGGAAGAGGGAGCAAAGCCTTAAGGAAATTCAAATGTAAGGTGATTCACAGGGACCCACCGCTATAGCTGCAGACTCAATCCAACTTCCACCAGAACTCCTGTCCTTCACCTGGTCGCTTGAACTGTTGCAATTGCTCGTTTTCCAGGCTAGTGGAGTATCTGAGACTACAGAACCAGACTCACACACAACACGATTTCCTGAGGAAGCCATCCACAGCTGACACCACTGAACACAAGCGCTGTCTGTGAGTCTAGCCCGTTTGTTTTTCTTTAGCTGATGGGCTCTCAGGGCCAAAAGGACTATGCATTTTTTAAATGCCATCTATCCCCGAAGCTGGATTATAATAAGCAGATAAAGAGACAGGAACATTGTGAAAACAATTCGAAGAGATTTTTCTTTCTGCCCATCAATCCAGAATGGGGCAATACATCATCCAGGTGACCCTTTCCAATCATGGCTACTTTCAAAATCTGATTGCCATCTGCATTACAAAAAAAAAAAAAAAATTTACTTTATCCACAAGATAAAGTATCAAGTACACTGGAACACCAACTCCTTTTATCTTGAGTGTGGTTAGCAAAAACGCTCATGCAAAACTGCTGGGTTCCACAAATCAGCAAGTCATCATTCGTGTGATCAGCCATCCAATGATTTATTTAACACCCACTATGCACCAGGCACTGGGGCAGATGATGCGGCCTGTGGGTACGTATCCAATCTTCTTTCTGTCGTGCCTGGCTTGAAGCCCACACTCCAGCCACTCGGAGGCACTTGCGTTTCCCTAAAAGCTAACTCCTCTCTCACTGCTGAGCTTTTGGACACACATCATTATGCCAGCTTGGGGTGCTGTCCTCCCCCTTTCAGTAGGGCAACACTCAGCCCAAACGCCCACCACCAACTCCAAGAAGCCTCCCCTCATCTTTCCACCTGGGTTAGATGCTCCTGCTGCATTCCCTAAGGAGCCCTTTTTATAATGATCATATTTCATTTACTTGTGTCTGCCCCACTGGAAAGGGAGCTCCTCAAGGGCAAGAGTCTACACACACCCCGTATTTGGCCAGCTGAGGGGTTCAACGGCCTCTCCTGTACCTGCCTCTTCTCCAACCGGAATGAACAACCTAAGGACAGGACCTGATCTTGTATCCTTTCCTTAGTATCCTTTCCCTAGAATGGCTGACATTCAGTGGGTGCTCAATAAATGCTTGTAGAATGAATGAAACCTAATTGAAATCAGGTCATTTTTGAAAAATTAAAGCTACATCGTCACCAGTATGTGTAGGCAGTTCAGAAATCATGACCATGACTGGATTCACAGATTAACAAGATGCTTGTTAATCACCACTCTTCCCAGAATGGTGAGAATGGTGAGCTCATTGAAGAAGAGAGTTACTATGTTGGTAACTAAACTTAGATGTTAAACTTGTACTTCAACAAAATAATTTAAATCTATGCCTCATAATGTCCACTGGAGGCTGAACAAATGAATTTCTGGGTTATGTGGTTCTGCAAAAGCTCCCTGGGTGATTGTGTCATCAACGAAGGGCTGAGAGCCACTGAAAATTCCTTACTCTCACTGAAAAAGGGCTCTGATAATCCACCCCCAAACAGGCACTCTTTAACACTGCTCTTGAGACAACAAATCAGTAGGAGGGGAGTGTGTCATTATCTATAAAGCTATTTATGACCTTACCCTCAACCCAGTATTTCCACTTTTAAATATTCACTCTGAAAATACACCTCGAAAATACAAAATAACATGTCCAACTGGTAATTCATTCATTTCATCATTACCTGCAACACCAATATGCTGGGGGGAAGTCATCTAAATTCCCATTCATGGGAACTAATTGGTGTCTGTTCCCCAGTGAGTACCACGTGGCCATACAGAAGGGGAAAGACGCTATGAACTGCTTTGGATGAAGTGAAAAGAAAGCAAGGTGAAAGATTAAGAAGGAGAGTAAAAATATATTTTTTACTGCTTATTTACTTGCTTATTTCTACACAAATAAACAAAAGAATAAATTCATTACCGTAAATGGTCGTCAGCAGGCAGACATGAAGTGGAGAGGAAGCATGCGGGGCTGCAGCCTCTCAGTGTATCTTTTGAACAGGTGTGACTCTGAGGTCATGTAAACATTTTACACATCCCTCAAAATAATTAAATCAAAGAAGATGGGGGGTAAAAGCCGACCCCAAAATTAAATATAAACAGAAACAAGGGAACTGGTCTCAGATGGACAGCACAGCTACATTCAATAACCACTGAACATAAACACTTGGCACACTCTCAGTGGGGTACATTGTTTACTAGTAATAATAGTAATGATGATGATGATACCTGCCAAGCAATTCTGAACTTTACTTAATTGGTTTGTTGTTGGTATTGGTGCCAGTGTAGCAGTAATTCTGAAACTACTGCGTACATACTACATGCTAAAGCAAATAAGCAATTATATTGATGTTGTTAGGAAAGAAGGTTTTCACATGTGGGAAAAGGGGATATAAAAAAATACTGAAACCAGGGCAGGTAAAAAGCAATCAGTCGTGCAGAATATAAACTGGAACCACAGGCATACAATCACAATTTAAAATAGTATATATGTATTTCTAAGTTTTGTCCACTGTAAAAGTCTAGAAACAACGAAAGTCCAGTAACAATGAGCATGCTTCAATCCTAGATCTTGGTTTCTAAATACTATTTCTCACTAAAAAGAACCTGAAATCCTCGGGAAATGGCTGATTTCAGGCCCAGGGCAGAGAAAATACAAAGTGAGAGCCAGGATCATCCCACGGTGCCATCAAGTAAGAGTGATGGGGTGTGTCAGAAACCACAAGGGTTAGCCTGAAGTGCTTAAACTGCCGCAAACATGGCAACATACGAACATGGGAAAGAACGACCATCGGAATGTTGGTGTCTCCCTGAAACTGAAGCTCTAAACCCAAGGTGATGGTGCTTGAAGGTGGGGTCGCTGGCGGTAATTAGGTTTAAATGAGGTTGCAAGGGTGGAGCCCTCAAGATGGGATCAGTCCTTTCTAAGAAGAGGAAGATGCTAGAGCGTTCTCTCCACCAAGTGAGGACAGTGAGAAAGCAGACGTCAGCGAATCAGGAAGAGAGCGCTAGCCAGGAACTGAACCTGTCCAGCCCTTGACCTTGACTTTCCCTGCCTCCATACTGTGAGAAATAAGTATTTGCTGTTCAGGCCACCCAGTCTATGGTATTCTGTTTACAGCAATCCAAGATGACTAAGACAAAGTAACATTTTATAAGACACTGAATTATAAAAATGATCTGTGACTCCACAGTGATACTCAAATGGGAAAAAAAAAAAATACAGAAAGAGAAGGGGAAAGAAAGAAAGGAGCTAGGGAGGAAGACTCTTGTTTTATAACTGACAAGTGCTAGCTTATAGGTTAAAAATACCATCGATTAAACCTAGAGAACACCATTTTCCCATCTCCAACACAGTGACTGATTTAGGCAAAGTCCATCAACAGATACTAAAAATCACTGGGTGAAAGGTTGTTGAAAGACAGGATATTTACTTGGCTCAAAGAATCAGCACATGGATTGCTTATTAAATGGTAAAAAGTCATCCTTACAATGCACAGATTGGGCAGACAGCACCTTTAACCAAAGATCTAATTCAGCACACGTGTCACGGTCCTTCAGTGGTGACGCAGTGGAATATCGTTAATATCAAATTGTCATGTCCATTAAGTCGGTGATGCCATCCAACCATCTCATCCTCTGTCGCCCCCTTCTCCTCCTGCCTTCAATCTTTCCCAGCATCAGGGTCTTGATGGACAGGGAGGCCTGGCGTGCTGCAGTCCAAGGGGTCAGTCGCAAAGAGTCAGACACGACTGCGCGACTGAACTGAACTGAACCAAAATGTCATCTTGAATTTCACCATGAGGGTGCAAGACATGTAGGGCTGGTATGGGCTCCTCAGAACTTTCAATGCCATGGAAAGGCAAAAAAAAAGGGTGGGGGCAAGGAGACCGTTCTGTAACCGATTACAAGAGACTAAGAAGATGTGGTAATGAAATACGATGTCTGCACCTTGATGTGATCCAGGACTGAGGCAGTGGGGAATGCTATGGTGATAAAGGATATTGTTGAATATGGACTGTATATTTAATGACACTACCAAATTAATGGAGAATTTCTTGAGTGTGGTTGATTGTGATTTTGCAGGAGAATGTGCTTGTTCTCAGGAGATACATGCCGGGTTGAAGTGTCACAATGCTGCAAACGCCGTGAAACGTTAAACTCATCCCATTCCACCTGTTTAGTTAGTCGTTTTATTTCTAAGATTATAGGCGAGAGAAAGCCTCAATAGAGCTCAGCAAGTCTCTCACACTCATAGAAAAGCTGCTAATCGCCCTTCAGAAATTAGCACGGTGACCCACAAAAATAAACCTCCTTGACTGAACTCTGTCATCCCCCGCCCCACCCGCCAAGACCTTAGACCGCGGCTGTGTGTGGAGAGCCTTCAAAGAGGGGATTCGGGGAAAACGAGGCCATGAGGGTGGCCCCAATCCAACGTGACGATGTCCTTATAAGACAGGGGAACTGGCAACGGGCAGGTATTTTGAATACCACGTGAAAACACAGGGGAAAGACGGTCATTCAAGCCAAGGAGAGAATCCTCTGAAGCAACCCCCCCGCCGTGGACACCTGGACTTGGACTTCTGGCCTCCCAAACTGTGAGAAAATAAATTTCGGTTGTTCAGGCCACCCAAACCTGCACTTCTTACTGCGGCAGCTGAAGCAAACTCACACACCAAACTTGGGGCTTGTCTTGATTAAACTCCTCTTTTGCCAGGCAAAGGGTCTAGAGCAGCTCCTAGCTCACAGCGCCCAAATGCACTCTTTTCCCCAAGACTCCTCAGGGCTGGCCCGCAAGGTCCTTCATCCAGCCCCATTAATCACATCTCCCACAGCCCCCAGGCTCCGGAACGCCCTCCAACTCCTGGTTGGCGCCTCTGTGCCTCTCTCTGAAGAAACACACACGCTGCTCCTCCTGCCTTGAAGGTTTCTCTTCACAAGCCCTTACAAAATCAGAGGCTTCTCCTCCTCAGTCCCTCAGCTCTTTGTCAGCCCCTAGTAAGTTCCTTCCCATGAAGCATTAAAACTACATGTTCACTCACAATTCTTCTCCAAACTCTGGGGCCTCGAGAGCAGCAGGTGAACGTTCTTTATGTGTAAACCACAGCATTCAAGCACACGCTAGGCATCCATATCTTCAGCGAATTAAGGTAACATGAAATACAAGCAACCCTAGACTGTCAATTTGAGCCTCTGGCTTTTTCCTTACTCGGCATGTTCAAGCGACCGAAGCGGCAATCACGAAAAGGACTCTAAAGATCAGCCCCCTAACCAAAGGCAGAGGAGTGATACTTAATTCCCCCCGTTGCAGCCTGTACTTGGAGACAGCCAGATTTTCATGAGCGTTAACAGAAATGAACCTCAGAGAACTGAGATTAAATGGAACGTACCTCAGTGTGAGTTTAAATCAACCTCTCTTTCCAGAATAAACTGCAGAATAATCCGTCTGAAGTGCCCGGCAAACCACTCCTCCTGTCCAACCTGGCCACAGAGCACCCACGCACAGCCAGAGAGCGCCCCCGACAGCTTTAACACCCACGGCAAGGACGAGCTGGCAGAGCCACCACCGATGGGGACGGCCCTGGAGGGGGCCGTGAGGGACACATGTAGACCGATGCCCAGATTCTGCTCAAAGCCCCACCCGAGGCCCCTGCTTCCACTCCACACCCAGACCCATCTGAGCCTTAACCCACCCTTTGCTCGTGACTCAGCGCCTCGCCTCCCAACGACTCCCTCCTGGAAGACACGTGCAGTGTTAGAGCCTTTCATAGGTCGATGCTCCTTTATCCTCCACTGACAAGTTTTCCCATTTACTCCATTGTTCTTGTCCCCACTGGAATATGCTTTTCTGATAAAGACAACACAAGCTGCCAATTCATCCCCAACCTCTTCACCCATCTGCAATCCAAGCTGACCTTTGTCGTCTTACACAACTTCAATAAACAATGATTATCCACCTTGTTGCAGAATACCAAATAACTTCCCCCTCCCCTGAATCACTTGAAAGTTTCAGACCGGAGGTCCCATTACCCTCGTGTACTCATCAACGCATTTCCTAATTCACTGCAGTAGGACCATTAACATCAGGAAATTAACACTGATATACTGCCACAGACCACACCCACATTTAATCAGATGCCCTAATAATACAAAAGGACAGGACCCAGAGTCACAGGCCGTATTTACTTGTCATGTTTCTTTATTCTTCTTCCATCTGGAAGAGTTCTTCAGTCTTCCCTTTCCCTTATAACCTTGACAATCTGAAGATTACCATCAATTATATTTTGCAGCACAGAACAAACAGAAGTCGTGTCCGATTCTTTGCGACCCCAAGGACTGTAGCCCACCAGGCCCCTCTGTCCATGGGATTTCCCAGGCAAGAACACTGGAGTGGGTTGCCATGTCCTTCTCCAGGGAATCTTCCTGACCTAGGGATCGAACCTGTGTCTCTTAGGTCTCCTGCACTGGCAGGCGGGTTCTTTATCACTAGGGCCCACCTGGGAGTTTGTGTGATGTTTTCTCAGGAAGAGATTCAGGGTATACCTTTTTGGTGGAGAGAGGGGAGATATTACAGAAGCAATACTATCATTTTCTCCTTCTATCTTAGCAAGTGACTGTATTATAGTTACTTGATCACTTGTGTCTCCCAGGTTTCTCCAAAGTAAAGTTACTCTTTAATCCCTTCTTCTTTTGTATTTAACAAGTATTTTGTGGAGAGATAGCCTGAAGCTATGTAAATCCTGTTCTTTATCAAGCTTCAACTCGCTAATTTTGTTTTTACTTTAACATTTCTTTCCTGAATTAACCATTACAAGATGATTACCAATGATGACTGTTAATTCTACCTTTTATTCTACATTTATTAGTATTATCTATCTTTAATAGAATGTCTTATTTTCCTTATTTATCTTATTCATATTAGTATGGATTCACTGACGTTATATTACTCAATGAATTGTGATCCATTATTGCTATATTTATTTTGATGCTGAAAATGACCCAGGTTTGGCTATTGGGAGCTTCTTCAACCTGCCTGCTATGTCCTTTGGAAATGACCCAGCCATCCTTTGAGCACTTCCTTACTTCCTGGCACAAAACGGTGTTTTAGGTTCATCTTATATTTCCCCTCCCCCAGCCCAGAATCATTTCTCCAAGGAGAAACTAAGAAATTCCAACTAAGAAATTCCTCTTAGTTGCAGAATGGCGTTTAGAAACCAAGACTTGGCTAATAGGTGTGCTCATGACCACTGGATATCTCTGCTCCAGGGCCTGTAAGCAGACACACCTACAAAAAACATGTAACATTAGAGCTCTACTGGAATGTTCAAAGTTTTGCTCCTATGAAGTAGAAAATCCTCAACATCAGTCAAGTCTCCTAGAATCCTGCAGCCTGAACTGGTCTGTCTTTTCTCTGAAACCCACAGTCCTGAGGACCTGAACCTACAAAGTGGAGTCCTGTCCCTCACAGCTCCTCCTCCTCTTCCAAAGCCTCACACTCTGGGGTCTGGAGCCGCCTAGTTCCATCTGATGAGGCAGCCTTGGTCTCGCTCCTAGGCACACACTGTTTGCTTCTAACTTCCTGACTTCACAGGCTAACTTTCAGAGTCCCTGGGTCCCAGGCAGCCCGAGAGCCAGGCTTGCACTGAACACAACTCCATTCCAGCTTCCAGAATCCAGCATCTCAGCCACCTGTTTGCTTCAACCCTCGTTGAAAATCAGCACCAAAAAGTATTCAAATTCTTAATTGTAATCCACCGTAAAGCTACATTAGGGGCTTCCCTGGTGGCTCAGAAGGTAAAGAATCTGCTGCAATGCAGGAGACCCAGGCTTGATCCCTGGGTCAGGAAGACTCCTCTGAAGAAGGGAATGGCTACCCACTTTAGTATTCTTACCTGGAGAACTTCACGGACAGTGGAGCCTGGTGGGCTATAGTCCCTGTGGTAGCAAAGAGTCAGATACGACTGAGCGCCTAACACTTAACCTACATGAATCTCTAATGGATAAAAAAAATTTCAATTGCGAAGCAAAGTATCTTTCTGGTTTGTGAGGGTGATATTTTGGTTCCAAGGTCAGTGCTCATCAGACAGTTCTGAGCTTTTCTTTCTCGACTTCTGACACCCCAGTTTTCTAAATCACTGTTATTCCTCCCTCTACTGATCTGTACAGCTTCTATCCCCGGAAGCACGTGTCTGTCCAGGTAACCTTGAGATGACTTGTAAGCCTCTGGTCCTAATACCTCCTGCAGGAGCCTGATTAAGGGTGAGGAAGACGCACAGACCATGTGAAGCAGCCATTCACAGGAAAGGCGATCAGCAGTCAGCCTCAGTCCATTTTAGATTCCATCTTCTGCCTTCTAGAAATTCCTACAGGGTTCTCTACATGATGGATGTTTAACAACATTGTCAGGCTAACTAGCAGTGATTTCTAGTGGGGATCCATAAAAAGTCACTACGAAGGCCTATAATTTTGGCCCTTAGAGCTTTCATTTTTCCAAGGTGGGAGAGTCAGGTAATAAATATCTTCAGAACCACAATGTGATATGACAATAGCTATTAGGGCTCAAGGAACCAATATCCATGAAATAATCCCTCACCCATTAATAACAGTCACACAATGTCGTAGCCCACAACTGGGCTGTGCCGCAAATCTTACATTCTTTACTGAAGAATAAATAAACAAGGAAGCACCAGCTGGGCCTGACTTTTCTTAGCGTGAAGTAGTAAGATCTTTGTTACTATCACGGCAAACATGAATCCATGAATTCTGAGTCAAGGCCTCCCTTTTCTAGCCTACTGATTCGCAGTTTTGGAGGGTTACAAACGATTTTGAAAAAGTGATGAAGGGTGCAGATCCCTCCATGTCTGAGAAGGTAGAGACGCAGAAAAATACACAGAAGCACACAAACAGAACTGTGTCTATAACTTCACGGAGTCTGATCACCGAAGCCCCAGATAAAGAATGCCCTAGGCCGTTACTTCTCAGAAGTCAATGTGCCAATGAATCACCAAGGCTGCTTTGAGTGCCTATGTTCTAGAACAGAAATGAACGCACTTTTTTCAGTACAGGGAGAGATGGTAAATTCCTTAGGTACTGTGGATCTTACTGTATCTATTGCAACTGTTCAGCTCTGCCACTGTAGCAGAAAGCAGCCATATACAATAAGCAGCCATATTCAACACAGTGCCTGTGTGCTAATAAAACTTAATTTACAGAAACAGAAGTCGGGCTGGATTTGGCCCAAGGGCTACACTGGAAGGTATTACTTCAAAGTCAGAACAAGGACAGTAACAGCAAATCACAAAACTCAACTCAGTTCTGATTTTTTTTAAGGGTTCGCACTTATTTTTACCACAAATGTTGTCGTATTCAGTCTGCTATTTACTTACCCAGCAATTCCCATTACTATATTTCTTCCTACTGAACAATGTGTTATGAACAAGCCATTGTTCCATTTTTCAACCGACACAATAAGGATCAGAATAATTCCACATTATGAACATTTCCTGAAAGACCTTTTGTGGCCCAGTTCTCTGACTCGCAGCGAAGTTCTATTAAGTGACAGCTGACCACACGCACGATGGAAAAGCAGAACACAGTCTCTCGTGTTCCCTGCCGCCCGCTGTTTCTCTGCTGTCATTTCTTTAACAAGCCTGGCAGCTGTCAGACTCAAGCCAAGAGGCATGGGGCTGTGTTTCCCTGGAGACTTGTTTTCATAAAAATTAGGGCCCACAGGAGGCTCCTCTCCGACTGACCCTGCCTTCGTGGCCAAAGTTTAAACGCGTGACTACAGAGTGCCTTCCCAGGCGACCTGGATGGGTGTCCTGAACATCCATCAAGCACAACCACCCGACATGGAAGTGGGTGAGGTGGGTTTTCCCCCCAAGTGTCCTGCATTTTAAAGCTCAGACCTGGCTAGGTGCTGGCTGACTGGCTACGGAAAGGATGGTAGAGTGGCTCACGGGGACTTGTACCAGAGGAACGTGGATAACCATTTCTGAGCGATTGGTAAGGCTATTTTCTTTAAAACTCATGCACACTCCCATAGAAAATCGAGCTCCAGCTAGAAATGACTTAGGTTCCCAGTGTTATTTCTAGACATTTCTATTGGTTTCTCAAGTCAAGCCTCACCAAATTAGATATCAGCTTCCCTTAGGAATGTCGCTGTGGTATAAAAAGCCCTATGTGGAAAAAAAAAAAAAAAAGCCCTATGTGGTAGTCTAGGTGTCTGAAAAGCACAAGACTCTACCGAGCACAGATCAGGTTATAATTTCACATGAGAGCCAAAGTCAAATTCATAAGCAAATGTCTTTTATAAAATCCCAACTAATTCACAGAGTTATCAGGAACAGAACACTGCAAATAATTAAAATGATCCCCCACCGCCACCCTTCACATGGCAAAGGCCATCCATTGGCACGGCTTGGAGCGATAAACCACACCCACGCTGGTGGGTTCTGCGTACTTGTTTTGCTATTTGGGGTCAGAAGCATGTTTGAGTCTGCTATGTTCACAGCAGAAGATTTTATCTGGAAGGGAAGCTTCCTTCTCTACACTCCCAGCACACACCGTCTACCAAATTACTCATCTCACGTCTACCCAGTAACTCTGGAGGGTGATGAGGAATAAGAGGAATAAAACAACTCCAATAATATTTTTTATTTAAAGGAGTACTGAAAGCATGGGTCTGTGGGTCATACGTGCTTAAAACTTTTACCTCCAAGGAGAGCAGTAAGATGCAGTGAAAATTTTTCTCTCAAGGGAATTTGCAAAATGCATGTTATCCTGGTTTTTAAAGCGCTGATGACTGCTTTAGATATTCACAACGCATTGCAAAAAGGCATTTATTCACCTACTCACCCTAGTGATGAACAATTTATGCAGGGCAAGTAACAAAGGGCTTATTTCATTCATTTTATTCCCTCTATTCCTCCCAGGGGCCAGAAGTGGATCTGAGGGCAGAACGATGCTGGTGACACTGTAGGATTTTTACGCCAGGAGAGAGGCTGGGTTAAGAAGATTTTCTTGTTCATTTACAGGGGTGACAGCTCTGGCCATGCTGTGGAGGAAGGGAAATGCTAGGGATATGAGATAAAACTCGGTGAACAATGAAGTTGGCTCAGAGTGCCAGCTATCTCGCCAAGCCCACACGCCAGCCCCATGCCAGCAGGGCATACAGAGCGTGCCCTTCAAGCCTCCACTCAAACCAGCGGAGCCACCTGGAAGCGTCTGTGCTAGAAAACATCAACCTTTCATCTACTTAGGTGCTGAAATCTGACATTTATAATCAAAAAGTCTTCTTCCCTTACAACAAGTTCTGACAGTTTCTCTAGCATCTCCCCTTACATAGGTAGATACATTTATCCGTACTTGCAGACACTGCCCAGTTTGGGTGACTACCCTCTAAGCACTCACACCCCCCACTCTTCGAGACACTGGCTTCCTACAGCAGAGGCAGAGGCAGCTGGGCTGACAGTCTTCCCAATTAAACCCATCTCCTAATAATCTTTGCATATGGTGAACCTGACCACTGTTGCTGTTTAGTCCCACGAAGAGGGAAAGTGTTAGTCGCTCAGTCCCGTCCGACAGTTTGCAGCCCCACGGGAGTGGGTAGCCATTCCCTTCTCCAAGGGATCTTCCCCACCCAGGAATCGAACTGGGGTCCCCTGAATTGCAGGCAGATTCTTTACCATCTGAGCCACCAGGGTAGCCCACTTAGTCTCGAAAGCCTGCTCAAAAATTTAGCCAATGCACACTTTATAATTCTCAGTCCAACAGTGTTGGCTCTTATTCTTGGCTTTTTCCTAAACCTTTTTAAAAAATCCCCAGAGACTATTTTGAAAAGTGGCGACAACATCATGAACTAAAAATAACCAAAGGTACAAGGGTCAGTTAGTACCAGAGTGGACCACTTTCATCTACCCCTTCTCCCCGCTTCCCACCCACCACGCCCGCACAGTCTCATTTAATCCAGTCTTGGCCCAACCTCAGGCCTTGCTTGGTGCTGTTCCTACTGCAAAGAGCCTTTTCACCATCTCCTTGGCTGGACACCTCTTCGGCCGAGGCTGAGATCGGGTGAAAGGTGGTCCCAGAACACATGCACACTCTCAGAGCACCGCCTTCCCCTGCCCGCCACGCTTCTCCCAAGTCATTCCTTACGCGACGTTTGCTGGAATGGAAGCCCCCTGAGGACCCGTAACATCACCTCATCAGCAGGAAGGCAGACAAAGTGAGGCACCGCCGTCCAGGAGCACCGAACTGTCCAAAGAGAGAACTCAGTTTGGATCGAGCTGGGGCCCCTGGACCTCGGAAATTCACTGTTCAGAACTGGAAACTCAACTTTTTGACTAATCAGTTTCAGGCCTCTTGCAAGTCATTCGCCCTCACTGACTTCAGCTTCCTTGTCTGATAAGCAATAACACCCATGCCTATCTCAGAATGTTGCTCTGAGGAGTAAACGGGTTAGGACGGTGCCCGGTGGGCAGCCTATAACAGCTGCTCGAGAAACACTGGCGCTTTTCCCCAACGCATCGCCTAACTTCACTTTAGGAGCAACGGTGACGTTGCCAACAAGAAAAGAGAACTTTCAGAAATAAATAAAAAGAAAGAAGTGCGTGGGGGGAGGACAAGGAAGACGTAACAGAATAACACTAGAAAGAAAAAACATACCTTAAAGGACAGCAGAAGCTTTAACACACCAGCAAACAGGCTTCGCTAAAAGAGTGCTTTCCATTTGCAGAAGGTCTGCTTTTGTGGCTAGCTTGAACCCCTCTGCTTGATGGTATAACGTGCAGCGTTGCTCTAAAAAGGTTTGGTGTCATTATAGTCAGGCTGGTAAAACAGTGCCAAAAGTCTCTTGGCTCAGAACAAATTCCCACAAGTGTCCTGAATCTGTTAACTACGCAAAGATGGTTTTGCATCAATGGAAAATATAGGCATAGCATATTCTGCCTTGAGGCTTACTTGCAAAATCACTACAGCCACAGTATAAACATTTCTTTTTCCTAAAACATACCTCAGAGGAAGCCAGCCACCAAGGGTGATACAATTTGAAACGAAAAACTGCCATTTAAACATGGACAACAGTCACATCTGAGTTCACCACTGGGGTTTCTCATAGACTTCTCACGGAATGGGATTCTTGCCCCCACCCCCAACTCACCCACAAACCTGCTCTCCCACAACCCTCCCCATCTCAGCTACTGACTCAACTGACTCTGCATCCCCAGAACAACTCCATCCTTCCAGCAGCTCAAGCCAAAACCCTCAGCATCCTCTGGGTCGCCTCTCTGGGACACACCTCATATTCCATCTACCCCCCCTCAGCGTCATCTCTTTAAGAAGGTCCTAAATCTACTCTCAGCTCCACTGCCCCCGCCTTGGTCCAAGCTCCCAACCCTCTCACCTGGCTCACTGGTCCAGTCTCTCTGGTCCTGGCCCCTTCTTTACCCCTGCCGCCGGCCTGCTCTCAGGACCGGGTCCAGAGGAATGTTAGCCGCTCGGTCGCGTTAGCTGCTTAGTCCTGTTTGACTCTGCAAACCCCGGGACTGTAGCCCGCCAGGCTCCTCTGTCCATAGGATTCCCCAGGCAAGAACACTGGAGTGGGTTGCCATGCCCTTCTCCAGGGGATCTTCCCCACCCAGGGATCGAACCCAGGTCTCCTGCAATGCAGGCGAATTCTTTACCGTCTGAGCCACCAGGGAAGCCCAAACGGGGTGACAACAGAAGTCAGAGCAAGGGCTTCCCTGGCGGCTCAGGGTCTGCCTGCCGACGCAGGAGACACAGGTTCAGTCCCTGGTCAGGGAAGGCCCCACATGCCCTGGAGCAACTAAGCCCCTGCGCCTCAGCTACTGAGCCTGTGCCGGAGTCGGGACCTGCAACCACGGAGCCCACGCGCCGCAGCCACGGAGCCTGAACGCCCTGGGGCCCGGGCTCCGCGACAAGCGCGCAGACCCGCCCTCCGCAACAGGGGAGAGCCCGTGCAGCAGCGAAGATCCAGCACAGCCAAAACAAATAAAATTGAGAGAAACAAAAAGTCAGAGGAGGCTGCAACAACCAGAAGCCCCACAGGAGCCACCCGTGTGAGAAGTAAAACCCAAGCCCTTGCAGGGCCCACGGGACGCCGCGCCGCCCGACCCCGCCGTGCGCCGACGGCCCCGCCGCCCGACGGCCCCGCCGCCCGACCCCGCCGTGCGCCGACGGCCCCGCCGCCCGACCCCGCCGTGCGCCGACGGCCCCGCCGCCCGACCCCGCCGTGCGCCGACGGCCCCGCCGCCCGACGGCCCCGCCGCCCGACCCCGCCGTGCGCCGACGGCCCCGCCGCCCGACCCCGCCGTGCGCCGACGGCCCCGCCGCCCGACCCCGCCGTGCGCCGACGGCCCCGCCGCCCGACGGCCCCGCCGCCCGACCCCGCCGTGCGCCGACGGCCCCGCCGCCCGACCCCGCCGTGCGCCGACGGCCCCGCCGCCCGACGGCGCCGCCGCCCGACCCCGCCGTGCGCCGACGGCCCCGCCGCCCGACCCCGCCGTGCGCCGACGGCGCCGACGGCCCCGCCGCCCGACCCCACCGTGCGCCGACGGCCCCGCCGCCCGACCCCGCCGTGCGCCGACGGCCCCGCCGCCCGACCCCGCCGTGCGCCGACGGCCCCGCCGCCCGACCCCGCCGTGCGCCGACGGCCCCGCCGCCCGACCCCGCCCTGCGCCGACGGCCCCGCCGCCCGGCCCCGCCGCCCGACGGCCCCGCCGCCCGACGGGCCCGCTCCGCCCGACGGGCCCGCTCCGCCCCGCGGGCCCCGCCCTCTGCGGAGACTTCCTTAGGTGCACTTGTGTCTCCCCTCCTCGGCTCGGCAGGTCTGTGCTCGGTCCCTTCTCAGAGAGCCTCCTCTGCCGGCCTGTTCACAGATTCCAACGCTCCCAGCATCCCCTCTCCCCCTCTTTGGTTATGTCCCCCCGGACACATACCACTTTCTAACACTTTATGTACGCTGTTTATTCGGTTTTGCATGGAGTCTAAGCCGCCAGAACACAAGTTCCCTGTACGTCTCACTTGGTACCCCAGCTCCCAGAACCATGCCGAGCGCACCCTAGACACGACTAAAAAACTCCTTCCGGACTTCTGTTACATCAGCCAAGAAAGGTCCGAGGAGATGGCAGGAAAAACAGGTTCCCATCTCTCTCTTTCTTCCATCACACTTTGGAAGTGTGAAGTTTTCACACTTTGGATTTTTCAACACTTTGCAGGAAATATCACTGCTTCCACAATTTTTCAGGCCACTAATAATTACACCACGTTTGAAGGACCCATACCTTCTATGTCACATATAGGCAAAGAAAAAGTTAATACCACTCGTTGACCATCATCTTCCCCCAAAGAAAGCTGGAAGTCGGGGACAGAACAGTGAGCCACACCCACGTTCTATCTAACACACGGGGACCTGTCTGTGTGTGGCTGAAGCTGGGCACGGCTGCATGCTTCTAAGGAGAAGAGACTTAAGGAAGGGGCTGTGCAGGGTGGAGCGTTCTATCCACACCCCCAGGGATCAGCCTCCGGGGGAGACCCCACCACCTCCGGGGCCAAAGGGCGCAAGCAGCCTGCTGTCAGGAGTCTCAGCAAACGCTTGTCCTGTAGGCTCCCAGCAGCAGGCAAGAGAGAGGCAGGGACCCCGGGCTTGGGCAGGGCCGGAGTGGGCCAGGAGACGCGTTCTGACACCTCTCTTCTCTTGTCTTTCTGCCTTCTGCAAGTGGCCCGGCTCAACCTCGAGCCAGAAGGCAAGGGAGCCCAGGTGACACAGCCCAACAACCTGGGAAGATCAGAGAATGATCCGGAGGGAAGAAGGGGGAAGGTCCGGCACACCCATTAGCCCACGGCTGTCCTGGATTCTGGTCCAGCGACGAGCACGGAAGGGGGCCTGAGCTTTCCGCACCTCTCACTGCGAGCTGCTGCCCCACCAGGACTTGGCAGCCAAGCCTTTGGAGGGAGGTCCTGTCTTTGGAGGGGGTGGGGGGCTGTTCGCTGGTTCATAACCTAAGCACTGGGTCCCTCAGCCAAAGCAGATGGTCTCCAGCACCCACAAACACTGAGAAGGAACTGCTATGTGTATGGCCAGAGTTTCCTTTTTAGAAAATCTCCATTCCTTCCACCCTGATGTTGACCCTGAAGAATCCCCCAGACCCACGACTACAGTCTCAAGAGCCCTGCTCTCTCTTCCAAAGTTATCACAAACGCAGAGTAAGTGACCCGTCACTGAGAAAATGCCCAGAGTCCCAGGGCCACTCGCAGCCCTCCCGACAGCCCCACAAAGGGACCTCTGAGCAGACGCCAAAGCCCGTGCAGTTTTCCAAAACGGGAAAAGAAGAAAAGGAAGCTTTAGAAATGAATCCAAATTGAGAATTCTTAAACCTCTGACTTAAGATGACCCAAAGCAAAGCAGATCTCTCTGTCATCCACGCAGCTGAACCACTGTGAGTCCCCACCGAACGCGGTGGAGGAATACTGGCATATGGATTAAGTTCTATCAATGATTTACTTTGAGGCCTCAGGCAATCCACAGTTTCTCAGCAGCTCCGTGTCCCTAACTCCACGATAAATATGATGCTTCCTCATTCAAACCTGCCAGGGACAAATTGAGGTGAGTTAGCTAATATATCCTTCCTGTCTCCTTCAGAGGATCTTCGTTCCCAGCCTCCAAACTGTGGATTTTGTCCCCAGGCAATAATACAGCAGTGTGGAAAGCAAGTCTGAGTCAGACTCATCTGGAAATAAAACGCTAGACCTTTCACTGACGAGCCATCTGAACTTGAACATCATTTGAACTTAAACAATACATCCAACTCTGTTGTGCCTTAGTGCCCCTTCTCTGTAAAAAGTGAAAACTAAGAAAGCAGGACCTCGCACGACTGCTGGGTGATAGCATGCGTATGCGTGCAAAGCCCTCAGGACACTGTCTGGCGTGGAACAACCACTCGAAAGCAAATGAAATCATCGCAGTCATTACCATCATTATCATCCTCCTTATCCTTTTTCATAAGCAACTCTAAGTGGGTCTGGTGAAAGAACAAACTTTCCTTGAGCATTCTCTAGAATTTTTTCTGTCCTTAAAATAACTCTCTTCTGGAAAAGTAGAGTTGAAAATAACACACACAGTTGCCGTGATCCCACCAAACTTGATTAGTAGCTCTAATGGCTAACGAAACCCAAGTTGCTGAAAAGCAGGACCAAGCTCCATAGGCTTGATTACAGCACAAGAAATGCGTACCAAGGAAAATCTTGGGAAAAGAAGACTTCGTTTCAGACCGCTTTCTATGAAAAAAGACAGAATTCATGTCAGTAAGGGAAATCTGTTTGTGAATGGCACCTAAAAATATAAGTTATAAAAGAAACAATTTCATGAATCATAAAATACCCACGTGCTTCCCTGAGCTCAGGGACCTGATGCAAGCTTCCAGAAGCTCCCACGTGGCATCCACACCCAACCCCTCACCCATGAGGCCTCCTGGTACTCAGGGGTCTCCATCTGGGCAGAGACCAGGGACCCCAAGAGCTGGCGCAGCACCTAGCAAATGGAGATGCCCAATCACCCGTCTGCTGTGACACATGACTGACCATACAGCCAATCAGATCAGAGAACCACATCCGCTCCAGGGGACCACTTGCAGCACCAGCAATGGGCCAACAACCTTCCTCTGCCCTGTTCCCTAAGACTCTCGATGGCTACCCATGATTATAAGAAACAGCCCTTCCTCAGTTCCTCAGCTGCCTCCCTCTCTCCAGCTTATAAGGAAGCTGGTTAGTCGCTAACTCGTATACGCCTCTTTTGCGACCGGACAGACTGTAGCCCGCCAGGCTCCTCTGTCCATGGGATTTCCCAGGCGAGAATACTGGAGTGTGTTACCAGGGGATCCTCCCGACACAGGAACCGAACCCACATCTCCAGGACTGGCAGGCAGGCTCTTTACCACTGAGCCACCGGGAAGCCTTATGAGGACCCTGTGATTACACTTGCGTCCAGTCGCTCAGTCGTGTCTGACTCTTAGTTGGATAATCCAAGGTAACCTTTCCATTTCCATACCCTTAATCGAACATTCATGGATTTCAGAGATTAGAACAAGGATGTCTTTGGGGGCCCACGTTCAGTCTGTCAGAGTCAGGCCCGTGTCACCGCCAACACCACAATGCTCACCCCTCTTTCACCATTGTCACCTTTCAATGGAAACTGAGGCTCAAGGCTGCCTGCCTTACCCGGGCTCCCCGTGCGGAATGGGGCTGAATTCAAACCTGACCTCATAATTCCAAGCCCCACTTCTTTCAGCCACTCCTGGTGCCTCCCCAGATAAGGCCGTGTTTGTGATATTGTTTCCTTTTCCAGCCTCTCACCACACCGTTAACAAGAAGTGTTTGAACTCTGCCCCAGTCATTATCACTGCTCCTCGCCACAAATGCCAAGTGGAAATTTCCAGTTCTGTGCACCCGTGCCGGTAAGCCTGCCTCGAGTCTGACCCCTCCCCTTTGGTCCAGCAAAACCCACAAGGCACGGAGGCAGCGATTCATTACACAGACTCCACCATAACAACTGTCGGAGAGATCGGTCTCACAAGAAAGTCTATGGGAGAGGAGGACTTCCCTGGTGGTCCAATGGTTAAGATTCCGCTTCCAACCCAGAGGGTGTGGGTTCGATCCCTGGTTGGGGGACGAAGATCCCACATGCCTCGTGACCAAACTACCGAAACATAAAACGGAAGCAAGAGTATAATAAATTCAGTAAAACTTAAAGGAACAAAAGAATGTATATGGGGAAGGGAGCCAGCTCTCAGTTTTAAAGGAGGAAAACAATCCGAACTTGCTGAAGCTGAAGCTCCAATACTTTGGCCACCTGATGCGAACAGCCGACTCATTGGAAAAGACCCTGATGCTGGGAAAGATTGAGGGCAGAAGGAGAAGGGGACGACAGAGGATGAGATGGTTGGATGGCATCAGACTCAATGGACATGAGTTTGAGCAAACTCCAGGAGATGGTGAAGGACAGGGAGGCCTGGCGTGCCACTGTTTGGACAGGACTGAGCAACTGAACAACAGCAAGAAGACCTACACATACCAGTAACAGTCTCAAGTAAAACTTGTAACGAAGGACTTCCATTTCTATCCTCCATGTTTGAAACAATCTACTTAGAAAATACAGAAAACTGTCCCCTTGGCGATCATCCACGGTTCCTTTCTCTCTTTCTCTCAAGTGAGAGAACTAGAGAGGGCTGAAACTGAAAGTGGAAATTGCTCGGTCGTGTCTGACTCTTTGTGACCCCCAAGGGCCATACAGTCCATGGGATTCTCCAGGCAAGAATACAGGACTGGGTAGCCTATCTCTTCTCCAGGGGACCTTCCTGGCCCAGGAATCGAACCGGGGTCGCCTGCATTGCAGGTGGACTCTTTACCAGCTGAGCTCTCAGGGAAGCCATCAGAGAGAGCTGAGGGGGTGGTATTTAGAGCCCCATGGCTGGCCCCCTGGTGCGCGGTGTGACTGCAGCTGGGTCATCAGGATGTTCTAACACCGTGAAGCCTGGGATCTCCCATCCCCTCCTCTCACTCACACATCATGGAGGAGAGAACCTGATGTTGAATCATAGGCACTTTAACAATGGGAGAAAATAAGCCAAGCAAATCTCACTGCCAAGCTTACACCTTGCCTGTGTCTGTGTTCAATCTAATGTGAAAATGGTGGTGAAGGAAAAAAAAAAAAAATCAATGTTGCACTGCATCAGAATGCAACTGGTATTGTATCAAGCAAGCTACATGATCTTCCTGACTAAGAGAACTTATTGTCTCTGTCTCCAGAACTATAACACAGCAGCAAAACAGGGCTTGTAAAGGTCATGGGGAAGAATTCGAACTGCAGTGGTAAAGAAGCCTCCTGCCAATGCAGGAGACCCAAGAAGCTCGGGTTCGATCCCTGGGTCAGGAAGATCCCCTGGAGGAAATGGCAACCCTCTCCAGTATTCCTGCCCGGAAAACTCCACGGACAGAGGAACCTGGCGGGCTGCGTTCCATGGGGTCACAAAGAGCTGGACCCAGCTGAGCACACAGGCACACACCTCCCAGGGACCCCTTACCCCGAAATTTAGATGACCTCATGATGGTTCCAGGTCGCTAAAGAGCCCTGGGTCCTCGACCTGACTCTGGCCACTGACGCACTGTAGAGCCTGGACCCATCATCTGGACCCGCAATTTCTCTGAATCTCAGAGCTCTCGTCTGTAGAGTGAAGAGCGCTGGTTATGATGACCTCCAAGGGCTCCTCCAATTCCAGCTCTAAAAGCTTCCAAAGATCCATTAAGAAAATTCACTGGCTGACTTCTATCTGAAATGAGATTCTGATTGAGTTGGTGAGTAAAAAGAGGACAATGAAGCTGACGTTCGAGATTCTCAACAACTAAAACCTGGAGAACACGTGCAAGCTGTGAGCAGACACGGCGAAATCCACATCAGGTCCCTCTGCTGGGAGCGTTACGAAGCCTGGAAGTCCTGAGAGTTCATCTGCAGGAGGGTCTTCATTCTTGCTGCCTCTTGCACTCAGAGCCTCCCGAGTACCGACTCGGAAGGGATGGGTGCGGGGCAGGGGGCGGTATTCTCAGGACTCAGATCCCACACGGACATCGTCACTAGGGCCCTTCTGGCCACTGAACATAACTTTCAAGGTCACCCTGATCCAGTGATTCATTGGCACCGGAGACTGGGCATCACTTTGCTACACTTTCTGCGGAGAGGGGAGGTGACCTCTGTCCTCTCCAGAGCCCGGAAAAGTAGCCACAGAAAATGGAAAGCTGATTCAAAGAGCTGTTGAGCTCCCTCAGGATTTAGTTCCCTGAGCTGCTAGCTCCACGGAACAAATACACTAGCTTAAGTGGGAAAGCTCAGGGGGGTAAAAAAGTGACAGGAAAATTGAGGACCTGCTATAAAATTCATCTTCAAAAAGCCATAATTACCACAAAAGTGTGTCACCTGAGCATTATTTACAAACATCCTTCTGCACAATCCTCATCTCTGAACAGCCCTCATCTAGAGACACTGCTATTACTCAGGATAGCGTTTTAAATTAATTAAGTAGTAAAATGAGGAAAAACCAGGATTTTTCAATCAAAACTCTGGCGTGAATATAATTAAAACTGATGCAGGGAAACAGGCATCAAAGAGAAGGAATCTGACTTTTACCTTCATGCTGGTAATTCCTACTTATCAGCTGTACAATTCAGTTTTCAAAGACTGTTTTGTGCATGACTCGTTGGATAACCCTCAACACTGGGAGGGGAAGACAGTGTATTAGAAATGGAAATTCTTCTATTTTGCTGAAGAGAAAAAGGATATTGAAAGGTGAGCCCAAAGTTGAATCACAATAAACCCAGATCACCAAATTCCTTATTTCAAAAACTCCTCCAGGACTCCACCCAGTGTGTCTCGTTGATTTCATTTGCATGGTGAAAACTAAATAATTTATATATCAAAGGCTGTCATATATTTTGCCTGGGCCTTGCCTTTGAAGTTTAGGGCCTCAGAATACTCTGATTTGAATCCAGGCAAAATGAAGTAAAAGGGCAAAAGACTTCCCTCATGGCTCAGCCAGTAAGGATCTGCCTGTGGTGCAGGTGACCGGGGTTCCATCCCTGGGTTGGGAAGATCCCCTGGAGAAGGGAATGGGAGCCCACTCCAGTACTCTTGCCTGGGAAATCCCATTGACGGAGGAGCCTGGTGGGCTACAGTCCATGGGGTCTCAAAGAGTCGGAACACGACTGAGCGACTTCACTTCGATTCAGAATCAAGTGTATTTCCAACTGCCACGTAAATGGGATTTTTCTCTCCAAGCAGCTGCAGGTCCCTCGCAGTCTTCGTCGTTCCTGCAGTCCGCCTCCTAACCCACTGTTACTTCTTATAAACGACCGTGCCTAGGTTTGCGGTCATGTTCTAATCACACAGAGGCACCAAAGTAGCAAATAATCCCCCTCTCCACTTCCAGGCCCTGGCCAGCCAGCAAAAATCTGACTGTGGGTCTTTGTTCATTCTATTTTTGGGTGATACCATATCGCGCAAAACACCTCTCAGCCTCAGCCCGGTTAATCAATAAGCTGTTTAAAAGTAAATTTGTCATGGCAGTGTATAAACATCTACATTCAATAGTGTTTGCCAAAGTAATGCATTTGCCCCGTGATTATAAATGATCAAATAAGTAAAACAACACGGCAGCAGCAAACACGGCTCCAGTCTGATAGAGAAGAGGCTTCTGGACACGGGGCGGGACTGGGGGCGGAGGGGGTGGGGGGGCGGATGAGGGTCGCATGGAAACAGGCGGCCACCGGCTCGCAGGCGACGGGGACTCACACGGGGCCCTGGGACAGCCTAGAGGGCGGGGTGGGGAGGGGGCGGGGAGGTCACGGGGTGGCTGATTCACGCTGATGTTTGGCAGAAACCAACACGATACTGTAAAGCAGTTAAAAATACAGTTATTATTTTTTTTAAACTGCTCTACTCTGTGCTGAGGAGAAGGAAATGGCAGCCCACTGCAGTGTTCTTGCCTGGAGAATCCCAGGGACGGGGCAGCCTGGCGGGCTGCTGTCCATGGGGTCGCGCGGAGTCGGGCACGGCTGAAGCGACTTAGCAGCAGCAGGCTGTGCTGAGGTGGGTATGAGCCTGGCTTTATTTCTGGGGTCTTCACTGTCACTAAATCTAGTGAAATAAGTGAAGCAGGGCTAAAACCCAGAGAGGAGCCAGGTAGGCAAACGCTTGTGTCCCAGAGACGGTCTGTCCCAGCCCGCCTTTCTCACAGCCGGAATCCCCTCCGCCGACCCAGCCACCCCAGTTTCCAGGACCAGCCCTACCCTCCGTGGAGACACAGGGCTGGTGCTGGTGCAGCCCCCGGGACCATGCCCTCCCAGCCCCCCCAAGTGGGGGCTCCGCTGTGACCTCCCGCCCCGGCGCCCCTGCCTACACCCGAGCCCTCTCTTGGTCCTTAGCCCCCTGCTCTGAAGCTCACTGGACTCCTGGCGGCCTCTCTGTCCCTCAAGCCACCTGGACCTGCTGTCCCTACAATGATGTGACTCCGAAAGGAAATCAAACTCTAAATACTCATCGGAAGGACTGATGCTTAGACTGAAGCTCCACTACTGTGGCCCCCCGATGCAAAGAGTCAACTCATTAGGAAAAGATCCTGATGCTGGGAAAGGTTGAGGGCAGGAGAAGGGGAGGACAGAGGATGAGATGGTGGGACGGCATCACCGACTCCATGGACATGAGTTTGGGTAAACTCCGGGAGTTTGTGATGGACGGGGAGGCCTGACGTGCTGCAGTCCACGGGGTCGCAAAGAGTCGGACACGACTCAGTGAGTGTACAACCACCACGTACCCCGGGACAGGGAGCCCGTCCTGAGATGCTGGTGACTCTAGAAATAGTCTCCAGTTCTGTCTCCCTCAGCCTCCTCTTGCAACCCCCTGCCGCCCCCTCCCCGTCGACTCCCACCACCCCCACCCCCTTACCACCCACCCGCACCCCTGGCCCCAGACCTCCTGCAGCTCCTCCAGTTTATCTGGAAGTGGACTTCCGCCCAGGGCCCTCACCACGCATTCCTTCCAGGCCGGGCCTGACCCCAAAAAAAGATCAGCAGCTTCTTCTCAACCAACGCTCTGCACTTCCAAGCTTCTTCTTACTTAAGTGCCTCTGTCTGAGCCTAACATCTATTGATTCGTGGAGACAGAGCTCATGAAGGCTGTCCTCCTCACCACCCTCACTGTTTACCTGGGATCAGCCAGGGGCCTGCACACGGCCATCTATTAATTGCCTGCAGACACCATGATGCAGCAGATTGCACTATTTTCACACAGAGATGAGAAACCTGGGATCCCATTTTAATAGGAAATGTGCTTAGATTCCGCTGGCAAGACTGAGGCAAAAGCAGGACCAAATGCAGGCTGACCTGGCTTCCTTCTTACCGTATCCTCTCTGGGGAAACCCCATGCTGGGTCAGTTTCCGAGTATGAGAGGATGGGGAGGCACTTTCTAAGCCAGCGGGCTGATCCGATGCCCCTCGGACACGAGCCCTATTATTGAGGAGGGCTGGGGCTCCCTGGCGTCCGAGTCACCTGCATGCCCCGTGCAGAAGCCATCTCAAGCTCATTCCACCTCGCAGAGCAGGACAGGGTAGGCATTTGCTCAAATTCCCACTTGAGTACTTCTGATAAAACCAACTGTTTCAAATAAAACTGGAAGGACTTTTGTACTTCCCACTGGTACCATCCAAGTTCTTGGTTTCAGGCTTAGCTGACTTAAGTGAAATAGGCAGCAGAGCCTGTTTGGGTGCTGATTCAAACCGTAAGCTGCTTCTGAAGCGCTGCGTGCCTCTCAGAGAGCGTGTTCCCAGGGGCTCCACGAAGCAGTCATCAGAGACGCTCCATCATAGCTCCCAGCTCTGGAAAGCTGAGCTGCGTCCCTGTCTGGGTGCCGGGGCAGGCATACGCCGCCCTCTGAAATGCGCTTGAAGCTGTGACCTGAATGAGCATCAAGCCGTCTGCTGGGGGAGAAGGCAATGTTGTGGGTTGAACTGTGTCTCCAAAAAAGATGTCCAACGCCCGGTAGCTCAGATTGTAGCTGGACTGGGGAACAGGGCTGCTGCCTGTGTCATCAGCTAAGATGAGGTCACACTGCATTAGGGGGACCCCTGATCCAAGAGCACCGATGTGTTTAAAAGAAACACACAAGGAGAGAAGGCGATGTAACGACAGAAGAAGAGATCAGTGATGTATCTATGAGCCAAGGTTGCTGGCAATAGCAGACGCTGGAAGAGGCAAGGAAGGATCCTTCTCTACAGGTTTCAAATGAAGCGTGGCCCTGCCCACACCTTCAGCATGGACTCCCAGCCCCCAGAAATGCGAGACAATAAGACTCTCTTGTGTGAAGCCACCCAGTGTGTGAGACTTCATTACAACATCCCTAGGAAAGGAAAGCAAAGGGGAAACGAACAACTGGGGGATCACAAAAACCTCTTGACTGAGAAGGAGATACGGATGGTCTCCAACTGAGGATGCTTCGATTTAGGATTTTTGACTTTATAATGGAGTGAAAGCAATGCGCATTTGCGAGAAACCAAACTTTGGATTTTGAATTTGCTCTTTCCCCAAGTTAGCAATCCTGGGTTCCCGGTCCTCTCTCGTGACGCCAGGCAGTGGCCCCGAGCACGGCTCCACGCCAGCCACGCGATCACCAGAGTAAGCAACCACTCTGTACCCAGGTGGCCATTCTGTCTTTCACGCTCAGTACAACATTCAATAAATTATACGAGACAGTCAAAACTTTATTACAAAATAGGTTTTGCGTTGGGCTTCCCTGGTGGCTATCTGCCGGCAATGCTGGAGACCCGGGTTCCATCCCTGGGTCAGGGAGATCCCCTGAAGAAGGGAAGGGCTCTGTGTTAAACGGTTTTGCCCAACGGTGGGCTCGTGGAAGTGCTCTGAGCACGTCTAAGGTGGGCGAGGCTGAGCTACGGTGTTCAGCAGGCTGCGTGTATTCAAACCACTTCTTACTACGATACTTTTGACGTATGATGGGTTGACTGGCATATAACCTGGTTGTAAGCCAAGGAAGATCTGTACATGTTTGTGATCAGGAACATCTTTCATAGTGTGGTCACCTACCTAGCTGAACTGGAAGAAGACAGACAAGGCCCAGCATCCCCGGAAGGAACCTTCCTTCCCCTAAGAAACTAGACCATCTAATTCAGGCCCCAAGGAGGGGAAGGAACGGGGCGGGGGGGGGGGGGGGGGGCGGGCAGTAGAAATGGAAGGTTTTATTCCTCCCTACTTACAAAATCCTGCCTCCTGCATACTGACCCTCAGTCCCTTCCCTGCTCACATGCTTACAGAAAGACACTAATGGGTGTTTTCACAGCATGATCTGGTGTCATCTTCATACAAGAGGGAATGAGGGAAAGTATTATCACTCCCATTTCACACACAAGGAAACTGAGGCTCACATAAGATCACAGATGCAATGACCATCCTGCAAAGAAGTTCAGTTAACAAACCAAAAGGCACGGCAATGGGGCATGGGGAAGAAAAAAAAAAGCTCCAAATTTCGTCTTAAAAAAAAATGGGGTCAAACAAAAGTTCCGAAGGGAATCAGACCTTGAAAAGTAGACCTTTATCTTTTTCAGTCGTTCAGATAACGTTGCTGTGGACATGATCCGCTGATTCTCTGACCAGCTTGGTCAAGTGTCTTTGAGGGGAACCCCCAAACATGTAAGAACGCCGGCCTTCTGTCTCATTCGGGGCTTCCCAGTCGTCAGAAGTGTCTGTGCGAGCAGGGGACCCTTCATAACCATCACCCCGGGCAAGCTGGACCGCAGAGAGCAAGAGGCTGGAGCACCAGTTTCGTGTCCAACAACTGTGACGACGGAGCGGACTGGACCCGGCCCCAAAGCATCACTGAACAAGAGCGGGGAAGGCAGGGACCCAGGAAACGGCCGGGCTGAAAGGGTTAGGCCACGAAGCACCGGGGAGGAGGGCTGGGTGGGCAGCTCTGACTCCAAGCAGCTGCCTCTTCCACATACTACAGTCCTCCCCCTCTGGAAAACACCCGCCACTGGTCACGGAGGAAACGTGCCTTTCCCATCCCCAAACCCGCGGCCAAGATGCCGGGCAGAGAGGCCTCAGGACTCCCCACCTACACCCTGAGAAATCTCTGCGAAGTGCCCTCACTCCCCAACTTGTCAGCTTGAAAATATTAAACACCACTGAAGGAAATTTAAGGTTTCTTTTTCAGATTTAAATGTCTACTTATTTCAAAATGAATTAGTAGTTCTCTGGGTTTCATAATGTTTAATTCATTAATGATAACTACAGCTCGAGAATTTGAAAGGGAAATTGCTTCCAGGATAAAATTAAATGTGAAACGCTGAGCGGTGATTCACGGCTGTTCCTATCTAAATTACTAATCCAAGTGACAAACCTGGCTGGCAGCACAGAAAAGCAATACTCTTTCCCCATTGCCTTCACAGACTTCGCCGAATTGTTTTGCAAACCGTCTAAACCCAAGTCCTAAATAATCCCCTGCCAGCAGCCTCCATTTCATTGCAGAATCTAGTTCTTAGCATCTCTATAGCCTCAGAGAGGTTCAGGATGGACTAATCCTTTGGTGCCTCAGAAAAAAGTTTTCTCCACATTCAAGTCTAGATGTATAGTCCGATGAATTTCCAAGGCAACTCGTTTTAAATTTAAGGCAAATATCTAGGTGGTATCTGTCCATATCCTCCTGAAAGAAACCTGCATAAAACTCTAAAAATGAGAGCTTTCTTTTAGTTTGCATGGAAGGCTGGCCAGCTGAGAGTCAATTACATATCTCCCTGCTGGAACAACTGGGAGCTGGAACAAATCCCGAAAGACAAGACAATATGAAGTCTCCAAAGCTGCTTGGAGCCCAGGTTGTGCTGCCTCCTAGAATGTCACCTAGGTCTGCCTGCAGCCAGCACCAGGGTTCACACCCTGACCAGGGTGGAGAAGCAGGGATGCTCCTGACCACGTGCCCACAAAGGAACCCAGAGACCGAGGTCCCACAGGGCACATCTCCCAGGGAACTGCGGTCCAGACCACCCTGAAAGCCGGAAAACTGGGTCCCCCATCTCCAACCTCCCCCTCACTCTCCCCACCCTGCACGCTGGTCCTCAGGGGCAAGTCAGACGCCAGGCAGCCCTCGGGAGCGCTCCTCCACGCCAGGGCTTTATGATGCCGCCCTACCCCTGGGGACAATCCAGGGAAGGCGCCCTCAGGGTCCCCGTACTGCAGGGCAAGGCAAGTCAGCAAACACACTCAACGAACTTGCCCAAGTCACAGGGCGAGGACACAGCAGAGCCAGGATTCACACCACACTTTCTGCCCAGCTTCCCACGCTGGGGACTCTCTGATCACGCCGCCCACAGCCTCGAATATCCGACTTACTCCTTATGACCAGGCAGCAGGGCCCACACACCCGCCGGGGTCTGCAGACCCTTGGGCGGCTTGGTTCCACTTCCAGCTTCTCCATCTTCCCCACACTCTGGTTTCTCCAGACTACACACCTGTTGTTCTCTGCCTCTCCTCCCAGGAGGGCTCCTGAGACCCCTGTGGGGTATCTCTCCCCTCACCCCCCTCTCTGCTCCCGCAGCGCCACATGCATCCCCTTTGTCAACCGTTCACGACTTACTCTTGACACTGGGGCTTCCCTGGCGGCTCAGCTGGTAAAGAATCCGCCTGCAACGCGGGAGACCTGGGCTCGATCCCTGGTTGGGAAGATCCCCTGGAGGAGGAAAAGGCTCCCCACTGCCGTATTCTGGCCTGGAGAATCCCATGGGCTGTACAGTCAATGGGGTCACAAAGAGTCGGACACGACTGAGCGACTTTCCCTGACACTGGGGGCACACGTGGGTCTCCCCCTCAAATCCATGAACTGCTTCTCCAAGGCAACAACTCTGGCTCTTCCATGACCGGCCCCTGCACCCGCAGCAGGGCCGCGGAGAGGTGGTCCCTAAACCTTTGGAACCGACGAATGTGCCGTGACAAACGTGTTCAAAGCCAAAGCAGACAACAGACTCAGGGGCTTGTGCCAAATTGACTCAGGACCCTTAAGAGTGGGGAAGAGGAGATGGGCAAGGGATTTTGTGCACTTTGTCAAAGCTCTGCCTGTCAGGGAGCTTTATTTTTTCCATCAAGCATTCAAACACGGCCACCATGTGACGGAGAGAACACCTAGCTGTCTGCTCACTAGCGAATGGGTTTGAAACAAGCAAGCCTGTTTCAGATTTTAAATCGGCCAGGGATAATGTTTAGAGGGGGAAACTCAAGAGTCACACATGTGTTACAAAAGCAAAGAGAGACAAACAATCCCCAGCTCCAACTGGCTTTTATTGTTGCTTCCTGGCAGCAGAAGGGAGGGCAAAGAGATACTTGGAAGCCGGGGGTTTTGTAGCTGTCTCATTTTTAAGCAGGGAGGGTACCCACCCCTACAGCTCTTCTGTGGACCCTTCTGCAGGGGCGAGTTGATGCAAAGCAGCCTGGACTCCCCACAGCACCAGTCCCAACCATTCAGGCCTCCGTTCCTGACCGCGAACTTGGCATCAAATAAACCCAGATGCCACAGACAACACAGAAAGCAAAAATAACAATTGCAACTCATGGTGATCGCGTAAATTGTAACCCCCTTAGAATAGGTGCAAACGTCCAGTGCATGTGATTTCTCCGAGGTACTGGGAAAACACACAAAATACACTGTACTGTTATGTAAATTTAACCTTCAGCTCATACCCTAGCTAAAACAAACACTACATTAAATCATCTTCCCTCACCTTCTTAGAACTTAACGAGCCCCTGGGGGGCATTCTGGATGCCCCGTGTCTCTTTCGTAAAAGCTTCCAAGGAGACTCCTGGTAACAGGGTCACACGCGATGCTGGCTTTCCTGTCCCTCCACCTCGCCTGCAGCCGGTACAGGCCTTCAGAGCAAGATCCTGACCCTAGAGGTTGGCCGTCGGTTTACAGCAACTATCTGGGCTACGTTCAGGGGTGTTTCTCCCAGGGAGAAGCATTTGCCAAATATTTTCTAACTTGTCTCATTTCTTCCCCGTTTACTCAATGTCTCCAGAGCAGCCCCGCCTGCTCAGTGTCAGCTTGGAGATGTCAGGACAGAGGGCAGTCCGGCCCAGACACCCTTAGCTGACCCTGCAGGGCACCTACTGCCCTGGGCATCCAGAGAGGCCCCCTCAGGTCACCAGGATGAGCATGGGCTTTAGAAGCACCTTCCAAGTTGTCGGCTGAATGAATGAGATGCATGCAGTGGCATCTGGCCTTGCAGTTACACAGAGGAAGGATATGGGGCAGGATGGTCAGGACCAGGCATTCCAGGCTGCTCCACAGAAAGGGCAAGGGCACACAGCACTCTTCCCAAGGGACTTAAAAGCAGACAAAGAATTGCCTATTCTTGACTTTCTTAGGGTTTCCACTTTAATGATTAAATAGAAAAACTAAAAAGCATCCATTGTTCATAAAAACGACCTTTCATAAGCATGTCGGGTTCTCAGAAAAGGGTTTCAGAACATTCTGACATCTTGGTTAAGCTTGTGTGTTCTAGGAATATCCTAACTTCTCTGTTTCTTTGTGGGAAGGACTAGTTCAAGGAATTCCAGTCTTAACCATTTCCATCACCACAAAATTCTAATGATGGAAATCCACAGACAAGCGAAATTTCTCTCAAATTTCAACTGCTTACAAGGAACCATGAAATAAAGACAAAATGAGAAAGTGTCTAAGCAGAGGCACCTTCGGACGGGAAGCTACGACAGTGGTCGTGTGACTGATGCATGGCAAGCATTTGTGTTCCGTGATACACACTTACACGCTGAGCTTGTTCCTTCTCAGTTCAACTCAGGAAGGAAAAGGTGGGCACGTTCACCAGCTCGAGCCCAGCATCGCCATCTGTCCTTCCTACCACATCCTCCCGCTCCTCTCAAGCCTCTCCTGGAAAGAAAGAACTGAAAATACGGAAATAGCACCTTACTGGACCCAGAGCTAGCAAGAGCCCCCTGCTTTAAGGATTATACAGCTGGGGTGCGGTGGGGTGGAGACAGCCCAGCAGGAAGCCTTCAGTGGCCAGATTTCACTGCAGCTGTGACGTGGCCTGTGCTCTCCAAACGAACGTTACTGCTCACAGTCTGAGGGTGGGATTTGTTCTTGCAAACATACACGCGCAACGGCAGTTTAAAAATCTTCCTGTCCACGTCTGCTTGCCTCCCACAGAGCCCGTCTCCACCAAGTGCTCTCACCTGCTCTGCTCTCTTCTACCTGAGGACGAGAACACCTCCCCACCCAGCTGTCCCTCACCCCTGCTTCCTCACCGCTGGCGTGGCCCCTTCACACCCCTGCCATCCCCCCAATGTCGCGCCCTGGATGTCTCCCCAGAGCCACTGCCTGGAGACTCTGCTTCAAGACATCACTCGTCTCTCCTTCCTTTTAAGGATATGGAGAGAAGAAGGCTTCTTTTACGTTTAACCAAGAAACAGAAAGGATCCAAGTCCTATCTTCCCATCAGAGAGTTTGCAGGCCTCACTTACTCAGGTCCAAGAGAGAAAAAAGTCAGGCCAGAGTAAGGGACCAGCTCCGCCCCAGGCAGAGAGGTCCAGCTGGAACCGAGCGCCCCCCACCTTGCCGGATCTGGGCCTCCTGCCTTGCTTTGAAGCTCCCCTGACTCCTCCACACCCCATCCTCAAGTCTCAGCAGAGCCTGTACCAGCCCAGATCACATTACACCCTGCATCCTCTTTCTCGCCTACCCTCCATCTGACCGGCCCTCTGCCCTCCTCCCCCAAGCCCTGCACCCACTTCTCAGAGGGGCTGGTAGAAGCCTGAATCACGGGGTTAGCTACTACACCCTTACGGAGGTGAATGTGTAACCCTACTCAAGGGCACTCACGTTTTAGCAAAGCATTTTGTGGGTTAGCTGGTAAAGAATCTACCTGCAACGCGGGAGACCTGGGTTTGATCCCTGGGTTGGGAAGATCCCCTGGAGAAGGAAAAAGCTACCCACTCCAGTTTTCTGGCCTGGAGAATTCCATGGACTGTATAGTCCGTCGGGTCACAGAGTCCGACAAAACTGAGCGACTTTCACTTTCACGGACATAAAACCCCAAAGGAACAAAGAACTAATTTATACTGATTGTCGGTCTCAAACACATCATGTAATTTCTCCGCCTGCTTCCGATTCCTCCCTCGGCCTTATTCTGAGAGTGAGTGAGCTAACACGTGCATAATAATAAACACAGCCCCCAGCACCTTAGTGGCCAGGCGCTGGGTTATCAGCATGAGCCTCCCCAGCAGCGACCCCGCGAGCGCGAACGCGGGGTGGTTTGCTAGGCTCACAGGAGCAGAGAGCAGGGATACAGCTCTGAGTCCCCGAGGGGCCAGTTCATGCCGTCTTCTGCACACCACGAGGAATGAATGCCTAACGGTAAACCAGGGCCGCAGGCCGGGGGTGAGCGTGAGCTAGCGGGGTTCTGCGGTTTGCGGACGGCCACCGTCAGAAGGAAGGGCGGGACGACCCGCGCGGGCATCAGGTGATTCCTGCAGCGCGGCTGGGACCGCGCAGGCTGAATGTCCTATCAGGGCTCACTCACGCAGTCTCTGAATCGCAGCGACCTCAGGCTAACAATTCACCCCATTTAGACCCAGATTCTCCTGACTATCAAATGGAAACCGTTTACTCGGGAGGGCATAAGCCGCTTTCACCGTGCAATGTTCGTGGCAAAAGGCCAAAGTTTTCATGAGGGAGCTTCCAGAAAAGGGTCTTGAGGTCAGGAGGGCAGCAAACCTGTTGGTGTCCATTACTCCCGACATTCAGAAGGGGGATTCATGGAACAGCAGGCTAGAGATGAACGACGTTTATTTAAAAAAAAAAAAAACTTAATACCCAGACAAAAAATATTGCTAATGACCTTGATACACATGGTCAAAATTTCTGAATGAACTCTGAGCAGTCTGACTTTTAATCACCAAAACACTGCTGAAAACCTACTCATTTCCATCATATGTTACAAATCCATCATCAGGCCTCCTTTCTCTCTGGCTTGTCCTACACTGGAAAAGCACTGACTATTCCACCAGAGGACACTTTCCTTAAAATAACCTCAATATCCTCTACCATCACATACTTTTAGCGGCTACTCACTGCACTATAATCTCGGGATGAATTTCTGGTAAAGAAACAAAATAGCCATAATAAGATAAATACTTACAATGCTATCCTGACCACAGCACAGAGTAACTGACATGAAAACTAAATTCTTTAGAATTTCATATTTAATATTATGTTCATTGAAGATGCTTGCTGTCCGTGTATTTTGCTTCTGATAGCAGTTGTTTTTTCTTTTTTTAGATTTTTTTTAATGTGGACCATTTTTAAAGTTTGTATAGAATCTGTTACAATATTGCTTCTGTTTCATGTTTTGTTTTTTTGGCATGTGGGATTTTACCTCCCTGACCAGTGATTGAGCCACCTGCATTGGAAGGCAGTCTTAACAAGGAAGACTTTAACACTGGACCACCAAGAAGCCCCGACACCAGCTGCTTTTTACCGGTACTTTTCAATAGTGCAAGCTTTTGAAAGATCATTGTATTATAATGGACTGACACACCAATGCTACTGACTGAGTTTCCATTCTGCCACGTGATAGCACAAGCTTGAGCAAGATGCTAAAATCTCTCTGTGCCTCAGTATGATCATCCAAAAAATGCGGACAAAACCTGCTCCTAAATTACTGTAAGGGTTACATTGGGTGACTTGAGTTTCACAAGAGACTAGATTTAGTGACTGCCAAGTACATAGTCAGACCACATGACCTGCCTCCTGAGAAATCTGTATGCAGGTCAGGAAGCAACAGTTAGAACCAGACATGGAACAAAAGACCGGTTCCAAATAGGAAAAGGAGTACGTCAAGGCTGTATATTGTCACCCTGCTTATTTAACTTATATACAGAGTACATCATGAGAAACGCTGGGCTGGATGAAGCACAACATGGAATCAAGATTGCCGGGAGAAATAGCAATAACCTCAGATATGCAGATGACACCATCCTTATGGCAGAAAGGAAAGAAGAACTAAAGAGCCTCTTGATGAAAGTGAAAGGGGAGTGAAAAAGTTAGCTTAAAGCTCAACATTCAGAAAACTAAGATAATGGCATCTGGTCCCATCACTTCATGGCAAATAGATGGGGAAACAGTGAAAACAGTGGCTGACTTTATTTTTGGGGGCTCCAAAATCACTGCAGATGGTGACTGCAGCCAGGAAATTAAAAGACGCTTGCTCCTTGAAAGAAAAGCTATGACCAACCTAGACAGCATATTAAAAAGCAGAGACATTACTTTGCCAACTAAGGTCCATCTAGTCAAAGCTATGGCTTTTCCAGTAGTCATATATGGATGTGAGAGTTGGACTATAAAGAAAGCTGAGCGCTGAAGAATTGATGCTTTTGAACTATGGTGTTGGAGAAGACTCTTGAGAGTCCCATGGACTGCAAGGAGATTCAACCAGTCCATCCTAAAGGAAATCAGTCCTGAATATTCATTGGAAGGAGCGACGCTGAAGCTGAAACTCCAATACTTTGGCTACCTGATGGGAAGAACAGACTCATTGGAAAAGACCCTGATGCTGGGAAAGATTGACTGCAGGAGAAGACGGAGATGACAGAGGATGAGATGGCTGGATGGCATCACTGACTCAACGGACATGGGTTTGAGCAAACTCCGGGAGTTGGTGATAGACAGGGAGGCCTGGCATGCTGCAGGCCATGAGGTCTCAAAGAGTCGGACACGACTGAGCGACTGAACTTAACTGAAGTGCACAGTAGCAATTTTTTCACTTATAAAGTACAAATCCAATTCAAAGGTATTTAATACTTTACCCAAAATTTTGCAGTCTCCACACTTAAAGACTGGCAGGCCTCACCTCTTACAGCACTGGGGCCAACGCCCCCACTTGCTTCTTTCTCTTCCAACATACTGAAGTCTCACTACTCACAAGCAAGTTATGAGCATCAGCCCACCAAACGTTCTCTGAAAGAGTAAAGGTTCTTTCTCTGTAACCCAGAGAAAGTGGGCTTGTTTTCTGAGAAAATGAAATAGGCCAGAGCCCAGACCAGCAGATTCTAGTTAATCAGTACTAACTGCTAGGAGTTTTTTGAGGCTGATGGAGCCGAGACTGTATTAGTAACAAACCTCAGGAAAGGAAAATTAAAGCTGCTTTACTCCCCAAAATATTCTCCTAATCTATCTTAATATGCATAGCTTAATTCTGTTTATTCACAACCATTTTTCATACCATACTTAATGAATTTTGTCTGATTAAGTTAATTTTAGAAGTATAAAAATGAATTTCATGCTTCTACTGCTATTTGTACCCACTTCAGCTCTAAGTATATTTTGTTTCCTGAAAACCTAACTCAACATCTTACCTTAAACCCAAAGGGAAAACCACTGGGTTGAACAAAAAGTTCGTGGCAATGTGCCCTGAGACTGTCCTTGCAGCCACAACCTTACACCACATCAAGAGAAGAATCTATCAAGAGAGTCACTACGTCTTTCCAATAGTAGACAAGTATAAACTAAGTCAAAGGTTGTAACTAACATATTACACTTCTGAGTGCAGACACAAGATTCAGCTGCCAAGATTCAGTGTCCCCAAAGAGGAAACTTTCTGAGGACACTGCCCTTAACTGACCAGTATCCATGAAGATATCCAAAAGGGCATGGGAAATACGAAAAATAAAAAGTTAGATCTCTGCAATCCTCAAGGAGATTGAGAACTAGTTAAAGGCATAACAGTTCACACTCATATTTACTGGTCAAAAAAGTAATAAGTTAGGTCATCGGACTGCAAAGAAGAATAAGGCAGACCCAGCCCTCAGAGAGCCCACACCCACCCTTGGACCGCAGCTGGCTGTGCCCAGGACCTGCACGAAGGTCTGAGAGACGCAGGAGGCAGTGCAGGTCACTTTTAGGGGCCGTTATCAAGGCTTCCAGGGGTGCTATCAGTAAAGAACCCACCTGCCAGTGCAAGAGAGGCAAGAGACCCGAGTTCGATCCCTGGGTTGGGAGGATCCCCTGGAGAAGGTAATGGCAACCCACTCCAGTCTTCTTGCTTGGAGTCCTCACAAAGAGTCAGACACATCTGAGCACACACACACTTAAATAATAATCGGGGATTCGGTGAAGGGACCTGAGCAGGGAACTTAAGGAAGAGTTATAGTTTGAGTAAGAGGATGGAGTAGGATAGAGGAACAGAAAGTGTGTGCGCTCAGTCGTGTCCGACTCTCTGTGACCCCATGGACTGTAGCCCACCAGGCTCCTCCGTCCCTGGGATTTCCCAGGCAAGACTAGGAGCTGGTGCGTTTCCCACGTGGTGCAGTGGTAAGAATCCACCTGCCAATGCAGGAGACTCGGGTTTGATCCCTCGGTTGGAAGATCCCCTGGAGCAGGAAATGGCAACCCACTCCAGGATTCCTGCCCAGAAAATTCCATGGACAGAAGCCTGGTGGGCTACAGCCCACGGGGTCACAAAGAGTCAGACACGACTGAGTGCACACGCCCGCTGGCCAGAGTGAACCGGCTCAGATGAGGAAAGGGTCTTCCAACCAGGTTCCCTGTATTCCAGGCAGGGTCCCATAGACAGCACCCCTCATGCACAGTCTGTAAAACATTTTAAATCTAGAAGAAATCATAACCAGTCGGGGAGTAATAAATAGAAATCAAGCTAAATGACAACCTGAAGTCCTGCATTGCAGGCAGATGCTTTACCACTGGGCCACCGAGGAAGCCCTAACACGTCATAAGCCACTTTCAGTTTTCAACACATTCAGGCATCCTCTGCTCCAGTAATTCTTTCCCTTGTTCCCACCATTCTCTTGACCTCTGTCCTCTCACAGCCAACCCTCGAGAGGGTCTCTCTCCCAGTGGCGACACAGTTCAACCCCAGACTGACCACGCAGATGGATTACCCTCCAAGGGGCAGCTCTGACCTCACTGCTAAATTTCCAGAGTGGACTCTTGCTGTCTCCCACGTTGGTCCTTCCTCTGCAGTTTTACATTTTTTACCACCCTTCTTCACCCAGGACCTCAGACTTGAAACCCTGTTTACCTCCCACCCGTCATTCACTCGGTTGAGTTTGGCTCTGGTACGCCTCCCGTGTTCACTCGTCCCTCCCCTCCTCCCCGCCCCGGGAGGCCGTCTCCCCATCTCTGCTCCAGCCCCCAGTGGCCTCCCCACCTTTGTCCTGTCCCCCCAGATCCACACTCACCGCGGCCAGAGTAAGTTTCCGAGAGCAAAGCTCCACACCGCATCCTCCCAGCCCCCACGTCATCAGTGGCTTCCTGCCAAAGGAATCCCAAAGCCCCCCTCCACCAACCACTCTAGTCCTCCCCCTACAAGTCCTGCTCACCCCGTACTTCAGTTGGAGAGCATCGTCTGTCCAGAAGACAAGCCCCCCCCTTACACCTGTTCTGCAGAAATGCCACTGCACCTGCCCGCCTGTCCAGATGACTACCCACCTTTCCAGGAGCTGGTAAATGCCACTTCCTCCAGGAGGCCACTCTCCAGCAGGAAGCCATCTGTCCCCCTCTGAATCCCAAGGCCACTTCATCCAGTTATCACCTGGCATTTGAGTCCCTTGCACACACGTCGTTCTTCCTCCTACAGAGGTAACCTCCCATTCGTGTGTGTGAGTCACTCAGTCGTGTCCGACTCTTTGTGACCTTAGGGACTGTAGCCCGCCAGGCTCCTCTGTCCGTGTAATTCTCCAGGCAAGAATACTGGAGTGGGCTGCCATTTCCTTCTCCAGGGAATCTTCCCAACCCAGGAATTGAACCCGTGTCTCTTATGTCTCCTGCATTGGCAGGTGGGTTCTTTACTGTCTGAGCCATCAGGGAAACTCCCACCTCCTATATGAAAATAATCAAAACAATATGCTAAATTAGCACTTTCTTACAAGGAAGCATTTGTGCCAAGAGTTATAGAAGACACAAGACCATCAGCTGACAGCTTAGCAAGGAAATGATGCTCAATCTATGCAAAAAAATAATGCAATAACATCAATAACTCTTTTTAATTATCATATACAGATGTTAGTTGAAGTCATAAAAATACAGGACATCTCAGAGAAAGTGAGTCATCTTAACAGAATGAAAAATCTGCAGCAGTGTACCGCAGTGGCTTATAGCATAAACTCTGGAGCCACTGATGGCCAGGTTCTAATCCCAGCTCTGGCACTTACTCCTCTTGTGACCTTGGGTAAATCACTTAGCCTTTCTGTGCCTCAATTTCCTGTAAATGAAGAAATTAAACTAGAGATAGTAATAGTAGCTCCCCCTTAAGACTACTGTAATAATGATGCACATACTGTATGCAAAACACTTAACCCAGCACAGAATTAGTGCCACCTGTATCAGCTTGCTGTGTTCACTCACTCAGCTGTGTCGACTCTTTACGACCCCATGGACTGCAGCACGCCAGGCTTCCCTGTCCATCACCATCTCCCGGAGTTTGCCCAAGTTCATCTTCACTGCACCGGTGATGCCGTCCAGCCGTCTCATCCTCTTGACCCTCTTCTCCTGCCCTCGATCTTTCCCCGTATCCGGGAGTTTTCCAATGAGTCGTCTATTGGCATCAGATGACCAAAGTACTGTATTAGCTGTTCTTCTTCTTATTATTGTGAAAATGTTTTATATGGGATGAAAAACAGAAGAACCAAAAATAGCTGGTACTTAAGATGCCTAGCAAGATTTCTTCTAGAAAAAAGAGAGACTTCACCATCTTAAAGTCATCAAGCCAAAGCTGCTCCATCTGCTGAGTGGGCGTGTTTGACTGACAGGAGAGGTGACCTTCACCCAGGGTAGCTCTCTGTACAGTGGACTGAACGCTACACAAACAGGCAGGCGCTGGACCACTGGCTCCAACAAAGGTTTCAGCCAACGAAGGGCTCGCCCACAATCAGCCACTGTCTCCCACAAACAACCCCACCGTTGTCATCCAGAGGGGTGTCAAAGGAAACCGTCTGACTTACACATTCCGGACAGAGGCTCGACGTAGACACAACCACAAATACAATCAGTGGCTTCAAAGGAAATCTAGTCCGAGGCACTGACTCTGGTCTGATAAGCGAGCCATGGGTTCAGCTTTTTCAAGAACACTAATCCACTGCGTTCAGCGGCGCAGAAGCATATATGAGTTCATTTTCAAAGTCCATCACACCGTATAGCGATTTACTTACTAACGGTGTGGGGAACAGCTGTGACTGTAGGGTATCAACATCTGTCACCCCCCCCCCCACCACCAATACAAAGATGCATTAAACATAAACTGCCACAAATATTTGAACTTGAACTTGCGTTGCAGACACATATTCCTACCTGGGGAAATGAGAACTGCTGGGACGTTTGATGTTTCATTACTTTTTACTAAAAATATTTATAGCTCAGGGATACTTGTTATTCACAGGTCAGAATTATTAGACTAGTGGAATAATAAATCCACATTATCACCCTCCTATTTTCTGATAAATTTTAGAGAGCAAAAGAATTTTAGCAGTAAGACTGATGTCTTCCTGCTTACACAGGAACAAACAAACAAACTCTCATTGTCCATGGCTAGAATGTCTGTTTTTCCTCACTACCTGGAATACGGGCAAGGCTGCCTCAGCACAATCCCAGGTGTCAGGGAAGGTTAGGGAGGCAGTGGGTACGGCTGTTTAGTCGCTAAGCCTGTCCGACTCTTTGCCACCCCACACACTGCAGCCCACCAGGCTCCTCTGGCCATGGGATTTCCCAGGTGAGGATACCGGAGTGGTTTGCCGTTTCCGTCTCCAAGGGATCTTCCCAACCCAGGGATTGAACCCACGGTTCCTACCACGGATCCTGCATTGCAGGCTGACTGTTCTACCCCTGAGCCACCGGGGAAATTCCCCAGGGAAGGTAGACTGACTGCCAAAACAAGTGCCCCCAGGCCTCCCTGGCTAACGCCGTGTGGTTTAACGCCTTCACACTGCGGCCCAGCGCAGTCTGGCACCCGAGGCTCTGCTCCACGCGGTCACGCAGGACTCAGGCTCCTTCCCCCTGTGACTCCCCTGTACTCCACGGCTTCACGGTTCTCCCCGGCCCCCTGCAGCCGGCCGGCAGACGAGGAAGAGAGCCGATGGGCAGGAGCACCCGGCCTCTCGGCACTTCTCATTCCCACACACGTCCTCTTGGTAAGAACCAGTCACGCGGCCCCGCCTCGATGCGGAAAGTAACCCCTTACAGCGGGTGTCAACTGGGGAGATTCTGACTCTCAAGGGGCACGTGGCAACGTCTGGAGACATCCTTGGTCGCCACAGCTGGGTAACAGGCACCTAGAGGGCAGAGTCCAGGGATGCGTCCCCCGGGGCACAGGACAGTCTCCCCACAACAGAGAGTCAACCAGCCCCAAACGGCAATAATGCTGAGATTTTGGTAAGCATCGAGCCAGTCACCAGAACCACACACATCAGCGCTTGGATCCTCCACCGTTTCCCACTACCATACAGTCTCACGAATCCCAGCAAATCCACATATCGATAGTCTGTTCATCCGCTCACTTGCTGGTTCCTCCATTCACTCACCCAAGCTCCTAAACAGGACAAAGTCCCACAGTCAAAGAATTCACAGTGGAGCAGTGGAGGCAAGCATGTGTAGAATTATCAGATATGGGGATAAGTGGGATTTAAGGGAAAAAATGGAAGGAAAATTTAATTTTGAGAGAGTTGGAAGAGAATCCATAGGGCAAGTGAAACAGGAAAGATGTCTTGAAGGAAGCGTATATTCATGATTTTCCATCAGAAAGCTGTGTTTTTATTGGCAGGGAGGGGTAGACAGAAAAAGTGGTTCCAGGAAAAAGGTAACTGCAAAAACAAAGGAATGCCAATGTGAAAGGATGTGATTTATTCCCTTTTTGTTTGGGGGGAAAAGAGGAACTAGGCGAGGAAGGTGAGTAAAAAATGCCTGTTTGTTCAATGTTTTTTAGCAAATGTATTCACGAAAGTCTCAAGTTCCCAGCCACACATACTGGCTGTCAGTCAAGTGGTCTTTAGAGAAAGACTTCCCACTGTCAGACTCCATAGGAACTTGTTAGCACAGGGCAAAGTCAGGTAATAGCCGGAAACCTCACTGCAAATTTCCCAACAGGACCTGTCGGAGGGTCTTCCAAACCACGCTGCCTCCAAGCCAACGTGCAACTGACTCAGGCAGATGGCTGACCAAACGCATCCATCCTTGCTCCCAAGACAGGACAGGGCAGAAGGCAGACCTCCTCCCAAATCACACTGCACGGAGCCTGCTGGGTTAAAACAGAAAAGGGTTGCTTCTTCCCATCTTTAGTCCCAGTTGTGAAAGTGGTTCCCGGCTCCCCAGTAAAGTCTCCCTGGGTTCCTATCCTGGCCTTGGCGTAAATTCACTGTGTGACCTTGAAGAAGTTACATAAGTTTCCAGAATCTTAGGAAACTTCCCTCCCAAATAGTACGCTTAAAACTCTCAGCACTTCACCTGAAACAGATAATAAACATATCTACCGTAGCCATCTCCTCCCCCCCAAAACTGTCCTTCAACTGTCATAAAATATACTGTAGAATCCAACCGAGCTGGGGGAAAAAAGCACCTGATGAACTTTCATGTTGTTTTGTAGATTATTAATAGCAACTTCAATTTGCTTGGGCAAGATGCTATTAATTACAAACCAATATCACCATGTAAACAATGGTGCTTCTTATTTTTAAAGCTAAAGTTAAAATTTTAAGAATACCATAGTCCCATGCAATTATTTACCCTCATTGTTCTTTTCACTCATTTTTCCTCCCCCAAACTCTTGTCTCTAACTCTTCTTTTTCTCTGCGACCAGCTTTGGGAAAACAAAGTGTATCTAATTGTACACAGATTATACTGAACGACACTAGCCTCATAAAAGATATTTGCTTCTTTTCAAGTCAGAATCTCTAAAGAGAAGTTAAAATGAGAAGGAAGCAGACTTCAGAACCCAGAGGAAAGTCAGCCTGTTCAGAACCGCTTCCTCCTACGGTGAGGGGAGGCATCTAGGGTCCCGGTGAAGTCAATCCCGACCACCTTCACAAAAAGTGGAAAAAGCAGCACATGGCAATGCCTTTTGCAGTCAGTCAAGAACAAGGAATAAAACAAAAGCCAAGTCAACCAGAAGAACGAGGCTGAATCACACTTAGACTTCAAAATTGATTATCACTGCCCTCCTAATTTACAAGGAACTCTAAATTGTCTGGACAGCGTCTTCTTCAATTTCCACTGCAGACTGGACTTGACCCCAAGAAGATGTTATTTTAAGGAGTACATTAAAGAGAGGGCTTGGCATCTGCATGGACAGATTTCACAAACAAGGTATAATCAGTCTAGAGTCAAATCTGATGTGTTCTTTTTAACTTCTTAGTAAAGACATTTTCCCTTGTACATCAATGAACTTCTTGTAGGGAAGTATGACTGGCCTGAGATGCAATTCTCAAAGACCTTATTTATTACTCTGATATAAACTTAAGGTGTATGAACAATTAACTTTTGAGAGCTCTGACTCCACTGTTAGGGAAAAAAAAGTAAACTATGGATTCTGCAATGAAACACTTAACTGTCTGAACTAATATTCAGCATTTCGTGTGTAGAAATAAACACAATTTTAGTCAACGAATTCTGTTTCCAAAAGATTCCTCTTCCACAGATAAACTGCTTACCTTCTTCTTAGGTGAAGTAAGAGACCATGAAGAAATCTGTCTTATCAGGAACATGAGGGATATGAGCTCTCAGTGTACACGATGATGAAACGGGAGTCTGATGGGAAGGTGATGTAAACGTCTGACAATTGCCCTTGGGTGCTCTGCGCATGAGATTTACACAACTGGCAACCAGCAAACTAATTACTGTTTCTGGCAGTTCGTTGCAGGTCCTAACATCCCCAGATAAACAGCTAACACTTCTCAAGAAGAAACAGAAAACAAAGGATTATCACTTGAAGCTGCAGCTAAAGACTAGAAAAATCTACGGCTTACCTAAGAGCCTGATCAGGTTGCCACCAACCAACCCTCCAAATTAGTAATGAAGATTCCAAAAGCGGGAACGCCGGCCAACGGAAGTCCAGCTCTGGACGCTGCCACCCAGGCTCACGGAGCCAGGTGTGGTCCCCTGCCAATCCCCGCTTGGAATTAACAGACTCAGCAGGAAATCCCTCCCAACCCCTGGGAGGAAAGTACTGTGTACACAAATGCCCCATCACAGCCCACTCCACCATCACGTGTGCACGACGGGCACGCTCCAGAAGCATGCCCGCTGCAACAAAAGACAAGGCAACTCATCTGCCAGTGGCTGGCGTTTCCACCAAGAAGAAAAAGAGACAGGTTGAGAAGCGCCTAAGCTCCTCGATAATAACAAATGCAGTCGGATATCAGCGCGATAAGGAAGCCAGAGCGGATCTCGGTGTGCACATTTTCAAGTTAGGGCCCAGACTCAAATCCAGCTTGAACTGGAACCCAGCTCTCAAAGCTGTTTCTGAAGATTACACTGATTGCAGCATTCCTTCAACAAGTACTTACCGAACGTCTTCTACGTACCAAGCTCTGGGCAACAGCCCTACCGGGCACATAGCAAACACCGCTGTCCAAGGGGAACTTTTTAAAGATTTCATTAACTTTCCAGTTTACACTGTCCAGCTTTTGTGGCTTTATTAAAGCACTCTCTTCTTTAAAGTAATACTAATGCTAATAAAGATTCCACCCAAAAGCAGATGCCTAAATAAAGAGGCTGACCAGCCACGCGGCTTTCTCCATCCTTCCCCACCCGGTTCTCTCCTGCCCATTCCCTTCTGATGGCCGTGTCCCTAACGACGTGAAAGACCTACAAAGCCTGCTTCAGGACGCAAACAACCACCATGGCACAGGGGCAGGACCCCGAAGCAGGGTGACCAGCTGGTCCCAGGTTTCCTGGGACTCTTCTGGTTTTTAAAATGCAAGTCCTTCCACCCAAGGACCCTCTTTGTCCTGGACGACCGAGTCGGTGGGTCTCCCTACCCCTAAGAAAGCACACCCCAGCAAAGGCAGGCGCAGACGTTACGGGAGGTGCTTCACCCGCCTGAGCTAGCCCGGCGGGGACAGGCGTTCATCTGGGGCCCTAGGGAAAGCCTGTGAGCCATCTCAGGTCCTCGCGGCCTCCTTAGCATCCTCCTGGGAAGCTCTATCCATCCACCTTCTCATCCGAAAGGCGTTTATCTGGTGCCCTGTAGGGAAAGCCTGTGAGCCATCTCAGATCCTCGCGGCTTCCTTAGCATCCTCCTGAGAAGGTCTATCCACCTTCTCATCCGAAAGGCGTTTATCTGGTGCCCTGTAGGGGAAGCCTGTGAGCCATCTCAGATCCTCGCAACCTCCTTAGCATCCTCCTGAGAAGGTCTATCCACCTTCTCATCCAAAAGGCGTTTATCTGGTGCCCTGTAGGGAAAGCCTGTGAGCCATCTCAGATCCTCGCGGCTTCCTTAGCATCCCCCTGAGAAGGTCTAGTCACCTTCTCATCCTCCTGAGAAGGTCTATCATCTTAAACACCACGCCATTTAAGCAAAGCTTTACAAAGACCTTCCAATGACAGGACTCCAACTACACGACATACACAAGAAATCCTCACGTAAATGCTGAAGGCTGTAGTTACAGGGATGCGGGTTTTTCCCTGGCTAGCTTCAGAGCTCCTTGAGTTTATACCGTAACTATTCATCCCAAGATTTCTGGAATCCAGCACTGAGACTGGGGTGGTAAATACTGAACAGAACAGACCTTACTGACAGCCGCCACACCGCGCAGTGCTCTGACAACATGCCGAGCACTTTACGGGAACTTTATACTCACGGTAACTCAATGAGGTTGACGGACCTCGGTTTTCCAGGGGAAGAAACCAAGGCTCAAGGTCATCATGGCAGAGTTCATATTTGAACCCAAACTATCTTGCTTCAAAAGCTCCATGTTTTCAACACTTCAACTGAATTAGGTTCAAGTAAGGTGGGCATATATATATATATAGTAACGGACCAAGAACTGCGAGAGGAGAGCACCAGATAAATTTCTTTTATTCTCTCCACTTATAGTTTTGCCATTGCAAGGGAAAAAAAAAGGCCGAAAACCAAATCGGCTATGAGTTAAGCTCATACATTAAGCTACAGCAAGGTTAGCATTTCAGTGAGAATTGAGCAGCACTGTGCCCAGCAAGCAGCAGACACTCAATATTTGGATAAATTTAATAAATACAACTGCATCCCTAACATAAGGTTTCAGTTATTGATGCTCAGTGTTTCCAAGGCTACTTAACCCACCGCCATAGGTGACTAGATGGACTCCTACCTGAAGCTTCTAAAGATGGAGTGTGATGGAGCAGGAGGAGGTGGACAGGCCCTCCTCCCAGTCACTGAGGGCTCCCTACTGCGTGGCTGAGTTAGCTATCACTCACTTAAAATGATGGCTATCCTCATGGCTCATACAACAAAGGGGACAACTCCCTAAACAAGGAACAGAGATCTGTCCTCACGATCGCCAACCACATTTAATCTCATTTCACCTCAAAGGAAGCAGTCTGCAAACCTACAGAGCAACACAACTGCAGAAGAACATCACACTAAGCACTTTGGTTTTGAGACATTTATCTCCATTCCATTCATTATCCGTCAAACGGAGAACACTATGTTAATGTTAATGTATTCCTGGCCATTTTCTCCAAGCAGCTGAACACATTTCCTCTTTCACAATAACACTATCCATAATGATCAAGCACTCCTATCATGTGAATGAGTATTCCAAAATCTAAAGAGGTGAAGGAAACCAGACGCTTCTCCCAAAGGCACTTATGGCCACAAGTGAACCAGGAGGCAGGTGGAGTAGCCAGCTGTGGGCAAGGGTCACCCACTCGTGTCAAACCCAAACCCAGTCTCCTCCTTGAGGCTGTGGGCCAGCCTGCGAGGGTGTTGAGGTCTAACGCTTATGACTGTACGTCACCAAGAAGAGGGGGTTTTGGTTTGTTTTATTGTTGTTTTGCAAGAAACAGGCCAATTCAAGTTGAAAAACAGGCCACCAACGACAATTCATTTTGTTAGAATGATGACTCTCTGTGAGAATGTTCACCTCCCGACCACTGGGACGCACACACTGCATGCTGGCAGTTCTAACCCAACCCAACACTTCCTCATTGTCAGTGCTGGCCGGGGAAGCGCTTAAAAATGAGGGTCCCTCTTCTTAACTTCCTTTAATTCTACAGGCCAAAAGCATCTACAACTCCCTTATCCCAGTAAGTCAAAGTCGTTTCTCTGTTACCAATGATTTATATTTATTGAGCCCTTACTTTGTGCAAACATGGTGGGCAATACAAAATAGGGTCAAACTTCATCTAGTCTGCATCTTAAAGGAAATTATAAGAGAACTGAGATTCTGCTGTCTCCATCTCTGCACGTGCCAGCCCACAGACCCCTTGGAAAGAACTGTACCCCTAACCCTTCTCCCCCAGCCGAGCAATGACTTGTGATATGTAGTCTGATGACAAAAGACACCCTGGGACATCTTTTCAGCACATCTCCCATTATATAAACCAGCTTGAGCGGGCTTCTATTCTCTGCAATTAAACAGAAAGAAAAAGACACTTCAGAGTGCCCTTTGTAGAATGAATGAATGAATATTGAGTGAAATGAGAGACAGGCAACTTTTCCAAAGAATGCTGGAGGAAGTCAAGGATCACTATGAACTAAAATGATGGAGTTAAACTTTTTAGGAGAGTTAAGAGCTGAGTCACCTTTAATGACTGGGTATCATGTGGGAGAGGACATTGCAGGCCACAGAATATTCCAGAATTAAGAAATAGGCTATGAAAAGTATTTTGGGGGACTAGTAGGCTAACCATTCCAGTTAATGTGGTGTTTTCAAGCCAGGCAGAGCACAAGTCAAAGTTGGACAGGAAGTTGCGGGTGGGAAAGCCAGGTGTGAGAGTTCTCAGCTAGGAGGGAGAAATCAAGGGAGATGTGGGAATTGTCACTAAAGATGCCCAGTTCATCTGTTAAAAAGCAGAACACCAGTGCCAATAACCATGGTCCCTACTTGCACGGCATATATTTACACAGTATCTCTCAAAGCTTTTACCAAAATCTCATCAGTTCTTATAGAACCTCAGTGAGGAGTACATGATGTGTGGTTATCTGGATTTATTAACGGAAAGTGAGGCAGAAAAGTTATATTTCCCTTGGTAGGTAGGAATAAGATGGGGATGGGGGTGGGGGTTGTAGAAAGAGACAAGGCAAGCACAGAACACAGTGTCCATAGATTCCATTTCATCACGACTTCGTCCCACCAGCAACCCATCTGCATCTGATCATCCCCTTCCTTGCCTGAAGCCTGCTCCCCCAGGAATCCCATGTGATGTTAGAATAACCTTTACCACGCAGGATGTGGCAATGAGCTTCACCCATGCAGGGATTTATAAACCAAGTGGAAAATAAGGCATCCTTTCCACTCAGCCCTGCACTCCCAGCAGACCACAGACATCCCCCAGCCCTGCCACCCCAACACACACACACACACAAGTCCACAAAGAATGTGCTCCAAGGCCGCGGCAGACACATCAGGGCTCCACCAGGAAATCCCAGGCCTCAATAACTACCCAAAGGAAATGCAAGTCCCATCTACAGAGGATGACTCCGTCCTTAAAAATGACAGTAAGTCAACTGGAAAAAGAAAACCCTAAACCACATAACAAGTACTTATTTCATCCTGGAATACACGGTGCGGCTCCCAAAGCCCTGAAGAAGGGTCCCAAACCCCAGCACCTCCTCCCTTCCAGCTTCCACGACACAGAGACCCACCGTTCTGGCAGCCACGTGCCCTCCACCAGCGTCTTCGGCCTGAATGGCTGACTTCATGGTGAAAGTAAAACAGTAGGAACTCAGAGGCCAAACATGATAGAGACATGTATTTCAGAGCTTCCCAGAGACCTTTCCAGACCAGTTCCCAGGGCTTCACTCCCCCCCGACTCACTCTGCACCTCGCCCTTTGCTGGGTCCTGGGGGTCTCGGGTGAATGTGCACCTGGATCTCCCACGGGTTTCTCACCTCTCATCTCCACGTCTGAGCCCCGGTGGGTGTGCTCCTTTGTCCCTCAAGGGAGCTGGACTGGAAAGCAGCCTCTGGACTTTCAGTCAACACTGAAAGTCACTGTGAGTCAGGGGCCAGCGGCCAGTTTACCATAGCACTTAAGTCTGCAAAGTCGTTTTTGTTCAGTCACATCCGACTCTTTGCAACTCACGGACAGCAGCACATCTACAGAAAGCTGTCTGTAAAGACAACCTCAGCCACGTGATCACTGACCAGAAGCAGCACTATCTTATGCGGTTCCATACTCACGCTAAAGTTAAAGTGAAGTCGCTCAGTCGTGTCCGACTCTTGGCGACCCCATGGACTGTAGCCTACCAGGCTCCTCTGTCCATGGGATTTTCCAGGCAAGAATACTGGAGTGGGTTGCCATTTCCTTCTCCAGGGGATCTTCGCAAGCCAGGGATCGAACCCAGGTCTCCTGCATTGTAGGCAGATGCTTTTACCATCTGAGCCACCAGGGAAGTCTCCTTATGCTAAAGGGACATGTCAAACCCTAGACATTCTAACTGATGAACTCCTTTATTGCAGCAAAGATACTTGAGGGACCAGCACTCCGCACAGCAAAATCTCAACCGCCAGCAGCTGCTTAGCCCGCAGCCCCTCACAAGGCCCGTTCCCCAGCGCCCAGCGGTCTTTAAGGAAGGTGGAGCCAGGGAGACTTAAAAACTCACCATCCTCATAGTCAGCGAGGTCGCTGATGGGAGTCTAAATGTCCCAAAACTCTCCTGTGTTGCTCTATCAGCCCTGTGACCAGGAAATGCCTCCTATCCAAATTCGTTCTTCTAAATATCAAAGCAGTTGGAGGTGACCCACGGCTACCCCACACGCCCCCCACCCCTTGAGGTCTTCTCTGTTGCAGCCTTCGCTGCCGGAGCCCCGCCCTGGGTGACGCCAGGCCCACTCTTGCTCTTTTTCGACCCTCAGCTGCTCCAAACAAGCTCAGGAAGGCTTAGACAAGAGGCAGATGGGGAGGGAGAGGGAGTCTGTGAGCTACACCTCTCTGTTACATAACACTCAGCACAGAAACCTTCCGGAACCGGCCTTGGGAACACCTCCTGGCCCATCACGTCAGAATAAATCACGACTCAGAGCGGGCAAAAAGAGAAAACAATTGTTACTTTGGCATTTGATGACCAAGGTGCAATTCTACTAGCAAACAGAACATCAAGATATTACTAAAAGTAGGTTTGAGTAAGATCAGATTCTTTAAGAGACATCCCCTTTGTTCATTCAGTCCACACTCATGTAACTCTGAGCGCGCTCACCGAGACCCTGCAGGAACACACGAGGCCGGGCCACGTGTGTAAGGTCGTTGGTGCTGCTCACCTAGACCGTTTCCCCCTGTTCAGTGCAAGGAGCAGCAGGTTACAGTTAAACGGGGTCACGGGACGAGTCTGCTGAAGCAGAGTCAAGTCACTTCCGGGTCAGACCGTGTCCTGGTTGGAGCGAGATCTCCAGGGTTCCCAGCCCTGTTGCAGGGACCTTTCATCTAGACCCCCATCAAGATCGCGCCCCGTGATGCTGGGTCAAGTGAGTACCAAGAGCAGGCCCAGCTGCTGAGCGTGCTGGACATGCAGCGTGGGACGGAAAGAAGCCGTGTTCAGCCACTGAGATCCGGAAGTCACCTGTCACGGCCGGACGACCCAACCAATCTTGCTGGTACCTCACTGCTTAAAAAAGACCGAAACCTGCCACCGTCCCCCTGCCACCCATTTTCTAAGACAGAAAAGCGGAATTTACTTCAAAATTCAAGTGCAGCAGGGCCCAAATTAACACCTTGAAATGAAGAGGGTGCCAACAGTGCAGACTGGCAGCTCACAGTCTCTGAGAGAGCAAGGGATGAAAACAGAAAGGCCATCAACAAGGGGGAGATTCAACCATCCGCACGGAATTCAGTTGAGGCGCTGGAACACTATGAAGAAAAGGTCCCCTTCCAACCACAGGCCCAGTCTCGTGTGAAGCAGTGAGCACCCTCATGAAGAAACACTCAGACAGAGGCTGAGTGACCACACGCGCAGCCTCCTCAGAGGCCCAGGACCCCACTCTGTTCCCCCCTCTCTAACATCCCCTGAGCTGAGAGTCAGGTCTGCAGCTCTTCGTCACCCCGAAAGCTCCCTGGAGGTGGTTCGTTTTTGCATCTCCACACCCCACCCCAGGCCGGCCCTTGACAGCTGTCACCAAGCCCAGGACCCATCAGGTACTTGATAAACATCTCCCAAATGAAATAAGTGAACACTGTAGGAATAACTCAGCTCTGCAGGCCAAAGTCAGTCTCATAAACTCTAGGGTTCCTCCAACCAAAAAACTAAAATGCACCACTGCCCACATCTGGGAGCGGGGAGCTTGCACTTAAACGGACAAGTTAAACATCAAGGTGATGCTTGACTAGGAATTATTACCAGACTCAGCTGAAAACCACCATGAACGCCAACCCTGAGCCATGGCGCTCTTTGTTCTTGGACTTGCGTTTACATGTGCAGGCAGCTGTTTTTCCCATGTGGAATTTTATGTTGTGAGGTATTTATTTTTTCTATTAAAAAAAAAGCCACACCCTTTGTTTCTATTGCATTATTACACTCTTTATTATCCCATCACGTGGCTTTTCCTCTTGAGCACACAGCCTGCATTATTGCTGACACCAAAATCACTTGTCAAAATACCTCTGCCCTAGCTCCACTACACCTCTGATCTTTCCAAAGCGTAGGTCTCTGTTTCAGCTGGGACAGGTTGGAAACTCATCTACTTTTCCCAGAGACACATGAATGCTGTGAGCAGAAGAAAAAAATGCCAGCATCACTGACATCTTCTGAAGTCACCTTTCCAAACAAAACTACCCTAGAGGGCAATGACAGATCTTTGAGGTTTTTAAATTCTATTTTGGGGGGGATTTGGGTGAGGGAAAGGCGAGGGGAGAATGTGCCACAGATGTCGTGCGGGGACTGCAGTGTAAGAGACAGCACACAGGCCTCCGGTCCTCGCCATCCCTTCCGCCTACAGAAGAAATCTTGATCCACTCCTATCCATTCTTCTTCCCTGCTTCTCATGGAGGACGCCCGTACTGTGCCCTCCAGGACACAATACCCACACCAAGGTGTCCTGAGCCGTCTGAAGGTGAGGCTTTCACAGAGCCTTATCAAGATAACCCCAGGTCTGGTTATGCTGCCATCAAAACAGAACTATCCTTGGAAAGAAAAGAACAGGCCACGGTTTTTGGAAAAGAACCAACAACCTAAAGATAAAACGCAGACTGAGGGCCTAATGGTTCACGGCTACATAAACGGAAACTTCACTGAAGCTCCATTTCCCCTTCTCTTTCTGCTCTCCCAACAGCCCTCCCACCCACCTCCCAGGAACTTATCTGCTGGCATATCCCCCCTGCTGTTGCAAATATTTTTACAATGAAGAGATGGGGGAAGAGATAGCATTTCATAAGAAGGTTACTACATGTGACCAATGCCCTAACTGAGCACTGGTCAAATTTATAATCAGCCTTACAATGATACCTTTTCAACACATGATATTCCATTTACAGACTGAGGCCAAAATGTATTTCTACCGGTAGGAAAGCAGACATATTCAAACCCCACATTCCCATACAACTGCCGATTACATCAAAATTGCCCTCCCTAAAGGGAACCCGGTGGAATTTATACAACTCAAAAGGCAGCCTGCCCTCAATGACTTCTTCAAAAGGAAGGTTTAAAGTCATTTGCAATTTCTTTCTCTGGACCAGGAGTTTCGGCGGTGCCCTCTCCTCCACACAGACAGGAATGGATGGTGTGACGCGGAAACCACCCAAGCCTCCCCCTTGCAGACCCCGCTGACCCAAACGACCCGGGGACACCCAGGCGCCTACCCGGATTATCGGGGTTTACCTGCATCCGTCCCCGAGTCCCTCTCACCCCCTTCTGCGTGATGACATCAAGTGGAAATGGCACGCGTTTGGGAGGCAAGAGGCTGACAAGCAGGAAGCACAAGTGAGCCCAAGCTTCGTTCAGCCTGCAGTGAAATACACGCAGGAAGGGTTAGACACGCGCAGCAAAGAAACGCAAGCGTCCTCCCGGGCAGGGCGGCGGAGCGGGGCCCCGGGCCGGGGCAGGAGGCGGGGGCGTGGCGGGCCGGGCCGCCGAGGGGGCGTAGCGCGTCGTAATTGTCTTTACAGGGTCAGTGACCACCGCCCCTCGGTCCTCTGCAGTCTCCCCCGCCCCTAAGTTATCCTCCGGGGACAGAGCGTCAACTAGCAACGATAACCCCTCAGAAAGAAAAATAAGAGAAGGCGCAGAACAGCATCGTGGAGCACGAGCAAAATACCCTAGGTGAGCCCGGTTACGCGGGGCGCGCCGCCCCCCGCCCAGGCCGACACCAGCGCCGCGGCCGCGAGCATCCTTCCCCGCGCCGGGCCCACAGCCTCCCCAGGTCACTGTCCCACTGCTCGCTCTGGTTCTCTCCTCTCTCCACCCCGGGCGGCGCTCCCCGCCCCACGCCCACCCTCGGCGGGAGGGGCGCCGGCCGCCTCCAGAGCAGCGCCCCGCGGGTCCGGCCGCCTTTGTCATGCAGCCGCCCTTCCCGGAGCGAGCGCTCCGGGCGCGGGGTCAGCACAAAAGACCCCTAACATCTGGCCTTCCCCCGCCGCCTCTCTTCCCGGGTGGGGTCGAATCCGCAGGGACAACTTCAGGGGGCTGGCAAGGCGCTCGACAAAGACGCCCCAGGGGCGCATCCCCGGGGGGCGCGGGGTCAGGGCGCAGCCCGGGCGCGCGCACAGGCACGTGCACTCCAGGGCCGCGCGGCGCGGGCCCGAGATCAGCTCCCGGGACCAGGGCTCCAGAGGGCATCCGAGGACTCAGCGGAGCCGCCGGGCGCGCCGCTCCCCGCCCCGGCTGCTGGCCCGACTCCGCCCGCGCTCGGAGAAGCGCACTCCGGGGGCCACCTCCCCGGCGCCCCGCGGCTCTGCCCCCCACTCCAGGGTCCAGAAGGCGTCCCCACCGCGTCCCCGGAGGCGCCTCCCCGCTCCCGCTGGCCCAGCTCCGGGGGCGGCCGCTGAGAGGGAGCAGACATCCCCTGGCGCTCCCCTCACCGCCCGCGACCCCGGAGGGACAGAGCGGAGGAACGAACCGAAACTCACCGACCTCTCCCCGCGGCGGGCTCGGGAGCTCCCTCAGAGGCGGCGGCGGCGGCAGCATCGCCGGGGTCCCCGCGCGCCCGCCCCCCGCTCGGCCGGACGCGCGCCCCGAGTGCGGGGCGGGCGCGGGGGGCGCGGCGGCGGTGCCCGCAGCCCCCGCTCCCGGCACGGCCCCTCGGGAGGCGCCCCACCTGCCGGGCCGTCCTCCGCGCTCCGGGCCGGACACCGCCGCCAGCGCTCGGCTCCGAGCCGGAGCGTGTGGCGTCCCCGCCCGGGCTCCAACACCCGGAGGCCGGCTCGCTCCCCGCGGCGCCGCCCCTCCCCGGCGGCCCCACCCCCCGCGGGTCCGCACCGTCCGTCTGTCCGGAATCGCCGACCACCCCCGGGCTGAAGAGCTGCCCGCCCTCCCGCGCCGCACCCCAGGGGCCCAACCTCGGCGGGGACGCGTCGTGGTCCCTTCTCTGCGCGCGCGGGACCCGGGCTGGCCCGAGTCAGGTGTGAAGGAGGCCGGGCTCCGCCGGCGGGGGCGGGCCGGGGCGGGGCGAGGCGGCGGGGGCCGGTCCGCGCGGGGCGGGAGACCGTCACGTTTCCAGAAGCTGCGCGTCGGGATCCGCGTCGGTGCTGGTCCTCTCCGGCCGCCCCTGCGGGTTCCTGTGGCCCAGGCAGGGCGGGCTCTTTCTTTGGTGGAGGAGAGGGTGCGGCCACAGAAGCCGGAATGACACCCGCCACCTGGCTCCCCAGGATTCGGGGCGGGGGTAGCGGGAGGGGCACGTCCTAGGGCCGTAGGAAGCAGCGGGACCTGGGGCCTGGGGGTCCGCCCTATTTCTCCACCTCGAAACCTAACTCCTACCTTAGGGACAAGCTTCGCATGTCTAGTTCCTCTAAGAAAATCGAGGAGTGCCTCTGATGTTGATTTCAGAATAGGAGAACGGAGGAGGAAGGTCGCTGGGAGAGACGTCTACACAGCCTGGAAATCCCGAAGTCTATTCCGTGACTCTGGTAAAGTGAAGCCTGCCAGCTTTCCTAGATCTCCCTCACCAGGCTTCAGCGGGGTGCTCCCTAGTCCTCCAGCGAAGCCGGCTTGCTGGATTTGCCGGCTGCTGGAATGGAGCTGTCTCTGTGTCCTACTGTCTTGCCCAGCGGGCAAGGACCTCTCCCACATCTCATTGAAGTGCTTCTGCCAAGATGGTGAAATGGACAGCCTGCGAAGCACCCTATGTGACCTACTAAAATTTACAATGCGCTTAACAGACCCTGCTTGTCTTGTCACTCAAATAAAATCTGTTAATAGTGTTTCCAAATGTACGGTCACTCAGCACGTGCAGAAATCGGTCACCGAGAAGCATAAAGCTTCACCGGTGTCAGGCCGCTCTAGGATCCCAATTAAAACGTTCGCCCGGCTGACCCACGTCCTTTTGTTCCCTGAAGTTATATCCTCTGTTGTACACCTGGCAGGAGTGAAAGCGTTGTGTCTGTTCTAAGAGCAGACGTATATTCTCACTGTAGAAAGCTTCAGGAGTCTTTATTTCCAGGCTCAACTTTAGGAGCCTGAAAACACATTTTTTTTGTCCTTGTTTTTGTCTCTTTAATGAGATGCTAATGAGCATATTGAAAGCTCTGCTAACCAGCAGCTTCGAATAGGATGGTGAGTGACAACACAGCAAGATTTTACTGGAAAAATTCAGCCCAGAAATATTATCGTTATACAAAAGCGACATTAAAGGCCATGTTGAAGAAGCTACTTTCAGGGGTGGGTAATTCTTCCAAAATGTTTGAAATCTTTCTTTTCAGCTGCTTTCCAAACAATCCTTTGGGAGGATTCAAGCCTTCAGCCCATTGTACAGTAAACTCTCCCACCCTTCCTCATGCATTCCCAGCGGCTGGTCTTTGGATTCACGCCGCATCCTGGGTGTTCTGCCTCCTGTCCAACCTCGCAGAGCCGTCATGCAGGGAGGGTTAATTAACCATGGGCAGACTGGGATAGGCCGGTCTTAAGATTAGTTGGGGGCCAGCGCCAGGGCAGGGGAGACACAGGCAACTACATGTCAGAGAGGATTCTTCAGTGAGACGCTTGCAGGAGCAAACCAGCTCGGAGCAGGCAGGGTTCAGAGCCAGAAGCCGGCAGGCAGCGTGGTCGAAGCTTCAGGAAGGCATCACACCCCAGACTGAGGCATTGCCCATGTGTGGGAGTGAGATGTGATCAGGGTCTTCAAGATCCCAGGCCTTGAAGATCCGCGGTTATCAGGATGAGGCCCTGGCTCTGGGGAGTCAGGTAAGAATCAGACATTCCCGGGTTCACTAACAGATGTTCCTGGTGGATGGCCTTTGTACCCAGAGCCCCAGCCCTCACGTCAAGACACAGAAGGAAACAGACCCAAACCCCTACCCTCACAGAACTTACATTCTGATGGAGGAAGCCGAGAACACACAAGATAATAAACGAGTACAAGAAATAATGTACTGGGGAGTGAAAAGCAGGAGGGAATCAAGCGAGAAGAGGGGCATGGAGATTTTCTTTGGGTGAAAGCTGAAATTTTAGTTTGGCAGCCACAAGGGGCCCCCGAGAAGATGCTTTTGAGGAGGGATCTGAGCAAAGATTTCCTGTTATCAGACGGGGTGCAGGAAGGGGGCTGTAACCTGCCCGCCACCCCACTCCCCTGGGTGGAGGTTGAAATACTGGGACTGGGTTACAAGGTCAAACAAATAACACTGATGCTTAGTCACCTGAGGCTGAATTACCACTGCTAAAATCCAGGCAGGGATGAGTTGTTCATCTTTGTACCCATAGCATCAAGTACAGATATCCAATAAATGTTTATTGAGCTGAACCCTTAAATCTCCGAGAACATGAGGTGGGGCTGAGATAAATGTGGTCCCGTGATTCCCAGGACAGCCTTTCTATCAGGAAGATACTTCCACAAACAATGCGATAATCTTTTTTTATCCCTTTTCATGACTGTCTTCCTGATCTTTGAGGGCAGAGATTATATTTCAGCTTGTTCCCTGAGCGCCTGACGTTCTAAGAGGGAGGCAGAGATGAAACTAGCACAGGGAAACGAGCAGACCCTCCCGGGTGCTGACTGCCCCTAAAGATCCCAATCCAGACCAACAGTGAGGGTGAGGTTTTTGTTTAACATGGCTGAGTTTTACATATTAAAATCGCATCTTGAAACTGAACTATGGTGATAGCTGTACACTTAAAACAAGCGGATTTTATGGTGCATAAATTATACCTAACGTTGTTTCAAAACAGTGAGGTAGGAGCCACATTCAGACAGCTTTCATGTGCTGTAAATAACCAGAAGAGGCATGTCGAACCAAACACATCATCATCCTTCCTAATCACTGATTAAACCAAATTGACTTGGATGAAATACCAGGGAAAGGTATATATTGGTCTCTGCCCCTAGTTCCTGGCACAGAGCTGCCAAGTGATACGAACGTCGGGAACATCTTGTGGTCTAACATTTGGTCTTTCGGTGCTGGTTTCTGACATCACGGTGACAGAAGTGTCTTTTGTTCTAATGAGATGGCCTGGGTGGGCTCCTGGATTAGGGCTGGTTATCAGAAAGACCAAGACACGATCAGAAGCCTGGAATTTTCAGTCCTACTCCTTGTACCCCAAAGAACTTTGGGAGAGAGGCTGGAAATGCCGTTATGGATGGATCATGCCTGTGTGATGAATCCTCCGCACAATCCCCCAAAGCGCAGGGTTCAGAGAGCTTGCGAGCTGGTGAGCACGTGGAGAGGGGCGGGCCTGGAGGGGGCGTGGACGCTCCGCCCCTTCCCTCATGCCTTGTCCTCTGTGCGTCTTCCATTTGAATGTCCGTTTCCTTTTCTCTATTCTTTTATAATAAACTGGTAAACAGTGAGTAAACGGTGTCCCTGAGTTCTGTGAGTTGCTCTAGCAAATGAATCAAACCCAAGGAGGGAATCTCTGACTTGTAGCCGCAGGGTCGGAAGCACAGGCAACAATCTGGGCCTGCGTTTGGCTTCTGAAGTTGGGAGGGGGTGCAGTCCCCTAGGACTGAATCCCATCACTTCGGGGATCTGACATTATCTTCAGGTAGATATGTCAGAACTGAGCTAAACTATAGGATGCTCAGCTGATGTCACAGAGAATTACTTGTCTTGGAGGACAAAAGGCCACACGTTTGGCAACCAGAAGTGTCAGAGTGAGGCGTTCTACTGAGAGGGAAGGAGAAACACCCAGGAGAAAGTGAGTGTTTCCTTCTGAATTTGCAAATTTACTTTTCCCTTGTGTGATTCTCGCCACCTTAAAGTATACAGTCTTTTTAAACGTGCAGAAAACAGTCTTCAAGTACATATAGTCTAAGACAGTTGATCGTTAAAGATTGTTAGACAGTGCACATTTCAGGACTGATTTTTATTTAGGGGGTCTACGTAAACCAATCTCAACAGACTAACTACACCAGTAAGGTGTTGTCTGAGAGAGCTGCTATATTTGAAACACTGTCTGATCTTTACTTATGTAGAACTAGGTATTATCTGTGGACTAGGAGGCCTCATCTGGAACGAAATGACTGCGGAGTATCCTGGAAACTCCAAAAGATTTCATAGGAACCATATCCAGACTCTGCTTTTCTAAAAGTGGAAATGGGTTGAACAAAGCCATCTTTTTGCTTAACCTCATCTTTAATATGTACAATACACATTCCAAAACTGCTGGCTAGAATTACATGGCCGTTAGCAGGGGTGATAGTCAACAGCTACAGGCAGCAGCCAATGTATCTGGATAATGGCCATTTCAGTGTCCTGGCTGAGTGCCAGCTGACAATAACAACACGGGCCTCTGGACCCCCTCCTCACCCGCAGTATCTGCTGCTTTCTCCTCATATTTACAGGTTGTATGTTAGTTGCTCAGTCGTGTCCGACCCTTTGCTACCCCCATGGACTGTAGCCCACCAGACTCCTCTGTCCATGGGATTCCCCAGGCAAGAATCCTGGGGAAGGTTTCCATTCCCTTCTCCAGGGGATCTTCCCAACCTGGGGATTGAACCCGGGTCTCCTGCACTGCAGGCAGATACGGGGACGTCCTGTTTACGGGCTGGGGTTGAGTAGGATCGTCACTCCCTCCAGGGAGTCACTGATGTGTCTGCTACAGGCACGGCAGAGGGAAGTCATCATAAACCGGACCCCGGTCCTCGTGCCATCGACGTGGGACACTCCTCACTGCCGGCGGGCTGGAGCGGCCACAGTGGATCGGCCAGCAAAACCCTAACCCTAAACCTAACCCGCCCCGCGCCCCCCAGCCCCGGCCCTGCGCGCGCTCCCTCCACGCGCGCCCTCCCCTCGCCGGCCGGTCCCACCTCCTTCCCGTCTCCTCTTCTCTCAGGCTGCAGAGTTCCCGCACCCATCTGGCTCCTCCTCACATGTGGCCGCTAAGCCTGCTGCTGCAGCTGCAGCTACTGCAAAAGTGAGGCGGGAGGAAGAAGGGAGCGGAGAAGGCCCACCACCCTTTCCCAAGGCCCAGGTCTGGATCCAGGGCCTTGCCCTGTGGGCCCAGAGCCGGCCCAGACCCCCAGGACTCGCTCCTCTGTCCTCGCCTGCGCCCCCCCGGGGCTGGTCTGGTGCCCCTGCCCCCGCCACAGGCCCAGACCCGGCCCCCCAGCCTCTTCTTCCCGCAGGTTCTGGTCCCCTCCTGCCCCAACCATTCAAACTCAAAGGAACCAAACGTCTTTCTCTGCTCCTGGAGCCGGAGGACCAAGTCAGCGCTCCCTCTAGTGGTCAGGAGGAGCGATGGCGTCTCCCAAGGTCAGACCTTTAGAGGTCAGTGCAGGATGATGCCAAACAGGACGTTCTTCACCTGCTTCCTGCCTCTTCTTGCTTCGATGTATTTCCTCTGCTGTTCCCTCCCTCTCTTCCCAGGGGGTGCAGTGTGCTGGGAGGGTTGCTGGAGGAAAGCATGCCTTTGTTGTTCAGTCGCCAAGTCGTGTCCGACTCTTCCCAACGGTATGGACTAGCCCTCCAGGCTCCTCTGTCCATGGGATTCTCCAGGCAAGAATTCTGGAGTCGGTCGCCATGTCCTCCACCAAGGGGGGTCTATCCGACCCAGGGGGTCAAATCCACCTCTCTTATGTCTCCTGCATTGGCAGGCCGGTTCTTTACCACTAGCGCCACCTGGGAAGCTTGTCAGCAACCCCACCTTTTTGAAACTTTACAGAAGAAGAAATGGAGACTGTTACTGTCTTGATCCTTATCACATACCCCTGCCTGACTATGTAACTTCTTTCTACTCACTAGGGAGGGGGCAAAGTTCTTGAGGTGCTAGCTAACTGTGTTTCCACTTTGGCAAAGTAATAAAGCCACTCTTTCTCTGTATTTCTGCTTGGTATTGGTGCACAGAGAGTCACGATTTTGGTAACATTCTGACCCCCCCTTATATGCAGAGTATATCATGCGAAATGCCAGGCTGGATGAAGCACAAGCTGGAATCAAGATTGCTGGGAGAAATAGTAATAACCCCAGATATGCAGATGACACCACCCTTATGGCAGAAAGTGAAGAACAAAAGAGCCTCTTGATGAAAGTGAAAGAGGAGAGTGGAAAAATTGGCTTAAAGGTTGACATTCAGAAAACTAAGATCATGGCATCTGGTCCCATCCCTTCATGGCAAATAGATGGGGAAACAGTGGAAACAGGGACTGACTTTATTTTGGGGTGCTCCAAAATCACTGCAGATGGTGACTACACCCATGAAATTAAAAGACACTTGCTCCTTGGAAGAAAAGTTATGACCAGCCTAGACAGCATATTAAAAAGCAGAGACATTACTTGGCCAACAAAAGTCCGTCTAATCAAGGCTATGGTTTTTCCAGTGGTCATGTATGGAAGTGAGAGTTGGACTATAAAGAAAGCTGAGCACCAAAGAATTGATGCTTTTGAACTGTGGTGTTGGAGAAGACTCTTGAGAGTCCCTTGGACTGCAAGGAGATCCAACCAGTCCATCCTAAAGAAGATCAGTCCTGGTTCATTGGAAGGACTGATGCTGAAGTTGAAACTCCAATACTTTGGCCACCTGATGGAAAGAACCAGAACCGACTCATTTGAAAAGACCCTGATGCTGGGAAAGATTGAAGGCAGGAGGAGAAGGGGACAACAGAGGATGAGATGGTTGGATGGCATCACTGACTCGACGGACATGAGTTTGAGCTCCGGGAGTTGGCGATGGACAGGGAGGCCTGGCGTGCTACAGTCCATGGGGTCACAAAGAGTCAGACACGACTGAGCGACTGAACTGAACTGAATTGAAGACTATTTACGTTGCTGCTTCTCACCCTGACCCCTGTCCCTTTAAAGCTCATTCAGATTTCTCCAACTAGACTCATTTTTACCTTCTGTGCTTGAAATCCTTGAAGCCCTCCAGATACAAATCTTTTCCACATTCCCCTGTTTCCTGTTTATAGAAAATAGGCTGGCTTCATTCAGCCTCCTACACCTTCCAGAGTTCCAAAAGGCTGATTCAGGAAGTGAGGGAATGCAGAAACAAAGGAGGAACAATCAGGAAACAGTAGGCAGCAGTGGGGCAGGTCCCGGATCCTCCAGAAGGCACGTACACAACAATAACTTTGAGCCTCCCCTGGCACTCAGGCCCCCACCCAGTGGAGGCTGGTGACCTCAGGCCGAGCAACGAGTGCCTGAATGCCTGCCGGTAACCTCACCACCAACCAGTCAGAAGAAAGTCAGACACCGTGCAGCCCTCACCCCAGGTTTTGCCTGTAAGAGTTTCTCCCCCAGCCCCTCAGGGCGTTGGGCTTTTGAGCTTAAGCCATCCGTCCTCTTTGCTTGACCCTGCAGTAAACCTTTTCTGCTCCAAGGTTTTGGTTTGTCTGGCCTCTGAGTCAGGCACGTGAACTTGGCTTTGACAGCACGCACTCTGACGATAGTTCATGAGATTTTCGTGGCAAGTATAACTGGGGTGGTTTCCATTCCCTCCTCCAGTGGAGGGACAGGGAGGCCTGGCACGCTGCAGTCCCTGGGATGACCCAGAGTCGCATACGACTCTGCCGCTCGACAGCAGCAACTCTTAAGACCCAGGTTTCCCAGGTGGCGCTAGAGGTCAAGAACTTGCCTGCCAGTGCAGGAGATGTAAGAAAGGCAGGTTCGATCCCTGGGTTGGGAAGATCCCCTGGGGGAGGGCACGCAACCCACTTCAGGACAGAGGAGCCTGGCGGGCCACAGTCCATGGGGTCGCCGACACAACTGAAGCTATTTAACAGGCACAACATCAGTAGGTCCCTCAGCCCGGGAACGGCTGTTTGTTCCCCTCGTCCACCCCGTCATACATTCATCCCTCACCATCGTGAGGAACAGAGAGCCCAAGCCGTGCACACAGTCAGTGCTTAATAAATGTTCAAAAATGACCCAACAGGAGTTTCTTTTGTTCCTTGCAGAGTCTCATGCTCCCTACATCCCCTGTCAGGGGATTTTCTCTATGTAGTTTCTTTACAAATCTGTTACAACCCAGTTATTCCAGTTCAGTCAGAGTGGGATTTAGGGTTATTTCCAAATCAATTTAAAAAAAAAAAGACGCCTTTGCCTGCACGGAGTCTTAGTTGCAGGACTTGGATCTTCATTGCAACGTTCAGGACCTTCAGCTGCAGCAGCAGGACCTTTAGGTGTGGCCCGTGACCTCTCAGTGGCGGCACATGGGATCGAGTTCCTTGACCAGGTCCTCTACGGTCTCCTGTGAGTGGGAGAGTCGCTCAGGAGTGTCTGACTCTCTGCGACCCCATGGACTGTAGCCCACCAGGCCCCTCTGTCCATAGGATTCTCCAGGCCAGAATACTGGAGTGGGTAGCCTATCCCTTCTTCAGGGGATCTTCCCGACCCAGGAATCGAACCAGGGTCTCCCGCATTACAGGCAGATTGGGTACCAGCTGAGCCCCGAGGGACACCCTCTGGTCTCCTCTTGGGGTATCTGTGCTTCTTCCTAGCCGCTGACCCTGAACACCATGCTCCTCACAACCTGTCCCTCCTCCCAGCCCACAGTGGCTGCCAGAAAGTCTTAACACCTTATTTGTGAGCAACTTCTAGCAGGCGAATGTTTATCTTGGTTTTAATGTAATAAACTAAGTCCAGCTCCATTTTAACTTCCTAACTTTATTTTTCCTTTGCTTCATTAAAAAGACACTTATCTTCCTCCATCTGAGTCATCTTTTATGCTGCCTTAAATTCTTTTTCAACAACAGAACAAAAATAACATAAATGAATAATCAAACATTGTCACTTGCTATCAGTACCTCCTATGCAATTTGTAGGGCTCAAGACTAAACAAAAACATGGGCCCCTGCCCCAGAATCATTAAGAATTTTGAGATGGTGACAGGAGAGCATTATGCCAAGCTTTGTATTCTGCAGAGTGTGGGGCACAGGTCACGTGTCCCTGAAGCCAGCCGGGAAATAGACACCTTTTATTTTGCCATTTAGTAATGACATTTATGTTCGCTTATCTCTTCAAGTTTGTTCAAGAACCATTTAAGGCCCAATTTGCATTGTGTACACAGGTGCATCAGAGGAGGCAGAAGCAGAGAGTTGAGAAAATTAAAGGTGTCCTTGGAGATTACATTTAACTAAAACTAATTATCCTATGAAATTATCCTCAGCCAGCTGCTTGGTTCACCCACCTCTGATTCATCTCCGCATTTCCCCGCAGGTTGATGCCACCGTGCTATGGAGCTCAAACACTTGCTAGCTGGTAGTTGGGTACATGTAGGCTGTATGTAGGAGATGGAAGAGCAGGCTAGGAAAGCACTTTGGGGTTTGATCTGAGGATGTCTGGAGTCGTAGATTCAGTTTGGTAGGCAGTCAGTTAAGGAGGATGGCGAGAGAGGAAGATAGATTTAAGAGTCAAAGATATTTGAGATGCTGGAAACGTTTCATTTGGGTGGAAAAAATCAGGAAGCAATTGGAGATGTGAGACTGATTCACTGAGGCTTGGACTGGTTAGATTTTAAAACAACCGAGGTAGAAACTGGTGTGAATGAGGTCACCATGAAACTCCATAAGGAAAGAGAAGAGGCTCAAGGACCACATCGTGCAAAATGACTGTCCTTCAGGGCTTGGGTGAGAAAGAGGAAGTGCACAGGGGCTTTCTTTGTGGCCAGCACCCCTCCTGACTCATCTCCCACCAGGTTCTGACTCTCCTCAAAGACGCAGGTCACTGACCCCATCCCTATTTCCTGAATACAACCTTGACATTTCCAGCTCCTTGTTCTGTCTCCCAAAATATTATTTCTCTTCTCCTCCATGCCCAGTTCTCTGCAAGGCCCATCTCAGATGCCCTGCCCCTTCATTGGAGGCTTTGACTGTCCTCCCACGGGGACGTGATGGCTCCTTTCTTTAACCCTCATTGCACCTCTTTGCAAAACCCTATTGCACTGTAACAGTTGTGAATTGCTGTAACAAATTATTCCCAGATTTAGCAACTTAAAAGATATATTATCTGGGCATACACACTGAGGAAACCAGATCTGAAAGAGACACGTGCACCCCAATGTTCATCACAGCACTGTTTATAATAGCCAGGACATGGAAGCAACCTAGATGCCCATCAGCAGATGAATGGATAAGGAAGCTGTGGTACATATACACCATGGAATATTACTCAGCCGTTAAAAAGAATTCATTTGAACCAGTTCTAATGAGATGGATGAAACTGGAGCCCCTTATACAGAGTGAAGTAAGCCAGAAAGATAAAGAACATTACAGCATACTAACATATATATATGGAATTTAGAAAAGATGGTAACGACAACCCTTTATGCAAAACAGAAAAAGAGACACAGAAATACAGAACAGACTTTTGAACTCTGTGGGAGAAGGTGAGGGTGGGATGTTGCGAAAGAACAGCATGTATATTATCTATGGTGAAACAGATCACCAGCCCAGGTGGGATGCATGAGACAAGTGCTCGGGCCTGGTGCACTGGGAAGACCCAGAGGAATCGGGTGGAGAGGGAGGTGGGAGGGGGGATCGAGATGGGGAATATGTGTAAATCTATTGCTGATTCATGTCAATGTATGACAAAACCCACTGGGAAAAAAAAAAATATTATCCCCAATACTTCGTGGGGGTCAGGAATCCGGAAGTGGTTACATCAGGCAGTTCTGACCCAGGACCTCTCATGTGGTTGCAAGGTATCCATGGGGGCTGAGAGGGACCAAGATGAGGCCCCCAATATTATCTCTGACACACACAAGGCTGGGGGTCCAGAGTGTATCACAAAGGACGGCGTCCCTCACCCTGGGTGGAAGACCCAACCAATTATCAGCCAGACTTCTGACTCTCCTTCCCTGGGTGCCAACTACACCTCGCTGCAGACACAAACGTTTTCAGCAGCTTCATGGGTGGACCCCCTTCCAGCTTTGTGGAGACGAGTTCTGCCCCACACGCTTCTGCCCTCGAGGCCAGAGTTGCTCAAAGCTGTCAGGCTTTCCCAACCCGACTCTCGGGGCAAAGATGAAAGAAGGGAAGGGTGCAGTAACGCCTCTACTCAGAGAAGCCATTCCTCTGACTTTGTCATACAGCCTTCCTAACTAGCCTTGGTGTCAAGCTGGCTTCTGCCAAACCAAGTGAAAGGACCTTGATGTGAACTTGATGGGACTCAAACTCACCGCAAGCTCTTAAAGGACTTCAGTCTCAAAGGTCACACCTCTACACCTACCTCAGAGTGGGTCTTCCATAAATGTTTAAAGATCTGTTTTTTTTCTTTTTCTTACAAAAAAAAAAAAATTTTTTTTTTTTTATCACACCAGGCGGCATGTGGGATCCTAGTTCTTTGACCAGGGATCGAAGGCGTGACCCTTGCTTTGGAAGCTCGATGTCTTAACCACTGGGCCACCAGGGAAGCATTTCCTTTTCTTTTAATTACAGTGTAGTTGGTTTACAATATCGTACTAGTTTCAAGTGTATATCCAAGTGATTTGCTTATACTTAGTATGTATATATCTATATTCTTTGTTTTTTTCATTCTTCTGCGTTATAGTTTATTACAACATATCGAGTATAGTTGCCCGTGCAGTACAGTAAACACATGTACTTTATACAGGTTTGAATTTTAAGGAAGTTAAGCAGGGCTCAGCAGTGCGATACTGGAGACAGTGAGTGAAGCTACCACTTGCAGACATTCATCAGTGCAGGTAAGGATAAGTCAGAGCCAGCTGGAAGCAGTGGCGTTTCTGAGAGAAGTTCCCAGGGCTGGTAGAAACTTGCGTGTGTTTGCCACTGAGAAGGAAGAAGATACTGTAGAACCAAGGGAGAAGTCTAGGAAGGATTTATTTGACTGATGTATTTGCTTAAGTTTGACTTAAAAACTGAATTTGTTTAAAAATGTAAGTGCATGGGCATCCGTAGGACACACGCATACATATGTGTATATATATATATACCCCTGTACATGCATGTATGTATACATGCACACACAGATAGCTACATATGTAGTAAGAAAAAAAGATAATTTCAATCAATTCCAGGTAGCACAAATTGTACAGGTCATATTCTCTTACAACAACAATTAATGCAAATAAGAAAAAAGTTTACATGAAAAATACTCCACTATCTGACAACAAATATGCTTCTTGCTATGTTACCATAAAAATACAACTGTTGAGAAGGAATAGAAATCTGAACCACACATATTAAAACTTAAAACATTTCACCACAATTTTACCCAAAAACAAACTCTGAAGTTTTAAGAGCTCTTACTGTTATTCAAGAAAGGTTGAAAGAGAAAATATAACCATTTGAATTTGGAAGCTAGAAAAAGATCATATAATATCTAAAATGAAGAAAAGGAAGAAAATAAGAGAGGGAGAAATCTCTAAAAAGATTAGCGATTGGTCAACAAATTCAAAAGCTTTATATTTGAGGAAAAACAAGCAAAATGGGTTCCTTACAAATTAAATGAAGAAAAAATAGAAATAGCGCAAGTTTAGAAATGATAAAGTAAGCAACAATTAATGTGGGTGGAAATTTAAATAGATTAGCATATACATGCATATGCAATTCTCCTACCATGTTCAACTCTATGCTAATAAATTTCAAAATCTGGCAATTTGCTGAAAAAAATGTATATTTCCAAAACTGATACCAGAGATAATATAATGGACTAGAGTAATACAAATAAAATAAACTGAAAAAACTATTAACTACTTCTGCCCGGAAGTTCCAGGACCAGATCATCTTACTAATAGATTCTTTGTCAAGGAATGGAAATTCATGTCCTCTGTGATTTGTTTCAGAGCATGTAAAAAATGGAAATTATCGCATTTGTTTTGTAATCCTTCCCTTCACTTTCTTTTACCCCATCTTTCAGCATTTATTTATTTTATTGGTCTTTTACACTCAGTTAACCTCATATTCTATCAAACTTGCTGCCTCACAAAAATTGTTTAAAAAGTCTTTTTGCTGCTGAGAAGCTTTTAATAGGCTGTGAAACATGTTTATAGATAAGAAGTAAACAGGAAGATGTTTTCCTCATCCTTTCCAGAATCCAAACTTTCAGTAATAAATATCTATAATGTGGGTGGCACCTACCCTGCTTTTTAAGAAAAGCAAATGGTCTGTGAATATAATCCTACCTTTTTGTATTTTAACTTTAATATGTCATTTGTTTGGGTTTGTTTAGTTTAGTTAATGTCTTTCCTTTTTAAAATCTCTGCAGATACTCAAAGGGCTATGCCAAAATCTCCAGTTTCCAATTCTTCCACTTGCACTGACTTTTTCCCATGAATGCTGTGTCTTACCAGTATTTTCCTGAATATCAACTGTTTAATAGTCTAGATCAGCTCTCAATAAACAAGTCAGAGTTATGAGCAAGGGAAGAAAACTTTTGACTCCAAGAAGATTGCCATCACACTTGGCACACTTGTTGGAAAACTAAACAACCTGGAAACCTCAGAAATGTTTCTGATTTGCAGAGCTGTGTTCACCAAGTTCAAGGGCAAAACTCGGGGAGGAAAGTGTGTTCCCATCCCTCTCTGCTGTGCCTGCCTCCTCTGTGGGGCCTGCAACAGGGGTGTTTTCTCCACCCAGCCACAAAGATCTGAATCTTCTCAAAAGGAGAGGGGCCCAGATTCACTGAAGGCTCTTGTGGTTAACTGAGTGCATCTGAAGTCATTCATCTTCGAACCTCACAGCACCTGGACCACAGATAGGTATTCCCTTCCGTCTGCCTCCTTCGAATCTTGTTCTTCTTTCTCGTGGACCTAATTGCAATCAAGTTAACACACACACACACACACACGCACACTTGTGTATACTTATATATACTCTAAATGTTTGCTGTAAGGTGCAGCTCAACTTTTTGTTCCTTGGGGCCTCGCACAGTAACTAGCACACAGTTTACACTTAGTAAATGTTATTTCAAACTAAATCAAATCAAATTGAACTGAGTGTAGCTAAAATAGAAGAATGGAGAAAAAGGAAAGGGAGCAGCAGTTTCTAATTCCACCTGGGGGAATTAGGAAAAGTCGAAACAAAAATAACACAAAAATGTGTTCTGAGGAGTTCTACAAACTATTTCAACACTGCAATTTAATTGTATGGAGCAAACATTTAATTTCAATAATAAATGCTTACACATTTTTTTTTTAACACAGCATTTTAATCTTTGAAACCCTTCCAGGCACTAAATAATTGAATTTTCTAGATTACATTCTTCAAAATTCATGCACATTGATTTACTGTTCCCAACAGAGCAGTCAAATGAAAATAGAAACAAATTAAAGTGAGCACGAATTTCAGGAGTCCCCTCCGCTTCATTCAGACCACCCACTTCCAAAGGGGCAGCTCCGAAGGCGGCCAGACGGCCCTGGTCCTGTCTCAGAGAAGTGGGGAGCGCTCGTCCCAGCTCCTGTGCCCAGGGGGTGGTCCAAGAAGACCTGAGCTCCCCTAGGCCGTAAGTGCAAACGGAAGCCCTCAGAGCTCAGCGTGGGCTATTCTTCCTAGCACGTACTTCCACAGTCATTTCTTTCTTTCCCAGTAAACTGAAGAACTTCCAAGAATGATGCGGGTCTGTGAAGAGCTCTCTGACCCCATGCAGTGAAGTTTCTGCCCTGGACCGTACCGGTGCTGCGGTCTACGTGCCCGTGAGCAGATGTTTGACGGGACTTTCCTTGTTGATATATGTTGTGGGCAGCCCCAGGCTGAGAACCCCTGGAGAGCAGTTCCCTCCTCCATCTGCGGCTTAGGTGAGCAAGACTGGGGACAGGAAAGGGTAAATCAGAGAGAGTTACCAAGTGGCCGAGGGCGGTCTTCCTCACGCTCCAGGCCAGAAGTGGGGGCCACTGAGAGACCCCCGCGCAGAGGCTGGGGGTCTTGAAGAAGATGGGGGTGACTTCCCTGGTGGCCCAGTGACTTAGCCCTGAGCTCCCAGTGCGGGGGGCCCAGACTCGATCCCTCGTCAGGGAGCTAGACGCCACAGGCGCACAAAGACCGAAACTCTCCTGTGTGCCCCCACTGAGACCTGGGCAGCCAAAGAAATCAATAACTAAGGAAGAATAACAAAAGACGATGGTGGGAGGCCAGGAAAGGGCAAGGACCCAACCCTTCGTGACTGTCCCCGAGCAGAGGGTGAGGCCAGAGGCGTGGAAGGAAGAACTTCGGGGTAAACGGGAGACTGAAGTTTTGAGTTAGACGAGAGGAGACATAGTAACTTTTGAAAAATGAGTCACCGCTTCCCAAGTGAGATGACTCTTGTAACTGAAAGCCACCCCAAAAGCCACAAGACTTGCCCGTGGTGCTGAGAGCTGTGAAGCGAAACATGGATAATGCCACATCCTGGTTAATCCACTGAGATCATCCCAGTCAGCAAACTGGCTACGTTGCCTTAAAGCATCACCTCATGTGTTCTGGTGTGGCCAAAATAAAGATGCTGCTACACAGTCGATTCCGTCCCCTATTGTGATGACCCAGTTGGCTTAACTACCTGGTATTCCAAATAATTGCACACACAGAAGGTTGACTGACTAACCATAGATAGCTGCAGCTTTAGGCTTCTTTCCCCTTTTTCTCATAATCTAGCTCTCAATAACACTGAACATTGAAATTTAGATCAAGCTGTCATTAGCTTGACATTACGACTTATCTGGATAATCAAAACCTGGCACATGCTCAACATAACTGTTGTTTTAAAACACTTTCGGTTTTCCACTCAGAAACAGGCCAAGGGACTAACCTCCATGCTTAATAAGGACAAAGCTTAGCTGGAGAAACAAATTTCAGCCAAGCCTTCAAATGTCCTGAGCTTAAACTACTTTTTTGCAAGTAGGTTTTTTTTTTTGGCAAGGACAGGATGCTTGAGTGACATATTCCAAACCCCTGAGTGATGGTGGAAATGGACATGACTTTGAATCACTGAGACATAAAATGCTCGGGTCTCATTCAACACCTGTGAGGAACCGGGAAGGAGTTTCTTTCACTGTGAACTGCTTTCATTTTCACCTCTTGGAAGAGTCAGCAATCTGACCAAAAGAAAAAAACAAAACCCTAAACTGATCAGGGGACGGCTACATAAATTAACTAATAAAATCTGAAATGCTTTGTAATCGTATGATAATGACAGAGTGTACAATAATAAAATGGCTCACAATTTGAATTTACAATCCCTACTTACTCCTTAAAGCCCTAGCATTTTAGAGACGAGATTATCTATTCACAAGGCTTCTGCCCAACTCATGTAAGAGGATTCTATTATGGGTAAACTGGAGATAAAATGAGAGTTTTAATATGATAACAGGTCAGTGGTTTTTGAATTGTTAATGTATAAAAGACCCCAGAGGCATATGCTAAATATATAGTCTGTGAAAGACAAAATTAAATAAACAAAAAGCAATTTACAAGCTGGAAAACATTTTTTAGTTCTCATGGAGCGCTATAACACATGTCCTCTAGCATCCAACTTAACAGGGCTGAGCTGACACCACAGCAAAGAGGAGAGTGAATTAATTTCGCTTCACAGGCCCAGAACCTGGAAGAAAATGGTCTGTGGGAAAGCATTTCAGAATCAAAAATGTGAACCACAGGGCAGACACAGGATTCCTGAGGGCACAGAAGCTCCTTGGAATAAGATTCATCCTGGTGATATTACAAAATCGTGAAGATGGTATGCACTCACTTATGTGTTTGTGTTTGCTGTACCCCACCTGCTTCCAGAAGGGGGGTTTGTAGTGAGTGTGAAAATTCCGGGGAGGAGAAGACGTCTTTTCAGTCTGGACCAGGCAGTATTTTGAACATATGCAAAGCTGCACGACTGTCATACTAAGTATGGTACCCACGAGCGATGTTACAGGCAGTTTCCGCCCCCCACCCCACCACCTATGCAAGGATGACCTTGGCCGTGGTTAACTAACTTCCTTGTTTTCTTGACTCTTGGGCCACAGCTGCACATTTAGGCCGTTGACCTCTCACCCTGAAATGTCCTTGTGAAAACGGCATCCAGAGCAGAGAGATGCCCCCTTATCAGTGTCGCTGGGTCACTGCCTAGAAGCCTGAGAAACTCTGTCCCCACTTCTACTGGGTGGTTTAGAAACAAGAGATGCAGTGGTGGCTGGTGACAGGGGGATGGGGTTGCAAAACTTATGAGAAATGGTCCTTATAGACACTCAGATTCTCTGGTTTTCCAGCACCAACTGGGCATCCAACAAGTCCATTCCATTCTGACACCAACTACCCAGAGTCAGTTCAGACCCCACAGGTGGAAGGGGTCAGTCCCACAAGGCCCCTTTCCCTTCTAAAGCGGGCGGGATGCCAGGCTGTTTGCACTTCTGATTTGGCTGCAAATCCTGGGTTCCCACACTCTGCTCTCAGCTTTGGCCGTTTGCGAGAACAACTCACAGAACTCATGGAAAATGCTACGCTTACCGTTACAGTTCATTATAGAGGGTGTAAGTGAACAGCCTGCTCACGAAAAGTGACGCGGGGCGAGATCCGGAAGAGTCCTGAGCACACAATTGGAGTACACTACCCTCCTGGCACACGGGTGTGCTCACCAAGCTGGAAGATCCCAGAACGCCCTCATCTGGAGGTTTTTACAGAGGTCTCATTACACAGACATGATTGATTAAATCACTGGCTGTTGGTGATGAACTCCAGCCCCTCTCCCCTCCTCAGAGGTTTAGGAGTGGGCCCAAAAGTGCCAACCTTTGAACAAGGACTTGATCTTTCTCTCCACCAACCCTCATCCTGAAGCTCACCACCTCTAGGACCTCACCAAAACTCATCTCATCTGCAAAAATTCAGGCTGAATGGTTGAAAGAAGCTTCTCATGAACGAACAAAGATGCTCCTAGGACTTCCCTGGTGGTCCAGTGGCTAAGACTCCACATTCCCAATGCCAGGGGCCCAGGCTGGATCCCTGGTCAGGGAACTAGATCCCACCCATGAAACCAGAGATCCTGCATGCTGCAACCAAGACCGGTGGAGCCAAACCAAAACAAAAAAAGATGATCTTATCATCCCTAAGCTCAGGAAATTCCAAGAGTTTTAGGAGCTCTGTCCAGGAATCTGGGACAAAAACCAGATACTTAATTTCTTTTTATACCACCCAGGCGCTATAGCATTAAGCTGAGATGGCTCTGCGAGACCCTCTAATCCAAACCAACTCTCCCACAGTAAAATAAAGGGAGGTTCATTCCCTTCTTAGCTCCAGGAACCCTGCAGCACATTTAGTGGTCATTTCAACTTTGTTCCATAAACATTTTCCATAAGCTAGTTGTGAACATCGGTCACTGCAGGGGTGGTGAACATGACCTCAAGCCACGGCTGACATTTGTATGGTACGCTGAAGAGCACTGTCCCAGCTCTACCCCATTCAGCCCTGTTAACTCGCCTACAAAGGAGGGCCCATTCTACAGATGAGGAAACTGAGGCTTGGACAAGTTAAGGAAGGCCAAGGTCGCATGCTAGAGTGCTGTGAGATGTGATTTGCATTCAGGTCTGTCTGACTCCAGAGTTCAAGTTCTTCACTCTGCACCACTCTGTCTCCCAATCATCAGAAGAAAGCAGACTGCTGTGGAAGGGGTCACAGGCTCGGGATTAACGTAGCCAGCAGCGATCCCAAATAATGTAGGAGAACACGATACGATATGATGTGACGGTGGCCCTGATAGTGAGACCCTCACAGTGGGCGTTTTGGATCCTCAGGTATTGGTAACATTATGGATGCAACTACAGAAAATTTTCATATAATCAAAACAAACTTTAAAACAACTTTTTAAAATTTCTGGCCGTGCCATGCAGCATGTTGGATCTTCCTCAACCAGGGACTGAACCAGCGCCCCCTATCTCGGGAGCACAGAGTCTTAGCCACTGGGCCACCAGGGAAGTCCAAAACAAATTGTTTTCCCTTTCCATTATAATTTAATATCATGTCCTTATACTTCTTCTTGCTTTTCAAAATTTTTTTAAAAAGTAAAGTTTCATTCAAAATAAAACTTCATTAATTCAGATGCCACTAATTCATAATCAGTGTTACCTTAATAGGAACTGAAATAAATTTTACCTTTGCAGACACTTTCCTAAAAAATCAAGAGATTAAATGGTTGTATGAGATTTATATTCATTATTGGGCTCTGGAGTACATTATTATTCTCAATTAAAATTCTGAATTGCTATTTTGACCATTTTTATTATTATTAAGTCCTACTTGCAAAACTTAATAAAAAGCAAAATATAGTTCCTAGCATATATAATATAGAGTGTAGAAATTAGAAATATTTATGCAGTAAACACTTTTTCCCAAATTTGCATAATCAATTTATCAAGTTTCTGTTGTTTAATGCATGCATACAGAAAAATCTATCCTTTCGTGGTAGAGTCAACATAATCCTTACAAAGAATGTGGTTAAAGTGGTTGTTTCCTAGGTAACGCTATCTTTTATAGTAAAAATCACAACTTCTGAGACTCCAATAGTATTGGGATTTAAAAGTTATTTAACAATAAATTTCTAGGGACACCCCAAGTGTTCTTTCAGGCTATAAAGTGTTCAGTTGCTTCATAAGAACAAAGCAAATAGTCTTCTCTATGGAGTATTTGCTAGATTAAAGGATTCCTGTTTCCTTACTTCAGTTTCACGTGAGATGTGAATCTCTATTTTTAGCCAGGGACCCGCATGGACATACATCAGTGGTCCCTCCAGAAGAGTTGGGTGTCTAAAGACTTGAGATAAATACAAATACATCGGTAGTCCCCTGAGTGGCTTCCCTATCCATCCCACCACCCCCCAAACCTGTGAGTCTTATGCTTGCTCTCAATAGTGTTCAGAAATGTCAACAGAAACTGATATAAAATTGAACCCTATAGTAGACCCTACTAAAATGAAGCTGGGTTTTTTTTTTTTTTTTTTTGAAGCTGGGTTTTATAAAAATAGAAATAAAAAATAGTATCAGTGGTTTAGCAGTGAAAGAAGGAGATAATAGCAAATTTCCCCTGGGAAGGCTGCCCCCAGGGCACTGAGGAGATGAGCCCAGAGAGTGAGCCCGCCCTGGCCGACGCTGCGAAGGCAGCCTGTGAGGGCCGACACCGTGGAGGCAGCCTGTGAGGGCCGACGCCATCCTTCCTTCAGTTATCGCAGGCCCCTACTACTGAAAAATCTCCTGAAGTCAGATTCAGCAAATCTGGACTTCGAGATGCTACATGACACCATCACATGTAAAGGCTGAGGGGTCTGAGCAAGTCCGTTATCCAATCTCCTCATCTCACAGATGGTGTCAATGAGAAACTGGCTTCCTAGTGGTAAAGGACCCGTCTGCCAACGCAGGAGACATAAGAGACGCACATTCGATCCCTGGGTCGGGAAGATCCCCTGGAATGGTAATGGCAACCCATTCCAATGTTCTTGCCAGGAGAATCCCAGGGACAGAGGAGCCTGGCGGGCTGCAGTCCATGGGGTTGCAAGAGAGTCAGATACGATTTAGAGACTAAACAACCAACAAAGATGAAGAAATGGAGGTTTGGAGAACTTTCAGGAATTTGAACATGGTCAATAAACTGGTAAATGCTGAAAGGTGGGGATCAGATCTGGACCTGGAAACGTGTACCTCAAAATCCCCGCTCATAACACCACCTCAGGCCAACCGCATGCGGCAGGTCAGCCCGTACCCTGAACGTCCCAGAGGTGGGCGGCACGGCGGTCGTGCCCTGGACCGTGCGAAGGCGGCCACGGCGAACAAGTGTCTCAGAGGAACCCCCAGACAGGAACCCCCAGCTCACACGCCTCAGGCTCACGCTCCGCCAGGACACCAGACAACAATCTGGCTACACTAGTTTGCCCACCACCGAGCGTTCCTCCACATCTACACAGCCTGGTTCGCTTGTTCTTTCTCGCGATAAACACACTACATGCCTTCATAAACCTCAGTGGCCACTCAAAGAATAAAACAGTGACTTTGCTCTAATAGAGCTAATAGGGAAGTGGTGATTGAAGTTGAAAAGACTTTAGTTCTTGCCTGAAAAGGAATCAAGAAACTTCCTTGTGGTTTGTAGACTCTAGCCCTGCATGGATTTAGGATTTTTCCTCTAAAGTATTAGAATCATGACCACTAATTGGACCTTGTGAGCTTTTTCTCATTTGCCCAAAGGCTTGGAAATGAAAGCTCAGAAATGGGAGGCAGAAACAGAAGAGGATATTTCTGAAGCATGCTTCAGAGGAGAAAGTGAGTTTGGCTTCATGTTCTTCACAGTTGCATTTTAGGGGGCAAATGAGTGGTTTCAACAGGTATAGAGGCATGGAAATCACAAAAGCAGACATAGGAGGCGTGAAAATTCATGGAGTGTGTGAGGGCCGTGACGTTAACGCAGCCAAACAGTGTGTGTGTGTGAGTGTGTGTGTGCATGTGGGTGTCCACCCACACCCAGGTGTGCACACACGTGGGGCCACGGGGCAGTGGTGGCTGATGGCACAAGAATGGGGATGGAAGCAGCTGAGCTCAGGTATTCACTGAAAAGGCTCACACCACACGCTGTTCGGGAAGGAGCAGCTTAGAAGGCTGGTGGGGAAGAAACCCTCAGACACAGACTAGTCCTGCATTTTAAACAGCCCCAGCCCTGGGGGATAAGGGTAAGCTTTTCTATCTTAACTGTGGCTTAAATAAAGAGGCTAGTAGAGGCTTTTCCAGTTATGCTAATAGCTGATGCCAATTATCCTTACAGCCTTAGTTTTAAACCTGATCTTTCCGCCCTTCTGCAGTCATCATTCATAACCTGACTCAAATATAGAGAAGCTTCACAACTTTCATTGCCAAAAACATATATATATATATATATATATATATATATATATATATGCTTCAATTTTTAAAGTTCTACTACAAAATTAAGATCACTTTTATTGTGAATTTTTAACAGAAAACGAATTTTCCCCTAGGCATATTCATGTTATTAACTTCCACAGAGTAATTTTGTGCTATTCAGTGGTTACCTCTAGACTAGAGGCTGGTAGACAATTTCTATTAGATAGCAAATATTTTAAGCTCTGCAGGCCCTACAGTCTCCGTCATACCAACTCTCAGGTTGTAGCACGAAAACAGCCATAGACAATATGCAAATAAGTGAGTGTGGTTGTGTTTTGATAAAATTTTATTTAGAAAACAAGTCAGAAGCAGCTTTGGTCCTTGGGCCATAGATTGCTAACTCCTGCTCTAGACCAACAAAATTTTCTTTACAATCAAGAAAAGCTTAACCCATTTTTGTAACCACTCAATTTTAATTGAGCAGTCTTACTGTTCCATTTTCTGTGTGCTGACCATCTGGATTAATATTGTTATGCGTATTTATGCAGTCATCAACTCCCTTCGCTCCTGGATTAGTATTGTGTAGACCAGAAAGCACTCAGAAGAGGGTTTCCTTCTCGGTCCCGCGGTTAAGAATTCACCTGCCATCCCACTCCTGGGCATACACGCCGAGGAAGCCAGCTCTGAAAGAGACACGTGCACCCCAATGTTCATCGCAGCACTGTTTATAATTGCCAGCAGCCTAGATGCCCATCAGCAGACGAATGGATAAGGAAGCTATGGTACATATACACAATGGAATATTACAGGCATTAAAAAGAATTCATTTGAATCAGTTCTAACGAGATGGATGAAACTGGAGCCCATTATACAGAGTGAAGTAAGCCAGAAAGATAAACACCAATACAGTATACTAACGCATATATATGGAATTTAAAAAGATGGTAATGATAACCCTATATGCAAAACTGAAAAAGAGACACAGATGTACAGAACAGACTGTTGGACTCTGTGGGAGAAGGCGAGGGTGGGATGTTCTGAGAGAATAACATTGAAACAAGTATACTATCAAGGGTGAAACAGATCACCAGCCCAGGATGGATGCATGAGATAAGTGCTCAGGGCTGATGCACTGGGATGACCCAGAGGGATGGGATGGGGAGGGAAGAGGGTGGGGGGATCGGGATGGGGAGAACACATGTAAATCCATGGCTGATTCATGTCAATGTATGGCAAAAACCACTTCAATATTCTAAAGCAATTAGCCTCCAACTAGAAAAATTAATGAAAAAAAAAAGAATCCACCTGCCAATGCAGGGGACATGGATTCAAACCCTGGTCCAGGAAGATCCCACGTGCCACAAAGCAGCTAAGCTTATGAGCCATAGCCACTGAGCCCACGGGGCCACAGCTTCTGAAGCCCGCGCGCCCACGCCCTAGAGCCCTGCTCTGCAGAGAGAAGCCCGCACCCCTAGAGCCCTGCTCTGCAGAGAGAAGCTGCCGCGGTGAGAAGCCCTCGGATGACAAGGAAGAGCAGCCCCTGCTCCCGCAACGAGAGAAAGTCTGCGTGCAGCAGTGAACTCTGTGCAGCCAAAAAATAATTAATCTTAAAAAAGAGCATTCAAAAAAAGAGCTTTTGCCATTTTACTTTCATTTTTAACAAGACTCTTACAGAGTTCCTTTAGCTTATGAGATTCTTTGTAGAAAGTGTGGGTAGGCATCCACACTCATGGCCCCCTATGGGGACAAAGCCACAGAGAGATGGTCTGGCCTACCTTGGCCTTGTGTTTTAAGATTCTGTTAAAAGCATGACTGGGAATTTTCTCTGCACTTTTCAGTTAAAGGGCCACAAACCCATTATTCTACTCTAAAAATATTCTTAATCAGGTTAGCCAAGAAAATGGTAGCCATTCACCTTATAGAAACAAGAGAATTCATGTCTCAGAATCAAAAATATCTCGCCCATTATCTTGTAATAACCTGTGACAGAGTATAATTTGCAAAAAATATTGAATCACTATGGTGCACTCCTGAGACTAACACAGCATTGCATCTATCCTTCAATTTTTCTAAAAAGTGTCTCAGATATGGGTAGGTCCCAGTTATCTGTAGACCCCTCGAAGTAAAAGAACATGAGATGGGCACTTTATGGATGCAAAATTAGGCACAAGAGTGAGTTTCACTTTAGATGAGAAAAGAAATCTCAACAAATAATAGCTTTTAAACTTCTAAAACCTGAAAAATACTATACTCATTTTATTTCAGATTACCTTTAGGATTTTCACTAAGATACTTCCTTCCTGTCATATTTTAAATTTTTGGCTGGTTAATAATTATGGAAAAATATTTTAATCAAAAATTTTTAAATGCCCAAAAGCAATTCAAATTGCTCTTGTGTTGTATATTGTGTATTTGACATGTGTTATCGAATTATTCTCAGTGTAAGAGTTTTTTTAACCTTTCATTTTTACATAATTTCAGATTCACAGGAAGTCACGAGAGTTTTGTTGCTGGAACTTTTTTTTGCCATTGTCACTTGTTTCTTCAGACCACTCTGCTGAGTTGGTGGTGATTTTGCTACTTCATCTGGACCCACCGAATTTCATCAAGACAAGACGCGTCAGATATTTTAAAATTATCCCAACTCAAATGCATTGGGATTCATGGAAGAGACGCAGCCTTACACACAGTTTTCTGCGTCTCTAGCACCGCTGCACGTTGTGTCACCTGCAACCCCTGGGATTCAGATAAACTCGGTTTCAAGAAATTCCCAGAAAATAATGGCATTGCAGTAGCAGCAGTGGTCTTCATTCATTGCAATACAAAGCCCCGCACACAGAGAAATGTGTGATCACGCAAGCACAGCGCTTGGGCTTGAAAGGGGCCTCGAAGCTTTCAGCTTCCTCGGCTTCGTGGTGAGCCCACCCCTGACCTTCGAAGTCACTTAGTTTAGGCCTCGCATCAATCACGCGTCCCCGGTGGTTTGCCAGCCTCTGCACAAACATCCCCTGTGACATTGAGCTTATTACTTCCCAAGACAACCCAGTGCACTTTGAGACAGTGTATTAGTTAGGGTTCTCCAGAGAACAGAGCCAGTGCATATGAACAGATTTATCATATATACTCGGCTCGCATAGGATGGAGGCCTAGAAGTCCCATGATCTGCAGTCTGTACGCTGGGGACCCAGGAGGGCGGCGGTGTGACTCTCTCTGAGTCTGAAGGCCTGAGAACCAGGAGCATCTGAGGAAGGATGACTCCACTCAATCGGAAACAGTGAACCCGCCCTCCGTCTGCCTTTTTGTTCCAGATTCTCAATGGATGGGTTAATGCCCACTCACCTTGGTTTGGGCGTCTCCTATACTTGGTCTACTGATTCAGATGTGAATCTCTTCTGCAGACACCTTCACAGACACACCCAGAAATAATGTTTAAACAAATGTCTGGTACGCTGTGACCCAAACAAGCTGACACATAAAATTATCATCACAGGCTTGAGTTATTATCGAATTCTTCCTCATGCCAAGCTAAAACCCACCTCCTAATATCCATTAGCTAGTGGTCCTAAGTCTTCTCTTCGAACAATAAATCTAAATCATTCTTCCGCATGACGGTCATCCAAATATTTGACAAGTGTGTTCGTGTCGTCCACTGTCTTAACTTGAGATTCCCATTGACTCAATGGACATGAGTTTGAACAAACTCTGGGAGTTCATGAAGGACAGTGAAGCCTGGCATGCTGCAGTCCATGGGGTCGCAAAGAGTCAGACACAACTTAGCGACTGAACAACAGAGAAGCCAACTCCATTACAAAAATTTGCTACAGTGCAAATAGTTTATTTGGGACCCAGTAAGGGAGCAGGGAGTTAAGCCAATGGAGTGTCTGTTATCAACCTGTTACCCCCTGAGTGTCTGTTACCCCCTGAGCAACCTGGGCTCGTTCCTTCTGGGAGCTTCTAGAAGTCAGTGCAGAACCTGGGCCTCAGAGTTATGCCGTCTAAAGGGTGAGGGAGCTGGGGATTTATACACTAACCCCCGTCAGTTATTACCTGAGGACTGTTCTTGACAGAGATCAGACACCAGCTTCCAAAGAAAGCCCTTAAGCAGAGCGATGCCTAGGCCGCCAGGCGGACCCCAGCCAGCCTGCCCTCCCCCAGTGAGACCGGGGGCTGTGGTGGCGCTCTCCAGGCCAGCCTGCCCCGCAGTCTCTGAGGATTCTGCACCCAGCACAGCTAGGGTCTCCTCCGCCTGTTCCATCAGGTGGTCTTCGCTTTGCCGTTTTTTTTTTTCCTTTTTCTCCCTCTTAGAACTGAACATACACTCCACGTATGGTAACCCTCATTCACCCAATTCCTAGTCCCAGAAAGAAACATGCCCAACACAAAATAGGCATCATCATTAATCGAAGACAGAAGAGAACATAATCAGGTTCCACCATGGGAGCAGCTTAAACGGTATTTAAGCAAATTCGATGACAAGGGAGTAGGCCTGGTGTGGTTCTGATCCAGAGTGTCCACTGAGGTTCCTGAATGGCTTTTACTAGAACCATCTCCATGTAAGCCAACTGGGAAATTCTATGTCCTTTAAAAATTCCAGACAGATTCACTCTCTCCTGGTCCCCTACTGCTGGAAAGGGTGTTCCTCAGTGCTCTGTTATGCATGCAAAGAGAGCTCAGCCTGAGATTAAACTATGGAGAAGGCATGAAAACTGTTTATGCTGGATCATCAAACACAGTAAGCTTTTCCCACAAAGTGACAGCATTCTTCCGGATGATTCACTGCTGCAGCGGTTTCAAAATATATTCACACTTCTGTGCTACTCCTGTCTTCAGAAAGTGGGTCCTACTGTCCCTCCCCTTGAGTGTGGGTTGTACTTTGGTTCTAACAAAGAGAATATGATGGACATGACCACAGGAGAATCCTGATGGTAGGTCCTAAAGAGATTGATAGCTTCCTCGAGGTCACTCTGTTTTACGAAGATGAGGGAGCCATGTGGTAAAGACGAGAGAGCCGCCCTCTGGAGATTCCACCTGGCAAGAACCTGAAGCCTCCAGCCAAGAAGAGCAGTAGGAATGAGTCATCTTGAAAGCAGGTCGTCCAGTCTGGGTCAAACCTGCAGATGACTGCAGCTCTGGTTGACTTCTTGACGGCAACCTCATGAGAGGTCCTGACCAGATCCACGAGCTAAGCCACACCGGGGTTCCTGACTCTCAGAAACTGTGAGATCATGTATATTTGAATTTCCTTTTTTAAGCTGCTATGTTTTGGGGTGACTTGACTCACAGTACTAGATAACCAATACTTGCAGAATGCATACATGGCCAACCAGTCTTGTTAGATAATCAAAAATTATCAGCTTTTTAGCTGAAAGTGACAGGATTCTTGAACCATGAACTTGAATACATGAACTGTGAACCTCCAGATGTTCAAGCTGGATTTAGAAAAGGCAGAGGAACCAGAAATTAAATTGCCAACATCCGCTGGATCATCAGAAAAGCAAGAGAGTTCCAGAAAAACATCTATTTCTGCTTTATTGACTATGCCAAAGTCTTTGACTGTGTGGATCACAAGAAACTATGGAAAATTCTGAAAGAGATGGGAATACCAGACCACCTGACCTGCCTCTTGAGAAATCTGTATGCAGGTCAGGAAGCAACAGTTAGAACTGGACATGGAACAACAGACTGGTTCCAAATTGGGAAAGGAGTACGTCAAGGCTGAATATTGTCATCCTGCTTATTTAACTTATATGCAGAGTACATCATGAGAAATGCTGGGCTGGATGAAGCACAAGCGGAAATCAAGATTGCCAGGAGAAATATCAATAACCTCAGATATGCAGATGACACCACCCTTATGGCAGAAAGTGAAGAAGAACTAAACAGCCTCTTGATGGAAGTGAAAGAGGAGAGTGAAAAAGCTGGCTTAAAACTCAACATTCAGAAAACTAAGATCATGGCATCCAGTCCCATCACTTCATGGAAAATAGATGGGGAAACAGTGGAAACAGTGGCTGACTTTATTTTTGGGGGCTCCAAAATCACTGCAGATGGTGACTGCAGCCATGAAATTAAAAGACGCTTGCTCCTTGGAAGGAAAGCTATGACCAACCTAGACAGCATATTAAAAAGCTGAGATGTTACTTTGCCAACAAAGGTACATCTGGTCAAGGCTATGGTTTTTCCAGTGGTCACGTATGGATGTGAGAGTTGGACTATAAAGAAAGCTGAGCACAGAAGAATTGATGCTTTTGAACTGTGGTGTTGGAGAAGACTCTTGAGAGTCCCTTGGACTGCAAGGAGATCCAACCAGTCCATCCTAAAGCAGATGAGTCCTGGGTGTTCATTGGAAGGGCTGATGTTGAAGCTGAAACTCCAATACTTTGGCCACCTGACTGATGTGAAGAGCTGACTCATTTGAAAAGACCCTGATGCTGGGAAAGATTGAAGGCAGGAGAAGGGGACAAAAGAGGATGAGATGGTTGGATGGCATCACCGACTCAACAGACATGAGTCTGGGTAAACTCAGGGAGTTGGTGATGTACAGGGAGGCCTGGTGTGGTGTGGTCCATGGGGTCGCAAAGAGTCGGACACGACTGAGCTACTGAACTGGAGTGAGCTACTGAACTGAACTGAACTGAATTGACAGGATTCTTTCTTGTGATCCATTGTTATGAAATCTCCATTTTCCTCCAGTTCTTAATGAAATTTTAAATCATTTACCAATAGCTTTCCATTACCACTTCTTGAATCGCACATGTGTTTACCTGTCTCGCCTCCCTGCCCTCCAGTCTCAGTAATGCGAATGCCACCTAAGATCCCCAGGCTGTGCTGTGTGCGCTCGGGCACTGACTCGTGTCTGCTTCCTTTGTAACACCACGGACTGTGGCCCGCCAGGCTCCTCTGTCCGTGGGGTTCTCCAGGCAATACTGGAGAAGTTGCCATTTCCTTCTCCAGGAGATCTTCCCAACCCAGGGATCAAACCCGCGTCTCCTGCGCCTCTTGCATTGCAGGCAGATTCTTTACCACTGAGCCACCCAGGAAGCCCCGTAGCTGCACTACCAGGATGCAAATCCCATCAGTGGTTGACCTCTGCCACCTTGCCCTAAGGAGTACAGAATAAATTTCTTACCTGGAGTGGAGCAGAAGCAGTGGGCATCAAAAAGGCTTTATTTTGATATGTTTCATTAATTATCTTTTTTTTAATCTTTCTTTTCCTCATCTCTTTCCCAAATCTTATAATCTTAACATCTGAAACTCTCAACCTGATTTTGACCTAGCCCATAAAAATGCCTTCCTGACTTGTGAGCAAAACAGTCAAACAGCCCAGCCAGCCCTGTGGACTCTGGCCAATTAGTGTTTCAGCAGAGTATTTCTGCCTAAGACGAGGGCTCCCTGCGCCTTCCCCTTGCCATGGGGAAGTGATAAGACGTAGACTGGGGCTGGGAGAGAACCCGACTGTCCTGTGTGATCCTGCTTCTCTGACCAGAGCCAACAGGCTGCCCTTTGTGGTGGACTGAACTCAACTTGTTGTCTTTTTTCCCCCAAACAGCTGCAATTGCAAGTTATTGCTTGCCAGAACTTATTTTTCTCATACCTATTCAAACATCTATGAGTGAGAAAAAGCTGATGAAAGCGAAAGGATACTCCACTGTCTTCAAATTATAGTTGACGAAAGAAACGAAATCATACTGATGTCAGAATAGGATCAGGAATACTTTTTTTCCCACAGTTATGTCAGAACTAGAGAGTGAAATGGAATGCTGGTTGTGGGTATATTGCTTCATATTCTTAAAAAAAAAAAAAGTGTGCATTATATGGAACTTCCAAGTATATTAGAGCATGGCTCATCATAGTCAATGCACTGTAATTATCCTTCAAAAGAAATGCATGTTCTACCTGGTAATCAAAATTCTCGAGGTGAGTCAGTGAATTCATGAGTATCTCAGGGGTGGGTTTGCACCTCTGATTTAGCCACTCAGGTGCCCAGGAGTCCAGACGCCACCGGCCCAGAGCCCACTTTGAGTCTCTTCCATCTGTGTGCTCTTTTTTTTTTTCACATCCCACCCTCACCTTCTCCCAGAGAGTTCAAAAGTCTGTTCTGTATTTCTGTGTCTCTTTTCCTGTTTTGCATATAGGGTTATCGTTATCACCTTTCTAAATTCCATATATATGTGTTAGTATGCTGTAATGTTCTTTATCTTTCTGGCTTACTTCACTCTGTATAATGGGCTCCAGTTTCATCCATCTCATTAGGACTGATTCAAATGAATTCTTTTTAACGGCTGAGTAATATTCCATGGTGTATATGTACCACAGCTTCCTTATCCATTCATCTGCTGATGGGCATCGAGGTTGCTTCCATGTCCTGGCTATTATAAACAGTGCTGCGATGAACATTGGGGTGCATGTGTCTCTTTCAGATCTGGTTTCCTCAGTGTGTATGCCCAGAAGTGGGATTGCTGGGTCATATGGCAGTTCTATTTCCAGTTTTTTAAGAAATCTCCACACTGTTTTCCATAGTGGCTGTACTAGTTTGCATTCCCACCAACAGTGTAAGAGGGTTCCCTTTTCTCCACACCCTCTCCAGCATTTATTGCTTGTAGACTTTTGGATAGCAGCCATCCTGACTGGTGTGTAATGGTGCCTCGCTGTGGTTTTGATTTGCATTTCTCTAATAATGAGTGATGTTGAGCATCTTTTCATGTGTTTGTTCCATCTGTGTGCTCTTATCATTGGGTCTTTCTTACCTTCTCAGTTCATGCTTTAAATCGAGATTTCGTAAGTCAAGCCAAATTGGTGTATTTCAAAGGTTTGTTCTAATCTCTTCCATTGTTCTGTAATTATGAGTTGGGTCCAAGCAATTCAGAATTGTGTGCCAATCCGGAAGTTATTCCAAATTGCTTATTTTGGGAATTAGTATTAGAAAGTCTGGCACACAATAAATGTTTATGGAATCCTGGTGTATATACACATGTTTTTTTTTTTCACTCTGAGATAAAATCTACTTTGAATAGACGGTAGAAGCAAGATGTTCCTGGCACATGACAGACTGACTCAAGGTGATAAGAGGGACCCTGAACAGAATTCCTGGAAGAGGTGTGTTCCCTCAGCTTCCCTATTTCATGGCATCTCCCACTCTTCACTGATTTTCTCAAACATCCAAAGACATTAGAATAAATTATGGAGCCTTACAGTTATTTAGTCCATGAGGATATAGAATTCAGGAATCTATCCAAGACTCATCACTACCTGAGCTACAAGGGCCTTTAAAATATACTTTGATGGACTCGAGTGCTAGTATGATAGGTTGGCCCTAGGGGTTTTCTTTCGATAAAATGAAAGAGAAAGAAGATAGAGAAAAAAGGGGGAGGGGGAGAAGTGAGAGAAAAGGGGTCCTCCAACCCCCAAACTCAGCATATTCATATGAGCATATAAGACCAAAAAGATGCAATGTCAAAATTAAATTTGAAAAACTCCATCCTAATTGTATGGATGAGGAATCCTTCCCCCTGCCCCCATAAGATGAAGCCTTCCTATCTCCTTATTCTGGTGGGGAAAAAAAAATGAGAAAGATCGTTGAAAGCACCTTTCTTTCAAAAGTCCTCTCTTTCAGTTCAGAGGAAGGAAAATTAAAATACCAAGCAAATTCATCCATCATGGTATGCCTCTTGTCTCCTTTTCATCTTTCTTCCACTTTCTAGATTACTAATTTCTCAGTCACCCTGTTTTTTCTCCCTGTCTGATAGTGAGCATGTTTATAATACTTAATATTTGTTATATCCATAGATACTGGTACTTTAGCACTTAATATTTGCTATATACAAAAGAACTCAAAGAATTCATGAATATTAATTTAGTGTCCCAAGCTATTTCAGGAATGAGAGTAAGGAAAACAAGGCTTAGAAGATCAAAAGGATAACTGCTCTCTTGAGTGAAAACTTGAGGGCTGCATCTGGATGCAGGGGCCTCCATCACACTTCATCACTAGCTACACGCCTGTAGGCAAGGGTATGAGTCAGTATAAGTCAGGTTATACTGTGGTAACAAAGAGCCCCCAAAGCTCAATGGATTTTAACAATTCAGGTTTACTTCCCTGAACTCACATATCCATCACAGGGTGGTCACGGCTTGGTGACAGAAGGGGAAAGAGTATACATACGGTAGATAACATGCTGGCTCCAGAATCTCTCTCCCAGAAGTGGCCCCTGTCATCTCCACTCACAGTCTGATGGCCAGAGCAAGTTCAGTGACTGTCAGTGGGGCAGGAACACAGTCCTCTCACCAGGAGAGGCAGCAAGCCTCGTGAACGTAACACAACCAACCACAGTGAGAGACCCCACTTCCTCAGCTGTGAAAAGCTGGGTCTGAGGTACCCCCCCAGATAAAACATACAATGTAGTGATTCAGAATACTATTCGGCAATAGGGTAGGGCAGTATTGTCATTATTATTCACATCTGCCCACTACACCAACGCTAAATTCAATGATTCCTCATAAAAGCAACAGAAAAAGTTAGGAGTCTTCTTGCCAGTCACGCTTGGCCCAGCTTTTCTGGAAGATGCTTCCCAGCGACAACCAATACAGGAGCCCCTCCCTTATCCACAGTTCTACTTTCAGTCACCTACAGGCAACTGTGGTCCAAAAATGTGAAAAGGAAAATTCCAGAAATACACAAATTGTCATTTTTAAATTGCATGCCCTTCTGAGGAACTGAGGAGAGCTCTGGTTGTCCCATTCTTCCCTGCCCAGAATAAGTATCCTCCATTTGTCCAGCACGTCCCCCGATTAGAAACTTAGTAGCCACCCCGATTATCAGAGGGACTGTCATGGCATCACACGTCTTGTGTTCCAGTAACTCTTATTTTACTCAGTAATGACCCCAAAGCACAAAAGTAGTGATGCTGGCCATTTGGATACACCAAAGAAAGGCCATAGAGTGTTTCCTTTAAGTGAAAGGGTGAACGTCCTCCACTTCATAAAGGAAGAAAAAGTCACACGCTGAGGACGCTAAGATCTACATTAAGAATGAATCCTGTATCAGTAAAATTGTGACGAAGGAAAGAGAAACCTGTGCCCATTTTGCTGTCACAGCTCAGACTGCAAAACTTATGGCCACAGTGCATGAGAAGTGCTCAGTTAAGATGGAAAAGGTATTAAGTCTGTACAATAAGATATCTTGAGAAAGAGAGATCACATAATTTTATTATAATATGTGCTTATAACTGCTCTATTTTATTATTTGTTATTGTGCTTAATTTCTTACTGTGCCTCATTTATAGATTAAACTTTACCATAGGTAGGTATGCACGTATGTATAGGAAAAACATAGTGTATATAGGGTTTGGTACTATCCGTGGTTCCAGGCATCCTCGGGGGTGGGAGGTCTTGAAATGTATCTGCTGAGGATAAGTGGGGGGATGGTGGTGTTCTTTCCAACACCCAATTCTATGACACTCTAACACAAGAGGGGGCAGCAAAGTGTGAGAATTCTGTGAAATCACTCTAGCCAGGATTTTCTTTAAAATGTATCTGCTTCATAGTTATACCTAAAATTTCAAAACACTAATGTAGGGACTCCTCTGGTGGTCCAGCGGTTAGGAATCCGCCTTCCAGAGCAGGGGCCGCGCTTAGCTTCTCAGCCATGTCTGACTTCATGACCCCGTGGACGGCAGCCCCCCAGGCCCCTCTGTCCGTGGGATTCTCCAGACAAGAACACTGGAGTGGGTGGCCATGCCCTCCTCCAGGGGATCTTCCCAACCCAGGGATCGAAGCTAGGTCTCCCTGACAGGCATTACAGGCAGCTTCTTTACCAGCTGAGCCTCCAGGGAAGCCCACGAAGGGCACTCAGATTTAATTTCTGGTCTGGAAACTAAGATCCCACATGCTTCAGGGCAACTAAACACCCCTACCCCAACTAAAGAGCCCGGGCTCCACCGCAAGAGAAAGCCCATGAGCCACAGCAAAGACCCCGCACAGGCGAGATTCTAAACACACACACACAAATGGCAATCTAAGTCTGCCAAGCTTCTCACTGGAAGTCTTTGCCCCTGAAGTTATTTTACCAAGAAGGAAGTCTTAGAGCCCCATCCAGGCTTGGCCTGGGCAAGGAAAACCCATGAGTTTCTGGTTCCCATTCAATCTGTAGTGAGAGAATCACATTCTTCACCTGATTATACCGAAATGGGAGGCTGAGCCCAAATACTCACAATCCTCTTTTTAAAAAAATTCAAAAGCCAGTGTTTGGAGAAGGAAAGGGACTAAAAGTTACTAAGTGATTTATATATTACACGTTCAGAATGTCTTATTGGAAATCCTTGGAGTGTGATATGTTTCAGAATTCAAAATTTTCAGGTTTCAGGAAGGTAATAGAGTACTTATATAGATATTAACACTGTCAAGCTATATGAAGCTGAACTCATAATTAAATATTCTAGCATCGAAAATGGATCCAGTATAAACGCACATAAGTATAAAAAATAAAGATAAAAAAATAACTTTATCTGTGTTCAGATCTGATTTTTTTCCAAATGAGTTTTCTGCAAGCTTATGATAAAATTATGGGTGTTCAGAACTTTCAGAATTTGGAAATTGTAGATAATAATTTGGGACTTTAATTTTACTTCACATTTAATATATTCCTATTTAGTGATCTGTAGCACACATTAAGTGAAAAAAGTAAGGTGGGAAAGTAAAGTGGGAAAAGTAAGGTGGGGAAAAGCATGAATAGTATACTACCTTTACCTTGGGCAGGGTAATGAACAGTTGCTTATAATTTTGAAAGTTGCTTATACAAAAAAAAGAAGAAAATGTAAACCAAAAGCTGAACAACAGAAGCAAGGGGACAGGATGGAGAACACAGGGGTAAAAGCCAGGCTTCTCTGAATATACCTTGACTACAAAGACATTTTTAATTTAAGAATGTGTAATCCTTAAAAGTCTTAAAATGAAGCAAATGAATGAGCAGAATCTGGCCTGCAGCATAATCACACCGAGGATTATTTCAGTGACTCCAAAACACAGAATTTAAATGAACATCCTTTAGTAAAATGTAACCTAAGGATGGCTTCCCAGCTGGCTCAGTGGTAAAGAACCCACCTGCCAACGCAGGAGACGCAGGTTTGGTCCCTGGGTCGGGAAGATCCCCTGGATGGCAGCGTGGCAACCCACTGCAGCGTTCTTGCCTGGAGAATCCCATGGACAGAGGAGCCTGGTGAGCTACAGTCCAGGGGATCGCAGTCAGTCAGACAGGAGTGAAGCAACTTAGCACGCACCAGGTCAGGGGCAGGAAGTGAACAATACAAGCGTGAAATACTTCTCATCCAAAAGACAGGTCAACCACTGCGTGCTCCGTCAAAATGAGTAAGGGGCCAACTCAAAGGAGCTCCCGGTGGCCCAAAATGGGACAATTTCAGCATCAGTAAGAATACAGTGGATTGAAGCCCATCAAATATGTCTAAGTCTATGAACCCAACTCACTGGTCACTTCCACAGGATGCTAACACTAACACATTATTTCTGAAAACAGGTCAATAAAGGGAAAGAATCAAGCATTTAATCTACCTTTTGTCTACAATCTATCTCCGGCTTATCACAGAGCTGATGAGGAAACATTTCTCTTTACAAAAAATTATCTCTCTAGTAAACAAAGAAGGAATGATAGAATTAAAATGCCCTTCTTTTGTAATTACTAATTAAATAATTAATCCAGCCATTGCTCTTCAATGGCTCCCGGCATAACAAAAAGAGATAATTGGATGTTATGTTCTTTCTGATGGAAGTTGTAAAAAATAAAAGTTGAATCCAATCAAGCCTCCAAATTTCATTTCCAATTTATAGCAAATACAGGGGACAGAGAAAGATATAGAGTGACATGAAAGTGCAAGTCGCCCAGTCATGTCCGACTCTTTGCGATCCCATGGACTACACAGTCCGTGGAATTCTCCAGGCCAGAATACTGGAGTGAGTAGTCTTTCTCTTCTCCAGGGGATCTTCTGAACCCAGGGATCAAACCCAGGTCTCCCGCATTGCAGGAGGATTCTTTACCAGCAGAGCCACAAGGAAAGCCCAAGAACACTGGAATGGGTAGTCTAGCCCTTCTCCAGCGGACCTGCCCGACCCAGGAATCGAACTGGGGTCCTCTGCATTGCAGGCTGATTCTTGACCAACTGAGCTACCAGGGAAGCCCATAAAGTGACATAGCAGGGAGGCAATAGATGAAATCTTATGTAATAAACACATTGTTTTATTCAAATGTTTTGACAACGTGGGGAAACTGCCCTCCCACGGCTAACCAGTTACCAGAAATAGTCGAGAATTCACCTTTGAGCACAACTTTATGTACACGCTGGCCAGTCCAGAGTCAGCCCCCCAGGCCCTCAACTGGGGCTCTCATGCTCCGTGGCAGTCTTTTTCTGCCCTGTTACTGCAGGGCCAGGTTGCCGTGCGAGGGCTTTCTCTAGCTGCGGTGAGCGGCGCCTCTCTGGGTGCAGCGTCAGGCTTCTCACTGCGGGGGCTCCTCTTGCAGCAGAGCTTGGGCTGGGGGGCTCGTGGGCTCGGGGGCTGCAGCTCCCGGCTCTGGAGCACAGGCTCAGTAGCTGTGGGCCCGCGGCCTTCGCTGCCCCAAAGCATGTGGGATCTTCCTGCACCAGCAACTGAACCTTCGGGCCGCCTGCATAGCAGGCGAATTCTCAGCCCCTGGGCCACCGGGGACGTCCCGAAGTAGCCCGTCCTCAGCTTGCTTGCCTGCCTTGCTGGCCTTTCTGTGGAAACCGCGATGACGGCTCGTGCCCTCATTTTCTGCACCCCCCACCCCTCGCCACCCCTGACGCTTTCTCACGCGGCCTGCCATGCGCCCCTCCCTCAGAAAATGTGAGTCACAGACTCTCTTTTCAGGGGGAGTTGTCTCTTGACCTCTTAGCCTCATCACACCTGAACAATAACAGAACCCATACTTTATCTAATTATTTTTGGCCACAAAAGAGAAAGTGTTAGTCGATCAGCCATGTCCAAGTCTTTGAGACCCCATGGACTGTAGCCCACCAGACTCCTCTGTCCATGGGGGATTCTCCAGGCAAGAAGACTGGAGTGGGTTACCATTCCCTTCTTCAGGGGATCTTCTAGACCCAGGGATGGAACTCTGGTCTCCCACATTGCAGGCAGATTCTTAACCATCTGAGCCACCAAGTGGCTTGCAGGATCTTAATTCTCGGCCCAGGGATTGAACCCAGGCCCACAGCAGTGAAACCTTGGAGTCCTAACCACTGGATAGCTAGGGAATTCCCATAAAACCTACACTTTAAAACACCTTGACTGTGTGAAAACTCTGCAAGACAAATGACAAACAAATTGCAAGGAAATTTATCTCAGTTAAAAAAAATAATAATACAGGGATAAAATAAGGGAAAGACAGAATCTTTGGTTAAAAGACTCATACGAAACATCAACTAATTCCCAAGTATGAACCATATTTTATTCTGAATTTGAACCAACTCTTAAAAACACTATAAGACTAATGGAGAAATTTGAATGCTGACTAGGTAATAATATTTGGCATTATGAAATGAATGATCATACTTTTAGGTATCCTTATAGAATTGTTGTTACGGTTTTAAAGGGACACTTTGTCTTCTAGAGATTCATACTGAAATATTTGGGCTTCCCAGGTGGTTCAGTGGTAAAGAACCTGCCTGCCAATGCAGGAGTTGCAGCTTCGATTCCTGGGTGGGGCAGAGGGAGAGAAGGGAGAGGCTACCCACTCCAGTATTCTTGCCTGGAGAATCCCTGTGGACAGAGGAGCCTGGCGGGCTACAGTCTGTGGGGTCGCAAAGAGTCAGACACAACTGAGCGACTGACACTTTCACTTCAGAAATCAAACCCAGTACTAATAATTGTCTAAATAAACAACTCTCATGTCTCCCCCTTACTCAAGCCTAGAAATTGCACTAGGTGCTTAGGAATAGTATCCTTTTAGTCCTCAGAACAGTCCTTCAAAGGATGAAGTTTTGCCAGCTCTAAGGATGTTCACGGGGAGCTCAGAGAAAGGGATTAGGGTAGTCCCAAGATCTGAGTCAATCTTGACTGCGACAGAGGATTAGAAGCCTGGACACTAGTATGGGTCTCTAGATACGACTTGGTTCTGTCATCTGTGACTCCTGAGATCATCCTCAAGGAAAAAGACCCTCCGAATGTCAGTAACCTGCTCTCTCCAATCTCCTTCCAGCAACGACTATCAAAAGCAAATCACCTTATGATTCTGTTGTTTCTCTGAATCCAACATTCTCTACCAGGGATTGCACAGCCTTTGTTTTAGCATCTGACAATATACAAACCATTTGGGAAAGCCAATATATTCAGAATTCTTCCTGAATTTGCCTTTTGGGTTTCTGCATGGAAAAAATTACAAGGACATAAAAACGAAACTAGGGAAACTGCTCACTCCTCTCTCCTGATTCTTCTTGCCCCTGCCCCATGCCAGGCCCACTGTATGGTGCTTGCCACTACTTTTCTTCACTCAAACATCAAATGTCCACCTGAACACAGCAGCTGTGACCAACTCGAATCCCCGTGGGCAGTGTGAGAGCTGCTTTCTCCTAGGAGAATTTCACCCGACAGACTGAATTTAGAAAGTTACCCATGTCTTGAAAGGGTTAGGGTGTTCTTGGATTCAATTTCCTCGTTATAAACTTTAAATTGTTTCCTAGTTCTGGTGCATTAAATCCTGGGCCTGGGAAAAAAATTTGCCTCTGATGTAAGTGTTAGAAAGAAATGTAGGTTTGGACTGTACATCACTGTTTAGGAGTCAGTACTTTCTCCCCTCCTTTTAGCCAGTAGGACAGAAACCATGATCTTAAGTGAGTTTAATCCTTCCAGTGAGACAACTGTCTTGCTCATCAGACACCAAATATGACAGCACCAGAGGTCACACTCAAAAGACCCTCATCACCTATCACTTACATTCCCATTTCAAAATTAAATGCATGAGCAAATCCTTGAAAGTATTTGAAAAGTAACATGCTTTCCTTGTTTGATGTACAAGTGTTATTGTAAATAATTCACTTAATAAATCTATTATTTTTTTATGAGTTTGACCCCTATTCCTCTGAGAGGTTTATTTCTTTTAACTGTAAATGTCACAGTTCTTCCATTCATCCTTTAAAAGCCATCTAGTTCATCTTTCCATCTTTTGTGATTAATTTCCCCACCAACACACACACACACACACACACACACACACACACAGAGGTTTCTTTGGTCTACAGACCTTAACGCAAATGTATAATTTAGCCTCAATTACTTAGTAGCAAGTTGCTTCTGCACACATTTATTACTTCTATTCATAATTAGTCATGATTAACTAGATTGGAAACCCTCCAAGGGCAGAAATTGTTTTCTCTATTATTTTATTTTATAGTGCAGGGCCTGGCTCTGAATAAACGACCAATTAACACACAGCAATTAATGATTTGGGCCAGTATCAAATGTACGGAGATAATGGTTTAGTAATAATCACCTGCAATAATGACAACACTCATATCACCTTTAAGTCCTTGTCCCTACTGGCTAACTTCTTCCAGAAAATGCTTATGAATTTTGCATAATATTGCTGGCATCTTGACATTACTGTTGCATGAGATTTATAATCTTACAAACCATTTGTCACCAAAACAATGTGGAAGATAAAAGTAATTTCAGTAATACATTGACAATATTCTGCTGTTGAAATGTTTGTATATGCATCATATAAAATGAGGAGAGACGTGTTTTAGAAATGTCCTAGGCTGGTGACAAGATTGGACAAAGCCGGGCCGCCATGCCCTGGGCAAAGATGCCAATAACTTTCAACGTGCCAATTTTCTCGGGCTCCATTTAAAGGCTAACTGGGGCTCAAAGAGAACAAAAGGACCTGCTTACCTCTTCCTCTCAGATTCTCTGGGGGGACTGGGCTGAGGACTAGTCACCAGCCCAAGAACACCTCCTCCTCACCCAGGCCTCTTGCTATGTAATAATCTGTTAGAACAAGTGAGATACACTAATTTTTAGGACATAGAAATTCATGATGGTGGAGTGGGGTGTGGCACGGCTACACGTGTCCCATGGCAGCCGAAACATGACTTATTCATTCATTCATTCATCAGCAAACATTCCCTACCTGTGGCCAGGCACGCCTCACACTCTCAACGTCTCACATGGTGGCAGAGATGGAACATGTATAAAACAAGTACCATGACAAGTGCCAGGGGAAGCCCTCCTTCCTGAGCCCAGGCCACCGTCTCTAAATCAAGTTTAGAAACTCCAAAAATGCTTTAGCTTGAAGCATTTATTTTCCCAAAATTCAGGAGCTTACTCCTCCTCCCCTCAAAAAACTTGGAGATAAAATCCAACAATAGAACATTGCCTGAAGTGTATTCCAAGGACCACTAGGTCTGCAGGATGATAATGGCTGTTACCCAAAGGGGGAAAAAAAGGAAAGGGAGGGTAGTTCCTGATCAGTGAAGTCTAGAAACTGCTGATCTAATTAATGTCGGATTTTTTTTAAAGAACCTTTAAAATGTTAATACTGTTTATGAGTCACTAGGAAAGGATAATATTCCCCGAAGTTAGATAGATGATGATTTCTTTTTTCAGTGGATGTTTTTCTCATTGCACACACTTCAAGATTGTTGTCGAGCTTCCCCCAGGCCCATTCTCTCCATGGGGCTTCCCAGGTGGCTTGTTAGTAATAGACTCCGCCTGCCAATGCAGGAGACACGGGTTCGATCCCTGAGTCAGGAAGATCCCCTGGAGTAGGAAATGGCAACCCACTCCAGTATTCTTGCCTGGGAAATCCCATGGACAGAGGAGCCTGGCTGGCTACAGTCCATAGGGTCACAAAGAGTCAGACACGACTGAGTGACTCAGCACACACACACACACATTCTTTCCACATCCTCTTCCAGGAGGGAGCCAACAGGCTGAGGATCAGCACGGAACAGAGGGGATTATCAGAATATGTTTATCTCCGTGGTCAAATGTTAAGGTCCTACAGGAGGGTATAAGCCCGTTTCAGATAACCAGGAGGTCCTACGGTGCAGCACGGGGAATTCTGCTTAGTGTTATGTGACAGTCTGGGTGGGAGGGGAGCCTGGGGGGATGGCTGTGTAAGTAAGTGTGGCTGTAAATACGTGTAAGTACGGCTGAGTCCCTTTGCCATCCGCCTAAAAACATCACATTGTTAATTGTCTATACTCCAATACAAAATTTTAAAAAATTTTTAAAGAAAGGATATAAATTCATTTCAAAGGTCAAGAAACGATGAATGGTGGATTTTTTTTCAATGCTTTCTTCCTAGTTCTAATATTTGTAGACAAACTACTTTTCCCATCTCCTAGGACTGTTCTCTGTACTGCCCTTAGAGGGCTCTACCTGAAGTTTACAGATTGGAATGCAAGCTTGGTTTCCTGTTTCTCCAGCTGAATTTGGACAATATGTTGATGCAGCTTAAAAAGCATCCACAGTAACGCAGACGCTTAGGTGGACTCGCTTTCAACAGATCAAAGCGGCCTCTGCAAAACTAGGTGCCATGGATGTGAGTTCTTAGCCATGGCTGCGTACTCGGATCCCCTGGGAAGCTTACAGCCCACCCGGATGCAAGCCTGCCCCAGATGAACTAAATCAGATTCTCTGGCGGTGAGGCCTGATAATTGTCATTTTGTAAAACCCCCCGCAGACACAGAGAACAGACTTGTGGACACAGTCGGGGAGGAGAGGCTGGGACGAAGGGGGAGAGCGGCGTCGCAACAGGTACACGACCGTGTGGAAGACAGCCGGTGCGCACGTGCCGTGCGGCGCGGGGCGCTCAGACCCGGGTGGGTGGGCGCCCTGTGACCGCGGAGCGCCGGGGCGGGGCGGGGCGCTCAGGAGGGGGGCCGCGTGCACCCCTGTGGCTGATTCATGTCGGCGTAGGGCAGAAGCCAGCACGATGTTGTAAAGCAGCTATCCTCCCATGAAAGCGAAACGGAGCGCTCCCGGGGGCCTCTCGTGCACCGCCAGGGTTGGGACGCACGGCCCCGAAAGGCCCAGCTGTCGTCACAACAGCCAGTGGCCACCCCGCCTGACTCTCCGGACTCGCTGGTTTGGGGAGCGCGTCCCGTGTTACGTTAACTTGCTCGAGCTCGAGCTGCCGTGACAAAGCCAGGGGACTTAAACCGCACAAACGTGGCGTCCCTCGGTTCCGGAGGCTGGAGTCCACGCCCAGGCGCCAGCAGGGCTGGTTTCTCCCGAGGCCCCCGTCCGCTGGGCTTGCGGACGCCGCCTCTCACTGCGTCCTCGCTGGTCCTCCCCCGCGCGCTCCTCCGCGGCGTCTCTGCTTCCACAAGCCAGGTGGGGTGCGCGCCACACCTGACCCCTCGTTTTAAGCGAACCGCCTCTTCAGAGGTCTTCGAAGTACAGCCACATTCGGAGGTGCCAGGGGTCAGAGTTTCAACACGTGAATCTGGGGGGAGACGCAGGTCAGCTCGTAACAGGTGTGACAGGAGACCCCAGAAACACTGCGCACCGTCACGTCCACAAAACGGACGCTTTTTCCTGCTTCTGTCAGAGGGGAGCACAGGCATCACACAAGGAAGAAATAAACCAGCAAAGTCGCCCTGCCTGGTTACAGCCTCCAAGATATTAATATTTTGAACACATCCCACAGACCTTAAAAAAAAGGGAGGGGGCAAGGAAATGCTTTATTTCTTACTTTTATAATAGTGGTGTTTACAGGTATAACATATAAGTGACTATAAAGATGATATAAAATATTATTGAGCAGACAAATAACAACTAATATACATAAACAGGCTTCCCTGGCGGCGTGAGTGGTGAAGAACTTGCCTGCCAATGCAGGAGACCTAAGAGACACGGGTTCAATCCCTGGGTCGGGAAGAACGCCTGGAGGGCTTGGCAGCCCACTGCCGTGTTCTTGCCTGGGAAATGCCATGGACCAAGGAGCCTAGTGGGCTGTAGCCCAGCTCACACAGACTGCAGTCCATGGGCTACAGTCTGACTCACAGAGTCAGATTCGACTGAAGCAACTTGCCGCAGCACAACATAAATAAATATAAGTACAAACATCGCTAACATAAGCCAGTCACCCACATTTGATCGTCTTGTTAAGCCTGCAGTATCTTCCAAATAAACAGCTGTGGTTTTCACTGGGCACTTCAGTACTTTTGAAGCCTGACACCTCGCACTTTGAGGGTGAAGGAAAAATGTTTTTATTTTCCATGTGCTCTTGTGTATGTGTCTTTTTGCAGTTCTGGAGGCGCCATCAAGGAGATTTATCTGAGGAAGGGCTTCACCTGCCAGAGCTTGACTGTTCAGATTCACTGCAAAACCCACTTATCTCACGTGCTGTGCAAATCAAGAAGTGTCTTTTTTCACTTACAGAATGAACCCCTGAAGCAAGAGAGCTATACTATCACTGCCTTTTTTTTCTTCCTGACTTTCTGCTCTTCTGGCTGTTTCTATTTGTGTTTCTGAATCAAGTCTGGTACCAGGTATGGTTTGAGCTCAGGCAGTAATTTATTCCTTGTTAATGACTGAAAAGTCAGGAATCTAGGTTTATGGTGATCTCCGTCAGGTAGTAAGTAATGGAAACTCTGGTTTATGTGTCATCTCTGTCTGTTTGACCTGGGAATGCTGATATCTTTGATCGTTGAAATGCTAATACAAACCTTACATACAATGAGGAGAGAGGCGTTTTTAGAAATACCCCAGGCTGGCAACAAGTTTGAACATAGAAAGCAGCGCCATGAGGCCCTAAGGATGAGCTTTCTTGGGCCCCAGTTGAAGATTATCTGAGGCCCAAAGAGGATCAAAGCTTACCCACCTCCCCCCAGAGCCTCTGGGTGAGCTGGGTTATGGCTGCTCAGGAGGCAGAAGTACTTCCCATCAATGAGGTCACACCAGTCAGTTCAGTCGCTGAGTCGTGTCTGACTCTGCAACCCCATGGACTGCAGCACGCCAGGCCTCCCTGTCTGTCACCAACTCCCGGAGCTTACTCAAACTCATGCCCATCGAGTCACTGATGCCATCCAACCATCTCATCCTCTGTCGTCCCCTTCCCCTCTCGCCTTCACTCTTTCCCAGCATCAGGGTCTTTTCCATGAGTCAGTTCTTCGAGTGATTCTTGACTGAAATCACATCACTCAAGAAAATTTTCTGTGCTTTCTGGAGAAGCAAACAGCCTTTGAGATCTACAGTGGCTGGAACCACAAGCTTCTCTGTTCTGTTTATTTTTTATCTCTGGCTGAGGTCATAAAACTGAAGCTGTGGTTCTTCTTGTGTGTGAGAAATTTTTTTCCTTTTTATTTCCTTATTTCCTTGTAAAAGATGAAATATTTTGTTTATCACGTTCTGTATTTGTGGCTCCCCCCGCTCCTCTCTTCTCCTACTGTTCATTTTCTTTTCTTCCCCCCACACAGAACTTTTTGGAAATTAATTGGTTGTAAATATCTTTCATCTATTGAAATGATTGTGCACGTGATAAATAATGAGTCAGATAAAGGAGAGAAAAATTAGCAACAGTACAAAGTTACTCGTGTTTATGAGGGCACTTTGCTTCACTGGCATACACAAGCACTCATATAAATTCAAAATAATTACTTTTTAAAGGTTTAAAATAAATTTGAAAGGAGGAAAATCTGAAATAAATAAATTCCAGAAAGGAGGAAAATCAAATGTTAATGCTTACAACTTTGGCTCTTTAAGAAAAAAACTTCCAAAGCTTGTTGCATCTATTCCTCAGAGGAATAAAAAAGTTTAACTCTTGGATAAACTAATGGCCTTGATTACTGATTATAAGATAAAAAGCAAAAGAATGCTAAGGTACTTCAAACACAATTTTAAAAATTTTCAATATTAGGTTTATAAATACAGATGTTCATAAAATATAAATCTTTTGAAAAGTTTGTCTTGTTCAAGGTGAAAATTTTAATTCAAAGCAATAAATTATGTTTCTCCCTGATTTTAACACAATACAGAAAACAATATGATAGATTATACAAAAACTTGGATTTATTTTATCATGGAAAGCTTAATCAATCTGAATGCTTTAAAGTTTCATGACTCAAGGAAATTTGCTTTATTACAAAAATGTAAAGCTATTTGTCCAACTAAAGTATAACTAATGTCATATAAAGGGTCTTGTTAAGTGTTTATAATTCTATATATCATATACATACAAAATCATGTAAGTATACGAAATCAAAAATATTTATTTATTTGGGTGTGTTGGGTCTTAGTTGTGGCATGTGGGGTCTAGTTCCCCAACCAGGGATTGAACCCAGACCCCTGCATTGGGAGTAGGGAGCTTTAGCCATTGGACCACCAGGGAAGTCCCCCAAATTCCTAATTTTTAAATTGAGATGAAACTCACATGACATGAAATTAGCCATTTTGAAGTGTCCGGGTCTGTGGCATATAGTACACTCGCAAAGTTGTACAATCATTGCCTCTAGTTCCAAAACCAGATGAGGTTGTCATCACCCCAAAAGGAGACCTCAGACCACTAAGCAGTCACTGCCTATTCCTCCCCATCCCTTTGGCAACTACCAAGCTGCTTTCTGTATCTATGGACTTACCTGTTCCGATATTTCATATGAATGGAAGCAGGCAGTATGGGACCTATTGTGTCTGGCCTCTTTCACTTAGCATAATGCTTTCATGGTTCATCCACGCTGGAGCATATGTCAGTACTTCATTTTAATAGCTGAATAATATTTCATTGTAGTTATATACAGCACATCTCCTCTATCATTCATTCATTCATGGTGGACATTTGGGTTGCGTCCACCATTTAACTATTGTGAATAGCACTACTATAAACTTTCATGTACAAGTATTTATCTGATACCTGTTTTCATTTTTTTAAAGTACATATCCAGAAACAATTGCTGGATCTTATGGTTATTCTACATTTAACTTTGTCAGAAACAATCAAATTGTTTTCCAAGTGGCCATTCCATTTTACGTTCCTACCAATTAACTTTAAGACTTTGAACTATTAGTATATATTAATATGTTGTACCCCTGAAAACTCTAGTTTTACTATACTCTTGTCATAAGCTAGCTGGTTAGAATGAATGTAAAAACCTACTACTTTAAGAATATTTTAAAGATGTCTTTGATTTTAGAGAGGTATATATGTAAGATAATGATGTATTTTGTTTTGCTTTAAATAAAATTGGCTTTGCCAGAATATGAAAGAAGGTAATAGAAGGCAATTTGAGGATACACCACAAATACAGAAAGAAGAAAAAACTAAGCTCAAGAGCCTGGGCTTATAATGCCTGCATACAGTGAATTTGAAATAAGCGAAGAAATACGTTAAAAATGTTTGCAAATTTGACTCGGTGATAATCGATTTATTCATAAGGTGAAAAGAGGCTTGTGCCTCATTTACTACAAATTGCTACATAAATGGTAATCAAAAAAGTAAAATAAGAATTTGGGTCTCCTGTTAAAATGGTAAATTGATCCTTGAGTATAGAGAAAGCTTCTAACAAACACAAAGACAAAGAGAAGAGTGAAAATGTGGTCTGTGCCCGACGTCAGTAGTTCCCTTCTCACTAAAATGCTGTGTAACTTGTGTTTGTTGCACTTTTGTTATTAATTTTAACAAAATGACTTTGAAAATAGGATTCCAGATAATCATCTTTATGTATTGCTGTATTTCCTTTAAATATTGCCTGAAACCATTTCTTGTCTTAATGCATCTATGACTGAGGTCATATAAGGGCTCCTCTGATAACTCTTTTCAGTACTGCCTTTCCCAAATTCAGGACCCAGAATCAGAACTCTAAAGCTGTAAAGCTGCCTACTCTACCCACATCACCTTTGGAGTTTCCCAGAGGTCCACTGGGCATCACAAAGATTTGATCTCTCACCTTTTAAAATAAGAGATTGTAGAAATAATTTGGCACTCTCTAATTTTAATACACTCAGCACTGTTATGTCCACCATATGAAAAATCAGCAAAAAGGTAAAACTCTGTTTATTCCATATGAATAAAATGTTATGTTGGAAACATACCTACATTCATGTACAAAGATGGGCACTATGACTTTCAAAAACTAGATTAATCTTTAGAAGACCCTTTATTTTCAGTATAAATTCTCTTGTCAACTGATGATAATCAGAATACACTTTATCAGGTAGATTAAACACTTTTGGAGATTTGACAGTGGCCTCACTGTTTATAATGTATTTATATTGTACCCTCACAATAAGCATTAACTAAATCCTTAGAAATCAGTTGCTTATTGCATTTCAATAGAGGATTCTCCCTTCACAGGTCACAGCCTAGCTGTGGCTAAGGGGCTTGTGTAAGTCACTGACGCTATGAGCCATGCGGTGCAGGGCCATCTAAGACGTTCAGGTCATAGTGAAGAGTTCTGACAAGACACGGCCCCTTGGAGGAGGCAATGGCAAGTTCCAGTTCAGTCGCTCAGTCGTGTCCATCTCTTTGCAACCCCGTGGACTGCAGCACGCCAGGCCTCCCTGTCCCACTCCGGGATTCACACTTCGAGAACCCCACGAGCAGTATGAAAAGGCAGAAAGATATGGCACTGGAAAATGAGCCCCCAGGTCAGATGGTACCCAGTATGCTACAGGGGAAGAGCGGAGGGCAGTTACTGGTAGACCCAGAAAGGATGAAGTGGATGGGCCAAAGCAGATCTGATACTGCTGGTTACTATACTAAATTACACGACCTTTGAGTCTTCTCATCCAGAAGCATTTTCTGCTTTTCTCTTACACTCACCTAAAGGTCCCTGCTACAAAAACAGATCAGAGATTGAGTTTTCTGGGGTAGAAAAACATCAAAAGATCTTCAATAGAGGACTGAATCAGATGCTCAGGACAGTTATAAAGTACAAGGCTAGGCTTACAGCCCATTATAAGATGACCTTATAATCTTTACCATCTTCACCACACGTGACAGTGAGACAGTCTTGAGACCAAATCGGGACACCCAGAACCTTCCTTCCCCCAAAGCAAATGACTTTGTGGAGATAAACTGTTCACTCTCAGATCCACAAAACATAAATTAACCCCCCAGAACTAAATGAATGGGATGAACTGAACTGAACTGTGGTCAGTGTTCTGTTTTCAGTGCTCATGTGGGAGAAATTCTTTTCTTCCTTCTTAACCCAGCACTGACCCTCAATTTAATGGGCTCCACTTGTTCAAACTAGTTTGAAACCCTCTTTAAATGGTTTGTTGCGACTGGATCCTGATGAATGGGGATGAGGGAAATCCTATGGAAGATTTATTTATATAGTGAGTTAATAAATCATGAGGAAAAGCAAGAACAATGATTCTACCTTAGAAGCGGATAAAACTGGCAACAGTGGTTACATATTTTACCAAGAACCTTTGCTGAGATCCTTCACTCGCTGTATCCGTGCTCATCACTTGCATGCGGGCCTGCCAAATTGCTTCAGCTGTGCCTGACTCTTCACCTTCTCAGCTGTCCCAGTGGGTAAAGGATCCACCTGCAGTACTGGAGACTCAGGTTCGATCCCTGGGTCAAGAAGATCCCCTGGAGGAGGGCATGGCAACCCACTCCAGTATTCTTGCCTGGAGAATCCCATGGACAGAGAAGCCTGGTGGGCTGTAGTCCACGGGGTCGTGAAGAGTCGGACATAACTGAAGCTCCTAGCACGCTTTACTTGCATAGGTTTAATAAGAATGTGTTCTTTTTCCAACCAGCGTATAATGGATAAATCAAATCTATATGATGACCTAAAATGACGTGTATGTAAGTGATCATGTGTGATATCTTGGTGCATTCTCTTACATGTTTCACAGAGGGAAAAACTGGATCACAAAGCTGCTCATGATGATGGTTTTCCTTAGCCTGGGGTTTGCTTTGGGTGCTATCTACTTGTGTCGATTATGCCAGTTTGAGCTGTCAATATTCTAAATATGTTTATCTGAGAATAAATAAATAAGCAAATAAAAATGTATAAATAAATATCTTCTGGGGATGAAATTGTATACTGTAATCATAGTATAGAATTCTCATCCAATTAAGGAGCACAACCCAAGGATTGCATCCTCCATACAGAACGAGGCCTTCAGTGTCCTCCCGTGAACCTGGTCCACAAGCTGCCCTGTGGCTTATGGAACCCCAGCCTCCATCCGGAAATGCCGACCAACAAGGGGACGGCAGGGAGAGAGGGGCCCCCAACACGCTGCGATAGCTCATTTCACTGTGTGTCCGGGGCACAGCTGCCCAGATGCTGGTGACCATCATTACAGGGTGTGTCGGTGAGGGCGTTTCCAGATGAGATTGGACTTTAGTGAAACAGATCTCTCTCCAGTGTGGGTGGGCCTCTTCCAGTCCATGGAGGGCCTGAAAGGAGCAGAAAGGTAGCGAAACAGAAGATTCTCTCTGCCTACTTGAGCTGGGATACCAGTCTCCTCCTGCCCTCCGCCTGGGACTCTCACCGCGAGTCTCCCCCCTGCCCTCACCTGGGACTCTCACCACCAGTCTCCTCCTGTCCTCACCTGGGACTCTCACCACCAGTCTCCCCCTGTCCTCCGCCTGGGACTCTCACCACCAGTCTCCCCCTGTCCTCACCTGGGACTCTCACCACCAGTCTCCCCCTGTCCTCACCTGGGACTCTCACCACCAGTCTCCCCCCTGTCCTCACCTGGGACTCTCACCACCAGTCTCCCCCTGCCCTCACCTGGGACTCTCACCACCAGTCTCCCCCTGCCCTCACCTGGGACTCTCACCACGAGTCTCCCCCTGCCCTCACCTGGGACTCTCACCACGAGTCTCCCCCTGCCCTCACCTGGGACTCTCACCACCAGTCTCCCCCTGCCCTCACCTGGGACTCTCACCACCAGTCTCCCCCTGCCCTCACCTGGGACTCTCACCACCAGTCTCCTCCTGCCCTCACCTGGGACTCTCACCACCAGTCTCCTCCTGCCCTCACCTGGGACTCTCACCACCAGTCTCCCCCTGCCCTCACCTGGGACTCTCACCACCAGTCTCCCCCTGCCCTCACCTGGGGCTCTCACCACCAGTCTCCCCCTGCCCTCACCTGGGACTCTCACCACCAGTCTCCCCCTGCCCTCACCTGGGACTCTCACCACCAGTCTCCCCCTGCCCTCACCTGGGGCTCTCACCACCAGTCTCCCCCTGCCCTCACCTGGGACTCTCACCACCAGTCTCCCCCTGCCCTCACCTGGGACTCTCACCACCAGTCTCCCCCTGCCCTCACCTGGGGCTCTCACCACCAGTCTCCTCCTGTCCTCACCTGGGACTCTCACCACCAGTCTCCACCTGTCCTCACCTGGGACTCTCACCACCAGTCTCCACCTGTCCTCACCTGGGACTCTCACCACCAGTCTCCTCCTGCCCTCCGCCTGGGACTCTCACCACCAGTCTCCACCTGTCCTCACCTGGGACTCTCACCACCAGTCTCCTCCTGCCCTCCGCCTGGGACTCTCACCACCAGTCTCCACCTGTCCTCACCTGGGACTCTCACCACCAGTCTCCTCCTGCCCTCCGCCTGGGACTCTCACCACCAGTCTCCCCCTGCCCTCACCTGGGACTCTCACCACCAGTCTCCTCCTGCCCTCCGCCTGGGACTCTCACCACCAGTCTCCTCCTGCCCTCCGCCTGGGACTCTCACCACCAGTCTCCTCCTGTCCTCACCTGGGACTCTCACCACCAGTCTCCACCTGTCCTCACCTGGGACTCTCACCACCAGTCTCCCCCTGTCCTCACCTGGGACTCTCACCACCAGTCTCCCCCTGTCCTCCGCCTGGGACTCTCACCACCAGTCTCCCCCTGTCCTCACCTGGGACTCTCACCACCAGTCTCCACCTGTCCTCACCTGGGACTCTCACCACCAGTCTCCTCCTGTCCTCACCTGGGACTCTCACCACCAGTCTCCACCTGTCCTCACCTGGGACTCTCACCACCAGTCTCCCCCTGTCCTCACCTGGGACTCTCACCACCAGTCTCCCCCTGTCCTCCGCCTGGGACTCTCACCACCAGTCTCCCCCTGTCCTCACCTGGGACTCTCACCACCAGTCTCCACCTGTCCTCACCTGGGACTCTCACCACCAGTCTCCACCTGCCCTCACCTGGGGCTCTCACCACCAGTCTCCCCCTGTCCTCACCTGGGACTCTCACCACCAGTCTCCCCCTGCCCTCACCTGGGACTCTCACCACCAGTCTCCACCTGCCCTCACCTGGGGCTCTCACCACCAGTCTCCACCTGCCCTCACCTGGGGCTCTCACCACCAGTCTCCCCCTGTCCTCACCTGGGACTCTCACCACCAGTCTCCCCCTGCCCTCACCTGGGACTCTCACCACCAGTCTCCCCCTGCCCTCACCTGGGACTCTCACCACCAGTCTCCCCCTGCCCTCACCTGGGACTCTCACCACCAGTCTCCCCCTGTCCTCACCTGGGACTCTCACCACCAGTCTCCCCCTGTCCTCACCTGGGACTCTCACCACCAGTCTCCCCCTGCCCTCACCTGGGACTCTCACCACCAGTCTCCCCCTGTCCTCACCTGGGGCTCTCACCACCAGTCTCCTCCTGCCCTCACCTGGGACTCTCACCACCAGTCTCCTCCTGCCCTCCGCCTGGGGCTTTCACCATCAGTCTCCTCCTGTCCTCAGCCTGTGCTTAAACCATCAGTCTCCTGAGGCACAGACCTTGAGACTCAGACGCTGTCAGCTTTCCTAGGTCTTCAGATTGCAGCCAGCAGGCTGTGGGCCTCCCCTGCCTCCATAGTGACATAAGCTGATTCCTTACAATAAATCTGTCTGTCTGTCTGTTTATCTATCTATCTACCCACAAATGTGTTTATCTATCATCTATCAGTCATCTGACCTATCATCTATAAATCACCTTATCTATCATCGGTACACATATTTATCATCTATATGTCTATCTATCGATCAATCTCCTATTAGTTCTGTTTCTCTGGAGAACCCTGACTAACTCTTACATCCAAAACCTAGAGGTAATTCAGGCAAAGCCCAGCAAGAAGTGAATTTGCGGCTTCTAGGGTCTCAATCTCAGTGGACAAACAGACAATAAAATTGAAATACTTTTGAGGCATAAAGTTTATATCCCTAGGAGTTTTACAAGGTCCCCAGATATAAGCAACTCTTAAGCCTTAATATCATGTGTTCTCAGCCTTTTGAATGCAACGAGAGGGTCATTGTGTATTAAACACTGGTTACTCCTATGAAAATAAAAGTTTTCCAGTAAAATAAAACAGTCATGATACAGAGTCAGAAAATCCCTGATCATCTTATGTGGTCTAATCTGCACCTTCGAGGGAGGAAGCTGAATAAAGGACAGACTTGGGAAGCAAAACAGCTATTTTGCTCTGCTTCCATTATGATTAAGGATATGACACACCACAGTTAGGAAACAGGAAAAAAAAAAAGAGTATTTGTACCTTGACACAAACCAAAAATGATAGGGTCACGCCGTCTATGTCTGATCCGCAGGATAATAAAAACTTGGACAGTTCCTACAAACATGAACTTCACAAGCGAAATACAGGTTAATGTCTGGCCTTCTCAATACCAGTGTATATGGACGTGATGATCATGTGAGAAAGGTACTGCTTTCCACCATGAGCAAAAGGATATAAATTTGAGCAGCTTATAACCCGTGGTTTTCTCCCTTTTGTTGTTGCTTAGTCACTAAATCATGTCCGACTCTGTGACCCCATGGACTGTAGCCCACCAGCCTCCTCTCCGTGGGATTTTCCGGGCAAGAACACTGGAGGGGTTTGCCATTCCCTCCTCCAGGGGAGCTTGCTGACCCAGGGACCAAACCCATGCCCCCTCGCTGCAGGCAGAGTGTTTGCTGCGGAGCCTCCGGAAGCCCCATGATCGGGGTCTTTGTTTGGGGGGCTGGCCCCTGTACTGCCTGATTCCCTTCAATTCTTTGCCAATTAACTTTTTCTCATTCCTTCTTCCTAAACGTTTTTGTCTGTTGGTTTATCAAAGCCTGAGGAAAATCCCCACATTTTAATAGCCAGGCACCACCACAGATAGGGCTTCCCTGGTGGCTCAGTGGGTAAAGAACCTGCCTGCAATGCAGGAGACCTGAGTGCGGTCCCTGGGTCTGGAAGATCCCCTCGAAAAGAAAATGGCAACCCACTCCAGTATTCTTGCCAGGGGCATCCCATGGACAGAGGAGCCTGGCAGGCGACTGTCCACGGGGTCATACAGAGTCGGACACGATCGAGGGACTAAACCACCACCACCGCAGATGGCAGTTTCTCTCTCATTTGGGGCACTTTTTCACGGGGCTGTGAAATGTGACTCAGGAGAGGGGCTGCCCTGAGCCCTAGCTCCTTCTCCCCTCCCAGAGGTACCCAAGCCACAGACTTGAGTGGTCACTACAAAGCCAGCTCGCCCCAAATGGGGGCTCCTCAGCTCTGTGGGTCCGCTGGTCTGCAGGGAAGGACTAGGCCGAAGGAGGTGTGTTTGTTTTACTGTCCCAAGTGTCAGGGGGCCCTTAGTGTGATTTCCTAAGGGGCCCAGCGTGTCTCCGTCTGCAGCATCTGCGAACGTCGCCCTGTGCACCCCTCATCTCGTTACACCTCCATAGACTGTCCCAGTTATGCTCAGAAGGCACAGCCCTCGAGCCCCAGGAATAATGTGCTAAAGCAGAAAAGAAAAAAAAGAAAAAACCGCACAGCTATTCTTGGTCATTTTAATGGCGAGGCGCTTCAGATTCTCTATAAAATGAAAGAAATTCAATTGTGTGAGGTCACCAGGTCACAATCTCCCCAAGAACACTGCTATTCGGAGCCAAACATCTTTCTCAGAGGGTCCCGCAAAGTTTAATAACATCAGTCAGCTGCGGAGAGACCCTGTGAGCCCATAATCCCAAAATGAGCCGCTGCGTGCCGTCTATTATGGAGGAGCTCCAGTCCACCTGGGTGCGATTGTAGATCAAAGGTGACATTGAACACTGCCTTCGAAATTTCAATCACAGCCTTAACCACCCTATGATTTAGCCAATAGCAGTTCTGTGGCTCTTTGGGAACAAAAGGCCACCTTCGCGAGGCTGGAGGAGACGCTTATTCCGCAGTGGGAAGCAGAGAAACACACACAGTGAAGAGTAGGGGACGTCAGCAGTGTGTGCTGAGTTGCTGTGCCGTGACATGGGATCGCTGTGTCCCTTGCACCACGCTGGGTATGAGATATTTTTATACAGAACTTCTTTAGTTTAAAGAAGTTACATGTTACGACATCTGCCCTCCTGTCACTTAACAGTCAACAAAGTAAAAGTGAAATAAGTACAGAAGGAAGGGAAAAGCATGATTTTCAAACTGCTGTCTGCCAAAGCCTCCAACAAAGATGAATCTCAAGTAAGTATCGTTGGGTGAAACAGTGACTCTATATTGATAAGATTCCATTTACATGAAGCTCAAGAACAGGCAAAATTAATCTATGAAATTAAGATTAAGCTATGAAATCAGGAAGTGGCCACCTCTGAGTGGCCTTATTGGCCAGGGATCCCAGGGTGAAAGAAATGGTGTTTGCTTACACAGGGCTATGCATATGCAAAGGTTCGCCAGGTTTTACAGCATGTGACTTCACTGTTCACTCTGTTTGTGCCCCCTAAAGTTCTTGTTTGAAATCCTAAACCCCAAAGGCGACAGTTTGAGGAGGCGGGGCATTTGGGAGATGATCAGGTCCTAAGGGAGGCGCCCTTGTGAATGGGATTGTAGCCCCCATAAGCACCCCCAGAGCTGCCGCAGTCGGGCTGCCCTTTAAGGACAGGGAGAGACTGCACCAGAACATGACCATGATGGCGCCGACCTGGGGATTCCCAACCTCCAGAGCTGTGAGCCAGAAACGTCTGCTCTTCGCAAGGCGCCTGTGCTACTCGCTATGGCAGCCCAACTGGAATCAGACACTCATGTACATTATGCCTCGATTTTTTAAAGTTTTAAAAAACCCACCACTTACACACTTGAGCTGTAAAGCTGGGACTCAGACCACTGTCTACCACCCGTTCTCCTCTCACTGAATCGGACCACCGTGGCCCCGTGTGCCTGGCTGTCCTTCACCGTAGGGCGGGGGGCCCGCTGCACTTGAGCGAACGCCTGCCTGTACCCTCCTCTGTATAAACGCTGCCATGCAGCTGGGGCACGCAGCTCTCTGCGTCTGCTCAGCTGTCAGTCCCGCCCGACTCTGCTCCCCACAGACTGCAGCCCACCAGGCTCCTCTGCCCACAGGGTTCTCCAGGCAAGAACACTGGAGCGGGTTGCCGCTTCCTTCTGCAGGGCATCTTCTAGGCCCAGGGATCAAGCGCGGGCCTCCCGCTGCAGGCGGATTCTCTACCCTCTGAGCCCCCACGGGCGCCCCTCAGCTCTCTGCGTGCTCACCCAGCCCGGCAGCAGTTTTTCCTCCCTGTGACCAAACCCCGCGTGTGGTTGCCGTCGAGACGCCGCACCTGGCCTGGCCTGCCCGCAGCCTCCTTCCCTCTCCACAGTCTCACCGGAGACAGAAGCCCTAGACCTGCAGCCCGACTGCAGACCACCCGAGTCTCTGACTCTGCCGTCCCCTGCAGCCTGCCCACCCACTCTGTCTTCTGTTTTACTGTCTGTTCTCCTTTGTTAATCGTAATACCCATGTGCTCATTGCTGCCCCATCTGTGAGTCAGGGAGCGTGCTGCGCGACCTGAAGCCGGACAGGAGCGCAAGATCCCCGCACCAAGTCAGGACCAGAGGCAGACCTCAGCCCCCCGGGGCTGGCCCGGCGGGCGATGGCGACTGCTCCTCCCCTTCCAGCCCGCCCGACCAAGGCCCCAAGGCCATGACTCAGGTTCTACAGTTTGATTTGCATTTTCAGTTACTGAAGAGCAGTCTGTGTAAACACAACAGTGCAGGGATGCCGTTAGGCCTTGGGATTGCGAGACTTAGGCAGAAGAGGTGAATTTGAAGGTGTGCTCTGCCAAGCTTGGGAGCAAAGCTGCCCTAAGAATAAGCACCATTCTAGACTTTCACTTGAGTCCGGCGATATTTTTAAACGGGAGCAGGGGAACATTTTCCCATCAGTTTTCTTCTATCGGCAAGGTCCCTGGCAGTATCTTTCAGATCTGAGAGAAATAATCACCTGTGTTTTATTTTTGTCTCATACCCTGGACCAGGAACAAAGGATTTTCACTCTTCGGAAACCAGACAGCATTCTCTGAAACCTGACGTATTCCTTCAAAGCGCTGGCGCTGAGCTTGAGTTTCAAAATCATATTTTTCTCTCCAAACCATCGTCCTTGTCTGTGCTGTCAGGGGTGTGCTCTTATAAAGGCTCAAGTTTAAATTAAAACCCGAGCATAAAGGAAATGTTACGCATATTAACTGGTTAAGTAAAACAGCTTTCTGCATCCATGTTAATTCTGCTCACAGGCTACGCCCAGGCCCAAGCATATTATTTCTTATTTACATCAAAGTTCTATATTTACAAACATGATTTACACTAGTTTAGTTTGTCAGCCCATATGGCATCTTTGAAAGTCAGAGCAGAGCTATATTCCCATTTCATAGGTGAAAAAACAGAAGTCAAGGATCAGTTAGCAAATCTGTGTGTGAGAAAGCATTTTCAGGGCTTGGATTTCCAATTCATTTCATTGTTTCTACAGTTGAGTTCAGTCACTCAGTCGTGTCCGACTCTTTGCGACCCCATGGACTGCAGCACGTCAGGCCTCCCTGTCCATCACCAACTCCCTGAGTTTACTCAAATTCATGTCCATTGAGCCAGTGATGCCATCCAACCATCTCATCCTTCGTCATCCCCTTCTCCTCCTGCCTTCAATCTTTCCCAGCATCAGGGTCTTTTCAAATGAGTCAGCTCTTCGCATCAGGTGGCCAAAGTACTGGAGTTTCAGCTTCAGCATCAGTCCTTCCAATGAACACCCAGGACTGATCTCCTTTAGGATGGACTGGTTAGATCTCCTTACTGTCCAAGGGACTCTCAGAGTCTTCCCCAACACCACAGTTCAAAAGCATCAGTTCTTCGACACTCAGCTTTCTTTATGGTCCAAATCTCACATCCGTACATGACCACTGGAAAAACCATAGCTTTGACTAGATGGACCTTTGTTGGCAAAGTAATGTCTCTGCTTTTTAATATGCTGTCTAGGTTGGTCATAACTTTCCTGCCAAGGAGTGTCTTTTAATTTCATGGCTGTAGTCACCATCTGCAGTGATTGTGGAGCCCCCAGAAGTAAAGTCTCTCTTGTTTCCACTGTTTCCCCATCTATTTGCCATGAAGTGATGGGACTGGATGCCATGATCTTAGTTTTCTGAATGTTGAGCTTTAAACCAACTTTCTCACTCTCTCCTTTTCCATTTTCATCAAGAGGCTTTTTAGTTCCTCTTCACTTTCTGCCATAAGGGTGGTGTCATCTGCATATCTGAGGTTATTGATATTTCTCCCGCCAATCTTGATTCCAGCTTGTGCTTCTTCCAGCCCAGCGTTTCTCATGATGTACTCTGCATATAAGTTAAATAAGCAGGGTGACAATATACAGCCTTGACGTACTCCTTTTCCTATTTGGAACCAGTCTGTTGTTCCATGTCCAGTTCTAACTGTTGCTTCCTGACCTGCATACAGGTTTCTCAAGAGGCAGGTCAGGTGGTCTGGTATTCCCATCTCTTTCAGAATTTTCCACAGTTTGTTGTGATCCACACAGTCAAAGGCTTTGGCATAGTCAATAAAGCAGAAATAAATGTTTTTCTGGAAGTCTCTTGCTTTTTCAATGATCCAACAGATATTGGCAATTTGACTTCTGGTTCCTCTGCCTTTTCTAAATCCAGCTTAAACATCTGGAAGTTCACGGTTCACATACTACTGAAGCCTGGCTTGGAGAATTTTGAGCATTACTTTGCTAGTGTGTGAGATGAGTGCAATTGTATGGTTGTTTGAACATTCTTTGGCATTCATTGCCTTTCTTTGGGATTGGAATGAAAACTGACCTTTTCCAGTCCTGTGGCCACTGTTAAATTTTCCAAATTTGCTGGCATTTTGGATGAGCACTTTCACAGCATCATCAGTTTTACCAAATATCATGGTTTCATAGTCATGATTTCCCCATCAGCCACCCTCCTGCCCTGGCCCTGTGTGTATGCTCAGAGATGTCTGACTCTTTGCAACCCCATGGACTAGCCCCCCAGGCTCCTCTGTCCATGGGATTCTCCAGGCAAGAATACTGGAGTGTTTTGCCATTCCCTTCTCCAGGGGATCTTCCCGACCCAGGGATCGAACCTGCATCGCCTGCATCTCCTACATTGCTTTATCTCTCAGCCACTGGGGAAGCCCCAGCCACCCCACCGCAGTTAGGAGTATCACTCACTGAGGCTCCATGGACACCTAAAGGGCGCTGATCCTACTGAAGCCCGATTCCTCAGTGTGGGCCTTGCGGTGATGGAAGATAAACCCTCTGAAGTGGCTCCACTCTGCGCCATTGCGGACAGTGTGTGGTGACCAGCCCTGTCACTGCCGTTTCACGGCTCTTGATGGTTCTGCGCTTCTGGTTCTCCTTCAGTGCCACACATCAGTTCTTTGTGCGTTTACCTGTTGCCCAAGGAAATGTGAGGGTCACTTCAATTATTGTCTCCACTGCATGTGGTTAAATAAGGTCGACGTGGGAGCATTTCTTGGAAATGTGAATATTTATTTTTACTGAAAAGTGGCTGCTGAGTCCCCTAAAACATTCTCTCATGACGCAGGTCCAAAAATCTTTGCAGGCGTGTTAATTATAATGTTCTCAATGGCTGTAAGGATGAAAAGGCCCATCTCCTAAAGGAAGAATATATCAGCCCTGCCTGGAGATGGCGTTGCTTGAGAAGCCGGTCACCCTGCTTCTCCATCAGAGAATCGCCTGCACATGGTTCTGTGAAGAGTGGGACCAAAATGCTGTCACCTGAAATGAAGGCTAGAGGACTAGTCTGATTCCCAAATGTTTTTTTAAAACTTGTCAGTTGGTTCCAAGACGTTACCTACCACTGTTCCCATCACTCATCGGGGTGCTTTCTGCTATACAACAAATGAACTAAAACTGATGAGCTGGCTTCATTTCCTGTAAAGTCTCATTACTAAGAAGTACCAACCCTCAAGCTTATTAAAATCAGATTGTGGGCTGCTTACAACCTGGGGCTAAGTCAGCTCACTGTAAGAGAACTCAGTTTGCATCTCCTCCCAGCCCAGCCTCGTGGGACTTCCCCTCACCTTTCCCTAGGAGCTTGAGCAAGTCCCACTCCTGGGTTCCAAGCCTCGAGGCCGTGAGCTCACCGGACAGCGAGGATGGGCAAGATGTTCCTCCCTGGCCATGTGAATCCCCACCACGGCGGCTTCTCGCTGGTCTCAGCAAAACCAGGCTCCTTCTACTGCCCCAAGGCTGTCTCTTAAATACAAACAATTCTCCACTTTTGAAAACTTCATTTTAAGCAATTGTGAGAAATGTAGAATGTATCCCCACTGACCTCTTCCAAAACAACACCAGCCCTGGATCCAAAAAATTGTTATTCTTGCAAGTAGACAGCTCTGGGCCACTGCAGCCATCACGAGAACCATTAGGGGACAGAAGGATAAGTGTTTGAGTTCTTAGAGACTCGGAGTGCTTAGATGAATGGAAAGTAGAGAGAGTTTGGGGCAGTTGATACCAGGGGAGGGTATGGGTTAGAAATAACCTACTCACACACTGAATGGTTTCCCTGGCTATAATTCCAGTTGGCCTCTGACTTCTCAGGTTCCTAATCTGCAGAGCAAACACATATGTACATGAATGTGGTCCTCCGTGGTCTCTCAGCTGGTAAAGAATCCGCCTGCAAGGCAGGAGACACCAGTTCGATTCCTGGGTTGGGAAGATCCCCTGGAGAAGGGGTAGCCTACCCACTCCAGTACTCTTGGGCTTCCTTGGTGGTTCAGACAGTAAAGACTCTGCCTGCAATGTGGGAGACCCGGGTTCAATCCCTGGATCGGGAAGATTCCCCTGGAGGAGGTCACGGCAACCCACTCCAGTATTATTGCCTGGAGAATCCTCATGGACAGAGGAGCCTGGCGGGCTACAGTCCATGGGGTCACAGCATCAGACAGGACCGAGAGCCTAAGCACAGCACAGCACATACACGTATATACATATATATATGTGTGTGTATGTGTGTGTGTGCATGTGTGTATACACACACATATATATTTAATTCCAGAAAACTCCAAAAAGCAAGACATTTGAAGTTTCCATTTTCTCCTCCAAGGTATCTTCCCGACCCAGGGATCAAACCCGCATCACTTGCATCTCCTGCATCGACAGGTAGATTCTTTACTACTGCACCCCATGGGAAGCTCCTATTACAAACTGTAGTATTACCAGATGACATCATCTTGTACAGAGGGAGTTTCCTTGGGAGAGGTAAGCACTGTCATCTTCGTCTTTTCCTAGTATGTTGGCAGTGAGCATCGACTTCACGTTGATCCTTCCCTCTCAGTTCTGAAATACATCCCTGGATCTTTTCACTTCATTTGGCTTTTGTGTGTTCATTCCTATCAGGAATGCACTTAATCAGCTTATCTAGGTTTCCCAGGGCGTTCTTTTGGTCCTGCTGGATTAGAGGAAAGCCATGCGGTGTTTATACCTGTTGCTCGGAAGGACTCCTTAGATATGCTCTTGAAACTGGCTGGGGTGTGGGTCTGGGATGGGGGCATCACGGCCCAGGCCATAGTCTTTGAGAGCACCTGCTGGTTCACCTTCCCCACTGAGCCAATGGCCTGTCTTCTGGGAAGTGACCTTCTCCAACTTCTTTCTGCAGGAATGCTTGACCACCAAGCAGATTGTCTGGGACCCCTACTGTCTTTAGTAAGAATGTTTCCTTCCCTTTCTTCTTCGACAATACTCCTCAACCTCTCCTCATAGCTGTGTTCCTAAGAGCTTTTCTGACTTTTCAACCAACCTCCATCTAACCCTGCTCTGACAGTAAAGCCGATTGCCTCTATGATTTCCCTGAAAGACTGCAATCAACCCTCACGCTCTGTCTCTCTTGCCATCTCTCGTTTTCTCTCTCTCTCACACACGCCACACTACCATCTCAGACCCCACTTTAGGAAGCACTCTTAGAAATATAGCTATTATAGTATCTTGTGTAATTTAAGCAGAACAAGATCGAAAGCCTGACAGTGTTCCTGGAAACTGAAGATCCTATTATTGCCAACAGTGTGAAATCTTCAACTGCTCACATTTTTCAAACCGCTTTGCCAAATGGCTAAAAGTGATGCAAGCCTGCATTATTTCAAGTCGTATTTTTGATGTTCTTTATGAGAGGGGTTACCTCTGGCCCATGTCCAAATGGACGGGAAAACACTAGCAAAATACAGTAGAAATATCTGTAGTGCTTAGATATTGAAGGGGAGACCAGGTTAATGAATTTCAGGTATAAATCATCCACACTAGCTACTTTATTGCTCTTTCTCTGGAACAACACTGCCTTAAACTTCTCCAAGGTGGACTTAAACAGAAGCTACAGAGCTTCATTATGCAGTAGATTAGGCCTGTGATGAGAAGACCTGTGGTTTTTCTCTAAGATGAGCCATGTTGGGCCTTTGGTGCTGTGTTAATGCGTATAATTACAGGACAGAGCCTGAGGGGAAAGGGCAATTCTAAAATAAACATTTCCCAAAAACAGAAGCCTCAAAGGAACTTTTAGTTCTGATTCTTTGCTCTTGTTCCATCCTCTCAAGAAATGTAACTGTTTATCCTTTAGTTTTTCACTCAATCCTGATTCAAGGCTTAGGAAATGACCTCTGGTCCCATTCGGCTGACCTTGTCCGCAGGGAGAGCTGCAGGAGCAAGGAGCAGGACATTCTGTGGTCCCTTTGGAGAGAAGACAGCTGGTCTGGAAATCTCACAGCGAGGACCGGAGGAAGGTGGATCCGATCGGGCTAGGTGGGTCCACTCCTCCCTCAGTGCCTGACATGGCTCACATCCCCACCAAACGAGAGGAAGGAGCACTGACCCGGGTAAACTGAGAGATTAAGTGCCCCCAGCCTCCCTCCAGCTGGCACTAGAGCAGGAGACACGGGAGATGGAGGTTCGATCCCTGGGTCAGGAAGATCCCCTGGAGGAGGAAATGGCAACCCACTCCAGTGTTCTTGCCTGGAGAATCCCATGAACAGAGGAGCCTGGCGGGCTACAGTCCATGGGGTCCGCAAAGAGTCAGACACGACTGAGCCAGTAAGCACACTCACACACACTCACGCACACACAACCTCCCTCCAGTCCCTCCAGGCTGCACTCCGGCATCAAAGGTTCTAAGCAGTCTTCCCGTCTCCTCATTCAAAACTGATTCTCTGCTTGTCCACTCACTCACACAACCACAGGGGCCTAGGTACATAGGCAGAGAGCAAAGCCTTAAAATAAGGAGGGCGGCTCTGCAAAGGTGACCCTGAAACTCAGCCTTCTGTGTCTTAGTAAGTCAGCAGGAGACATTCCAGAGACCCTCACTGTGATCATGGGTTAACACAGGTAACTTGCCTAAGAACTGTTTCGGGTTGAGCTTGTGAAGAACAATAGTCCTTATTATAAAAGGAGGGAACTGGGTCGGGTCACTGTTGACTTTCCCGACTCTGCACCTTCTGATTCTCCAGCCCCAGCAAGCCTTGGGGTAACCGCAGCCCTGGCCGAAATCATGACTGCAACTTCGTGAGAGAGCCTGATTCCAAAGCACCAGCTGAGCTGCTTCTGATCCAGAAAAAAGTATTACCTTTAAGCTGCTAAACCTGGGGGGCCATTCGATATGCAACAATAGATAACATACCAGGCCTGTGACGAAAGGCAAAATCACTGGCGACCACAGCTCAGAAGCGACACCTTTACACACACAGACTTGCCCTGAAACCTGACCGTGTCATTGTGTACACGCATTCTTAGTTCCCCAGTCGGGTCTGACTCTGCGACCCCAAGGACTGTAGCCCGCCAGTCTCCCCTGACCACGGGATTCTCCAGGCAAGAATTCTGGAGTGGGTTGCCATGCCCGCGTCAGGGGATATTTACCTCCCACCAAATCCAGGCGTTCTCTTGCCTTCTCAGGATTTAACTTGCCAAAGATCTGAGAGTGTGAGGGGAGAGCAAGAGTTCCAATCTACGTTACAGCCTGCAGGCCAGTGGAGCCAAATAAAGGTAAACAGAGGGCCAGGTTGAGCAGATGAGGAAAGAGTGGTGCACACGTCCTTTTTTCCAATTATCAAGGTCATGGATAAATTTTCTTAAGCGGTTCTCTGAATAAGACATCAAGAACTGGAAGAGCAGCTGGACTTTTCCGCAGTAAGTCATTTTGATCCCTACCCCCACCGCACCCTTTGGCTGCATCAGGTGGTAAGCCTTACAAAAATTTCTACAAAAGTCATCCATCCAAAACTATCGTCACTCAGATGACTCCTAACATCTCCCACAATAATGTTGATAAAAAATTTTTATATAATGACATTTCACCTCTGTAGTCCATGCTATTTTGAGAATTTGACAAGAGTATTTACAAATGTCCAGGCTGGTGTAATCAAAACCATGTTAGTTTTATTTGTGCAGTATTATAGAGTTAATTTACTCATTGGGATCAGTTTAATTTCCAAAGATGCCCTGGGCCTGCCAGAGGCGCTGAATGGGACTGACACTTGTGCAAACAGCAGCGCTCAGCTGCATTTAGTTCAGTGTTGTCGGGATTTCAGAGTCACCCAGAGCTTTGGCAACAACCCCAAACGTCTTTTTCCCAAACACAGATCAAGGAACTTCTCCCAAAAGACTGAACTCCAAGTGGAAAAATAAATATAGAATATAAGCAGGGGAGGAAATGTAGTCCCCACCCTCAAAAAGGATTTGTAAAAATTAGTGCCAGATATTTTATGAAAGCCCAAAAAACCAAAATGTTAGGAAAAGATATCGATGAGTGTTGTATGTCTTGCTGAAATAATAGAGATTCTTGGAAGGCTTTTTTGCACTACTTTTGCAAAGGATTTTTGCAGATCTTATTAGTCTACATTTAGAACACATGGAAATTAGGAGTGAGATGTCAGTCTAAATATTTGTGCTCAAGCTTCCAGTTCTTTGGCATCTGGTTGTGACTTGGCAGACTGCAATGGGCAGGGAACAAAGCAGGCAGAAGTCCCTAAGAGGTACCCGACAGATGACAGATCTCCAGGACAGCTTGATTGGCCAGCAGTCTGTGATCCCCACCAACTGGAGCATCTAACATTGACAGAACCTTGTGTTCCTAAAAAGGTGGGGCTCCCCTAGGAAAATGGTGATAACAAACAATCAGAAATGGGGTATGCTTTCTCAAAACTAGATAAGAATGAATGTCTGTGAAGTTGCAAAAATAGGTTGTCCTAACAAAGCAAGGGGCTAACAATTATTTGCAAGCAGAGATGCACTGCTTTTCTGATTCTAGTTTAGCTCCCCATAACCTGGCTCCCATCTCTGCAACTTGGATAAGTGGGAATAATGTGGGTCCTCATTCCTATAGGTGGATAACATGTGATATGGGAGGGGAATACCAAGATGACTCATAAACTCTCTGAGGGTAAGCTAGTTTTGAGTCAAAATGGATCTAGTCCAAATTGGACCAATGAGTCAACTGTTACCTTTTATCTTTTTCGGTGTAGAAACCCAGAAATTCGCCTCTGGGCAAAGCCAAGGTTAGAATCATGATCCCTTTTATATACTACCATCTTCTGAAAGTCAGTTTCCTTGCTAGGTTGCCCCTTCTCTTCACTACTTCTTCCCTGTGGTAAGCAGACTTCAAACGGACTTGACACAGATCGACAGAAGTGAATTCCTCCAATGTCCTTCCTGAAGCACATCGTGCAGGTGGACCCAACAGCAGACAAAAGATCCTGGGGACACCCAACAGCTCTGCCAAAACGTCCAGTGGACCCACCCCCAACAATATTAGTTGGAGATCCTTATGGAAAATTCACTCACAGGGAACAAATGATGTAAGCCCCTTTTCTAAACACTGACGCAGGTGGAAGAGTAAGAACTAGGGGGAGGAGAGTGGAACGCTCTCTCCAGGTGTCTGAAGGATACGCAGGAGGGCCCCAGAGAGGGTCACAGCATATACAGGGGCGTGAGTTAGAGCAGCCCAGGCACATCTCATGTGGCTTCACTATTTTTCCAAGGGCAAAGATGAGTCAGAAAGCTGTGGCCTCCGGAAGACATGGCGACGGGGAGCCTACGCTGACGGCTCCTTCACGCTTTCTCTCCCGGTTGGCAGAATGACATCATTGACAAGTCATCTTCAATTATGTCAGGAGTTTCAGGGACAGGGAGAGAGAGCAACAGAATTTAAAAGGGACTAAAAGGTAATGTTCCTTGGGATCCATTCCCAGTTCTATCACTGACTCACTGGATGACTTTATTATTGCCATTGTTACTAGGGCTATTTTACTGAAGATTGATACAATACTTAGATTTGGAGGTCAATCTACCATCTCTCCTTGCTTCAGTATCTAAATTAAATGTAGAACTTTCTTTGAAATACAATTAGGGAGAAAGGCAGATGTGAAGGTTATAAAGTCTAAGACAAGCAGAGTTTGGAATTTTGATGAATAATCCTCCTTTTTAAAAAAATTTAACCTTTGGAGGGGAAATTCATGTAACAAAATTTACCATTTCAAAGTGACCAATCCAGTGACGTGTGGAACATTTACAATGCCGGACAGCCAGCAGCTCCTTCCCAGCCCTCCAGAGTGAATCCCCACACCCAGGGAACTGTCAGCCTCCAGTCTCCTCTCCCTCCACTCCCTGGCAACCTCCAAGCTTCGTTCTGTTCCTATGGATTCATCTATTCTAGATACTTCATGCAAATGGCATCGTAAGATGTGCGCTATTTTGGGTCTGGCATCCTTCACGTAGCACAGGTGTTTGAGCTCACCAAGTGCTGGTGTGTAGCAGCACTCCACTCTTCTTCACGGCTGAGTAATATTCCACTGTGTGCTGGTGTGTCCCACAACTTGTCCCTCCAGCCATCTGCTGACGGACATTTGGGTTACTTCTTCCTTTGGATTATTGTGCTCCTCCCTTTATAAGTCCTATCCTCCACTCTCCACCCACTTCCCCACATACCCCAAACTTTCTCTTTTCTTCACTGTGCATCTCCCAGAAGACACTAGAGATGCAGGTTCGATCCCTGGTTCAGAAAGACCCCCTGGAGGAGGAAGTGGCAACCCACTCCAGAATTCTTGCTGGGAAAATTTCATGGACAGAGGAGTCTGGCCGGCTACAGTCTATGGGGTCGCAAGAGTCAGACACGACTGTGCACACAGCCACACACGCTTTGGGAAGACACACATTAATGTTAGCTTATCTCCAGGGGCTTTTCTGGAGGGCTGAGAACAGAAGAGAGGCTGTGGGTAAGAAAATGAGAAAGGAGAAGAGTTTGGGAAAGAAGGACAAAGAAAGAAGGGATGGATAGGAGGATACCTGGGGACACCCTGGTGAAGCTGGAAGCACAGGAAACAGACTGAGGAGGAGATTGGATAAGTTTGGATAAGTGGTCCATCTCTGCGGACGTTTCCTCAAAGAGATTGAGAAGGAAGGCTGGTTGAAAGGTCACTTATGCTTTTTCTTCTGCTGCCTTCAGGAGAACATTATCCAAAAGTCTGGTGTTTTCAGCCCATCAGGATTTTTTTCCTTCCAGATTTCCCTAAGTGTTGTTAGTCTGGATGTTTTCATAAAAGAATACCAGGTTGAATCCATTTGAATCCTAAGAGAATCTTTTAGAAGGAGAACAAAACATCAGAAAAAGATTTCAATAACAGCTAACTGAAGAAAATATTGGTATCTCTTTTCTTTGCTGTTTCCCCATTAAAGGAACTGTTCAGTTAGTTTTAAACTAATGACCAGCTATTCCTGCCACTGGCAAGATGACTGTAATTCATCTTTCTGGAAAAGGAAAAGCAACCTGACTTTAAAATAAGCCAAACCGGAGAGAGAAAAGTGAGGTACATCTGTGAATATGACCCACATGTTTTCTTAATTAATATTAAAAGAGAGAAGATATTAAAAAAAAAAAAAAAAAAGGCAAGGGAGAAGGTGCATGTGTTTCTTCACGTTTACTAACATGTGTATTACTAAAACCAATCCTGTTTCTCCAAATCGCTTTAAGAGTTTGTGAAGTTGCTGTTTGGTTATTATAAGACCCCCTGACACAATTAAGCAACTCGGCCTGCCCACCTGTCTGGAAAAGAAGGTTTAAGTGCCGCACTTCCTAAAGCCTGTAAGTCCTTTCTTGGCAAACACTCCTTTTGTCATCTTTAGGGTCATGAGTGCCTTAAAAGCAAGCAGTGGGCAAAGCTGGTCACAAAGCAGAGTGGGCAACAGAGAGGGCGGAGCTTAAACAAGAACATCCGTTGGATGGAGCAAAGTCCAAAACGCATCAGAAATAAAGCCAGACAGGAAAATCACTCACTAATTTCAATTTGATATCCTGGACGCCTATTCCAACATCAAGCAGTACTTTTCTTTTCTATTGTCAATGTGTGTGTGTGTGTGTGTGTGTGTGTGTGTGTGTGTATGATAATTTCTATATTTAACTTAAAAATTACCTTTGGCACTTGTCCAGATGAGAAGCCCAAATTCTCCCCTGCAGATCTAAAAACAGATGTAGAAATCTTTGACACTAAAAAAGGTACAGTAGCAATTTTTGCTTTAAAAGGGACCTATCTTTGCTAAAAAATACAGTGGCAATCTTTGATGCTAAAAAGGTACAGTGGTAATCTCCAATGCTAAAGACAATACAGTGGCAATCTTTGATGCTGTGATTGGTAATTATCTCAACAACCTGACATCAAAATCCTGTGAGATATTCTCTCAAGGCCCAAGGAGAAGGAGGTAAGTGATAGATGGATTCCAACTAAACAGAATTAATTATGTCTTTTCTTGGGACAGAATGTTTGTTGCAAACAGCAGCATCTACCAATTCTTAACCCAAAAACCAGCATTTAAATTCCAAGGAGATGAAATAAAAGGTTTTTTTGTTTGTTTTTTTTTTTTTAAAGACAGCTAAGCCAAAAACTGGCTGACAGCCAGAAGATCCAAAACAGTAATTTTCAAAGTGTGGTCCCCAAACCAGCCGCACCAGCAGACCAGCAGAAGCATCACCTGGAAATTATTACAAACGCAAATTCTCTGCTCCCACCGCAGACAGACTGAATCAGAAACTCTAGGAGTGGGACGCAGGGGAAACCATTTCAGCAAGCCCTCCAGGAGATGTTGATACCGGCTAAATTTAGAAAACTACCGATGTAAAAATGAATGGATTGCTCTTGATTTGATGCCTAGGTTCTTAAAAGTAATAATGTGTGTATTTATTCAACTGGAGGATGCTGTTTCCATCAGGGGTGTTTGAGTACTAGAAGCAGGCCTATAGAATCTGCCAAAACGACCAGTTGTGTTGATTATTTGTTACCCAAGGCTAAGAGCATTTTCATAAGGATTTTTGGAAGCGCAAAAGTAATCTACACATTGTTAGAAGGGAAGGAGCCGAACAACGTAATGGGGCCAGAAAGGGCTTTTCTGCTGAGACGCTGGCGCTGGGGCCGCAACCCGCAGCATTCACACATTAAGTGTGGCCACGTTGTCTCTGGCCCAGCAGCTGTGGGAAGAGTGAAGCTCAGAGAGAAATACGCGGGACCACACATTAAGTGTGGCCACGTTGTCTCTGGCCCAGCAGCTGTGGGAAGAGTGAAGCTCAGAGAGAAATACGCGGGATCAGGCGGAGGGGCTTGTTTCTGGAAGTTTTTTTTTATAGCAGCACTTTGTTTCATTGTTTGCTTTTTCTTTTAATGTATTGATTCTTACATATATTTTTACAAGTAACATTTTGGAGAAATTTAGGAGACTCAGTAAAGCAAAGTAAATAATATTTCACAACCTCACTACCTAGATAAAACAACTGCTCACATTTTTATGAGTTTCTTTACAGTCTTCTTTCTTTGTACTTTCAAAAAATTTAAAACACTTTTTCCAGCCTTACTGAGATATTTTGACATGTAACACTGTGAAGGTTTAGGGTGTACAATGTGATCATTTGGTACGATATCTATTACAAAGTTATCATCACAATAAGGTTAGTTAATATCGTCATCATCTCGAACAGTGAACAGTGTGGGTGTGTGCTGAGGACTGTCAAGATCCACTGTTTCAGTACCTTTCAAACAGACAATGCAATATTGGTGGCTGTAGTCACCACACCATACGTTGGATGCCCAGAACTTACTCACGTTATAACTGGAAGCTCGTACCCTTTGACTCCCTTCGTTCCCTTCTCCCACCCCCCACCCTTGGCAACCAGAAATCTACGCTCTGTTTCTTTGAGTTTATTTTTTACATTCCACATATAAGTGAGATCATGCAATACTTGTCTTTCTGTCTGACTTATTAGCATAATGTCCTCAAGTTTCATCTGTATTGTCTCAAGTGGCAGGATTTCATTCTTCTTTTGTGGCTGAATAATTTTCTATTTCTTTATTTATTCATCCACTGATACTCACTTATGTTGTTTCCACATCTTGGCTAACCTTGTAAATAATATGGCAAGTAATTTGGCTACAAGCAACCACTTTCTAAAACAATACAGTCAGAATAAATGGCCCCTTCCAGCTATGGTAAACAGACGGGTGTGTGTGTTCTTGCCTGGAGAATCCCCATGGGCAGAGGTGCCTGGCATGTCCTACTCTTTGCAACCCCAAGGATTGTAGCCCGCCAGGATCCTCTGTCCATGGGGATTCTCCAGGCGGGAATACTGGAGTGGGCTGCCATGCCCTCCTCCAGGGGATCTTCCTGACCCAGGGATGCAACCCAGGTCTCCCACATCGAAGGCAGGTTCTTTACCATCTGAGCCACCATGGAAGTCCAAACAGAAGAGTAGACATAACAAAAGAAAACAGAGTTAGAAAAGAATTGAGAAATAAATTCCTAAAGGTGAGCAGAGGGAAAAAAAAGAAAAATAGAGAGGAACTGTGATAAAGCTTCAGAACTTGTGGTCAAGGGGCCAACGTCGAGCCCCTTAGGGAACCACGAGGGACTTACCCTTAGAGAACTTACAGACGAATAAAGGGAAAGTCTTAATAACAGTACAAAACAATCTCAGTTTAGGCTAGCCCAGCGGAAAGTGAGATAAAGGAAAATTGAGGTGCAGTGCAAAGTGAATTAAAAAAAAAAAATTCATTTCTCCAACTGGACAATGCCCAGAGATACTAGGGCAAAAACAGATGAAAAAGAAGAGCAGAAACAGTGGCATCAATTAGCGCAGTGATTCTCAACAGGGGAAGGGAGGAAATGCGCCCCCCAGACACACGTGGCAATGTCTGGGGACGTTCTCGGTTGTCTCGGGGGTGGAGGCCAAGGAGGCTGCCCACCAGTCTACAATGCAAAGAACAGCCCCTCATCAAAGGAGTGTCGGACCCCCAAGGCAACAGTGCCCAGGCTGAGAAACCCTAAGAAGTATTGGGAATAGCTTTGCATATGCAAATATAGTAAAAAAAAATAAAACCTGGGCCCCCTTTTGCTCCTTCTTCAAGAAGTCACTCAGCTATTCCAAACCCTGGGTGACCTCTGGCAGCTTCCAGAACGCCTCATTCCCACGGTCCTTGCCGGTTCTCACAGTCCTTCAGTGGTCACTGTCTGGTACTGCAGTGATCCGTGGGCTCTTTTCTACCCCACCCACACGACTATGAGTGCGCCAACTAGGAAAGACTAGTTTGAGTCTTCTTTGTATTCTTTATCATGCTGTAAGTATTTGGTAATTGTGAGCTGAATGGGTGAGTGAATGAATGGATGGGAATGAGACACTAGATACAGACCTGTGTCTTGAAGAAATGTGTCAACTTTAACATTTATCTGTGACCAGCACCTTAATCCAGATCATATTTAGCTTATAAAGCAGACCCAGCCAAAGCAGCAAAGTTATAATCAGATGGTCCAGTTCAGGGTAGGAGTTACCATACCAGTCACACCTCAATGAGATTCTAGTTCTTAACCAAAAGCTCTGGAATTAAAGGCATTTACTACATCATGAGAAATGCTGGGCTGGAGGAAGCACAAGGTGGAATCAAGATTGACGGGAGAAATATCAGTAACCTCAGATAAGCAGATGACACCACCCTTATGGCAGAAAGCAAAGAAGAACTAAAGAGTCTCTTGATGAAAGTGAAAGAGGAGAGTGAAAAAGTTGGCTTGAAGCTCAACATTCAGAAAACTAAGATCATGGCATCTGGTCCCATCACTTCATGGCAAATAGATGGGGAAACAGTGGAAACAGGGACTGACTTTATTTTTCTGGGCTCCAAAATCACTGCAGATGGTGATTGCAGCCATGAAATTAAAAGATGCTTACTCCTTGGAAGGAAAGTTATGACCAACCTAGACAGCATATTAAAAAGCAGAGACATTACTTTGCCAACAAAGGCCCATCTAGTCAAGGCTATGGTTTTTCCAGTGGTCATGTATGAATGTGAGAGTTGGACTATAAAGAAAGCTGAGCGCTGAAGAATTGATACTTTTGAACTGTGGTGTTGGAGAAGACTCTTAAGAGTCCCTTGGATTGCAAGGAGATCCAACCAGTCCATCCTAAAGCAGATGAGTCCTGGGTGTTCATTTGAAGGACTGATGTTGAAGCTGAAACTCCAATACTCTGGCCACCTGATGCAAAGAGCTGACTCATTTGAAAAGACCCTGTCTGATGCTGGGGAAGATTGAGGGCAGGAGGAGAAGGGGATGACAGAGGATGAGATGGTTGGATGGCATCACCGACTGGATGGCTATGAGTTTGAGTAAACTCTGTGAGTTGGTGATGGACAGGGAGGCCTAGCGTGCTGCGGTTCATGGGGTCACAAAAAAAAGTCGGACACGACTGAGCAACTGAACTGAACTGAACTGAAAGTGACCAAAAGAACATTACAGGTAGTGTTCTATATTTGCAGATAACATTATATATGCAGATATCATTTATAATTTAAGCATGTTTTACCTCCATGGATTCTTATTTGATTACAGAATCTCTCTTCATGCTGAGCTGGCAGAAATCTCTGACCACCAGGGTAAGCAGCTGTCTTGAACCTTGTGGTGGTTCTGAATGTGTTCATCTCAGGTCACTGTCTCCTTGGATTTTGTGCTGACAGACCTCCCCCTTCTCTAGGAGGCGGTTGCCCTTCTGTGGCCATAATGTTGATAAAATTGTGCCTCTGCAGGTGACCCATCTGTATTCATGGATCTCCAGGCTCATATCTTTACAAGTGAGGTTACTGTGGACATTATAGTCCTTGCGTCCCTGGGCCCAATCTGAGAGTTCCCTGGAAGTGAATCATGAGCTATACTCATCTTCCACTTTACCAGTTATTCCCAAATTGCTCTCAAAGTAGTTGTAACAGTTTATGCTCCTGCCAGTAATAAATGAGCTTTTCTATTGCTCCACACTCTCACTGTATGTGGCACAATCAGACTTTGAACTTCTGCCTTTCTGATGTGAGTGAAATGATGTCACAATGTTACTTTCATTTTCACTTTCCCGGTAGCAGATCGGGGAAAGCATCCTTCCATGTTTATCAGTCAGTCTGATTTCCTTTTTTCTGTTGTTGTCATTTGTAGCATCTTTATTTCTTTTCTTCATCTCTAGCAACTTGGAAGTTAAAAATTATGTTTCAACTTTTTAATTTTTGAAAACATACATGTTTAGCCATACAATTTGCTATCATAGCTAAAAGTTATTCAATATTCCATCCTCCTCCCAAGAACCCCAAGAACCTGAATATACTTCAAGTATTATTGAACTCCCTCTTTCATCATGTAATTGCTTTCTAGTCTTACACTTTTACCTGTTTTTAAACAATGTTTTAAGTTACTTTTTAAACTTTTAAAAGTGAAATTTTCAGATACATATTAGCAATATCTGGATTCCTCATTATTTCATTCATCCCCTACATTCCCTGTGGTTTCTTTTTTGTCTTACTGAATACTTATTTTAACAGTTATTTTATTGAGGAATTATTTCAGAAAATGTCTTTCTTTGCCCTTCAGCCTTGGAAGACAGTTCAGCTGGCATAAAACTCCAGGTTGCGGTATTTGCTCTAGCACTTTGCTTCTCGGATCCTTCTTAGTCGATGAGAATTCCTCTGTCAGTCATCTCCCCCTGGGTGGTCCGTCTTCCCTCACTGAGAGCTTTGGACATTTACTCTTATCCTTTGCAGTTTCACTAGGATTATCACTGCCTTTCAGGTTTCTCGCTTACAGTACCCTCTGAGGTGTCCTTATTTTCACTGAGTCCTAATAATTACTTGCTCCCTGTTCCCCTAGATAAAAGGGTTCTGCAAACTTTTTCTGTACAGAGCTGGATAGTTAATATTTTAGGCTTTCTGTCACATCCTCTGTCACATTTTCTTCTGTTTTTTTTTTTTAAACGACTTTTCAAACATGTAAAAATCACTTTTAACTCAGAAGTTACACAACAATTTGCCAGCTTCCATCCTAAAACCCCAGTCAGAAGAGCCCAAGCCACCAGCACACCCCGTTCCTATTCTTCACCTCCATCCCCAGTCACTCCAGCTTCCGACTCAGGAGCACACAGACACACTGCTACATGTGTGCACATGTGTGTCCACACTGTTATAAACCGCGTCCTGATTACCAGCAGTTAGTCTGAATGAGCTGAAAGCCAGGGTTTCTGCAGGAGTAGAATCCTGACTTCCAGGATTGTGATTCTGAACACGTGCTACAGGGAGACGTTTACGTGGTGGTGAGTCTGGGCCAGTGCAGTGTCTCCCAGACAGTCAGAAGTGCAGGGACCTTCCTGGTGGTCCAGTGGTTAAGACTCCACCTGCCACAGCAGGGGACACGGGTTCGATCCCTGGTCCGGGAAGATGCCACACACCTTGCGGAGACTAAGTCCAGGCACCGCAACTGCTGAGCCCGAGCACCCTAGAGAAGCCTGCTTCCCGCGAGGACCAGTAGCCCCCATCGCTGCAATTAGAGAAACAGAAACAGACCTCACAGCAACAGAGGTCCAGAGCAGCCAAAAGAATTAAAAAAGCTGAGGGGATGCATTTTGTTACCCATGAAATACATTTACAAATACAGCATGTTTGAAACAGAAATTCCATGAAGTAGCACCTCCCCTTACCTCGGGCAATGCACTTCGATGTTTTTCTCATCCATTCTATTGTACTTCATTATTTTTAAAAAGGCTGTCACCACTCACTAAATTGCTTTTATGACCCACTAATTAGTTTTGGCTTTCAATTTGAAAAACAGTGTTCTAGAATACTCTTTTTAGAACATTGGGAGTTAAATAGAGTTTTGTGTACTGACCTGGGACTCTAACCATCATTTATAACATTGTTTCACTGGAAAAAAATATATCCTTATTTCCTAAAAACTAGATTAGAAACCAATTTGGGGAATTCAATCCATCTGTAAACCGGGGACTGCCAAGGTCTAAATCAGGAACGTTTTTATATTAGGAGTTCATTTAGACCAAGACAAGAAAAAGCTGACAAGCTTCCTAAAGTAATTCCAGTACAATTGTCTGCTTGGGAACAGAGCTTATCAGGAAGTAGTCAACCTTAGCATTTATGCAACTTCTTTTCCCTTTGAAAAAGAGCTTAATTTGAGTTTCCAAAGACAGCACTGCCGTGATTCATTTTCCCATAACATGTGGATTGGAATTTACTTTAATGTGTTTGCTCAGTTCAGTTCACGTCAGTCGCTCAGTCATGTCAGACTCTTTGCGACCCCATGGACTGCAGCACACCAGGCCTCCCTGTCCTTCACCAACTACTGGAGTTTACTCAAACTCATCTCCATCGAGTCGGTGATGCCATCCAACCATCTCATCCTCTGTCGTCCCCTTCTCCTCCCCCACTCAATCTTTCCCAGCATCAGGGCCTTTTCAAATGTGTCAATTCTTTGCATCAGGTGACCAAAGTATTGAAATTTCAGCTTCAGCATCAGTCCTTCCAATGAACACCCAGGACTGATTTCCTTTAGGATGGACTGGTTGGATCTCCTTGCAGTCCCAGGGACTCTCAAGAGTCTTCTCCAACACCACAATTCTTCGGCACTCAGCTTTCTTTATAGTCCAACTCTCACATCCATACATGACTATTGGAAAAACCATAGCTTTGACTAGACGGACTTTTGTTGGCAAAGTAATGTCTCTGCTTTATAATATGCTGTCTAGGTTAGTCATAATTTTTCCTCCAAGGAGCAAGCGTCTTTTAATTTCATGGCTGGAGTGTCACCATCTGCAGCGATTTTGGAGCCCCCCAAAATAAAGTCAGCCACTGTTTCGCATCTATTTCCCATGAAGTGATGGGACCAGATGCCATGATCTAGTTTTCTGAACATTGAGCTTCAAGCCAACTTTTTCACTCTCCTCTTTCACTTTCATCAAGAGGCTCTTTAGTTCTTCTTCGTTTTCTGCCATAAGGGTGGTGTCATCTGCTTATCTGAGTTTATTGATATTTCTCCTGGCAATCTTGATTCCAGCTTGTGCTTCTTCCAGCCCAGGGTTTCTCATGATGTACTCTGCATATAAGTTAAATAAGCAAGGTGACAGTATACAGCCTTGACGTATTCCTTTCCCAATTTGGAACCAGTCTGTTCCATCCTGTCCAGTTCTAACTGTTGCTTCTTGACCTCTGTACAGATTTCTCAGGAGGCAGGTCAGGTGGTCTGGTATTCCCATCTCTTTCAGAATTTTCCACAGTTTGTTGTGATCCACACAGTCAAAGACTTTGGGATAGTCAATAAAGCAGAAGTAGATATTTTTCTGGAACTCTTGCTTTTTCGATGATCCAACGTATGTTGGCAATTTGATCTCTGATTCCTCTGCCTTTTTGAAATCCAGCTTGAACATCTGGAAGTTCTCGGTTCACGTATTGCTGAAGCCTGGCTTGGAGAATTTTGAGCATTACTTTGCTAACGTGTGAGATGAGTATAATTGTGTGGTAGTTTGAGCATTCTTTGGCATTGCCTTTCTTAGGGACTGGAATGAAAACTGACCTTTTCCAGTCCTGTGGCCACTGCTGAGTTTTCCACATTTGCTGGCATATTGAGTGCAGCACTTTCACAGCATCATCTTTTAGGATTTGAAATAGCTCAACTGGAATTCCATCACCTTCACTAGCTTTGTTCACAGTGATGCTTCCTAAGGCCCACTTGACTTCACATTCCAGGATGTCTGGCTCTAGGTGAGTGATCACACCATCAGGATCATCTGGGTCATGAAGATCTTTTTTGTACAGTCCTTCTGTGTATTCTTGCCTCCTCTTCTTAATATCTTCTGCTTCTGTTAGGTCCATACCATTTCTGTCCTTTATAGAGCCCATCTTTGCATGAAATGTTCCTTTTGTATCTCTAATTTTCGTGAAGAGATCTGTAGTCTTTCTTATTCTATTGTTTTCCTCTATTTCTTTGCATTGATCACTGAAGAAGGCTCTCTTATCTCTCCTTGCTGTTCTTTGGAACTCTGCATTCAAATGGGAATATCTTTTCTTTTCTCCTTTGCTTTTCCCTTCTCTTCGTTTCACAGCTATTTGTAAGGCCTCCTCAGACAGCCATTTTGCTTTTTTGAATTTCCTTTTCTTGTGGATGGTCTTGATCCCTGTTTCCTGTACAATGTCACGAACCTCTGTCCATAGTTCATCAGGTACTCTATCAGATCTAGTCCCTTAAACCTATTTCTCACTTCCACTGTATAATCATAAGGGATTTGATTTAGGTCATACCTGAATGGTCTAGTGGTTTTCCCCACTTTCTTCAATTTAAGTCTGAATTTGGCAATAAGGAGTTCATGATCTGAGCCATGAATTTGAAATAACTTGAGACAGATTATTGGTTCTCAAACTTTGAGCATCCATTCATGGAAGGTTTCAATATAATTACAGAACAAAATGCAATGTTATCAACTGTGACTTGATATAGAGTAAATTAAGAGTGGGGGTTTTGGAGGCAGACTGTCTGGATTTAAAACCCAATTCTGTCTTATCAAGATGGCAGTTAAGTAAAGTAAAGGAGGTGGAACATGGGCCTGTCTGGAGGAAAGGCGAGGGGGATCCAGAAAAGCAAGGAAGTGGAGGCAGGAGGAAACCTGATGTGTTTGGGGGAGCAGGCATGTCCTTCTTTGGGGGAAAGTAATACGAGGTGAACCAGAGACTATGCACTTGAAGCCACTAGAAAAAATAAAATAATATGAAAATTTAAGAAGGCTCAATGAGTAAGCAACCTTTGAGTAGTCAAGAGTTAGCACACATTTTAAAGATGTCCAGGTCGCCACCAGAAGAACCAGTGATGAGGACTGTTCCGAGTGGCTGACAGAGTCCTGTGGACAGAGGAGCCGGCAGGCTACGGCCCACAGGGTGGCCAAGAGTCAGACACGACTGCAGTGACTGAGCGCGCTCGCTAGGGCATCATCCTGCGGTGGGAGAGGAGGTGCATGCAAGCAGGCATGCTCAGGCGCTCAGTCGTGCCCGACTCTGCGACCCCACGGGCTGCAGCCCCCCAGGCTCCTCTGTCCATGGGAGTCTCCAGGCAAGGATACTGGAGCGGGTTGCCATTTCCTCCTCCAGGGGATCTTCCCCACCCTGGGATTGAACCCGAGTCTCTTGCACCTCCTGCATTGGCAGGTAGATTCTTTACTACTGGACCACCTGGGAAGGCCCAGAAAAGGAGGTAATGAGGTATTTTTTTATTATCAGTACTAAATCTTATACACAACAGCAACCAAAATACCCACATGCATATAATTTTACTTTGATAAAACAGAAACGAAATTTAAAACTCTCCAAGTGGAAAAAAAAATGTATTTATCTGCAATGAAAGTGATCATAACAGAATTTGCAGGATTTATATACCCCTGAAGGAATCCCGCAGCAAATATGTCTCAAGTGGATGCTTTACCTGTGAGATTTTGTGTCTGCCTGAAAATGCCTTTCCACGCCCTGCTCTTTTCTTGGGAAACATTATGCAAATCACTTTACAGGTTTCTGCTGGTACAGCTCAGTAATTACCACATTTTCTGGCCTGAAACACTCAGACTCTCCACCCTTCCTGAAGCCTCAGACTCAAGGTGGAGTACAGCTGACCCAGACCCCAAGGAGAAGCAGATGAAAAGGTGCAACTTAAGAGCAGAAGAATAAAAAGGCAGGGTTCTGAAAGTTCCCCAAGTTCACAGTTCCTGTGTAAGACCAGAAGAAGGAAACGGCGACATCTGGTTACCCGTGAAGCGTGATCGCCACCCAGGAGCACTCAGGAAATGGTTATTGCTTCCAGAGGCTGCTCTCTGAGCCAGTGTTATCAGCGCTCTTTTAAAGAATACACACAGAGCAGGGAGTTCATACGCTAACCGTTAACCAGAAACTTGCTTTGGAGCTAACTAGGAGCCCAGTCAGATTTCCCCCTTTTAATTCAAATGTGAAGAACTAGTAACCTAGGAAGCCTAAAGGGATGATAAACACAACATTCAGAATTGTGGTGAAAGAGGATCAGACAGAAGTCTTCTAGATGGAGAAGGGGTGGAAGATCGAGGCGACGACAGTCAGTCTTCCAGCCCTTAAGTTAGATGGTGAGTCACGGGAGTTTGTGTTATTATTATTAGGTTTCATTATTTACGTACAGAACACATACGTTCTCTCCCATGTGTCGGATATTCGTAATACATTTTTAAAGGAGAAAAATGTAAAAATGTAAGTTGCCTGAAGAAGAGATATCCAACGCCTTACCTGACAGTATCATTCCATTTCTGAAAACCATTAAGTTATATCTTCCTTTCTTACCTGTCTTTCAAGTTCTTTCACAACATTTCCGTGCTTCAAAAAAAATACTATGCAGGTTAGAATGGAAGAGCAGGGATTTAGTGTCAAAGCAACTCATGCTCAGTAACTATGCCCTCTGAAACCCTCATGACCTTTCAGCTGTTGACTTTTATTATTGTGGCCCTTCTTCCCCATCTCACTGTTCTCTGGGCACCGCCTTTGGTCAGCACTCACAGAAAGGTACCCCCACCCTGTCAACTCTGGTTGGGAAAGCGGTGTGTCCCGTGGTCAGACTGACCCCACAGAGGTTATCATTTCTGCACCAGAAACACCACAACCTCTTTTCCGCGAGCGAGTGCCCTCCCTCCCGTGCTGACCCGAGGCCCTGGAAGCTCAGCGTGGGCTGGCCCCGGAACGTTGCTCGCCCAGCTGGGAGAGCCCCGCTCTCGGGGGCTGAGCCGGGCTGACCTTCAAGGACACGGCTTGCACGCTCAGGTGGTCATGCTGAAGGAAGTCTTACAGATCCCAGGCAGAGATTTGCGCTAAGGGCTGGCTCGCACCAAGATCCTGCACAAGGACTGGCGACCACAGTCCTCGTAGGCTGACTCCAATGTGGACACCAACAGTCCCCCCATTTCTGTCTGCTGGTTGCTCCTCCATCAGCAGATGGAGTCTACTCCCTTCTCCTGAATCTGAGCCTGCCCTGGAATTGACCTTAATCAACTGAATACGACAATTAACTATACTCCAATAAAAAATTTTAAATAAAAGTTCAAAAAATATGTATTGTAATAACCTATCATGGAAAAGAATCTGAAAAAGAATATTTATATGTATGTATGTATATATCTGAATCACTTTGCTGTGTGCTTGAAACTAATACATTATAAATCAATTATACTTCAATGAAAATTTATATTAAAAAATAGAATTTGGCAGAAGTAAACTGGTGACAGCTCTGGGTCTAACCTACACAGTGCCTAGCACTTTCTTTCAATCTCCTAGAAGCTCGAGCTTCCTCGGGGCCCAGATCCTCTGGCAGAGACCCCACGGTGGGGTGGGGAGAGACAGAGAGGGAGGGGCATGGACGGGCTGTCCAGTCATCCCGGCTGGAGCAGTGGACAGGAAAGTGACTCTGTCCCGGTTTCGCACAGGCGCCGTAGATAACAGACGACCACAAACTGGACGGCTTAAAGCAACAGAAAATTTATTCTCCCACAGTTCTAGGGCTTCCCAGGTTGCGTTAGTGGTAAATAATCCGCCTGCCAATGCAGGAGACTCAAGAGTCACAGGTTTGATTCCTGGATTGAGAAGATCCCCTGGAGAAGGACATGGCAACCCACTCCAGTCTTCTTGCCTGGAGAATCTGAGCACAGAGGAGCCGGGTGGGGTACCGTCCATGGGGTCACACAGTGTCAGCCATGACTGAACCTGCACACACACAGTTCTAGAAGTTACAAGTCCAAACTCAGTGTGTGTCATTGGGGTTGGCTCCTTCCGGAGATGCTGAAGTGGAATCTGTTCCCTGCCTGTCCCGGCTTCTGCTGGTGGCCCACGATGCTGGGAGGTCCCTGGCTTACGGCGCCATCACCCAGCCTTGACCCTCCCTGCCACTGCAGGGACGGATCCTCCCTGCATCTGTCTACGTGTCCTCTTCCCCTTCTCATAAGGACACCAGCTATCTTGGACGTGAGCCCACCCTCCCTCAGTATGACCTCATCTTAACTAATTATATCTGCAAAGATCATTTTTCACCAAAAAGTCACATTCTGAGGCTGTGGGTAAATATGGATTTGGGGGAGGAACGATTCAACCTAATACAGAAATCATCCGGAGCATTCCGATCCCAGTGAGACCTTCAGACACTACAGCTACGTGAGAAACTCCAAGGAGAGGAGCAGAACTAAAGTTAGTTTTTGTTTTGCCTGCCCACATTGCAAAATCATAAGCAAATGAATGTTGGCTGTTTTACAAGCCACTATATTGGGGGTGGTTTGTTACACAGCGGAGACAACCAGAAGAGTCCTTTTGAAACACTGGAGAGGTGATTTGACCAATCACCACCTTGAATTACTAAGTATGTGCTGCTAATATATAAACAATATTGCCAGTGAAAGGAGAACAGTGAGATTTTTGTAAAATGCTATAGCAACCTTCAGGAGATGTCCTACATTTGATTTCATTTAATTGTTTTTCTTCACCCAGGGGTTTCTGAGACATGATTTCCTGTTTAAAATGAGAAGAAAAAAAAAAATGAAAGGGGGGTGGTCTATGTCTCAGAGTGACTTAAAATGCTGAGTAACATGGAAGGAATGTGAAATGCTCTGACCTTTAGAAGAGAGGCTTGTTTCTTAGGAAGGACAGGAGATTGTATTACATTTGATAGCCCCCGGCAAGAAAAAGGAAAGGAATTGACTGCTACAGCTGAGGTCCTAGTCTGTAAAGATGAGAAGGTGAACAGACTTGAGGTGTGAAAACCATGAGGTCTGACCCTGGCCAGGTGTTCAGTAATTCAACCCTCATCTCGCCCAGGCAGAAGAGACTTTCAAGCCTCCATCTTCTGAGAGCCTTGGGACGAACCGGATGAAGGAAATGACGGGCTGCCCATTTTCCATAATAACCTCCCAAGGCCATACAGGGTGAGAAATGGCAAATGTCAGTCTCTCGTGACCCTAGGAGCGGCAAAGCCTGCTATAAAACTGTTGAGTAATAAAATACAACGGGGCGAGGAGGAAGTTATCCAAAAGGGAATGGGTTGTGACGATCAAGCCTACTGGGAAAATAATCACGAATCTTCATGGAGAGACAAGGACATCGCAGACTCAGATGGTAAGTCAAAGCGTAGGGGTCCTTTCCACTTATTAAGCACGAGCATTAGGAAAGCTCCCTCTGCCATGTGGCGTTTCAGATTCCTCATTTGGAAAAGGGGAATAAAAATGCCCTATTTTCCTCAAAAGGTCACTCTGAAAAACATGAAATTATAAATGTGAAACCAGTTTGAACACTCCGAAAATGCATGATCAAGATCAGGTTTAATTATCATTATTCAGCATATTTTTAAGCATGCTCATGGGACAAATATTTTCTGCAGTCCTTATTTCAGATATGACTGATTAAAAGGAATTATTAATGAAACCTGTATACACCACTATATATAAAATAGATAATCAGTAAGGACCTACTGTATAGCACAGGGAACGCTACTCAATATTCTGTAATACCCTATATGAGAAAATAATCTGAAAAAGGATGGATATATGTGTCTGCATCATGGAACCACTTTACTGCACAGCTGAAATGAACACAATATTTTAAATATTCACAATATTTAAATATTTGATTTAATATTTGATTTAAATATTTAAATTACAATATTTAAAAATATTGTAAATACTGAAAATCTGTTGTGCTTAGTCACTCAGTCCTATCTGACTCTTTGTGGCCCCATGGACTGCAGCCCGCCAGGCTCCTCTGTCCATGGGATTCTCCAGGCAAGAACACTGGAGTGGGTTGCCATTTCCTTCTCCAGAGGATCTTCCCCACCCAGGATTGAATTCACATTTCCTGTGTCTCCTGCATTGCAGGCACATTCTTTACCCATTGAGCCATGCTTCAGTATAAAATAAAATTTTTTAAAAGAAGAAAGAAAACCTGGAGAACAGTGGTGTTGATGGCAGCCACAGTCTCGTCGACAGAATGTTGAGCTCCTGACTTCTGACTTCCCATTTTCCACCCTGTCCAGGAATTTCAGGACTTTCTTCTGCAAGATGCTTCCTCTATCCTCTACTCTCATGTATTTGCAGCAATGATAACTATTTTCAAAACTTGGGCTTCCAGTTAAAGTCCTCCAGGAAAACCACCCTCCTGGAATCCCCACACGCGATTCAGCTGTCACTTCCAATTCCCTGTCAAGTCAAAGGCAGACCACTGCCAAGACAAAGCTGGTGTCTGGAGCATATGCTTTCTCCTTGGGGTCTTGATTATCAGCCAGTTTGGCATCTTATGAGATAATGAAAAGAGAGACTGAATTTATTGTTCTCTGCCACCACAAAGTCTCTTGACATTTGGATTTCCAAGTCAATCTAAAAGAAACTAAGTATTAAATTCTGCTAAGTATGCACCAGACAACTTACAAAAAGTCTGCCATCCTTACAAATATCTTCTAATATTGACAATACTACACCTTTCCCCCATTTCACTGTGCTTAGTTATCAGTCGTGTCCAACTCTTTGCAACCCCAAGCACTGTAGCCCTCCAGGCTCCTCTATCCATAGGGATTCTCCAGGCAAGAATACTGGAGTGGGTTGCCATTTCCTTCTCCAGGGGATCTTCCCGATTCAGGGACGGAACCCAGGCCTCCCACATTACAGGCAGATTCTTTACCGTTTAAGCCTCCAGGGAAGCCCATTTTCCCCATTGGTAAATAAGAAAATCAAAGGTCAAAGCTTTAGTAACTTGAATAAGGTCACAGACCTAAGATGTATCGATAGCAGGGCCAGAACATGAATCTAGGTGGTCTGACTCAGAAATGCAAGCTCTTGTGGTTACATAACACCTTGTTTGGGGCTTTCATGTGAGAAATAGAGGACGGGTGAGGAGCTTACACATTCCTTTGGCACTTGGCTTGCTGCCGGCCGTGCTGCTGTGGAGGAGCGTACATGCCGTGGCTTGTCTATGTTCTTTTGGTGGAAATTCAGTCATCCAGGTTTTCCCTCTTTTGCCTATGATATATATATGGGTTCTCCTTTTTTTTTCTTCTTTTTTTGGTAAGCTAGCCCAATTCATACTATGAGTCATTCTTATTAAATCTAATGATTTCTTCAGTGATGGTTCAGTGAAAGTCTAAATTCCTAAGTATGACATTCAGGACTCTCCGTGAGCTGGTCCTTTCACAACTCCTGCCTCATCTCCCTTCATTTTTCCTCATTTGTTCACAGTACCAGGCAAACCATATTAAGAACCACTGTCTGTGGGGTCTATATCTACATATTTTCTTATGATGCACTTTTCACATAGAATGATGTTCCCGTCCAGGATTAATTCTTGTCAATATTTCAAAAATCTTAATAGAAATTAAACAGTTACCTGACATAACAACTTCCTAGACTAAGTAAAATATTTAGTCCTTTGGCTTTTGGCCAAAAAAAAAAAAACTCAGTCATGGAATATTTATTATCATGTCTGATTAGAAACTCTGATTACCAATAATACATGGCTTTTGCTATCAAATTCAGAAGTGCCTCTTGATAAATGCAAATTTATTTATGACGACAAAATCTTTTTGAAAGCAACATGGGTTGGGGAGGGGATAGGTGATAAAAGTGTGACTTGGCGATAAAAAAAATCCGAGGAACCAGTGGACCTACAGTGGTCTTTATTGCAGCACATTTTGTTTTATTAAAATTCTACCTATTTTTGGCATCTTATATAAATGCTTCTTCCCCCATGAAATCTTCCCCTAAATTGTCAGAGAGAAGTAATCCCCTTGCCTTTTGCTCCTATGACCTGGTGGATATGATGCTCTTACTTCTCTGTTTTCTTGGGCCTAAGCTGCTATCAGTTGTAATCTGCATCATTATTCTATACACCAAAAAAAGAGAAAAATACTAACAATTAAACGCTACTACACTGACTTTAACATGTGAAAAAGTACAAAAAACTTCATGTTACAGACTCATGAGATGCAGCATGAGTACTTTGTGTTTTATTTCCCTTACAAGCTCATTAAGAGGGAGCGACTATGTCTTCTTTATTTCCACTTCCTCAGGACCTTATGTGTGTGTGTGAAATTCACGCAGTTGTGTCTGACTCTTTGCAACCCCATGGACAGTAGCCCACCAGGCTTCTCTGTCCATGGGGTTCTCCAGGCAAGCATCCTGGAGCGTAGCCATTTCCTTCTCTAGGGGCTCTTTGCAATCCAGGGATTGAAACCGAGTCTCCCTATTCTCTGCCTTATATGTGCTATATATTCAATACGTGTGTGTTATATTGAACTCTTAGTTTAGAATGGTCTAAAAGACTCCCAAAGCTGGGTGACTGTTAGGCTCGTAGTGAAATTTCATGGACTGTTTCTGTTTTTTGCATGTACTTAGAGATCAATCTAGTCTATAAATTAGACAATAAAGTTAATTAGATAATAAAGAATCTCAACAGACTAATTAAACAATAAAGAATCCTAACAGACTTCTCATCTTCATATCAGTTAGAACTAAACATTTTCACCAAAATTCTGTTTGTTAGATGTCTTTTTCGAGAGCCTTTTATTTAACTTGGGGTATGGTACAGAAAAATTCGTATTTACTTTTGAAAATTGGGCCGAGGAAGGAAAAGCATAAAGCAGCATAGAGAAAGAAGAAAAGGTTTCCTCAGAACTGAAACCTCTTGTCTTTGTATCTGCAAGATACCATGGTCTTAGTGAACCAAGGGATGTTTAATTAGCTGGACAGGGGTATGGTTGATGAATGATACATCAGTCATCTATTACTACAATAATTCTGCACAACAGACTACAGCTAAACCTCTGTGCTGCTAACAATACACATTTGTTTAGTGCGCATGGGGTGGCTGGGTGCTCTGCTGACCGGGGTTGGACTTGCCCACGCATCCGGGAGTCTGCTGGTCTGGGCAGCTGGGCTGGAGGGGCTGTGCTCCACACCCCGCCCACCCTGCGCCCGGAGCCACAGACGTGTCCTCACGGCAGCTGGCAGAGCACACAGAGCAAGCAGAAATACACCAGCTTCCTAGACCTCAGCTTCGAACTGCGCGCCATTTCCCTTGCCTCATTCTACTGGCCAACAGGAGTAACATACCCACACAAAAGCCAGGAGGCAAGCAAACACCCTCCCTCTTTACTACAGGCCTGCTGAGTCACATGGCGCAGGCACACAGGTCAGCAAGGGGTGAAGAGCTGGTATCAGTGCGGCAGCTCCCCCCACGGAATAAACGGCACCTAACACGCAAATACCGATTTAGATTTACAAAGCAGGTTGTTGACTCGCTAAGTCCTGTCCAACTCTTTTGTGACCCAGTGGACTGTAGCCCGCCCGACTCCTCTGTCCATGCGACTTCTCAGAAGAGAATACTGCAGTGGGTAGCCATTCCCTTTGCCAGGGGATCTTCCTGACCCCTGGGGACAGGAAGGGATTGAAACCGAGTCTCCTGCATTGGCAGGTGGATTCTTTACCATGGAGCCACCAGGAAACCCTAAATTGGCAAAACAGATATAATTATTCCTACCCTACTGAAGCAAAAAGGAAACTTGAAGAACTCAAATCACTTGTGATACATACCAAGTGATTGGGATGGAATTCAATCCGAATAATCAAGTATATTAAACTTACAAAACTTATTAAAAGCATGGAGTTAAGTGATTCAGTAAAGGGCTAGGTCAATTCAGAAGAACAATACTGAGTTTTTTATCTTCAGGAACAACCAGCCACACCCAGAGTTTCTGGGGAGTCTGCTACAGCTGGTTTCTAGGCTACATGCATAAATAACAACTGGGGCTTGTTTTCACACAAACACATTAATTCGTGAAGAGATCAGGCTAAGAGTCCAAGGAATGATGAAAATCCAAACTGGTGACAGCACAGAGATGCAAACTGCATCACACACTGATAAACTGCATATGGATTTTCTGTCTTGAACTGATTGGGGAAAAAATAGTTTGAGGTGATGAACTGTAACATGTTGGAAGTAATTGGTTTAGTAAGAAAAAGGGTGTTAATTTAGAAATATCAATACTCCTACCCTCCTGGTGAATTATGTAGAGACAGAATGAAATCAGAGCTGCCCAACAATCTGATAGTTTATGGTTTCATTTACCACCACGTATGTCTCACAGGCGTGTACTCAGAAGAGAAGGCTTTTGCATTTCTGCCGGAAAGACTGCTGCCTAAATACCCACTCACTGAAATTTATATTCAGAGGGAGAAAGCCTCTGAAGTCAAGGTCACCTAATCAAAGAGGGATTAGGGGTAGAAAATAAAAGATTAATTGAAATTCCCAGTAACTTTCCAATAATCTTACCACTAAATATAGTTGCCCCCTCCATATCCATGGGTTCCACATTCTCAAGATTCAATCAGCCATAGATCAAAAAAAAAAAATCCAGAAAGTTTCCAAAAGCAAACTGCACATGGCAAGTATTTACATAGCATTTACATTGTATTGGGTATTGGAAGTAAATCTTACAAATAGGGATGATTTAAGGTTTTGAGAGGGTGTGCCTAGTGTTTGCATATACTATGCCATTTTATATCGGGGGCTTAAGCATCTGCACGGATTTTGGTATCTGTGGGGGGTCCTGGAACCAATCCCCAGAAAATACCAAGGGCTTGACAAATGTGCTTAGAGGAACCGTTCCCTGAGGCTTCCCTACTACTTCCCTCCCCCTCCCCCCAAGGACCCTTGCTATTTGATCTCAGAGCGTCCTACTCTGCTCTTTGGTTGCATTATGTCAACTGCAAGTTACTATTTCTTCCTGTGAGGCTGTTTGCAACGCATGTTGCATCCTAGCCGGTAAGCCTTATGAGGGAAGAGCCGTAAATTTCTCATTCATCTTTTGTATCCTAGGACCTAGAACAGCGCTTGGTTCTAGGTCATTCATACATTGACAACAACATTCACAACACTTGTCAAATGAAGAATTGGTCCAGCATAACCAGTTTTTATCACTTCTACCTCCTACAGGCCATTCTCTGTAAGCCGGCACCACAGGGGGCACACGGGGGATGTGCCCCGTTCCCCCTTTGCGACGGCTTCTCCTTAAGAGTGAGACCAAAGTCCTTAACTCGGTCTATGGGGCACTGGGTAGTCACGCCCCTTCTCACCTCCTCCTCCTCTCTCTGGACTTCTCACCATCAAGCTCCAGACGCAGCGCTTCAACACTCTGCAGGTATGCCAGTTCTGGGCCCACTGCATACGTTGCCCCCTCTGCCCTGGGCACGACCTTGTCTTCTCTTTTAACAGTCTCACCTCCAAGCTGCAAGCCAAGCACCACCTTGGGGAAGCCTTTCCTGACCCCCGTCTGGCCAGGCATCCCGTCCCCGACTCCCACAGAATCCACGCTGCTGCTCTCCTTGAGCGCAGAAACCACAGTTTTACATTTATTTGTGTGCAGTTTGATGACTGTCTGTGTTCCTCCCAGACAGGAAGTTCCATGAAGGCAGGAACTGTGATGATTGATTTCTGCTTACCAGCTATTACTCAGGATTTTTGCTCACAATCAAATATCCAGGCCTTGAGCACTGTGTAAGATCAGAACCCAGAAAACATGTATTAAGTGAATCAGTCAATAAAGGGACACACAGACACACACACACCCCTTCCATCTCTTCCCTGTCTTCCTTCAGGATGAGTACATAAGGCAATAAATCTGATTCTAAAAATAACTTCTGTTGAAGATTCACTAGATTTGAATTTATTGGTTTTAGCCAAGAAACAAGTTCCAACCAGTTGTCTTAGCTTCTCTGCTAATCCATGGTAAAAATTTTCTCATCGCACACTACCTCTTGGCAATCTATTCGTTTTATAAAAAGACATAGAAGTACCTTGTCTCCATGGAGAGACTTCATTCAAAGTATCCCTTCTTACTATCAAACCAGTCATTAGTGAGCCTTCCCTTTATAACTCAGACTTTACCACGGTTTACCACTTCTGTGTTTAAAACCTCTTCTACGCCCACCCCGCCACATATGGCCACAGCTTGTTTGCAAAGAATGCCGATCATGCTTTCAAACAAAACTGCTCCCATATGCTTGTGATTCATTTCCCCCTTCCTGCCTTTGCTTCATTTGCTTTAGAATTCATGTTTAATTTTGAAACAGTTGCTGTGACGGGAAGTGACTGGGGAGGGGAAGAATCAGGAGACAGAGACACAGAACTGCGGGGCTGAGGGAGAGGGAGGACGCTTACCTGACACACAGCTGGCATCAGAGGCTGCTGGAAAAGCCCCGGAAAGAAGGCCACGCTCCCACTTGATCCTCCCTTCCAGCTGAAAGTAAGGGGATGGGGAAAACAGAAATGTAGAGGCAGTCTCCTGTTCCGGAACGCACGACAGTTCCATTGTTTACATTATAAGTGAACCCGAGATGTGCTTCAGTTGCTGACCTGGGTGGCATTTGGAAAAGTGGAAAAGCACGCTTTCTCCAGAGAATATTGATGAAACCAAGGAAGGAGTGGGGTGATTGCTTCTTAGAACTCAGTGCTTGACCTTTTAAAGGAGTAAAATGTTTGTAATATAAAACTAACTTAGCATTCCTGGACAATTTATCCCTTCAACAAATGCTATTCAGCATTCTTTATGTGTAATAGCCTTTGCTAGGTGTTGGGGATACAACAATGAAAAAAAACCAGATATCCCTGACTTCACAGAGCTTACATTTTAACAAGGGAGAGTAGACAATTAAACAACCAGGCAAGAATATACCTGTCAGAATTTACTAGGCTGTATGGCGAAAGTAAGCAGGGGAAAAGGTTGTGACATGCAAGTGAGTGAAGTTGTAGGGCTGGTGTTGCAGAAAGAAGAGCCAGAAGGACTTCCCTGGTGGCCCAGTGGTTAAGGCAGGGGACGTGGGTCCGATTTCTGGTCAGACTCAGGAACTAAAGGAACTAAGATCCTACATGCTACCAGAGCAACTAAACCCGTGCACCTCAGCTACTGAAGCCCCTCGCTCTGGAGCCTGCCTGCCACAACTAGAGAGAGTCCATGCACCACAAGGAAAGACCCCGCATGCCGCAACCAAGACCCAACACATCCAAAATAAATTAAAAAAAAAAAGAGTAGTCAGAGAAAGTGTCATCTGTCAGGCAAAGAAGTAAGCCTTGTGGCTACAGAGGAGGTGGGGGTGGTGGAGAGCAATCCCAGCAGGCGGGAGAGCAAGTGCAAAGGCCCTGAGGTGGACACGTACGCGGGGCTCTTGAGGAACACGGAGGAAGCTACAGTCACGAATGCGGAGTGCAGGGGATAAAGCCAGATGCCTAAAGGGGTGGAATTCAAGAAAGCTCTGTTGTCTAGTTTGGAAATCAGAGAGGAAAGGAGGAGTCAGTGAAGAAAACCAAGCAGCGGTGGCTACTATAGCATCTGAAGCTTACACAGTGGGTGGGGAGGATTCTAAAGCAAAAGAATACAAAATTACAAATCAAAAGTATAAAAATGAGGGTACATTCAGAATGGGAAAAGAGATCACCTCCAAGTTAAAATTTCTTAAAGCTGGCAGATACCATCCATAACATGGCATTTTTAATTGTTTAAGTGCCTGATCCTATCACATTATAAACTTGCTGACTCTGAGCTCCTCAAGGGCACAGCACACATATATGTGCTGTGTGCTAAGTCACTACAGTCTCGTCCAGCTGTCTGGTGACCTGGTGGGCTCCTCTGTCCGTGGGATTCTCCAGGCAAGAACACTGGAGAGGGTTGCCACGTCCTCCTCCAGGGGATCTTCCCGGTCCAGGGATGGAACCCAAGTCTCATGTCTCCTGCACCGGGAGGCGGCTCTTTACCCCTGGCACCTGGAAAAGTCCTACATCCCTATAATACTTTCTTCTGTACATTTTTTGGCTGTATACTTTTTGATCAACTTTTCATATTACAATTATCTTCTGTTATTATTTTCTAGAGAGAAAATGGAAAAATAGTCTTCTTTCTAGCATGATTGATCACAGTTTTTAAATTATTTTTCATTTCTATGCATAAAATGCATAAAATTGGTGTCTTTACACACAGACTACCATGCTGTTTCCCATCCTGGTAGAAATTTGAGTTCCACAAACACAATTTAATCTGTTAAATTTGATTTCAAGCAATTCTTCTTTTTTAATTTAAAATATACAGTACATGTTATTATTGCATTCTCCTATATTCCTGATGAGGGAACTGCCATTTTGTTAAGGTATCAAAGAATTGAATTTCACAGAAAGAGCATATTACTTTATACATTTGATGATAAGAAGAATTTTCCACAGACTGCTTTTGAAGCTTTGTTTCTCTTTCACTCCCACGTACTTCTGGTGCTATATACCAGAGCAAAGATTCACGGGGCCTGTGATTCAATTTCTTTTGTCTTCATGCCAGTTACCTCAGCACACCAGGCATTAGAAGTATTTCTCAAAGCCATTCCTACTCCAGAGGAATAGAAATAACTCAACTGTACACACAATAAACGACAACAAAAACACATAAATATATCCCACAAAACCCGAACTAAAGGTATCGCCAACTCAACCTGATCTTAGCTCCATCTCTAAAATGTTTATAGTCATCAGAATGCCTATAGCCATTCCAACATTCCAACATCATCTGACAAAAGGGGAAATATTAGACTTTCTAACACAGAAACATTCAAGCATACAAAAACAAACCGATTAGTATAATAAATAAATTCAATAATTACTGACTCATGGTTGATCTTGTTTCAGCAATATTTACCTGCTTTCCTCCTTGAATTGGTTTGAAGAATTCTAGATATCACAACATTTCATCTACAAAAATTTCAAAATACACTTCTAAAATATAAGGATTCTTTAAAAATGACATAATCCTACTACAAAAAATTAATAATTACTCCCTTGTATCATATATTGGGTTCAAATTTTCATCTCATGAGATGCTGTATATTTATTTTTTCTTGTTATTTATTTAGGGCATGAGATTATTTGTCCTACAGCATCTGCCTCAGTCTGTATTTTTCCAACCACATTCCTATGGTATCATGTGTTTATCGTGTCTTCCTGTCTTCTGTACTCCTCTTCACTAAGAGTTGGATCCAGAAGCTGTATGAGATTCTGGTTTGACATTTTCTGGCAAGAACCCTTCAAATGGTGGTATTAGAGGCTCTTAACCATCTGGTTGTTTCTTGCTTTTTGAGGTTCGTAGCTGTTGATGATCAATGCTGCCTTAGGACGGAGTTCCTAAAATAGGCCCGAAGAGAGGGATTATGTCAAAGCACCTTGGGAGACCAGCCCGGCGCCCTGGGAGACAGTAAGCTGTGCGGGAAGCAGAACCAGGAGAGAAAACCAAACAATGGTGTGATCTCAAGCAAAATCCCAGGGAGGGCAGTTTCTTCCTGACCCCACGGGAAGCTGAGCGGTGCCGGCAGCACTCTGACACTGCGCCGACTCAAGGCCAGGGGCTGGCTTTTCCCACACCTCCTCCTTCCAGTGACCGATCAGGACTTGCTTGACCACGGGACTGAGGGGGTGAAGGGGGCTCTCCAGAGGAGAGAGGAGACCGAAAGCCTGCCCATGTATTGGAAGGACATCTCTATGGCTCTTACAGTCCTAAGTCTTCAGCACCCCGTGGTCTATGCCTGAGGAAGGTCGATACGATGGTTCGCGTCTCCTCCCACCCGCGAGCACAAGGGCCGTTGTCTCTAAGCAGGACGCCCTGTGAACAAGTTTACTCCAGCGACGCAAACAGCACAAGACCGCAGAGCATGAGCTCCAGCACATCAGCATCTCTTCTTCACGTTACCCGCTTCAGAAACCAACGCCCGACTCTGGAAAGGCGGGAGCACACTAGTGCCTCAAATCAAGCCTTTTAAGTATCAGCACTGTCGTTTATTTCCTAAGACATCGCCATCTGTAAAATTGAGGTATTTCACTTTGTGTGTGCGTGTGTAAGAAATTCATCCATCTGCACGAAAAGTTCAGTGGGGAATTCTTCTCTTGGGAAGGCCAAACCCCTTGTCATCTCCCAGCATTTGTGCCCATGGACCATATCTCGGGGACTCCCTGTCCCTGTGAATGAACACTGTGTGCTCCTAACTAAGGTCAAAACACAGTAAGAAGCAAAAGCATGGATGATGACGTGGAGTTACCAAGGGCCCTGGCTACTCATCTTCTAACAAGAAAACCTCCAGTTCATTTAACTCACCTGTCTCTCACCAAGTTCTGGATTTTGCCAAATTCTGACAGTTTTCCCTTAACAGTTTCTCAACTCTGTCCCTTCCCTTTCACTGTCTTTTTTCAGAGTCAGAGTTGTTCCAAGGAAACGCAAAATGTGGTTAAAACTAATAGCCAGACAGACTTGGAGAAGAACAAGCGAGGTCTCAGAACAACAGAACCTGGAGAGGGAGGAGGGGGAGGAAGGGAAGCCAGTGCGAGTCTTGCCTTGGACTGTGGGGCAGCAGGAACTGAGGGTGGATGAATGGATGTGTTAACAGTAACCTCATTTCCTTTGTTTGACTAGGATCAACTCATTGCCAGCATCTGCCAGCATCAGACTGGCAGGGGAAGGGAAAGTCTCAAGGACCGCAGACCCCCCGTTTGATGGGAAACCGCGGTTCACATCACAACCCACTGCAGCCTTCTTCCTTCTGGCAGCCTCAACTCCAAACCAGTTGCAGCTGAGTCCGTTCAAAATGCTGCAGCCAAGAGTCTCTTTACTGCCTCCCTGCTGGACTAAGTTGCAGTGGGCGCTGCTCTGGTGCAGGACCGGGGGCGTTACCACCTCCAGGTCCCCGAAGGGGCACGCTGCTGCCCTTAAGTCCATCCAGGCTCCTTCCACTTCGCTCAGAAACTTAGTTTTCCCTAGCATCACTCCCTGACCTCGGGACACTTCTCCAAAGCCTACCTTCTTGATGAGAACCGAGTCCCGATGCCACCCCAAACTCCCCATGTGTTTCCTGCCATCAGCCATTCATGCCAGATCCATAAAGGCAGTCTTCACTCATCAGCCAAACAATGAACTACACCAGCTCCCGAGCGCCCGTCTCCCTGTCATTCCCGCGTGCTGCCGAGGAGAGTGCTTTCAGCCATCCGTGTGTGACCTGCCTCCAGTTGGCCTTTGGTGCCCCCACAGGGCAACAGGGAGAAGTAGTTTTGTTATTCACACCCCAAAAGATGGGGGATCAGATCTATCGTCTTTCCCCTGTAGGTTAAATGTGGAGATGACCCTGACATCCAGAAACAGAATTTTTACCCCAAAATTTGGCTTTGCAGGACAGCTGAGCCGCTGAATGGTTCACAAAAACTCAGCAGAACTGAAGATAGCTGTCATCTGCACAGTTTTCAATCCGCATTTGGAAACTGTGGCAGTATACAGGAGGCACTAGTGTAAAGAACCCACGTACCAATGCAGGAGACATAAGAGACACAGGTTCGATCCTTGGATCAGAAAGATCCCCTGGAGGAGGACATGGCAACCCACTCCAGTATCTTACCTGGAGAAACCCAAGGACAGAGGAGCCTGGAGGGCTGTGATCCATGGGGTTGCAAAGAGTCAGACAGGACAAGTGACCTAGCATGCACAGTTGTTCTCTAATTGTTTTTCTTATAACAGAAACAATATTGTAACTAAATCATTATGGAAAAATTGAAAATATGAAAATGTTATTAAAGAAGATTGAACTGTCTCTAATCTCACTAAATGGAAATGATGCTATTATTTTTTAGGGTATTACCTGCCTGTGTTTTTCTACTCAAGCAATACATTATTGTATCTAATTTATATAATATAGTATGAATTGCTTATTAATATAAATAATTTCAATTATTTTTTGTGAATATACTCTGCCTCCTTAAGAATCCTAAAGAACAGTATTACATTTCACCATGTAGATTCTTAATATTTTGTGAGTTAATTTCATTTTTTGTGAGTTAATTTGACTAATTGGACTACTCCTATAGAAAGTTTACGGCAGATTTTGAGATCAACAGAGTTAAGTACTGGTCTATTTTGTACCACTTAAGAGCTCTATGACCTGAGCAAGTTTCTTAAATCTGTGCCTCAGTTTCCTCTCATTTAAAATGGCGATAATTAAGAGACACAGATGTATTGAACAGTCTTTTGGACTCTGTGGGAGAGGGCGAGGGCAGGATGATATAGGAGAATGGCATTGAAACATGCAAATTATCATATATGAAATGAATCGCCAGTCCAGGTTCGATGCATGATACAGGGTGCTCAGGGCTGGTGCACTGGGATGACCCAGAGGGATGGGGTGGGGAGGGAGGTGGGAGGCGGGTTCAGGATGGGGAACACATGTACACCCAGGACGGATTCAAGCCAATGTATGGCAAAACCAATACAATGTTGTAAAGTAAAATAAATAAATTAATTATTAAAAAAAAGAAAGAAATTCAATATTCACAAAACTTAAAAAAATAAAAATAAAATGGCGATAATTGATAGTATCTACTTTAGAGAGTTATTGTGATGATGAAAGGAGAAGGTGCTTAGACCAGAGTCTGGCATTTGGTAACTCTTAAATAAAGGTTAGTTATCTTTAGCATCTCTGCCATCTTTGTTTTACTGGCTCAGAAGGTAAAGAATCTGCCTGCAATGCAGGAGACCTGGGTTCGATCCCTGGGTCTGGAAGATCCCCTGGAGAAGGGAATGGCAACCCACTCCAGTATTCTTGCCTGAGAGTCCCACAGACAGAGGATCCCGGGGGCCTGCAGTCCATGGGGTCACAAAGAGTCAGACACGACCAAGCAACTAACACACACACTTGTATGTTTTACTCTCACAGACACAGAGTTGTAGCTTCCTTAAGTGCTAAAATAAGGAAACCTTATTTTGTAGTAATTAGAATTTCACTCTAAGGTTCCAGAAGCCACCTTTATCTCAAATGATTTTCTTTATAAATTAACATTTCTGTTTTTCTGCCAAATTCAACTCCTCTTATTCTTCAGGAATCCCCTTAGACTCTCCTTTGGCCTTTGCTTAAATACCACCTATGCTGGAGAGTTTATCACTTCTCCTATGGACAGAAACAAATATTTATCACAATTTCACACTTAACATAGTATCACTTACATTTTCACTGTAATGAAAATAACAGGAAAACCAACTAAACAGTGGCTTTAAAAAAAGCCAGGTTGCAAGGTTTTCATACAGAGTCCACTCCGTTTCTACCTGTTTCTGCCCCTTCATGGGCTTCCTTTGTGCTCAGATGGTAAAGAATGTGCCTACAGTGCAGGAGACCTGGGTTCGATCCCTGGGTCAGGAAGAGCTCCTGGAGGAGGAGATCTTCGCTCTGGGACTGGGCCTGGCCTGGAGCACCCTGTCTGTAGGAAGTCTCCCACGGCCCCAGGCAGTGCCTCTGCTTTGTAGCAAAGCATGAAAACATGACGTATAGAATCAGCCCCTTTACCAAGAGGGTTCCCAAACGCCTCAGCAGGCAACGTGCTCTTACACCTCCTCGGCCAGACTGTGGACACATCTGACTGCAGAGGTTGACGCCAAAGTTTCACAGGACCACCCGGAACAAAACTAAGATTCAGTTCGTGAAAAAGTCTGAGATATTATGTTGGCTCCACCAACAGCCGTGTCTGCCATAAGAGTTTATCCAAGTCCACCTTTTATTCCTTTCCACTTTGAGAGAAGAGCAGTCAGAGGATCTGGGAATAGCTCAAAGCTCAAGGGACCGATTCAGACACATCTGGGAAGTAATGGGCGGGGGAATGATGAGACCAAGGTCAGGGGACCACTGAGAGCAAACAGGGAAGCAGAGCTGGCGCCTCCGTCCCCGGGAAGGGCGCCTCACGGGGGCCCCTCCGTCCCCGGGAAGGGCGCCTCACGGGGGCGCCTCCGTCCCCGGGAAGGGCGCCTCACGGGGGCCCCTCCGTCCCCGGGAAGGGCGCCTCACGGGGGCGCCTCCGTCCCCGGGAAGGGCGCCTCACGGGGGCCCCTCCGTCCCCGGGAAGGGCGCCTCACGGGGGCCCCTCCGTCCCCGGGAAGGGTGCCTCACGGGGGCTCCTCCGTCCCTGGGAAGGATGCTTCATGAAGGCACCAGGAAGACCTCCAGCTGCTCTGGCAGAGCGGGGAGGCTGGGGGTGGGAGGGAGCAAGCCGAAGACCACAACAGAAACAGCTGCTGGCTGTGCCTACTGGCCTGAAGGGGAAGGTCTGTGCACACAGTGGACCAGCTCCATTCGACCCACTCACAGGTAGGAATCATTGCCTCCTTCACTTCTTAGGTGCTTGGAATGACTCTTTTCCCATTTAAGATTAATACGCACCAGGCTTGCTCACGGCTGTCAGCCTGGACTTGTAGAGACACTCCACTCGGGATGCCAGTATATGGTGCTTGCTTATCACCCATCACTCTAGGAGTTTCATTTTTTGTGGCTTATCGCAGACGTCCCCCTGGGGCTGAGCCCCTTATTGTTACCTATTGTTTGTCTTCATAATGACCTTCACATGCCTCCCTGGCTTCAACTATCAGCCCTAAGCTTCTCATCCAGTATGGACTAGGGTCTGACCATGTGCCAGACCCTGACTGAGCACTGGAAATGCCACAATAAATAAGACACCGTCTCCACTCTTAAAGACTGTACGGAAAACCTCCGCCCTCCGTGTGGGTACAAGTGGGAGAAGTCTCCCAGGGGAAGAAACTTTGATCCAGGTCTAGGATGGACTACAAGAAAGACTGAGACTGGATGCTAATAAAATTGCACAAGATTTCTATGCAAAAATAGTGCCTCTCCATTGACAGGCATAAAAATGGCCTGAATAAATGAAGAGATATGGCATGTCTATGGATGAGAAGAGTCAACATTATAAAGTTGTCAGTTTTTTTTACTCATATATGTATTTACTACATATGTGTGATACATGATACATAAAAATGCTATCAAACTGTACATATTCAGTTAGTGAAGTGAAAGTCACTCAGTCATGTCCGACTCTTTGCGACTCCATGGACGATACAGTCCAGGCCAGAATTCTGGAGTGGGTAGCCGTTCCCTTCTCCAGGGGATCTTCCCAACCCAGGGATCAAACCCAGGTCTCCTGCATCGTGGGCAGATTCTATACCAGCTGAGCCACAAAAGAAGCCCCATATTCAGTTAACTTGGTTATTTTTAGTCAATATTAGGTTCTTATTTATGTTGATAAACGTAGATCTTATCTATTAGTTTTAACTATTGAATTGAGTTCCACTATATAAGCAAGCCACTGTATTGATTATTTTCCTACTAAGAGACAGTTATTTTGTTTTCTTTTTCATTTGTTTGATTTGTTTTGCTTTTTTTTTCCATTTTCAGAAAAAGAGTGTTTTAGGCACCTTGAAGGGTAAAAACCAGAGTGAAAGAGCAGACAGCTGTGTGTAGTTGAGCAGGTCTGAAAAAAGACAGTGAGAGATGAGTTACAAGAGATAACATAGGAAACAGTTAGGGACTAGCTCACATAAGATCTTACATGCCATGAACTCCCATATGTACCTGCATTTGGCCCAGGACTTTTCTCTAAGACTTGATTAGTCAAACGAGGAGGGACTGCCCCAGGCTTGCATTTGGGCGTCTCACATTGAACAAGAAGAAAGCCCATCACCTTGGACTGCCCTGGTGGTCCAGGGGTTAAGGACCTGCCTGCCAACGCAGGGGTCACAGGTTCAACGCCTGGTCCAGGAAGACCCCACATGCTGAGGGGTGAGTAAGGCCGTGCACACAGCTACTGAGCCTGTGCTCCGGAGGCCGCGCTCTGCACCCAGGGACGCGCCGCAAGAGAAGCTCACGTACCCCAGTGGAGGAGGCCCGGCTCGCCGCAGCCACAGAAAGCCTGCACGCAGCAATGGAGACCCGGTGCAGCCAAAAATAAAATGAATCAAGTTTTTAAAAAAGAAAATTCAATATTCTGCCCTTACATGCCCTCTTCCTCTATATTTTAAAAACCTAAACCAAGGTACTCACATCCACTGAACATCCAAGCAGAATTACCCGCCATCTGTGTTTGCCTGCTCCATCCCACACCCCCTGCGTCAAGTCAATGGAACAAGCCTGCAGCAGATTCCAAACAGAATTCTTGTCCCTGTCCCTGTCAGATTGAAGTTTTACCCAGATTATTACCTAGATTACTGCTATCTATGCATCTTAAACCCCTCCAAGTTAATAATAACTGTCCCAACAGGTCTACTTCAAATATGACATCTGTGAAATCTCCCCCAATCGCTCCTCCTTGTCAGGAGCTATCAGCTTCCTTTCTGGGCGCCCAGAATGCTTGGGACATATATTAAGTTAGGCCACATACATCATGAGAACCCAAGTATTCGTTTACATGTATCCCTCGCTTTTAGTGGAATATGAGTGACAAGAGGAACACGGTAAATGTTTGTGAAAGGATCAAACAAACAATTACAAAGGATACTTAGAAATAAGGAAGATTATTAGTCTAGGTTTCTGGAGAAGAGCTTGGCAACCACTCCAGCGTTCTTACCTGGAGAATCCCGTGAGTAGAGGAGCCTGGCGGGCTACAGTCCACTGAGTTGTGAAGAGTCAGACACGACTGAAGCGAATTAGCACACACCCACACAGTCTAGGTTTCAGAAATGGAAATATCGACAACTCACAGGATTAGTAACGCTATTATATCTTTTTTCAATAGATCACTTAAAAGTAGGCAAAGAAAAACTCCACGTAGCTCATTTGAACAAGACTCAGGATGATTGTGGCCTTCTTTGGTGGCTCAGATGGTAAAGCATCTACCTACAATGTGGGAGACCTGGGTTTGATCCCTGGGTCAGGAAGATCCCCTGTTGAAGGAAATGGCAACCCACTCCAGTACAGCCTGGAGAATCCCATTGAGTCAGACTCGACTGAGTGACTTCACTTTTCTTCCTTCAGAATGATTAAGTCTGAAAAACAAACACATTAAAACAATCATAGCCCTTTTTAAATTTCAAAAGCAAGTGGAAAGTTTCATTCTGTCTGGTCCCAAGAATTAATCAGCAATTAATGATACCAATAGGGGCACAAAAGCAAAGATAATAGCAGCCCTCTTAAAAAGCCAGACCTTACAAGCTGGAGACTATGTCTGTGCTTAGTTGTTCAGTTGTGCCATGGGATTCTCCAGGCAGGAATACTGGAGCGGGTTGCCATGCCTTCCCCCCAGGGATCTGCCCAACCCAGAGAAAGAACCCAGGTCTCCCGCTGGAGAACAATCTACTTTTAAAATGTCTCAGGTTAACAGTTATATCAAGTTTGATGTCCCTTATTACTTCAAAATGTACTCAAAATGCTTTCTTCCTACAGAGAATCCCAACCGCCTTCATGGCTCTGGGTCTGCTACTGCGACTCCTGTCAAAAGATGGGCAGTCCTCCATGAACTTGCTGGGGAGACTGGACAGACCCGCTGGAAGTAGTCAGAGACGTAGGATGGAGGAGACACTGTCATCCTCACAGACCCATGTGGAACTGTAACCATTAAGGATGAGCAGAACCCTGTGGCCTAAGACATCCTCCCCTGAGGCACTAGCTTCAAAAGAACAGTAAGATGCTAAATACTGCTTTCTATTTAAATAGAGAAAGCAGCAGGTAATTCTTCCTGCAGCAGGTATTACATTCCAGTCTCATCACTTAATCTGTGCCCTCCCGCAGCTAGGCTGTTGCTGGCACTGTGACTCGGTGGGACGGGCACACAGCTGGTGCCTGGCGATCAGCCCTTAACCGGCAGAGTATGACTATTAGCACCCGGCAGTATGTGTCCCTTAGCTTGTTGGCCATTAGCACCTGACCATTAGCATGTATCCCTTAGCATGTGGCTGTTAGCGTGTGACTTAGCAGGCGTCCGTTAGCACGTGACTTAGCAGGTGTCTGTTAGCACGTGGCCGTTAGCACGTGACTTAGCAGAAGTCCGTTAGCACGTGGCTGTTAGCACGTGACTTAGAAAGCATCCGTTAGCACGTGGCTGTTAGCACCTGACCATTAGCATGTATCCCTTAGCATGTGGCTGTTAGCGTGTGACTTAGCAGGCGTCCGTTAGCACGTGACTTAGCAGGTGTCTGTTAGCACGTGGCCGTTAGCACGTGACTTAGCAGGTGTCTGTTAGCACGTGGCCGTTAGCACGTGACTTAGCAGAAGTCCGTTAGCACGTGGCTGTTAGCACGTGACTTAGAAAGCATCCGTTAGCACGTGGCTGTTAGCACGTGACTTAGCCGGCGTCCGTTAGCACGTGGCTGTTAGCACCTGACTTAACAGGCGTCCGTTAGCACGTGACTTAGCAGGTGTCTGTTAGCACGTGGCCGTTAGCACGTGACTTAGCAGGCATCCGTTAGCACGTGGCTGTTAGCACATGACTTACCAGGCGTCCGTTAGCACGTGGCTGTTAGCACGTGACTTAGCAGGCATCCGTTAGCAGGTGGCCATTAGCAGGTGGCTGTTAGTGCGTGACCGTGAGCCCATGACCGTTGGCTGGAGGCTGCTCCCGATCGTGCTTTGGCAATGACTGGCATCACAGGGGTGCCGCTGTGGCGTTCACCTTGGGTCACAGTCCCCAAGACCTGCCCAGAGGTGGGCAGAGGAGCCGCTCGCCTGGGTCCCGGGCACCTGGGTGCCCCAGTGAAGACGGCCGGCAGGGTGCCGGGGCCTGGCTGGGGGGCAGTGCCAGCCGACGTCTGCTTCCGCGGCGGGTCCCAGGCGCTGTGAGAGGGCCCAGGCGGCTGCAGGAGGGCTCCCGGGAGCAGACAGCCCACACAGGGACCCTCCCCTCGGCCGAGGCCGGACCTCAGAGGGCGAACGTCGGGCTCGGGACCTTGAACAAGCAAAAGGAGGGGTGATGACGCTGCTTCTCTTACTACGGGGTTTAAGTGTTAAAAGCTGCACGGAGACTTGGAGACACAATTTAATGCCTCCCTTTCCCTTTCTTGTCATAACAGAGAATAACACTTGTTTTGATGGAGGTTTGTACGAACATGACCGTGGCCTGACCTACGTGGACACCTGCAAATACAAAGAATCCCACACCAAGAAGTTTGCCACGACTAACCACACCACTCCGTCACCTTCCCAGTGCAAGGGCTTCGCTGAAAGCTTTCAAGGACTTTGGGGCTTTTTTTTTAAAGCATGTGCCGCCTGTCTCCTTGCCTGGCCCCGAAACAAACCTTTCTCTGCTCCAAACTCTGACACTTCTGTACTTTGACCTCGCTGTGCATCAGGCACGCAGGCTGTGTGCAGTAACGGTCCCACATTCTTCAATCCACAGAGAGATCCCGCTGGATCGCTGACAAATTCGCTTCCGACTCCTTCCCCTTGCCCTTAATGATGACAACCCTGGGATGATAAGAATGCCCAACAGCTGGAAGGTGTTGCGGCCTTTATCTAGTGGGCCTCCTGGGGGGTCTCTCTCTGCCAGTGTGACAGCAGAGACAGTATAGCAGAGGGAGTCCACTGACGCGTTCTCCTGAGCTGTTTATCCTTCTAAGGTGTCAGCAACTCTGGAAGAATAAATCAAACCATCTTGGGACAGACTCAGGCCATTCAGACCATCTGCTCTAAAAAGAAACCGAACAAACCGAAAAGCTTTACAAATATTTTAGTTGAAGGAAATGCCATTATTTAGATGGTAGTAGCAGGCAAAAAAAAAAAAAAGTCTTCTTGAGAAAGCTTACAGAATTTTCTGCTTAAAATTTTTTAGAAACAAATTTCTCCTCTTTCTTTTCCTTATTGTGATTCTAGTGATTCAAACTGAAAAACCCTGTGCAATAAAGGATAACAATTCTGAACAAAGTGCCATTTTGAAAATGATCTACATGTAGATTAAAAGTTGCTGGAATTTCCTGGGTAAGAGATGTCCCCTTTAAAGAAACTTCCTGGTTCTGTTTTCTTAGCTCCATAGAATATGAAGCTAACAAGGTCAAGGTTTGGGGTTTGCTGTCCTAGTAAGTAAGTTACCATCATAGGAAGAAAGGAACGTCTTCATGGGCAGCAACGGTATCCTGATTCCCAAAAAGCAGATCCGTGTGCTTGTCTCTAGTTCAGTAGACAAGTGCCACCATGTCTCCATGTGAAAAGCGGCACGACCTCGGAGCGTCCCAGCATCCCGCAGACAGGGACAAGGCCCTCACGAGTCATACAGAGGCTGTGACCATACTGAGAGCCACTTCCAGGAGCCTCACTGTCCTTGTCTTCCTCCCTGGAGTTCTCTGGAGCAGGAACACAATTTCTGGCTGAGATAGGAAGGGAGCAGGAAGAAGCATTGCTGGGAGGAGAAAATCTCCTCCATTCTTCTGACAGCTTTATGCCACTTTCATTTTTTCTGCCCCTTTTGGGTAAACTGATGGAGAGAACCCTTTGGATCTCAGCTACTCTCTTCTATTTTTCTACTCCCACTAGCTTTTCTGTCCACCTACAAAGCCTGAGGAAAACATGATTGCAAATCCTGCCTACAGTGTGGCTCAGCTGGTAAAGAATCTGCCTGCAATGCAGGAGACCCTGGTTCGATCCCTGGGTAGGGAAGATCCCCTGGAAGAGGGCATGTCAACCCACTCCAGTATTCTTGTCTGGAGAACTCCACAGACAGAGTCACCTGGCAGGCTACAGTCCATGGGGTCGCAGAGGGTCGGACACAACTGAATGACTAAGCACAGCACAGCACACAGGACCTCTAACCATTTCAAGTTCCCTAATCCAAACTCCTAGCAACCCCATGGACTGTAGTCCACCAGGCTTCTCTGTCCATGGGATTCTCCAGACAAGAATACTGGAGTGGGTTGCCATTTCCTTCTCCAGGGGATCTTCCCAACCCAGGGATCGAACCTGGGTCTCTTGCATTGCAGGCAGACCTTTACCAGCTGAGCTACAAAGGAAGCCCCCAGCTGACATATAGGGGCTCAAGTAAAGTTCTTTAAAGGGAGAGAGAGAAACGGGAGGGAGGACGACGGGGTAGATGAATGAACGAAAGAAAGAGAAGTTCGTTTTGTTTCTTGATCTTTGCTGTTGTTCAGTTACTAAGTCGTGACCAACTCTGTGACCCCATGGACAGCAGCACACCGGGCTCCCCTGTCCTTTACTATCTCCCCGAGTTTGCTCAAATTTGTGTCTGTTGAGTCGGTGATGCCATCCCACCATCTCATCCTCTGTCGTCCCCTTCTCCCTTCACCTTCACTCTTTCCAGCATCAGGGACTTTCCCAGAGTCAGCTCTTCACATGAGGTGGTCCAAGTATTGGAGCTTCAGCTACTGTCTTTCTTGAAAGAAGTCACATTTGCTCTGTTGGCAGCCAAGAGAACTGGTGGAATAGGCAAAGTTGAATTTGATGAGGCAGGAAATGGGAAGTTTAGTAGGGGTGACCGCCGCACCCCAGGGTATATTCAGGAGCAGGGCTGTAACTTCAAACTGCCAGTCAGAAAACAGGGAGGGGAGAGGTAACCAGGCAGGAAGGGACAGCAGCACTGGTCCTGACAGGTCCGTTGTTAGAGGCCATCGAGGAACAGATTGCACTCACGAGCATCTGCAGTGCCCGTCGCAGCAAGTCTGATCGAAGCTCACCAAGCCTGATCCAGGTCCCACCAGCTTCCCGATGCCAGTGGCCTCCCGGAGGAGCCGGTCCATCAGACAAACAAAGGAACCAGAGCACCTCATGCCACACAAGGGCAGAGACCCAGGGGACGGCTCACGGGCCCACCTCTCCATGTTCCTCCCTCTCAGACCTCCGCGGCCCCAGAAGCAGTACAAGCAGCAGCTCCATCCAGCCTGCAGACTCACACAGGATAAGACCTCATGAACTGGAACGTCATCACACAAGACTCACGGCTTCACAAAGGGCACGCGACCAGAAGGCTTCCCTCTCAGGTGTGGAGAGTGTGCTCATGATGTGCCGGCCCTGACTGATGCCGAGTCTGCACCAAGGCTGAGTGGACTTGTGTGTGAGGATCCCGTGGGAAAATGCCCTCACCTTCTGGATGAGGTCACAGACACCACAGGGTTAGGCAGGGTGAGGCCATGCTTTAAAGGACAACCAGACGCAGGACTTTCTGGTTTTAACTGAATCCACACACATAAATACCAAAACTGAAAAAGCCTCAGGAACTCTTTACTACTTCCAGAAAAATATGGCAGGAATGTCCCAGGAAAGCCAACTCATCAGCAATCTTGACGTTATTGTACTGTTCACATTTCAGGCTGAACTGTGGGGCTCATACTCATGACCTGGTGAGCAGTACGGCTTAGCCAAGCAAGTGCTGTGGCTCCATCAGAAAAGTGGCCGATGAGTCTGTAAGAGTCACCTCCCCAAGTGTGTTAACTTCCTCGGGCTTCCATGACACATTATCTCAAACGGGGGTACTTTACAACAATGGAGAACTTATTCTCCCATAGTTCTGGAGGCCAGAAGCCCCTAGTCACCGTGTTCCCTCCTTCCTGCCTCTCCCCGCTTGCAGTGGCTCCAAACATTCCTTGGGCTATGGCACATCACCTCAGTCTCTGCCTCCGTTTTCACAAGGCCTTCTCCTCCTCCTATCTTCTCCTGTTCTCTTATTTTTTTGGGGGGGGGGCATCTATTCATTTATTTATGGCTGCGCTGGGTCTTCATTGCTGCACCCAGGCTTTCTCTAGTTGCAGCGAGTGGGGGCTGCTCTGCGTCTCACCGTGGGGGCTTCTGGTGGAGCCTGGGCTCTAGGAGGCGGGTTTCAGTAGTCATGACGTGTGGGCTCAGCAGTTGTGGCACAAACGCCTAGTTGCCCCACTGCATGTGGAGTCTTCCCGGACCAAGGATTGAACCCACGTCCCCTGCATTGGCAGATGGACTCTTAACCACTGGACCACCATGGAAGTCCTACTTCTCTGTCTTTTATACGGACTCTTGCCATTGGATTTATGGCCTACCTCGATAATTCAGAATATCATCTCAAGAGTCTTGACTTAACTACACCCTCAATGACCCTTTTTAACGTCATATTCACAGGTCCCAGGGCTTAGGATATGGACAAATCTTTAGTGGGATCCCCAATTCAATCCATTACACCAAGCATCTTTTGGTCTTCCAGGACTTGACAAAACTCCAAGTGCTTGAAAATATTCCCTTCCTTCCAATATTTCCTTCCTTCCTTTAATGCTGATTAAAAAGAAGATGGAGGAAAACTCTTCCTCCTTTCGCTAAACACTTGGAAGACAGCTCACATACGCCTCAAAGATGAACGATAAGAATCTGGGTACATATGTGCTCCATGCCTGGTGCACACATGTAGATGACTTCAAGGGCTTCCCAGGTGGCTCAGTGGTAAAGAATCTGCCTGTGATGCAGGAGATGCTGGAGACTGTGGTTTGATCCCTGGGTCGGGAAGATCCCCTGGAGGAGGGCACGGCAACCCACTCCAGTATTCTTGCCAGGAGAATCCCATGGACAGAGGAGCCTGGCGGGCTACAGTCCATGGGGTTGCAAAGAGTCAGACATGACTGAAGCGACTCAGCACACACACAGGCAACTTCAAAAGCATGTTTTCCTGATTATAGTATTATAGTTGACAGACAGACACAGCTGAAAAAGTCTAGCTTTTATATCACCTGCTTAGGTACAGTAACTGTGTTTTCAGAAGCAAAAAAATCTACAAATGCTCTTATGCAGATTTCAGGATAGAATGTTTGAGGGGAGACTACTCATTTAAAATGTTTTTTTTAAAAAGGTCTCATACTAATTGTGGGATCCTGGGTAAGTTATTTATAACCATCCTGTGCTTTGGTTTTCCCATCTGTAAAATAGTTATAATAATAATATCTCTTTCACGGGGTTGTTATGAGTATCAAAAAGGTAGTATTTGTAAAGGATTTAAAACAATGCCTGGCACATTATAAAGGCTGTATAAGTTTTATCACAATATTTTAAAAAGCTGTAATTAGAAACCACACTAAGCATTGAAGAGGTACTTACAAATACATTCAAAGAATGCATATCAATTAAAGTTCTTGGGCTGTGAAAGTAAAAGATGCAGATAAAAATTTTTAAGGAAATGAATGGCTTGTTGAATAATTAGGAAGGGTTAAAAAATGGCTGGAGCCAAGGGAAGCTGAGTGGCAGAGGAGGCAGCCAAAAGGCCTGCAAGGACACTGCTGAACCGTTCTGACCCATCGACCCCAGTTTGGAATGCATAAATAAACAAGTATATACGACTGAGCACACACACACACACACAAATAAACATTATATAAGTGGAACTCTGGACTCGTCATTATCCACAGTGTTCTCAGAAATACCAGTAAAATCAATCCCTCTTTTTATTGCATAAAGATGTAGTGGAAAGTTACTTGTTGGAAGGTTACTGGAGGATCTCACTTAGCCATCAATGACTCCTGAATTTTGAATCTTACTGTCTCTTTGTTCTAGCTTGAAAATCTTGCCCAGAACTCAGATTGGCTTGGCTTGGGTCAAATGTGTACCCCTAGTCAACTGTGGTGAGGGAAGTCATTAAAAACCACGTCACCTGCTAGAGACACGTGGTTAGCAATGGAGGCAGTTACTGCAGAAGAAAGAGCATGCCACCGAGATGGCCCAGCTGAGTGCCATGCGCTCACACCGCATATTGAATTTAAGAACTGATGGGTATTATAGTCAACTCTAAAATAAAAAGTTTTTAAAAATAACAAATGGAAACTAATTCATAAAGAAAAGCACATTCATGAAGAAAAACCCTGGGTTCTAACATAACTAAGGGAGGGGAGAGGAGTGACGTGAGAAGAGAGAATTAAGTAAAATAAAAAGCCAGGGAATGCACAAAAATTTAACTAGTAATCACCTTGTCTAGTGCTAAGTCACAAGAAAACATGTCAGTACTTGTCATGAACTTATTTTTCTGGTAAAGGACCTAACCTATGATGTACAAAGACTTGGTTCAATTTCTAGTTGACTGGATGTCCATCCCTTACTACTGAAGGTTACCAGTCCAAGGTTACATGACTCATGCAGAGGCAGGTAAAATTGCTGGTACTTTTTAAAGTTTTCCCACAATCAAAGTGAAAATGAAAATGTTTTTTGAGCTCTCAGAAAAAACAAAGATTTGATTAAGTATATGACACTATATTTTTAAACAGTGTGATAAATTGAAGTTTCTTTAAACACAAAAGTATGTAGGGATATTTCTGAAGTATGTGTACTAGGCTGAAGGGGGACTTGGAGGTTGGGTGTGCAGTCAAGCAAGTGGAAATTTGGGGCATACTGCTATCTTTTCCCTTCACAATGCATTCATCAAGTTAAATTCCCCAATTTTGGACCCATAGCAACTGTGAAATGTGTGTTGTTTTAAGCTGGTAAGTTTGAGTAGTTTGCTATGCAGCAGTAGATAACTAATATCTTCATTTTTAATTGTCTGACCTTTTCTCTGTAGATCAAATCTATGGGCCTTCTTGCCCTTGGTCCAGCCAGCATTTGACTTATTTCCAAGTATATTTGATCAGGGAACGTTTTTTAATTATGCTATCTATTTGTATCCTCAGAAACTCATGTTCCAAGGGATATACTTTGAGAAACGCTGCTGTGTGGCAAATACTCCAATGCTCGGAGTGGTGACTTGACAATTAATGACCTGTATTAGTGTCTCTAAGGAAATTAATAAACAATATGTTAGTTCTGAAACATTCTTTTTATAGAATGAGTATTAAGAGCAGAAATCCCGCCCACCTTTTTTTTTTTTTTTTTAAACAAACCACGCTGATGCAGAAATGGGAAAACGCTGCAAGATATTAACACTACCATAGTGTTGAAAGCACCCACCCTAACAATCCCATTCTGTAACATTCTACAGATGGAGAGAGTGTCGATATAAAAAGAACTCTGAAAGGCTGAGAAGTTACCAAGCCATCTCCGGTCCCTTAAAGGGGCTCTCAGAACTGCTTGAAGGGGACCCCCTCCAAACAACTGAGCCGGGCTGGCTCACCCTCCTCTGGGGGGTGGTCAGCCCTCCTGCTAAAGGGCATCCAGTGCGTGTCCAGGAGCTCACTTGGTTCTCCCCAGGAGAGCACCAGGAGCCCGCAGCTCGGCCGCCGTCTCGAGACAAGCCCCACGCAACATGCCCCTCTGTTCACCTCCGCCAGCTCCACCGGAAATGACATCTTTGACGGCCCAGCGGGGGGTCAGAAGGTGGAGGGGCCACACGTCCCCAGCCGCCACAGGAGTGGAGGTGGCGGGCGCGGGACGTGCGCGTCCTCACATCTGGGCTGGAGAAACTCGGGGCCAGTCTGTCCTGAGAAACAGTGAGTGGTGCGTGGATTTTCTAGGTGTGCAGTTCAGCTCTATCATGGTTCAATCATCTGAGGGGATTATTGTGAGAATATGCCTGGTTGGGAAGGTCCCCTGGAGGAGGGCATGGCAACCCACTCCAGTGTTCTTGCTGGAGAATCCCATGGACAGAAGAGCCTGGCGGGCCATGGGGTTGCAAAGAGTCAGACACGACTGAGTGACTAACACTTTCAAACTACCACTTATTATTTCCCTAAAAAATAAAAAAAAGCACTTTGTGTTCTGAATATAGCAATTAAATAAAATGGCACAGAGAATGAAAGCATTAGTAAATTACAGACAGGCTGCAAACAGTTTCCTAAATCCTTAGAGTTTCCTCCAAGATTTATTCATGCCCTATGAGACAATGTTTTTTGGTCATTGTTGCTGCTCAATATTTTCCCAACCTGATATCCCCACCTTAATTCTTACAGCATTCCTAATTTAAACACGTGTTAATCAGCAAATGCCTTAAGTCTTGACTTGAAAATCTGGTATTCATAGTTAGGATGAAAAAGTAATTAAATATCTTAAACAGAAATACAATTTACGAAATTAAAAGCCCAGGGTGGAGTAGAAAGATGAGTCCTCATCTTCTCCTGCCAGAGCACCAAAATCACAACTAGCTGTAGAACAACCATTGACAGGGAAACACAGCCCACCTGAACAGGATACCTCACGTCCCGGGAGAGAGGGGAAGCCACAACGACACAGTAGGACAAATACATTTCACTTACACTTTATTTTTGTTACTCAATATAAAAATATGCATTTCAAAATACTTCAAGATATTTTGATAAGCTGTGCAATAGAAAAGGCCCATCTTGCAAACTCTGTCCCCAGGTGAGTCTGAGCGGTCCCATCTTGGTACCGCAAGGCTGGCCCACGGCTGCAGGGGCGACCCCTGTTGTGTAAATTCAGACTGACTCGAAATAATATTAAAAAGACAGGCTTCAAAAATCAAAATAAAGATAAAGCACAGAGCACCTTTTACCATGTTGTAATAAAATATTCAGTAATTCCTCTGTGTGAAACTCTGGAAAAAGATGCAAGGCAGAACTAGATATAAAAGGAAAAATAATGATGTGTTTATAAAGTCAGCTTTCTCTGACTTGTGAAAAGACTGATCAAACACTCTTTGAGGCGCTGCAGAGGTTCACGGGTTCCCCATCTGCCAACACGGTTCCAGCTGCAGCAGCTTTCTCACTGTCCACCTCGATTCTGTACCACAGACTGGCATGACATCTTATATTGACATTGGCACACCTTTTTTTTTGTACTACTGTATGCTTTTGCTGTTATACCATGAAATATTGTCACAATACAATACTATTATACTTCATCATAAATAGGCATTAAGAAAGCACATTTTGCCAAGCTGATTTTTGAATCTCCTAAATTATATTTCTTCACTCACCTGCCAATTTGAAAAATCTACTAATCTGTAGAGGGCTTTTTCTCATCATTAATGTGAATTAGTGATGCTATAACTTAATTTTAAATCAATTATTTTTTTTTTTGAATGGGACTCAGACCAAGAAAGCCTAGCATCAGCCAAAGTCTCCTGGCACATCATGGGCAAACGTCCAACTCCACAGTGATATGTAAAGGTCACTTCATGAAAAATCCAAATAAAAATTACTCTCAAGATGTTTTGTCCATTACAATTCATTTATAAATAGAAATTAAAATTTAATAAGAAGACTTTGGGCCTGTGGGCCAGAGTCACACAACCTGAAAGAAAAGCAGTTTTAACATGGATTCTTATGACAGTGCCAGCAAGTTTAACCACTGATTTAAAAAATTCTGTTGGGGACTTTTCCCTGGAGGTACAGGGGTTAAGACTCCACACTTCCAGTGCATGGGGCACAGGTTCAAGCCCTGGTTGGGGGAATCCCGCATGCCGTGCAGTGCACCCCCAAAATAAATTAATCAATTAAAGATTTCTGTTGGAACAATGCATGATAAAAGCTATGGAAATTAGTGGTTATTAAATCTTACAATTAAAAAAACACCTGCAAACATTTTTCTCCACATCCTGATTGTTTTTCTAGTGCTGTTTAGTCATTAGAACTACTTGCAAAACCAGTGCTGAGAGCTGATCAGTATTTATGGGCCAGCTGGTGATTTCCTTCAAGTTCAGCCAGTGCACTGACGGCGGACGTGCTCAGCACTGCCCCCTCAGGAGCAGGGAACATAGGAGGCTGTACAGTGGGGGTGGAGACTGTTATGGTTGCTCTGAAACATCAGTGAGAAGAAGAGTTTCCAACCAGAGGGAAAAATGAAAATGGAGAATGCCTCACGAGGCTTTTCCACAGGTGTAACCACTATTTCACGCACGCCAAACCTTGAGAAAATGGAGGCTCTTTTATTCCAGATAACCTGTAAATTCAGAATTCCACATGTAATTTCCTTGTATGCACAGGTGTTATACGTTGATTTCCATCTTCTTAATGAATCCTTGACAAGATTTTAGTTGAAAAGGAGAATGAGAAACAGCCCCTGGATGCTGAATGGCGGCTTTGGCAACATTATATGACGTGGCTTTTGGGTCTGCCGCACAGACTGAGTTTCTTTGTCGTGAGTACCTGAGCCAGGCAGTTGAGAAACACCATAAAGATGGTCATGGACATGACAATCACGTAGTGGCTGATGCTACGGGAGAAAAGGAACATGTTACAGGCGGACAGAACACACAAGAGGAAAAGCGTGAGACTCCTCTAACGTTTCTAAATGTACAGGTGATCCTTGAACAACTTAGGTTTAGGTGTGCCAAGCTTCTGAGCAGTTGAAAATCAATGTATAACTTTATAGTTGGCCCTGAGCATCCTAGGTTCCTAAGTATCTGTGGTTTGGTCTCTTTGCCCTCAGCCAACCACAGATCATGTAGTCCTACAGCATTTACTATCTAAAAAAAAATCCACATATAACTGGACCCATGCAGTTCAAATCCATGCTGTTCAAGGGCCATCTGCATATACAAAATACACAGAATTACAAAGGATACTAATGCTCTTTATTTATTTATTTTTTTAAATTTCTCAAACCCTTGTGTCGAGGGCTGACACTAATGCTCTTTAAATAGATATCAAAATGTTAAAAAGAATGAATTTGTTGCAGAAGTAGTAATGAAAGTACGTATTATTTTGAGATAGCTCCAACAACTATAATCTGATATGAAGCTGACTGGTATTAGCAGTGCCTGTGTCTTTGTCACCACTAGAAACTGAGTTTAAACATCTAGCTTCTACAAAAATAAATATAACTTTCCCCTTGTAACTCTTATATCCTCTGAATAAGAGCCACAGACTCCCCAAGATGTCCGCAGATTCAGTAATATGGTATTTTAGGGCATGACATTCCATACTTTGACAAAACTACAGGCCACAGGGAAAGAAAGGAAAATGTTAGTCAAACTCAAATTCAGTGAAGTGAAAGTTTTAGCCAAAATGTCTAAACAAAACAAAAAGGACACATCTCTCAATCTGAGTCAACACCATTATGTGCCAGACTTTTGGAAAAAGAACACTATTAAAATTACTCAATCCCAGCTCTCATCTATCAGCAATAGTAAATATTCAGTTTTTCTTTTTAAGCACCATACTACATTGTCCATGGCTTGATAATAAATTTGCAAATATGGAAAGAAATTGAGGATACAGATCTGGCAAATGTGCAATAAAGCAAAGGTTTCCCCCAGTGAATGCCAAGCTAAGCTTCGGAGGACACTGGCAAGTTACTTATTTACTAGGCCTATCAGAGTTACACGTAAGAATCTAACTTCATAATAAACTTATACCCGGCTTCCCTGGAGGCTCAGCTGGTAAAGAATCCACCTGCAATGTGGGAAACCTGGGTTCAATCCCTGGGTTGACCAGGGCTGGACCAGAGTTGGACCATAAAGAAAGCTGAGCACCGAAGAATTGATGCTTTTGAACTGTGGTGTTGGAGAAGACTCTTGAGAGTCCCTTGGACTGCAAGGAGATCCAACCAGTCCATCCTAAAGGAAATCAGTCCTGATTGTTCATTGGAAGGACTGATGCTGAAGCTGAAACTCCAATACTTTGGCCACCTGATGTGAAGAACTGACTCATTGGAAAAGACCCTGATGCTGGGAAAGATTGAGGCCAGGAGGAGAAGGGGACGACAGAGGATGAGATGGTTGGATGGCACACTGCCTCAATGGACATGAGTTTGAGCGAGCTCCGGGAGTTGGTGAAGGACAGGGAGGCCTGGCGTGCTGCAGTCCATGGGGTCGCAGAGCCGGACATGACTGAGCGACTGAACTGAGACTTAAAACCTTCAACAAGCTGCTTCACAAGGATGGTCCCCAGGGCAGGCCCCAGGGAACTTATCTTAGAATATCTGCGAAAGTGACTGCTGGGTGAATGTAAAATAGGGCAATCACCTAGGGGGACGTGGAGACTAAGGAAAAGGGGAAAAAGAGGCTTGCAGTCCACCCTCCCAGTCCCCCAGTAACTCTGGTCCAACAGGTGGGCAGCCCCCCAAATGTCAAGTTGCTGGCCCTACACCATCCGAGGCAAAGCTTCAGGGTGCTGACAGGTAACCGCCCATAATGGGTAAGGGCCCTCAGGCCAGAAAAGAAGAGCCTCTACTCTAAGCAGATTTAGTTTATTTATTTTTGCTATTATAAGCTTTTAAGTAAGAATCTCCAATTATGAAGATTTATAGTTTGATAATATTTTCTTGGGAATGGCACTGGTTAGGGCATTCTTATTTAGACTCTTTCTCTAGATTAACTGGTTAATCTTATAAAGTAAATTTGAAATAGAAAAAAAGAACTGGCTAATTAAAAAATAAGAATGAGAACTAGTTAAGTTTGAAATCTGGTTCTGGACTAGGGTAGGCTTCTGACCTAAAAAGAAAACAATACAATTAGATCTTTAATTGCTAGACAAATACTATCATTAAGCCAAGATTTTTGAAATGTTTGTTTTCACTGTAAAAATAATGGAACAGAATATTGGACCTGGACTTCTTTCCTACTTAAATTTATGTGTGTATGTGTTTTGGTATGTTTTTTAACATGGAATGGATATGATATAGATCTTATCTACCGATTAATTATGCAGATTTCACAAAGCTATTTTCCAACTTTAGTAGCCACAGTGGACATAAATCACCGATAATTATCTATTTAAAAATGAAAATGATGACATTTCTCATTCTATAAAGCCCTTCTGGGAAGAAATGATCTAGATATTCATTTTAACAGAATACTCTTAAAAACCTCATGCCAAATAGACAATATTATGTTACTAAAATTATGTCAGTTATGCTGAAATTTTATCACACAGAAGGTGGTAACTGGTTGACTGATCTTACTTTAAATGTCTTCCAAAGGGGAGCAATTCAAGCTCATCACAGCACAGAGGTGCTGGGAAAACACTATATTAGAACACTAGAAACTTTCAAACAAACAAACAAAAAATCAGAAAGCTTTCCTTTTCCGGGAGATGGTGGAGGTGTGTTTTCCCCTATTCCTCCTGCCAAGTACCACTAAAACCTCTGGATGCTGTATATAAAATAAACCTAAGGAGACTGAACAGTGGAAAGACAATAGATGGGTTAGGAACCTTGGGACCCAAGGAATGACATGGTGGTTGAATTTGCTGGATTTTCTTCTTGCTAGAAGAAACTGGCCAACCAGAAATGCCAATGGACATAGACTAAGAACCTCAAACAACCCAAGGTGGTAATAAAAGCCTACTCTCTCCACTCACAGGACAGACAAGGAAAGGGGCAGCCCCCAAAGATGGAAACCTTTCAGACATTAGCTGCTCCACTTCAGCCAGACAGCACAGAAGAAGGTGGTTCTGCCCCCGCCTGCTCTGGCAAAGGTCAGGTGGGAGGCACACAGGTCTACACTCACAGGGCTGGGACAGGACGAGTCACTCCTGATTCTCATCTTCTCCTCCCGGCACATCCAGTCCATTAACAAGTTCCACTTGCCTCTCTCTCAGAATACTCCATCAATCTGGCCTCTTCCCGCCATTCTGAACTGCTGCCCTAGTTCAAGGGCATCATCTCTAGTTGAGCCTCTTAACCAATCGACCTCTTCCCTTTCTTGACCCCTCAATGGGTTCTCCATCCTGTGGCCAGAGTGTAGTTTTAAAATGTAAAGCATATCAAATACGTCCCTGCAAAGAGTCTAATGCTTTGCCTCACACTTAGAGTAAATCCCTAATTCCTTACAGTGACGTCAATGAAAACCATGAGTGACACCACCTGGCTTTCTGAATGCTCTCCCTTCCATGTTTCTCCTTGTATCCTTCTCATCATAATCACATTCAAATTTTCAACACTATTTAATAACATCGGGAAACATGGCTTTCATAGAAACTCAACTTAAAAAAAAACCAACCCAACCCTGAATATATTTGCATATAAATTAAGTCTAAAATGACATATATCAATCTGTTGGACTCTGGGACTGAATTACCGTTGACTTATTATTTTTTCTACATGCTTTCAGTATTTTCTACAATGAGCTTATGATACATTTCTTTATTTCTTTTTATGAGATGATTACAAATTATGGTAGGTTGAGACATAGCACTCTTAGGCTGAGCTCCTAATTACCACAGAAATCTTCTCCTTTACCCCATTTCTGTTCCTCATGGGACATTTCAAAATCTGCAGTGGTTCCTAAGATCAAAATCCTCAACCCAATAAGCTGGATATCACAGTCATAACCTCTTCATGTTATGTAACAAGGCTCATTCCCCAACCCAGGGACTGGAGTTTGGAGTCAGAGGAGGGAGAGAGGGAGTGCAAAGTGCCCAGGTTAGAGCCTCAAGGACCAAATCCAGGCAGCCCAGACTGATCCTGGTTCCCGGGGGAGACCGTGTTCCATGGGGAGAGCAGGCAAGGAGCTCAGGAGGCAGGCGGATGAAAGGAATGCCGTGAGGACGCTAAGAGAGTATACTGCAGAAAGTGTGCATGGGATGTGGCCTGTCCACCAGGCGGAACTCTGCTCAGCGGTGAAAGGGAACCAGATACTGCCACGTGCTACAACACAGAGGCACACCAGAAACGTCACACCGACGGGAAAAGGCCAGATGTAAAAGGCTACACATCGCATGATTCTATTTCTCGACATGTTCAGAGCAGGCGGATCTGCAGAGACAGAGAGCAGGCTGGCGGTTTCCTGGGGCTCAGCATGGGAATTGGATAGACCAGAATCAGGCATGGGAAGTTTTCTGGGTGACGGAAATATTAAAAAACTTGACGGTAGTGATGGTTGCACAAATCCATCAATCTGCTGAAAGTTACTGAAGTAGTTTAAATCATTCAAAACTTTAAAATGGATGGAATTTATGATACATAAATTATACCTCAATTAAGCCATAACAACAAAAAGATTCTATTACAGCAGATTATTTTTTCCCCCATTAAGTTTTGCTATCACTTTTAGGCCTTTTATCACTTCTAATACTTTTTAAAAACTTTAAAATATTAAATGACTTGACCTCTGAACAAAGTAAGTTTTGTAAAACCAGATGGCAGGCGACCCCGCCTCAAATTTAGTGACAATCTATCTCTAAAGGGTATTCCATACATCACCTATCTCCTTGACCTGAAATGGCCTGAAATCATGGACTCTTGGCTCCTTTAAGCTAACACAGTCGGCAGGGAACAGTTGTGAAGCTCATTGTCTCATCGTCTCCATGTGACTGAGTCTGAGGTATTCAGTTTGTGAGAGCTTCCATCAAGTCTTCGAGTCATCATAGCATAGCACAGTTAAAGGAGCATCAAATTTCTATCTGAAATGAGTTCAGCTGTTCCCACTCTCTCCCCTTGACTGTTCTATTATTTAAATCAGCAGTTCTCAAGGTGTACATCATATGAGACGGTAGAGGGACAAGGCGTGTGGATACAGAATCACCGGGCAGGTCTGTTCAACCCACACAATGGGTGATAAAAGGCTGATGATGCTTCTCAATTAGGATAATGCGCAGTCAAAGCTGGGCCTATCTGTCAGATGTACTGGGAAGACAGGTGGAGAATCACTGGTTTAATAAAGCTTAATGTTCACTATCAAGAGTAAAAAGATTTTATGGTGCTTATTAATTACATTTAGGAGGATATTAAAATATCACTGAACTTAATGATAAGTTTTCACTACAAAGAGAAATGATACTTTAGTTGTCATTTATATTGCAGTGATGTGTAACAACAGTGCATGTAGGAAACAGAGTCCAAATGAATCCTGCTATCAAACTAAAGCTCCAACTGATGAGGATGACTATTCACCTCATATCCAGTACATTTAGAATATAAATTTAAATATGTTTTTATAGTTATGAAAGCTCCCTCAATGGCATTTTTTCTCTAGTTCAAAAAAATACTACTTCTCTCAGAATGCAAAATAAAGGCAATACTCTGTAAAGTTTATGGCCTGCTATAAGTGAAGAAACAGTGTAAAAGATTAAAAGAAGAAAATACAAAATTACAGCTCGGCTGGCCCAAGTCAGTTTCACAGCCTGCGTAGGGCATTTTTCATACAGATGTTAAAAAAAAAAAAAAAACACCCAATGCCAGAAGGTTCTCCAGAAAACCACTGAATTTACACCCAATGTTGTAGTTGGTCATACTGACTGGAGTGTATTCCTTTAAGAGTCTCAGTTTAATTCTGCTAAGATCTACTCCAAAGATGCACTTCAAACATATTGAACTACACTTATAAACAGATATACTGTCTCATGCCCTAGCAATTCAATATTCATTTTTAAAGAAACCATTATTAACCTCGAACTAACAGCTGAAGAATCTCTCCAGCCTATTTTGAAAACCTGCCGCAGTCCCCAAAACGATACTACAGACATTGCAGACACACAGGCTGCATTTGAGTACTGCATTTGAGTCCTCTCTCAAATTCTGGGACAGATTCTCACCATTTATATATTTAAAGAGCAATAAAATAGAAAGGACAAAGGACAATATTCCATTCCTGTGCATAACAGGCAGGGAATGGCTGGAGTTATTAGCTGTATTACTGATACAAAGGGGTTTAGAAATAAAATTTGTCACCAAGGCAAACCACTGCAGGGGCACCGTTCAAATAACCCAGGCTCCCATTAAGGAAACTCTGCCAGTAAGTTTAACACCTGCAACGTGACAAGAAACAGCTTGGCTTTTCAAATGTATATTCACAGAGGAATAATTAGAAAGCTGAAACTTAAAGCAACATTCTCACAAATAAAATGCAGGGGAAAAATGCAGGAAAAAGTAGCCTAATGAAGTCTTGATATATGAACCTTGCTATATGGTGTGTAAGTTTTAAGTCTTGAAGTATATTTCCCCCCACTGTCCAAGTCCTTTTCTGGCAACCAATTAGATGTGTATGAAGATGCATGAACCACTTCCGCCCCTTAGACCTGTATCACTAGGTTCCCTGCGGCTCTATACGCCATTACTGCCACACAGGATGTGAAAGGAAGATTTTAGAGTTCTCACTCACCAACAGAAGCAGCAGGGGCAAGGAAAACCTCATGGCAGCATCAACTTAGGCAATTCCGTTTAGAAAGCCCGATTCTACTAACTCAGAGCTCATTCTGTTTCTCCATCCCAACCTCTTCCATCTCCCAACCCCTCCCCGTCTTCCTTTCTGAAGTGGGCATCTTTTGTTCCATCCAATAATAGACAAAGAAGACGAGCAGAGCAGAGCAAGGAGGTACTTCGGCAGGAACGACCCGGCAGAGGACTCCGGGGATTTACGGAGGTTAGCTCGGGGCCCTCAGGCTGATGAACAGAACTGAGCTCTGAAACCGTCAGTCTCTCAGAGCAGGCATCCCATTCAACCTAGGGAGTCAGACCAGTGGGGCTGAAGCACTGGGACTGAGATAAACTGAGCTTCGGCATGGCTTATTACCTGGTCATGCCTCTAACCTCTTCCCATGCACTCTGGGTTTTTAATGCTGCATAGATGAGGATGTAATGATTACATTGGAACATAAGGCATAAAGCAGGTAGACCGGGGTTACTGTACGCGCAGGGCAGCTGCCTTTATAAACAATACTATTACTACAAAATATTTCTACAGCATAGTTTTTACCCTATATAGCATCAATTAGGAGAAGGCAGTGGCACCCCACTCCAGTACTCTTGCCTGGAAAATCCCATGGACGGAGGAGCCTGGTAGGCTGCAGTCCATGGGGTCACGAAGCGTCAGACACAACTGAGCGACTTCACTTTCACTCTTCACTTTCATGCCCTGGAGAAGGAAATGGCAGCACACTCCAGTGTTCTTGCCTGGAGAATCCCAGGGACGGCAGAGCCTGGTGGGCTGCTGTCTATGGGGTCACACAGAGTTGGACATGACTGACGTGACTTAGCAGCAGCAGCAGCATCAATTAACTATATATAATTTTCATATTGATCATAAGTGAAGCACAGGACTGGCACATGGAGTGAACATCCTTTTCTCATGGTTAGGGCTGCAGTGAGGGGCTGTCAGTGCATCACAGGCCAGGAGTGCTAACGCACCATTCTTTTTCCCTTGGTCTGAATGATGCTCACTGTTTGTTTTAGGCCTCTGCAGTCTCTTTTTTGCTATTATTTTGTGCTCTGATGAACACTTTATTCCCATGATGGTTATGCAAAGGAATGCAAGGAATAGGCCCAGAGGTACCACACACATGCCAAGAAGAACATCACACTAGATATTAAATTTGAGTTTGGTAATGGCTCAAAGCCTGTTTTAAAAACAATCAAGCAAGCATAGGTAACAAAAATAAGGACATATTAAACTAGACTACAACAAAATTTAAAACTTCTGTGCAAAGGACATAATCAACAAAGTAAAAAAGCAACTTACAGAATGGCAGAAAATATCTGCAAATCATCTTATCTGATAAGAGGTTAAAGTCTAACATACATAAAGAACACCACCACTCAACAACAACAAAAACAACCCAATTTACAAATGGGCAAAGGACTTGACCAGACATTTCCTTAAAAAAGACATACAAATAGCCAAAAGCACATGAAAAATGATCAACATCAGTAATAAGCAAATCAAAAGAATAAGATCCACTTCCCATCCATTAGGGTGGCTACTACCAAAAAAAAGAAAAGAAATGAAGAGTTGGTGAATCTCCTGCACTATCAATACAAATAAACTGGTACAACTGCTATGAAAATCACTAGAGCAGTTCCTCAAAATAGTAAAACTATAACCAGCATATGATCCAGAAATCTCATTTCTGGGCATGTATCTCAAAGAACTGAAAACAGAGCCTTGACTGGACAAAATGAACACCCATGTTGTAGCAACAATTTGCACAGTGGCCAAAGGTGGGACAACCTAAGTGCCCACAGATGGATGAATGGATAGACAACATGTGATATATACATTCAATGGAATATTATTCAGCCTTCAAAAGGAAGGGAATTCTGATCTATGCTCCAACATGGATGAACCTTGAGGACATTACACTAAATGAAATTAGCCAGTTATTGAAAGACAAATATTGTGTGATTTCACTTACATGAGGTACCTAGAGTAGCCAAATTCAGAGAGATAGATAGTAGATAGTGGATTCCAGGGACTGAGGGGAAGGGAAAATGGGGGAGAGATTGTTTAATGGGTACAGAGTTTCAGTTATGCACGATGAGAAAGTTCTGGAGATCAGCTGTACAACAATGTGAAATCACTTCATGAAACTAAACTGTGCACTGTAAGCCCCAGCAAGATGGCGGGCGCCGGAGCGGCTGTGAGGAGAGACCCCACGTCCAAGGGCGAAGGAGAAGCCCCAGCAAGATGGCGGGCGCCGGAGCGGCTGTGAGGAGACACCCCACGTCCAAGGGCGAAGGAGAAGCCCCAGCAAGATGGCGGGCGCCGGAGCGGCTGTGAGGAGAGACCCCACGTCCAAGGGCGAAGGAGAAGCCCCAGCAAGATGGCGGGCGCCGGAGCGGCTGTGAGGAGACACCCCACGTCCAAGGGCGAAGGAGAAGCCCCAGCAAGATGGCGGGCGCCGGAGCGGCTGTGAGGAGAGACCCCACGTCCAAGGGCGAAGGAGAAGCCCCAGCAAGATGGCGGGCGCCAGAGCGGCTGTGAGGAGACACCCCACGTCCAAGGGCGAAGGAGAAGCCCCAGCAAGATGGCGGGCGCCGAAGCGGCTGTGAGGAGACACCCCACGTCCAAGGGCGAAGGAGAAGCCCGAGGAAGACGGTAGGAGGGGCGAAACTGTGTTTAGACTCAAACCCCATTCCCACCAGAGACACTCAGAGCTCTCAAACAAACCTTGTGCACACCAGGACCCAGGGACCCCACAAGACTGAGACAGAGCTGTGTGTGAGCATCTCCTGAGGAGGTCCGGGTCAGCGGTGGCTTGCTGCAGGGGCAGGGGCTCTGCTGCAGCAGACCTGGGCACAGCAGAAGCCCTCTTGGAGGAGTTCGCCATTCACCCACCACAGAGCCGCCAGCACTCACACAGGACTGGGGAATAGACGCCTGGAGGCACAGCAGACCTTGTGCACCAGGACCCAGGAGAAAGGAGCCGTGACCCCACAGGAGACTGACCCAGACTTGCCGTGAGTGTCCAGGAGTCTCCAGCGGAGGCGTGGGTCTGCGGTGGCCTGCTGCAGGGCTGGGGGCGCTGAGTGTAGCAGTGCCTGCATGGGGCCTTTTGAAGGAGGTGACATTATCTTCATTACCACCACCGCAGCTTGGCCCCAGGTCAAATAATAGAGAGGGAACACAGCCCCAGCCTTCACCAGAAAATTGGATTAAAGATCTACTGAGCATGCCCTCCCCACTCCCGCACCGAGGCCCCCCGCCCCCCCCCAATCAGAGCAAGACCCAGTTTCCCCCTCAGTCAGTCTCTCCCATCAGGAAGCTCCATAAGCCTCTTATCCTTCTCCATCAGAGGGCTGACAGACTGAAAACCACAATCACAGAAAACTAACCAATCTGATCACAAGGACCACAGTCTTGTCTAACTCAGTGAAACTATGAGCCATGCCGTGTGGGGCCACCCAAGACGGTCGGGTCATGGTGGAGAGGTCTGACAAAACGTGGTCCACTGGAAAAGGGAATGGCAAACCACTTCAGTATTCTTGCCTTGAGAACCCCATGAACAGTATGAAAAGGCAAAAAGATAGGACACTGAAAGATGAACTCCCCAGGTTGATAGGTGCCCAGTATGCTACTGGAGAAGAGTGGAGAAGTAACTCCAGAAAGACTGAAGAGATGAGCCAAAGCAAAAACACACCCAGTTGTGGATGTGACTGGTGATGGAAGTAAAGTCTGATGCTGTAAAGAGCAATATTGCATAGGAACCTGGAATGTTAGGTCCATGGATCAGGGCAAATTGGAAGTGCTCAAATAGTAGACGGCAAGAGTGAACATAGACATTTTAGAAATTAGGAAACTAAAATGGACTGGAATGGGTGAATTTAACTCAGATGACCATTATATCTACCACTGTGGGCAAGAATCCCTTAGAAGAAATGGAGTAGCCATGATAGTCAACAAGAGTCCAAAATGCAGTACTTGGATGCAATCTCAAAAACAACAGAATGATCTCTGTTCATTTCCAAGGCAAACCATTCAATATCACAGTAATCCAAGTCTATGCCCCGATCAGTAATGCTGAAGAAGCTGAAGTTGAACAGTTCTATGAAGACCTATAAGACCTTCTAGAAGTAACACCCAAAAAAGATGTCCTCTTCATTATAGGGAACTGGAATGCAAAAATAGGAAGTCAAGAAATACCTGGAGTATCAGGCAGATTTGGCCTTGGAGTACAGAATGAAGCAGGGCAAAGGCTAACAGAGTTTTGCCAAGAGAACACACTGGTCATAGCAAACACCCTCTTCCAACAACACAAGAGAAGACTCTACACATGGACATCACCAGATGGTCAACACCAAAATAAAATTGATTATGTTCTTTGCAGCCAAAGATGGAGAAGCTCTATACAGTCAGCAAAGACAAGACCAGGAGCTGACTGTGGCTCAGATTATGAACTCCTTATTTGCTAAACTCAGACTTAATTGAAGAGAGTAGGGAAAACCATTAGACCATTCAGGTATGACATAATCAAACTCCTTACAATTATACAATGGAAGTGAGAAATAGATTCAAGGGATTAGATCTGATAGACAGAGTGCCTGCAAGAACTATGGATGGAGTTTCGTGACACTGTACAGGAGACAGGGATCAAGACCATTCCCAAGAAAAGGAAATGCAAGAAGACAATATGGTTGTCTGAGGAGGCCTTACAGATAGCTGTGAAAAGAAGAGAAGCAAAAGGCATAGGAGAAAAGGAAAGATACACCCATTTGAATGCAGAGTTCCAAAGAATAGCAAGGAGAAATAAGAAAGCCTTCCTCAGTGATCAATAAAGAAATAGATGATAACAATAGAATGGGAAACACTACAGATCTCTTCAAGAAAATTAGAGATACCAAGGGAACATTTCATGCAAAGATGGGTACAATAAAGGACAGAAATGGTATGGACCTAACAGAAGCAGAAGATATTAAGAAGAGGAGGCAAGAATACACAGAAGAACTATACAAAAAAGATCTTCACAACCCAGATAATCATGATGGTATGATCACTCACCTACGGCCAGACATCCTGGAATGTGAAGTCATGTGGGCCTTAGGAGGTATTACTACACATAAAGCCAGTAGAGGTGATGGAGTTCCAGTTGAGCTATTTCAAATCCTAAAAGATGATGCTGTGAAAGTGCTGCACACAATATGCCAGCAAATTTGGAACACTCAGCAGTGGCCACAGGACTGGAAAAGGTCAGTTTTCATTCCAATCCCTAAGAAAGGCAATCCCAAAGAATGCTCAAACTACTGCACAATTGCACTCCTCTCACATGCTAGCAAAGTAATGCTCAAAATTCTCCAAGCCAGGCTTCAGCAATACGTGAACCCTGAACTTCCAGATGTTCAAGCTGGATTTAGAAAAGGCAGCAGAACCAGAGGTCAAATTGCCAACATCCGTTGGATCATCGAAAAAGCAAGAGAGTTCAGAAAAACATTTACTTCTGCTTTATTGACTATTCCAAAGCCTTTGACTGTGTAGATCACAACGAACTGTGGAAAAGTCTTCAAGAGATGGGAATACCACATCACCTGACCTGTCTCATGAGAAATCTGTAAGCAGGTCAGGAAGCAACAGTTAGAACTGGACATGGAACAACAGACTGGTTCCAAATCAGGAAAAGGGTATGTCAAGGCTGTATATTGTCATCCTGCTTATTTAACTTATGTGCAGAGTACCTCATGAGAAATGCTGGGCTCCTCACTTATTTGCCAACAGAATGTACACTGTAGTTTTGTATTTAAAGTTCTCCAAATTAGGGGTCCCAAAAGCTATTTGCTAGAAATTTCTTTATCCAAAACCAATGGTTTCTGAAATTCACACTCCAGATATGAGGGCATTGGGCCTTTTTACCTCTCTGCTTTGCCCATATCCATTCTATCTGTCAAAAATACTCTTCCCCAACCTGTAAGTTTCCTAATTGAAATTATGCTCTTCATTCAGGGTTCAGCCCATATGGTGACCTTGCACAATGTGTTCTTGGTCACTGAAGCTGGAAGTGAAGCAGCCTCTGTTCTGTATTCACAAAGCCCTTAACCACACGCTGCCTCGTATTACAGTTATTTTGTCTTACAACCTGAAAGCAGGGGCCATCTGTCAGAGTCCCAGATCCTTCCAGGGCTGGAATATCCGTTATAAGTTATACATTAGAATTGCACAGTGCCTGAATTCACTCCAAAACACTCTGATACAGAGTCGTCCGTCTCTAGAGGTGGGGCATCACCAAGTCTGGAAGAGGCAATGCTATTTGTCTTGGGTCCCTGATAACATCTGGAAATGCTTTATGGATGGTGAGAGTGCTCACTACATAATTTCTTCTCAAGAAATGATCTGGGTATTAAATGTATACACATACAAAAAAATGAAACCTAGGTATGCCATGTTATTGCTAGTCTTTCAGAGCTAGTTTCCTCCTCTATAAGAGAGAAATAATTACATTTTCCTCATATCACTGCCATGAAAGTAATGAAATAACATATGTACAACTCTGAATACACTGTGTACAGTAAGTGACATTTTAATACTCAGTGGTAAAGAATCTGCCTGCCAATGCAGGAGACCTGGGTTTGATCCCTGGGTCAGGAAGATCCCCTGGAGAAGGGAATGGCAACCTACTCCAATATTCTTGCCGGGAGAATCCCATGGAAAGAGGGGCCTGGTGGGCTACAGCCCATGGGGGTTGCAAAGAGTCAGACATGACTGAGCTACTAATATACACATCATGTCAATTTAATACCTTTGTCAATAATCAGTAATCCTTCACTTTCCTCACTTGCTACATAATTTAATCTGGCTTTTCCCTAGGTTTGGGGATAAGTTTTTTCTATGGCAAACAATGCAATCCTCTAAATGGTTTCTGGAAACTTTCAGGGACCCCAGAAGGGAGGAGAGATAAACATGACTACATTAAATTCCTTAAACCAGTTGTACTGAACATTTCTAAAGAAAAACACTCTAGAATTTTCCAGAGAAAAATGGTGACTATTTTAAAGTAAACAACATGAAAGTCTGGGAAAGAGAGAAAGTAGTTTTGGGACAAAGAACACAGGACTTCCGGAGTGGATCAAGGGCTGACGCTGATGCCAGAAGGTGGAAAACAAGACGCTCAAAAGGGGCTTCTTTTCCTTCCCCTCTCTCTTTCCCTCCCTCCCTTCTTTCCTGCCTCCTCCAGAGCCCTCACCTTTTCTTCCTTCTTCTTTTTTTTTTTTTTTTGATGAAACAGTATATTATTAGAGAGGAAGGGAAGAAAGGTAATTTGAGGGGTGGGTGTTGAGGGAAACATTCTGCCAATTAAGTCTTAGATGAAAGACTGCGGGTGACGGGAAGGAGACAGGAACAACAGTGCTGAGAGGAACGGGTCCACGAGGAGCTGCCAGGAGACAGACGTGAGCAGGAGGCTGGGGCGTCTGGAAGGAGACAGACAGGCGCAAAGTCCTTGCTCAGCAAGTACTCGTCGAACGAAAGCAGGGAAGACCAAGTCGGGAAGTGGGGAAAAGGTCCTGAATTCTGGGATCCAATGCTGAAAAGAAATCTCAAGTGGAATGTGAGTACAAGGTAACCAAGGTCGGCAAAGGTGACGCAACTAAGGAGGCTTCCTGTTCGGGGCCTTGCTTGGGGGTACCTTGCTTCATCATGATGTTCCTGAATTTGCTCTTGACTCCGTGGCCCCAGCAGCAGTCCTTCCAGAGCAGACCCAAAGCCTCAGAATTTCAGTGTCACCACGCTACTGAGGCGTGTCCCCTAGAAAGAGAGCCTTCTCTATGTAGAAGGTTCTTCTCTCAAACACAGACGTGAGACTATCTGCTGCCTCTCCTGACATAAACAAGAAGCCACTGTCCAGCCATGTGGTTGGTGACGTGTGCCCGGGTGTCGGTGCCCATCGGCGCCCGTCGGCCCCGCGACAGCCTCTCCTAGCAGAAAGCCGCTCCTGCCTCACTCCCTGTCTCAGCGTTTTCTCTTCGAGGAAATGGCTCTGCTCTGTACCTTTAACAAAGGCCCCTGGCCCCAAACACTTCTTTTCCGACCAAAGACGCCCTAACTCTTGGCTCACTCCCTTCTAATCAGTATCTCTTTCTCCTGTAGATCCTAAATTTATATTATTCAAAAGTTTGCAACAGCCACAAAGATAGGATTAGACATAAAGCCACTTTTCTGAATAGGCTATCAGAATTACAAAACCAGGACTTGGGGCAATTCTCTCCAGGGAGACCCAGGGAAGGGCAGTGGCGATTCATAGCCCTGAGACCCAGGAGCTGCTGCCTGACCTGCTCAACTCTTCCCAGGCTCCGTGATGTGAGCGAGTCGCAGTCTCTTAGGGCCACAGGGTCCTCGTGGTAAAATGAGGCAGTGAGCGTATCTTGCTGTGGAAAACAATGTCCACGTCACAGTGCCGAGATAAAGATCATGTGAACTAACACGCGGAGGATCCTGTAAACACGCTGGCCTGATAGCAGTGTCGGCGGAGCTGCAACCGGGGCAGCCTGTGCCTGGAGTCCTGAGCCTCCCACTGTCTCGCTCTGCCTTTTCTGGAGCACAGACGGGCCTCTGCCCTCTGAGCTGCCTGTGTGTCTCTGAGCCCACAGCTCCAATACCCAACGGCTGGTGTGATTCTGCTGTGACACGCGGCCTGGTGCTGACTCGTGCAGACAGGTCACTGCCCCGCTCTGTGAACGAGCTTGCTCCATGTGGGCCCGCGTGCTGGGCTCCAGCTTAGACAGTCTGCCCTGGGGGCTCAGATGGTAAAAAAACCCGCCTGCAGTGCAGGGGACCCAGGTTCAATCCCTGGGTCCGGACGATCCCCTGCAGGAGGAGCAGCTACCCCCTCCAGTGTTCTTCCCTGGGAAATCCCATGGAAAGAGGAGCCTGGTGGCTTAGAGTCCATGGGGTCGCAAAGAATCAGACGTGACACTTTCACTTGTACTTTCAAGCAGATCTAGGGACATCCATGTCTTCCAACCAGGGTATCATCCCTCACACTACTCATGACTGAAATGAAATGGTAACAAAATCTCAAAAGGAGCTTGGGTTTTCCCAAGGGGTTACTGCCCACTTCTCCTCCCCTATCCAAGTGGGCTTAAGAGAGAGGTTGAGACTGAGAACTACCTCCTGACCTCCCATTTCACTTACGCCTTCTCCCTTCCTTTTTATGAGTCATACATGCAGTACTAAAAAAGCAAAATAATGGAGAAAGACTTACAATGAAAAGCGACACCCCTCGTTCCTTCTTACTCGCTCCTTAGGCAACTACTCTAGCCCTCCTGGTCTAGACCTGCTGGTGTTGCCCCGTGATGTGGGTCGGGGTCTCAATGCCGCTCTACTGATGCGTCAGTTTAAAACATTACTTATTGAGTTCCTGCTAGGAGAGAGGGAGGATGTGGTTGACTTATACCAGACCCTACTCATGTCAATTTTAGGCAACTATTTTAGTTCTGTTTTTCCTTATGAATCAACTTTGAGGTATAATTTATATATAAGAAAATGAAACTGTTTTAAGTATCCAGTTAAATGCACACTGACAAATGATTCACCCATGCATCTGTCAGCACAGTCAAGACACGGAACACTTCCATCACTCCAGAAGTTTCCACATTCCCATTTACAGTCATGCTCACCATAATTCCCAGGCCCAGACAACCACTGATCAGCTTTCTCTGACTGTAGACTAATTCCATCTGTCCTAGAATTTTACGTAAATGGAATAATACAATTGGTACTCTTAATGCACCAGCTTTCTTTCACTCATTAAAAATATCTGAAATTCATCCATGTAGTTGAGTTCATCAGTCATTCATTTCTTTTTATTAATAAGAAGCTTTCTATTTTATGCATATAGCATAATTTACCATTCAAGTGCTGAAAAACATCTGGGTGGTTTCCAGATTTTGATTATTAATAAAGAAACTGTTTGTCACTCAGTCGTGTCTGACTCTTTGCAACCCCATGAACTATGTGGCCCACCAAGCTCCTCTGTTCCTGGAATTCTCCAGGCAAGAATACTGAAGTTGGCTGCCATGCCCTTCTTGAGGGGATCTTCCTGACCCAAGGATCAAAGTAGGGTCTCCTGCATTGCAGGCAGATTCTTTACCATCTGAGCCACAAAGCTACTATGAAAATTCCCATACAAGTCTTTCTGTGGACCTACTTTTCCCTTCTCTTGGGTAGATGGCTAGGAACAGAATTGCCGTACAATTCAAAATATCAATCAGAGGGTGGCGTTTATTCAGGTTTATTTTTTTTTAGGTTTTTAAGACAGTCTGGTTTTCTTCTAAGTCTAACTCCCAAAGAGGACAGTTGCCAGTAAGTTGTGGGTGTGTAATAAAAATTGCTAGGTCATATTTTGGGACGAGGAGGAGAGGGGCCTGTCTCTGCCCTTTGGGCCGGGGTGGAAGGGAGCTACAAACGCTAGAGTGGAAGACAGCTTTTCTAAGAGTTAGAAGCACCTGGTCACAGCGATCGCCTCTGTCTCTTTGCAGGGGTCCGCAGGTTTTCCCCGGGAGTGAAATCCTTTCTGCACAGGGATGGGGGAGGAGGGAGAGGACGTGGGGAGACTGCCAGCTCCATCACTGGACACACAGACGGTCAGGTCGCCCCCGGCCCCCGGCCCCCTCCGCATTCCTGCACACTCCGTCACCGTCCGGCGGCGTCTGAGCTGTCAGGGCCCTGCCTTTGGCAGGACTTCTGAGAGAGTCTGGTTGCTGCCTCCTCTCCCGGATTATCCATCTTCCAGGAATCTGTTGAACTTGCATTTGCTGATGATCGTTTTTCTATTCTCTTTCACTTTGGCTGGGTTTGTTATTTTATTGAAGAGTTGGCAGACAGGAGAAAAATTATTATCTTTGGTCTGCAGTCCTCACCCAGAAATCAATGAATTTGATTCAGTGCAGATATCAAGTATTAAATCTTACGACTGAACCGTCCCTGGCCAAGCTCATCAATGACTGCTGTTTAGCCCAATGCATGTCTTCACGTCTCCTCCGACTCGCTCTCTCCGTGACACCTCGCTGACCTTGTTTCCTGAATGTTCTCTGGATCTCAACAGCACTGCTCTCAGCTGGTTTCCTCCAACCTCAAGCTCCCCAAGAGCTCCAGAATGTGCTTCTCATCCCCCGCAACTCACCTGTGCTGCCTGGTTGGTGATCAACAAATATTCGCCTGACTGAATTGAGACCATGGATATTTAAAAATGCTTTGTGTTTTATGCTCGTTATTACTGATAATAACAGTGAAATCTGTACTTTGAAGAAGAAAACCTGCCAAGTAAAGACAAACCTCAAGCTAATCAGAGAAAACCCGATCTTTAGTTTGTGTAACATAAATTCATGATGCTGTGAAGAAATTAACGATGCCCATCTTCACGTGAGAAGTACTTCCTCTTCATTCTTTGGCACTTCCTAAGGGTCAAAGCCAATATAGATTTCTCCCGTCAAAAAACAAGGTGGTGGCTGCCAGGGCTGGTGGAGGTGGAGAAATGAGTTTTTTGCAAGAGAAAACAGTTATGGAGGTGGACGTTAACGACAGCCATCTAACAGCGTGAATGTACTCAGTGCTACTGGAGTCTACACTTAACAAGGGTTAAGATGGTAAACTTTATATTATTACATATGTGCGTGTTGTCGCTTAGTCGGGTCCAACTCCTTGCGACCCCATGGGCTGTAGCCCACCAGGCTCCTCCATCCACGGGATTTCCCAGGCAAGAATGCTGGAGTGGGCTGCCATTTCCTTCTCCAATATTATGCATATCTGGCTACAATTAAAAAAAATATATAAAGTCTCACATGTAAAAACGCTACCTTTCATCAGGATATTTTCCAAACAAAACTCTGATCTGTATCTAAACTTAAATCATGAAGAGGGTAAGGAGAGGCGTGTCAAACACAAGAAACACTCTGAAGGATGAGGAAACAGAGCTGCAGAGTGATATCAGTAACAGCACTTTCCATTCATTGGCGCGTACCTGATGCCAGGCTCTCTGCTAAATGCTTTACACGGGCTAACTCATTCAGAACGACTACAAGAGACAGGAAGATTGGACACGTCCAGTCAGCTCCCGACAGTCTCGCTGTCAGCAGTGAGTGGGAGAAACGGATCAACCCCAGGAGGTCTGGTCCAAAGCCCTGCTGTGACCCACCACGTGCCTGGCCAGTGTGGGGTCAGAGGGTGGCGAGGAGGACGCGTTCAGACTTCCCTAAGCTTCAGGCTTAGGAGGCTAACGAGACAGAATGAACGGCCGCCGGCGCACCTTTATGTGCCCAGCACAGCGGGAAGGAGACCCCCCTAGCAGCTGGCTGCAGAGGGAGGCAGGGTCTGCAAATACCAGGGCGCACGCGCCTGAGCTGCCTCAGAGGGAGGGACAGCAGGGAGGATGTGTGAGCCAGGGCCACGTCCAAGCCTGCACAATTCCTGGTTGAATAAATACTGACTAAAGAAATAAAATTCGCCTATAGAAATGTATTCTATCTCTGACTGCATTTGAAAACAGACTGGCAAAAGAATCAACCTCACTTTCTTCCCCTCAAAGAAAAGAAATTTAACAGACTGTGACCATCCTTGATGTTCAAATCACAAGGAGGAAACAGACTTTTTGTTCAGATTATACTTGAAGTAACAGTGTTACAGGGGTTGCGTGTAAAAATGTTCCCACACTGGAGATTCCAGGAGGTGTATGATGACCGCATGAAATGTAAACTGCAGCAGAAAATTCACACTGCAACCTGAAGAGCTTCACTGTTGTCGAGACAGACTGAGAGATGAGGAGAATGCAGACACCGGAGTGAGCCACCCTGAAAGCCCAGATTCAAGCAGCTGCCCTGCGTGCCTCTCAGACCCCACTTGCCTTCACGGCATCCCAGGGAAACACCTGGTAACGTGCTGACGCAAGAACCGGAGGGACGGGTCTCACCTCTAACAGGCAGAAGTCCCTGCTGCTGGCGATGCCTGCTTGCTTCAAGAATCACACTGAAATCTTCTATACTGAGATACAAGTTACTTCTTTAACTACAGTCCTGATAATTCTATACCATATATAGATATTCAATACTATCCATAGTGAATGTATACTATACCTCGTTCCAATATCAAGCCAGCTGCCATAATCTTTGATCAAGAAGAAAAAATGCTGTAAAACAAAACAAGATACAGCCCCATTAAAAACAAAGGCTATACAGAGTCAGTCTAAAAACAACGTTGTTTTAGGGTTGTATCTTTCAGATTTCCCTCAGAACTGCTATCTGATTGAAATCAATAAGAATATGCCTTTTACTGACGTTTTTGCTTGGACTAAAATGAGCAATAGCCTAAAAGCCAGAAATAGCATCTCTATTTAATCACACAAACACAAAAGTGACATCTGTGAATAACTAGAAAGAAAACCCAGCCAACGTTAATAAAATAACTAAATGATACCAAGGATCGCAGTGAACAGAAGCCATATTGTCTAATCATCAACAGACGTTTCCCAGTAAACATTTATCCTGAAGATAAACTCTTTCAGGAGCCTGATAATCTAGTGACTGATTCGGTCAAATGGTCAAGCGTGTGTGCTAGGTGTGTGTGTGTGTGAGATGGTCAGGCGTGTGTGCTGGGTGTGTGTGTGATGGTCAGGCGTGTGTGCTGGGTGTGTGTGAGATGGTCAGGCGTGTGTGCTGGGTGTGTGTGAGATGGTCAGGCGTGTGTGCCAGGCATGTGTGTGTGAGATGGTCAGGCATGTGTGCCAGGGGTGTGTGTGTGAGATGGCCAGGCATGTATGCTGGGTGTGTGTGAAATGGTCAGGTGTGTATGCTGGGTGTGTGTGTGTGTGAATGGTCAGGCGTGTGTGTGTGTGAGATGGTCAGGCGTGTGTGCTGGGTGTGTGTGTGTGAAATGGTCAGGCATGTGTGCTTGGTGTGTGTGAGATGGTCAGGCGTGTGTGCTGGGTGTGTGTGTGTGTGTGTGAAATGAGTGCAGTCCCTGGAAGCACAGGCCAGGACGGGAGCTCAGAGGAAGGGGGCACACCCCAACGAGGGTGCAGGGGAGGGCTGTCCAACAAGAACTCCAAACGTCTCAGTGAAAAGTAAGAGGTGAAGGGGAGGCTGGGGAGGTCAGAGAAGGAGCGTGTTCTGACAGAGGGGTAACCTGTATGAGCATCAGGAGTCCATGGCCAGGCCGAGTCCAGGAAACAAGGGCAGGGGTGAGGCATGGGCAGGGGTGAGGCATGAGCAGGGCTGAGGCATGAGCAGCGGCTCGCCCGCACACGGCTCTCTGAGCTAAACTCAGCAGTCTGATTCTTCATATAAAATTAACCAGAGCATTTAAACCCTCCTGTTGACACTTCTCTGCTTTCTGCCATCCTGTGTGCACACTCGAAAGCCCACTTGTCCTGACATTATGTGTGGTCCGCGTCAGGGACACATCCAGTCCAATGCAGGATAAAAACGCTCGCCTCTGAGCCAGGTGACGAGAGCTCTGATTTGGGAAGCTGTCCTAACAGCCTTGTCACCTCCAGCACAAGAAGGTGACAGGTGAAGAGGGACCCTTTTCTAAAGAGAGGGCCGGCCCTGGCCGCCAGCTACTGCGGGGCGTTAGCAGGTCCTGCCTGACAGGAGCCTTTTGCCTCGGGGACCTCAGCCACTGGACGGTCTAATCTTGTCATTTACGTTCAGGGCTCCGGGTCGTGTGCCATCAGTTCCACCGCCAAGAGGGCTGGGGATTAAAGACAGCCATGGGAATGTGACTGAGCCCCAGTGAGAGTCTGGCTGTCACGGCTCTGCCGAGCGCTGTCACCGTCAGTGTGAGGGAGCCCAGCTGTCCCCGCTCCATGGGGCAGGCAGCCAGCACTCCACCGCGGGGCCCTGCTGGACTCTGCCCTCAGCACATCTCCCCCCGCCAACCTGCATCTGCTCCTTCCGCTGTGAGGGGCTTCCCTGCTCGCTCAAACGGTAAAGAATCTGCCTGCAGTGCAGAAGACCCACGTTTGATTCCCGGGTCGGGAAGATCCCCTGGAGAAGGGAATGACTACCCACTCTAGTATTCTGGCCTGGAGAATCCCAAAGACAGAGGAGCTTGGTGGGCTACAGTCCATGGGGTTGCAAAGAGTCAGCCACGACTGAGCGACTATCACTTTTCCCTGTAACAAGTCACACCTGTGAATGTTAACAGTCTTCAGTGAATTCTCTGAGTCCATTCAGTGAATGCTCAAACCTGAGGGTAGGGAGGGGAACCTCCTGAACTTGCAGGTGTAAAACAGGGTCTGTCTGTTCACACACGACATATAAGAGGCCCAGCTACCTGTCCCCCTCCAGAACTCCTCACTAGAGCTGTGGCCTTGATACCATTATCCCATTTCCTCTTCCCTATTTCCCTTCCTTCTCCTCACTCTTTTTTCCTTTCTTCTTCAATCTGACTAAAAGGTTAAAAATCAACATTTCAAGCAGGAAAATGATATATCACCTAATCTAAAGTTAGCTCTTTATGTTATCTTCCTATGGAAGTTAACACCTAACTTCCTATGGAAGTTAATACAATGCACCATAGAAGACTATGTATAAAATACAGACTCTAATAAATCAAGTTAGATGATTGACACCCTAAGAAGAGCATTCTTACCTCATTGAAAGTTTAAAAAAAAAGAAAGTAATTTATGTGTAACTTACGTCAGCACTTATAACTCAGTGTCTAAAGAGTTCATATACAGAAATGCACTCATATTTCACTTGATTAAATTAACTTGATGTTTAGCTTCTCAATCTTATTTATACTGAATATCCAGTAATGTCTTACCAAAGCCATGATGTCTGATATGCTGATAACCATGAGGAAAAGACTGGAAAAAAATAAATAAAAAACACATGTAACACAGCGGGAACATTTTAAAAGCATACTAAAATCAAAATTAGGATAATCAAATGACCTAACATTCTGGTATTAGTATTTCTGCTCCTGAAAATGCATTTGACAAAAGTTCTTTTCACATTACCATGGACTCCTGTCCCACCGTGATGGGCTGGACTTCAAAATGTTACTTAACATTTTGAATATTTATTTCAAGTATATGAAAGGGACATGAATTATGATTTTTTTAATTAAACCTTTTATTTTAGATAATTACAGATTCACGTGTAGTTGCAGAAATGACACAGAGGGAGCCCATGTGCTCTCTGCCCAGTTTCCCCCACTGGTGAGTCTTTCAAAGCTCTGGGACAAGACCACAACCCGGATACTGCCACCGATGCTGGCAACACACAAAGCGTTTCCATCGTTACAAGGATCCCTTATGATCCTTGTGTTACGCATTTTACTCTGGGTGGTTTTAGCCTTTTACAGTGTTATTTGGTGTTCTTTCTACCAAGTCTAATTTTTCCTGGGCCACATTTTTTATAGTGCTCTAGGGAATCGAAAGGTAGAAGATCGTTAAGTCAGCCTTGTGTCTAAAAGAAATGTCACAATGTGCAGGAATAGCCATTTCCAATTTTATCTTATGCTAGTAACTTCTACCAGTAATTTAGCACGTAAGTTTTCAGTTTCTATGGCATGCTGGTCACTGTGCTTACTGCTGGTAATACATCAGGTGACCAGAGCTTACCATCTAATTCAGGGAGACAAATAATAAATAGAATGTTTGCAATAACAAGAAAAGGTCAGGTGGTGTTAATTGTTAGGAAGAAAAGTGGAATGACTGGGCAAGTATCTATGAGGAGGAGACATTTAAGCAGAGCCCTGGACGCGCGGTGGGGACCATGAAATCGGATGAGCAGCAGCACTGCAGGCAGACCGAGCGTGCACCGAACAAGGGCGTGCGGGAACACCACCGAGCGTGTGCCCGAGGGACAGCGAGCGGCCAGCCGGACGAGAGTCGAGCAAAGGGCTGCGGGAAACAAGCACGAGAGGTGCAGGCGGACACAGCGGCGGCTGGGCCGCGGTCAGGGCTGCAGAACTGGTCTCCCCAGGAACCAGGAGCCACTGGGAGATCCAAAGGCTGCACTGTCTGTTGCGTAGATAACAGTTCTCGGAGGACAGAAGTACAAGCAGGGAGGTCAGCTAAGGGACCATGGAAGATGAATGACAATAGTGGGCTGTGGCAGTGATTGAAAGCGTGGACAGAAAGAAGAGATGACACTGCTGACTTTCAGCAAGTGGGAACAGCAATGAGGGATGGGCAGACTTGACCTTCCACAATGGGTTAGGTAAAAAAACAGGAGGAGCAGCTGCTAGAGGTCACCAAGAGGAAAGGGACTCGCTGAGTTCAATGTACACAAATGAAGTTTGAGTGGGTCAGTATAATATTACGGGGGAATGCCAGTGACTTATAAAATAGGTTTAAAGGTCAAAAAAGAAGACATTTATAAAGTCACACTTTGCCTTCTTTGCCTCAGTTCTCTCCCTTTTTATTTAGCTTTTCGCTGTACTAAATAGATTTAAGGGACTAGATCTGATAGACAGAGAGCCTGAAGAACTATGGACAGAGGTTCATGACACTGTACAGGAGACAGGGAGCAAGACCATCCACAAGAAAAAGAAATGAAAAAAAGCAAAATGGCTGTCTGAGGAGGCCTTACAAATAGCTGTGAAAAGAAGAGAAGCTAAAGGCAGAGGAGAAAAGTAAAGATATACCCATCTGAATGCAGAGTTCCAAAGAATAGCAAGGAGACATAAGAAAGCCTTCCTCAGCGATCAATGCAAAGAAACAGAGGAAAACAACAGAATGGGAAAGACTAGAGATCTCTTCAAGAAAATCAGAGATACCAAGGGAACATTTCATGCAAAGATGGGCTCAATAAAGCCAGAAATGGTAGGGACCTAACAGAAGCAGAAGATATTAGGAAGAGTTGGCAAGAATACACAGAAGAACTATACAAAAAAGATCTTCATGGCCCAGATAATTACGATGGCGTGATCACTCACCTAGAGCCAGACATCCTGGAATGTGAAGTCAAGTGGGCCCTTAGGAAGCATCACTATGAACAAAGCTAGTCGAGGTGATGGAATTCCAGTTGAGCTATTTCAAATCCTAAAAGATGATGCTGTGAAAGTGCTGCACTCAATATGCCAGCAAATTATGAAAACTCAGTGGTGGCCACATGACTGGAAAAGGTCAGTTTTCATTCCAGTCCCAAAGAAAGGCAATGCCAAAGAATGCTCAAACTACCATACAAGTGCACTCATCTCACACGCTAGTAAAGTAATGCTCAAAATTCTCCAAGCCAGGCTTCAGCAATACGTGAACCATGAACTTCCAGATGTTCAAGCTGGTTTTAGAAAAGGCACAGGAACCAGAGATCAAATTGCCAACATCTGCTGGGATCACTGAAAAAGTAAGAGAGCTCCAGAAAAACATCTATTTCTGCTTTACTGACTATTCCAAAGCCTTTGACTGTGTGGATCACAACAAACTGTGGAAAATTCTGAAAGAGATGGGAATACCAGACCACCTGACCTGCCTCTTGAGAAACCTGTATGCAGGTCAGGAAGCAACAGTTAGAACTGGACATGGAACAACAGACTGGTTCCAAATACGAAAAGGAATATTTCAAGGCTGTATATTGTCACTCTACTTATTTAACTTATATGCAGAGTACATCATGAGAAACGCTGGGCTGGAGGAAGCACAAGCTAGAATCAAGATTGCCAGGAGAAATATCAATAACCTCAGATATGCAAATGACACCACCCTTATGGCAGAAAGTGAAGAGGAACTGAAAAGCCTCTTGATGAAAGTGAAAGAGGAGAGTGAAAACGTTGGCTTGAAGCTCAGCATTCAGAAAACTAGATCATGGCATCTGGTCCCATCACTTCATGGCAAATAGATGGGGAAACAGTAATTGACTTTATTTTGGGGAGCTCCAAAATCACTGCAGATGGTGATTGCAGCCATGAAATTAAAAGACGCTTACTCCTTGGAAGGAAAGTTATGACCAACCTAGACAGCATATTAAAAAGCAGAGACATTACTTTGCCAACAAAGGTCCATCTAGTCAAGGCTATGGTTTTTCCAATAGTCATGTATGGATGTGAGAGTTGGACTATGAAGAAAGCTGAGCGCCGAAGAACTGATGCTTTTTGAACTGTGGTGTTGGAGAAGACTCTTCAGAGTCCCTTGGACTGCAAGGAGATCTAACCAGTCCATCCTAAAGGAGATCAGTCCTGGGTGTTCATTGGAAGGACTGATGCTGAAGCTGAAACTCCAATACTTTGTTTACCTGATGCAAAGAGCTGACGCATTTGAAAAGACCCTGATGCTGGGAAAGATTGAGGGCAGGAGGAAAAGTGGACGACAGAGGATGAGATGGTTGGATGGCATCACCGACTCAATGGATATGGGTTTGGGTGGACTCCGGGAGTTGGTTGTGAACAGGGAGGCCTGGAGTGCTGCAATTCATGGGGTCGCAAAGAGTCAGATACAACTCAGCGACTGAACTGAACTGAACTGAGTCTCAAGTTAAAATTACCACACTCACACACACACACACACACACATTTTGATGAGTCTTCTATTTCTTGTCCCACATGCGCTGAGCACTTCTTAAAAGAAAGTGAAAGTGAAGTCGCTAAGTGGTTTCTGACTCTTTTCAACCCCATGGACTGTAGTCTACCAGGCTCCTCCGTCCATGGGATTTTCCAGGCAAGAATACTGGAGTGGGTTGCCATTTCCTTCCCCACCAAGCTCTTCTTATTTTGACTTTAATTAAAAGTCCTTCTTAAAAAATTGCATTCACTAACAGAGATGCAGGAAAGCACATGTCTGTCACTTTACTAGATTTTTTTTTTTAATTGCATATAAGTCAGTATTTTCTATGTGGTATTGACAAGGTATAGTGCTTTTAATGTTAAATTCAAGTAAAAATCCTGTAAAAATATACTAAATTAGACTAGAAATAAGATTTCTACTATTTTTAAAACGTGGAAGAAAACCTTTTTTAAAAAAATTATTATGGCATACACATAATAATATGCTACACTCAATTCTAGCTTAACTTCATCAAGAAGAACATGCAAATTTATTCTAATATTCATTATTCTTTCAGTACTGAATATTCCAGTTTAATTAAGAAATAATAAAACTGCTAGGAAACTACATATTTATCTCAAGTTTCTTTCAGAAAGGCTGATCAGTGCTGTGCAGATGAAACAATTTCATTGCTTCTAAAGAGCAAACAGTGGGGCTGACAGTTTCTCCTCCAGAGTCTGTGATTACACATTGACTACTCCACAAAGTCCTAGAAACTCAGAAACAATACTTCCTATTCCATTTGTCAAAAGTGTAGTGATCAAGATTGAGAAACCACATAAATTACGGACGTCTAGAAGCTAATTTCAACCCACATAAAATGACATAATGTTATAACACATTTATCTAATACACATTTATGAAAGAATCCAAAAGAAAACAGAATGATATCACCTAGAGTTGTAGGCACAGCTATATCTACAATGAACAAGTGTTACTAACTACAAGAATTTGAGATTTATATTTTATAGTTTTCTAGGGGGGCTCCTCTCTAGCTGGGACAGCATTCTAATGATATTTTATAGTTGAAAAAGCATATTTTTATGTTAAGGGTTCTAATCAGCTATTTCCTCTAATGACGATACAATTCTGGCTAAAAGGGTGGAACATTTTTTCCCTCATTTTTATAGTAAACAAGCTATGTTTAGTTTATGTTACAGTACCTTAATAGCAATCACAGAAAATACCATCAAATGTTTACTTTCATTTCCTAAAAATGAACAAATTCAAAGCATTCATCTCACCTTTTAGAAGATAACTGAGTAGTTAACTGAACAGCTTCAAAAGCACACATCACAAGAACAAAGGGGATTAAAATCTGTTTGAAAGAAAAACAAATGATGCTGTTGGTGCCTGTAGTATTTGAAGAAATATTTCAATTTCTCAAAATTTATCTGTATTAGTGGAAAGCAAACACTGAAATAAAATCATGATACCAATGACATATAGAATAGTGATGAAATGGATTTAGAAGTCCACATCAACAGCATAGGTAGTAAAGAGATAATAACAAATATTTCAAATAAAGCCTACTCCAAATTTTTGTTCTGCTGAACTCATTATAATTAATGACCATGTTCACATGATCCCAAGAGGGTGTGAAAGGCACACAAGGCCCAAATCAAATTAATCATGAAGCCTGAAGATCTGATTCACAGATCCTTGAACTCATCTGGTTATTTGTCACTACAACTCTATTAACATGATTTAGCCGCTTAACCATTGCTTTCTGTTGTTTTATTTCAACACTAATTTATTCCTGATTATAAAATTCATGCTCTGTTAAAAAAAATGGAGAAAGGTATAATAAAATTTATACTGGTTGAAAAAAATCTATAAGCCAGAAATAACACCATTAATATTTTGAGATACTGTTTTCCAATGACCAGTTAAAAATACACTCACACGATGCTTAAACAAAGAGGGGAGGGAGAAAATATGGAAAAGAGATGATGTTCAAAACTGCATAAGATTCCTGTTCAGGTGAAGGCTACATGAGTGAAACAGAGTTCTAAGAGGACTTTCATTTCCAGCCACAACAGTCAGTAAAAGTGACCAAATACATTTTGTCAGTAAAGCTGACTGAATTAAGCTGGAGATTACAGATCGAGCATTTAATGTAAACTTTAGTTTTTCTTTCTTTTTTTCTTATTTTAATTAAAGGCTCATGATCTTTAATAGACTGAGAAAAAAACTACCACCATCAAGAAAAATGTACATAAAGACTAAAGAAACTATTAATACACATTTCAAAATAACAGAGAATGTGACATGAGAAAATGAGCATATTTTTAACACTTCTTAAAAATCACCTTTGCATTTGTGCAGTAACAAAATAGGATATTAATCCTATTAAGATACACATACTTTCAACAATTATTACTTATGTGATCTGAATAGGAAGCAGTCAGATTTTAGGCAGATATTAGTTTTTGTATTTAAACAAATACATACTAAGTACACAGAATGTGCCAGGCACTATGGTTGAGGGAATAAGACAAGCTTAACGATCCTAGACAGAAAGGGAAAGAATGTGAATTACATTCCACTGGAGAGTCTGAACCCCTGGAAAGCTGATAATTTGTCATTATTTTAGAATCCTCAGGACCCAGCTGGTGCTGATAAGCCTTCAATGACATATTTATTGAATGAATAAATCAATTCTAGGTGCAAGGATTATGAGAAAAGATGATAATGTGTTGGCAGTCTCGTGGGTGAGGAACATGGCTATAGGGGAGCCTTTGATCTTGAGAAGCAAGGCAGTTTTGATCCACCCTTCACTTCCCAGGCTTTAATCACCTTTGATAGGACTTCCTGGGACTAACAGAGATTATCTACTTTTTTGAAGTTAAATGGGCTTAAGACTAAATCAAGGAGATTAACATTATTTTGGAGCAAAGGCTAAAGCGTCCCCCACTCCCATTCAGCAGTGTCTGTGAAGGCGTCTACTTTCCAGCTACTTAACTCTGCCACTTCATAATCTTAATGTCACATATCACATGATCTTCATGGGACAATGAGTTCATAATCTTAATTAATCAGTATCTTAAGAAAAGAAGAAAACCAACCTTCCACATTATCAGGGCTCCCATCTTGAAAGGACTAAACACGGTCAGAAAGCAGTAGACGGAGGAAGGGTCAAAGCTAAGGAATCAACAACAAGAAAAGGGATTTTAGAATTCACATTACTCCAACTTGACTGTCCTTCTGAAAAGGATGTTTAAACTAATTTTCTGAAAGCTCCTCTTACTATAGCACAGGTTTACAGTGTGTCAGGAATTATTACGGGGGCTTCTCTGGTGGCTCAGTGGTGAAGAATCCACCTGCCAACGCAGGAGACACAGGTTTGATCCCTGATCCGGGAAGATCCCACCGGCTATGGAGCAACTGCATGTGCGGTGGAGCTTGGGAGCAGCACTGTGCCCATGAGCCACACCTACCAGAGAGGAGCCCCCGCTCTTCACAACCTGAGAAAGCCCGCGTGCAGCAACAAAGACCCAGCGCAGCCCAAAATGAAGAAAATATTTTCTTAAAAGAATTATTACAAAGTCAGTAAAATGAATGAGATAGACTTGTATGCGCCAATATGTACCAATTTCCAAAATACATCCTTCAGTATAAAAAGCAAGAACAAAATCCCTAATTTGTATATTTTCTGGTTTTATATATATATATATATATACACATACACATAGTTTTTATTTAAAATTACCTGTTAACAGAAGCTATATTTCCAGTTCCAAAAAAGGCTGTCACTAAGAAGAAAACCTAAATAGAGTTAAAGGAAATGCCAAAACAAGCCAGAATCCATAAAAGTTCCTTTTCCTTTAGAGAAGACATATCTATTCTACCATGAGGGTAATTTGCTTTCTCTACTTGTACATTTGGTGGTAAACTGCTGAAAATGAGTGTTCCACCATATTTCCTTGTGAATGCATTTGGGAAGAACCAGGCTGAACAAGCAACGTCCTAAGAACAGCAAGGCCTGGGAGTCACACTCGCTTGTCACTGGTCACCTTGGGAAGGTTACTATTTTCCTCCCCTCTCACATAAGCACTGGATTATTGTTATCTGTAGCTGGCAGCCAAAGATTAAAAAAAGAAGTGACAGACATTTTCAGCTGAAACAGTTTCAGTTTATACATGCTCGCTGGGTCCACTACACATGAGATGTGTCAGGTTCTTCAGGAGGCTCAGGAAGAAATAAGATGCCATGTTTTAAAAGAATTCAATTAGAGGATGAGAAAGTGTTAAACATTTTTGACATTTCTTCAACTTATATTTGTAATAGTGCAGTAATAAAAAGTAGATATTAGTTTTATTGGTGTCTAAGAACTTATTGCTAGTAAAGCATTTAAAACAGAGTTTGGTCCCCTGAAAGTGCTCGATAAATGTTAGTTACTTTATTATTATAGACACATACACAAAAGCGGTACAGAAACAGTGAAGAGGAAGTATGAATCACGACAAATTTCACTGAAGAAGTAGTATTTGAGTTGGTGACTTGAGCCTTAAATATATTCATGGTTCTATGCATTCAACCAATTAACTAACCAACCAATATTTATCACTTAGTATGTCAGAGCAGAGCTAGGCACTAAGAATATCATTATAAATAAAACAGCATAAAGTGCTCATATGGTAACTAAAATTTTGATGACAGGTAGAAGTAGGTAATATTCATTAAAGCTAAACAATGGGAAAATAAGGGTTTTGCTGAAGGATACAGAAACATGAAGCAAGAAATACAGACTGGTGGCATATTAATGAAAAGCCTTGAATTTTATTGTGGAGATGTTGAAGAGTTAGCAAGCATTTTCAGTGAGTGATACAAACAAGAAATACCAACAATAGTGAAATATTTGATCAGGGAGACTAATAATTAGAGGCAGGAAATTCAATTATGAAGCTCTTTTAATAGTCCATATGTTGGGGACAAGGAAAGTCTGAACCAGTGTGGTCAGAGTGGACGTGGAGGAGAGAAGCCGTGGGACCTCGGTCAGGGGGTAGTTAAGCACAACAACAAGTCTGACGGCCTGGGAGGCTGGGAGGGCAGCAACGACACTAAATGAGATGCGGTCAGGCAGAGACTGACTTTGGAGAGGGGTGGGCAGTCGTCAGTCAGTGTGGACGTCTATTTGGTGACGCCCAGCAGGGTGTGGTGGAGCTGGTGGTAAAGAACCCACCTGTCAATGCAGGAGACATGAGACGTGGGTTCGATTCCTGGGCAAGACAGCACGGCAACCCAGTCCAGGATTCTTGCCTGGAGGATCCCATGGACAGAGGAGCCTGGTGGGCTACAGACCACGCGGTCACACAGTCGGACACGACTGAGCGACTTGGCACGCACCCTGGCGGCAGGATGGTAGCCACATGACTCTAGAGGTCAGGGCTGGAGAAGTCGGTCTCAGAGGTGTCTGTACAGAGGTGTCAGTCAAAGCTGTAGGAGAGGCACGTTTAGAGGAGAAGATAAATGACAGAGCTCGGAGGAAAAGCATGCATGGTTCAAGAGCAAAGAAGAGTGAGTTTTCGTGAAGGAGAAGAGAGGTGGTGTAGAATCTGAGAAGAGAACCTGGATCGCGTTCTGGAGGGGACAAAGGAAAAGAAAGAAATCAATTGCGGTGAACACTGTAAGACTAGTCAAGTGAAACCCAACACTGCCATCAGGAAGGGCCTGCAGACCTCGAGAGGACGTCGGCACAGCAAAGACAAGCATTCAGAAGCACCCACCGAGGCGGAGGGGACGGCACATCCATGGGAGGAGACGGCAGCGGGGAGCTAGGCTGTAAACACAAGGCACAGATGAAGGACAGCTCACGGGGAAGCAGGGCTCAGGGGAAGGAGCGTCTTATTAGCATAGGCTCAGTGGAAGGAGTAGGCAAAGACAGAAAGCCAGATTGAGAGCGAAGGCAAGAGGAGGAGGAGAGAAGAGGAGCACTGATCTTCCGGGCCTCAATGGTCCAGACTCCACTGTGTCCATTCAAAGGAGACACCTCCTGATGGACACCTCGAAGCCGGTCAGCTTGCTTCCCAAAGCGAGACGGTATTCCGTCACACCGTCTTCCAAACTTCTACTGCTCACAGCTGTGACACAAGAGCGCCTCTCAGGTGATCCGGCAACCTCGTGAGACGTGCTATATTGAGCACCTTATAAAGAACACATGAAAAGAGGCAAACCGAACACATTTGCCTGCTCTATCATTCTTCATGCTTCTCTACAGTTTCAGAAGTTTTTTGAAGTGCAATCTGGACGAGAAAACCGTGTTTGGGAGGGTGGTGAAACAGCCTCCAAGGTTAACACCACGACCACGCGACAGGCGGAACTGCACCCCTGCTCCCCAGCACTGCTCCTGTTCCATTAAACGGGAGGCTGCAGCGCCTTCAAACAAAACTCCAGAAAGGATACAAGGAAGAAGGCCCTGCGGATGTCATCCAGGCAGAGGTCTCGACACTGGGCTACGTCGGTATTGCAGGTGAATTGGATGGTGGAGACCTGCGGGATGAGAAGAGAGATGAACGCACAGACGCAGGCTGCTTCCTTCTACCGCCAGGGCACACTCACTGTCTCAGTTACAGCAGCTGGGAAGATAGCCCGCACTGACACGCAAAAAATAAGAAATCTTTTCCTACACCTTAGTATCACTTAATAAAATCTGCCAAGGTAAAATACATGGTTAATAATATACTGAACAGAGTTGTAGTATTGCCGTATGTGTAACAAAAGTGAGAACTAGGTTTTCCTTAGCCTGTATAAATGTTTCACTTTAAAATCACTATTATAATCCTTCCCTTTTCTAACACCTGATTTCTCAGTTGATCTTCTCAAACTCAAGTATGGGAAGATATTAAAAAGCATGATAAATTAAATGTTTCTCTGTATAAATAAGTAAAACATTTCTGTCCTGGTAAAATAGAAAGTCTCTCAATTCCAACAAGATGGGTGCACTCTTGCTTAACCCCCCTTCCCCCACAAAACAAAAACTCATGGACAACTTTAAAGAGACTTTCCCTTTCTCCCGCTTCCCATGTAATTTTCTACTAAGTTCGGAGGATGCGTTAATCCTCTTCTCTAGAAAAAGACATTATCTTTCAGCTAAAATATAGAATTTAAAAATAACACAACAAGCCTCATTTTTAATTTAATAAGATTTAGTTATTAAAATATTGAATATTTAATACTAAAGACAGTCTACCATTTACTTGAATCTAATCAAAATTACTTTTTATGTATTGCTTTAATACTCCAGGGCTGAACGTTAAAAACCAGTAACTATTCAATAATACTTCAAAAAGTTTCTTCTTTATTGAAATTATTTATTCTAAATCATCAAGTACTCTTTGTGAACTCAACTAGAACCAGTTAAGGATGAATCAATGGATTAACTATGAAAGCATTTTCCTGCAGCATTCATTTTATCTGACCTCAGTAAAACTGTAAATATTCTACCATCAATTTCTTATAAATATCTTCAGTTTTGAAATAAGGGCAAGAGATATAAATCAACTCTCCAGCTCAACATGATAAAGGTAGCCTTAATATTTGGTTGGCTTTTAGCCAATTCAAAGGACATTATGTTGAATAAACAGTCTAAGATTTGGACTGAGGCCACAATCACTAAGGTGACAGAATAAGCATTTTGGATTAGAATAACTAGAAAGAGAAAAATAACCCTGGGAACACATATCTCACTTCATGATCAAATTCATAAATTGATGTGTGGCAACATGAATATTCTTCCAACAAAAATAAATTGAAGGAAAGGAAAATTAAATGTGAAAACAGGGCAACAAGATAACATTCTTTGCCCTCTATTGTTTCACTTATATTAATGGCTTTTTAGAGAGAGTCACAAACAATCTTTAAGAAAAGCCCAACCCATATGTTCATAAAACAATAAAATCATGCCTTTCTATATGAAAATTTCCTTACAAACTGTTTGACTTAATTATTAACTTAATTATTAATATGTTAAGTAGTACAAATTTTTAAGTAGAATTTTTTGTTCTGGCTGTGCTGTGTGGCATGTGGAAATCTTAGTTCCCCAACCAGGGATCAGATCCACACCCCCTGCATTGGAAGTGCAAAGTCTTAACAGCCAGGGAAGTCTTAAGTAGACTTTTTGATGAAATAACATTGCAACTTCCTCATGGGATTGGAATAGAGAATATTTTAGTATTCTCAAATGCGAGGGATTTTGACGAGCTACCTTCTGTTTACAGGAAACAACGGATTGCTGCAGGGTCTCTTGTTCCATGTGTATCCAGACAAACATCAAACATGACAACACTAGCGGAAAGAGAGCTTCATACCTACGGGGTTGGCGGTGGGGGTGGAAGTGAGAGGGCGCAAATGAAAAGAAGAAAATTAAACAAATACAAATGCAAATTAAAACAATTTTGCTAATACTTCTAAGTTACATTATCACAAAACTTAATTTTTTTAGGTTTTCCAGAGGAAGAAAGTAGGAAAAGAAAGCAACATTTAAATATCAACACCAACACCATCTTTTTTTTTGAAATTTATCAAAACTTGAGACCATTACATGTTTAAAATAGTAGAGATATTTAAGTCATTCATAAGGTAAATGACAGAAGTACACAAAAACAGAAAACATAAGACAAAGGTTAAAATTATTAATATAAACAGAACAGCTAGATAAACATTTCAATTTTTTTCAAAAAATAGGTATAATATAGGAATACAAACCTCTCAAAAAGAAAAAAAGAGCCTATAAATACATTAAAATATGTTTGACTTTACTGATAACTGATATAGAAATTAAAAAAGATTCCACAGCCACTTAAAATATTCACTCATGTTAAAAAAATAATCCAGATAAAATATAATAAAATAATAATTATAAAAGTATAATAAATACTTCCTGGAAGGCAATCTAGTATTATGCATCAAGAACCTCAAAACTATTCACATAGTATAATCTAATAATGTTCCTTCTAGGAATTTACCCTGAGAAAATAATCAGACATATGCACCATGAGTCCCACATGAAGACATTTGTGGTAATATGTTTACAGAAAAGAAAAACAAGAAAACAACCTAATATTCACAGGGGAGTTTGGTTAAATGATGCATGGTACATCTTGAGGCTGGTGTATAATGTGGAAATTATAATGTGGACAAAGGAGAAATGTTCATGAGATAACACAGTGTCAGATGCTTTTTCTAATCATTTTCTGCCCTAGTTTAAGACATATTTCATTTCCGTAATCCCCCAGATACCCTACACATGACGGTAGTTATCACACTGCTCTGATCACGTTAATTACTAACACGCCTTCCCCACTGGTCTGGAAAATCTCTGACTAGGCTAGTCTTCTCACCACACAGGTCCAGCTCAGAAGTGTTTGTTGATGAGCTACTTAACTGGGTGGAAATTACAAAACAAAATTAAGCAAACCAAATCAAAACAACCTGTATTTCTCATTCAACTTTTTCAACTACTGAACTCTAATCCATATGGTACTATTTCCTAAACAAGAGAAAGCAAGAAAACCAAAATCCTTTAAATTTGACCACCAATCATAAAACAAAATCCTGAAAACTGGGCAGAAGAAAACATTCAGCTTTGAGAAAGCATATATAAATCACTTGGTATATAAGGTTTTTAATCATCCAAGGATACAAATAGACAATACATATGTGAGAAAACATTATTAGTAAAACAAGTGCAGAAAATACACAAAGCTGTACTGTTTTTGGCCTACTAAAATAGCTTTTGATATTCTTATTTACAAATTAAAGTACAGATACTGTGATGGACATGATGAAGTGCGTCCCCTCATAGGTTGTTGGTAATATTATAAACTGGTGCTGTTCTTAAGACAAAAGTAAAAAAAAAAAGTTCATATTCTATGGCCCACTTATAATACAGCTGAGAAGTGAGCAAAGAAAATAATCTATTAATAACTATATAAAAAGCTTATGCAAAACATGTAGCTCAAAATATTATTTATGATACTAAGATTTAGAAATAAAGTGACCAAAAATAAGGGAATAATAAAAACATCAAGGAGTAGCCATATTACATAATATTAAAAATCTATTAAAATGATTCTTAGGAAGCCTGTGAACCACCTGGGAAAATGCTTCTAAAATTAAGTAGAAAATAAAGACACAAAATAGTACATGGACTATCATTAATACTGTATTAAAAAGATAAGTACAGAGCTAAGACTGAAAGGAAATATGCCAGAACATCAAGAGGAGGGGTAGGGTTAGTATGTGATTTTCTTCCTTATCTCTACTTTGCAAAATGTGATTGTACAATGTTTACAGTGATTAAAAAAAATAACTGAAAAGGAAAGATTTAGAATGCCTGCATCCTAGCCATTCTTGAATATATAGTTCAATTTTCACCTAAGTCCCTGATGGCACCAATTCAATCCCTTTCTCTAGTCATTCTTTATATCATATTATTCACAATTAATTTATGATAATTTAATTGCAGAGTACAGCATGAAAAATGCTGAACTCAATGAAGCACAAGCTGGAATCAAGATTGCCAGGAGAAATATCTGTAATCCCAGATATGCAGATGGACACCACCCTTATGGCAGAAACTGAAGAGGAAGTAAAGAGCCTCTTGATAAAAGTGAAAGAGGAGAGTGAAAACATTGGCTTATAGCTCAACATTCGGAAAACTAAGATCATGGCATTCAGTCCCATCACTTCATGGCAAATAGATGGGGAAACAGTGGAAACAGTGGGAGACTTTATTTTTTGGAGCTCCAAAATCACTGCAGATGGTGATTTCACTGCAGGCATGAAATTAATAGATGCTTGCTCCTTGGAACGAAAGTTATGATCAACCTAGACAGCATATTAAAAAGCAGAGACATTACTTTGCCAACAAAGGTCTGTCTAGTCAAAGTTATGGTTTTTCCAGTGGTCATGTATGGATGTGAGAACTAGACTATAAAGAAAGCTGAGTGCCAAAGAATTGATGCTTTTGAACTGTGGTGTTGGAGAAGACTCTTGAGAGTCCCTTGGACTGCAAGGAGATTCAACCAGTCCATCTTAAAGGAAATCAGTCCGGAATATTCATTGGAAGGACTGATGCTGAAGCTGAAACTCCAATACTTTGCCCACCTGATGCGAAGAGCTGGCTCATTTGAAAAGACCCTGATGCTGGGAAAGATTGAAGGCTGGAGAAGGGGACGACAGAGGAGGAGATGGTTGGATGGCACGCTGACTCGATGGACATGAGTCTGAGTAAACTCCGGGAGTTGGTGATGGACAGGCAGGCCTGGCGTGCTGCAGTCCACAGGGTCGCAAAGAGTCGGACATGCCTGAGCGACTGAACTGAATTGCTGCATTTTATAACTGCCTAACATTGTAAAACAGAGTCCATATTTTATAGAAGTTTACAACTGTTACAGACCTGGGGTATACTAATTATTCTATCTCTATGTCTGTCGAGTGTTCAGGATACTAGAAATGTGAAGAAAAACAACTGTTGACTAATTGAATGAAGGTATACTTTGAGGATAAAAAGAAACATGATCTTAAAAAATATTTGTACTTATATGTGAAATTATTCTTTTCTAATACATAAAAACAGAAATTCCATAGTTCAACAAATAGCACTACAGATATACTTCTTTTCAAAACTATTAAATACAATTTTTGTAAAATGTAGGTGAATAAATCTGATAAAGACAATCTTCTTATGAGACTTTATTTCTTTAGACAACCAATATCTCATATAAAGTCTGTGTATCTGAATTAATAAACTGAAATACCAATAAAATGTCATTATGGGCTCACAGTGTACTTACTAAGTTAGACTAAGTTAGGATATGCTTAGTTTGGTCTCTGTGACAACTGAACAGGGCTGAAAAGACATTCAGTTTATATTACACTTTGTTAAGCAAAGGGATAATCAAAATTTTGGAAGAACATGCTTAACCAACTTAAGAGAACTATTTTCAAGTATTACAATAGCTTCCATTTGCATAAAAATAATCAAATGCTGATTAAAAATGAATCTTCTCTATCCACTTAATCAAGGATGCATTGTTAGAATTTAGAATTTCTATTATTGAACTTTTGTAAAGTAATAAAACTGCATTTCTTTTAAATATCCTATAATTCTGACTATTCACACTTATTTACATAGAGAACCCTCTAGGTTGTCCAAAATAGTGATGTGGAACAATAACAGGTGGACTATGTTTTGCAAAACTGATTTGCCACTGAAAAATGTACTAACTGGAATTATTAGACTCCTGTTTCAGCTGTCTCTGTTTTAATTTTTTTGTAAAGGTAAATATACTTTCTGATGTTGCAAAATATATTTCTTAATACATTCATTAGTAAGGTCACACTCATCATTAGTATTCTGATTTCAGATGTGATTTTTCACTTTTTAGATCTTTTTAAATTAAACATGCTTATGATAATCTGCTTTGGTATCTTTTGACAATGAAATTGATAATTTAAAATACTATAATACTAAAAAAATTTTTTTAATAAAAAATAAAACACTAATACTTTTCCTAATATAAGTCATATGATTAACTCACTCTACACTATGAAATATTTTTGACATAAAATTCAAAGTTAATTACTTTTCCTTCTTTCATTTCTAATCCAGGAAACCAAATCTATTTCTAGATTTGTTTGCATTTTTGAATCTATAATACATTTCTTTAAATCTTTAGATTAAAAGATTTAGATTTCTTTAGAATTTAAAGGTTCAAGAAAAAAAAAAAGGGCTTATTGATCTTTAAGTGACTATGTAGGAGCTGGCACATATTCTGAACGCTCTTAAACATCCACCTCCTGAAGACAACCTCCGGGTGTGATCTTAATGAAACTTGTATGTTGTCTCAAATGGAGGGTTAGAAATGATTTTATCTTCTACTTTTTTAAATCTAGACTAAAACCTTGTGCATATTCTAATTCATATATACTTTAATGGATTCTAATTGAACTATTTATCCTCAAATTTCACCAATAAAGGACAAAAGAGTGAATAGCATTAAGTCTCATTATGTTTATCACTCTTGAGTAAGAATATGCTGATAGACTTCAAGTTTTATTTGAAAATTGAAAATTCTAAGTCTCAAGCCAAGGTGACTGGTGAAAATGTCCATGTTGTTCATATTACATCTTCACAGATATGCCCCAGATCAGGTTCTGGGGGAAAAATGAAAAAACAGGTGTGGGGAACTTTGTTAAGAGGAGACTACGAGAACTCCTGGGTTCTAGATCACTCAGGATGTTAAGAGTCTACTATGAAAAGATTTTGAGAACATCCCTCTAATTCTGAAATAGGAGATATTAGGCTTCCCAAAGAATGAACCCAAGTCTTAGACACAAATTGGCTTTACAAAATCATATATAAACTATTGATAGATGATAATCTATTGATAGCACAATGGTGAATCCCTAGGTTTATTCTAACTGAGATCAAGGTCCTATATTTGGACTGAATTTTGAAACTGAGTAATGTGCTTATTTTCTGCCCCCATAAGGATTTAAGTAAAGATGAAATAAAATTCAAAAGCAAATGAAGAACTCTTTTCTTCAAAGCACACATAGAGAGCATCATTGTTCTCACTGATTTCTAGAGAATGCTTCAGACTAACGCAAATCAAGCTGTTCTTTTTTGGTTTTACAAGAAAACGTCAATCTTCAATGAAAATGTATTCTTTAACTTTTAAGAAAATATTCTAGAAGGTTTCTGAATCAAAAGGAATATTTGGACTATGACATATTTAAGGGTAAATATAAAAGAAAATGTATTCAAAAAAAGAATGAACAAATCAAACATAATTTACAGTGCATGAAAGGAATGCAACAAAAACTAAAATTTTTATAAGTCATAGTTTGAGATTTAAAATTCCTCTACAATCTATCAGAACTTTCTAACACTGTATGTAAGCAACACTTCAGCAACTTCAGGAAATAAACAGAAACACAAGACAACAGGCAACACTGTGAAAACGGCAAGACAAAGAAAACTGAAGAGAAGAGATGAAGGCATTAACAGTTTTTACAGAGTAAAAATGCTTGCAATGTGTTCCTCAAGATTCACATGTTTTTCATTTCCAGAGGATAAATAGGTAGAGAAAGGTCAGTATATCATTTAAAACTTGCTACTAAAAATTAAAATCATAGAACAGTTTATACCCTGTACTTAGAAGTAGGTAGGTCGACATCGAGGACAGAAGAATGCTGAACAATCGATCAAAGAGGAAGGGAGGGCTCAGGAGAGGCATGACGAAGGAGGAGGCTGCAATAAAACAGATTTGGGTGGAGTCAGTACGAGGGACCCAGAGTACGGGGTTTAAAGCTCTGAATAATCTGCTGTCACTTACAGCATTTACTGCTTGTGTGACATTTAAAAGGAAACTACATTTGCCCTACACATTTTTGTAAGACACTTAAAAACTCCATATGTTTAATGACACTTCCTCATTTTAACCATATTTTAGTTCAGATTTTTTCAGTGTATATTCTCGCTCTTCCTCACTGTTATAACTCCTAAGTGAATAATTTATCATTTTCTAATGTAAATAATAAAAAAAAATTACTCAAGATTCAGCAACTTTTCTCTTAATTTAATTCAGACAGAAGTTGATCTTTCCTAAACATCCCCCCGTCTTTCCTCCAAGTTTTCCCACTGCTAAGTACTGCATTGAGAGTTACAGCATGCTAGTTAGAAAAGGAGACAGGAGGAAAGGGGTTCCCCACACAAGGGAGCGGTAACAGGAGTAATCCAAGTGCGGGCCGTCACCCTCCCTCCCAGGGTCAGAAAGCAGATCCGTCACTGGGGACAGCAAATGAACTGGGGCGGGGGCAGTTACCGCTCAGCTGGTAAAGAACCCGCCTGCGATGCAGGAGACCCTGGTTTGATTTCTGGGTCAGGAAGATCCCCTGAAGAAGGGATAGGCTACCCACTCCAGCATTCTTGGGCTGCCCTGAGGGTCAGACGGTAAAGAATCCGCCTGCAATGTGGGAGACCGGGTTCAGTCCTTGGGTTGGGAAGATCTCCTGGAGGAGGGCATGGTGCCTCACTCCGGATTCCTGCTTGGAGGCTCCCACGGGCAGCGGAGCCTGGTGGGCTGCAGCCCACGGCGTCGCAGAGTTGGACACGGTCGACAAACTACGCACAGCTAAGCACAAACCCCCAACCTTTATTCCGGAAGAGAATGTGTGTGACTCCCTGCTACTTCCGGCTGAGACGCCATACGCTGAGCTGCTCAGTCGGGTCCGACTCTGCAACCCTACGGACTGTGACACACCAGGCTTCTCTCTCCGTGGGACTCTCCGGGCAAGAATACTGGAGTGGGTTGCCGTGCCCTCCTCCAGGGGATCTTCCCGACCCAGGGATCGAACCTGCCTCTCTTACAGCTCCTGCAATGGCAGGCAGATTCTCTACCACTAGTGCCACCTTTGGAATTAAATGCTTCAGAGAATGAAGACAGATACCTCGGAGGGCATCCTAGATGAAAGGCTTATAACTGTTTAACCATGGGGCAAGTCTGTTAATCCATTTAAGCGATCTTTTATCATTCTCAGGGAACAGAATAGCATCAGAACATAGTACCATCTGAACACTTTTTTTTTAAATGAAAGAGTAGTCTCACTATTGTCATGCAGAATAAATTTAAATAGTAACTCTAGTAATCAAGATAATTTAAAAGGAAAGGCCTCATAAAGCCTATAATGAAATAAAGTTCATACAGTAAAAACAGTTACATTTACAAGAAACACTTTTTGTCCAGTTCCACTTACACAATGACCAAGGTGTCTGGAAAAGGTGCAAATCAAAACTTTGAGAGATACATGTCTGTTTCCTGTTGTATTTTTACACACCTGCTTGGATTTTAAGAGTAATCCAAGGTAAAACACTCCTATCCTTTAATGCTCTTTGTAAAGCAAAGTTCTACCCAATGATCTTTTTTATTAAAATGATGAACAAAAAGCATTTTTAAACAAATAAAGGTTAAACTGCACATCACATCATTCATAGGCATTACAAACTGTCTTCCTTTTAATGAAAAATTGGACTTCCAGTTTGCTCCTGCCTTCCAACTGGAAGGAAAAGGCAGTCTTTAAACGACATGTTTGCTCCACATGTACATTCTACAGAGAACTACAGAGGAGAACGCTTTGAAACACACAACTGGCTTTATAAATGTGTGATGTGTTGGGAGGTGACTAAGCAGTGTTATTTTTGGCAAGGGAAATACAGATTAAATTTAACTGCGTCCTAGTGCCTGTGTAAGAACTGAGAATTTATGAACTGACATGAAACTTCAGCATAGGAATCTCTTCACAAAACCTTCTTCCCTCCTGGAATCACTTTGGTGTGAATGAATATGCAGCCTTATTATCAAGTTATAAATATTCTCTCAGGAATTCTTATTAACACATGAATGCTCACAAGAGTTCTAATCTGCTTTATCAAATTCTAGCAAGAGACAGAAGTAATAGCTAGCTGTTATTATTTTCTCACAACAAACTTGTTTCATAACAATAATACAGATGTAAATGGATAACTCTAAGATGCACCCTGATGGAAAGTCAGCTCATTTGGTTTGAGTGACCTCTTACCTAGTATCATCCAGCTAACAATCTGATTAAGAAGAGGCAGTCCTTGTTTCTTGAGCAGACTGTTATGGGTGCCATACACAACACACATGGAGAGCACGGTACCCAGCATCTGAAAACACACACAGAAGACGTGAGGGAGGGAGAAGGCGGCGAGCGACCAAGTTACATATTAGAAAATACGCAGAAAACTGCCTGAACAACTGGCATCTGGCCAAAATCCTATTGAAACTGGACCAGCTCACCTTCCTGTGGCCAAGACCAAGAGTCGGAACTCCTGTACGCAGCAAAGGTCCTTCCTTTATAAGCATGAATGAAGTGTTTCACACGTTCAAGAGTGTTTTGGCATACATTACCACACCATTTCTACTTAGGAAGATGTTCTTCATCTTGGAGGTTCCTTAACTCGTGGGCATGCAGAGGGTGGAGTGCACACAGCCTGGTGTGTGCCTGAGTGTCTCCACCTCTGGCTCACTCACAGTCAGGGCTGTTTACACGTTCAGCGCATTCCTGTGGCCCGAGGGGTCACTGGCGCTGAGAACACGAGGAGTGTAGAATTCTTCAGGGAGTACATATAAACTGGTGGAGTTGGTAAACTATGGCTTGTAGGCTGGTGCTTGCTTTTAGAAATACTGTTTTATTGAAATATTGTTTTATTTACTGTTGTATAGTCACTCCCATTCATTTACCTATTGTCAATAGCTCCCTTTGCCCTACAATGGTAGAGCTGAAAACTGACAACAGACTCCATGTGGCACACAAGCCTAAAATATGTACAATCCAGCTCTTCAGAAAAATGTGTGCTGACCCCTGAATTAGTGGATTAACAGCCAGGTTAAGAAATGAGCTAAACTATGGTTGTGAATCAAGTAAACTCTCTTAAAGTTCACATTAGCAACCTTATCACCAAGTTTTATTTACTCATGTTTTCAGTGAATTAAGGAGAAATGCTGTCAATAAATCTATGACACAACCCTAGGATCCTTTCAACTGTAAGACACAGTCTCATTTCAGATACATTAAAATGTGAAAAGACATAAACATATCAAACATATCTTCATATTAAACATATATATATGGTACACAATAGAGGAATGAATGCAAATTAATAAGGTTAATGTAAGAGGGAATTTTTTAAATCAGATTTACCTTATATTTAGGAGCATTTCTAACAAAGTCCATAAGAATTTTAACATGGTATTATTTGTTCCTAAGACTGAGATGCAGAAACACTCACCTTTGTCAAAATGCTCATTATTACAAGTGAATTTTGTCAAAGCTACCATGGTTTAGTGTAAAGCCAATCAGTGTACCAAATAAAATGAAAAGATATGTTTCAATGGCTTGATAGGATCTTTAACAAAAATATTTCTCTTTTTTATATGTTCTCTGTTGTTCTCTAAGAATGAGTTAACATCTTTCATGTTCTGTATATTTCAATTTTTGAGTGTTCTTGGAACTACTATTATCCCAGCTTTACTCTGAGTAAATTTTTTTAGAAGACTCAGATATGTTTTCTTTTTTAATCAATGTTCTAGATGTGGCTTATTTTTTATTGTTTAAAAGGAAAAATAAGTGACTTCCACTCTTATCTACAGTAAAGCTATCATTTTACAGAATATGACATCTATAACCTCTTACCACCCTACTGAATATTGTCTCTACTGATTAAAAACAAACAGACTGAAGCTCTATTACTGAAAATCACACATACAGTACAAAGCGTAGCTAGGAATTAACTCAATTTGGAAACGTCAAGTTCAAAGTTCTCTTCACCACTCTAAAGCCACCAACCAAGGTGAAGTTTATTTTCTCCTAGCATGTCATGTCAAGTCTTATAGTGGCTAATCTTCATATAAATGTACTCAGCGGCTGCTTTACTTACTTATTCTTTCCTGACCCCAAAGAGGACAACACAGAATCTCAGACCAGAAGAAGCCCTTTTCAGTTCAACCTCTTGGTCCATACCTCTTCAGCTCAGTTTAGTTCAGTCGCTCAGTCATGTCCGACTCTTTGCGACCCCATGGACCGCAGCACGCCAAGCTTCCCTGTCCATCACCAGCACCCTGAGTTTACTCAAACTCATGTCCATCGAGTTGGTGATGCCATCCAGCCATCTCATCCTCTGTCGTCCCCTTCTCCTCCCGCCCTCTATCCTTCCCAGCATCAGGGTCTTTTCCAATGACTCAGCTCTTCGCATCAGGTGGCCAAAGTAGACTTACACCTCCTTAATCTCTGCTCTCCAGGCATTTAGCAGCGAAGGGGCAGGGGGCGGCTCCTGTTGACCTTTTCACTATTTTAGAGAATGTGTTTCCTTTATTCCTTCTAGAGAATGTATTTCCATTTAATACCTTAAACAGAAAACTCTCTTCTCAGCTCTTTTAATTGAGTAATAAAAACATGATGGCATCTTAAAAATGAGGTAATTAAATACAACCATAAGGTACATTTTAGCATATCATATATATAATATACTATTGAAAATCTGTAACCCACCTGTAATAGATGTAACACCAGCTCTTCATTTATAAAACTATCTTTTCTTTTTATGACAGATGTTACAACAAACAGGGATAGTAGAAGAACCAGAAAGCCTGCACCCACTCTGTTTTAAAACACAATTCACAATAGAATAGGTAAGTGGCAAATGTCTATGGAAACTATTTATATAATTTTTTTTCCTCTTAGCCTAAGTCCTGTTCAACTGTGTCAACAGTGCTTGAACAGGACAGACAGGGACAGACTGATGAAAGGATGGGAAGGGTCTTTACAGAGACAAGAGAATCAGAGCAACAGGAAGCAGCAAACAGATCAAAATGCTTGAACTCATCTTTGCACACGCTGTTTTCAGTTTAAAACAACTGCAAAATGTTTTCACTTAGTAATCAGTAAGGTATGGTTAACAGAGAATAGTCCTAGAATTCAATACTATTTTTTGAGCTCTGCAAATAAACTGATGTCACAGAACAATTTCTAATCTAGTCCATAATTATTATTCTCACAGAAATGATAATAAATGTATTAATTTATACATAACACATACTTTAAAATTAACACATACTTTAATATTAACATATACTTTAAAATATTGTTGTGGTTTCTTTCAGTTAAAAAAAAATACCCTCATCTATTAAAGATTGAGTTAGACTGCTAAAAAATTTGCTTATACAGAGTTCAAAAGAAAGTAATGAAGATGATTACATGATTAGAAAATAAGAGAGTAAAAGGTTAAGTGAAATAATGATCAGCTTCCCAAGCACATACACACATAGCCAATAGATTATATGATAATAATTTAAAATTAAAAACACAGGTAACCAGTTATTTTACAGATTTGTTTGGGATACATTGAGGGGAAATAAACATAAGAGCAGCAAAGAGAATTCAAGTAAGGTATAAAGAATTTTCTAACAATATATGTGATTAAACATGAGAAAGCTATCAAGGTGCACAGAGATTCCCCCCCTCCCCAGGGGAGGTCTTTATGTTTAAAGTAGAAGAGAATTTCATCTTTCTAAGACATTAAAAATGTGGACTTGCTCAAAGACAAAGACAGAGATTATATCAGTCATCAATAGCTTTTTAGACCTGTTAATTTCAGCAACTGAACATGTTTTTCAAGAGAAATCATTTACTGATTCCCCCAATATACAAGAGCTTCTAGACATTTTTTAAACTGTTGGCAATTTAAGTTACCATTGGCACAATTTCAATTTTTATGAAGGCCCAGAAGCATCTTCAGGGAGTTTCAATGCCTCTCGGGGCCGGGCCAGAACAATGACTCATGGTTTAATATTAATATTTTAACTTCTAGGCTGTTCACATGATTTTAAACTCATGGCCAAGATGTGGTTCATATAGTGTTGATTGAGAAAAACAATTGTATTCAAAAGAAAGTAAGTTAAAATAGTGCCCATACACTAGAAAGATATCTGGCTGTCGTCCTACAACAGGCATAAGTGGGAACACGGCCAGTAGCAAACAGAAGAAAATCCAACTCAGCGAGATGCTCTAAAATAAAGAAAAAAGTTATCTTTAGACACTATGGTACAAACAACTGTCCTCATTGTTTCACAGACTACATGGCTGTGAGACTAGAAGGAAAATTCAAAGCCTTCCATCTGTTTACTCTGAAAGTAATACTGCTACTATCTGTGAAGGATCTGTTAAGTTTGAGGCACTCTATTAAGTATGATTTAGGTATTATCTTTTTTAATTCTCACAATAACCTCAAGAGGTAGGCTATATTATTCACAGTATTTCAGCTTAGGACACTAAGCTCAGAGATGTCAAAGTGTGTAGCACCAGATCTATGACTAGTAAACGAAAGAGCCAGGATTTAAACCTGGATTTAAACTCTTTCAAAGCAAGCACTTCATTCAATTCTTTGTGCATGCTCAGTCATGTCTGACTCTTTGGGACCCCATACTATAGCCCGCCAGGCTCCTCTGTCCATGGGATTATCCCAACAAAGAATACTGGAGTGGGTTGCCCTTTCCTCCTCCAGGGGATCTTCTGACTCAGGGATCAAACTCACATCTCCTGTGGCCCCTGCACTGGCAGGCAGAGTCGTTACCACTGAACCACCTGGGAAGCCTCATTCCATTTATATTCTATCATACGCTGATGACATCTTCAAGAAAGCTGGCCTACTATTATAAACAAATGATTGCACCCAGGAGGGATAAAAGTAAAAACATTTTTGTAGTTAGATTAAGACAAAAAAATTGTCAATAATTCCACTAACTGGAATTTTTGTAGGTTCTCATAGAATACAAAGAAGAAATGTCTGTCTTCGTGCTACCTCCACCAAAAAGCATCAAAGTGAAAACATGAGAATATTTTTTGTAGCACATTGTAATTACCTATATAGTTAAAGGCAGAAAATCAGGAGTAATTACAATAATGATTCAGTAAAAAAAAAAAAAAAGAAGTTGTAAAATATGAAGAATAGGATAATTCCTTTCTTCCTCTTTAAGAATGTATGTATAGGAAAAAGTCTGGAAGGGTTAACAACGTGGAATGTCTGGGTGACGGGATTGTGGGTGGTCTTTTTCCTAAATCTTTGCTTATTTGTGTATCCTAATTTGTCTTCAGAGATACATATAATGCATAAAAAATAAGCTCTGCAAACATAAAACAAACAACAACAAAAAAAGAAAATCAGGAGTAATTCTCTTTTAAAATCATCTATCACGAACAAACACTTCTCCAGAGAAAGCATGATGGGGCCCTGGGCCAGGGGAGGTGACCCCTCAGATATGAGCCCAGAACATGGCCCCTCCTGCCAGCGCTCTGCTCTGGGCGGCTCCTTGGTGGCATTTAGACATTTGAAGCTAAAGGAACCTAGGAAGCCTTTCAGGGAAGGATGTATCAGCTGTACTTCTCGAGTATCTCAATCACCAGAAGATGAGTTCACTTTGACATGAAAAGCTACACGAATCACTGACACCTTTAAGTCAACCTCAGTCCTCCTGTCAAAAGGATCAGGATCTTTATGTAAGGACACATTCTAGGCTTCTCTTAAAAAATGAACAATTCCCAGAGTTAAAACACACACCCCAAAGAGTCGCTACGAATATGCCCAGCGTTGAAGTGACTAGCATTTATACCTTTGCTCGAGTCCACAGTGGAGTGATAACTGGCCAAGCAGCAAATGCAACGAGCCCAGCTGTGAGCATATAGCGGTGGAAAAAACTGAGCACCTGAGAACGCAATTCAAAGAAGACAGGGAAAAGGAGGTCATTGCGAACGAGATACACATGTATGAAAGACACCTGAAAACGTTCAAGTGGTCAATTACTTACTAATACTTCAACTCCCAGGATAAAGAGCAAGAGGTAGCCAAGGAAGCGTCGTGGAGGGAAGGTCGACAGTAAGGTGACAAAGCCTTGAATAACTGGCATTCTGTGTAACAGGATTATTTATAACAAGATTATTTATAACTTATGTTGAGTATAAAAAATTAGTTCTCATATAGCAAAACATTAAAATTTTGTGCACAGAAATCAGGAAATTTTCGATTCATAGATCCTAAGATAATTTCTAACAGATTTCTTCCAATGCCTTAACTTACCTAAATCTTTTTTGAAACCTGTAAGTATATTAGGAAAAATGTAACTTCTGAATTAAGTTGATAATGATCACAATGATTTGCTTGGTTTTTTATAAACATTAATGACAATAAATGAGTCTTACTTGATCTGAGTTTAAACATTTTGTTGTTTAGTCACTAAGTTGTGTCCAACTTTCTGCGATCCCATGGACTGTAGCCTGCCAGGCTCCCCCGTCCATGTGATTTCCCAGGCAAGAATACTGGAGTGGGTTGCCATTTCCTTCTCTAGAGTTTAAACATGGGCACATGCAATTACAGATACAACATCAGAAATAAAATAAAGGAACCCAAATGAATAAAAACTGAGAACATTTTTAAAATTCACTAAAATTAATTTTATACTGAAATCTCAACTGTCTTCGACTTAATCGAGGTAGAGAAACTCTTAATTGCACTTTTTCATTGGGCAAAAAAACCTTTTCCAAACTCAATTTAAGACGTCACGAATCGTACACTAATTATAATTAAATGTGACTTCACAACCATTTAAAATGTATTACATACTTGAGTACGTTTCACATTTTATCACTAGAAAAATTTTTTTAGCATTTGTAGTGCGTTATTAAGTAGGCAATTATAAAATGTCAGTATGATTTGGTTTATAACTTTTTTCTAATTAAAAACAATGGTTACATATTATCATCAAAACAATTAAAGTACCATGTAGGAAAGAAAAGCTAACACCAGTCAAAAGGAGAATGTTTCTTTTGTTCTCAGCAGTGATGATTCAATAAAATCACTTAGTTTTTTTCTAGAAGAAACATGAAATTTTATGTTTTATTTTTTTATTTTCTTTAATCTATCAAAAAGATAAATACAGAACACAACATATTTTCAAAATCACACTGTCCCTTAAAATTTAAATATACATGTGCTCTTCACAAATAGAACATTTAATAATTTAGGAGAGAATTTTATTTTTTTATTTTTTTTTTTTAGGAGGGAATTTTAGATAAAACTTCTCATTCTAAAAAGTTTTAAAACAGAAAAAATTACATTAGAAAAAGTTCTGATTTAAATATGTGTGTCCAGCAACTGTATTCCTTTCAAATGGAAAAGTAACTGTTTTTTTGTCAGTGTCTTTTTACCTTGTATTTGAAAAAGTTAATATTTAAAATATTTTACTATTAATTTCAATTTTTGATATTAAGAAGAGGTGATCAAAGCTGGAGTTAACAGAAATCAGAATAGAAACATACATTGTATCATTTCAAACATGCTGGCCAACCCTGACAATACCCAATCCTGCACTGTCATTCCCTGGCCTGCTTTTGGGGTCTGATTTGCTCAAAGGACGTGCAAGATTAAGTTTATAATCTAGACCACTGGTGCAGATGTAGAAATCAACACAATCTACACCACAATCCTCACTGCCTGTGAACATGAACCAGCCCAACGTTTCAGTAGTTTTGTTTTAAAGCGTCTGAAACGTGCATGAGAGCGTGGCCTCGATGTTTTCTATGATGATAAAAATCCATTTCAAGTTCAACCTGCAAGGAAGTACTTAGAGATGGAACCACAGCATGCATGAATAATTTCCCCTAATCCTTGCAAGTACACATTACTAGACTGAATTTAAGTACAAACTTTCATTCATCTAGGTTTACATGATAGCTGGGAAAAGAGGGGCAAAAACGTAAGGAACAAAAGCATGTAAACTGTCTTGTGAAAGATAAAGATACACTGGAAACTGGGATGATGAGATTTCAAAATGTAAGCCACTCCTGACATAGTACAATCCATGTTAATTATTTCATTTTTACTCCAGAATTTTCTTATAAAAGATACATGAAGAAAGGAACTGAGGCCAAAGCTGTCTCGGGGCAATAAAGATTAAGTCAAAAGGGAAAAGCAAAATAAAAAGCATGTTTAGGGAATTCCCTGGTGGCCCAGTGGTTAGGACTCCCTGCTTTCACTGCTGAGGGCCCAGGTTCGATCCCTGGTTGGGAAATGAAGACCCTGAAAGCTGTAAGGGGCAGCCGAAAAAAAAAAAGGATATTTATATACATCATTTATGCTGTTATACATGAAATCAGAGGGCTGGGAGATTTGACAGTACTGTAAGTATCTTTCATGACTTACACTACAGAAATCTACTTATGCTACTTACTGCCTTTTAAGTACAGATTTAACTGTCAGTGAAGTGGAAAACAAGACCAGGAGACACGTATTACTTACTCTCTCAGAACCGCATACCATATTGGCAATGGCAACAAACAATATATGTAGTAAGTCCAGGGACAGGCTTGAATCAGCAGGAAAAATGCCACAAAAACGCCAATAGCTACAAAAGTACATGGCAGGAGCCGGCTTGGGTTCTGAAAGTCAAACAAAACATTGAAAACATTCCAAACTCATGTTCATTGATAGATTCTTAAAAGACATTTTATGAAGTAAAAGAAACATATTACTTTCTTTCAGTGATTCCACAACTAGATGATTGATCTAAGAACTGCGTTTTACAAGAAACCTGTCACTGGAGAAAAGCAGGTAGCCTGGGGCTGCAGCAGTGAGGCAATTCTCCATTTAAGGGGACTGAGTTCCTACAGCTTGCAAATAACTTGTCTGGAACTCTGAGCATATTTCTCCTTAGTAACAATTTTATGGACGTTGACTGAGCTCACTGCCTAGCGCACAAAAGCCCACTGGATCTACAGTAAACGGTGGGCCTTCATCGCCATCGGGAACCACGCCTCTATGTTCCAGCTTCAACTCGACAGGCCGGGCACGCGGCTCTCCCCACCACTTAACCTGCAGGAGGATCCTTCGGGCTCATCTTCGCTCCCGCCCACCCGCCGAGCAGGAAGGGAGCCGCTCAGTGAGGGCCGCGCGGACGGGGCAGGCCTGCGCGTGCTCTGGGCCGGGAGTAACGGGGCAGGCGAAGGGGACAGAAGGGCCAGCGACGAGGACAAGAACGCGCCGGCGCAAAGCTGTGATGCAAGAGCAGCGCGGGAGGAAGGAACAGGACCGCAGGGTCGGGCGGCGCTCTCCGCCTGCGCGCCTTGTTTTCTCTTCCCGTTTCCCCTTGCCTTGCTGCCCGAGCTGAGTGAGGGGAGAATTAAGAGTTACCTTCTGGAGCAGGTGAGGTTAGGGAGGAAAAGCAAGTGTTTTTCCCCCCTTTATAATTCTTCCCTTCTGCTCTAAAACGTCACCAGAAAGGGAGCAAGGATAAGACAGGGCAGGGTTGTAAAAAGGAAGCTGAAACACAGCGCTGTGATTAAGAGTTTGGGGCTACACAGATCAGAACTCAAATCCTGCTTCTGTCAACGGCTCACTGTGTGACCATGAGCTGGAAAAAGAAAAACAAAAACTTTAAGATTCTGAGACTTAATTTCATCCCATCTATAAAGTAGGAATAATAATGCCCATATCTATTTATCAAGGCTAGTCATGCTTAAATGAAATTATGAAAAGAGCTTAACAAAATGCCCAGGATATTACTACTGCTTCAGAAATAAGGGCTCCCATCATCGCCTCCACTGTTCTTCTCTCCACCTCTCCTCTGCATGCGTCCCAGCAGTCAGTGAAGAAACCTGCCTGGCCAGTGACTGGCCCTGGAAATGGAGACGCAGGCCGGACAGGATGAGGACCCCGAGCAAGCGGGCAGGCGGGGAAGGGGCAGGACTCAGAGACCGACAAGGGAGGGTCTCTAATGCGGAAGGTGCCCGAGGCAGGCAGGCACTGTAGGGACAGACTGGTTTCACATCACTGTGAGAAGAGTAGAATCATAAGAAAATAAATTTAAACAAGTACGTAAAAAGATCCTCGAGGGATCTTCTAGGGTCAGCACAATATCATATAATTATCCAAACCTTTGACACATAAAGCAACAGACATTACAAATAAACATCTACTTGTAGGAAACCAAATCAAAAAGAAGTCAGTTCAGCTAAAGTAAAAACAGAAAGAACTTTAAATAACAGGAATGGGAGACATTTTCTCCCTCATCACAATTAACTCCCTGCCTTCCCAGATCCTCCAAAAAACACCTGATGATAACAAACCATGCTGTGTGCATTGAGGTTACCCCTCCATCCAACAGTTCCTAAGTCACACCGTCTATGCCATGCTCTGTACGAGGTGCTGACCAAGAAGGAATTTAAGCCACACAGAGAGAGATGGAATCACGGGGCTTGGTTTAAGGGGTTAACCTTTTGAGACTTCCCCAAGTAACAAGAGAACAGGAAAGCATGCAGATAAATAAGGATATTTACTTCTAAAGCAAAAGACGTCTGAACTAGTAAGCAGAGAAGAACGGATGGAAGTTAAATGTAGACTTCAACTGGGAGGAGCTGTGGCAAATTACCTTTAAAGAGAATGTTCGCTGCAGACCTGTCTGTAACGGTGGTAAGTTAGGAACAACCTGCATCATCTGAGGGAGACTGTCAGGCAGACGTGACATAAACACGGACGGCTGTTGTTCAGTTGCTAAGCTGTGTCCAGCGCTGTGCAGCCCCACGGACTGCAGCGCATCGGCTTCCCTGTCCTTCACCCTCTCCCGGAGTGTGCTCAAACTGAGTCGGTGATGCCATCCGACCATCTCATCCTGTCACCCCCTTCTCCTCTGGCTCTCAATTTTCTCCCAGCATCATTGGAGTCAGACCAAAATTTAATTTCAGCGCTTCTGTTCTATTTGCTGTCAGTGTGGCTAAACCATTTGACTCACTCTCTCTCTCACTGGCTAAACCACTTAGCTTGTCTCGCGTCTGCTCCCACGTCTGGAGAGGACGGCAGTGTTTGCTGCGAGCTCCCCTCTCCCTCCCTCCCAGCCGCCGGCCGCCGCCTTCTCGGTGACGTGCTTCCAGGGAGCCGGGGTACCGTGCACTGCTGGAGCTCCATGCACCCCAACCGCAGGCCCCACTCTCTGCGGCTGCAGCCCCCTCACCCCCAACTGCTCTCCACGCCCCCTTTTGTCAATGCTACCGATTCCTGGCAACGTATTCTTCCTGCCAAACTGCTTAGATGCTGTCACTCCACTAGATTATAAGCTCTCACTGAAGAAGAATCAGAATGTTTTCCCAAACAAATCCAAAGAGTTCAAAATACTTTTAATGAACTCAACTGTAGTGGTCAGTTTGGGGCAATTTTTTAACACTGTGTATTTTATATTGAGAAGAGACAATTAACAATGCTGTGATAGCTTCATGTGGACAACAGAGGCACTTGGCATTACCACTCAGCACGCAAACCTCACTTCCTCCCTGTCTAAGCTGAATGGCCTTGTGCAAATGACTTAAACAACTCCCGTCTCCTCTTTTGTACAGCCTACTTTGAGCACTGTTACAAGCTTAAAGTGGCAAAATAAATTTCAAATAGCCAGCTGAATGCCTAGATATATCCTTCACTAAAACATCCTCTTTTCCTATCATGTAAGAAATTATTTTTATTCTAGCCAATTTCACATACATTCAAATAATGAAAATTACTTGGGTTAAATTATTTAAGATGCATTAAAGCACTGTAAAAATGGGATAAACACTACTGTTCTTCCTTCCATTATAGAAAAATAATATATAAAGTTGAAAAAAGTTACTGTTGGAAATGTGTGCAGACTATTATTATCAATAATACACCATCCAGATACATTACTTTTTAGAAGATTTGGACAAGGTAATAATCACTAGAGAATGAAGTAAAGAAAATGGAAGTGGTGTATTATCCCTGGTAAATGCCAGTAATAAATTTTAAAAGAGTAAAGTGTTTTAATAAGTAAACCATACATGTACTGTCATATTTTCTCAGTTGTATCAAATATTACTAAAGAACAGGGTTTTTTGTTTTGTTTGGTGTTGAAATTACAATAAATGAGGGACTAATTCTTAAAATGAGGATATATAGGAAGTTCTGGAAACTCATGTTTAAGAATTTTAGAAAGATGAAAAAGGGAAGGACAGTTCCAAAAAAAATGTATATTGTTTTAAAAGGAACATTTTGAATAAGTGATTTTATTTCTTTCCAGCTCCTAAACTTAGTATCAGGTGTGAAGTTAAATATACTGCTCTGAAATTGTTTTCTGATTACCTATACTGTAGAAAGATAAGGAATACTTATAATATGCTAAATAAATATAAAAATAAACAGAAAGTCCACACAGTTAATGCCATAGGTGAATGTAAACTACACAGCTATCTTTACAGCTCTCTTCTATTACAGGACTATTATTATTAATATGCTCTTTTCCCCACTAAAGAAACAGAGATTTCTGAGAAAAAAAGACCCACAGCGACAAAAGCGGAGAGGAGCTAGCTTAGTACAACGTGGACACTATGTGCGCGCACCACGGTGGTCAGATTCCACTTCCTTCCTCAGCCCTTTGGTCTGGCAGCATCGTCTGAATCTTCAGTTTTTCTGAACATACCTTGATCTCTGTACTAACACCTCTCATAAGGTTGCAGTGAGACTTGATGATCAACAGAGACGCGTAAGAGGTCCATCCCACGAAACCAAGGACGACGTTGAAAGCCAAGAAGAACCTGTCGTAAGTGTGATAGTAGGACAGGCCTCTCAGGGCGAGGTTAATCAGCTGCTGACACAGGGAGACCTGGGGAGAATGGGAACACAGCAGTCACACGGAAAGAAGAAAACCCAAGTGTCAGAGGGAGGAAAAGTATTACAATTAACGTAACTGCAGACAGGGGATCAAAAACAGATTCTGGTTGTTCAAGGATCTTCTTGCAAGGGATAAGAAAAAAATCCCAAATAAAATAAAATTTAAAATCTTGATAAGAAAGGATATTTTAAGTGCAAACTATCGATGAGATGTGTAGTGACTTTAAATGATTCATTTTGTGAAAATTATCTTCAGAGGACATATGAAAGAAATGGTTCTTTAACTCACAGACTTAGAGGGTAAACTCATGGTTGCTGGGGAAGAGGGAAGGGATAATTAAGGAGTTTGGGATGGACACATACACACTGCTGTATTTAAAATGGATAACCACCAAGGGCCTACGATACAGCACAGGGAACTCTGCCCAATGTTTTGTGGCAGCCTGGATGGGAGGGGAGTTGGGAAGAATGGATACATGTGTGTGCACAGCTGAGTCCCTTCTCTGTTCACCTGAAACCATCACAACAGTGCTCACTGACTATACCCTCATACAAAATAAAAATACTAAAAAAAAACATATGTCCCTGATAGAAAGGCCCACATTTACATTTTTTTACTTTCTTATTATTAGATTACCCAAATCAGTTATAAAGTGAAAGTCGCTCAGCCGTGTCTGACTCTTTGCAACCCCATGGACTATACAGTCCATGGAATTCTCCAGGCCAGCATACTGGAGTGGGTAGCCTTTCCCTTCACCAGGGGATCTTCCCAATCCAATCAGTTATAAAACATCATTAAAATAGCTTAATATTTTAGAGGAGAGTAGCTTGCCATTGTAAAACTATAATAAAAATAAGCATTAGAAATGCCATTGTACTACTTAGACAATTTTAGAAATGAAAATAGAATTCTTTCTTACTTTAAACTTATATGAACATTTAACAAAGAGGAAAATTCATGAAAAAGACCATGGGGTAGGAATTGGGAAAAGTCAAAGCTTCAGAACGAACTATTAAATTTCTAATAGTATGAAGCTAATTCTAAATGTACAAATATGTCACGTTCTAAAATATTATACATAAGCAGGATGACAGAAGCTTGGAATATACATCCTCATTACAGAAAAGAGCAATTGTTCATTAACGATATTCGCCTAAGAGAGTTTACCTATAACATTATCTGAAATTAGAGAAGTCTACCCATGTGGCCAAAGCAGCTGCTTCGGAAATTCGGCCCTTCCACGCGGGGTCAGGACAGCTCCCCGGCTGGCTCACTCTGCTCTCAGCATACCCGCCCCTCTCGACACCGGGACCATCCGCTGTTTACTTACGCCAGGCCTGCACACTTACTGCTTCATCGTACTTCTTCTGTTTTATATAGTATCTTGCTTTTCTTAAAATGTTGGCTTGTTTAGTATCAGATAGCGACCTATAAAAGAAAAAAAAAGGCTTAGGTTTAAAATGTTTTCTCATTTCAATTATATTTTTGCTTTTTTTGGCTTAATTGAAAATAAAAGAACAGAACAGTGAAAATTGAGAAAGAGGGAAAGAAACAAACTCAGCCAAACTGTATCTTTGTTGGTTATCTGAACTCTCTCAAGAAATAGTTTACAATTAAATTTGGTTTTCTTGACTCAAAGTTGCAACTGCCCAACTCCACCTAAAACAGTCACACAATATGTCACTGGAAGAAATGGAATGCTGTGGCTAACAAAGAAAAGTATGATTAGATCAATATAATTAGTGAAACGGCAAATGAGTGATCTGCACCAGCACTCGGCCCTGTCACGCTCATGGCAGACGCAGCAGACGGGGCGGACGCATTCCCGTGCTTTGTGTCCCTGGGGGCGCCCTGGTGGCTCAGCTGGTAAAGAATCCGCCTGCAATGCAGGAGACTCCAGTTTGATTTCTGGCTTGGGAAGATCTGCTGGAGAAGGGATAGGCTACCCACTCCAGAATTCTTGGGCTTCCCTTGTGGCTCAGCTGGTAAAGAATCTGCCTGCAATGCGGGAGACCTGGGTTGGGTTGTCCCTGAGCCAGAGAGGGCCTGACAGTTTTCATTATCAAAGAGAGCTGGGAAGAGCTTAACCAGTAAGTAGTTAGTCAAAAATCTGAATCAACTTGCTATTTTGGTACTACACCATATACTTTTTTGGTTTCCCTATCTTTCATTTCTACCATTTCCCTACCCTCGTTTTACCACAGTAAAAATCTTAAAGACACAGGAATAATATGCCTAATACTGCATAAATAATTTTTAAATAAGTACAGTTAAACACAAAGTTTAACACAAACTGCTTAACTAGAATCTACATTCCTAAAGTGCATATCTTTACATTATAAAAGTGTAAAAATGTTATTGAAGAATATATAAGCTCAGATCATATGACACTAATGTTTCTGTATGTCAAAAACGACTAAAAAATTTTTTTGACAATTCATATAGCTCAACACATAATCACTTGTCTTTTTTCCACTTGGTTTCAGTAGCGTCTAAAGAGGTAAGATGGTGACTTGCAGGAAAGTCATCTTTAAGCATTGTTATTAATTTGGGTGGGTCACAGACATCTTTCAGGATCTGAAACTCACTCCAGAGTTTTCAAAATAAACATAATTCAGAATCTTACATAAGATTTTAAGAAAATTCAAGAACCCTAGAAACTCATCTGTGAGCTCCCTCGAGCTCTGTAGAGACCCCTGACTAAGAAGAACCCGTGCCCACTTTGAGGGGTCCCAGATCCTCCAGCAAACGGGGACCCACACACACTGTCGGGACTTCCCTATAGCTCATGTGGTAACGAATCTGCCTGCTATGCAGGAGACCTGGGTTCGATCCCTGGGTCGGGAAGATTCTCTGGAGAAGGGGACTGCAACCCACTCCAGTAATCCTGCCTGGAGAATCCCATGGACAGAGCAGCCTCAGGGGCTACAGTCCGTGGGGCAGCAAAGAGTCGGACTCGACTGAGCGACTAACACTACTGCTAAACACTTTGTCAGGCTGGAGGAAGATCCCCTGGACTCACTGGGATCTGGAGGGAAAAGGTACCAGGAAGCAGGAATTCATGAAGAAAAATAAGTTACTTCAAAATGTTGCCATGATCCAGTTCGCTGTCCTTCAGACATCACACAGTTTGGAATATCTTCCTAGAAGTCTTAGAATGGAATTACTGGGCCAAAGGGCACAGGCATTCATTGAAGGCTACATCTAAGATGAAATTCCAAAGTTCTATAAAAACCTCCTAACACAATCTCCCTTCTCCTTGCTCTAATCCACTCCACATCCTAAAATCTTCTAATGTACTTAAAATTGAGATGGGCATCTTACTGTCCACTTCATCAGTTCTAAACTTCCTGGACTACTGATGACCATCTCCTTCTAGTCTATTTAATTTCCCATTACCCCAAATATAAACTCTCAGCTTTATAAAACAGTTAAGCTTTTCGATCGTCACCTATCTCTCATTCACGTCTGAGTTATTATTCATAAAGATCCTCTTGTCTCTGCTTTCCAAAATCAAATCTGCATCATCCTTTATGGCCCACTCCAAATCTCACCTCACACCATTAGCACTTTAGTGTGGTCTAATCACCAATTCATTTCTCTCCAACTAAATTTTAACCTCCAGGCGGGCCATTAATTATTTTCATTAATATTAATAATGCTTAGGAAAGTGCAAAGTACATCAATCAACAAACCTTAACTGATTAAAGTGCTATCAAAATATTACAGGCCTAGAAAAGGAAGAACAGCAGAGAAGTACACACTGCTGTCCTGAAAGCACCTCCTACTGCTGCTGCTAAGTGTGCCAAGTGAGGGAGGAAATGCTGGTCCAGAAATCAACTCCCGTACATCCAAGTGTTCATTAAAATGTTCCAAACAAACCTCACTGGAGCATTATGACATTGAAGACTCTTATTCCCCATGTAATTTATTTTGAGTCTTCTGTAAGTGAAGAAGGGTACAAAATGAGTCTTAGTATCACACATTTTAAATATAAAGTTTATGAAAAACGGAAAGTCCAGAATTAAGGTACAATATTTTAACACCATGGAAAAAAAGACAAAACAAATAACAACAACAAACTAAGTGGGGGGTTGGCAAGGAAGTAGTCAGATGAGCACCACACACAAATTAAGGTGAAGAAAGGGGGCCTGCGTGTGTCAGCACAGGTAAATCCTGAAAATCAAACTGAATAGAAAAAGGAGAACTGTAAAAAAAAAAAAAGAACAGATTTTAAAAATGGGGATTCAATGCTATTACACCATTTTATTTCTTAAGAGAAAGAGACGATCTAAAGAAATATGGTAACATGTTGGCATTTCTAAAACCTGGATTGTAGGTACAAAGATTTTTATTACAGTCTTTATTCTTCTCAATGTGAACGTTTCATAATTAAAACAGAAAATACGTTAGCAAAAGGGATATATAGATAGACACACATGTGTAATCACGATGTACCTACACAGACACACGAGAAACCGCAGCTCTGCCTGCGGGAATGAAGACCGCAGTATGGAGTGCAGGCGCGGGAACTTTTCTTGTCATCGATGTGACTTTTACTGTGAAGATGCATTGCTCTTTCATTCATATTTAACAAGCCAGATTTTTTAAATAAAATAATTAAAACATTAAAATTTATCCACGGTTTGACGGAAAAGCTTGGGCATGCCAATGCTCCCACCAGGAACAATCAGAAAGCCTGACAAAACAAGAGGGCAGGACTAATGGAGAGAGCAGCATGGAAACACACCTGCTACCGTGCGGAGGTCAGACGGCCTCAAGTCTGCTGCGGTGACAACCTAGGGGGCAGGCGGGGTGGGGCGCGGGAGGGGGGTGCCAGGGCAAGGGGACAGGCATGCATGTATGACTCACGCTGCCGCGCGGCAGAGACCAACACAGCGCTGCAACTATCCTCCAACTAAAGTGAAGTCACTCAGTCGTGTCCGACTCTTTGTGACTCCATGGACTGTAGCCCACCAGGCTTCTCCATCCATGGGTTTTCCAGGCAAGAGTACTGGAGTGGGTTGCCATTTCCTTCTCCAGGAGATCTTCCCCACCCAGGGATCAAACCCGGGTCTCCTGCATTGAAGGCATACGCTTTACCCTCTGAGCCACCAGGGAAGTCCCATCCTCCAATTACATTCTTCAAATACAATTGTTTAAAATAAATAGATTTAAAGGTACTGGACAGCTAGCAGACCATCAAGAACTGAAGAGCTCAGAGCCTAGAGAGAAGAAAACCACACAGAAGTAAACCAACATTCTACAAACTGTAAGCTTTTGGACATCCCTACACTAGGAAACACTGCGAACCTGGGCAGACAGCTGCTGCTGAGACCTAGAGAATCCACCAAAGCCTTTGGCAATGTTATCAGGCTGTAGAGATAAAAATGTAAATTTGTGGCAGCCCATGCAGTCAGGACTTGGGGACTCAAAAGGGAATAAAACAAAGAATAAAGAGAATAAAATAAATTAAAAGACAAGAGAATAAAAATAAAGAATAAAAATATACAACGTTCATTCTGGATTTTTAAAAAAAGACATGAAAAGAAAGCTATCTGGAATTACTTTACCTACTTTAATACAAATTCTGAAGTAAAGTCTTAAGAAGAATGAGAGAATGAGTTTTATAAGCAAGAATTTACATGTGGAAAACTCAGATAAAAAAACACGCCAAGTCCTGGTAAGAGGGGAGATGAACTTCAACATCAAGTTTTAAAAGAATCTACTATCAACATGTTAAGCTTTGCTAAAAAGCAAAAGGGAATATAAATATTAGTTGTGCACATTTCTTTGCTGTGCTTGATATTGTTCCATTCTTCTCTCCTAGTTATTTGAACGCTGTAGAAGAAACTAAACCGCATTTCAGGATTAACAAGAATTTCATCATCAATTTTTAAGGGTAAACTAGTATTTGGAGAGTGAAATCACTTTAAAAGGCTACCCTTTGAAGCATTATATCTTATTTACTCACATTTTTATTACAAAGATATTTCAGTTGCTTTAGAGATTTATGTAATGATATTTAGACCATTCTTTTTTTAGAATATCTATTTAAAGGACATATCAAGAAGACAAAGACAGAAAAGGCGGGATAAAAAATTATTTCTAGACTAATCAGCACTCCTTTAGACTGACCAATGATGTAGAAGCTTATATCATCTTTCATGTCACAATAAAGTAAATATTTTCCTATGTAGGTATATGATGTATAAAAGTTACTTTTTTTAATGATTATTTTGGGTTTAAGGTAGAAAATTACACTTTCAGTAAATAATTAGTAAATCAGACAGATGAAGTGGTATAAAGATTGACATTAAAACCAATATTTAAATTTGCTCTAAGGCAGAAATGAGAACTGTTTTTAAAGCTAAAGCAAATGAAGTATTACTAAAAGTATTAGAGGAACAATGTAAACAGAAACGACTGAAGCCTTACTATTAAAATACCCTGAAGTGAACAACTATCCCTTATAATCCTTATAATTTTTTCCCAACTAAACTGAGGCACTTCTGAGAGCAGTATGAAAATGAATAAAGGAAATAGCATTTAAAGGAAGCCCAGGGGGGAGGAGCCAAGATGGCGGAGGAGTAGGAGGGGAGACCACTTTCTCTCCTACAAATTCATCACAAGAATAACTGAACGCAGAGCAAACTTCGCAAAACAACTTCTGATCGCTAGCTGAGGTCATCAGGCGCCCAGAAAAGCAGCCCATTGTCTTCGCAAGGAGGTAGGACAAAATATAAAAGATAAAAAGTGAGACAGAAGAGCAAAGGACGGAGATCCGTTCGGGGAAGGGAGTCTTAGGCGGCATTGCTTGGGGTAGGGTCCGGGCCTGAGTGCCCTGAGGACAATCGGAGGGAGCTTCTGTGAGTTGCCAACTTGAACTGTGGGAGACCAAAAGAGAGAGAGTAAATTAACCGGCCCGAACACACTGCCGGCCGTTCGCAGAACAAAGAGACCGAGAAAGTCCAGAGAAGAGCGCGCAGGCTGCGGACCGGCCCAGCCCCGCTGGAGGCAGGAGGCAGGGGGGAGGGGAAGGTCGCGGCGAGACACAGGGCGCAGGCACCCGACCGCGGGCGGGGACTGGGGCTGGGGACGCCGGGGGCGGAAGGCGCGCGCACCCGACTGGCGCCAGCGGAAACTGAGACTGGGTCCGCGGAAGGGAGGGGGCGCGCCACACCTGGGGAGAGTGCGCCCACCGAGCCCCTGGCTGCCTGGACCGCTCTGACGGGGAAGGCACAGAGAGCAGGCGCAGCTTTCCCCTCCGCGCTTTTGTGGAACACCCGAGGGCTGGAGCCTCGCGCAGCGCGGGGCGCTCCATATAGAACAGCCGGGAGCCTGAGCGGCGCGGACGGAGAGGGCAGCGTCAGCCCCTCCCGGCAGCGCCAGCCCCTCCCCACAGCGCCAGCCCCTCCCCGCGGCGCCAGCCCCTCCCCGCAGCGCCAGCCGCTCCCCGCGGCGTCAGCCCCTCCCCGCAGCGCCAGCCCGTCCCCGCAGCGCCAGCCGCTCCCCGCGGCGTCAGCCCCTCCCCGCGGCGTCAGCCCCTCCCCGCAGCGCCAGCCACTCCCGCAGAGCGACGGAACTAGCTACCTAAATGAGAGTCCACCTCCGCCCGCCTGAGTCAGGGCGGAAATGAGGCTCTGAAGAGACCGGCAAACAGAAGCCAAATAAACAAAGGGAACCGCTTCAGAAGGGACCGGTGCAACAGATTAAAATCCCTCTAGAAAACACTGACTACACCGGAAGGGGCCTGTAGATATAGAGAAGTGTAAGCTGGAACGAGGAGCTATCTGAAACTGAGCCGAACCCACACTGACCGCAACAGCTCCAGAGAAACTCCTAGATATAATTTTACTTTTTTCTTTTTTTCTTTCTTATTTTGTTTTATTTTTTCTCTTTTATTTTCCTTTAAAATCCCTTATTACTCCCCCATTACTCCTTAACCTTCATTTCCATAGATTTTTATGATTTTTTTCATTAGGGGAAAAAAAAATTTTTTTTTCTTTTTTCTTCTTTTTTTTTCTTTCCTTTTTCTCTTCTTTTTTCTATTTTTCTTTTTCTCTTATTTCTTTTAAAGTCCTCTAGTACTCCTCTACTACTCCTTAATTTTCATTTTCAATACACTATAACCTTACAAAAAAAAAAGAGAAGCCCTATTTTTAAACGAAAGATTATTCTCTCCCAATCTTGACTCTCTGTTTTCTACCTGAGAACACCTCTATTTCCTCCTTTCCCCTTCTCTTCCCAATCCAATTCTGTGAATCTTTGTAGGTGACTGGGCTCCGGAGAACACTCTGGGAACAGACAGCTGCGTAGATCTGTCTCTCTTCTCTTGAGTCCCCCTTTTTCTCCTCCTGCTCATCTCTATCTCCCTCCTCCCTCTCCTCTTCTTCATGTAAGTCTGTGAACCTCTCTGGGTGTCCCTAACGGGGGGGGGGGGGAGGGAATCTTTTCGCCGTTAACCTAGAAGTTTTCTTATCAGTGCTGTATACTTGGAGAAGTCCTGAGACTACAGGAAGAATAAAACTGAAATCCAGAGGCAGGAGACTTAAGCCCAAAACCTGAGAACACCAGAAAACTCCTGACTACATGGAACTTTAAGTAATAAGTGACTGTCCAAAAGCCTCTATACCTACACTGAAACCAACCACCACCCAAGAGCCAATAAGTTTTAGAGCAAGACATACCACGCAAATTCTCCAACAACGCAGGAACATAGCCCTGAACATCAACATACAGGCTGCCCAAGGTCACACCTAACACATAGATCCATCTCAAAACTCATTACTGGGCACTCCATTGCTCTCCAAAGAGAAGAAATCAAGTTCCACGCACCAGAACACTGACGCAAGCTTCCCTAACCAGGAAACCTTGACAAGCCAATTGTCTAACCCCACCCACTGGGTAAATCCTCCACAATAAAAAGGAACCACAGACCTCCAGAATACAGAAAGCCCACTCCAGACACAGCAATCTAAACAAGATGAAAAGGCAAAGAAATACCCAACAGGTAAAGGAACATGAAAAATGCCCACCAAGTCAAACAAAAGAGGAGGAGATAGGGAATCTACCTGAAAAAGAATTTAGAATAATGATAATAAAAATGATCCAAAATCTTGAAAACAAAATGGAGTTACAGATAAATAGCCTGGAAACAAAGATTGAAAAGATACAAGAAATGTTTAATAAAGACCTAGAAGAAATAAAAAAGAGTCAATTAAAAATGAATAATGCAATGAATGAGATCAAAAACACTTTGGAGGGAACTAAGAGTAGAATAACGGAGGCAGAAGATAGGATAAGTGAGGTAGAAGATAAAATGGTGGAAATAAATGAAGCAGAGAGGAAAAAAGAAAAAAGGATCAAAAGAAATGAGGACAACCTCAGGGACCTCTGGGACAATGTGAAACGCCCCAACATTCGAATCATAGGAGTTCCAGAAGAAGAAGACAAAAAGAAAGGCCATGAGAAAATACTCGAGGAGATAATAGCTGAAAACTTCCCTAAAATGGGGAAGGAAATAGCCACCCAAGTCCAAGAAGCCCAGAGAGTCCCAAACAGGACAAACCCAAGGCGAAACACCCCAAGACACATATTAATCAAATTAACAAAGATCAAACACAAAGAACAAATATTAAAAGCAGCAAGGGAGAAACAACAAATAACACACCAAGGGATTCCCATAAGGATAACAGCTGATCTATCAATAGAAACCCTCCAGGCCAGAAGGGAATGGCAGGACGTACTGAAAGTAATGAAAGAGAATAACCTACAACCTAGATTACTGTATCCAGCAAGGATCTCATTCAGATATGAAGGAGAATTCAAAAGCTTTACAGATAAGCAAAAGCTGAGAGAATTCAGCACCACCAAACCAGCTCTTCAACAAATGCTAAAGGATCTTCTCTAGACAGGAAATGCAGAAAGGTTCTATAAACGTGAACCCAAAACAACAAAGTAAATGGCAACGGGACCACACCTATCAATAATCACCCTAAATGTAAATGGGTTGAATGCCCCAACCAAAAGACAAAGACTGGCTGAATGGATACAAAAACAAGACCCCTATATATGCTGTCTACAAGAGACCCACCTCAAAGCAAGAGACACATACAGACTAAAAGTGAAGGGCTGGAAAAAAATATTTCATGCAAACGGAGACCAAAAGAAAGCAGGAGTCACAATACTCATATCAGATAAAATAGACTTTCAAATAAAGGATGTGAAAAGAGACAAAGAAGGACACTACATAATGATCAAAGGATCAATCCAAGAAGAAGATATAACAATTATAAATATATATGCACCCAACATAGGAGCACCGCAATATGTATGGCAAACACTAACGAGTATGAAAGAGGAAATTAATAGTAACACAATAATAGTGGGAGACTTTAATACCCCACTCACAACTATGGATAGATCAACTAAACAGAAAATTAACAAGGAAACACAAACCTTAAATGACACAATGGACCAGCTAGACCTAATTGATATCTATAGGACATTTCACCCCAAAACAATCAACTTCACCTTTTTCTCAAGTGCACACGGAACCTTCTCCAGAATAGATCACATCCTGGGCCATAAATCTGGTCTTGGAAAATTCAAAAAAATTGAAATCATTCCAGTCATCTTTTCTGACCACAGTGCAGTAAGATTAGATCTCAATTACAGGAAAAAAATTGTTAAAAATTCAAACATATGGAGGCTAAATAACACACTTCTGAATAACCAACAAATCATAGAAGAAATCAAAAAAGAAATCAAAATATGTATAGAAATGAATGAAAATGAAAACACAACAACCCAAAACCTATGGGACACTGTAAAAGCAGTGCTAAGGGGAAGGTTCATAGCATTACAGGCTTACATCAAGAAACAAGAAAAAAACCAAATAACCTAACTCTACACCTAAAGCAATTAGAGAAGGAAGAAATGAAGAACCCCAGGGTTAGCAGAAGGAAAGAAATCTTAAAAATCAGGGCAGAAATAAATGCAAAAGAAACTAAAGAGACCATAGCAAAAATCAACAAAGCTAAAAGCTGGTTTTTTGAAAAAATAAACAAAATTGACAAACCATTAGCAAGACTCATCAAGAAACAAAGAGAGAAGAACCAAATTAACAAAATTAGAAATGAAAATGGAGAGATCACAACAGACAACACTGAAATACAAAGGATCATAAGAGACTACTACCAGCAGCTCTATGCCAATAAAATGGACAACTTGGATGAAATGGACAAATTCTTAGCAAAGTATAACTTTCCAAAACTGAACCAGGAAGAAATAGAAGATCTTAACAGACCCATCACAAGCAAGGAAATCGAAACTGTCATCAAAAATCTTCCAGCAAACAAAAGCCCAGGAGCAGATGGCTTCACAGCTGAATTCTACCAAAAATTTAGAGAAGAGCTAATACCTATCTTACTCAAACTCTTCCAGAAAATTGCAGATGAAGGTAAGCTTCCAAACTCATTCTATGAGGCCACCATCATCCTAATTCCAAAACCAGACAAAGATGCCACAAAAAAAGAAAACTACAGGCCAATATCACTGATGAACATAGATGCAAAAATCCTTAACAAAATTCTAGCAAACAGAATCCAACAACATATTAAAAAAATCATACACCATGACCAAGTGGGCTTTATCCCAGGAATGCAAGGATTCTTTAATATCTGCAAATCAATCAATGTAATACACCACATTAACAAATTGAAAGATAAAAACCATATGATTATCTCAATAGATGCAGAGAAAGCCTTTGACAAAATTCAACACTCATTTATGATTAAAACTCTCCAAAACGGAGGAATAGAAGGAACATACCTCAACATAATAAAAGCTATATATGACAAACCCACAGCAAGCATCACCCTCAATGGTGAAAAATTGAAAGCATTTCCCCTGAAATCAGGAACAAGACAAGGGTGCCCACTCTCACCACTACTATTCAACATAGTGTTGGAAGTTTTGGCCACAGCAATCAGAGCAGAAAAAGAAGTAAAAGGAATCCAGATAGGAAAAGAAGAAGTGAAACTCTCACTGTTTGCAGATGACATGATCCTCTACATAGAAAACCCTAAAGACTCTACCAGAAAATTACTAGAGCTAATCAATGAATATAGTAAAGTTGCAGGATATAAAGTTAACACACAGAAATCCCTTGCATTCCTATATACTAACAATGAAAAAACAGACAGAGAAATTAAGGAAACAATACCATTCACCATTGCAACAAAAAGAATAAAATACTTAGGAGTATATCTACCTAAAGAAACAAAAGACCTATACATAGAAAACTATAAAACACTGATGAAAGAAATCAAAGAGGACACAAACAGATGGAGAAACATACCGTGTTCATGGATTGGAAGAATCAATATTGTCAAAATGGCTATTCTACAAAAGCAATCTATAGATTCAATGCAATCCCTATCAAGCTACCAACGGTATTTTTCACAGAACTAGACCAAAGAATTTCACAATTTGTATGGAAATACAAAAAACCTCGAATAGCCAAAGTAATCTTGAGAAAGAAGAATGGAACTGGAGGAATCAACCTGCCTGACTTCAGACTCTACTACAAAGCCACAGTTATTAAGACAGTATGGTACTGGCACAAAGACAGAAATATAGATCAATGGAACAGAATAGAAAGCCCAGAGATAAATCCACGAACCTATGGACACCTTATCTTTGACAAAGGAGGCAAGGATATACAATGGAAAAAAGACAACCTCTTTAACAAGTGGTGCTGGGAAAACTGGTCAACCACTTGTAAAAGAATGAAACTAGAACACTTTCTAACACCATACACAAAAATAAACTCAAAATGGATTAAAGATCTAAATGTAAGACCAGAAACTATAAAACTCCTAGCGGAGAACATAGGCAAAACACTCTCCGACATAAATCACAGCAAGATCCTCTATGACCCACCTCCCAGAATATTGGAAATAAAAGCAAAACTAAACAAATGGGACCTAATGAAACTTAAAAGCTTTTGCACTACAAAGGAAACTATAAGTAAGGTGAAAAGACAGCCCTCAGATTGGGAGAAAATAATAGCAAATGAAGAAACAGACAAAGGATTAATCTCAAAAATATACAAGCAACTCGTGCAGCTCAATTCCAGAAAAATAAATGACCCAATCAAAAAATGGGCCAAAGAACTAAACAGACATTTCTCCAAAGAAGACATACAGATGGCTAACAAACACATGAAAAGATGCTCAACATCACTCATTATCAGAGAAATGCAAATCAAAACCACAACGAGGTACCATTACACACCAGTCAGGATGGCTGCTATCCAAAAGTCTACAAGCAATAAATGCTGGAGAGGGTGTGGAGAAAAGGGAACCCTCTTACACTGTTGGTGGGAATGCAAACTAGTACAGCCGCTATGGAAAACAGTGTGGAGATTTCTTAAAAAACTGGAAATAGAACTGCCATATGACCCAGCAATCCCACTTCTGGGCATACACACTGAGGAAACCAGATCTGAAAGAGACACGTGCACCCCAATGTTCATCGCAGCACTGTTTATAATAGCCAGGACATGGAAGCAACCTAGATGCCCATCAGCAGATGAATGGATAAGGAAGCTGTGGTACATATACACCATGGAATATTACTCAGCCGTTAAAAAGAATTCATTTGAACCAGTCCTAATGAGATGAATGAAACTGGAGCCCCTTATACAGAGTGAAGTAAGCCAGAAAGATAAAGAACATTACAGCATACTAACACATATATATGGAATTTAGAAAGATGGTAACGATAACCCTATTTGCAAAACAGAAAAAGAGACACAGAAATACAGAAGAGACTTTTGAACTCTGTGGGAGAATGTGAGGGTGGGATGTTTCAAAAGAATAGCATGTATACTATCTATGGTGAAACAGATCACCAGCCCAGGTGGGATGCATGAGACAAGTGCTCGGGCCTGGTGCACTGGGAAGACCCAGAGGAATCGGGTGGAGAGGGAGGTGGCAGGGGGGCTCGGGATGGGGAATACGTGTAAATCTATGGCTGATTCATATCAATGTATGACAAAACCCACTGAAATGTTGTGAAGTAATTAGCCTCCAACTAATAAAAAAAAAAAAGAAAAAAGAAATAAATAAAGGAAGCCCAGAAGAGGTAGTTCTCACACACGTATCACTGGCCGCAGCTCGCAGAGCCGGGCATGAAGAACGGTGTCCTCCCGGCCCAGCAAGAGCCGCTGCGGCCTCGCCGCCAGTGAGGAGCCCTCCCTTCCGGGAAGGGCACGCCCCCTCCCCCCGCTCTACAGGTGCGCCTATGGCTCACCGCTGTCTGCTTGTCGCAAACTGCAATACTCTGCTATTCCGAGATAAACTCCTTTTGCTGGTTAAAAAAAAAAAATTTTTTTTTTTTTTGGTCTAACGGTGGACCTTTAACCTGTATCAGAATGAAAGAAGTTTTTTTAAAAAAGTATCTTTCATCATTTTAGTAGAAAAACACATTGAAATATTTTGTAAAAATTTATTTCAGCTCCCTGAATTTATATGGTGATTTTTAAATAAAATATAACAAAATGTTTTGGCTTCAAATGGCAAGGTATTAATATATTATCCTAGGTGGGTAACCCACCTGCCCATGCAGGAGACTTAAAGAGAGCTGGGTTCAGTCCCTGGGTCGGGAAGATCCCCAGGAGGAGGGCATGGCAGCCCGCCCCGGCACACTCGCCTGGAGAAGCCCATGGACAGAGGAGCCTGGTGGGCTGCAGTCCACGCGTCGCAGAGAGACCTAAGCCACAGAAGCACACAGCACACACAGTGTCTCCTCCCCATCTTCATTTTTTTCTAAACTATCTCTTCAGACAGCTTTCTTATTTCACGGAATTAAACATTTTTTAGTTTTACTTTGGCCTCTATAGTAGACAATTTTCACACAGGGTACGTTTTTCATCCCTTTTCAGTCACCTTCACAGGCAGCCAAACTACTTTTTTTAGTCATGCAGCCCCACCTGCTGGCCACTTCGAGGAATCGCCTCAGGGTCCATTAGACCCAATTTTACTTTTGAGGGGTTTTTTTTTTAGCAGTTCTATTTGTCATGATTTTTCTTCTTCGTGGAGGTCTTTAAAATATCAAAAAATAAAATTTACTTACTTTTAAATAATAGAATAAAATGCTGCTGCTTAGTCGCTTCAGTCATGTCCGACTCTGTGAGACCCTATGGACTGCAGCCCTCCAGGCTCCTCTGTCCACGGGATTCTCCAGGCAAGCAGACTGGAGTGGGTTGCTATGCCCTCCTCCGGGGGATCTTCCCAGCCCAGGGATTGAACCCAGGTCTCCTGCATTGCAGGCAGAGTCTTTACCACTGAGCCACCAGGGAACATATGGATCCACTGGACCCTTTAACAAGTTTAAGATGTAAGATCCTAGCAATCTTGTTTTCCTGTATCTTGATGATACATTTACTACTTCATTACCTACTATTTCGTTTCCTATTACCTAGGAACTACGACATTCATCAATTACTCATGCTAAAAAAGACTAAACAAAAGATGAATGATAGAAAGACAATAAACCAAAATCTAGTGATGCTGCTAAAATTGATCCATCCTATGAGCAAAATCTCAAGACTGAATTTTCAGTTCTCAATACCTTAGAGATAAATTTTCTCACACTTACACACCAATGAGTGAACAATACATTTATAATAAAAAAAAGAAATACAGTACTTATTCAAGAAGGAAGGACTTCATTGGACAATTACTTGTAACAAGAACCTGAGTGAGTGATAGTCGCTCAGTCGTGTTGGACTCTTTGCATCCCCATGGACTGTAGCCTGTAAGGCTCCTCCGCCCATGGAATTCTCCAGGCAAGAAGTATTCAAGGAGTGGGTTGCCATTTCCTTCTCCATGGGATCTTCCCAACCCAGGGATTGAACCCGGGTCTCCCACATTGCAGGCAGTTTCTTTACAGTTTCTTTACAGTTTCTTTGCAACCCCATGGACTGTAGCCTGTCAGGCTCCTCCGTCCATGGAATTCTCCAGGCAAGAAGTGTTCAAGGAGTGGGATGCCATTTCCTTCTCCATGGGATCTTCCCAGCCCAGGGACTGAATCCGGGTCTCCCACATTGCAGGCAGTTTCTTTACCCTCTGAGTCACCAGGGAAGCTCCGTTGTACAAGAAGAATGCGTAACCACAGTAAACTTTCATCTTTTATAACGTTTATGTGCCAATAATTACTTTACATTGTAGTTTCAAAGTGGACACTGCTGACATTAGGTAAATATATAAAGGTGACTGAAAGAAAAGAGATGTGTAGAAATGACAAGAACTTACTGGAATAGAGAAAATTAAAGAACCCATTGTACTCAAACGATAAATGATGATAACTGTTTTTCCTGTTATAGTGAGCATATGTGATAGGAAAAACAGGATACTACTCATAATATTTGGAAATAAAATATCTAGGAATAAAATAATGAGATATATTGGGTGAAGGATGATAAAATTTTACTTAGGGATATAACAGAAGAGGTAAATAAATAATGTTCAATATTGTAAAAAATGTCAACTCTCTCCAATTGCTTCCTAAATATATTAAAATAACTATAGAACTTTATATATAACTCAACATGATGATTCTAAAATTTATATGAAAGAATAAATTTCTTTATCTGTGCCCATAAGCTTGCATGATTTTATGATTCATGCCAACGATTAAAATATGTATCTTTTAAATTACTTTAATATTTAAAATTTTTATTTTATTTTTTATTTATTTTTTGCTGCATTGCACAGCTTGTACACTTAGTTCCCCAACCAGGGATGGACCCTGGGCCCACATCAGTGAAAACACCAGGTCCCAACCACTGTACCACCAGGAAATTTTCTATTTTTTATTTCTTTTTAAATTATATTTCATAAAAGTTGTATATATTAATATATATTTGGGCTTCCCAGGTGGCACTAGTGGTAAAGAAGCCAACAGCCAATGCAGAAGATGTAAAAGATACTGGTTCAATCCCTGGGTTGGGAAGATCCTCTGGAGAAGGAAATGGCCACCTGCTCCAGAATTCTTGCCTGGAGAATCCTATGGACAGAGGAGCCTGGCGGGCTACAGTCCATGGGGTCACAAAGAGTTGAACAGGACTAAAGAAAGTTCTGAAAGAGATGGAAACACCAGACCACCTGACCTGCTTCCTGAGGAATCTGGATGCAGGTCAAGAAGCAACAGTTAGAACCGGACATGGAACAACAGACAGGCTACAAATCCGGAAAGGAGTACTTCAAGGCTATACATGGGTCATGCTGCTTATTTAACTCATATGCAGAGCACATCGTGAGAAACGCTGGGCTGGATGAAGCACAAGCTGGAATCAAGATTGCTGGGAGAAATATAAATAACCTCAGATATGCAGATGACACCACCCTTATGGCTGCTGCTGCTGCCAAGTCGCTTCAGTCGTCTCCGACTTTGTGCGACCCCATAGATGGCAGCCCACCAGGCTCCCCAGTCCCTGGGATTCTCCAGGCAAAAACACTGGAGTGGGTTGCCGTTTCCTTCTCCAATGCATGAAAGTGAAAAGTGAAAGTGAAGTCGCTCAGTCATGTCCGACTCTTCACGATGACCCCATGGACTGCAGCCTACCAGGCTCCTCCGTCCATGGGATTTTCCAGGCAAGAGGACTGGAGTGGGGTGCCACTGCCTTCTCTGCAACCCTTATGGCAGAAAGGGAGAACTAAAGAGCCTCTTGATAAAAGTGAAAGAGGAGAGTGAAAAAGTTGGCTTAAAAGTCAACATACAGAAAACTAAGAGCATGGCATCTGGTCCCATCACTTCATGGCAAATAGATGGGGAAACAATGGAAACAGTGACAGACTTTCTTTTTGGGGGCTCCAAAATCACTGCAGATGGTGATTGCAGTCATGAAATTAAAAGACGCTTGCTCCTTGGAAGAAAAGTTACGACCAATCTAGACAGCATATTAAAAAGCAGAGTCATTACTTTGCCAACAAAGGTCTGTCGAGTCAAGGCTATGGTTTTTCCAGTGGTCATGTGTGAATGTGAGCTGGACTATAAAGAAAGCCGAGCACCAAAGAATTGATGCTTTTGAACTGTGGTGTTGGAGAAGACTCTTGAGAGTCCCTTGGACTGCAAGGAGATCCAACCAGTCCATCCTAAAGGAGATGAGTCCGGGGTGTTCATTGGAAGGACTGATGCTGAAGCTGAAACTCCAATACTTTGGCCACCTCATGCAAAGAGCTGACTCATTGGAAAAGACCCTGATGCTGGGAGGGATTGGGGGCAGGAGGAGACGGGGACGAGAGAGGATGAGATGGTTGGATGGCATCACAGACTCAATGGATATGAGTTTGAGTAAGCCCTGGGAGTTGGAGATGGACAGGGAGGCCTGGCGTGCTGCGATTCATGGGGTTGCAAAGAGTCGGACAATGACTGAGAGATTGGACTGAACTGAAAGTGCCTTACACATACACACATACACACACACACACACACACACACACACACACACACAGAGAGATATAATTTTTAATAATAATAAACCGTACAGAGGGGCATAATGACAACCAGTAAATCCCTGCCCCACCGTTCTCAACTCTCAGCTTGCCATTACAGAAATGAACCCCTCCCTGTGTCTGCTCTGATCAAGCCGTCTGCCTCAGTTGTTCCAAATCACATCACGTCTTCTGTCGCTGCACACTGCAAGCGTGCTTTCTAGTACAGTTTGAAGCGTTTCCTTTTCCTAAAGTTTCCTCCGCAAGAGGGGTGAAAAAATGATGCCTTCCAGGGTTTCCTTAGCTCCTCATCAATCCATATATTACTGAAAACTCACTTCACTTCATTTGAGGTCTACTTGGTCTTCTGATCTGGAGGACTGGCATCCCCTTTGGCTCATTCCTATACAATTGATCGTTCCATGAGGTTTTAGACGCATTTCCCATTTTTAAACAATGCACCCTGTACTCCTCCTTTTGTAAAGTTTGCACCATTTTTTGTTTTACGGATAAAACAGCTTCTCAGATACTTCTGAGGATTTCAGGATTTTAATATTTTTAGTCCTTTGCTATTCCTTCAACTATCTATTTCCTCATAAGTTAATTTTTTATTTTATCTTGGGGCTTTTTTGGTCATGCTACAGGCTTTCGACAAATGGTGCTTTTCAGCCAGACAAGTTGCAGGCAGGATGGGTGAGCCAATGGACGAGAGTCAGCCCTTCTGTCGGGCTCCCAGCTGGCACAGAGCTAGCAGCAGCTCCCAGGCAGGTGCTGAGCTTCAGGGAAGGGCAGGGTCACGGTCAGCTCCCGGCCGAGGGGAAGAAGACAGGCAACATGCGCCTGAGCCTCCTGCAGAGAGCATCTCCCTGATAAGGTTGCTGATCTAAGGCGACTGTTATTTTCAACATCCTGTGTATCTTCTTCATACCAAGAATTGGTAAAATATTTCTTATTCATTTATTTCTTTATTTTGTTATAGTCTGACTATACTACTATGCTATTAATAAACATGCATATGATATCTAAATGATATAATATAGGACACATTCCAATTGGAGGATTAGAAGTCTAACTCTAATTCTAATTGATAAAGACTTGGCTTATACTCTTTATAAGCATATGTGATAACCTTACAACTAGGGACACTCTTCAAATGATAATTCTACCTTTGCTGTATATAATTAATGTAATATTTCATTAACATTATTATATATATTATTATATTATGTAATTAATTTTGACTTGCAGTCTCCTAATTTTGCTTTGTTTTTGCTCTCCTACACACACACAGCAGCAGGCTGCCATAGTGAATCATAATTACATGCTTCAGAGGGTAAAAGCTTCTAGTTCATGACTATTACACTAGTGCTATGTTATTGTCATTGTTCAGTGGCTAAGTCGTGTCTGACTCTTTAACCCCATGAACTATATAGCATGCCAGGCTTCTCTGTCCTTTACTATCTCCCTGAGTTTGCCCAAATTCATGTTCATTGAGTCAGTGATGCCATCCAACCACCTTATTCTTAATCGTCCCCTTCCCCTCCTGCCCTGATCTTTCCCAGCATCAGGGTCTCTTCCAATGAGTCAGCTCTTCGCATCAGGTGGCCAAAGTATTGGAGCTTCAGCTTCAACATCAGTTCTTCTGATGAATATTCAGGGTTGATTTCCTTTAGGATTGACCACTAGTGCTATATGGAGAAGGAAATGGCAATGTACTCCAGTATTCTTGCCTGGAGAATCCCATGGACAGAAGAGCCTGGCAGGTTACAATCCATGTGGTCACAGAGTCAGACATGACAAGCGGCTTAGCACACATAGTGCTATATAAGTTGGGCTTCCCAGGTGGTGCTAGTGGTAAAGAACCTGCCTGCTAATGCAGGAAATGCAGGAGATATGGGTTTGATCCCTGGGTCAGGAAGATCCCCTGGAGGAGGACATGGCAACCCACTCCACTATTCTTGCCTGGAGAATCCCATGGACAGAGGAGCCTGGCGGGCCGCAGTCCACGGGGTCGCAGAGAGTTGGACATGCCTGAAGAAACTTAGCACGCTATATAAGTTGTCAAAAACAACTCCAGTGAAGTCACTCAATCACATCCCTACTACCCATATTTCAAACAAATTTTATTTATTTTGGTCAAGAGAAAAGTCCTTTCTAATTCAATGTGAATCCTTGCTAACTGCACATGAAGGCCAAGGAGGCACCCACCCGAGTCAGCCAGCCAGGTTTTGACTCAAATAACCCCACTCCCAAGTTCAGGGAAAGCCCATCTTTCTGGGGTGGGACAAAATCTGCTGCCCACCAAAACCTGCTCTTCTCTTTGCCCAAGCAGTTGTCGATGTTTCCCAGATCACTGGCCTTTTCACTTCATACATTGACCCTAGAGCCTCCTACATGTGTAACGGTTTCCACCACCATCTTCATGCTGATGACTCTGATATCTTCCTAACCAACTCTCATCTCTATCTTGAGATCCAAATCCCTATTTCTAACTAATTCCTGTATCTTCAAATGCAAGTTGAGCTCAGTAGGCTTCATTCTCACCTCTCACGCCAGCTCTCCTCTCTTTCTATAAGCCAGAACGGCATGAGTATCTCCCCAGTCGGCCAGGCTAAGAGCCCGCACCCCTTCCCAGTCAAGCCTTGCTGAATTTATCTCCTTCACGCTTCCTGTCTTTCTGCACCCCTGTATCTCTTCTACGAGCCACTCAAAGGTATACAGCATCTGGTTCATCATTTGTAAAACAATAGAAGAGGCTTCATTTGGTATATGACACTAATGTACACAAAAAAGACAAATTTTCTAAGTACCTAATCTGTCGTGTCAAGCATTCAAACTCAGTGAAAAATTCTTTCCTACAAGTTAATAAAAAACATAAGAGACTTACTTAAATGGTGTAAACAAAAACGGTAAAGTAGCTTCTTTTTTCTGAGTCATTTTTACCTGGGAACCAAGCGTGAAAATATTTTATATTAGAAGAGAGAAAAAAAATGAACTAATTTCATTTTGAAATACAAATATCCATTAAAATGGTTCTATGCTGACAGAAATAAATAGAATTTTGTGTTACTATCCTACTTCATAAATATTTAAAGAAAATATTAATGCTATATAGTACCATTACAATATGCTGAGAATGAAGCATATCAAGCCTGCAAAAAAAAAAACCTCACAGAATTAAGCTATACTTTTTAACTTTTAGGAAACAAAGTAAGCTATGCTGCATTAACACTATTATGAATAACAAAGTTTCAGTTAAACAGTCATTTCTTTAAGTTGTTGATGCAAATAATAATATACACAGAACAACATGAAATGTTGCAATCTCTAAAACTACTTCTACAAGGCAAATTCCATCAACAGAGACTTGGTTTGCAGTCTTTATAAGCATATGCGGTACTCTAACAGTTAAGGACACTCCTCAGCGCTAATTCTACACCCTCAAAGTGATTCATGAAAACTGCACCTCAGAAATGTGGAACTGCAGGACGCTAGTCAGGTACAGACAATTTAAAGATAATACATTACGAAAATCATTTCTTCAAATGCAAAATCAAGTATTTTCACAAGGTATATTCAGTTTTAAAATTGGAATCATGTCCATATTTGTGTGTGGTCTTGTTTTACCTTGAACTGTTCAAGAATCTGTACTGCATTTGTAAACATGCTCTCTGCTTTGAAGAGATCAGAGGTGTTAAGTATGTCCACAGGAATGATTCCCTGTAAATAATAAAGTGGTTTAATACTAGTACTAACGAAGCTCAGATTATTCTTATAAAACAAAACAGACTTACAAGGGAAGCAATAGAGATAAGACATGGACAAATAAATTCTTGGAATAATTAAAAAATCTTTTTTTTAAATCTCAACTGAAAAATGTTCTATTACTTTTCTCACAAAATAGATACAATAAAATAAATAAAGCAAAAGAGATGAATTAAGTCCAATAAAACCTAACATTTATCAAAAGATTACTATACGGCAGGCAGTGAACTAAATGCCCTGCACACACAAAAAGCTACTATGGTGGGCCGCAGCCAGCACAGAAAAAAAAAAAAAGACATAAGAAAAATAGGAGTATGCTCTTAGGGTTTAGTTGCTAAGTCGTGTCTAACTCTTGCGACCCCATGGACTGTAGCCTAACAGGCTCCTCTGTCTATGGGATCTCCCAGGCAATACTGGAGTGGTTTGCCATTTCCTGCTCCAGGGGATCTTCCCGACCCAGGGATCGAACCCAGGTTCTCCTGCACTGAAGGCAGGTTCTTTACCACTGAGCCGCAGAGAAGCTCCACACTATTAATTACACTGTACTTAAAGGTGAGGCTGTTTGTGAAACTCTTTCAGTTATAGACATACACACACATTTATGACTACAGGGGTCAGATGAGTCAGGGTTCTGAGGAAGATGATATTGTGTTTTAAACTTTGACTTGAAGGGCTAGAAAGAATGGCTGATGGGGATGGATTCTGTTTGTCTTGTAGTTTTTCAGCATCCAGCTCCCATTTTAAAAACATTTCCACTGGAAGTTGAGATATTAGAAGGAGCATAGTGAGTCTAATGAGGTCCCCTGCCTTCCCATACTGAAGGGTAGACAAGTAATCCAGGCTGGACCACTCAAATGCTAATAAACACTGGAATCTGAAGCTGTAGGGTCAAGGAACAGACAGTACAAGAGGCACCATGCGAGTCGGTGACCCTGCAGACTGGCTCTGCCACAGAACCGCAGTGAGTTTCTTTGTCCTGAGTCTCTGGAGCACTGATTTAGCAAATCAGCAGTATCTTTGTAATAAATTTTCTTTAAATGGATTCAGAAACACATAAAAAGTAAATTTTACTGTATGATAATTTTTCTTTTATTCTGAGAGTTGATAAGAAAATTGTACTCTTTACCACTGAATTAAGAGGGAAGGGAACTCCAATAAGAGCTGCCATCAATGGTGCAACATCAGCCTGCAAACAGAAGAAGTGAAATCTAAGACGGTGACAGGTCAACAAGGACATTAAGAAATTTAATTTGTCTAACTGGATTTTGAAAGATAACCATGATATCTATTTTAATCCATTATCATCAAATACTTATTCCATACACATTAGATACTGATCTCTAAAAAAATGTCATTTGCTAGAGGCACATGAACTTATGAAAAGCTAAATTTGAAACCACTAGGAGCCCCCAAGGTAAAATATATAAAACAAAACAGTTACTTATTCTACAGGCTAAGAGCTTGACCACCTAATGTAACAGTTTTTGGGTATTATGACAAGAATGCTTACTAGACAGAAAATAAACAGCAAAAGTAGACTTCAACTAGATATATATATATACACACACACATATATATATTAATTAAAGAAAGAATACAGCAGAAGGAGGTTGGTTGGCCAGCCAGTGAAGTCTAGAAAAAGACATCAAGCAGGATAAGAGTCTCTTTAGACACAAGTCCGCAAGCACGGCTTTGGAGAGCCCCCTCCAGGTCCAAGTGTCTAGAAGAGCGGGCCACGCTTCCGGTCTCCATGGCCTCACCTCCCCATCCGTCCTCGGGCTGCTGTAACTTGTTCTGACTCTTTATCACCCTCTAGACTGCGCTCACTACAGAACTAATAACCTCCGTTTCCTACATCTAATTGATTGCTTTTGTATTAGTCCTGATGATGTTTCAGGCGGTCAAGTGCTTGGCTGTCAGAATGCCCAATTACAAACACTTCGCTTGTGATCTCTGAGACCTTGGGCAGGTTATTTCAACTCTCCAATGCTTCAGTTTTCCTTGTCAGTTAAAAAATAAATAAAAGTTTCTCCCTTACAGAATTACTGCCCGAGCCAATGAGACAATTTATAAAGTGCTGGTGTGTAATAATCCTGCACTAACCAGCTGCTGCAGACGCTGCTGTGATCATAATGATGTGACCACTCGGCACTGTGCAGACCACCCCCTCTGGGTCTCTGTAACCCCGCCGTTAGAGTGTCTCCAATCTCTACTTTCTCAGTTCAGTTCATTCAGTAGCTCAGTCGTGTCCGACTCTTTGCGACCCCATGGACTGCAGCACGCCAGGCCTCCCTGTCCATCACCAACTCCCGGAGTTTACTCAAACTCATGGCCATCCAGCCAGTGATGCCATCCAACCACCTCATCCTCTGTCGTCCCCTTCCCCCGCCCTCAATCTTTCCCAGCATCAGGGTCTTTTCCAATGAGTCAGCTCTTCGCATTAGGTGGCCAAAGTACTGGAGCTTCAGCTTCAGCATCAGTCCTTCCAGTGAGCATTCAGAGCTGATTTCTCAAGCCCTCATTTGAAGTTGGAGTTTTGTCCCAGGCTCTCAGTCTGTCTCACTTTCACCATCTACGCCCTTAAGCCCCATCTCACAGAAAACTGACAACACCCCTGGCCGCCTGATTGCATCCTCTCCTTCCCCAGCCTCCACTGCTGGCCTCTGAACTATTCTCCAACACAGAGAAGATCCTGCCGTAAAACCTCAGATCGCGTCACTCCCCAGGCTTCAAACACTAGGAGGGCTTCCCCAAACTTGAGGATAAACTCCACAGGCCCACGAGGCCCTGCGCGTCCAGTGTCTGCCTCCCATTAAACCACGCTGTCTGTGCTCTGTTCAGCCGCCTTCTTCAGGATCCTTTGAAATGCCATGTACCCCCTCCCAGCACAAGCTTCTCCTCGGCCTGAGAAGCTCCCCGCCTCCTGCCCTGGCCTGGCAACTTCTACTCAGGCTTCAGTCTCGGCTCAAGCCTCAGTTTCTCAGGAAGCCTTTGCTGACCACGCAGCCCACCAGCTAGATCTGCTCTACGCCCTCATGGCTTCCCAGGTCTCTTCTGCTGTACTTATCGCTGCTATAATTTTACATTTATTTGTATGATAAGTAAAGATAAATGTAACATTTATCCTATTCCTAAACTATAAGCTTCCTAGGGGAGGGACTGTGTCTGCTTTTTATTCACCATGACAGTGGTCACACCAAGTTTAATGTTAATATTTCAATGTGGAATGTTAGTGTTAATGTTTGCAGAGTGCTTAAACGTACTGCTGACACACAACGCTGGCAGAAGGAATGAATACAGAATTCTCATCTAACATAGATCTGAAGCAGTATTCAGAGAGTAATAGCATTCAGTTTTTGATCATGATAGTCTGGCTATAAATAATACATGCTCTTATTTTATGAACTTCAAGATATTCCCATCCCTCTGACAGTGGTTTTTATTGCAAATTAATAGACTGCTATCTGATTCTATACATTCTATACATTTTCATTTGCATGCATCTGGAGAGAAGAGACCATTCTTAATATGCTGAGAAAGAAAAGGCTTCTGTGAGCAAACAGCTGAAAATGAGACCCCGGAGCTTGGTTTACACTCCACAGGAAGGAAAGCCAGCTTCTGAGGTGAACATGGAGGTGACCTCGAGGAGGTGTAAGATATTCCTGCCATTCTGGAGGACACACACCAATGACACCATGCCTTTCACTTGAAGACAGCTGTCTACATAGCATATCCTCAACAAGAAAATCCTGTGCGTCCTGTTTACAGGTGATGCTACTGGTCTAACTCTTATCAGACTGGCCAGGCATTTTCCTACAATGTAAGGTTTCTAATCTATATACTCTTGTCACTTTTTTCCCACTGCGTGTGTAAAAATTTTGGGGTAGGATTAAAGATAAAACTTGCGTTAATAAAGAAGAAACAGTAACTGACACACTAGCAGGAAGGAAACCCATAGTGGGGTTTTCTTAGATCCATGCTGAAAGCAACTGAGCAAGGCAACCATGGCAAAAAAGTCACACAAGCGTAGCAGGCACGCACATTTCAATTTGCACAATAATTCTGTAATTGGCCAGTGTTATTTGGAGAAAGTCTTCTTTCGGTTTTATTTGAGGCTGCTTTATTTTGCCCAAAGAAAGATTACTCGGGGTGAAAATATTCACACTAGCAGGATTTCTCTTAGTAACTGAAGTGTTTTAGAAAAATCTTTTATCATCTTTAATACAATTTTCTTTCCCAGATTTTTTTGTTCTAAACTTCTTATAGGAGAGAAAATTAAATTTGAACATGATTAAATATAATAAATACCTGATTAACATCACGTCTCTTCCAGTTCTCCAACTTCCATTCTGAAAGATACAAATAAACATAAGTGCTGATGTTAAGAATTAAAAAAAAAAAAGAAGTTATTTGATTATTGCAGGTGGTCAATGGAAAAAGAAAGTATTGGAATAGTCGATTTTAAGTCGAGTATGGACCATGAGGGTGCTAAAAAGGCAGAGTGGCAAGCTTTTTTAAACTAGAATTTTAAAAGAGTAACTCAATAATACATATTTGGTATTTTCTGTAATAGTTATTAAACTTCCAAAATGCTCAGTAGGGGATAATTGTTTCAAAACATCAAAAGGCTAAGGAAGGGAAGATGGAAGCAAAAGGCACAATGATAACAACCGTCACATGACTGCAGTGACGGGCCCGCTCCAGGGAGTCACTACGGCGGCCGACCGTCCGCTAGTCACTCTAAGCTTTTCTTTTTTTGTAATGGCAGCTGCTTGCAAAGTACATGAAATTTTTTAGTTCTGATGCTCCTACCACCACTAATCCCAAATGTGAAAGCAGTATGTGCTTAGCAGCTCAGTCGTGTCCGACTCTTCGTAACCCCATGGACTGCAGTCCGTCAGGATTCTCTGTCCATGGGGATTCTCCAGGCAAGGATACTGAAGTGGGTTGAAATCAACTGCCAAAATAAAGTTATGTTTCCTAAGTACAAACATCCCATTTAACCTAGCTTCTACTTAGACCCAATCTAATCCATTTAACCGGCAACAGTGGCAAAGAACCCGCCTGCCAAGCAGGAAACACGGGTTTGATCCCTGGGTCAGGAAGATCCCCTGGAGAAGGAAATGGCAACCCACTCCAGTATCCTTGTCTGGGAAACCCCATGGACAGAGGAGCCTGGCGGGCTACAGTCCATAGGGTCACAAAGAGACAGGCATGACTGAGCGACTAAACAACAAACGCAATCTATTTAATACAGAGTATAGGAATACAAAATGATGCAGCTGCTTAGGAAAACAGTTTGGCAGTTTGCAAAAAATAAAAATAAGGAACATATGACCTGTTATTACGCACCTAGGAATCTACCCAAGAGAAATAAAAACACATATCCACACAAAAAATTTTATACAAAGGTTAACTGCATCATTGTAATAATAGTCCAAATGTGGAAACAATGCAAATGTCCACAAGATGATTGAACAAAATATGGTATATACATACAATGGAGAGGAGTAAGGAGTGACTGCTAACGGTAACGGTTTCTTGTGGGGTGGGGGAAAGCAATGAAATTTCATAGCAGAGGCAAAATTGTCTGAATATGCTAAAAAAAAAAAAATTCACTTACACACTTTTACAACATGAATTTTATGAGAATTATATGTCCAAAAAATTCAAAAAAAGAAAGAATATGTAGGAAAACTTTATTATACAAACCCAAAAGTCTTCTGGTAGAAACACCTAATACAGCTGTGAGTTCACATCCCTGGAGAAGGTTTTAAAAAGAAAATTTCCAGGCCTTACCCAGACTCATGGAATTGAAATATCTAGTGAAAAGGTCTTGAAATCTGTAATTTTTTAAAAATCTGTATTCTTAACAAGTACTTTGAATGAGTTGACACAACTAATTCAGCAAAGGACATTTGGGAGGAATTTGTTTTGTCCAATTAGTAAAAGCTCTGAAATTCTAAAAAGTCTCTTACCTTACAAGAGAACCAGAGCTCCAAGGAAAAAGAAATTCCTTTTTATCATGGATTGAGAAACAAAGGAGGCTTGAGCAACACAGAAGGCCTTCAAAAGTACTAAAGACAGGGCAAAATCTGTCCAGTTTTCAAACGTAAATTGTGACATAAGTGTGGCTTATCTGATTGATAGTCTTTGCAGGTAAGATCTAAGCCAAGGGTTTAATCTGAGTCCTAGAGTAATAAGCTTTGTGAAAAAAAAATAGTACACTTGAACTTTCATAAGGCAAATAATAATGTGTATTTTAAGCTGAATATCATAAGTGAAATAATATAAACTACACAAAAGTAATACACAGAAATAGTAATGTCACAAATAATAAAATGAAAGGTATAATTTGAAAAGTCATTTTTTAAAATTAAACTTTGATTTTAAAATGTCACATTCATAAAAACAACAGAGGTAAGCATTCCTACCTTGCAAATATAAGTCATCAAATTTCTGAGCTGACACTTTTTGGGGAAGCCTGATTCCAGCTCCCCAAGCGATAAAAGGAGTACAAGTCTCTAAAGGATGACCAGCTCCATGGGAGCCTACAAATAAGGCACAAAGAGCAACGTAAGTATATAAAGATGAACCTATATCTGATTAACCTATACCTAAATATTTTTTAATACTTAGTTGTAAAGAGTTGACCCATAAAGAGCTAATTTCTGCCACCACACTCCCAAAAGGTTGCATCTCTATTTAACAATTAGTTTTAAAATATCCTCAAGGCAAGTCAGAGCAACAACAACAAACAGGCAAAAAGAAAAACCAGAACACCCGTGGAGTGACTCTGGTTGAGAGAAGATTAAGAATCATTAACAACTAAGGCTTGGAGGAGAGACCACCAGAGTGGAACCAAAGGCAGAAACCACAGGGAAGGCTCCTCTGGGGAGTAACCGCCAGGTCTGGGGTGGGCGGTCGAGGCCAGCTCCTCTCTGAAGAGGAAGCAGAGTCTCGGTCGGCTTTTCTTCCCAGCCACTCTGGCTGGTGTAGCCAAAACCCCCTGATAAAGTGGAACCCCCTCATCAGAATTCTACACTGTGATTTGGGGACCCAAGTCTCAGCTTTGCCTTGATTTGCTCTCTGGGCACACACTGTGTCTGCCTTGGGAGTCTGGCAGAGTGGACAGTCTCCTCGAGTGGACAAAGTCAGTAGCCCTAGCTCCCCCAGCAACACCACCTTAAACTCACGCACTATGCCATCACATACAGTTACTTCTAGGTAGATAAATGTGGGTTTGGGGGAGGGTTCTTCTCTGTGTGCGTGTGTGTGTGTGGGTGTGCACACACGCACACACACAGCTGTGTCCGACTCTGCAACCCTGTGGACTATAGCCCTCCAGGCTCTGTCCATGGGACTTTCCCGGCAAGTACACTGGAGGGGGTTGCCATTTCCTACTCCAGGGGATCTTCCCAACCCAGGGACCGAACCCTGGACCGTGTCTCCTGTCTCCTGCACTGGCAGGCGGGCTCTTTATCAACTGTGCCACCTGGGAAGTCAAATGAGAATACATTCCTTTCATAGTTAGAAGAAAGATCACATAAGATTAGTCTTTTTTATGCTAACATTTTACGCATACTATTATGTGCTAGACACTTTGCATATACTAAGACACCTAATCCTCTTCAATACCCTAAAATATTTGCAAGCTACATTTACCACTACTTCAATCATAAAGTATGTATCACTTAGAGGCAGACTAACCCCAGTCTGTCATTCCATGGTCAGAGGTAAAGATAAATGCTGTTTTCCCATCATTTCCATAAAAATCTTTAATAGTAGACTCAAGTTCTTTCAATTCCTTATCAACTAATTTAATATTGTCTGAATATTCCCTGTTTAAAAAGAAAGATAAGAGGAAATTAAATTATATTAATTACATTAATTTGGCAAAATCAAGTTTATTCAACATGAGTTTATGACAAAGTCAGTAACTCCTAAAATACTTTTAGATTTCAACCTTAATGTTTTTAAATCAGAGCTCTGTAGATTGTTAAAAACAATTTTTCCTCTCTTAAAGAAGTAAAACAATCTGAAATCATTTTCAAAAATACTTTTTTAAAAAAGTATTGATTAGCAAATAGATTTTCCTGAATGTTTTTTAAGTCTTAAATGCAACAATGATGACTGTTAAATTCAGGCCTCTAATAATGTAAAGTGTGTTGCTCTAGCCACATTTATCAAACAGGTTAAGTATCACTGTTTCAACTATAGAATATTTTCATTCTTTAATGTGTTTGTGATATGATACAATACATTTTGAACAAACTATATTTAAGCTTTCCATACAATTGAACAAGTGGTGATTTATTATAAGTTTTATTACTTAAGACAACGCATTGTGTTAAAGAAGAGAAGCATGAGGTATTCATTACTGGAACTTAACAGACTTTACTGTTAGCTAGACTAGTCTAAATCTAATTCAAAATGAAAAAAAAAAGTATAATATGAATTCTTCCTATCTTATGCTCTGCAAAAGTGAGAAAAACAGTTGCTGTTTTATATAAGGAGTGCTACTGAAATATAGCATACAAAACTTTATACTATTATCTGGCTAGATATAGCACTGATTAAATGGAACGTAAGGAACAGCTAGTTACATCTTTTTGTGATGTAAATATTAGCATCATAAAAATGCTTTTTGTTTCAAAATTTATTAAAATCCTTCTACAATATAATCTTTTTCTCTCTGCTTTGATAAATGAGTAATATGGAATACACGTACAGAACATATTTTACTTACATTAATGTGTAATGTGGTCACAGCACATGTGATTTTAGCCACAATATCATACTATGTATCATATAAATTAGAATGTATTCTACTTTGGAGTTATTTAAAATATAAGTTCTGTTGTGATCATTACAAAGAAAACATTACAGTACTTTAAAAGTTCAAACAAAACAGCTATTTACTTCAAAACCATGAAATTAAACACAGCATTAAAATTACCTTGATGATGGTCGATGAGCATGTCCATTTGTGTCTATTCCTAATAAATGTAAGAAAAAAACTATTTTGTCTTCATTTACTTTAGAAAACAAAGATTGGTTGTTTCTGGCAGCATGAAAGAATTCCTAAATGTAACAAATCAGTTAAAAAATTTTAGTTCATTAATTTTATTTAAAAAGTAATTCTGATGAAAACATTTAATTAAACTTATACAAAACTAAAAAATTTAACTGTCCTATTTTGTTTAAATTTGTCCTCAGGACCTACCAACACAAAGTACTTGTCAGTTCAGACACCTACATTCAAAAAACAAGTGAGCTATTTTCCGTGTTATAATTAGGCTGAAAAAAGATAATAGAAAGGGGATCTCGATTTCATGAAGTTCTAATCATACTGGAGAACTATTTTGACCCGAGTCAACAATAAAACAGCACTGATGGCGACAATCTAGGAACGCTTTATGAGTTTAAAATGTCTTCCTGCTTCTTGTCCTGTGTCAGCACCCGAGTTTAACCATAATCTCTCACTTGGAACATTGGAAATAGCCTATTTCTACCGTCCCAAGGCTCAAATCTGTGCTTCACAAGATATGACAGAAAAATGTCCACATAATGAATGGAAATACAGATCAAAAATGATTAATTTCACAATGATAAATGGGATTCATAAAGCCCTCTAAGAAAAGGGTTCATCCTGTACTTACATACACATGAACATGTAAGCAAGTACCTATGGAAATTACTTTTAAATTATTTTGAATAAGTCACCTGACTGCCAAGATATATAATTATTATTCACATCAATGTCTTTAACTATCTAAGATGTTAATTTTAACAAGGTATTTAACTTTCCAATAAAAGCCTGAAGTATTCCTTCAACTAACTTTTCATTATTACAAACATTAAAAACATATACATGGTGCCATTAGAGAAACTACCTATTTCCGAATAGAAAAAAAAAAAAGGAATACAAATGAAATTAAATGAAAATAAATATAAATTAAATATAAATAAACAGAATCATCCTTAAAAGCATAAAATGACCCCCTTGCTTTCATATACATTCTAATTAGCCCCTAAGAAACTTTAAAACCAGATAGAAATGGGAAGTTTTTCAAGAGAAAGGACTTATATTCTAAAGATGTAATTGAAAAGCTTACGAGAAACAAAAAAACTTAGCAATTGAGTGGAGTCGAATTTACAATCTGTTTCATGACTGATATTATGGGGCTTTGTAAAAAGTGCTGTTCATTCGAATGTGGACACATGATCTGGGAAACCATGAAACACTAATCTTGCAGAGCTCAACCTGATAGATTCCCACTGCCTTTTAAAAAGTTGGTCTTTTGCACACAAGAAGTGAAATACACTCCTAGCTTCCTCTCCACTCCTGATATTTAGTATAATTATGCCCACCAACTCCCATTTTTTTCTTAGCTCAAAGGCACTCATTCTTTTTTGTACTTAAATATTTATTATGCACTGTGGGAGAGTGCACGCATTCTCCCTTTTTCTCTAAGTAAAACTTCTGATTTTATGGGAACATGTCAGTGCTTCAAACTTAAAACCTATATCTTTCTTATCCTCCCCCACAGCTACCTGTCAGTGCCTTTTTGATTATGGCCAATGAGATGGAAATCAAACACTTCAGTCAAAAGACGATGTGCCTTTTGAAATAAATTTAACTATTTATTAAAATCTTTTTGAAATAAATTTAATTTAGTAGAAGAGAAGGTCCTTTTCAATTCCTTGTATGGTTGACCTAAAACACTGAAATAATGGCTGGAACGCCAGCATCTCCTGTCGTAAGACAACTCAGAAGCTAAGGCCACGCTCCGAGGACAGAAGACACTTAAGAGGCCGGGTCTTAATGACACTGGGGAACCACCATGGCAATCTTGGACTACAACAATCCTCGGCTGCCTACTTCTGGCATTATCGTCCACTGAGAGACAAACAAACTTTAAAGCAATATTTTTACTCTATTACAGAGTTCCTTTGGAGCCAAAGTTATCGTTATGCTGTTGGCCTGAGATACTCTTCTCTATATGCAATCCAGGTCCAACCATTTCTTTGTTTCCTCGGCTTCTCCAGAGATTATCTCAAAACTCACAGGAAAGTCTTCCTCTAACTGTTCAGCTTAGATTGAACTTTTCTAAAGATATATTCTTAGTCCCTATATTTTTCCTTCACACCACTCTTTCTTGTGGATGATTTCATATTTTTGTTGTTACCTGATTAATGTACATACCTCTATCATATCGTACGAAATTATAGGGAACTTTTTTTTTTTTCTGGTCAATAGCAGTGTTGAAATAAGGTAAAAAAGGTATAGAATCAAGCCAGCCACTAACTATATCTGCCTATCCACAAGGAATCAAATCCATGATGTTGAACATTTTTAGCTGTTTATGAAGTCAGAAGCCAAGGGCCTTGTATCAAATACTAACATAAGCTGATTATATTAAGAGTGATACTTAGCAAAATCATTTGCTATTTTTGTAAAAAGATTTTATTTAACTTGAAGATTTTCACTTTCATTTTGAGTAAGAAAAGAAAATCTTAAGGGAAAAAATTCTAAGAAAAGAAATAGGGCTTATCAAAGAACATATTGAGCACTTAATTCCTGATAAATATGCAGACACCTACTGACTGTTTACAAACAAACAATAAAAAATGATTGTGTTATGGAGAAGCCCACTATGTCAGTCCAGAGACACTACGGGTAAAAAGAAGAATCACTAAAGGTCAGTCAATGAATGCCTCTTAACAACAGATGAATTACGAGTTCTAATGTGGAGATGAGAAAGAAGAGAATGATAGACAGGAGTCAGCCAATACCCAGAGTTGAGATTCTCTCACAATTTTTGAAAACATAAATTCTATTGGATTCCTGGTGAAACTGTGAGGATTGTCACTAACAAATAGTCCAAAAAAACCCCCCCTCTATTTCTGAGAGACTCAAATGTTTTATTATGATTAACTTATGAACTTGTTTTCTGCTTATCTAATTTTTCTTTACAAATATTTAAAATATCTACCTTATTTTATAATAAATGCCTTAGACTTTCACATACATCACTGCTTGTAAGAGACTGGTTCTATGGTCAACAAAAGACCAGGAAGGTTACTCTGGAGTGATTCAGCAAACGAGGAATGAAATGTGGGGTTCCTGAATCCCATCAGGGCTCACTTCACTGTCAGAAGCACAGAACTGAAAAGGGTTTACTTTTTCAAATTATTTTTTAAAACCCTGTATGTTTATTGTAGAATGTGTAATTTCTTAGAATCCAGTCTTTTCAAAATAGTATGCTACAGTATGGAACTTTCAAATTCATCCAAGCAGAAAAACTAAGATGCATGTATTAACAAATCAGTTTCTAGCACATTAGGTACAGGTCCTAGACAACTAGTGCACATTAGACAAATACCTACATCTAGTGTGCTGCAGGTTAGCCACTCAATAGCACATACCTTCACATGATCAAAAACCCACGTGTCCAGTTTTGTTACATCATGGGCACCAAAATCCTCATTGGATGCATCGTAAGTGTGTCTAAAAATATGATTTCCAAGGTCATCTGAAGAGGAAATTTGGGGGAAAAAATTTTAATGACATGCCATGGACCATGGTGTATGCTTGAACATATGCTGTTGCTTTTGTTCTTATAGTAACATTTTCTAATTTTACAGATACAAGTGAGTTGTAATTTAAAATTCTAAGAAAAAAAATCACAACCCTAGTTAGTATACAATAGCACAGAAGTAAACAACAGAGTTTGTCTTCAAGTAAGGATGAAACTAATCAAAGAATTTGGGCATCTAGGGATAGGTACAATCTAAAACAGATTAAATCACCTGTTTTACAAAATTCCCTAACCAAGAAGAAAATTCAAATATTGCAATTCTTTCGTTCATAAAATACATGCATTTCTCTCAATATATGAGAAAAAATATTGATAATTGCCGAATAGTTTGAAAGGGACAACAAATATATTAATCTTATACACCTGTAAGATTTTATTAAGGATCTAATCAACTTAGTGAATTTCTGAGTTAGATAGCCTCTTAAAGTTCATAAGGAAGAGATATAAAAAATAATGACAATCTCTTGTAATAATGACAAGCTAAGCTCTAATGATTCCAGTGATCATGTATGGATGTGAGAGTTGGACTGTGAAGAAAGCTGAGCACCGAAAAATTGATGCTTTTGAACTGTGGTGTTGGAGAAGACTCTTGAGAGTCCCTTGGACTGCAAGGAGATCCAACCAGTCCATCCTAAAGGAGATGAGTCCTGGGTGTTCATTGGAAGGACTGATGCTGAAGCTGAAACTCCAATACTTTGGCCACCTTATGGGAAGAGTTGACTCATTTGAAAAGACCCTGATGCTGGGAGGGATTGGGGGCAGGAGGAGAAGGAGACGACAGAGGATGAGATGGCTGGATGGCATCACTGACTCAATGGACATGATTTTGAGTAAACTCGGGAGTTTGTGATGGACTGGGAGGCCTGGCGTGCTGTGATTCATGGGGCCGCAAAGAGTCGGACACGACTGAGCTGAACAGAACTGAAGCTCTAATGATACTGGTTCCACTCCTCAACCATTTACTCTTCAAATCCCAAGTAAAGATCTGAGTGAGACTGTAAGTTACTGTAAGAAATGGAACACTCTTATTGGATCGTCTCCAGTTAAGGCACTGATCCTGTCCTGTGAACTGTAGTCAGAAGTAGGGAGGTGAATTTGGTAAACTATAGCAATTTTATCCCCACCACTACCAAAAAAAGCTTAACTCCTTGCTCCTTGGAAGAAAAGCTATGACCAACCTAGACAGCATATTAAAAAGCAGAGACATTACTTTTCCAGCTAAGGTCAATCTAGTCAAAGCTATGTTTTTTCCGGGAGTCATGTGTGGATGTGAGAGTTGGACTATAAAGAAAGATGAGCACCGAAGAATTGATGCTTTGAACTGCGGTGTTGGAGAAGATTTTTCAGAGTCCCTTGGACAGCAAGGAGATCCAACCAGTCCATCCTAAAGGAAATCAGTCCTGAATATTCATTGGAAGGACTGATGCTGAAGCCAAAGCTCCAATACTTTGACCACCTGATGCAAAGAACTGACTCATTAGAAAAGACCCTGATGCTGGGAAAGACTGAAGGCAAGAGGAGAAGGGGACGACAGAGGATGAGATGGCTGGATGGCATCACCGACTGAAGGGACGTGAGTTTGGGTAAACTCTGGGAGTTGGTGATGGACAGCGAGGCCGGGCGTGCTGCAGTCCATGGGGTCGCAAAGGGTCGGACACGACTGAGCAACTGAACTGAACTAAGGGAGTATATAGATGGCAGGCAGTATGAGTTTTTGGACCTGCTCTACATAATAATGTTCTGTGACTATCATGCAGAAAATTCTGAGTATCTGTTTTGCTTTTGAGATATAGAATAATCTTTAATGATTCCGATTGTTATAATTTATAGTATAATTATGCCCATGGATAAAGGCCCAAACCTTTTCATTAGGTAAAATGACTACAATGCTCCCACTAAAAAGCACTTAATAACATAAAATTCAAGTGGAATCCAGCTGATTCTAGAAAATTATGCAAATAAATTTTCTCAAGAGATGTTCTCATACTTGTAGATTCATGCACAGAAACACAACAAATCTCAATGGCATGATCTTGAATACATGAAAATATAAGTTATAAATATAAATTTTAATATTTAAATCTTTATGTGATTATATACTAACTTCTTAATAATCAAAGTAAGTGAACATCATCATCATAATGAGATCATTGTAATAAGCGTTTTGGTCAATATTTCACATGAATTAACTTATTTTTTTTTTTTTTATTAGTTGGAGGCCAATCACTTCACAACATTTCAGTGGGTTTTGTCATACATTGATATGAATCAGCCATGGATTTACACGTATTCCCCATCCCGATCCCCGCTCCCACCTCCCTCTCCACAAAACAAACCTATAAGATAGAAATTATTATTATCACATTTTACAAAAAAGAAAACTGAAATTTAGACAAGTTATCTAACTTACCCAAGATTACAAAGCTGTTAGATGTTAGACTCATATACCATTTCACTGAATCCAAGTTATTTAAACTGTATAATCCAACATTTTAAGTACAACTAAGATGAAAAAAAATCAAACTCACACATCTATTATAATATACACTCATTTCAGAGATGTTCAATATGTCAAAACCTGTATCTCACACTCAGTAAAATGTAGCATACATTTTAAATCACCGCATTGGTATATCGCCTACTTGGTACCTGGGGAAACAGAACCAGCACCTCCTACCTTTGGCAAACATAGTCACAATGTCTGGGCTCCCCCAGGACCACGTGTACCTGGTTTCATTAAGAAGAGAATCAAATTCCACAGGATTTTCCTTCCAGCCTTCAGGTAATTGAGAAAAAAAACAAACAATGACAATAGTAACATTTAGATGGTGAGTACTGGAATGGCTCCTGAAGAAGTATTTTTCAAACAACAACAAAGAGGATTAACTGCAGAACAAATGCAAAACTGACAACAGATTTTGTTATCTGTATTATACTACAATTTTTTTAAAAAAAAGCTTACAAAGGTTAATTGACTTCTTACTAAAATACAGAATCACTTTTGAACTTTTGAGAGTTAACATCTAGGAAAACCAGAGATCCACCCAATCATATTCTATCAACAGGACAGGATGATACAAGATTAAAGTTTTATTCTTGAGTCAGTCCCAGTGTGTGTTTAAGTGACTTAGGCAAGCTAAATGACTTGTCAAAAGGATCTCAAAATGCACTTTGCTTTGTGTCATGATTCAGTATTAAAGAAGCAATATTTATGCAATCAATCTCCTCATGTGATAAAATCATCTAAAGAGATAGTACCTTTGGCAACTGCACTGACATCTTCATAAAACCCTGCAATGATGGCCACGTGCCCGGGCCGAGACTCGGTCGGCACACGTGTGTGAGAGATGCCCCAGCTGCCTTCGTTCATTATGACATTCCTGAAAGGCATCACAGACGAGGAGTCAGCACACACTATGACCACATGCTCTGGTAAGGCTTTAGAAAAACAAGATCACCACAGAAGAAATACAATCAAAAGAAGGAGTCAAAATTTAAGAAGGAACCTTTCTGATCCCAGCTGGGCTCAGCCCAGTTCCTCCCACCAGACGGATTCCGTGGCATAAGAAAGCCCAAGCAACTTTCTTAGACAAGGAACCACCCAACCACTGCACAGAATCACAAAACAAAATACAGGCTACAGCTCTAAGTCACAAAGTATTGAAACACTGCGCTACATAAGAAATCACTGATACACAAAGTATTACTTTGTCAGTGTTAAATTTTATTAGGTGTGATGATGGTGTTGTGATCATGTTGAAGTCCTTGGTCTTAGGAGGTACACACTGAAGTGTTTAGGGGTAAAGTGTTAAAATACTTTCCTTCCAATTTTTCAGGAAAAAATAATTAAAGTTTAAGTGTGTATATGGGTGCGTGTGTATTGAGACAGAGAATGCAAATAGGAAAAATGTTTAAAATGGTCATATCTAGATTAAGGATATACAGATGAATATTCATGATATAATCCTTTCAACATTTCTGTAGCTAAAAGTTTTTCAAAATAAAAAATTAAGAGAGGAAACAGCTATACTCTCAATTAGGAGTTAAGTTATCTTTCTAAATTTGAGATTCAGTTCAGTTCAGTTGCTCAGTCGTGTCTGACTCTTTGCGACCCCATGAATCACAGCACGCCAGGCCTCCCAGTCCATCACAAACTCCCGGTGTTTACTCAAACTCATGTCCATCGAGTTGGTGATGCCATCCAGCCATCTCATCCTCTGTCGTCCCCTTCTCCTCCTGCTCCCAATCCCTCCCAGCATCAGGGTCTTTTCAAATGAGTCAGCTCTTCGCATGAGGTGGCCAAAGTATTGGAGTTTCAGCTTCAGCATCAGTCCTTCCAATGAACACCCAGGACTCATCTCCTTTAGAATGGACTGGTTGGAACTTCTTGCAGTCCAAGGGACTCTCAAAGTCTTCTCCAACACCACAGTTCAAAAGCATCAATTCTTCAGCGCTCAGCTTTCTTCACAGTCCAACTCTCACATCCATACATGACCACTGGAAAAACCATAGCCTTGACTAGACGGATCTTTGTTGGCAAAGTAATGTCTCTGCTTTTTAATATGCTATCTAGGTTGGTCATAACTGTCCTTCCAAGGAGTAAGCGTCTTTTAATTTCATGGCTGCAATCACCATCAGCAGGGATTTTGGAGCCCAAAAAATAAAGTCTGACACTGTTTCCACTGTTTCCCCATCTATTTGCCATGAAGTGATGGGACCGGATGCCATGATCTTAGTTTTCTGAATGTTGAGCTATAAGCCAATGTTTTCACTCTCCTCTTTCACGTTCATCAAGAGGCTTTTTAGTTCCTCTTCACTTTCTGCCATAAGGGTGGTGTCATCTGCATATCTGAGGTTATTGAGATTAAAACAAGTCAAAAGTTTCTTTTGCTGAAATGTATCACCATTCTTTAAGCTAAGGGTGATTTGCAAAATCTGGAGAAAAATGCAAAAGCAATAGTAATGCCATTGCAGGTGAAAGGCCAGCAGAGCAACAAGTTATGAAACATGAATTCATTTATAACAGTTTTCAAGCTGAACTCTCAACTCTCAAAATGTTCTGGAGAGAAGTACCTAAAAGTGCTGATTTAGATACTTTTAACTGACTTATAACCAAACAGACTTTGGTAAAATACATACATAAAAAGTAAAAGGCTTGAAAAACCATTAAACCACATGTTAAGGGAGAAATATTTTTTAACTTCTTCAGTTCTATAATGGAAACTGAACTCAGGCAAAAACAGGGAGGTATAAAGCAATGTGGATACCTCTCTTGAGAAACATTTTGATCAGATCGTATTTAAAAAAAAAACGAAGAACACCCCGGGGAGAAACAGGCGCTGTCAGAAACGCTCATCTTTGCCTGAACAACGAGTATATTTCAATGTCATTAACTTTGCAATGAACTACATTTCTCTCCTCTCCATGACAACTAAGAAATGCAACCAAATATATCACCCCAATTTTTAAACTAGTCATAGAAATTTATGTTACATATTCTTGTGTACTGAACCTAACCCTGATAACCTTATTTTCCTACTGGTATTTTCCTATTGCCCTGAGTTGCTTGTTTCTTTGTATCCTTTAATACATTCTGCATTTCTTTGATGTACCATAAATTTATTCCTGGAAATCTGACATAGAATTCAGGTTCTTTCATTCTTCTAGCAGTCAACAAATATTGATTAACTGCCTACTATGTTTTAGGCACCAGAGATAATGTAGTGTGTAAAACAAAGTCCCTGCCTTAGAGGAAGTTGTATATGCTAAGTAGTACTATAAAGAAAATCAAAATAGGGTAGAGGGATAGGAAGCAATGATGACAGGTAGGGACAGAGGAAAGACAGACAATTTCAGATAACTTCCCTTGAATTTGAGTTTTAATCTCTCCACCATAGCCTTAGGAAGGGCTTTTGAAGGGCTTGCTATCAATGAAGAAAAAAGAATAGCTGATTGCAAGAACCCCACAGGTCCAAAAAATTAAGTATTTCTTTTCAAAGCCACTTAACAAAATCCAAAATTATCATATTACATAGTGATATAAATTTGGAAGGCTTTATTTTATAGAAAACGTATTTTGAATAGAAATTTATATTTTTTAGCCAAAAAGCTTTGTAATTGGCAACTCACTGAAATTTATGCTTGTCATTACTTAAAAATTGAACAGTCTTACTTTACAAAACAGAAAAAAAGGTAATATACTGAGTTGTAAGCCAGGATTCAGAAATCAGGACAAGTGAGGCCAAGCAGCTAAGGTCATGCATTTCGACTACCTGGTATCAACTTCCACAATAACAGAAGTAACTGTAGAAGGAAACACACTTGCTAAATTCTGTGACAAAGGCAGAGGCATACATGCCCTACCCTCTTTTTCACCATCACCCCTCTACCCAATGTGAGATAGGCAGTATCAGCGTAACACTTTCCAGAGACGTCTTTGTACCAGCTGACATGCTCACCTAAGAAACGGCGCCCTAGAATTTCCATCTTCATCCAATTCATAAAGTTTATCTGCTCGCAGGCCATCAGCGACAAGCAGCACTAATCGTTTCGCTGGGGGAGGCAGGGGTGTGAACTGAGGAGTCATTCCATGAACCAAGGGAGAGGTAAAATAAATGTCGAAGATGGAGGCGAAAAACACGAAGTGCACAAACAAGCCCAAAGTAACGTACAGCAGCATATCCAGGGGAACTAATCTCCAAGAGAAACTGGAAAGAGGGAGCAAAATTAAATCTGGTAAGCCTTAGTGCAAACAAATATGTTTTCAACTTATTTGATGACTAGAGCTGCCTGCCACATTTTTCAGTCTCAAAAGACTTCTTAGTTTGGTGGACACTTTTTATTTCCTCCGTCTTTAAATAAGCTTCATTGTTCTGCGGCTACTTGCCTTATCTACATGGGTAATTGTTTTCAAATTGTGGCTAAGAGGGCTTCCCTAGTGGCTCAAACCGTAAAGAATACGCTGGCAAAGCGGGAGACCTGGGTCCGGTCCCTGGGTTGGGAAGATCCCCTGGAGATGTGGAATGGCAACCCACTCTAGTATTCTGGTCTGGAGAATTCTATGGACAGAGGAGCCTGGCGGGCTCTAGTCCACGGGGTCATGAAGAGTTGGACACAACTGAGCGACTTAAAAAGAGAGGAGAGAGTTCTTAACATAAGATCTGCCCTCTTAAATTTTTACGTGTAAAATACAGTATTTCAAACTATAGGCACTGTTATACATCAGATCTCGACAGCTTATTCACTTTGCATAAGTGAGATTTTACAGCTATTGAACAACCACTTTCATCATGAGTTTGACTCCTCTGGATTATCTCAGACAAGGAGAAATGTGCACAGTTGTCCTCCTGTGACTGACTTGTTTCACCGAGCATTATGTCCTCAATGCCATAACCATTACATTGGCCAAAACTTGGTATTGTAATCTGTTTAATTTTGCACAGTTTGTTAACTTATTGTGGTTTTAATTTACATTTCCCTGGTGATCAATAATGTTGAGCTACTTTACATGCATGTAATGGACATTTTTTAATCCTCTTTTATCCCCTTTTCATTTTTTTAACCGTGTTTTTCAAAGGGCAGTACTTAAAAATTCTGAAAGTTCAAAGAATTAACTTTTCTTTTGGCAATTGTATTTTGTGTTCCACCTAGGTAATTTTTGTAGATGACAACACTTTCTTTAGTACAGACTTTTAATATTTTTATTTTAAAACAATTTCAAGTTCAGAGAAAAGCTGCAGTAATGGTACAAACATCCATATACCCCTTAGCCATATATCTCTAACACTATCATTTTTCTCTGGTTCTTGCCTCGTCTCTTTAACTTACCCCTCTTGGGTGTGAGTGTGGGTATGGGGCGGGGGAAGGCGGGTGTATACTTCAGTGTTTATTTTCTGACAATAATGATACTCCCTTATGTACCTACGGGGTTACCAACTTCAATAAACTCAATGTCAGTATTTTACCTAATCTACCATTTATACTCCAACTTTTTGAAGTGTCCCAGTAATGCTCTTCACAGCATTTTTATAGCTTTATTAAGGTATAACTGGCCTGTAATAAGCTGTGTATATATTTAAGTACATAATAATCACAGGAGAGTGAACATACTCATAACCCTCAAAAGTTTCCTCATCCCCCTGTGGCTCATCCTTATATATTTCACTTTTTGATGTTATTGTAAATGGCATTTATTTCAGTTTCCCCTCGTTAGTTTTTAAATTACCACTGATTTTCATATATTCACCTTGCATTCTGCAACACTGAAAAACTGTTATAGTAGTTTTTATGTAGATGACTTTTGATTTTCCAAGGAGAAAAATTATGTCACCTGTGAATAAAAGGACGCCTTCCTTATCAATCTATACACTGTTTATTTATGTCTCATGCTTGTACTGGCCAGGACTTCTAGTGTGATGTTGAGCAGGTGTGGAAACAACAGAAATCCTGCCGTGTTTCCAGTCTCAGGGTGAAAGTTGTCAGGTTTTTTTTCAGAGACTCCTTTTGTTGCATTAAAAAAGTTCTCTTTTACTTTCAATAAGCAGTTTTAAAGTTGTGAATGAAAAATGCCAGATTTTGTCAAGTGTTTCTGACAAAAGCAAAAGTGAGAGGGGCAGATCACATGAGATCCTGCCCAGTGAGAGGGCCATGGCTATCTGGCTTTTCTCTTTTGGTCTCTCCTGGTGTGGGGCCTCTCCTTGTGTGGGGCCTCTCCTGGTGTGGGGCCTCTCCTGGTGTGGGATCTCCTGGTGTGGGGCCGCTCCTGGTGTGGGATCTCCTGGTGTGGGATCTCCCGGTGTGGGGCTGCTCCCGGTGTGGGGCCTCTCCCGGTGTGGGGCTGCTCCCGGTGTGGGATCTCCCGGTGTGGGGCCACTCCCGGTGTGGGGCCTCTCCCGGTGTGGGATTTCCCGGTGTGGGGCGGCTCCTGGTGTGGGGCCGCTCCCGGTGTGGGGCCGCTCCCGGTGTGGGGCCGCTCCTGGTGTGGGGCCTCTCCTGGTGTGGGGCCTCTCCTGATGTGGCATCTCCTGGTGTGGGGCCGCTCCCGGTGTGGGGCCGCTCCTGGTGTGGCATCTCCTGGTGTGGGGCCTCCTGGTGTGGGATCTCCTGGTGTGGGATCTCCTGGTGTGGGGCCTCCTAATGTGGTGTCTCCTAATGTGGTGAACTACAATGATGGAGTTTCAAATGTTAAATCAAGCTAGGGTTCCCAGAATAAACTGAACTTAATCATTAAGTACTATTGTTCCTATATACTCTTGGATTTTATTTGCTAAAATATTTAGCATTTTAAATTAATATTTATTAGCGATATTAGTCTATAATTTTTTTTTTGTAATGTCTTTCTCTGGTTTTGGTGTCAGACAATGCATTAGGAAGTGTTATTACCTTTTATTTTTTGGAATAGTTTGTGTAGAATTAGTACTATTTCTTCCTTTATTGTGTAACAGGATATCAATGGCTCAGAGTTTCCTTTGTTGGAAGGTTTTTAACTATAAATTCAATTTCTTCATATCCAGAGAGATAGATACTAAGATTATTTACTACTTGCTGAGTAAGTTTTGGTACTTGTATCTTTTGTCCATTTGTCCATTTCATCCAAATTGTCAAATTTTTATGACAAAACTGTCCATAATATTCTGTTCACTTATTCTTTCTTCTATTCTCTAGCTCAGAACTCTTCTATCAGGTATCATATTTAGTTATGCAAAGTAACTCATTTTTCAACTCATTTTCATTCATTTCAGTAAGATCTTAAACTCTATTTACAACTAAAGTACATATGATATCTACCTAGATGTAGAGAAGCTCCCATTGACTTAAATATTCCTCTCTACCATGGAAACCTGAGTACCCTCCTTATCATGTTCACTAATAAGGAAATAGCTTTATCATTTCTCACTTTATTTTGCATTTAAAAATAACTCCCTGGACTTATGTTCTTTCTTTTCCCCACAGTTGTTACACAACTTTTCTGTAAAAAGTATCAAAATGTCAAAAGTATCAAAGTGTGTTAAAGGATAATACAAATTTTCCACTACCCTAAAGCTTACTGAAGTAGTAAAACAAACATTTGAGAACTTTGACCCTGAAGCTGTAATAGCTAACACAAAAATCTAGCTCTCTCACATAGTATCAGTGGGATCTTAGTCGGTCCCTCCCCAGCACTTTCGAGCATCACTTCCTCAGGGACTACTCAGTCCAAATCAGAAGCTCAAACCTTTACTTCAGTTTATAACTACACAGCTATGACTTTGACTATTTGTAGTAACGTCTGCCTCTGTAACTTCATGCTGATTCCAGGACAGCAAGACAGGCTTTCTCCAGTCCTGGCCCAGTCCTGGGCACTTAGTCAGGGCTATTAAGTAACCTAAGATTATCCTTTCAATGGTGTGTGTGATACGTACTGTAGCCACTAGAGGCTGCCTTACTTCTCTATTTATTCCCCCAGAACAGACACAAGAGTAGTGAAGATTCAAGACAAATAGAACCACAGTAACTTTCCTATTTGTCATTTACTCCAGTGTTCTTGCCTGGAGAATCCCAGGGACGGCGGAGCCTGATGGGCTGCCATCTATGGGGTCGCACAGAGTCGGACAACTGAAGCGACTTAGCAGCAGCAGCGGCAGCATACATAAAATTTCAGTGATTCCAAAATATCATCCTTCCCATGCTACTTACTTTATTATAGCTATGCACATATAATTAAGCATTATTATCATTTAATATTTCTTTTTTTAAAATCACTTTTTATTCAGATTTAGTGAAAAAGAAAACTTTTTCACGGATGAATCATTTGGAAATCACCTAAAAAAATGAATAACTACTAAAATGTTTAAAATACACATAACCATGAATCAATAAAAGTCATTTAACTTATACCTCTGGGATGTTTACCACACACTGAAAAACAATGTCAAAAATTAGAATAAAAATGTATAAAAAATTCAATATTTATAAAACTTTACATCAATGAAAAACTTGCACTGAAAATATTACTTGTGGTTATTTTAAGGTACTAAAACAAAAAAATAATTTTTTAATCAAGAAAACAATTGAAGTGCTTGGAAAAAAGCGATCTTTTATATTTTTATCACTAACATGCAAGCATCAATGACTATCCAGATTATTCAGTGAAACACTGACTGTAAAGACCTAGGTTAATGCAAACCTTGGTAAGTAGAAGGAAAATTCCTCAACAATATTAATGGCAAATTATTATTAAATATAAATCAGCAATTGTTAATAATATCCTAGTATGCACTATTAATATTTCTTCAACATTTTTAATTGATAAGGAAATCTCTATGCACTGTGGAAGAGAAAGGTACTTACTGAGACGACCAGCCAGTTGATTCGTTAGGGGCTTGGAAGGTCACATTAACAAGTCCATGATTATAGGATATGAGGTAGAAGCAGGGAATTACAGATGTGTCATAGGAAGCTGCTGATCAAGGAAGAACTTCTATATCCAACTTCTTACAACTCTCTGAGGAAACATATTTTAAATCTATTTTCAATTTCCATTTTAGAAATCAGACCCTAAAGATATTCCCTTTGGGGCCTACTACCTTAATTGCTTTTTCTGGCTAATGCTACTAAATGACTGACATCAGGTTTGTTTCGCTTTACTTTTAAAAATCTGTCAAATATTCTCAAGATATACGAGCAGTACATTAATTGATAAATGATTATAACATTTGTTGTGTACTAGGTACCAGGGACTGTGACAAGCACATTCCTAAGTCTGTGTACTTTAAGTATCTCCTTGATAGAGGAGGCTGAGAGGAGTCAAGTAACTTTTTAGAAGTCTCAAGGCAAATCATTGGCAGGACGGGGATATGAACTGTAGGCTCCTCAACCTAATAAGCACAGTCCTTGAGAGGAAGACCCTAAGTGTGGGGACCTTAAGTACAACAGATGTGTAAAATTCCCATTACACAGGTGGAAATACTGCATATAAATAACCCATTTCTAAACATGCCTTTTCCATGCCATTCCCTAATCCTTCCCATTTTTCCATTCCAGAAAGTGGTTCCATCTTCAATCTCTCTGGCAACTCAATTACAATAAAGATCAGCAATCCTTTTAGCTAAGGACTATGAAACAACACTGGTGTCTCTTTTGATACTATTTTCCTAAGATCTGGGATTTTTTTTCCATGCTTTTCTTCAATACATGGCATGCGCACACACACACACATAAATTCAGAATTAAACACTAGGAGCTAATGTTCTGTTAAAAAAAAAATGCTTCCAATTCTTAGTATTAAAAGCATCAAAAAAACTTCTACCGAAAACAAATACCCCAAGTTCAGTTCAGTGGCTCAGTCATGTCTGACTCTTTGCGGCCCCATGGACTGCATCATGCCAGGCTTCCCTGTCAATCACCAACTCCCGGAGCTTGCTCAAACTCATGTCAATTGAGTTGGTGATGCCATCCAGTCATCTCATCCTATGTCGTCCCCTTCTCCTCCTGCCCCCAATCCCTCCCAGCATTAGGGTCTTCTCCAATGAGTCAGTTCTTCGCATCAGGTAGCCAAAGTATTGGAGTTTCAGCTTCAGCATCAGTCCTACCAATGAATATTCAGGACTGATTTCCTTTAGGATGGACTGGCTGGATCTCCTTGCTCTGCAAGTGACTCTCTGAAGGACAGCATTTGACGTTTTGAAGCGTCCCCATTGTGCAAGCTGTGTATTAAACCACAAGTGCTTACTGCGCTCCTAATAGTTTGTTACCGAAGTCGAGACTATCGGGATATTCGCAGATCCAAGCAGATCCCAACGTCCCCGCTGCACGTTCCATCGGCTCTGTCCCTGTGCCGCACCCAGCCCCCCGGGTCCCGCAGGCACGAGGCTGGGAGGGCGAGAAAGAGGAAGCAAGCCCCCTTCTGATCACCGGCCCTGCCCGGCACCGGCCACCCTCGCGGGGAAAACGTCGGCAGCGGGCAGCGCACACCGCAGGAGCGAAGGAAGAGGGGGCGGCGCACCCCGGCGAGCGCCAGTGTCGGGCCGGCCCCTGTCCCCACTTCTCCCGGACTCTACCTGGGCTTGAGCAGGTCAGGCCTGACCTCGGGAACGAGGTCTCGTCAGCGCGAAGGCGGGGCCCGGCTGCGAGTTAGAGCTCCCCTCCGGCCCAGACGAGAAGCTTCCTAAGCCACCGTCACAAACGCCCCCCAACCACGAAACAACCCAGACACTTAACTAGCCAGAAGCTACTCTCGCGATAATTCCCGGGTCAGTCCTCCGTGACTCCAATCCCCGCCCCTACCCACTGCGACCAATCAAAAAGGAGTGGGGTGGGGCTTTGACTTTGAGCAGGGGGCGGGGCCCCTCAGTCTCTGCTCACAAGCGTGGGGCGCAGGCGGGGCGGGGCGGGAGAGGGGCGGGGCATGCGCCATTTCTCGCGAGACCGAGGACCAGGAAGACGCCCGCAGAGCCGGGCTGCTGGTGCAGCTGTGGCTGAGGCAGTGGGTGCTGCTACCGCTGCAGCCTCCGGACGGTTCGCTTCCGAGCCTGCGCCTGGTCTCCAGGTGAGGAGGCGGGACGTGACAAGGCCGGGTCTGCGGAAGCGAGCGGTGCCTGCCGAGGCCGAGCGGGGACTCAGGCCGCGGCCTGTCAGAGCCAGACAGGGAGGCGCCCACACTCCTGACAGTGTAAGATGGCGGCGATGGCGCCTGGAGGTGGCGGCGGCGGCGTGAACCCTTTCCTCAGCGATTCGGACGAGGACGAGGACGAGGTCTCGGCGACCGACGAGCGGCGGGCAGGACTTCGGCTGGGTGCCGGGGGCGGCCTAGATCCGGGCTCTGCGGACTCGCTGTCGCCCCAGGACCCCGTGGCCTTGGGGAGCAGTGCCCGAGCGGGGCTCCCCGGGGAGGCGGCGGCGGCGGCCCTGGGGGGCCCCGGGGAGACCCCGGCCCGCCTGTCAATTGATGCGATCGCGGCCCAGCTGCTGCGCGATCAGTACCTGCTGACCGCCTTGGAGCTGCACACCGAGCTGTTAGAGAGCGGGCGCGAGCTCCCTCGGCTGCGCGACTACTTCTCCAACCCTGGCAACTTCGAGAGGCAGAGCGGGACCCCGCCGGGGACGGGGGCGCCGGGGGTCCCCGGGGCGACCGGCCTTGGAGGCGCAGGAGGTCGGGAGCCGAGTACGACGTCGGGTGGGGGACAGCTCAGTAAGTGAACGACGGCGCTGTCCCTCCGGCTGGGCTTTTGGGGTTGTGGGGGGTTATTGTGGGGAGGGGGTGCTTGTGGGCCGGTGCTGAGTACTGGGAGCATTTCAGCTAAAGGGTTGGGGCGGGTGTCGGGCGGTTATCTTTTGCCATGGAGGACAAAGCATCTGACAGCAACTGTTCTCTCGCTGCCTGCCTCCAGCCCTTGGCTGGACTCACCAGCTCCTGGTTCCACTATTGGTGTCGATATCTATTAAATATCCAGAGTTTCTAGTTCACTGGCTGCTACATGACTCCAGAAGACTCCTTGCAACCTTGGTTTATCGCTTTAATCGTTTTTCCATTCTCTCCTGTCTCCTGAACCGCCACTACCTGGAAACAGTGTTCCTTGTGTTGTTCCCAGTAATTATTTGACTCCAAGTCAAGAGAGTAAAGAATAGGATATGTTGCTCTCTCCCCGAAGCCAGATCCACTTGAAGACCCGTTGTCTTTGGGTTGAGTTGATTACTCAAAAGTTGCATCTTCTACTGCATAAAATTTGTTCAGTTTAAATAAACTCAGTTTCATTCACTTTCGGTTCCTTAATTTCAGTAGGTGTCCAGAATTATAGGAAGTCTAAGGAGCAGAGTAGGCAGGTTCTCCATGCAGTGTTACCTCCTGGTCTCAGAACCTTGTAGGCTTTTTTCTCTTGGTAAGTTTAGGAATTAACTTTTCTGCCTCGTTGTAATCATTGTTAACCGTATAGAGTGGTCGTTTACCTCATTCATCATATATTTATAAGCATTTCTTATGTCTTTAAAACGTACTGCCAACCCTGGAGAAGGGCATGGCAATCCACTCCAGTATCCTTGCTTGGAGAATCCCATGGACAGAGGGGCCTGACAGGCTACAGTCCATGGGGTGGCAAAGGAGTCCAACACTACTGCGACTTAGCACATGTCCTTAATTCAGAAGATTCTTACATTTTAAAATATAGACTCAGACATTTTCTCTGCTGGAAAACTTATATAATTACATTAAATTATCCCAATCCATAGCCCATTAAAAAAAAAAAAAAAAGGGTGCTGCTAAGGATGCATGTTGGAGTCCCAGTACCTATCCTTCTTAAGAGGCATCTTAGATTTTCCCTTACTAACAGTATGAGGTTTTCAATGTGTTATATGAGGTCAGCTGAAATTTGCTCACACATGTTAAAATACATGACTTAAAATTGTAGCCAAACTGATGGTTTTTTGTTAGTACTTTTAAGTGGTGCCAGAACTGAGATCGCCTAACTTCATTCCCTCAGTTCAGTTCAGTTCAGTTGCTCAGTCGTGTCTGACTCTTCGTGACCCCATGAATTACAGCACGCCAGGCCTCCCTGTCCATCAACAACTCCCATAGTTTACTCAAAATCATGTCCATCGAGTCAGTGATGCCGTCCAGCCATCTCATCCTCTGTCGTCCCCTTCTCCTCCTGCCCTATATCCCTCCCAGCATTAGGGTCTTTTCCAGTGAGTCAACTCTTTCGCATCAGGTGGCCAAAGTATTGGGAGTTTCAGCTTCAGCATCAGTCCTTCCAATGAACACCCAGGACTCATCTCCTTTAGGATGGACTGGTTGGATCTCCTTGCAGTCCAAGGGACTCTCAAGAGTCTTCCCCAACACCACAGTTCAAAAGCATCAATTCTTCAGCGCTCAGCTTTCTTCACAGTCCAACTCTCACATCCATACATGACCACTGGAAAAACCATAGCCTTGACTAGACAGACCTTTGTTGGCAAAGTAATGTCTCTGCTTTTTAATATGCTATCTAGGTTGGTCATAACTGTCCTTCCAAGGAGTAAGCGTCTTTTAATTTCATGGCTGCAATCACCATCAGCAGGGATTTTGGAGCCCAAAAAATAAAGTCTGACACTGATTCCACTGTTTCCCCGTCTATTTGCCATGAAGTGATGGGACCAGATGCCATGATCTTAGTTTTCTGAATGTTGAGCTATAAGCCAATGTTTTCACTCTCCTCTTTCACTTTCATCAAGAGGCTTTTTAGTTCCTCTTCACTTTCTGCCATAAGGGTGGTGTCATCTGCATATCTGAGGTTATTGATATTTCTCCCGGCAATCTTGATTCTAGCTCGTGCTTCTTCCAGCCCAGCGTTTCTCATGATGTATTCTGCATATAAGTTAAATAAGCAAGGTGACAATATACAGCCCTGACGTACTCCTTTTCGTATTTGGAACCAGTCTGTTGTCCCATGTCCAGTTCTAACTGTTGCTTCCTGACCTGCATACAGGTTTCTCAAGAGGCAGGTCAGGTGGTCTGGTATTCCCATCTCTTTCAGAATTTCCCACAGTTTGTTGTGATCCACACAGTCAAAGGCTTTGGGATAGTCAATAAAGCAGAAATAGATGTTTTTCTGGAAGTCTCTTGCTTTTTCCATGATCCAGCGGATGTTGGCAATTTGATCTCTGGTTTCTCTGCCTTTTCTAAAACCAGCTTGAACATCTGGAAGTTCATGGTTCGTGTATTGCTGAAGCCTGGCTTGAAGAATTTTGAGCATTACTTTACTAGCGTGTGAGATGAGTGCAATTGTGCGGTAGTTTGAGCATTCTTTGGGATTGGGATGAAAACTGACCTTTTCCAGTCCTGTGGCCATTGCTGAGTTTTCCATATTTGCTGGCATCCCTCAGTCGTGTCTGATTCTTTGTGACACCATGGACGGCAGCCTGCCAGGCCTCCCTGTCCATCACCAACTCCCAGAGCTTACTCAAATTCATGTCCATTGAGTTGGTGCTGCCATCCAACCATCTCATCCTCTGTCATCCCCTTCTCCTCCCGCCTTCAATCTTTCCAGGCATCAGGGTCTTTTCCAGTGAGTCAGTTCTTTGCATCAGGTGGCCAAAGTATTGGAGTTTCAGCTTCAGCGTCAGTCCTTCCAATGAATATTCAGGACTGATTTCCTTTAGGATGGACTGGTTGGATCTCCTTGCAGTCTAAGGGACTCTCAAGAATCTTCTCCAATACCACAGTTGCCTAACTTAGATATAACTTAGATGTAGTTAAACTTCAAAGAGGGCCTTTTTCCATCCAGATAAATCCAAAGCAGTCTTCTTTCTTGAATATGGAATTTTCTCAGCAGGGGTAAGTAACTTCCTTGCTCAGTATTGCAAGATTATTTTCCTTTTCCTGAAACTGGTTTTTCTGTTGCTGACCTTTAAGACTATAAAGTGTAACAAAACTGTTAGGCAGTTGGCTTTTGTTTGTTTGTTTTAAGATTTTTGAAGTGTCTAATAATGATTTTCACCTGATAAGCTCTTGCTACTTCCTCAAGACCCAGCTTAACTGTCATCTTTGTAAATACTTCCCAAACTACCAAGACTTAGTTGTTTGATTCTTTCATTGTACTGCTTTCAAACCTCAACCATAGCCTTTAACTCTTTTTATTTGATTTATTAACAGTATCATTTCTCTCCATTAGATAGTCAGCTTCTTGAGGGACATCTTTTTATTACTCACAGTCTGTATAGTCCCTGGCCTGTTGTTAAACAACTGAATTGTATCTGTTATGTTTTTCTACTGTATAGATATAATGAAATAAGTTATTCCTTTATAACATTATTTTATTTAATTTAAAAGAATTTATTAATCTTTTCAGCCTACATTATTATGGTGTGGTATTACTGTTAATAGTGAAAATTTCTCTTAAATACTTTTTTGTACAGAAATAGTTATATTTATAATTTATGCTCTAAATATAGCTGTGCTTTAAGTAAAAGTTGACTTCTAAATGCCTTTGCATTATACATTTTTATAGTTTCTTGAAATAACTTCAGTCCTGTGATCATAAATCAGAGTTTAGCTATAATCAAATATTCATGTGTAGTTGTGCTCTTCCATAGTTTATTTGGACCTGTTTTGGGTATAACTCAAAAGTACATTATTACATAATATAATATATTTTCAAGTGAATACAAAACAGATGAGCAGTAGGGGAAAAAAATTAGTTATCCATAATCCAACCAATAGTACTTGCCTTTTCCGTTTTTTCTGTGCATATGTGTTTAAAAGCAAAAATTGGATTAATCTTTTTGTAGCTTTATATTATTTGATAGGCTATAATTTTTACCATCAACTTTGAGGTAAAATTGCATACAATAAAATGTGCCAATTTGAAGTGTACAGTGTGGTGAATTTTGGAAACAAATTACTACTACAAATAAAATATAGAACATTTTTATTGTCCCCAGAATACCTTCATTTTCATTCGCATTCAGTATCCCAAGACCATCACTGACCACAGTAGACAACAATTTTCCAACCTGGGCCTAGGCACTATTGGAATTTTGGGCCTGATAATTCTTTGTTGTGTTAATGTCCTGACATTCTAGAATGTTTAACAGCATTGCTGGCCTCTGTGTCCACTACATAACAAAAGCAACCACCCAGCCCCCATTCCCCAAGTTGTGACAATCAAGAAATGTCACCAGCACCGTCTGAGGAAGGGGAGGGCAGAATTCCCCAAGTGAGAACCACTTCCTTAGATAAGTTTTGCCTGTTTTAAAATTTCATATAAATGCAGTTTGGAGCATATAGTCTTTTCTGTATGGCTTCCTTTCCTCAGTATAATGTTTTTGAAATTCATCCAAATAATGTTTTTATGTGTAATAGTAGTTCATTCCTTTTTGAGTTTTTCCATTCATCTGACATTTATTTTTTCCCCCATTTTTGGCCTATATGAATAAAGCTGCCATGAACATGCTTGTATAAGTTTTGCAGAGACATATGTTTTCATTTCTTTTGTATAATACCTAGGAATAGAATTGCTGGTTCATATAGTTAGTATACATTTAAATTTGTAAGAAGCTGTCAAACCGATTTTCCAAAGTGGTTGTATCATTTAAAATTTCCATCACCAGTGTATGAGAGTTTCAATTTCTATACATCCCCCAAACCCTTGGCTTTTTATTTAACTCATTCTAGTGAGAGTATGGTGGTATTTCATTGTGGTTTTAATTTTTATTTCTTGAGGACTAGTAATGCTGAGCTCCTTTGAGCTTTTGGCCTTTGGGGGGTGTGTCTACTGCTATTACATATCTTTTGTGCAATGTCTGTTAATAGTTTTTTATTGAGTTGTTCTTTTACATATTCTGAACCCAAGTCCTCCATCAAATATGTGTTTTCCAAGTTTTTTCTCCCAGCATGATTTGCCTTTTCATTTTTTAACAATGTGTCTTATGAGCAAAAGATTTTCATTTCATCAAGTCCAGTTAATTGTGTTTTTTCCTTAATTATCCATGGTCTTTGTTTCCTAAATAAATATTTGTGTATCCTAAAGTTGAAAAATTTTTTCTTGTGTATTTTCTTCTGGAAGTTTTATAGTTTCTGTTGCTAAATTTAGGCCTATGATGGCAACATAAAAAGAAGAAATATTTCTGAAATATTCCTCCTATAATTATGCAGACACTTATAGCATGAGCTTTAGTATAATTTAAATCCAAATGCATTGTATGTCAAAATATCAATATATTTAAATATCTTAATACAGTCAGAAAATAGATAAATGCTAAAATAAGTCTGTAAATCTGTGGTTAGTACCATGTTTTGAAGATTTTGACTAATATTCGGATCATACAAATTATATTCTAGAAACTCTGAGGGTGAATCTTTCTTTAGGACCAGACTACTGCCAGTTATAAAAGTCCTCTGTATTCAGTTCTACCATGTTAATTGTAGCTAGTGTAGATTATCTAAAACACTAAATTATTTTTGTTTTTATGTATTTTTGATTAATGTATGTCTGGTCTGAAAATTCATAAAACTTCAGAGTAATAAATGTATAGTCAACAGTAGTTTTCTTTATTTAAAGATGTCTAAAAGGTTTCCCTGGTGGCTCAGATGGTAAAGAATCCACCTGCAATGCGGAGACCTGGGTTTGATCCCTGGGTTGGGAAGATCCCCTGGAGGAGGGAATGGCAACCCACTCCAGTATTTTTGCCTGGAGAATCTCCATGGACAGAGGAGCCTGGCGGGCTACAGTTCATGGGGTCACAGAGAGACAGGACTGAGCGACTAAGCACACACAAAAGCAGTTTAACTTTTTAAGATTTACTGAATTGTTTGCACCAAAGTCTGTTGACCTGGATAATAGTACACTGGTAATTATAAAATGCTTTAAGAAGTCTTCATACTATCTTCTTTTTCTTGACTAAAAGAGTAAGTCAAATTTATAAAACATATCAAAGAACTGTTGCTTTTTAAGTTTGATGTTTTCAGTGGAAGAATTTAAAATGAGCTCTCATGGAGTCTCAGTGTTTGATAAATTGTAGCATCCTTGTGACATCCTTGTGATGTTCCTACTAGGTCCACTTGATAAACTAATTTGATCTTTTGCATGGAACATTACTTGCTTGAATATACACACACATTAATTATCTATTTTCCCCTGTATTTTTGCCAGTTGAGCCAGTTTGGTATCCAGTTAGATTGCAAGGTAAAAGTTGAGCTAATGCCTTTGGCACAACTTAGTTACAAATTACAGTATTTTATCTAGAGTAATGCTGTTCTACTCTGAGTCTTCAAGGTCTAATCAAAATCAGACTAAAATTCCTTAGAATGAGTCAACTCTGTAGAGACAGTAAGTGGGCAAATAACTTACCTTTCAGTGATGAATTTCTTTTATTCTGTATTTATCATGCTTCCAGATGTTCATAAGGCAGCTTATCAGGAGGCATTTATGATTGACTTTAGTAATTTAACTTATGAGCCTACAGACTTCTTGAGTCATCTTTCTCCTTTTTAAAATATTCTTTCATTGTCCTACCTGTCTTTTCTCAGAACTCTGAAAGAGTACTTACCTCACTGTGCTGTGATTCCCATCTTCCAAAAGTTCCGATCTCTTCCACTTAACAAAGTAGTTCCCCCCTGTTAGGTTGGAATTGTGTTTAGCGCTTCCTTTGGCTTCTAATAAAATATCAAGAGAATATTTCTAAAATATATTAAATTCACTGCTTTTAGCTGAGTGAGACTTGCTACTGTTGTCTCGACCATACTCAGTTCGGTTCAGTCGCTCAGCTGTGTCCGACTCTTAGCGACCGCATGAACCGCAGCACTCCAGGCCTCCCTATCCATCACCAACTCCTGGAGCTTGCTCAGCAAACTCATGTCCATTGAGTCAGTGATGCCATCTTACCATCACATCCTCTGTCGTCCCCTTCTCCTCCCGCCTTCAATCTTTCCCAACATCAGGGTCTTTTCCAATGAGTCAGCTCTTCGCATCAGGTAGCCAAAAAATTGGAGTTTCAGCTTCAACATCAGTCCTTCCAAAGAACACCCAGGACTGATTTCCTTTAGAATGGACTGGTTGGATCTCCTTGCAGTCCAAGGGACTCTCAAAGTCTTCTCCAACACCACAGTTCAAAAGCATCAATTCTTCAGCGCTCAGCTTTCTTCACAGTCCAACTCTCACATCCATACATGACCACTGGAAAAACCATAGCCTTGACTAGACGGACCTTTGTTGGCAAAGTAATGTCTCTGCTTTTTAATATGCTATCTAGGTTGGTCATAACTGTCCTTCCAAGGAGTAAGCGTCTTTTAATTTCATGGCTGCAATCACCATCAGCAGGGATTTTGGAGCCCAAAAAATAAAGTCTGACACTGATTCCACTGTTTCCCCGTCTATTTGCCATGAAGTGATGGGACCAGATGCCATGATCTTAGTTTTCTGAATGTTGAGCTATAAGCCAATGTTTTCACTCTCCTCTTTCACTTTCATCAAGAGGCTTTTTAGTTCCTCTTCACTTTCTGCCATAAGGGTGGTGTCATCTGCATATCTGAGGTTATTGGTATAGATTCCGAAATTTCTCTCTTTTATGGCTGTCGTTTTTTTACCCATGCCTTTCAGCAGCTTCAAACTTTTTAATTCTTGTGGAAATTTAGTCAGATATTTTCATTGCCTAGAACAGTGACTTCCATATAGTTGATATTCAATATTTTACATTGATCAGTAAATTTATTAAATTATGTGATCAGCTAAGTATTATAGGAATCCAAAGGAGGTTTACTGCATATCCTTGAGCATATTATGTTCTTAATGGAGAGGCAAGACTAACACCTGAAAGTCTATAGAATAGTTTTCCGTGGTACAGGTAATAGTGTAAGCATTCAGATATAGAAAAATCATTGTTGATTGTGATAATTGTTGAAAAAGTAAAATTTTAATGTGATGCTCAAGTATGAGTGAAATTTTAATATAAACAGTAACTTTCTTATTTGGGCATATTTAGACTCTTCATCCTGAGTGAGGAAGAGGAAAGGGAAGTGAGGGTAAAGAGAAGATAATATTTATTTTATATTTTGCCTTGTTTAAAACATCATCTGGGAACATGCTTGCCATTATCTGGCTCACAATTAATAAAGTGATTCCATTTGGGTAGTTATAAAAATGCAATGTGACACTCCAAGCCATCGTGGTACATAGTTTAAAAGAAAACAAGATAGGGGTATTAATCAGCGAACAGGCCTTTTTGTGTTAAAAACTAAATTTAGACTTTCTGCTTTAGAGATGATCTTCAGACTGTATGCTTTTTTGTTTCTTTGCTTGTTTTTTAAGCACCTTTGTTGGAAAAAACCATTCAGGATTGGCGCAGTTTGCATTTTGTTTAGTCTATTTAGGTCAAAAACTAAATTTTGTGGGTTTTTTTGGGATGGTGGCTTTTAACTGTGCCTGCTACCTTAACTCCCATGGTTTTAGGATGATTAACTGAAAAAGAGCACTTACCTTGGTCTAAAAGTACAGTCTGCTTATATCTAAATTGTAAATATCGATTGAGAAGGACCTTAAATATTAATAGCCTGTTTTTTTTCCTTCGGGTAGTTGTTTTTATTGGCTTCTATGTATATGTACTGTAACTAACTAAATACACACAACACACACATCTGTACTGTAAGAGTTGATGATAAATGTGGTTTCTAAATTATTTATACTAAAAACATACTTGTTGATACTTAAATTGTGTTCTGCTGTTTGGCCATATTTTGAACATGATGCCTCTTTGGTTGACTTTTGGGGGATTTGCATTACTTTAGGATTGATCTGCTTCAACTCCCTTATCATGTGAATGTTTGTGGCAATATTACCATTAACCTTTTTTTGAGATGTAATCGTCATGACATTTTACTAGTTTTAGGTGTCCAGCAGGATGATTTGATACATGTCTGTATTTTGAAATGATCACCACAGTAAGTTTGGTTAGCACCCATCATCACAGTTACAGTTTGTTTTTCCTTTGATGAGAACTTCTGTGATGTACTCTCTGAGCAGCTTTGAAATACGCAAAACAATGTTGTTAACTATGGCCACCATGCTGTACACTTCATCCCCAAGACTTGTTGGAAGTTTGTACCTGCGATTAACTTTTAAAAGTGGTTCTGGCCCCATTTCACTGGAGCATGGGAAACTGATAACTCTCCAATTCCATATGTGCATATAGTTTCTACAAACTAAGGGAATCTGCACAGAACAATTTGAACAAGTTGGATGTAAATTGGCTAATTTACTTTAAAAATAGATTCTTCGGATTTCTGAGAAGTGAATGCTTGATATAATTGAATACAGCAATGGTATTTACTAAGATTCAGCAAAAGGTAACTATAACAGGATCAAGAAGAATGTCCTAGTGATGTATTTGTGTTATAGCAAGCTATGTGACAGATCTCACATTGGCTTGAATAAAATAGAGAAATATGAGCTTGGTAGAAGAGTAACTGTGGAAAGTTGTGTGGCTGATAAAACAATAGTAGGTCTGTGCCAGTGTGTACCACCTATATTTCTGAAAGTGAAGTGAACTTGGCCTATTTTTTAAAGACCACTGAACTTGCAGTACTGATGTCTGATCTTCAGTTCTGCTCTGCCACCTATAGCTCTGTTACCTTGGGTTAATTGCTTAGACTTTGAGAGCTTTCTTATTCTGTGTAAAGCACAGTAATAATTTCTGTCCAATGCTGGTTACAGAGCTTTAATGACGTTCACGTGAAGGTATATATGTGAGAAGACTACAAAAACTCATTTCATAGTAACTGTTTTGTAAGAAAATATATATGAAACGGGGGAGACTAGATCGTATTTGCTGATGATAAACAACTGAGAAAGATACGTGATATCTGACAGTACTGATTTATAGCGTTAAGCAGGAGTAATGGATATCTGTTGGATCATAGAAAAATCAAGAGAATTCCAGAAAAACATCTACTTCTGCTTTATTGACCATGCCAAAGCGTTTGACTGTGTGGATCACAACACAAACTGTGGAAAATTCTAAAAGAGATGGGAATACTGGACCACCTTACCTGCCTCCTGAGAAATCTGTATGCAGGTCAGGAAGCAACAGTTAGAACTGGACATGGAACAACAGACTGGTACCAAATTGGGAAAGGAGTATGTCAAGGCTATATATTGTCATCTTGCTTATTTAACTTCTGTGCCAAGTACATCATGCAAAATGCCGGGGTGGATAAAGCACACGCTGAAATCAAGATTGCCAGGAGAAATATCAGCAACATCAGATATGCAGATGACACCACCCTTACGGCAGAAAGCAAAGAGGAACTAAAGAGCCTCTTGATGAAAGTGAAAGAGGAGAATGAAAAAGCTGGCTTAAAGCTCAACATTCAGAAAACAAAGATCATGTCATCTGGTCCCATCACTTCATGGCAAATAGATGGGGAAACAGTGGAAACAATGCGAGACTTTATTTTCTTGGGCTTCAAAATCACTGCAGATGGTGACACTCCAGCCATGAAATTAAAAGACGCTTGCTCCTTGGAAGGAAAGTTGTGACCAACGTAGACAGCATATTAAAAAGTAGAGACATTACTTTGCCCACAAAGGTCCGTCTAGTCAAAGCTATGGTTTTTCCAGTGGTCATGTATGGATGTGAGAGTTGGACTGTAAAGAAAGCTGAGCACCAAAGAATTGATGCTTTTGAACTGTCGTGATGGAGAATTTTCTTGAGGGTCCCTTGGACAGTAAGGAGATCAAACCATTCAGTCATAAAGGAAATCAGTCCTGAATATTCATTGGAAGGACTGATGCTGAAGCTGAAGCTCCAGTACTTTGGCCACCTGATGCAAAGAACTGACTCACTGGAGAAGACCCTGATGCTGGGAAAGATTGAAGGAAGGCAGGAGGAGAAGGGAATGACAGAGGATGAGATGGTTGGATCACCTATTGGATGGACGTGAATTTGAGTAAGCTCCGGGAATTGGTAATGGACAGGGAGGCCTGGCATGCTGCAGTCCATGGGGTCGCAATGAGTCGGACATGACTGAGCGACTGAACTGAACTGAATGGGTATGTGACATCCTAATTAAAATAATTGTTTAAAAGACATACTGGGAACATCTGTACTTGAAATTCATGTGAAAATTCATGTGAAAATAGATAGCATTTCTATTTGAGTAGCCACCATAAGTTAAAGAAGTAAAACTGTACAGCATAGAGAGTTAAGAGCACAAAGTTTGGAGTCCTGGCTTTGATCCTGTTTCTACCACTTTTTTATTCTTGTTTCTTAATCGCTCAGTGCCTCAGTTTCTTCATCTAAAAATGAGGATTGAGGATAACAAGATAAGAGCTGTTATGAGAGTCAGCTGAATTAATATTTATTATCGTTTGCAGTAAGTATATAAGTGTAAAATAGATTATTGATATTAGAAGGCAGACATTGGATTTAAGGTTTTGTAATGGTTCATTAAAACCTGCCTCCATACAGTTAATGCATTGTATTTTATATCTGTAAAGGCATTGTACCTCCATTTTTGTAGATATTTTAAATAACATTCATATAAGTTATTTTTAAATATTTCTTTTCGTGCTCCTCTTAGGCAATGGTTAGTTACTTGATTTTATAACCAACACATGGTGAGAAAATGGGATTTGTCTTTTTTGGAACTTACTAGGATTTTTTTTCATACTGTCATGGGGTTCTCAAGGCAAGAATACTAAAGTGGTTTGCCATTCCCTTCTCCAGTGGACCACATTCTGTCAGACCTCTCCACCATGACCCGTCCATCTTGGGTGGCCCCAAGCATGGCTTAGTCTCACTGAGTTAGACAAGGCTGTGGTCCTGGGATCAGATTGGCTAGTTTCCTGTGATTGTGGTTTCAGTGTGTCTGTCCTCTGATGCCCTCTGCAACACCTACCGTCTTACTTCGGCTTCTCTTTCCTTGGACGTGGGGAATCTCTTCACGGCTGCTCCAGCAAAGCACAGCCGCTGCTCCTTACCTTGGACGTGGGGTATCTCCTCGCGGCCGCTCCTCTTGACCCTCCTGCGCCTGTGCAGCTGCCGCTCCTTGGACGTGCAGTTGCTCCTCTCCCGCCACCCCTGACCTCAGGCGTGTGGTAGCTCAAGATGTTCAAGCTGGTTTTAGAAAAGGCAGAGAAACCAGAGATCAAATTGCCAACATCCGCTGGATCATGGAAAAAGCAAGAGACTTCCAGAAAAACATCTATTTCTGCTTTATTGACTATCCCAAAGCCTTTGACTGTGTGGATCACAACAAACTGTGGGAAATTCTGAAAGAGATGGGAATACCAGACCACCTGACCTGCCTCTTGAGAAACCTGTATGCAGGTCAGGAAGCAACAGTTAGAACTGGACATGGGACAACAGACTGGTTCCAAATAGGAAAAGGAGTACGTCAGGGCTGTATATTGTCACCTTGCTTATTTAACTTATATGCAGAATACATCATGAGAAACGCTGGGCTGGAAGAAGCACGAGCTAGAATCAAGATTGCCGGGAGAAATATCAATAACCTCAGATATGCAGATGACACCACCCTTATGGCAGAAAGTGAAGAGGAACTAAAAAGCCTCTTGATGAAAGTGAAAGAGGAGAGTGAAAACATTGGCTTATAGCTCAACATTCAGAAAACTAAGATCATGGCATCTGGTCCCATCACTTCATGGCAAATAGACGGGGAAACAGTGGAATCAGTGTCAGACTTTATTTTTTGGGCTCCAAAATCCCTGCTGATGGTGATTGCAGCCATGAAATTAAAAGACGCTTACTCCTTGGAAGGACAGTTATGACCAACCTAGATAGCATATTAAAAAGCAGAGACATTACTTTGCCAACAAAGGTCCGTCTAGTCAAGGCTATGGTTTTTCCAGTGGTCATGTATGGATGTGAGAGTTGGACTGTGAAGAAAGCTGAGCACTGAAGAATTGATGCTTTTGAACTGTGGTGTTGGGGAAGACTCTTGAGAGTCCCTTGGACTGCAAGGAGATCCAACCAGTCCATCCTAAAGGAGATGAGTCCTGGGTGTTCATTGGAAGGACTGATGCTGAAGCTGATACTCCCAATACTTTGGCCACCTGATGCGAAGAGTTGACTCATTGGAAAAGACCCTGATGCTGGGAAATATTGAGGGCAGGAGGAGAAGGGGACAACAGAGGATGAGATGGCTGAATGGCATCACTGACTCGATGGACATGGGTTTGAGTAAACTCCAGGAGTTGTTGATGGACAGGGAGGCCTGGCGTGCTGCGATTCCTGGGGTTGCAAAGAGTCGGACACGACTGAGCAACTGAACTGAACTGAAGATTTTTTTAAAACCGAAATATGTTGCTATCTACAAAATTTTATTTTAAAAGCAAAGGCAAGCAGAGGTAGACAGATTGAAGAAAGAGATTAGAGGCCTGAAACAAGCTCAGTGAATCTTTTGCATAAGAAAGAGTCAAATAAAGGAAGAAAGGGTAGACTGACTATTCAATACATTTTTCTCCTTCTAGAGGGAAGTTATTTCCTTCTCTCCTGCCATATACATACACACATCAAAACAAAGTTTCCAAATGAGTTGAAATACTAAATGTGGGAAATGGAGCTTGGAGACTTTTTGAAGGCAATATTAAACATATTTATGACCTTGAGGTAAGATTTCTTACACATAAAAATTGTCAACTTTGAAGAGATTGGTATATTTGTATCACAATTAAAATTCCTGTATATGAAAAGATAAAAGACAAGCCATAGACTAGGAGTACATATTTGGCACATATATATGATAGTCAAAAAGTATTTCAAATATAGAATCTGTATAGAATGCCTGCAAAGTAAGGGAAAGAAAAATAACCTATTGTAAAATAGGCAGAAACAAACCAATGAATAGTTGCTCAAGTTCACTACTAATCAGGGAAATGCATATTATAATACCTGTACCTAATCTTTTGGCAAGATATGAAGAGGTCTGCCACTTAGTATTCCTGATAATGGAGGAAGCAGGCACTCTTGTGCTACCAGTAGAAGTGTCAGTACAACTACTATGGAAAATGTTTTGATAAAATACAATAAAAGTGAAGATGGTGCACACCGGTTAACCCAGCTTTTCCACAGATGACTATTTATCTGGAACTTACGAGGGTGCGTACTGAAGTGTGTACAATGTTGGAAGCAGTGCTTTTGGCCATACATAATGGAAACATTAGTTACGGTATATTCATAGAATGGAAATCTTAGCAGCCTTTATTTAGATCTCACGTCTGTTGTGAAGCATCACACACAGTTCTATGCCATTATGTACATTTTCAAATTCATAAAACAATATATTATTTGTGGGTACTTATATGTGCTATAGGTTTAAAAAACATCAACTAGAGTCACACTGAATCCATTGTTGTGATTGCACTTGAGGAAGGAAACATTGGGGACATGAACTTTAAGGTATTGCTTTTTAAATTTTGCAAAATGTTAGCAGTTGTTCATATCAGGTGGTGGTTATGTGGTGGTATACTTTGCACTTTTCTTTTTTGAATCAGTTTAAGGTATTTTTGTCAAATTTTGCACGTAATGAATTCTAGCAAAACAAGAAGCATTTGTAATGGGAATTACAGCTCCAGTGTTCTGCCATTTGACACCAAATCCTATAACTGTGCAGTGTAAACCGAGTTTGGTGTTTCTAGTGACGTGAAATACCAATACCATCTTCCTTCTGGTATATGAACACAAAGAATATATTCTGCATCGTTAAGTTATTTCTGCATGTGTGTTTGGTACATGTCTGCCTTTTTTGTTGCCTTATATTGAATATCTGTCTTGTGTCATCTATTAATTAAATTTGCACAAGACAACAGCAAAACCTGTCATTCTTTGCTCACAAATTATTGGTGCCTGTGTACCAGTTTCTCTGTTCTCAGTCTCCTATTGCTATTTTACCTTGAAGGTGAGTTTTATTTGGAAGGGAAATTTTGAGACTCAGTTGATAATTCTTACTATAATGTTGACAAAGATCTCTTTTAGGATACATTTGACATGTTTCAAGCAGACAGAACTATACCAATAGCTTCTTATTGCACTGTAATAAGTATTACAGTGTTTTGTACTGCACATTGCACTGTATGGGGAGTCTTGTAAATATTCTGTATATATGTGCAGAAGTAGAATCACCATTGGAGAAGTATGTAGCAGCAGCCTTAAAAGCTTCTAATTTTTTTATTCAAGAGTAGTTCCTGATTATAGGCATTCTTTACAATCATTGTAAGGAATAAAGCTTGTGTGTGTGTGTGTGTGTGTGTGTGTGTGTGTGTTGGGGGATAGGGGGCGTGGAGAATGGATGTATGAGTAAGGAGAAATGTCCAAAGAGTATAAGATGAGATGATAAGAGTAACGAATGTATCACCAAAAATCTATTAGTCATATTTTATCATGTTCTTAATGTTTAATATTTGCATTGTGGTAAGTTACTGACTCGATGGCCATGAGTTTGAGTAAACTCCGGGAGTTGGTGATGAACAGGGAGGCCTGACGTGCTGCGATTTATGGGGTCACAAAGAGTAGGACACGGCTGAGCAACTGAACTGAACTGAACTGAACTGAAGTTACAGTAGTAAGAATACTGATTTTTGCCTCCTAAACCTTCTAATAAGATGTCTGTAACAAATAGGTAGCTTGTATTGATAGGTGGGGTTTGAGTCTACAGTCTCACTGAACTCTCCTAACAGGTTTTTTTTTTTTTTTCTGTAAACAGTGTTGTCTTCTGAGAGTAGTTTTGATCAAAATACGTATGATACCAAGGTTGGAAAGTAAAATGTATACTTATATACTCTTGGTAGGACACTCTTTTGAGAGTAATTTGGTGGTATCAAGCACATTTAAAAAATGCATATTCCTTAGTATCCAGTTCCATTCCATATTTTATTATAGACCAGCTCATTTGCATCAAAATTATTGAACCTAGATTTTTTTATATCTTCTACATTCAAGTAAAGGTATCAAAGATTGAAAATGACCTGAATGTCCAACAGTGGGGGATTGGTTAATTAAAACAGAATGATCTATATGTGTTGATGTGGAATGATATAAGATATATTATAAATTGAACAAGTTAGGATGCAGGCAATATTTGTGAATTGTTTCCATTGACATACAAAAAGGGAGAAACTGGTCTATGCCTAGCGTATTTCTAAAAGGATACGTACAGAAGAGTCTAAGCAATGATTGGTGACCCATAGGGTGATGGCTGGTTGAGGATGGGCTGACCTTTTATTTGTATGCCCTTTGGATTTTACTGCGTATCATGTCTTAAGTTCCTAAGTGGCAAGACTGGGATTCCAAACCAGATCATCAGCTTCCAAGTTTTCATTCTTTCCATTGCACCACAACTACTGTTTTGTCCATTTTAAAGCACAGTTAAGCAAATGTTCTCAAATCATTTTAGTATGTGATCAGGCAAAGTATCTTAGTAAACCATTCAGAGTATATCTTACTGACTCAGAGTAGCCAGTCATTTTAATGCAGAGGGCAGGTCAGGTAGAATAATATTGATCATTTAACAAATAAAATGATAAACTGTAGCACCACACCAAGACAAAGGAGAATGATCTGCTGAATGAAATTCAGCTATGGAAATCCACGAAGGTTGGATTAGTATGTCCTCATTTTTTTCAATCCCAAAGCTTTGCTGCATGGTTACATCTCAGTTTCTGGTCTAGTCATGAAAGACGACTGAGCCTCTAAGAGGGGACCATGGTTGCCATCATGGGTGTAACCTTCTTCCAGATTTCCTCAGCAGTCAGAAATGATGTTCATTTGTTTTTGAAACCAGCCGGTCCTGATTAGGTGGCTAATATTGCTCAAGGTGGCGTCATCCTATTTCCTGTGTTCTTTCTACTGTCCATCCGCCCTGTGCTTGTGTGCTGCCTTAGTTCAGGCCTTCAGCTCACGTCTGGACCCTCAGTTTTAGGCTTATCGCTGGTTCCTGTGCCTTTAATCGGTTCCTCCCTCCTTAATTGATTTTAAAAGCAGTTTGGTCATGTCACTCTAGCTAAAACCATTTAAAATCACTCTCATCCAAGACAGTTTTTTGGAACTCTTTTTTTATGAGCAGAGTTATATATTGCAGAAAAAAGAATTTACAAATCTGTTTAGGAGTTTAATTTTTCCCATTTTTGCACAGTATATTATAAAAATGACTTTGAAATATTTTATTATAAATATGCTCCATAAAGTTCTCCCTGTAATTTTGTTTCTTCCTGTGTTTTCCATCCACATTGTCATAAACAGACCTTTCTTGTACTCACATTGTTTAGTGTTTCTTGAACTTGGTTTATGTATTCTTGTCTCCGTGCTCTTGTCCATATTCTTTTCCCTTCTCTTCATATTCTTTTCCTCCATCATTCTTTTCTTCTTTCCAGATTCTGTTTATCTTTAAGGGAAGGTCCAGTTTATGTTCCTTCCTCAAAGTAGTCTCTAAATCCTCGGAACTTGTGGTTTCTTTTTTTTTTTGGTCTCTCTCTTATGGAAATTAATTATATGAAACTTGTGACTGTGATAGTGTTGCTCTTACTTTTGTACCATGATGTTTTAGCTGACTAGATTTTTTTAAAGCTGTTTGTTGGGGTTCCTGTCTCATATATCTTTGTCTTCTTTCACACCTGGCGCAGGTGCCTAAAGTAGGCAGTTTGTAAATATTTATTTAGCATGGATATAGAAAAAGAGACCATATTTTATTTATCTTTTTGTCACCAGTGCCTAATATTGTGCCTGACAAATAAACCTTTGTCAGGCACAAATAAATGTTGATGGTATATTAAAGAGATGATCTTTCAGTATTGGGATCCTTTAAATATGTAAGTTTGGAATATTCCTTGTGAAATTAGCTTTTCCCTCTGTAGCCTGAGGAAAGTTGTGTCCAGGTTGACCTTCCTGAGGTCATTCACGGTATCAAGCCCAACTTAGCTGGTATCTAGGAGATCTGAACCTGCATGCTTTTACATGTTGCTCAAGGAAACTAATGGTTTAGAGCTCAGGCTTTGGCATCCGAGGGCTTGAGTTCATATTTCTACTCTGCCCCTTCCCAGTTGCATGAGTCTGGGATAGTCTCTTTATCCTTTACTGTAAAATAGATCTGGCACAGAAAAAGTGGTCACAAAGTGTTAAATATAATAATAGCTAATGCTCTTAATAATAACCCTCCTCTTTACCTGACAGCTGTTCATATGGTGAAGTCATTCAGCTTTATAGAAATTTTAACTTTAGTGAATAGTTTATCAGTAAAGTTTCAGTGTTTGCCTCGTCCTAAGTGTAAGTCTTTTAATTTGATGTTTAACTCAGTGGAATCTTGTGACAAAGAAAAGGCAGTAAACTGGAAACTGGGAGACTTGCCCCGAGCTTCTCACAAAGGTTAATTTGCTGAACCTTTAACGTAGTCTAACCTTTAACGTAGTCTAATTGTATCATTATTATCTGTGTACATGACTAAATTCCAGTGGTTTATAAGCTTACTTAAGGCTAGAGCCAAGTCTCACTGAATTTTTACCTTTCTCCTCCACACCATGGATTAGTAAATATGCACTGAGTGAATCCACAGCTCTGTTTTCTTATTTGTCAAGATGAGGGGTTGGGCTGTCTCTAAGATTCCCTCTAACTCTCAAATATTTTGACACAGGTGCCAGTGAAATGAGTCCCCATGTTAGAGAAGAACTGAAGATCAAGAAATCTAAATGTAAATTTTGCCATTGACAGATTTCTAAGGTCCATTTTTTAATTTAAATGGATAATATACTAAAGTGTTGATGCATGACCTCAAATTTAGATATAATTATTTATAAGGTAAATTTGTTATCTATTTACTGAATTTATAAACTGTATACTTCTTTCTTTGCTTTAACCTTAACCCATGACACAGGTGTAGTTCAGTAAGTCATCTTTACTAAACAAATTGAAATTTAAAGCTAATTGGTTGACATTATTTTTCTTCAAATCCATTAATTGTAATTGGGTACTTTAATGACTTTATTATAAAATTATTATTATAAAATGCCCATATTACAAAAAGTATTAATTGTAAAAAGTTTAAACAGTATAGAGAGAAGTGTTCAGAAATTTTAAGTCTATTCTTCAGAATCAGTTATATCTATAGCCTTTTAAAAATTATTCTTTAATTCTTTATTGTATTTTCCTGTTTTTAACCTGGTACACGGTAGTTGTTCACTGAATGTTCACTGAATTAACCAATGCTCTTTACCAGTCAGGAGCTGATCAATTTTTCTGACGTTTTTCTTTTACAGTGCTATTGATATGTAATTTCTATAAAAGATAACTTTTCAAGACTCTGAAAATAATTTTTTCACCTATTGTACAAGTACATTCTGTCATCAGTACTAAAAGATTAAATGTATATAAATAAGACTACTCTCCTACAATAATTTATGAAATCAGTCTGCATGCCTTATAGTTACACTGTGGCTAATGGTTTTAGTTTTCAGGCCTACTAAAACTTCCATACAGGTTTTACTGGTTTGCCAGCTATGACGAAAGTCCCTAATCATTCAGTTTCTGAGTTACAAAGTGAATTACTAAGAAGTTACACAATCTTGGAATTTGAAGAAATGCTTTGTGGTATACTTTATATTAGAAAGTGGTAATAGCTTCTTTCTTAAGAAAAGAGGCTAGTTTTTCCAAACTCTTCCTCTTTTATATCAGAGTATTTGGAAAGGTATGTGCTTGCCCTGGAAAAGAATTCTGGCTGAATCTAAAGATTTTATCTAGAAGCTATAATCTTACCTCAGTTCAGTTCAGTCGCTCAGTCATATCCAACTCTTTGCAGCCCCATGGATTGCAGCACGCCAGGCTTCCCTGTCCATCACCAACTCCCGGAACTTGCTCAAACTCATGTCCATCAAGTCGCTGATGCCATCCAACTATCTCATCCTCCATTGTCCCCTTCTCCCTCCTTCAATCTTTCCCAGCATCAGGGTCTTTTCCAGTGAGTCAGTTCTTCACATCAGGTGGGCAAAGTATTGGAGCTTCAGCTTCAGCATCAGTCCTTCCAATGAATATTCAGGACTGATTTTCTTTAGGATGGACTGGTTGGATCTTCTTGCAGTCCAAGGGACTCTCAAGAGTCTTCTCCAACACCACAATTCAAAAGCATCAATTCTTCGGCGCTCAGCTTTCTTTATAGTCCTACTCTCACATCCATACATGACTATTGGAAAAACTGAAAAATCTTACCTATTAGTCTTAAATTCCAAAGTATATTTTATATGCAAACTGTTATAGGTTAGCTCCATCAAAGTTGAGATTACTTTCTTCATAAATAATTATTTTCTGACATGGCATATATTTTAATACATTGGGAGATTGCTTTTACTTTTATGACATTTTTGTTATTATAGTTTAAAAGATATTAAAGCTTTTTTTCCTTGGAAAATAGAAAATTGTTGACTTGGAACTAAAAAAAAAGTTAGAATATATTTTTCAATGGTCATAATAACACCAAGACAGAAATTAAACTGCGTTTGCTTTCCCCAATGGAGAAGGCAATGGCACCCCACTCCAGTACTCTTGCCTGGAAAATCCCATGGATGGAGGAGCCTGGTAGGCTGTAGTCCATGGGGTCGCTAAGTGTGGGACATGACTGAGCGACTTCCCTTTCACTTTTCACTTTCATCCATTGGAGAAGGAAATGGCAACCCACTCCAGTGTTCTTGACTGGAGAATCCCAGGGACGGGGGAGCCTGGTGGGCTTCTGTCTGTGGGATTGCACAGAGTTGGACACGACTGACGTGACTTAGCAGCAGCAGCAGCTTTCTCCCAAAACTCTTTCCTATTACAAACTTCTGGAGAAATAGTATAATGGAGGAATAATGCATGATGATCAAGTAGCCTCTTACTTAGTAGGCCTGTATGTCTGAATGAAAATACCAAAAAGAGAAAGAAATACTTAGAAAACTAACATTAGATACTTAACATGTGGAAAAATATATATCTGAAATCAACAACCAGCATCATACTTCACCATTTATGAAACTCAGGAATAAAACAGTGAGGTCTGCTACACCACCAGAATATTGGTTGATAAAGATTTATCCTACTGGGTGTACATGTTTTAATACACAGGTTGGAGACATGAGACTAGCTAGTGAGGAGCTAAAACATGCTTGTGAGTGTGAGCAGAGGAACTGGTACTCAAGAGGAGTTCCTGATTACGGCAGTAATGGCAAAATAACTTACCAGGAAAATCTGGATGTTAGTTATCTGGTCAAAGAAAAGTGAATAGAAAATTTGCACACGTACACCCAAAAAAGGTAGATGGCCATTATATCTTTAAAAGAATGTTCGAGTTCACCAGGAATCAAAGAGATGCATAATTAAATAAAATAATTTTATAGTATATGTTAAATTGGTGAGATTAAAAATAATACCACCAAGCATTGACAACTGTTCTTGTATACTGTGGATGGAACTCAGATTGCTGTGCTTACTTAATTTAGAAAGCAGTCTAGGCAATATGTATCCATCGCCCTATCAATATGGCAAAATCTTACTACATGATCTTCATTTTTAAAAAGCAGGTTACAAAGATGCAAGTATCCATTCTGTTTTTGCAGAAATGTATATGTGTACTTACACCTGGGGAAAAGAGTTCAGAAAAGAATATCTATTTGGCGGGTGGGGGGGGGGGGGCAATTAATAATCTCTGGTCATGTTTCCAATCTTAGTAAGATTGGAATGGTTTATCTACCTTTCCATGTACCTCTATTTTTATAATTATTTATAGTATGTGTATTTATATAATTGGAGGAAATTTTTTTTTTATTTGCAGTAAGGTACAAATCATTGGAGAAAAGTCATTATTTAAAAAAAAAAATCACAGGAAATTTTAGGTAGTATACATACAATGATCTGAGAACACCCTTTTATAATAGATATTAGTTATTTACCAGGCAGATGTATTCATAGGTCAGTGGTCTATTCCAGTCAAGCATTTTGTATTTTTACTTGTTTAAAAGATGTATAAGTGAAAAGCCTTATGAAGTTTATCCGTTATATTTTGAAATTTCTTTCTTTCTTTTTGTGACACGTTGTCTAACTTTGGTTCCATTTCAAACAGTAGAAGTAAAGCAAAATTATTTATTTCGTCCTTTAAGACAATAAGAAATTATAGCTATTTCCCAGTATTATAACTTCAGTTATTGAATTCTAAGAGTCAGTGGATCCTGGATTTAACTTGTGGTTTTTCCTTTGGTCCTCTTTGTACATCCAGGTTTTTATTCCAACATTTTTTTTGAAAATTTCAAAACTTAAGAAAGGTGGGAAAGAATTTTTACAGCTGATATCTACCACCTCGATTATGCAATTAAATTTTTACTATGATTGCTTTATCTCCGATTTATACAACCCTCTGATCCTCAACCCATCTGAAAGTTCATCTTATTTTTTTGTGCATTTGAAATGAAGTTGCAGATATCGGTGGTGGTGGTGGTTTAGTTGCTGTTTGTTTGTGCTAAGTCACTTCAGTCATGTCCGACTCTGTGTGACCCTATGGACTGTAGGGTCAGGCTCCACTGTCCATGGGATTCTCCAGGCAAGAATACTGGGGTGGGTTGCCATTTCCTCCTCCAGGGGATATTCCCGACCCAGGATTCGAACCTGCATCTCTTATATCTCCTGCATTGGTAGGCAGGTTTTTCACCACTAGCGCCGCCTGGGAAGCCCTTAGTTGCTGAGTCGTATCCAACTCTTGCAACCACATGGGCTTTCACCTGCCAGGCTCCTCTGTCCATAGGATTCTCCAGGCAAGAATACTGGAGTGGATTGCCATTTCCTTCTTCAGTGGATCTTCCCCACCTCGGGATCGAACCCAGGTTTCTGCGCCGCAGGCAGATTCTTTACCGACTGAGCTACCAGAGAAGCTTTTCAGTACTGGTATACTCCCCTCTAAATATTTCAGCATGCATATCACTGACTTGGGCTCAATGTTTAGAATTCACCTTTTTTTCTTTTGAGGCAAATTTAAAGACAGTAAAATATACGTCTCAAGTGTCCTATTGGATGAATTTTAACAAATGAATACACTTGTGATGACCCAATCTCCTCTCAATCAGTGTCACCCCAGAAAGTTCCCTCATACCTCTTCCCAGTCAGTCAACCCCCGACTCCAAGAACCACTATAATGATTTTTTCTTCCATAAATTACTACTGTCTATTCTAAAACTTCATGTAAATGAAATTACACAGTGTGTATTCTGTATAAAGATTCTTTCATTCATCATAAAGTGTTGAAATTCAGTCATGTGGCATATATCAGTAGTTTTTTTATTGCTGAGTAGTATTCCTAATTTCAACCCATTTTAATATGAACTTTTGAGATTTCTATAGTAAATATTGTTATTTGATATTTCTTGGTTTATGCTTAAATAAATTACATTCTAATGAACGGTGTACTTGATTTCCTATTATTTGTTTATACTATCTTACAACATAAGTTAATAGTAAGTTATTTATCAGATATAATTAAAGTGCAAAGAAATTAAATGCTTCTCTGAATACAAACAGTGTGTTCTCAGAAGAGTACTATGTATAGAATTTCACTTAGTTCACCTTAATAGGAATTTAAAGATAAAAAGTACACTGATAATAGCATAACTCTATTTGAAAAGTCAACCATTTCAGTTATTGGCATATACTAATTGTTTTAAAAGGAGGTGGGGGAGCCATATGTGGATTTCACATCTATATTTCTGTAATCTGCATTTATTTGCCCAGATAGTGCTTTCTAAACAGATAATCTATTCCTTAGAGCGATATATAAATAATAAGTACTCTGTAAGTAGCATGATAAAGAGTTGACCTATTGTCCCTTCTTTGCATTAGCTAGATACATCTCCCTTAATAAGTGTCAGCTTTGATTTCTTCCTTCAAGTGAGAATTTTTACAGTGTGTTTTTCTGTTTAGAGACACTTAAAAATTTGCCTAAAGCTAAGAACACTCCATACCACCCCCGTGCACTTAAAACACAGACCTCCCAAAAAACTTTTTTAATGTTAACTAATAAAATACTTACATATTTCAAAAAAAACAAAAAAAAACAAAAAAAAACACAGACCTCCTAAAGCCCCTGCATTCATCTTTTGCATCTCATATTACAAATTCGATAAATGGAGTCTTCAAGAATCACCTTGTTTTCTTTTACTTAAACCCACATTCATTTCACTACTGGGACATGTTAGTTTTACACCAAAAAATAACCCAAATCTGACCACTTCTCGCATTTCTAGTACCTCTATTCTAGGCCTGATCTGATCATCTCTCACCTACACACCTTTGTGCTGTGTGCTGTGCTAAGTCAGTTCAGTTGTGTCCGACTGTTTGCGACCCTATGGACTGTAGCCCACAGGTTCCTCTGTCTGTGGGATTCTCCAGGCAAGAGTACTGGAGTGGGTTGCCATGCCCTCCTCAGGGGATATTCCTGACCCAGGGATCAAACCCAAGTCTCTTAATGTCTCTTGCACTGACAGCCAGGTTTGTTTTTTGTTTTGTTTTGTTTTTACCACTAATGCCACTGGGGAAGCCCTTAAATGACTCTAATAGCCTCTCTTTTTTCATTTTTATTTTTCAATGGAGTATAGTTGATTTACATAATGGCCTCTGAGCTGGTCTCTCTGCAAACCACTTTCCTTACAGCAGCCAGTTTCTAAAAATGCGTGTGTTTCTGTTGTTTTTCCATTGGACTTGGAATAAAATCCAAATTGTTTGCAGTTCTGTTGTCCTTAGCTAGGCTGGTGGCATTATACCCTGTGTGTGTCTTATTCAGGAGTTAGAGATCTGGGCAGGGAAATTTGAGTTACTTCAAAGTAGTTTAATTAGTATGAGCATTTTCACCTTATAGTTTTAATAGAATTCCTATACCTTAGAATCATAGTTTATTAACTGGAAAAAAAAAAAAAATCATAGGTAATTGATTTCCAGTCCCTTATTTTGGCAGTTAAATAAAAAGCTGTTTAATTCTTCCTTTTTTTTTTTTCTGTTTTTAATTTATTACAGATCGAGCTGGGAGCATCAGTACCCTTGATTCTTTAGACTTTGCAAGATATTCAGATGATGGTAACAGGGAAACAGATGAGAGAGTGGCAGGTAAGATTCTAAAGACAGATTTGGATGTTTTTGACATTCCAGAAATAATGAAATGACTTGAAAAATTCTCTTCCTTCTACAGTTCTGTATGTGAATAGAATTAGATAGTTATTATACAAAGTTATATTACCAATTTATTGGCTTCAGGGAGCATTCCTGAATGTTCAGCAACCCCCAGCTGCTCTTCCCGGTGACGCTCTGAGTTTTTGGTTATGTGTGCCTAAAACTACTGAGTTCTGCTTACAGCTAACAGTTTACAGCCATATAATTATAAAACTGGTGTAAGTCAGCCATGGTTTAGTGTGAAGTTATTTGGACCTTGCTTTCCTCATTCTTTTTATCCCCCGGACCAGGGCTAAGTAATGTTTGCGTGGTGTATACCAATGCAGCTCTGCTGATGGTTAAAAATTGGTTTAAATACTTCCATGCTGATCGGTGATCACAGCTTTGTCTTCATTCCTTGGATTCTCCCTGGCCGCCACTGCATCCCTCTAGAAACCTCATTTGACTTTCCTGTGATCCTGAAAATAGAGGTTGTCAATGCTCTGCCCACTCAGGGTTTCCTGGACTTTGCCCATTCCAAAAAGAAGACCAGCATCCTTTTTAGTTGCTTGGTTCCACATTCCAGTCTCCTTCCCCTCTCCACCCTCCCTCCAGTTTTGCCTTTTTGGCGTCAGCAATAGGATCTGTAGGGATTTCAGAAGACCAGTTTGTACCCTCTGTATTTGCCCACATCAGATGAGGCCAGTTGATTCTTCTGAATTTACCAGTGTAGAAGCCCTGGCTCCTCAGATGTCAAGTGACTGATACCTTTCTGGTGCTTCAGGCTGTGACTGTCAGTTATTGAAGTAATTCCTGAACGTCTTTATAGGAATTGTAGTTTTCACAGGATGTTGACTCTGAGATAGATGGGAAGCCACCCTCAGCTACGTATTTTAACCCACCAGAATGGCGGGCACACCTGGCATAGGAAAGATGCCACATGGGACAGGTGGAGCCCGTGAGGGCCCTGTGGGGTCAGGGAGCATCCACACTGTGGCTTCCCCTCTTCATCAACCCTGTTGATTCTTTTTTTCCCTTTACTGGCACAGGGTTGTTAAAACCTGCCATATATTTGCTTGTTGTAGTCATCATGAATAAAGACGAGTGCTTTTGAGCACTAATTTTTATATAGCACTCGCTCCTTTCTGAACATTTTGTAAATGTATGTTAACTCATCAGGTTATAGAATTATCCTCATCTTCCACTCCCCAAGAAACCGAGGCACTCAGAGAATCTTAAGACTTAAGTGGCAGAGCTAAGACTCAAATGTAGAATAGCTCAGCAACAGAGCCCACGACTCTGTACCATATGCCACCTCTTAGAGTGAAGGATTAAGTTTGACCTATGTAAAATGACATTCCAATATGTGCTTTTCATTTATTGCTTGAGAAAAGAGCTATTGAATGTTTAAAAATCTCAAACAGTATTACATGATTTAGGGGAAAAAATGATGCAATCATTTTTAGTTCAGCAGAGGCTCAGAGAGGAGTGAGCCGTGAGAACAGCAGTGTCAGCTGAGGGGGAGTCATCGGAAGACTTCAGTGCAGCTGCCTCCTCCATGGCCGCGGTTTAGTCGCAGGCGTTGCTAATCGACAGCTGTGTCAAAAGAGCAACTCACATCAGTGATGTCTGAAAATTAGCAAGTCAAGCGGGAATTATTTCAGTAATTTTAGGGCTCATCCTCCTAATTATATCGTTTGTTAAGTGGCATTATGGTATATTTAATTATATAGTAAATATTAGATATTATACGTTTTATGTTATTTATTAAGTGTTAAATACATGGTATTTTAGTTTCTTTGAAACTAACCAAATATATTTAGTTTTGTATATTGTATTATTGTTCAAATGGTTATGTATTTGAAAATAACTTCAACCCAGAAATAGACCACATAATTATTTTCATTCCTCTAATTTTTATTTGAAAACCTGAAAAATTTAAGAGGTCCATCATTATTATTGTTATTAGGTATGTTGGTATTTTTAATTAGGGGAAACATGGATGTAAAAGCAAGATGTTATAACTAAGCAAAATGCTATAACCAAACATAACTAAGAATGAAAATTTTAAATAGTTGGTAGGTTTTTTTTATGATATAAATTTATTTATTTTAATTGGAGGCTAATTACTTTACAATATTTTATTGGTTTTTCCATACATTGACATGAATTCGCCACGGGTGTACATGTTTTCCCCATCCTGAACCCCCCTCCCCATCCCATCCCTCAGGGTCATCCCAGTGCACCAGCCCCAAGCACCCTGTATCATGCATCGAACCTGGACTGGCGATTAGTTTTGACCTTATATTTTTAATCTGAAGATTATACTCTTTCTCTAAGTTTGGGGAAATAAAGTAATTTTTGCTTACTATATAATGCTAATATATAAATACATGCGGTCTTGAGAAAGACAAATAAGTGATATGTGATATCACTTATATGTGGAATCTAAAAATAATACCAGTGAATATATATATATAAAACAGAAATGGACTTAGAGACATAGGAAACAAACTTGTGGTTCCCCAAAGCGGAGAGAGAGGGGAGGATGGGACAGGTTAGGAGTACAGGAGTAACAGATACGAACTACTAAACATGGGTTTACTTCAAAGCACAAAAGTTTATATCCAATATCTTGTAATAACCTATAATGAAATATAGGCTACAAAAAAAATGGAATGACTATGCTATACACCTGAAACTAACACAGTGTTATAAGTCAATGATACTTCAGTATAAATGAATGAATGGATGCAGTCTTTCCTCTTCACTGGGAAAAGGAAGAAAATACATGTTATTCCAAGATAATAGCCTTTAGACTCTTAGGGCTCTTGTACCATAGCCTGTTGTTGAACCACATGTGTGATATGTGGCTGAAAATTTAAATTAATCACAATTCCCATTTCCAAAGAGATTTTTGTCTCTTTACTAACCATTGGTAGTAACTTAGAAGCTAATTGAAAGACCAGTAATTGAGAAGAGATAATTACTGTGTCATCTGTCATTAGATCACATGTAAACCTTACTGAGAAAGAACAAAAATCTGTTTGATGTTCCTGTACCAGTCTTGGGCAGAAGGAGTTTATAGATAACACAGATTTTGAGTCCATTGCCCCATGATGCAAATGTAGGGTCTGCTCTAACCATTAATAAACTGTTGATCTGACATATATATGTGTGTGTGTGTGTGTTTATATATATATATATTATATATGTGTGTGATATATATTATATATATATATATATGTATGTGATGATTTTCATCATCATTTTCCTAAATTTAAAAATCTGGTTATTTTTTCAAGTCTGTGCAGGTGTTCCTTAAATGAGGAAAAGATCTCTAAATGAACATGTTTATAGAGCACCATTATTTTGAGTTTTGTGCTTAAAGAACTAAGACTAACAAGTATTTTAAGATAGTAGTGATACACACTTGCATATATCTTAAGTCAAGAGTGCCTGATCTTTAACTAAGCACTCAAGTACCCCTGATACAATAGCAGTATTATCCAACTTTGATTGAGAAATAACTGTTTCAGCTAATCTAGAATGGCTGATACTGACTTAGTCATTAATTTTTTGGTAAGATTATAACATGCAGTATTACAATATACCTATATCTTTGCAGTTATTACTTTAGTTCCACTAAAATTGCCTTCAGCAGTGTTGGGCTAGTAGAGGGTTGGGGTAGTGGAGTGAGCAGGCTGGTAGCTGGTTCCTATAGTGTTTTTTAAAAACGTTCACTTCTTCAAACATTCTTATGAAGAATTATAACATTTGAAAACTACTTGGAGGTTGCTTGGTATAATGTATCACTTTACAAAGTAATAAGTTTTGAGTTTTAATCCAATATCTTTTAATAAAGAAGTGACAAATTCATATGTGTGTAAATATATCTGTTCAGACCTTTCATATAAAACTTTTTCACATAACTGCAATTATTTGATCATACTGTGCCTTTATAAAGATGTGCTGTAGCTTCAAAAATATGCCTTTGTCTTTTAAAGTCTGTATTATATATTAAGAAACATGCAGCAGAGTGAATTCATTTTGATAAGCACTAGCTTTAAAAGCAGTGGTAACTTTTAATGGCATTGACAATGTGTGTGTAGATGTGCATAAAAATATAAATTCTTGCCGTCTGACTTGGGTTTTTCTGGCTTTCTGTGCCTTGATCCTTCATTGTTTTGCTCTTGGTCACCTAAACTTTCACAAGTTGAATTGAGTTTTTTTTTCCCCCCACAGTTTGTGTTTTAACCAGTTTTTTTGTTTGTTTGTTTTGTTTTTTCATATTCTATCATTCTGGTGCAGGGCATTTCTGATCTGCAATTGTTCTGTACTATGTCTTAGTAAATTGTAAGTGATACTGAAAGTATGATACGTATACTTCCTTTGCTTATGGTATAGTGAAGTGCTTTTAAATCAAAACCTAGAGTTTTGAAATAGAAGAAAAATAAATCTATTCTGTACTTACCTTACATGTCAAATCTGTGCAGTCTGACTTTAAATACAAACTCTAAGAGTTTCCAGAAGTGTAATTTTTAGGGTAAATGTTTCTACTTTGTTGCACAGAAATGTTTGCAGATCAGCATTGCTGATGACCAAAAAAAGAAATAGTCATATACACATCATCTGATTTTTAGCTGTGCTTCCATGTTGCTGCAGTGAAATTCTGTGCATCAAAATAATTGGCCTTCTGTACTAGATGTGATTCAGTTACATCTTAAGTTTTTAATGAAAATGTGCAAACTGAGTGAATTCTATTTTTTCCATATATTTTTATAGCTTTGTTGTCTCTGGTAGCATTTCATTTGCCATCTTCTTTTTTCTGTTTATTAGTCAATCAGGAAAAAGTTGCATCTGTAAAGTTTTAAATTTACTCATCTTTATGCAGAACTATTTAAATAATAATATTTTTAATATACAGTTGTGACAAAGATACTTAATTTTCTCAGAGCTTTTCTTCACAGAAATGACATTTTCCCCCCAATACTTTTTTCTTCATAGCAGTATTTATATATTTTAAAGAAAATTCCCAGTAAAGACATAGTTAAATCTTGGTCATGATGAAACATTTCAAAAATCTCATTAAAATGTTTCCTCAGTATTCATGTTCATTGTATTAGACTCTGCAGTAACAGGAGAAATCTTTAAGTTTCATTAGTACCTCTTAATGTGAACAAATATCTATTTGAAGAGTTGTCAGAAACTTTGAAATTCTACTTAATTTTATTAAGTATCCTTAGATAACTACACTCTTAGAATTGTACACAATCACTTACTTTAGAATGATTTTAATTGTAACTTAAAAAACAAACGTATGTCTGTTCTTTGGCTTTAAATGAAGCCTAAAATAAATCCCTTGGAACTTTTTTTAGATACGTTTATCTATGTTTAACATATCTGTGCTTGTTTATAGAAGACATATACTTGTTTGTAGGAAAATTGATAAGACATCCCATATTTGTAAGATACTTAAAACATACTTCTTCAACATCTTAATGAAGGAATATATTCACTGTTTCTGTATGTTGATTTATAACATTATTCTAGATAAATACTTTTTTTTTAATCCTAAGATTTTCTTTAACTGTATTTGCTAGGACTTCATCTAAGTTTTGTGTTTTCCCCTAAAATTATGTCACCTGGAAACATTCCATTACATTTCTTACCTAGACTGAGTGAAGCACAACACCTAAGGTTTTTTTTTTGCCTAAATGAGAATATGCCATAGATTTTATTTTTAAATAGAGCTATTCCTTGTCAGACAGCTAGAACATTTGATCAGTATTCCCCTGTATTCTAAAACTATGGAAAACATTCACCAGTTTGCTTGCAAATCAACTCTGCTGCATGCGTTCACAAGTTTCATAAAGATTGCATGCTTTCTGTTTTCAATACAAATTGTATTTTTTTTCCATACCCATCCTTGCTTTTTATTTTTTATTTTTGTTTCCCTTTTCTTGGTTGGATGCCTGTGTGTGTTTATTCCAAATCCCTGTCCAGTCCTGGAGTTTGAACTACGGAAAGCCAAGGAGACCATTCAGGCCCTCCGAGCCAACCTGACAAAGGCTGCAGGTGGTGTACATACAACTTTTTTGAGACTTTTTCTACTTTGACAATGTAGAAGTAGCTGAGATATTTTCAAATGTAAAAGCGTAAAATATTATTTGTCTTTTCTTCCACCAGAACATGAAGTTCCTTTACAGGAACGAAAAAATTATAAATCAAGTCCTGAAATTCAGGTGGGTGAATGTCAGATCTAAAAGTATCTTCCATATGAAATGGTAGGACAAGTATTGAAAGAGGAAGACTTACAGTTGTGTATCCATCTTTTATCTGTCTCTAGGAGCCAATCAAACCTCTTGAAAAGAGAGCTCTAAACTTCTTAGTCAATGAATTTTTATTGAAGAATAACTACAAGCTGACATCAATAACGTTTTCAGATGAAAATGATGATCAGGTACAGTTTCCTTTTTTTTTTTTTAACAATAGTTTGTTTCCTTTCTAATTTATAATGTACTTATTTACTCTCTTATCTAGCTTGTTTAATTTTTTTTTTAAAGTTATAGATACAGTAAAATTCTGCAACACCAAAATACTGACTTGAAAAGAAAGAAGATTTCAAATTGATGAAGATTGGTTTCTGTTTTGAGAAACTAGAAAAAGAAAATTAACTGAAGTCCAAAGAAGTTAAAAGGAAGGAAATATTAAAAATGAGAATGTATCAGTGATATAAGCAACAGAGAACAACAGAGAAAAATTAATAACAACAAAAAACAGGGTTTCTGAGGTTAATGAAATTGATAAACCTCTAGCCTGACTTATTAAGAAAGAGAGACAGGAAGCAAATTATTAGAATCTGGAATGAGCAAAGTTATATCACTGTAGATATCTACTAGACTTTTAAGGAAGAAGTAAAGTAAATGAACAATGTTATATCACTGTAGATACCTACCAGATATTTAAGGAAGAAGTAATACCACTTCTCCACAAACTCTTCTAGAAATTGAAGACAAGGGTATTGTTCAAAACTCATTCTGTGAGACCAGCATAATTCTGATATCAAAACCAGATACAGACCTGGCTAACAAAGAAAATTACAGGCTCATTTTCTTCATGAGCATGGATGTAGAAAATCTATATAACATTTTACTATATCAAATCCAACAATGTGTAAAAATGCTAATACACAGTGACCAAATGGTTTATCTGAGGAACATAAGATTGATTAGTCCAAAAACCAATCATTGTAATTCACCATTTTAAGAAACTTTTCAAAAGAGAAAAGAAATCATATGATCATCTCAAAAGAAAACATTTGACACAATCAAACGTGTCTTTCCCATAAAAGCTTTGAAGAAATTAGGAATTGTGAGGAATTTCCTCAAATTCATAAAAGACATTTACAGAAAAACTATCACTAACATCACACTTAATGAGAAAGATAAGGAATAAAACAGGAATATCTGCTCTCACTACTTCTGTTGAACATCATACTGAGGAATCTAGCCAGTACAAGGCAAGAAAAAGAAGTAAGAGGCATATATTTTGGAAAAGAAGAAAGAAAACTTTCACTGCTAACATGATTTTATATATATATAGAAAATCCTATAGACTGCATTAAAAAAGACACTATAATAAGTGATGATAGACAAGTTGTAGGATACAAGATCAGTAAACAAAAATGTATTTCTGTATGCTAGCAACAAATAGACATTCAAATTTTAAAGATACCATTTATAAAAGTATCAAAAAAAAATAGGAAATACTTAGGGATAAATATGATGAAGGATTATGCACTGAAAACTATTATACATGCTGAAAGAAAATAAAGAGGACATAAAGAAGAGATATATTGTGCTAATAGATAAGGTTCAGTATTGTCAAAGTGTCAATTTCTGTAAAATTGATTTGTACTTTTAACACAATCCTAATCAGAATCTCGCCAACTTTTTTTGTAGAGGTTAGCTTATTCTAAAATTTCTATGGAAATGGAAGTAACATAGTATAGCCAAAACAACTTTAATAAAGAAGTACAAAATTAGGGGACTTCAACTAGCTGACTTTAAGGTATTATAGTTCAGGCAGTATCTTACTGACATAAATGCAGACAGATCATTGGAACTTAGTGGAGAGCCAAGAGATTAACTTACACATAGATGATCTTTTGATGTCTAACAAAGCATAAAGTAAATTCCATTCAGAAAGTATAGTCTTTTTTACAATTTGTACTGTAACATTTTGATATCTATATACCTCCAAAAATGAACTTCGAACCATACCTCACACCATATACAAAAAGTAATTCAAATGGATCATGGGTTTAAATGTAAATTATAAAGCCATAAGGCTCCTAGAAGAAAACATGGAAAAATTCATTGCAACCCTGGAAGGTAGGCCAAGATTTCTTATATATGACACCAAAAGTATGGTATTCTTCATCAAATATTTGTTCTCATCAAAGTCAATAACTTCTATTCTTAGGCGATTCTAAACAAATGAAAAGATGAGCTATAGATTAGTTAAAATATTTCAAGTAACATATCTGATAAAGAATTTCTATGCAGAATATTTAAAGAACTCTCTAAAATGAATATAATTATTTTAAAAAAGACCCAATTTTTTTAAAAAATGGACAAAACATTTATACAGATGCTTCAACAAAGAACACATATGAATATCAAATAAGCGCATGAAAAAAAATGTTCTGCATCTTTAGGCATTAGGTAGATAAAAATTAAGTCACAATGAAATACCATAGCACACTTACTAGAATGTTTAACTGAGACTGTACCGAGTCTAGGCAAAGATGTGGAGTAAGTAGAAATATCATCACTGCTCTTGGGAGTCCAAAATGGTGCAGTCACTTTGGAACATTTTTTGGCAGTCTATTTAAAAAAAATTAAAACCTTCACCACCTATATGACTTGATCATTCCATTCCTAGATATTACAGTCCAAGAGAAGTGAAGGGAGATGTTCATACCAAGACTGCTACATAGTGTTCACACCAACTTTATTTATAATAGCTGACATTAGGGAGACAACCCAAGTATCCAAAAGCAGGAAGTTGAATAAAAAATTTTGATGTATCGTTACAGTGAAATGCTAACTCAGCAATAAAAAAAAAAAAATGAACCTCTGACAGATACAACAACATAGATTAGTCTGAGAATCAGTAATCTGGATGAAAGAAACCAGACAAATAGAGTATTTGCTGTATGCTTCCACTTATATAAAATTCTAAGAAATGTAAACTTGTAACAGCGACGGAAAACAGAACAGTATTTGCTTAGGAACAGGGCATCTGTGAGGAAAAAGGGGGAAGTATTACAAGCAGGCAGTAAAACTGGGGAGTGAACAGTTCATCTTTTTTTTTTCCTAGCTTTGGTGTTTAATCTTTTTTTTTTCTCTCTCTCTGCTTTATTTATTTTTGGCTGTGCTGAGTCTTCATTGCTGTGCTGACTTTTTGCTAGTTGCAGCGAGCAGGGGCTACTCTGTAGTTGCAAAACATGGACTCTAGGGGTGTGGGCTTCAGTAGTTGCAAAATATGGGCTCAATAGTTGCAACTCCCAGGCCCTAGATCAAACAGGCTCAGTAGCTGTGGCGCACAGGCTTAGTGGCTCAGGACATGTGGGATCTTCCCAGGTCAGGGATCGAACCTGTACCTCCTGCATTAGAAGGCAGATTCTTTACCATTGAGCCACCAGGGAAGCCCCCAAGTCCATCTTCTTGATTGCACTGATCTCTTCAGGTGTGTACTTAGATGTAAAAACCTAGCAGACTATACATTTTAAATTAGCTTGTGGATTTAATACTTCCCTGGTGGAGATGGTAAAAGCATCTGCCTACAAGGTGGGAGACCCAGGTTTGATCCCTGGGTAAGGAAGATCCCCTGGAAAAGGAAATGACAACCCACTCCAGTGTTCTTGCCTGGAGAATCCCATGGATGGAGGAGCCTGGTAGGCCACAGTCCATGGGGTCACAAAGAGTTGGATTTAAATTGTGCAGTTTGTTATTTATTAATTATATACCCCAATAAAACTGTTTTATAAAGGGTAGTGCAAGTGCTCATCATTACTTATTCTTTAACCACTAAGTAATGTTTAATGGTCATTTCAACTGACCTTAAAGCAGTTCTATCCTAGAGCCCTCACTCCTTTCATGTCTAGCCTCTGCCTAAAATGTAAGACTTTTTACCTGACTTTATTTTTGATCATTTATATCAGTGGCCTGATTTTATCTTAATGGCTGTATTTTTACCTAAGATTATCTCTTATCTCCCTTGATTAGCCTGTAATCTTCTTGAGGCTAAATGAATCTCTTGTTCATCTCTGTATCTGCATGTATAGTAACACTCAATACACACTTATTGATAGTTTTCTTATATTTTTATCTGCATATAATCCTTGTCTTACTGTTTTTTGGTTCCCTCTTGCCCATTCTTTCCTTTACTTCCTATCTTTCCTTTCTGTGGTGCTATGTGAAATTTTCTTATTGTAAATAAACATTCTTTATTTTCAACTTCTCTCTGAATATACTTTTTTTTAATTTTAGAAATTTATTATTTTTTAATTCTTTGGTTGTGATGGGTCTTTGTTGCTGCACGCGGGCTTTCTCTAGTTGTGGTGAGCTGGGGTTACTCTTCACTCTGGGGTACATGGGCTTCTCATTCCTTGGTTTCTCTTGTTGCAGAGCTCAGGCTCTAGGTACGTGAGTCTCAGTAGTCACAGGTTGCAGGCTCAGTTGTTGTAGCCCTCGAGTTCTAGAGCTTGCACTCAGTAGTTCCAAGGCAGGTGGAATCTTCCCGGACCAGGGACGAAACCCAGGTCCCCTGCATCTGCAGGCAGGCTCTCATCCACTGTACCACTAGCGAAGTCCAGAATATCCTTTTTGCTGTAAAGAAAACTTGTCTCTCCACTGAGGACCCTGTTTCCCTTATTTTCCAAGTATGAGGTGGGGGTGCATCTCACACTCTAATCCTAGACACTTCCTGACTTCCAGGATGTTTATTCACCGGGCACATACACTTTTGACATTATCACACAATTATGTTGAGTTTTCAAGATTAGCAATAAGGAAAAGATACATCTCAAAGATGCAAGATAAAACTACCACATAGATTTTTTTATGCTACTGTTTTTTATCTTTTAGGATTTTGAACTATGGGATGATGTAGGATTAAACATTCCAAAACCTCCAGACTTACTGCAGCTCTACAGGGATTTTGGAAATCATCAAGTAACTGGGAAAGACCTTGTGGACGTGGCCAGCGGTGTAGAAGAAGACGAATTAGAGGCTCTGACACCAGTTTTAGGCAACCTTCCTTCAACCCTTGAAACTCCTCAGACTGTAGAGGTGAGACCTACTAATAATCAAGTCCACAAAAAGTGTTTAAGCCATGTCAAAGCAGACTATGAGATCTTGAGTTTCTGTTTTTCTCCCATTTTGATTTTAGAACTCCTTGCTAGTACAGAAATTAGAAGATAAAATTAGTTTATTAAATAGTGAGAAATGGTCTTTGATGGAACAAATCAGAAGACTTGAAAGGTTAGTACTTAATCATCATTTCTATAAAACCTCTTAAAATTATTAAAGAAATTGACAGATTATAAAGCATATAAGATAATATTTCAGTTGTAAGCTATAATTTTTCATATCCTAATACTTCTGGGGAAAAAAAAATCTTATAATTGCTTATATACTTAATGTGTTCTTTTCCCCAAAAAAGTTGTTAATCACTGTAATAATCATAAAATCATATATGTCTTAGAACCAAGGAGTAAGATATTTTTTACTTTCTTCAGGTTGTATCAGTAGTAATAAAGTAACTTCTTCGTGCTAGTGTTATACATATTTTCCATTCATTATTTCATTTAATTCTTATACTCCTGATATGGGTTAGATGGAATTTTCCACATTTCACACACGAAGAAGGCTAAGTGATAATCCAAAGCATAGTTTACAAAACCATTTTTATGTCTTGTAAGAGTTTGTGGCTACGTTTCTATATGAAGCATCAATATATATGGTACAGAAAAGATTCATTTGTTGACAAACCACTTTCTATTAATATATTATACTTTTAAAGCATTAAACCCAGTATGAGGTTTATGCTATTGCCAAAGTCTTAAAAAATACAATTCTTCACTAATAATTTCTCTTTCTTTTACAGTGAAATGGATTTCCTCAAAAATGAACACTTTGCCAGCCCTGTAGTTTGTGACTCTGTTCAGCCTTCTTTGGATCAGTCTTCCCACAAAGACTCTGAAGACAGTGGAAAGAATTCAATTATAAATAGTTTGGACAAGGGAGAAAATAAGGATGTCCATCTTTCAAAATCAGATGAAGTTGATTCCATTGTTCCTAAAGAGAATTTCCCACATTCTTTCCCCAGGAGAGAAAGAGAAGGAATACCATCTTCTTCTCCATCAAGTAAAAACACAGTTCATTTTGATAAACCCAATAGGTTAGTATGTGTCCTGTGTTTTGAAATGCATCTTTCAGCTATTTAGTACATTGTCAAACTAGAAGAGTTTCAGTTCTTATTTTGCAGATCAGATACATGAATTTTTATGTCTGACATGAACTTAACACATAGCAGAGTCCACATCACTGCAAAAAATCACAAGTAATTACTAAGTTAAATTGTGTTAAAGAGGAATGGACCATAAATGAACTAGGTCCTATTTTAGCTAAGTACTGAAACGCATAAATAATATGTATGTTCTGTGTGCTGTATTTTACCCAGTGTTTTTTACCTTTTCTGTGTTCTATAGTCATTATCAGATTCAGTTGAACGTTTTGATATTAAATAGTTGCTTTTACTAAAAAGTTGATTAGTTCTTGATCTTAGTCCTTTTTCCTATGTTTGCTTCCTAGTAGAGGAGACAAAAAGTATTTACATTATAATGTGAAAAAAGAATATTCTCTAAGAGAGGAATATTTATTGAGATCTTTTTATATATCAAGCACAGTTCTAAATGCTTTACATATGCTAGCTTAGTTAATCCTCACACATAGCTTGTGATGCATTCTGAGCCAGTCATACTTCCTCCTCCTATTAAATGGAGGAGTATTAGAGCAAGTGTTGGGATGTAATAGGAAAGCATGACTAATTTGTTTTAGACTTAAAGGTACTCATTATTAGTGAGAAGTATTTGATTTTTTTTTTCCAAAGCAAATTTTTTTACTCATGTGCCACAACTTTGTGTGTGGTTGTGTGTGTATGTATGTGTAGGTTTTCTGAGGAGGGTCACAGGATTGAAATAGACATGGCCCAGTCCTCAAAGTGCATTTAATCTAATATGGTTAAGAGATAGTCATAAAATAATGCAGCGGCATTTGTAGTAGTTCTTAATGTTTAGTAGTTCCATATATCTCCTTTATAGTCCAAAGCCACTCTCAGGAGAAGGATGATTGTTAAATTTATCCAACTAACCTTTTTAGCTCTTAACTGTATGTCAGGCAATGTTAATGAAGAGTATGAAGTTTAAAAGAAGAGTGAAAGTGTTAGTTGCTCAGACATGTCTGACTCTTTGGGACCGCATGCACTATAGCCTGCCAATCTTCTCGAGGTCCATGGAATTCTCCAGGCAAGAATACTGGAGTGGGTAGCCATTCCCTTCTTCGGGGGATCTTGCCAAGCCAGGGATCCAGGCCGGGTCTCCTGCATTGCAGGCAGATTCTTTACCATCTGAGCCACTAGGGAAGCCCAGATGAAGCCACTAGAGAAGCCCAAATGAAGAGCAGAGTAACGGTAACCAGACACATGGTACCCTTCGGTTACAGACGTTACAGTGTGAGAGAGGCTGTCAGGCAATGATGACATTGTGAAAGGTGGTAATACAAGAGGAGCTCAGCTTGCTTGGGGAGCACACCGTCAGGAACACATGTGAACGTCCTCATCAGAGTAGGGAAGGTTTCAGGGAAGAAGTGTTTCCTAAGTTTATACCTGAGGAGTAAGGAGCAGTGAACCAGGCAAAGAGATGAGAGGAAGTCTTCCCCCTAAGAGGGACTAACAGGAGCAGGAAGAACACTGCACTTGGGAGCTAAGAAGGATTTACGAAGACTGAAGCAAAGCATGCAAATGAGAAGACAGGAGGGGAAGTTGGAGAATTAAGCTGAGACTAAGTCATATAAGCTGTGTTACTAGAGACTTGGAACATGATGGTATCTAAGTTTTAAAAGAAAGTAAGGAAAACCACTAGACCATTCAGGTATGACCTAAATCAAATCCCTTACGACTGTACAGTGGAAGTGACAAATAGGTTTAAGGGACTAGATCTGATAGACAGAGAGCCTGATGAACTATGGACGGAGGTTCGTGACATTGTACAGGAGACAGGGAGCAAGACCATCCCCAAGGAAAAGAAATGCAAAAAGCCAAAATGGTTATCTGAGAATACCTTACAAACAGCTATGAAAAGAAGAGATGTGAAAGGCAAAGGAGAAAAGGAAAGATACACCCATTTGAATGCAGAGTTCCAAAGAATAGCAAAGAGAGATAAAAAAGCCTTCCTCAGTGATCAATGCAAAGAAATAGAGGAAAACAATAGAATGGGAAAGACTAGAGATCTCTTCAAGAAAATTAGAGATACCAAGTGAAATTTTCATGCAAAGATGGACTCAATAAAGGACAGAAATGGTATGGACCTAACAGAAGCAGAAGATATTAAGAAGAGGTGGCAAGAATACACAGAAGAACTGTAGAATAAACATCTTCACCACCCAGATAATCACAATGGCATGATCACTCACCTAGAGCCAGACATCCTGGAATGTGACGTCAAGTGGGCCTTAGGAAGCATCACTATGAACAAAGCCAGTCAAGGTGATGGAATTCCAGTTGAGCTATCTCAAATCCTAAAAGATGATGCTGTGAAAGTGCTGCACTCAATACGCCAGCAAATTGGGAAACCTCAGCAGGGCCACAGGACTGGAAAAGCTCAGTTTTCATTCCAATCCCTAAGAAAGGCAGTGCCAAATAATGTCCAAACTACCACACAATTGCACTCATATCACACGCTAGTAAAGTAATGCTCAAAATTCTCCAAGCCAGGCTTCAGCAATACGTGAACCGAGAACTTCCAGATGCTCAACCTGAATTTAGAAAAGGCAGAGGAACCAGAGATCAAATTGCCAACATCCGCTGGATCAAGGAAAATGCAAGAGAGTTCCGGAAAAACATCTTCTGCTTTATTGACTATGCAAAGCCTTTGACTGTGTGGATCACAACAAACTGTGGAAAATTCTTCAAGAGATGGGAATACCAGACCACCTGACCTGCCTCTTGAGAAATCTGTATGCAGGTCAGGAAGCAATAGTTAGAACTGGACAGGGAACAACAGACTGGTTCCAAATTGGAAAAGGAGTACGTCAAGGCTGTATATTGTTATCCTGCTTATTTAACTTACATGCAGAGTACATCATGAGAAATGCTGGGCTGGAGGAAGCAAAAGCTGTAATCAAGATTGCCGGGAGAAATACCGATAATCTCAGGTATGCAGATGACACCACCATTATGGCAGAAAGTGAAGAAGAACTAAAGGGCCTCTTGATGAAAGTGAAAGAGGAGAGTGAAAAAGTTGGCTTATAGCTCAACATTCAGAAAACTAAGATCATGGCATCTGGTCCCATCACTTCATGGCAAATAGATGGGGAAACAGTGGAGTCAGTGACAGACTTTATTTTGGGGGGCTCCAAAATCACTGCAGATGGTGACTGGAGCCATGAAATTAAAAGACGCTTATTCCTTGGGAGGAAAGTTATGACCAACCTAGACAGCATCTTAAAAAGCAGAGACATTACTTTGCCAACAAAGGTCCATCTAGTCAAGGCTATGGTTTTTCCAGTAGTCATGTATGGATGTGAGAGTTGGACTATAAAGAAAGCTGAGCACCAAAGAATTGATGCTTTTGAATTGTGGTGTTGGAGAAGACTCTTGAGAGTCCCTTGGACTGCAAGGAGATCCAATCAGTCCTGAGTGTTCATTGGAAGGACTGATGTTGAAGCTGAAATTCCAGAACTTTGGCCACCTGATGCAAAGAACTGACTCATTGGAGAAGACCCTGATGCTGGGAAAGATTGAAGGTGGGAGGAGAAGGGGACGACAGAGGATGAGCTGGTTGGATGGCATTACTGACTCAATGGACATGAGTTTGAGTAAACTCGGGGAGTTGGTGATGGACAGGGAGGCCTGGTGCACTGCAGTCCACAGGGTCGCAAAGAGTTGGACACGACTGAGTGACTGAACTGAACTGAACTGAAGTTTTAGAAAGAGTCCTCTAGAGTAGTGGTAATTAGAAGTAGTAATAATGGAGACTCATGGGATAGCTGTTGGAAGAGTCCAAGAAAGAAATGATGGAATTGCCTGTATTGGAAAGATGTAGGTAGATTTATAAGATAGTTAGAAGGTAAAAATTGGTTGGATTAGGAGGTTAAAACTAAGGGAACGATAAAGACTTTCTGGCTTGGGCAGTTAGATGCATTGTAGCTCCCTCCGCTGTGAGAATAGGGGAGGGGGGACATAATGAGCAAACAGGCTTCAGCTTTGGCGCTCCAACTCCGAAATCAGATGCTACTGGGGCCCGCTTTGTGGTGTATACTAAATAACCTCTGTTATGTAACCTTAGATGTTACCCCTTTTCTTCATAGATGAAGTACATGAAGTACAACTCATAGTTACAATATTATGAATACTATGACATAGAGACCATTGTTATTTTACAAATATAAATGTTCAGCTTTATTAAACATAAATGGCTAATATTTTCAATTACAAAAAATCCTTCATTTAAAATAAATGTGAATGTTGAATGAGCCTCTCCTTCATTTATTTTTAATTTTTAATTCTTTTATGTGGGTTTCTAACATTAAGGGTTATCATTATCATGATATAGATCTGCAGAACTTCTCAGTAACATACCAGGTTAGCCTTCACAGCCACTCTTTACCTTTCTGGGACCATAGAGAGTTAGGGAAGAAAAAAAAAAATCCTCATTTCAGGTTTTGCAAACACTTTCTATAGTCATTGACCTGCCATACAACTTCAGGTTTAATCCATTAACATTTTTAAGACATTCATTCACATAATATCAAGCTCTTTTAAATTCAGCAGCTATTGCTATTCCTTTTTCCCTGTATGATTCTCCAGTGAAGTGATCTTAAATCTTTTGTGGCTGAGAAATTCAAACATTTGTGGGGTAGGATTCATGCAGTGATGGGAATTATAACCTGCAACTTACTTTCTCCTTAAATGCCAGTTTAACTATATGGTAATTGTCCCATTTTCATTCAACATTTTCTTCTAGGAAGTTGTCTCCCGCTTTCCATCAAGCACTACTGTCTTTCTGTCGAATGTCAGCAGATAGTCGTTTAGGATCAGAGGTAAGTTACAGCAGATTCTTGCAACTTTCTTAAAACATTCCGTTTTTCTTCTTAGCATTTTACCCAAAAAATAATTGTAATACAACTCTGTTTCAAGTACAAATCTATTATTTAAACTAACAAAACACTCTAAGAAATAATTCCAAAGTTTTCAGCTTTTAAGGAAAGTAGTTGATTATTTTTATCTTTGGATTAAAGCTCTATTTAGTATGAAAGTGACTCTTTACAGTCTAGTTTTAATTTTTTATGTCTACCAACCTACAATTATATGCCTCTCTATGGTGTAATTTAGAAAACCAAGTCAGGTGTATATATTATTTGTAACTTTGGTTATTTTTAGATTACTCCATTTTTGATTTCTCTAGGATTGATTGTCTTTGATTGCAGAGTTTATTGGCTCTCGGATTTCTTTTCATCAAGTCCTTTGTAGCGGTTGTTGCAGGCTTATCTTAAAAGGGTGGTTTTTTTCCTCCTTTCTTGATCCTTCTCCCTTTCTGTTAATGCCTTTCTTGTGGTTGCTTCCACTTCACCTCTCCTGGGCTTCTGTCCCACAGTGCCGTTAGGAATCTGAGAGAGCTAGAGAGTGGTTTGGAGGCAGTCTGGCAGTTCTCACTGTAAGACTGGGGCAGCCCCCCTGGACTTCCCCCTGCATGCGTTTTCACTATGCAAACTACTCTTTCACCTTAGCCAAAGATCGTGACTATGTGGGTACCTTTCCCCCCAAAACAAAGATTGAAAACCATTGAAGCTGCCCCAGTCCTGTGTTACCGTTCTTTGTTCCCAGAACTGAAGTCTAGTAAGCCTCCCTGTCTGCTCCCTTGCTTCTTACTAGTGTTTTAAATCCATTTCTGGTCTACAAAAATGTTTGTCCTGTTTGGAATCTCAGGTGGTGGTTGTTTTTGTTTTCCTCCTCATCATAAATTGTCCTTTTGAATATGTGTTTGAAACAGAAGTGACAGGGCCCAAGTCATAGCCTTGAAGTCCCGTCACGCGCAGGAGGCCTCCAGTGCCGTCCGTGATTAACCCTGTGGTCCTCTAGGTGTCTCGGATCGCAGACAGTGAGACGAGCGTCATGCTGATGCTGGGCCGCTGCCTGCCGCACATCGTCCCCAACGTGCTGTTGGCCAAGAGAGAGGTGAGGCCCAGAGGAGCACTGTCATCCCCCAGATCATCATGTTGTCCATTTTTCGTCATTTTGAAGTTTAGTGTTATATTTTTATTTTGTTAAAGTCTATTACTTGCAATCATATTCTTACTTTTGTGCATGCATCTCTGCTCCTAGAGAATGGTTTTACACCTCTGTCAGGTGAGTTCAGTAAAACTGCATGGTATTCATGTTTTCCAGTTTTGCTTAAAGCATCATTAGCTTCTGCAACACTAACTATTACTGTAGGTCCATTTATGTGCCATGAACACTGTCCGTTCTCTACATGACCAGTTAACTAATTTATTTGATCTCTCTCTTGATATGACATGCGTGACTTGCCTACAGAAATAGACAGTCATGGGATTGAACATTAATAGGGACTAATAATATAACTCTTTTCTTAAATGTACTTGTAGTTACCTCTTATTAGTGTTAGTTTATTTGTTTGGCAGTAGTTAGACTTGTCTTAGAATAGGATAGCAATAATATTGTCTGCAATAACTTTTGAGAGTATCTTTTTGTTTTTCTTGTAGCTAACCTGTTATTGACAGATGCTTTAAATGTCTAAAATAGAGTAGCAGATTTATTTTGGTACACATTGCCTATGTTATAAGCCATAAATACTATAGAAAGTATTCTTTAGAGTTATATTTCACCATTAAAAGATTAAGGAAAAATTATTTGTAATCTCATTTAAATAGTGAATGATTTATTTACAAACAAGTTTATTTATTTGAATTATTCAATTTATGAAATCAATTTGCAATTCACAAATTTTTTAAATAGGTTAAGACTATTATCAAACGTGTCCTACAAGTTTTCTTTTGTTATCCTCTTAATCTTTACCACTGGTTTTAATCATAATTCATGGGACCTACAGTATGATAGGTACACAGTGCATTGGCAATACCCATATAAGAGCTTATCCTTAATTATCTGTTTAGCACACGAAATTTGTACTGATCCTCAAGAAGACGTATATGTAGAGCTTCAATAATTTTTATACCTATAGGTATTTTTAATTTAAAAATGATAAACATGACTGTTTTCTTACTTATGGTTTTATTTTACCTAACATTTAAGAATAGTTGTAAGATATTAAGTAGTATGAAAATTTTCTATGTCTTCAAGGATCAGTGTCCAATTTCAGATTGTTTTGCAGTTCTGCCTGGCAGAATGGTGTTTGAGCTTCTTTTTCCTTTTTCAGCTTGTAACATAATCTGTGCAATGCATTAATGTTTGCATCCCTTTTACTATGTTTCCTTAAGATAATCTTTAAAATAGCATAGAAACCTAATTGTTATGAGATGCAGTTTAAGCTTTTTTTTAATTTTTATTTTCCCTTTTTTAATCATAAAAAACTCTACCACTAAAATCTGATTGTACTGCATGAAGTTTTTATAAATTTGCACCATCAGTAATCAGATATATTACATATATAAATATATATGTAAGCATATATTTATATATACATGTATATTTTATTTGTGGTATGATGTTTACTTTTCTGGCTGATTTACGTTTTTTATATTTAAAAATATTTTTATACTTAAAATTTCATGAAGAATTGATCACTTATCTTTGTTTACTTAATCATTTGTATCATATTTTGTTTTACCAGAAAATTTACCATTTTTAATATACCAGAGTTGTAGTCCCTCAAAATTAAATTGGTAAATAATTAGGTTTATCTTGCCTTTCTTTGAAACTAATCCCAGGGCATAGAAGCACAAAACTTTTATTTGATTTTTTCCTTTGATATTGGATTACTTGTATTTAATATTTTACTCTAGTTCCATTAATTTATATTTTTTTAAAAGGTCTTATAATTTAAGGATTAACATTTTTGTTTTTTCTTATTTCTCAAGTTTTTTGTGTTCTTTTATCAGTGTAAACCTTTTTATTGGTATGTGAATACAATTAAAATGTCCATTTGTATGATTGATCATAGCAATATCCTAGATAATTTAAAAGCATTAAAAACAGAGTGTAAGGTTTGATTAAATAATGTATAGTCATGGTTTAACATCTTTTGAATATGAAAAGATGTACAATAAGAGCTTTTCTTCCCCTGTCCCTGAGCTATCATCTCACATGCAGCAAATTTTAGTAAATCCTTTGCCCATTTTTTAAGTGGATTGTTTGTCTTTGAATTGTAAGAGTTCTTACAATTCTGGATATTAAACTCTGACCTCATATATGATTTGCAAGTATTTTCTTCTGTCCTGTAGTTGGATGTTGTCCTTAAATGGACAGATGTTTTTCATTTCTGTGAAATCTGATTTCTCTGTTTTTTTCTTTTGTTGCTTATGTTTTTGATATCCATCTAAGAATCCATTGCCAAAGCTAATAAAGTCAGAAAGATTTACCCCTATATTTTCTTCTAATAGTTCTATACCTTTAGCTCTTATATTTAGGTGATTGATCCATGTTTTTGTTTTGTTTTTTGTTAATATATGGAGTGAGGCAGGAGTTCAGAACTGTATTCTTTTCATGTAGTTACCCAAGTGTCCCAGCACCATTTGTTGAAGACACAATTGTTTCTTTATTGAATGGTCATGGCAGCTTTGTCAAAAATCAGTTTGATGTAGATGTTTGGATTCATTTCTATACTTTCAATTCTGTACCATGGGTCTTTATGTTTATCTTTATGCCTGTTCTACTCTGTTTTGATTACTGTAGCTTTACAGTAAGTTTTCAAATTAGGAAGTATGAGTCTTCCAGATTTGTCCTCTTTTTCAGTATCATTTAGCCATTTAGGGCCCCTTTTGGTTCCACGTAATGGGATGCTCAGTTTTGGTCTCTGCCATAAAAGTCATTTGAATTTTGATAGGAATTGCACTGAATCTGTGGATCACTTTGAGGAATATTGACATTCAAACAGCATTAACTCTTGTATTTTATGAATAGGAAATTCTTTATAGTATTTGCACATAGAATGTGTTAAGAATTGTTCCTCCTTTTCTGTTCTTTCAAAGAGTTGAGTAGGATCAGTATTAATAATTCTTTAAATGTGTTTTAGAATTCACAAGCAAAGTCATCTGATCCTAGAGGTTTTTTAATTATTGATTCAATCTATTTGCCTGTTACAGGTCTGTTTTTATTTTCTGTTTCTTCTTGTGTCAGTTTTGGTCATTTATGTGATTCTAGGAATAAGTTCATTTATTATCTAGCCTGTTGGTGGACCATTGTTTATGGTATTCATTTATAATCCTTTTAATTTTTTTAAGTTTGTTACTAATGTCCTCTCCTTTATTTCTGATTCTAGTTATTTGCATCTTCTTTATTTTTATCTTAGTCAGTCAAGGTAAAAGATTGTCAATTGCATTGATCCTTTCAAAGAGCCAACTTCTGATGTTGTTGATTCTGTTTTTTTTTTGTTTTTTTGGGGTCCTATATTTCACTTACTTCTGCTGTAATCTTTATTATTTTCTTCTTTCTGCTGGCCTTTAGTTTAGTTTCCTTTTTGTGACAAGGTTGTTGAATTGGAATCTCGTTTTTTTTAATGTAGGTGATTATGGCTATAAATTTCCCTCTGTGTTCTGCTTATGCTGCATCTCACATGTTTTGGTATGTTCTGTTTTTCATTTATCTCAAAGTATTTTAATTTCCTGAGTGATTCCTTTGACCCATTGGCTGTTTTAGAGTGTGTTGTATAAGATGTGTATCATTAAAGCTGGACAAAGAAAAAAGATACAGGAGAGCACCAATTCCCTAAAAGCCTTAATAACTAGCTAGTACCTCTAAAGACTTGTTCATCTTCTAAGAAACCAAACTTTACTCCTTTACATTACCATTTGTGGTTGCTCTATGGTAAATTTTTAACTCAAGAGTAATAATATAATTTATAATTGTATGAGTGTAATGTAGTAGTACAGTATAGTAAAGTAAATAGTAAGTTGCGTAAGCTTGGTCCACCTTCTTCACCCATGTTGTGTTTGTGTGTGTGTATCTTGTAATTTTCAGAGCAAATCACATGCTGTTTAGCAGTACCAGAGTTTAAAAGTCACTTAAGTATTTCAGTTAGGCTTCCTAAAGGCTGAGACCTGGGAGTTATAGATGTTAATAATTCTAAAAATAGGTATTTTAGCAGCCTTTGAAGTATAAAACTTTTCCAGAGGTGAGTAATCTTGTCTTTTCCTTATATAAGTCTTTGTAATTTTTTTTTTCTTTATATGTACTACCAACGTCATGACAAATTTCAACTGAAAATCCAAATCAAAGGGTGTATACTTATCAGTATTTGAATTTAAATTGTAATTCACTATTGCTTAATTCCTAGGCAAAAGACTAGATGAAAAAAATTTAGTAACAGCCATCTAAAATTTTTTCGAAGCTTGGGTTATAGGAAATATTTTCAGTGGAATAGTGAAGACAAGTGGTGACCTATAATTAATTGAACTGATATTACCTTTCTAGAATTGTAGAATTTTGCTTCCTGACCTGAAGTACTCAAACATTTCCTCACTGGCATCTGATCTAAGTGCAGTACTTCCTTTTGTATTTTAGATTCCTTTCAGATCTTAGAGTCATTATCATATCAACATTCCCATACTTTTTTAAATTTTAAATTGTGCCTGATCTCATTTCCTAGTTCATATCTTTTCTCTTTAACATCTGATCACTCACATTGTTAGATCCTGTTTAAGTACTATTTTTCTTCTGTTTTTGTAGTCTGAACACATACTAATCTTTAAAGACTAAGAAAGTCAAGTAAAAGTTTTCATTAAATCAAATGTAATCATCTCTGAAGACATTTACTACCTTGAAAATGATTTCTTTATTATCATTAGAATTTATTTTGTTTTACTTATAGAACTGAAAGAAAAATACTGGAAGCCTTTCCTGTTTAATTCTGTACAAAATTTCATAGGAGGGGTGGGAGGTCCTTCATATGGAGAGAACTAGTGTTGTCAAAATGGCAGAAACTCATTTACTTGAGTAAAGTGCAGATTACTAAGTCTTTTAGATTAACGAATTCTAAAGGCCTTAGAAATATCTTTCCTAGTGTCCATGGTAAGAAACTGCTGGAATACCTTCTGTAATTGGATTACTACACTGATTTCCTCTCTAATGATCAGTAGGAGATCAGTTTTATATTTCACTTCAGTACACGTTAACTGATAAAGCATGTTTGAAAATATTTTAAATTCCTGCTGCCTTGAAATATGGACTCAGTAACGTTTTTATGTGGGGTAGGCAAGGGATGGATTCCTTTTGGATATCATGTTTATCAAAGCTTTATTATCTTGCCATGGTTATTATTCAAAGACATTTTTAAAACCACTGTCACATTGTCTTTTGAAAATCTAGATGCCAGTTTTTAAATATTTTATTTAGAATTATAAGGAAACTATTTTAAACACTAGATTTTTTCAGTTGGAGATGATGATACCAATGGGAGAATATTGATTCAAATCTATACATTTATGCGTACCACTGACCCTTCCTTGAACAGTGCACAGATTATGTGTGCTGACCGCCACACAGTTGAGTATCCAAGTATAAGTTTAAATTCAGTCAACCACAGATCCGTGTAGTAATGTAGTACATGTTTATGGGGTAAAATCTGCATATAAGTGGGCTTCCCTGGTAGCTCAGCTGGTAAAGAATCCGCCTGCAATGAAGGAGACCCTGGTTCAATTCCTGGGTTGGGAAGATCCCCTGAAGAAGGGATGGGCTATGCACTCCAGTATTCTTGGGCTTTCCTGGCGGCTCAGACAGTAAAGAATCCACCTGCAATGCAGGAGACCTGGGTTTGATCCCTGGGTTGGGAAGATCTCTTGGAGGAGAGCATGGCAACCCACTCCAGTATTCTTGCCTGGAGAATCCCCATGGACAAGGGAGCCTGGCGGGCTATAGTCTATGGGGTTGCAAAGAGTCAGACAGGACTGAGTGACTAACCACACACACTTCATATAAGTGGACCCACAGCACAGTTCAAACCTGTGTTGTCCAAGGGTCAACTGTAGTGTGAAAATCCTAAATAGAGTTTTGTGGATAGACTAGTACGTCAGAGGCTTGAAAACGGTGAATTTACAAGACGTAAGATAGGCAGCACAGCAGAATTCATTATTTGATTATTTAATTATTGTAATTATCACATTACAGAATTCATTATTTGAAGAGTGGTATAACTAGAAGTTGTGATTAAATGAATGATAAAGGAAGAGGAAATGAGGATATTTGAAGTTGGTCATAACCTAGCAATTAAAGTCCTGATGGCTCTGTCACAAACAGACTGCAGCTTCCACTTTTTCCTGCCATCACCTTCTGGACCTCTTCTCAGCTCAGCGATGCTCAGGAAGAGGAAGCCATCTGGCACACTTCGTAACTGCCACAGCCTTCAAGGTGCCCGGATGTCCCCCGTTCTCCTTGGCGTAGAGTATCAACCAAAGTGTATTGGCACTGACTTCCCACATTTGCTATTTTAGCCAGCAAGAAATAAAAACAGATGGCAGTGTAAATTATTACTAACTGTGATTGAGAAAAGTGGAAGAATATTTCTCTAAAGCCCTAAATTCACAGAATTTTAAAGTTCAAGGAGACAAGGAGTGACAATTTTTTTTTTTTCCTTTCCTATGTGTCCGTTTGGATTGGTTGCTGTTTGGATTGGTTGCTGTGTTGAGGAGGGTTTTGAGGCCAGCTTTGATCTCAGAAAGGAAAATTAACAATCTTATTAGCAATAGATAAGAAAATGACATAATATATGTATTTTTTATTTCTGTACTCAGCTTAATTCCTGTATGTTTCAGTTGAGGAAACAAAAACTCAAGAGAACTTCACAGTTTTCACTGGGTTCTTTGGTACTTAGTAGTTTTGAGACAGGAGCTCTTCGAACTCCGAGTTTAGTGTTTTTGGTTTGGCACATCTGTAGCCACATTCCAGTTAAAAGATTCATTACAGTAATACATAACATAAAATTCCTCTTTGATTAAGAGTCACTAAGCCTCGTGGTTTAAAAAAAAGAAAAAAGGAAAAGAAAATGTAAGGCACAAAAAGTAAACTGTAACACAGTTATTTTGGTATACCTGTTTTTGAGATAAAGAAACTAACTGTTATTCTGTATTTTAAACAGAGGGTGTATGCATGTACTTGCAGTTAGAGCAGATATCTTACCTACACTTCATAACTTTGTTTCTTTAAAGAGTAATGCAATAGGAAGAGAGTAGAGTGAGATAGTTTAAGAGTGAATGTTTGGAGATGATTGGGAAGCAGGAAGAAGGGTTAGGAGAAAGCAAGAAAACCCATGGGAGAGAAAGATCGGCCATGAGGGAAAAGTACAAGTTAAATACTTAGGGCCTTTCTGATTTTTCAGGCATTAAGATACTCTCTCTTTTTGTTGGTACTTTGTAGAATAACTGCCTTTTCATCCTAAGCTTTCACTCTCAGTGGGCTGTGCTTGCGCGCCACCCCAGTCCTCTCACTAGTGTCACTGGCCCTCAGCATCTCAGTGGGGTTCTCTGAGGAGCCTTGGTATTATTGGTCCTCACCCATCAAGCCTCAGAGTAAGCATCTTTGGAAAACATCAAAATACAAGGACCCATACATATACTGTTCCATTCCCAGTGCAAAATTATTTTCCCCACTTTTCAGTTATTCACTAATCTAAAACCTACTACTACTGCTGCTACGAAGTCACTTCAGTTGTGTCTGACTCTGTGCGACCCCACAGACGTCAGCCCACCAGGCTCCCCCGTCCCTGGGATTCTCCAGGCAAGAGCACTGGAGTGGGGTGCCATTGAAAGATGGCAGAATAAGTGTTTTAAATTTGTTTTTGCTTCTCAGATTTGTTTTTCCTCTTCTTATCTACATCTTTTTGCTTTGAATTTAGGTTTATACCGAGTAATCATAATTTAACAGCATATATGTAAGACATTAGAAGTAATGGAAAGGATTTCTAGTCATGCCTTAGTTTCAATCTCAACTTCTCTAAAAGCATATCATCTGTTTCTAAGGGAGCATCTTCAGAATAATGTAGACTTTTCTTTAAAGTGTCATGCATTAGTACATAGTGATTGATTCCTATTTTAAATCTGCTAGTACTTTTTGGTGGGTAGGGAGGTAGATGGGAAAAATAAATGGGAATAATCATTCTGCCCTTTTTATTATATCCTAGTAATTTAGGGATTTCTTTAAAATATCTGCAAAATGACTTAAAGGATTTCTCTCCAAAAGTACTTTATCACTTTTGAACTTTTACTTCATTAGATTTTCAAATCTACTTCAAAAGTGAAAAAAAATTGATATCTTTTAAATGTATTTTAGAATTTTGCCTCAGTTTAATTAAAATGTGAAAAAAACTTTTTGTAAAAGAGAAGTAAACTCTTGTCTGTTTCCTTGAAAATACTAAATTTACCTCTGTATGTTGAAAGTGGAACAAAATATTTAAAATTTTCATTTCAATATAGAACATTTCTGCAAATGCTTTTATGGAGAGCATTCAGCACCTGTGAAGATGGTCTTTTTAATTATGCACTAGGTTAGGTGCTAAGGGTATAAAATTATTAGTTATTTCTGATCCTTCTGTGCTTATGGAAGTATGAAGAGTTATCTTTATTTTCTGTTTTTCATTTTAGGTTTTAAAATATAGTTAACTTCTGCAAGTTTTTATTTAAAAGCACTTTCAAAATTTAAACTACTATATCAGCTTTTAGTAAGATAAAATGTTGCTTAGTGTAAAAGGTAATAGACCCTTGGGAAGTATTGGATGAGAAAACAAGGTTAGTTCAATCATAAGTTACTTTATTGCATTGTGATATGCACCTTCTGCACAATCACTCCATAACTATGTTTCTGTTTTTCTCTTGAATTATCAGCCTTACAGAATAAAAATATGCTCCTCTCTATGTTGAGGTTTATTTCATTTAAAACTTCCATTTATGAATACTTTGGGGGGAAAAGAATACTCTGCAATGCATTTTTACTTTGACTTTTTCCACCTTCGTGTTTCTTTAGGAGTTGATCCCCCTCATATTGTGTACAGCCTGCCTGCATCCTGAGCCTAAGGAGAGAGACCAGCTTCTCCACATACTTTTCAATTTGATCAAGAGGCCAGATGATGAGCAGAGGTGAATATGACTGCTTCTTTGGGAAATAAATATAGTGTTTACTTGCTCATTTTATTAATGTGGCATCATGATTCCCTTTTTAATCTCAATGCCATCTTTTCTGTCTGAGGTCTCTTTTGATAAAGGAAGCACTGACCTTGTTCACAGTGCCCTACAGTGTTTTCCTTCTTGTCATTCCAACTGCTTACGTTGAACTTCTGCACTTTGTGTTAGTTGTCTTTGGACTGCTAATTATTCCATTAAGTCTTTGCTTTTCTCTTTCACATTTGATTTCCAAGAACTCCTAAATATTTCCCTTTTCCCTCCACAGATGAACTAGATACCACATGGCCTCTTAATAGTTATGCTTTACCAGAAATAAAATATTTAACATAGGAATGTCTGCATCACCAAGCTGTCTGTAAAGCAGTTTCGGTATGGCTAGAGGGATACAGTGTTTTGCTTAGTCCTGATTCAAACGCCACAGTCAAGGATGCCTGAGTGGAGAAATGAGTTGTACTTGGGGGTGGTGAGGGGCTTGAGAGTGGTGGGGCCAGGGGGATAAGACACATAGCCAAGAGACTTCTGCAAGAAAGGGGAATGGGTTTTTTGCTCAGGCAATCGTGATAGATGTCTCCCCAGAAAGTAGACTTTTAAACACTAGGAGAAGCTGTGCAAGTGTGAACGTGAACAGACTATCCTAGTGGAGGGTAAGCAGACTAAGCACCAGTTGGACAAGACTGAGCTGTTGAAATGTTGCCACATTGTAATTTTCTATCTTAATCTGATAATTTTTGCTTATACATTTGCAAAACAGTAGAATTGTACATTAAGATTAGGTAACTTGATATCATTTTAGTTCTTGTTTTACTGTTACAGTTTTTACCTCTTCTGAGAATGTTGGAGAATTATAAAGTGAACCATAAGACAAATCAAGCCCAAAATTTAAAACACAAGGAATCTCTCCACCATGAGAATAAAAAGTCATGTAGACTTGTAAGCTCTGTGAACATGTGTCTCTTTCCTGCCCTTATTAAAATATACCTGAGCAAGCAGAGAGACATGTTTTTTTCAGGATCCAGTCAAGATTAATCTACCTGCTAGCTGAATAGAAGTAAGGGAAATTCAATCAGGTTCCATCCTTTGCAAACTGAAAATTTTCGGAGGACAATTTGATGGTGCTATTTAGGAAAATTAAATATTTTATCTTCTCCTTGAAAATACTATTTCCTATCTTGGAAACTTAATTAGTAATTAAATACTACTTATTACATTGTCATTTTTAGAATGCAAGGCAAAAATATCTCAATTTACATAGCCTGTTTTTACAGACTCTTCATGTAAAGCTAACAGCTGCCACCTGGTGGCCAAAAGTACTGATAGGTACAGCCTGACTTCAGGTCAAGCTACATCAGGATTTACACACAAATGTTCACAGTTGATCTTCCACTTTTCAGAAATAAACTTATTTATTTAAATAAGCTAAACTGTTAGCTATATTTGATGTGAATAAAAAATAAAGCAAAATTTTTAAATTAGCTTAAGTTTGACATATAATCAGTTATTACTTTTCTTTACTTACTGAATCACAAGCTTCCTTGTGTGACTGTCCAGTTTTATGCACAGCTATATTCCGTTTTTGGTAATTCTTTGCTAGCAGCCGTAACTAACACCATATTTCCACCTGTTCTGTCAGTTCTGTTGCTCAGTCATGTCCTACTGTTTGTGACCCCACGGACTGCAGCACGCCAGGCCTCCCTGTCCATCACAAACTCCCAGAGTTGACCTAAACTCATGTCCATCGAGTCGGTGATGCCATCCAAACATCTCACCCTCTGTCGTCTCCTTCTCCTCCCGCCTTCAATCTTTCCCAGCATCAGGGTCTTTTCCAGTGAGTCAGTTCTTCCCATCAGGTGGCCAGAGTATTGGAACTATAGCCCATGGAATTTCTTCAGGCCAGAATACTGGAATGGGTAGCCTTTCTCTTCTCCAGGGGATCTTCCCAACCCAAGGATCGAACCCAGGTCTGCTGCATTGCAGGAGGATTCTTTACCAGCTGAGCCACACGGGAAGCCCATTGTGTCAAATACCAGTCAAATAATTTCACAAGTAGGAACAGTATTTATGATTTTCCACAAGTAGAGTATTTTTACTATCACAGGAGTCTGTTTCCAATGCTATTAATAATCTGTAGCCATCTGATCTTTTCTGTTTTCAAGTATATTTCAAAACTGACGTACTTTTTAGAATTGTGACTCTTAATTCTGCTGACTAAGAAGTTTATTTTGAGGGGCTTAACAGTTTTTGAACAAATTTGTACATGTTTAATATAGTGATGGTGACTCACAACTTAAAGTTATTTCTCATGAAGGTCTTATACAAGTGTATACTTCCTTACATTTTTTCAAAATGCTTAAATTTCAACAGTTCATTTATTATAATTATCAAATATTTCTGAAACCTATGTATATGACTTCTCATTTTAACAGACTAGTAGGGGTAGAAATGATCAGAAATGAAGAAATTTTTGGTAGGAAGCTAAATGTCTATCTTAAAGCCTGGGAATTTCTTCTTCCATTTTTCTTTTATCCACTTTACTTGCCTTCCTAAAGTAGGAGAAAATAGAAAAGGAAAAGTTGAGAAGCCATCAGAGAAGACAGTGACATAAGTATAAAGGGAAATCATATAGATAAAAATTACAAGGTTATGGTGAAAGGAAGCTGCCATATACAATGAAGACATATTGGCTCAACATTTTCCTGCCATCCATATACTTACTGTCTGTCATTGTTCTCCTCAGCCTGAGAGAACAGTTGTAGCTGACTTGGATAGACTAAGTAGAAACGTAAAGTCACTCTTCAATTTTCGGTTAAATAGACATATTTTAAGAAACAGCAATGAGTAATTGCTTTTATAGTTGATATGAATTAAACATTCTGTTTTGGTTTTCCTTAAAGTTGGCTACTTTGAAACATCTATGGAAAACATGCTTTTTTTTTCCATCAAGCTTTACTGGTTTTGAAGTCCTAGATAATCAGAAGTAAGAAAAAAAAAAACTTACCATTCTGACTTTCAGAGTCATTTTAAATGTACCTTCATTCTGAAAAGCGAAAAATCTTTTTCAAAATTTTGAATTATAAATCTATCATCAAATGAAACTATCATAGTAATTATTTATATATTGTTTTATAACAAATTACCCCAAAAGAAAGTGGTTTAAAGTAACACTTGTATTGCGATTTATGTGAGTCAGTTCATCTGGGTCTCTTATAAAGCTGTAGTCAAGGTGTTGTCTGTGGCTGTAGTCACCTCAAGGTCCATGGGGGGAGGATTTGCGTCTGAACTCATTCACGTGGCTGGTCATTGGCGGGATTCAGTTTCTCATGGATCTTTGGAATGCAGGCCTTGGTTCCTCTTTCACTGATTTATAGCCAGAAGTTGCCTTCAGTTTCTCTCCACATGAAACCATTCAACATGGTAGTGTCTTCAGAGCATGCCAGCTGAGAAGGCAAAAAAGACTGTCTCACGAGATGGATGTCACAGGCCTTTGTAGCCTGATCTCATAAGTGACATCTCATCCCTTTGGCCATTATTCTGTTCATTAGAAGCAAATCATTGGGTCCAGTCTACACTCACCAAGATGGGATTACACATAGGCATGAATATCGGGAGACAGACCTCATTAGGAGTCATGTCAGAAGCTACCTACCACAGTTATCTTGGGTTCAATACCAAAAAAATCTCACTGAAGTATCATTTTACTAATACGGTATCATAATTTTTAATTACAGAAATCTGCTCAGTCATGTCCGACTCTTTGCGACCCCATGGACTGTAGCCTGCCAGGCTCCTCTGTCCATGGAATTTTCCAGGCAAGAATATTGGACTGGGTTGCCATTTCCTCTTCCAGGGGATGTTCCCAACCCAGGGATCGAACCCATGTCATTTGGGTCTGCTGCATTGGCAGGTGGATTCTTTACCACTGTGCCGCCTGGGAAACTGAATTATAAGAATACTGGGAAAGTAATCATAGATTGATTTAGTGACTAGAAACTGAAATTCATTAGAAGTGGAAGCATTAAGGATAATCTCAGAATGTATTATATATATGGGAAGTTAATTTAGGAGATTCAGCTTTACAGCGGTAGAGAATCTCTTCACAATATCTCTCAAATGGTGTTGCTGTTGCTGGAAGGACTAGTCTTAAGAAACTCACTCCCTTGGGGCAGCCTATCCATTGGGAAAAGTCAACAGTCAAATTTGATCTTACAAAACTAGTTGTGCTCCATGGTGATTAGAGCTGCCTCTTTAACCCTGAGTCCTGGTTGCGCTTTCTAACGCAAATGCTAGTCTGCATCCGTTCATTCTGTCTTTCGGGCAAATGATACTGACGGGCCGTGCTTTCTAACACAAATGCTAGTCGACATCCGTTCATTCTGTCTTTCAGGCAAATGATACTGACGGGCTGTGTGGCATTTGCACGTCACGTTGGACCCACACGTGTTGAAGCTGAACTTTTACCACAGTGTTGGGAACAGGTAAATAGCTATATTGGGTTTTCTCTAGCTGTTGTATTCTAGGTGATTGTAAATGCTCATATTATCTTTTAAAAATGCTATTAGAAAATGTGTGGGATATAAATTATGCTACTATTTTTGTTGCCCAGCCCGGTGGTTTAACAGTGCTTAAGAAACATCTGGGATGTTTTGCTTTATTCTGAATCAAGTGAGATACAAAATACAAAAAAAATATAAAAAAACTAATGAGTTCAGGGAAAGCAAGAGGTTCTGTGTATGTATAAGTAAGGGGGTAAATAATAGACATAGTATCTGTATATACTGTATACTTATATATATTACAAATATATACAGAATATAAAGTGTAAACCTTTGATGTAAGAAGTCTGTGTATTTATGATTCAACTCACTATTTACTAACTACACTTCTGGTTTTATATTGAATGTTCCTGTCATCTCTAGAACTCAGGATCTTTGACTTTGTACACTTGACATTTAGGTCATTAAGTAACTCATTGTTCCATCTTAAAAAGATGGATTTCTTACTTATGAAGACAGATTTCATGGCCTTATTTATACCTGCTCTGTCACTTGTTCTTAAGAAAAAATATTATTCTCCAGAATATTGCCAAAGTATATGGTCTTCGAGAATTCTCTTCCCACTTTCTTCAGATATTCATTTTTTTCTTTAAAATTTATAGAGTCATCTACTAATTTAGTAATCTAGAGACATTATTTGAAAGGGAACATTATATATATTCATATTATCTCTGACAGTCCCTATGTTACCTGTAGCTTATAATGCACATAACTTAGGGTAAGACTCTAATCACTGAAAATCAAGTTAAGTTGGAAACAATATACACAACTTTGATTTTACAGTTCTCTACAGTTCTATATATGTACATGTCTTTTTTAAATTGTTTTTCGATCTTCTTTTAAGCTTTATTGAGATTGTAATTCAGATAACATACAACTCACCTATTTAAAGTCTACAATTCAGTGGTTTTTAGTAGTCACAGAGATACACAGCCATCACTACAGTCAATTTTAGAACAGTTTTATCACCCACAAAAGAAGCCCCAACCCTTAAATTGGTTCTTGTCTTTCAAGGTTGTTTTTGGCTATTCTGAGTCCCTTTAATTTCTGTATAAATTTTAAGATCAACATGTCAATTTCTGCAAAAAAAGCCAGCTGATATTGTAAGGATTGCCTTGAATCTGTAGATCAGTCTGGAGAATGTTGCCATTCCAGTAGTGAACTTTTCAATCCATGAGTTTAAGATGTCTTTCCATTTATTTTGGCAATGATGCGTGAATTTCTTCACCTGGAATCACTGTGAAGAGTAAAATCTGAGCTTTTTACTCCACTGGTCAAGAATCCACCTGCAATGCGGGAGACCTGGGCATGATCCCTGGGTTGGGAAGACCCCCTGAACAAGGGAAAGGCTACCCACTCCAGTATTCTGGCCTGGAGAATTCCATGGACTGTATAGTCCATGGGGTCTCAAAGAGTCGGACACGACTGAGCAACTTTCACTTCACTTCACTTCTCCATTTATTTAGGTCTTTTAAATTTTCTTTCAGTAATGTTTTATAGTCTTCAGAATATAATTTACATACTTTTAAAGTTTTTTCCTGAATATTTTATTCTTTTTAATACTATTGTGTAAATAGAATTTTCTGTATTTTTCTGGTTGTTCATTGAAAGTATGTAGGAATACAGTTGATTGTTGTGTGTACATTTAATTTTGAGACTCATCCTGCTAGAGTAAAGAAATGTGTGAGTTTATGTGTAACGTATTATGACACTCAAACCATTTTGTCTTGAGGTTACTGTTTCTGTATTGACTCTAACTCAGAGATCTCAGTTACCAACAACTCCCCCTGCCTCCTCTTTCTTCTGTAACCCGAATAAACATGGATATCATGTTTATTCGGGATCTGTCAACCGCCTGCCTCCAGTTTGTTGCCCAGTAGATTGCTGCATAATTTCTTTTCTTAATTTTAGGCATCCAATACTTTAATGAATTATGTCACCTTTTCATATGGGAATATGAGAAAAGATATTCTTCTTTTCCAGTCAAAGAAAGATTTATATTCTATGAAGAAGACATATGGGAACAAACCCCAGTATGTGTCATTTTTTTGTTTTTGTTATTTTTTGTTATGATTCAGTGTAGTCATTACAATAGTAAAACCCCATCATCTTGCATATGCAAGCAGGGGTGAATTGACATCGCTTACTTTAAAAACAGTCATAACACCAGTCAGGAGCTTTGGTTAAATCATTGATGATTCGCAACTTAATCCTTGAGGAAAAAAGAGGAATGAAGGATCATTCCTGGTACATATTGTAGGCCATATCAGTAAATATCTAAAAGCTGGACTTTCCAAATTTGAAAACATAATAATGTTCCTAGGGAAAGAAAAGGTTGCTTCCGACATCCTAAGGAAAGCTGTCTTGGGCAAGCCCACAATCTCTAGACACCTTGCCGTATTTTTATCTTTGCTTTATCCTCTTTCTCTTCAACAGATAACCCCTGTGATCTCATTTTTTAGGCTCTCTCTGAGTCCCTTAATCCTGAACCAGGTATAGGTATCCTCACAAGTGGAAAGAAAGAAGCTTTATTGCATTCCTAACAGGATTTGTGGTGAAAAATAATTCTGTTTTGGAGGAAGGGAGGGTATGTTGCTTATGTTTGATTTATTTATTTTTTACTCTAGATTAATCACAAATACCCAGAAAGAAGATTGCTTGTGGCAGAATCTTGTGGAGCGCTGGCACCTTACCTTCCTGTAAGAATTGTAATTTTTCTTAAAAAAAAAAAAACCTCTTCCTTCTTTTTTTAGCAATAGAGAATCCTTTTTTTCAGGTGTCTTATTATACGTTTTAATCCACATTCTGTCCTAACAAAGGAAGAAGATGAACTGAATAAAGAAAGCTCACATTGATACCATGTGACATTGCAGACAGAGGGGAACATTAGCCATTGATTTTACATGAGTACAAATATATTAAACCTCATCAGGAATTCTAAAGTTTGGTCGGAGGACCCTGGGGAGTTCCTTGATCCTTTTGAAGAGGTCCATGAGATGAAAATTATTTTCATAATAATATTAAAACATTTCTTGTCCTTTTCTCTGTGTTGACAGTTACAGTGTTGGTGCAGCAAAATTTGTAATGGGCAACAGTGGCAGCACATTAGTGCTGATCAAAGCAGTGACACCCAGATAGACAGATAATGATCATATTCTTCACTACAGGGCACTCACAGAAAGTCAACTTCACTTAAAAATAAACTTGGTGAATCAGTGAAATTATTAATTCTACTAAATTTTGACCCTAAGTATGCCTCTTTTTTAACAGTCTGTATGATCAGCTGGAAGATACTGATATTAAGCCCTTTTGCTGCATTCTGAACTCTGATGGCTGTTGCAGAAAGCAAGCACTCAGATAGTCTGAGTTGTGAGCTGAACCAGCTGCTTTTCTCGTGGGACACCAATTTTACTTGATAGGTCACTGAAAAACAAGCTGTGATTATTCAAACTTGGTATGTGGCAGACATTTTCGTGAAGATAAGTGACATGGAGCCTTGCTTCAAGGAAAACAAGTAGACAGTTCATTGCCAATGATAAAATTAGAACTTCTAATGAGAACAAGAATTTTGGAAAACTTGTATTCACCATTCAGAGCTTGACAGCGTCTTTTCTTATCAGAAGAGGCCATGAAGATACTTCTCCCTTTCTCAGTTACGTGTTTCTGTGAGGCCAGGTTTTCTTATGCACTCCCACCCAAGCAACATACAGTTGAAGGCACAGCAGATAAGACGATCCTACCTGTCTTCTTTTAAGTCAGACGTCACTGAGATTTGCAACACAATATAAAGCAACACTGTTCCTCTCACTAGTTTTTTTGATTATAGCTATTTCCATTAAAGTTGCAATTTCATTAGTCATGTTAACCTTTAAGAAGTTAATTGTTTTTAATGCGTTAATAATTTGAAATTTCTCGTTTTTAATTTCTGATATGATAAATGTCAGCAGATATTCCCCGCCCAAACAAAAGCTATTTGAGGTCTCGTTAGTTTCTAAATGGCCAAGGGCCTCCTGCCAGGAAGAAGACTGAGCACGCTGGCCCGCTGTGCTCCTGAGGTGTCTCCTGATGGGTCTAGGGCTTACAGGGGATGGAAGCCAGAGGTGACATCAAGAGTCATTTTCCTTTGAACAATGGTAATTTAAAGCAGAGCTTGGCAAAGTACAGTCTGGAGACCAAATGGAATCCACAGCCTGTTTTTATAAATAAAGTTTTATTGGCACGCAGCCACACCCTTTCTGTGACTTGTCTGTGTCTGCTTCCGTACTGCAACAGCAGAGCTGAGGAGCTGCAGCAGAGACTTTTTGGCCCAGTTTGCTGACCGCTGCCTCGAAGGGTCATTTCCATAAGACTGCTCTTTAAAAGGAGTACAGAAATTGGAACTGTGCAGCAGTACATGAGCTGTTTATGTTACATTTACCGTTCCCTCACATTCTTTAGTGTGAGGGTGAGTGAAGACTGAGAAACCCGAGTCAGACAATTGTCTTTTTTAAAAATAAAATTTATCTTTTCTTTTTATACAGAAAAATACAAAGAATAATTCAAGAATAATTCCTAGTCTCCAGTCCCAGAAATGTTGTTGCTGAAAATAAATTTTCAGACAGATGAAAATCAAAGACTTCCTTGGCCCTAGTCATTCTCTCCAAAGACAGACATCTATGGTTAATGGTTTTTAACGAATACTTAAGAAAATAAAAATTCGTGCATATGCAAGCTTACATTTTTATGTCTTTAAAATTTTTCTTACTCAGAATTAATCACACGGTACAATGATCTATTTATCCGTTGTGTGGGAAACTATGCATTTTACATTTTCACATATTGTTAAAACCTCTGTATCTTGTTTCTCTTGACATGTGCATTTTTTTATTTTGACAGTGTTAAATCGCCAAGACATCACAGATTGTTCTCCTATTAGCAGTGCATGAAAGTTCTTATTTTCCCATGCTTCCACCAGGAACTGGGCATAAACTTTTTTTTTAGTGTTTTCCTATGTTTTCAGAGGAAATTATCTTATTGTGATAAATTGTGTAGGTAGATACCCATGAGTGAGTCTGAGCATCCTATTATTTATTGTTCCAGGAGAGAGCTGAGCATCACATGCTCTCAAAGAAGGAAGAAGCCGTTCCACACTGCTCCTAGTACTAGAGTGCCAAGCAGCGTTAATAATGGACTTAATGTTTCCTGCGTGGGGCTCCACTTGCCTCGTTACCCCACTGTAACTGCTAGCAGTAGAACCTCAGTGTAGTCATAGCTCAGATGGCGTGAAGCCTCCTAACTTGTCCCGTGGGTTTCCTTAGCATGTGGAAACTGCCACAGTTGACCTCAGCCTTGACCGCTGCAAAGCAAATACCCAGCTGAGGTTTGCTTATCTCTGTCCTATTGCCCGTTTAGATATCAACCAAAAAGCCCTTTTAATACACTTTTAAAGAAATGTTGGGAAGCAGTATTTAACCTAAAAGATAAATAAACAAGGCTGTACCAAAAGGTATATTCACCACCCTAAATTTGACCAAACTTTTCTATAATTACATATATTTTGTTTTTAAAAATCAAAACAAAACTAGATATTTTAAAATGTCTTTCAGACCTTGCTCTGCATACCAAATCACACTAACTAGAGAGTTACAGAAATGGTCATTTCCTTTTATTGTAACTGTTAAATGTAAAGGTGACCTGAACAAGTTGAGGTTTAAAGAATTTTATAAATTGATCAAGTTACAGTAATGGTACAAAAAAGGGAAGGAAGGGCAAGAATATGAAAACAATGACACTTTATTCTAACCTCAGACATTAATTAGGCTGAATCCATGGGGTAAAAGTTGTATGAAACTTAAGACACAATAGTAGTTGACATTATATTTAATAGTAGCATCTGAAAATAGCCATGCAGTTTTGTAAGTGCTTTTAAAGTTTACTCTCATATTTTATCATTCTGTTTTTTTCTTTTTCCCTCAGTTCTTCAAAAAAAATAGCAACACCAGGATTTTAGTTTCCCTCCTACCCCAGGCAAATGTTTTGATTACCAGAGTGATTTTTATAATCCCTCCTGTTATGACTATCAGTGCTTTTCTGAGTTCCATAGGTAGTAATAGAAAGAATAGTCATTTTACACAGAAGAGTCTCTTTATGGCAGAGTGGTGACTGTTGATTTGCCAAAGTGCACTGTGAAGGTTTCAGGGATTGGCACATATGTAGTAAAAATACAGAAATATGCTGGGAGATGATTAATACCAAGTTCAGGGTAAATGTTATCTTTAGAGAGGAGAATTAGGGGAAGGGGGAGGGTGGAAGAGAGTCATGCACTTCAGCTGTGTCTATAATGTCTTCTGTGTTTCAGAAATGAGGACTTGAAGCAAACATAGCAACATGTTAATATATATTTAATCTGGATTGTGAATACATGGATATCTGTCATTTTTTTCTATTCTTTTCTGCTGCTAGTATAAATAAATACTAAAACATGTTGTTGTTTATTTCAGAAAGAGATCCGTAGCTCCTTGGTTCTTTCAATGTTGCAACAAATGTTAATGGAAGATAAGGCAGATTTGGTAAGAGAAGCTGTGATCAAAAGCCTTGGTATCATTATGGGATATATTGATGACCCAGACAAATATCAGCAGGTATGCTTTTCAGAATAAATCCCATCTATTCCATTATAAAATTCCAAATGGTGTACTATCCCAAACCTCTGATTCAGATACCCCATAATCTATAGTAGGGATGGCAAATGTGTCAACTTGAACAAGTTAAAGTTGGCTGCCTGGTTTCAATTCTGCAATTTCAAGGAGAAAATGCTTTGATTCATTTATAGTATCTGCCACAGCTTTGTGGCAGGAAATTGGCCACAAGCATGCCATTTTCCCTCTGGTTTCCCCCTCAGTGGATACATGACATTTTTCTTTAAAGAAATTGGGGAAGGCAGGCTTATGAATGTTTTCTTTCTTGCTTCAAATGTCTTCTAAATGTATTGGAATGTATGTTTATTACATTTTATTGTGTTTTTGAGGCTTCTGTTTTGTTTTAAATCTGCGTTGTGTCTGTTTCCTTTTGGCAGGGTTTTGAACTGTTGCTGTCAGCCTTGGGTGATCCCTCAGAAAGAGTCGTTAGTGCCACACATCAAGTATTTTTACCAGCCTATGCCGCCTGGACTACAGAACTTGGAAATTTACAGTCTCACCTTCTACCCACATTGCTGAACAAGATTGAAAAACTTCTCAGGGTAAATGCTTCCTTTATTTATACAATTAATAGAAATTTTAAAGGTGTGTTTTAAGGCATCTTGAAAGAATGTTGGGGAAGCAAAGATAGAAAGTATCACTTTGCTGAACATTCTAATTAATTACCCATTAAAGATTCTATTGGTCTGGAGCCAAGAGAGATTTGAGGAAGTTTTGCTTGATTGAAGCTAAGGAGAAAGGGCGCGATGTGACTTTGTTAGCTAAAATAGCACCTTTGTGGCACCTACTCTGACAACTGTTCCCAACGCTGCCTCTTCCTAACCTCTTCTGAATACTTGAATACTTTAGATAAAGTATCAGCTTCTGTCCCCAGAATGCAGAAATAACTTAAAATATGAGTCTTCAAAGCTTTCTTGTTTACACAATGTCAAAATGTTTTAACTTTATTTCACTGCATTTGTTCATGCCCTCACTCTTTAAAATGAATTTTTCTTTTCTTTAAAATGAATTTTCCATTCTTCCTAAGAACAGAAGAAAAGTCGATACAATGAAACTAATCTTTGTACTAAAAGTCTCAGTGTCTAGGAGAAAAACTAACATTTCTTTGTGTGTATTATGTACACATTATGTACCATGTTTTATAAATAAAATCTATTATTTCATTCTTAGAACTCTTTGAATTATATTTTGGTCTTTTGGTGTGGAAACTGTTTAACTTAGCACAACTGTCAAATGACAAGACAAGGATCAGATATCAGCCTCTGAAATGACACTGTTGCCCTTTCTACCCCCAAATTTTAAGAATCTTTATAAGACTTTTAACATAAAGTATTTTAACATATGTATATATATACTACTCTGTGTATAGTCTTACATGTATATATGTGCATTTATTTAATTTAAAAATAGGATTTTTTTCCTATAAATTTCAAAATGCATGTTGAAGACTATAAATAGACAGCCAGACTGAAGTACTTCTTTTTATGAAACCTAGGGAGTTTTTCTCAAGTTTTTTTTTTTTTTTTAAATATTTTCATCCCTTCTCTCTGAGAATGATCCATACCGGGTTTTTTTTGTTCCACTCCATAACACAGCTAGTTCCACATTGCTGCTAAACATAGCTGCAGTATTCAGCACGGGTAATGTTCCATAAAGAAATTAACTAATTTAGAACTTGATAGTAAAAAAACCTAACATACCTGGTATTTCTGACACAGTTGTTATTTATAATATAATGAGATCCCAAGTGGATTTGAGCAGCATTAAATGCTTTTACCTCTAGCGATTCTATTTTTCACTTTAATACTTGGTTTCTGTGTACCGTAGTGGTCGTTTTACTCTTTTTGGTTGTTGTTTCTATTATCTCTTTCTTTTGTTTCCTTTTGAAATTTCTTCTGCGTTTTACAGTGAATTATTTTAAAGTGCATTAAATACTGGCAAATATAGTTGTCATCAAATCTATGAAAGGAGTTCGGAAGTAGAGAGAAAATAATAAGTGCTACTGCTGGTTTAACAGTTGAGCATTTAAAACGATTCCTTTGATCACTTTAATATCTTTAACCTGACTTCTAAAATTTCAAAAGTTAAGACCCTCTTAAAAGAAAAAACCTGTGAAAGAAGTTCCATACAAATGAAATGACTGATGTTCACCCTGAAGATTTCCATACAAAAGATTCTATCACGTCCACAGTGCCTTGGGAAAGTTAAAACATTAGCTGTGCCCAACCAGTCCAGCCCCATGAACTGCAGCCCACCAGGCTCCTTTGTCCATGGAATTCTCCAGGCAAGAATACTGGAGTGGGTTGCCTTTTCATCCTCCAGGGGATCTTCCTGATCCAGGGATCGACCCAGGATCTCCTTCACTGCAGGCAGATTCTTTACCTTCTCAGCCACCAGGGAAGCCCCCACAGTGCTTTAGCTCTTCATATTTTCACATACTCAGAGCAATTGAGAAAAGATTCTTGGTCATCTCCATTAGGTTTACTGTGAGGCTAACATACATGTCGTTAAATGTTTTATTGTTTGCCGCCGAAAGGAAGAGCATCATAAATGCATGCTCTCAGGAGACTAAATTAGCTTCCTCCTGCTTATGTTTCAGGAAGGCGAGCACGGGCTGGATGAACATAAGCTCCACATGTATCTGTCTGCCTTGCAGTCCTTGATCCCATCTCTCTTTGCATTAGTGCTACAGAACGCACCCTTCTCCAGCAAAGCCAAGCTTCATGGTGACGTGCCACAGATAGAAGGTATTGAGCTTAAATTATGGAAGGGAGATGTAGAACATTGACAGCTTAGCTTCCCACAGAATTGTTTTTGATTAAAATTGTAAAAGTCACTTTGTTTTAGTTGCTAAATCATGTCCAACTCTTTGCAGCCCCGAGGACTGTAGCCCACCAGGCTCTTCCATCCATGGGACTTCCTGGGCAAGATTACTGGAGTGGGTTGCCATTTCCTTCTCCACAAGTCACTGTATGACAGCATAATTACTAAAATGTGTTATATGTGTGGGACCGCGTGGTCAGAGATTGTATGATACCTAAGGGGAGCTACATGGCTTCATCATTTATGGATAAGCCTCATGGTGTTATTTTACAATATTTATTCTTCCTCTCCATTCTTAATCTAGAGCCTTTTTGTGGCCTTTTTTTTTTTTTCAGTGTGGTAAGTCAGAAGTGTTTTCTTTTATTAACAGAGCTGAATTAATAGTTACCAGGGCCAGTTCGTGAAGCTTTTCATTTTCATTTTCTTTGTAATTTTTTTCTTCCTCAGCTATTTTGTGTTATTTTCAGTAGGGGAAAAAGAAAGTGTAATTGCTATTTCCTGCTGTGTCCTTGATAGGAATATAAGCATATGCAGCACAGTTTTTTTTTCCCCCTCCAGAAAAAAGAATATGATTTATTTTCAGGAATAAATGAAATTGATAGCAAAAGCCATTATTTTCTTAGCTCAGAGTCCAGCTAACCAGTAAGTGACCTTTGATCCATGGCACGTGGTAGCCCCACAGCACCCAACCCGCAGGATAAATGGCTATAGACAAACTATTAGTATGTATGAGATTTTCAGATTTATGAAATTATTCATATCTCTTCTGGGCTTCTAATAAACAGGAGTATAAAAGCAAGTGTTACAATTTCCATATAAAGTAAACCGGGCCACCTGTAATCTCTGGGATATGAAGCAGTATATCCAACAATGCGTGAAGCATCGCATAAAAATGGTATATACTGTAAGAATGCTAGTTTTACTTGGAAAATTGAGAATGGATAGGGTAGAGTTAGTTTAATATTTTTTAATTATAATTACTGAGGAGAATGAAACTTCAGACTTAATGATAAACGACAAAGTGCTCACAGCTGGCTACTTTAGTTTTACCCCTTCACTCACTAAGGCACTTCAGCTGGGTAGTGACTTTCTAATTCGCTTTTTCTTTCTATCTCACTGCATTATTCTGCTGCATCCACCATAACAAAGTAATAGAAACGTAGTGCTTTAACATCAGACACTTGTTGTCGTGCAGTTCTGAAGGCGAGAGGTCTAAGATCAGGTGACAGCAGGGTTGGCTCCTTCTGAAGGCTGTGAGGGGAAAGCTCTTTCCTGCCTGTCCCCTAGCTTCCTGTGGCTTGCTGGCGATCTCTGGTACTCTGGCTTGTAAATGCATCCCCCCAATCTCTGCCTTCATCTTCACATTCTGTTCTGTGTGTGTGTGTGCGTGTGTGTGTCTCTGTGCCCAAACTTCCCCTTATTATGAGATCAGTTATATTGCGTCGAAAGTCCACGCTGTTCCAGTGTGACTTCATCTTATCTAATTATATCTGCAACAGTACTATTTCCAGATAAGATCATATTCTGAGGTCCTAGGGGTTAGGATTTCAACATACAAATTTTTAAGGGAGACACAGTTCACCCCATAGCATTCACTATCATTCATTTACTTAGCAAATAATTCTTCAGTGTCGCCTATGGCCAAGCACATGCTAGAGATTAGACAGAAAATTTTCAAAACTACTTTACAATTCTGAACAGATGTTTATGTGACCTTTCCTTGTGATTATGTCTTTATCATGTCAAAAATAATCTTAAGTTCTCACTGACTTAATTTGACCTTCTGACTTTTAGCTGTAAATGTTAATGTTGTTGTACTCACATGTAGGTTATAATACATTTACTATAAATGAGGAAATATTATATCCATATTTAGGGTCTGTCTATATAGCTGTGTCTATATGTCTGTCTATATACGCATCTATATAATTTGGGATACAGTTTATTACAAGTGAAGATTTGTTTTTTGCTTAAATAATGAAAATTCCACAACACTAGCTAATATTTATGCAAGGTACTATTTTGAACACTTCAGATGCACTCACGAATAAAACAGACAAAAATCTCTGCCATCATAGAGCTGACATTTTGGTGGGAAGGAATACATTAAAGAATCATAGCAGCTGTTATTTTGCTGGATTTGGATAATTTTGGTAATTTTTATACAATAAAATGCTAGCTTTTTGCCAGTCTATTGAAATGGCATTCTGAGGACTTTTCTGTATGTTCACAAGTTAGATGGTTAAATTTTTAAAAAGCCTTTTAAATAGAATAATACTTTGAGGTTCCTAAACCTCAAACTTATCATTCCAACTACTTATCTTTTACAACTGAGTTGTCCATGGTGTATTAGTTGCTCAGTCATGTCCGACTCTTTGCAACCCCATGGACTGTAGCCCGCCAGATTCCTCTGTCCATGGAATTCTTCAGGCAAGAATACTGGAGTGCGTAGCCATTCCCTTCTCCAGGGAATCTTCTCAACCCAGGAATCAAACTCCAGTCTCCTGCATTGCAGGCGGATTCTTCACCATCTGAGCCTCCAGGGAACCCCTGAGTTATCCAAGTAATTGCTTATTTCTTGTTTTGCTTCTGTTGGACCTCGCTTTAAATCTTTGGACCTCACTTTTCCTATAATAAATCTTAACATTATCTATTTTACTCTTAACTCTTCCACTGTTTTTCAGTAATTTGTCATATTTCTGAAGGAATAATATGCATTCCATTGTAGTATCACAGATTGTGACCACTATGATATAATCCTATTTGAAACGATCAGATGTGCTTCAACATGATATAGAAATATGAGGTACAGCTATCCCTCACTGTCCAAATCTGTTTGATTCCTAGGTTGAGATAATGACGATTCATGCAGAAATATCAGAGAGTATGGGATACCATTTTACCTAAATTCATTTATTTGTTTGTGTGTTATGATAGCAAGTAGAGACTTTTAACTAACAAGGGACAATCTTTATCTGTACTTAAGATATTGTTAAATACCTTAGGAAGCATAGGAAGACAATACCATCTTAATTTTGTCTTTCAGCATTTTAAAAGTTATTTCATGTTTTCGTAAGTTTAATGATTATCATTAAGCCATTCATATGCTTTGAGAAAATGCTGCATCTTTCATTGCGTCTTTTTAGAGTGTTAACCTCTATGCAGGAGCTGTTGGACCACTAGGAATTTCTCTTCAACAGTTAAAGAGCTATTGGTAGCATTCGTCAGTTAAGAGCCAGCTAAGACCTGGAATCTGTGATCTGTAGGATGATAAATTTTATTGATATGTTCAAATTTTAAAATATACTAATGTATATTCGATATTTATTTACACAATTTTAAAAAGTCATTTTTTCAGTTTTCCCCAAAAACTTTTAAAGTTTGTATTTATAATAATTTTTTAATTATTATTACATATAGCTTTATCTTACTGGTCACTGCTTTTAACACTTTATATTAATTTAATGTTTATCAAATTATGGAAGACTTTCTAAATAAGGCATTTAATATTGGAGATTAAATACTTAAGAACCCTGTTCAGCTCAAGCTTTAGTGTATTTTAGGTTATTCTCTGGTATTAAACAATTTTTCCCTGCTATCAACCTATTAGTTTTTTACTCCATGAAGGAAATATCTTATTATAGTTATTATTTATTGACATAAGCAGTCTGGTGGATTTATAACTATCTTTGTTTTTTTTAAACCAAATTTAAATCCATATTTTAACTGAGATCCTATTTTGGAGCAAATTTTAAAGTTTTGCTTTTTACTGGCAAACTCTTTCATTTCGTATTCGTTTACTAGATATTTAGTCTCATAAAATCTTAATTTTTTGAGATTTGTTAAATTTGTTCACATGCAAGAGAAATTTACAGTCGAGCCTTAAACAACAGGAGTTTGAGGTGTACACATCCACTTATATATGGATAGTTTTCCGTAGTTAATAATGTAGTACTGCCTGGTCCATGGTTGGTTGAATTTGTGGGTGTGGAGGAATCTCTGACACAAAGGTCTGACTAGACAGTTTAACCCCTGACTGTGCAGGGATCAACTACATTTCATTTTCTTCTAAAAGTGATTTAATGTATTTTAGCTTTATATTTGAAGTCTAGAATATGCTAAATAGCTATTAGGAGGCAGAACCTTGCTTTTCTTCTGACAAGACGGTTAACGGCCCCAACCGCCATTTTGCGCATGACTTCTCCCGCTGCTCTCTGCAGTGACGAGGTTCCCGCGGCCCGCGTCGCCCCTTCAGGACGTGTCGACGATTGTCGGAGGCCGCGAGCGGCTGGCGCTGCTGCTGCAGCTCTATGACCACCAGCTGGAACACGAGGGCACGACCGGCTGGGAGAGTTTACTGTGGGTTGTCAATCAGTTGTAAGTTACCACCTCCGCGTTCACTTGGTACATCTCAGCTACTTGAATGGAAGACAGCTCACGATATTTAGCCTGGGAACTGAGGGACAAAATATAGCAAAATATTTTTTTAAAAATAACAAAACATAACTTGGCGTCATCTGTGGTTAACTGTCTTCAGGAGAGAAGATTTATACCTGTAGACATGTAGTTGCTTATGTGTGAAAATGGTGTGTCTGTATACTGCAGAAAGACCTGTCTGCTCCCTTATTATCTAAAAGTGGTGGTGGATTGTAAACTACATCCAGACTTCTCATTTTTGAGGCTAAAATATATGGTGCCATGTTAGCCAAGCTTTTGTATGAAGTATCACCTCCATTGACTTAAGTCTTATTAACACCACACTTAGAACTCTGCCATTAAGTTTCCAGATATTTCATGACAATCTCTTAAAATTTAAGACGTTTACAGAATATAAAATTAAGACTTTTTCAAAGGGTCCCAAACAACTCCTTTGTTTTCTAATTTTACTGGCTGTGAAAAGCAGAAGAGATTGTTAGATTTGGATTGTTTCAGAAATTGGCAAGGAAACAGTAATTTATTTGTATCCCCTGTCTACTTTCCTTTCTTTCTTATGCAGGTTACCACAGCTTATAGAAATAGTTGGCAAAATTAATGTTACTTCAACTGCCTGTGTCCATGAATTCTCCAGATTTTTCTGGCGCCTTTGCCGGACATTTGGCAAAATTTTTACAAACACTAAGGTAAAAACTTGTATTTCATATTTTCTTATATGCAAGACATATAAAAATGTAATGTGTTAATTAATGGTATGGGAGAGTAAGTAAAAGCAGGAGCCCTTCCTTTATTCTAATTATCTTTTAATATCTTAGAAAGCTATGATAATAAAAGAAAATTCTGGTCTGTAATATTCTTATCTTTATTGACTTTCAGAAAATGATTTAGCCAAAATTTAGTCTGTATCCACATTTAAATATAAGGTCTGCTCACTGTGGATGTCTCAGAGCTTTCCAGCAGAGAAAGTATCAGCTAGGGGACTCCACTGCAATTCTTTGAATGTGCTTCTTGTACTGAATCTACCACAGATTCAGGAAGCCCCCATTTCCCCAAATGCTTTGGTCAGAACTTCAGGTGATTGTGGGCGTCCCTGATAGCTCAGTCGGTAAAGAATCCACCTGCGATGCAGGAGACCCCAGTTCGATTCCTGGGTCGGGAAGATCTGCTGGAAAAGGGATAGGCTACCCATTCCAGTATTCTTGGACTTCCCTTGTGGCTCAGCTGGTAGAGAATCCACCTGCAGTGCAGCAGATCTGGGTTCGATCCCTGGGTTGGGAAGATCCCCTGGAGAAGGGAAAGGCTACCCACTCCAGTATTCTGGCCTGGAGAATTCCATGGACTATATAGTCTATGGGGTCACAAAGAGTCAGACACAACTGAGCAACCCTGACTTTCACTCAGGTGATTATAGAAACAAAGCAGCTTATGTAGAATACTTGCTACAAGACAGGAGCCCTTGGAATAGAATGGACACTTGAGATAAATGCTGCATATTTCAATCACTGTCACATTTGCCTGACCAGGTTATTTTGTTGTTTAACTATTAAAATTGGAAAGTCCTTAGGTCCTACTTTGTTCTTTAATCCTGTTAATCCATTTGTCTTCATAAAAGATTGTTGAGCCGGTTCTTTAGAGCATTAACAAAACCTTATAAAGATGTAGTTGCCATATGTGAAGACATTTAAAAGGTAAAAATTTTGTGGCATCTCTTGGCTAAGCCTGTAGTTTTTGAAACATTTGGAGCATAACAGTTTGGTATAGTAGACTGACAAAATTCAGAAAATGGGTTATGACTCTGTGTGTCCTTGAATAAATCTTTTAATGTATCTATACTTAATCTTTTCATGTGTGAAATGAAATTTAATCCTGTACATCTGATGCTGTAGGTTAATCTTTTCACAGTGGTCTACATCTCAGTTTAAATGGAATTTGCAAATTAATATGCCTGACCTATTGATAGGAGGGCAAAAACCAGAGCTTAATGTTACTGTAGGAGAAACCAAGTCATTCATTAACATCTAATTATTAAGTATAGTTGGATTTTACTGGGAATCACTATTGGCAAAAACTGTTTGACATCTCCAGAAGAAGTAACTGTTGTTTAATTTACTTTTTCTTACAAAAGCAATTAGGAATTCACGTTAACACTTAAGTGGTTGACTTCAGAGGCCTGAAATCTGTAATGTTAAAAATAAAAACAAGCATTTCCTCTAACTTAAAACTTAACTGTTAAATTCTGTCTTTCATGTTTAAAATTAAATTTTTAAAAAGTTAAAGACTAAGCCAACGGATATAACATAATGATTATCTTACTTACTGAATATCCTAAATGAATGGAATTTCATTTTCATTCCTTTTATACACAACAATTTTTTTCAACAGTTTTAATCATATATTGTCTGCCTAAGTACCCTTTCTATCATCAGGTTTGGTTTTGGGAGGTAGTAATTTCAAACACTTAAAGTCACCTTGGAAATTATTTTAATTTAGTGACGGAATCTAAAGGTCCTTCGGGAAAGTTGCTGACCTAAATTGATTTTTTAAATATTTTATCTCTAAAAAGATATTGTTTTCAGAAACTTGACACTTCTTTTTTCCTATGGCTTTTAAGAACTGTTGTGTTTTTGACTACTTGAATCTTTAAAAATAAGTAGTAGTAGCAATGGTAGGAAACATTTTATTTAACCATTGATTGGTCTGTTGAACCTGAGACTTTCTGGATCTTTTCTTTGGGTTGCTTAGGTAAAACCTCAGTTCCAGGAGATTTTAAGGCTGTCTGAAGAAAATATTGGTAAGTTTGTACATTATAATTTTTAAAAACAATTAAGTCTCTTTACTCCAGAAAAATACTTTATTCATTCTATGCAAATTGTATAAATAAGCTAACAAGTACAATTGAAAAGGAAAATTTATACTATGGAGTTCTTGGCTTTACAGCACTGCTACATCTAATATCCTTTCCATGGAGTAGTAGTAAGATTAATCTCCATCAGTTTTATTGTAAATATCTACCTTCTGTAATCAAATTGTCCTAAACCTGACCTTCTCAGACTGTGTACTTATTTGTAACCTTGGAGGTTTGAAGTGGTGCAATTGAAATACTGAAAAGGAAAAAATACAGAGCATGTAATTCATAATTAGTTACTTAGAACTGTTAAAAATTAAAACAAGTATAACTGAATAGAATGTAAAATATACATATATATTTTTTATGAAACATGAGATTTTTAAGAAACTACAGGCTTTAATGGGCAGCTCCAGCCCCTCTGTTCATAGTTTTCAATTACTGTCTTAAGAAGTCTGGTTATAGCACCAAGAACTCCTTTATGTGTAGATCTTATGTCCCTGTGTATTTTTCTAATTTCTAGGAATGAATTGTGAAAAATATTAAGGACAAAAATGTATAGTCCCCATGATTTGTATTGTAATTGGCTGTTTTGGATGTGTAGGTAATTCTTATCTCAGTCTTACCTTAGTGATTTGATTTGAGTCATTTGGAAAACTCCCATTTTTGTCTGTCCTCAGAGGTAATTAGAGAGTGAATAAATGACTCCTTTTAAGTTTGAAAATGTCAGTGAGGTGTTTGGTTTTTTTTGACATGCTTCCTAAAGTTTATATTTAATAGCTTTCTAATGGTTTAATTACTTGAAATTAAAAATTGGTATTATCTGTTTAGTTAATTATTCATTCTTATGATGATAGCTTTCAGAATTATTAGTTACAAGGTGATTATATACAGTCTATATGTATGAATTCAACTTAAGCTTATGTTTCGTAGCCTCAGATTTACCTCTCGGCTACCGTAGTCACACTCAGCCAACATCAGTACTCCCCAAAAGATAAAATTACTCTTGCCAAGAAAATAAAAAAACCTCAAATACTAATTGATATGAAAATAGATTCTTTTCTGGTGAAAATACTTTCAAGATAGTTAAATGCATGCTTTTAACTGAATTCTGTATGTACTACTTTCTGAAAAGAATTTAAAACCGTATAAGAATAGAAAAAAGTAATTTTTAAAAGTTTGAGTACATAAAAGCAAATGTAAAGTGCTTCAAATAATGCCTAACATCAGTAAGTGAGAGCTGTTGGTGCTATAAATAGCAACTGCCATATCATCTCTGGACCTGTTTTTAAAAAATCGTCTACACCTGCTGCATGAGAAAGAAAATCTGATGTCTTAAAGTCGTCACAGGACACTCAGCTGTGGTTGCATGCTTTCCCCTCTCCCCGAGCTGTATTTAGTCTCCCTACTCCATGAAAATAGTCAGGGTTCTGCCTGGCTTCTGAAAAACCCCTGTACAGGATGCAGGAAGAGCTCTGGAACTAGGCTAATACTAGAAACTAGGTAGCGTCTCGATGTCTAGAAGCAGGTCACATATATATCTAGGTGTCTCCTTTCAGCTGAGTACCTTGATGATTTACTGAACACTGCAAATTAGAAGCCTGAAAATTCATACAGCATGCTTACACGGCCACTTGGGAAAGTGTTAAAGAAAGCTCTGATTTATGACTATGCAAATAACGGTATAGCATCTCATTTTGGTCGTTAAAGTTTTTCCCATCTATCAAAATTTTGTATGCTAATGGCTCTGAAAAGTATTAAGTTGCATTTTCACAACCACCAGTGGATATGTATGTTTTGATAAAAGTATTTTTAAAGTAATGATAACATTTATTTGTAAGCCTTGTAACCAATTGTAATTTAAAATATAATTTGTATTATGAAATTTTGCTTTACATTTAAAGCATACTCAGATATTTTAAATTATTTTTGTGATTTTTAGATTCCTCAGCAGGAAATGGGGTCCTCACTAAAGCTACTGTCCCCATTTACGCAACAGGAGTCCTTACATGTTATATTCAGGTAAGGGAAAAATTCTTTGGCTAGAAAATGTACAAGCATTGTCTATTTAGAAAGATAGCTAATGTTATGTCTTTTAATGTGTTTATAAGTAAAAATAATACCCATAAATGAAAAACAAATTTATTTATTCTTCTTATTAAATAAATAATTTATAGTAGAAAGCATATTTTAATAATAGTCTCTTGAGGACTATCTCTGTTAAATAAAATTAGAGGTTGTGTGCTTCTTGATATTTTGTTTAAAAGTGTTAGATTGTACTTATGTAGCAATTTCTTTGTGTTTCATGATAATTTTTTCATTAATAAAGCACATGTGTTAGCTGAAGCACACTGCAAAATGCTGTAACATACTGTTTCATTATTTTTAGCAAAGTATTTTGTAATCCCGAAACATGAAGGATTGTTATAACTCTTTTATTGCTCATGGTCTTTGCTGAGCTGGAGGTCTCTTCCAATCATTTTGGTTAGTGTAGCAAAGATGGCAGAGTAGAAGGATGCAAGCTCATCTTCTCCTGTGAGGGTTTGGGAGTCTCTGGTGGAGGTGCCCGTTGACAGTGGCCCGCCGTGGGGTCAGAGACCCCGACGGCAGCTGTCCTGGGAGGCACAGACTGCGGCATAAGTCCTTTTGGAGGAGGTTGCCATGACCCAAGTCAGAGTGATCGCCTGGAAAGGTGTGTGGTGCGCCGATCAGCAGAGGTCCTCTTCCGCGGAGAGGGGTAGAGATGAGAAACCTGTGGGGCATCCCTGCCTTCAGGGGCCTGCTTTCTATCACTGAAGCCGCCACTAAATGACTGAAGCTTTCCAAGGGCCCAATTACGGCTTCTCCCTGGTGGACAGGCAGAAGTCCTAACGTTCACCACAACACTTTAGTTACTTTCAAAATGTGCCCTAATCACATAGACACTGTGCAGAGAGTCTGATCAGGTGACTTTCCCTGTGGAGGGCATTCTTCGTGCTGGTAGTCGCTGTGTGGCTGCGTTCACCTGGTTGGTTGGTGGGGCTCCTGGAAGGGTGGCTGGGCTTCAGTCCCCACGGTCTCAGGGCCTCTCTCTGTCTGCACGTCCTGAGGAGCGGCAGAGCCAGACTCATTCTGTGCTAGCTTAGGGCTCCCAAAATTGTAAGAAACAGAATTTGCTAGGCTGCAGCCTAGGCTTTGGAATTAGCACACTACTGCATTCTGTTGGTTAAAGCAAGTCACAGGTCCAATCCGGATCGAAAAAGAGGAAACTGAATGAGAGCTTGACCCAGGAGGTGGTTCATTGGTGGTCACCAGTATAGCAGACCACCTCACTCTACATAGCATTGCTTTAAATTAACACGTTGTGTGTTAAGGCACATCAGTCGTTTTTAAGTGTGAGGCAGTCCCACCTGTGAGTTGAAAATATGGACTCAAGATAAAGCATTTTTAGAAATCATGACACAATAATTCCTATGTAGTATTTCTGATCGCTCCCCCCAATTAATCTGAATGTAATCATAGGAAAACAATAAAAAAAATCCAAATTAAGTTTTAAAAAAGAATGGGAAAATCAGAGGAAGATCTTTTTCCCCCCGTTTTCCACACTAATTCCTAACTTTTTTTGCCTTTTGAATTCAAAGTATAGCCATTCATATTTATTGCATTCTTCTTCCAAAACAGATTTGAACCATCTTATAATATGAAACTGTAGTTCTCCAATATCATAAGATATCTTGTAGTAGAAGCTCCAACTCAGTTAAAGTAGTACAGTATTCTTTTAACTTGTCTACCCTAGTTTCTCAGACTACCTCATAATACAGATACACACAGGATCTCTGTGTTTAGAATATTTTAAGTCATGTAACCTTAACAGATTGAATCCATTGTTGTCCTTCAAGTTGTGGAGACTAAGTCCTAGCACATTACCAGGCACAACAGCACAAATACCATTTTCCTCTTTAATTTTGCAAGCTCTTCCAGCAGAATAACAAAGGTGATGTCAGTATTTTCCTCTCTCATTTTTAAGCTTGGGCAGTAAGTATGCTAAGTATGTTGATTTTGACCATAAATAGTATTTTAAGGCATAATAAATAGGAGATACATATTGTAAGGCTTGATAAAGTATGAAATACAAGGTTTGTCTCATAGTAGTCCCTCAGAATAGATTTACTGAATACATCAATGTAGACGTATTTTTTGAGTAACTGTGAAATCCAAATATCTAAAAAGATAAGAGCTTTGCTGGTATTTACAGAACAAGAAGTGAGTGGCCATCATAGGTTGCCAGTGCTTAAGGAAGCACACGCCAGTGTTTTTCCTACTAAACAAAATTTTCTATTAAGGTAAATTAACTGTCCTTGTTGCTTTGATAAACAAAGCCTATTTTGAATCAAGTGCGTAAGCAGTATTACTTGTTTTGAAATTTCAAAGTTGAGAAATTGTGTTGTAGTAAATTTTCAAATCAAAGAATTCATGCTCATTTAGCAGTATATTTTATAGCTGTTACTTCACAGTTAAGTTTTTTCAGATTTACAGTTTATTTTCCAAATTTTGTGAATCCTCTGATACAGTAAGCAACTAAAAATGAGTGAGATCCCCGTTCCACCGTAGCTCTGACGGTGGCTTGTCGGTGCTTCCATCCTTCACGAAGCAGACCAGCATATTATAAAACTGCTGTGTCCATCCTTTATTCATGCTGAGCATTACTTTTGTCAGTCCTTTATTTCTGCCTCACTCTAAATTAACCTGACCATGTAGGAAAAGTTAGATGGTAATCCCGTCTTCCTCATGGATCTACTGATGTATCTGCCTTTTTAGTCACTCAGTCATGTCCAATTCTTTGTGACCCCATGGACTATAGCCTGCCAGGCTCCTCTGTCCATGGGATTTTTCAGGCAAGAATACTGGAGTGGGTTGCTGTTTCCTTCAGGGGTCTTCCTGACCCAGGGATCAAACCTGTGTCTCCTGCATCAGTTGGCAAGTGGATTCTTTACCACCGAGCCACCAGGAAGCGTTGATACTGACGTATATAGAAGCCACTTATTGTTGACATAATATAGCCCTGAAGACAAAATATTTGACTCTAATTTATTGTATATTTATTTCCTGATAGAAAGTCAGATTCTTTCCCTTACACATTCTGGCTAATTTAACATACAATTATCTTTTTTAACTTTACTATAGAGCAGACTTGCTTTTTCTAACAAATTTCTTAATAGTGTGCTGTGTAAACAAAGAAAGAAAGAAATATTTTCTGATTATTAAAATAATGGTTTGTCAAAGAAAGCTTAAAAATAAAAGTAATTTTTAATCAAAGGTGTGACTATTTTTGTTAAGGACACAATGTTCTATATTTCAGCAACTGTGCAACTTCTCAACACTAATAATTTCTCAGATATCAATTTCTACTCTGAGGAGGATAACTGTTTTAGTGGCTTATATTTAAGTATTTAGAGCCAAAATTAATGGGAAGTTAAACTGTTAAAATCAATTTTAATAAAAAAAATATACCTTCTCATGTTTCAAACCAGAACTATCTCATCAAACTTTCTGTAGCAATGCAAGTGATCTGCATCTGAGCTGTCCAGGGAGGAAACCACACATGGGTGTTAAACAGCTTGAATTGTAATTAGTGCAGCTCGGGAACTGAACCTTTGATTTTACTTCTCTTTAGTTTGAGTATAAGTTACCACATGTGGTGAGTGACTGCCATATTGCATAGCTCAGGCCTAAATCTATGAATCAGAATAGTGTTTGTCCTCATACCATTGTGATCGTAGATACGCTTAATAAATACCTTTAATTAAAATGCTTCCAAATTAAGATATTTTCCCCTTATTTGATAAAATTTTCTAATTGTAGATACGAAATGATGGTTTTTAAGTTCTACTTGATTGCTTGGAATTTCATTATCAGTCTTTTTCCTCTGTAGGAAGAAGACCGAAAGCTGTTGATTGGATTCTTAGAAGATGTAATGACCTTGCTTTCATTATCTCATGCTCCTCTTGATAGCCTGAAAGCTTCTTTTGTGGAACTGGGGTAAAAATTATAGCTTATAGTTTTTGAAAGCTATAGAAAGTTTTAAAATTGGCTTTATAGACTGCATATTTTTAGTCTATATAAAGATTAGTATGCACACCAAACTTCTTGATTTTTTACTTAAGATTTTTTTGTTCTTTTTTTGTATATTTTAATATTTTGTAATAAATACATTATAATAAAAGAGTGAGGTGAAGGATACAGATATGTCTTCTTTGAAGCAGCTGGAGGCATAAAATCAAGTACAAATTCAAAGAAAATTCAGTGGCCCCAGGCTGGAAAAGGAGTCCCAGTGAAAGCCAGATCCCTGGGCTCCCTTTTCCATTCCAATTGATTTGCCTGGTTTACCACACAGTTGCACTCATCTCCCTGGCAAAGTAATGCTCACAATCCTCCAAGCCAGGCTTCAACAGTACGTGAACCATGAACTTCCAGATGTTCAAGCTGGATTTAGAAAAGGCAGAGGAACCAGAGATCAAATTGCCAACATCCACTGGATCATTGAAAAAGCAAGAGAGTTCCAGAAAAATATCTACTTCTGCTTTATTGACTATGCTAAAGCCTTTGACTGTGTGGATCACAACAAACTGTGGAAAATTCTTCAAGAGATGGGAATACCAGACCACCTGACCTCCCTCCTGAGAAGTCTGTATGCAGGTCAAGAAGCAACAGTTAGAACTGGACATGGAAGGACAGACTGGTTCCAAATAGGAAAAGGAGTACGTCAAGTCTGAATATTGTCACCCTGTTTATTTAACTTCCATGCAGAGTACAGCATGAGAAACACTGGGCTAGATGAAGCACAAGCTAGAATCAAGATTGCCAGGAGAAATGTCAGTAACCTCAGATATGCAGATGACACCACCCTTATGGCAGAAAGTGAAGAGGAACTAAAGAGCCTCTTGATGAAAGTAAAAGAGGAGAGTGAAAAAGTTGGCTTAAAACTCAGCATTCAGAAAACTATGATCATGGCGTCTGGTCCCATGACTTCATGGCAAATAGATGGGGAAACAGTGGAAACAGTGACAGACTATTTTGGGGGGCTCCAAAATCACTGCAGTTGGTGACTGCAGCCATGAAATTAAATGACGCTTGCTCCTTGGAAGAAAAGTTTGACCAACCTAGATAGCATATTAAAAAGCAGAGATATTACTTTGCCAACAAAAGTTCATCTAGTCAAAGCTATGGTTTTTCCAGTAGTCATGTATGTATTTGAGAGTTGGACCATAAAGAAAGCTGAGCGCTGAAGAATTGATGCTTTTGAACTGTGGTGTTGGAGAAGACTCTTGAGAGTCCCTTGGACTGCAAAGAGATCCAACCAGTCCATCCTAAAGGAAATCAGTCCTGAATATTCATTGAAAGGACTGATGCTGAAGCTGAAACTCCAATACTGTGGCCACCTGATGTGAAGGACTGACTCATTTGAAGAGTCCCTGATGCTGGGAAAGATTGAAGGCAAGAGGAGAAGGGGACGACAGAGGATAAGATGGTTGGATGGCATCACCGACTTAAATGGACATGAGTTTGAGTAAGCTCCGGGAGTTGGTGATGAACAGGGAGGCCTGGCATGCTGCAGTCCATGGGGTCTCAAAGAATCGGACACAACTGAGTGACCAAACTGAACTGAACTGAAATCATAATCACGTCATCTAGCTGCTTAAGTAGTTTCTTCTCATTCTTTACTAAAAACAGGTTTATGTATTTATTAATGACACTATTTTCACACCCAACTTAACCCTTCCATATGGTGGTTTGAGTTATCCTTGATTTGGGTTATCCTAACTGATCCTGTACCAACCATATGGCGTATATAGGACAGTATTGTTTCCCCAGTGTTTATAGATGTCAGAAATTAAGACTCACTAAGGAAAATTCTGAAAGAGATGGGCATACCAGACCACCTGACCTGCCTCTTGAGAAACCTGTATGCAGGTCAGGAAGCAACAGTTAGAACTGGACATGGAACAACAGACTGGTTCCAAATAGGAAAAGGAGTACATCAAGGCTGTATATTGTCACCCTGCTTATTTAATGTATATGCAGAGTACATCTTGAGAAACGCTGGGCTGGAAGAAGCACAAGCTGGAATCAAGATTTCCAGGAGAAATATCAATAACCTCAGATATGCAGATGACACCACCCTTATGGCAGAGAGTGAAGAGGAACTAAAAAGCCTCCTGATGAAAGTGAAAGAGGAGAGGGAAAACATTGGCTTATAGCTCAACATTCAGAAAACTAAGATCATGGCATCTGGTCCCATCACCTCATGGGAAATAGATGGGGAGACAGTGGAATCAGTGTCAGACTTTATTTTTTGGGGCTCCAAAATCACTGCAGATGGTGACTACAGACATGAAATTAAAAGACGCTTACTCCTTGGAAGGAAAGTTATGACCAACCTAGACAGCATATTAAAAAGCAGAGACATTACTTTGCCAACAAAGGTCCATCTGGTCAAGGGTATGGTTTTTCCAGTGGTCATGTATGGATGTGAGAGTTGGACTGTGAAGAAAGCTGAGTGCCGAAAAATTGATGCTTTTGAACTGTGGTGTTGGAGAAGACTCTTGAGAGTCCCTTGGACTGCAAGGAAATCCAACCAGTCCACCCTAAAGGAGATCAGTCCTGGGTGTTGATTGGACGGACTGATGCTGAAACTCCAATACTTTGGCCACCTCGTGTGAAGAGTTGACTCATTGGAAAAGACCCTGATGCTGAGAGGGATTGGGAGCAGGAGAAGAAGGGGACGACGACAGAGGATGAGATGGCTGGATGGCATCACCGACTCGATGGGCATGAGTTTGAGTGAACTCCGGGAGTTGGTGATGGACAGGGAGGCCTGGTGTGCTGCAATTCATGGGGTTGCAAAGAGTCGGACACGACTGAGCGACTGAACTGAACTCAACTGAAGGTTACAACTTACCCATCTGACTCTTAGTCCAGTGTTTGTTCTCATAAGTAGTAAATTTTATTTTATTTTTTTATAATTTTAACTTTTATACTATCAAAGAGTTGAAATGTCTATCATCTTTGCACATGCTTAGAGAAACTTAGTTCCTGAATATGCTAAAAGTCTGTAGCTGTATAAGGTGACTTCCCTTTTTTCAAGAATCTTAAACATAGCCTATTAAACCATAGAAAGTAATTCTATATGTTTTGCCCATATTTTTGTCATTAGTATTCCTCAGAAAGGTAGAGTTTTTCAGTACCCCAGTAAGACACTGTGGCTCTCACTTTTAGCGTTGATTTTCTTTCTTGCAGTGCAAATCCAGCTTACCATGAGTTACTGTTAACTGTTTTATGGTATGGTGTTGTCCACACATCAGCACTCGTGAGGTGTACTGCTGCTAGAATGTTTGAGGTATGTAAACAAATACTTCTGTTTTTTTCAGATCATAATGATTTTCTTTGGAAGAGGGAGAGGGAATATTTTTTTGAAGGGAGGGAGCTTTTCATACTATGTTACATTGATGTATATTTTGTTGCATTGAATAGTATCTAGTTGTGTACTGTGAGATGGGGCAGAAATTTAATTTTGGAATATTTCGGATTGTTCTTTAGCCTTATTGGTTCCTTGAATGTTGTTATATTATCATTTCCTCTTCTCAAATTTCTTTTAAATCTTATTTATTTCCATCCTATGTAAATCTTCTTGGCTATACTTTTCTATTTACTGAGGCAAATGGCTATTAAAACAAACTAAAACAGTAAAGGGTGTTTATAAAGTTGTAAAATATAGTTGGACTCATGAGTAAAATATACTTTGATTCAATCATTGCAATTATGGAAATATTTATTGATTACTCCTACTTTGTTATTTCCTCACATACCATGTCTGGAATAACAACATCTCTATACTTTAACTGCCCATAGACTTAGAGAAGACACTTCATATAATTTAACTAGATTTTCTTAAATTGCCACCTACCCAAGTTTAGTATGAAAATTGGAATACCTGCGTATCTTTTTTATCCTTCACAAAGGAAATTGTGTCAGCCTAGTTTATGTATGTATGTTTTTAGAACTTGAATTTGAACACTAAAACTGGCTTTGAGTGTTTTACTGTTCTTGAGTCTTATCACAGAACCTCCCTGCCTGGGTTCAGCATCTGTCTCTGCCACTTCATGCCGGGCTCAAGCTTCTCTGGCCTTGGTTTTCTCATCTACAAAGTGAAGATAATAATAAGTATCCATCTCAGAGGATGTTTTGTTAATATTAAATGAGTTAATACTTGTAAAAGCCTTAAGACAGTGTCTGACACATAATTAGAAGAACTTAATAAATGTTAGCTATTATTATGATGGTTGTTTTTTAAATCTATTCCATTACTTCGCAAGATAATATAATAGTTTAAGAAAAGTGCGTTTGTTCAAGCTAAAACTGTCCCTATTGTGTGTTTCATTCTTAAAATATCTTAAAGCATTTATTTTCATAAGAAGAATGAGATAATTCAATTCTTCCTACATTTCAGAATTTTTAGATAATTTAAGGTAAATTTCAGTCAAAGAGTTAGAGCACTGATAGATTTTAAAACATCTAAAACTTTTAAGTTTTTTGTGGTATCTAAAGAAAATTCCATTCTTATCAGAAGATTGAAAATCCTCTGTCCATGTTATTCCACAGTTGTACAAATTTGATCCAAAAAATCAATCACGTGTTCTTTGTCAAGACAAATGCCAAATTAAAAATTTAGCTAGAGGCCTAGCATAATAAGTTCCTTTTAGGTACAAATAGTTTTTGATTATTCAGTATGCTGAAAAGTTATTACCATGAAAGAAGGAAGTCTTTCTTTAGCCTCCTCTTTCCCCCAAAAGAAAAGAGCATCATACTTCTTTAATATACTTTCTTCATAGAATTGTATTCTAAGACCATAAGAGCTATTTCTTTGTCTTAAACCATTTATTTCTAATGTGTCTATATATACTGATGAAGCATACCATATAAATGAAAACAGTTTAAAGAAAATGAGGTCTCCTCCCTTTTTACTTGTTTTTGTATTTTTTCTGCCTTATTTCTTACATGTGACTTTTGTCTGGTGTTGGTTTCTATGTCTGCTGTCAGTGCTGGTTGGAAACTATACTTTTGCTTAAGCAGTTTTCTGTGTTCTCAGGTTGATTATGAATTTCTGAGTCTAATTTGAGAGACTTATTTCAATATTTTTTCAAATTCATTTATGATAAAAGTAGTTTTACTGAGCATGCCAGTAAAAGTCATCAGGAAAAATTAAAATTATTTTTTTCAATGAGCCTAATTTTAAACAAAATTGTATTAAAAGATTAATTATTTCATAAGATTTCTTTTGATACTAATACATTATAATTTACAATTATGCTTGCTTCCCCTGCCACCCAAAAATGACTTAATTCAAAATAAAAATGTAAAAAAGGGGCACTTAAAATTCTTTAAGTTTTTAATGTCAGAACAGAAACTCTTGATAAGAAAGTGAGAAATGGATATATCGGGAACTTGATATTGGATACTTAGTGAAACTGAACACTGAGTTTAGCTCTGCGTGTTCAGACAGCAGGACAAAAAGGGGAATCCCAGTCAGTGTCAATGAGAGAAGGTGCGTTCTGCTGTGACGGCTTATGCTGAGGCTGGTGTACAAGAGCGACTCTGTGACTGCTAGTGTCTCACGGTGGACTTCCCAAAAGATGCAGAAAAGAAGCTTCAGACAATGGTTGCTTACATCAGTCATAAGGAAATAAAGCAAGTGATATTAAGACCACAACTCAAAGAAGGCATGGGCTTTTAAAGACCAGTGAATGAGTCCATTTTAAGGCTTTTTGGCTGGCACAATATAAACCTTTCAAAATGTACTTTACTGATTTGAATCTAAGCTATTTTGTTTATAAAATGATACAGAGAAGAGAGTTTTATTTAACGGTCCAACTTCTTGTGACCCCATGGATTGTAGCCTGCCAGGCTCCTCTGTCCATGGGATTTCCCAGGCAAGATTGCTGCAGTGGGTTGCCATTCCCTTCTCTAGGAGATCTTCCTGACCCAGGGATTGAACCCCCGTCTCCTGTATTGCAGGCAGATTCTTTACTATCTGAGCCACCAGGGATGCCCTTTTATTTATAAAATGATACAGAGAAGAAAGTTTTACTTAACAGTATTTGAATTTCTTCCCCCTATTTCTTTCTACCTGACATCTGTAATGCTTTTAAAGTAGTAACAGAAATTGTTTTGTCATTTTATTCCTGTCTAAATTATCCATGGTTCTGTTAAAATAAAAATTATTTCAGAATACTGAAGCGGATTCAAAAGTACCTGTTGGGTTTTTGTTACTAAAAATCCCATGACATCTGTCATCTTCTTGGAGGACTAGTTCCCTTACAAGGTGAAGAGATTAATTAGCATTTAAGATTAATAACTTGTATTTACATTCTGAAATTGAGATTATAGGATTAGGGTGTTACCCTTCTCTGTTGAAGCTCATAAAATGCTGTGATTTCTATAAAAACAAAATGCATATAGCTCAATATTGTCCTCTTGTTCTGCGATTTAGGGTTGGCTGCTGAAAAAAATTGTTTTATGATTAGATTATAGAAATAGGTCTAATTGTGGTTATCATATTGTTTTTTAATTTGAGATTTTAGAGAAATGAGCTATTTGTAAGCATTAACTCCTTGGACCAACCAGAAACATTTTTTAATTAATAATTTCTTTTTCTAAATGTATCACGAATCTTACATCCTTTGAGTCATCATAATAATTCCGCTTGCATTTCTTGAATGCCTAGCCTTTGTCAGACACAGTGTTTAAGTGTATTATGTGCAGTTAGTAGTGCAGTGATCCTTGGAGGTAGATGATAGTCACCATTTTCAGATGAGAAAACTGGGTTTCAAGGGATGGTGTAATATATGTGGGGCCACGTGCCTAGCAAGTGGAGAGCTAGAGTCTGAACCCAGGTCTGAGGCCCACATGAAATAACTCCTTTGCACTAGGCTGTCTTAGGTCTCTGTACCTCAAGAAAGAAAGCTCTGTGATGTAAAAGACTGGGAATTTTTGTATGTGATTTTTAAATTTACGTGCTTTAGAACAGTCAAAAGCAATTTAGTGGTGGCTGCTCGCCATTTGAGTTTGGTTTAAAGACAGTCCAGTTTGTACCTTGTTGGTCAAAATAAAATTATACCAGATTTATTTAAAAAATTTAACCGTAGAACCCAGTATGTCGTCTTTTTTGCTTCTTTAAAAAAATAATAATAATAAAGAATAAATCTTTATTTTAAATTGCTTTTTAATTGAATATGGAAATTGTGTAGACTATGTGACCAAAAGTACAAATTGCCATTGAATTGGTGACAAGCTGTTTTCGGGGACTGCTAGGCTGTGGAAGCTTTATTTTCCTCCTAAGCGTTCTCTGCCTTTTTTAAGCACTCCAGTAGTAATATTGGCTTAGCTTCTAATTTTGGTTTTGCTTTTGTGTTTTCTCTTTCTCTTGGTTGTGCCTTTCTTCTCCCCGTGGCATTGTTGTTTGTTCTTTCCATGCATCACCTGTGAATACCCCCTGCGCTGACCAATCAGCTGTTGGTGAAGGGGGTGAATGAAACTCTGGTAGCTCAGAGGGTTGTTCCTGCTCTCATAACTCTCTCCAGTGACCCTGAAATGTAAGTGTCGTCCTTGCCTTTTACCTTCAGCACCCCTTTCAAAACGTGCCTGTAAAGAAATAACCATCAGCTTTTAAATTCATTGAAGAGTAGGTTTAACTCTTTAAAATAATAATATGGGATTATGCTAACTTGATTTTAAACTATTATACTACTATTGATGTATGGGTTTTTGTTTTTGTTTTTTAAGTCAACCTTCACAATAAACCTGATGACAAGGCCCATATATTGAAAGGGTTATTAGTAGTATTGGTCCTCAATAAACATCTCCAAAACTTAAAACATGCTGATGGACTATTTCTTCCAAGCCAAGAAGGGATGCTCTGCTAATCTCACTAACATGTTGTTACCAGTAAGTATAGTGGCATGAACCAGAGGCTTAACGTTTTAATGTCTCGTGTGGGTGACTAAACCAAGAAAGGCCAGTGAGTCTGCCTGCCCATCCTCAGTCACAGCTAACCCAGTTCTCATTCCAGTTTACCAAACCATTTTTTATTGCATGTTGACTGGTTTACAGCTGACTCTTCGAGGCATGAGTGAAGCGTTAGTTGACAAGCGGGTTGCTCCGGCCCTTGTTACCTTGTCCAGTGATCCTGAATTGTGAGTTCCACAGACTGCGACCTTAAGTTATCCTGTCTGTCTTTTTGAGCATTCTTCTTGGTCTGCTTTTTTTTATTTAATTTGTCATTGCTAGCGACTAATACAGTATATTTACCTTGTACTTACCTTGATATATACTTTAATAATAACCAGTTTTTCGTCTCAAAGAAAATGTCAGTTTTTTTCTTCTTTAATTCTAACAGCTCTGTCAGGATTGCTACAATTCCAGCCTTTGGCACGATTATGGAAACAGTTATTCAAAGAGAGGTAGGAAATGAGTGGAATTTATTTAATCTGTATGTACTGCTGAGGTAATGAAAGCACATGACCATACACATACCCTGTGATTGGGGGCAGGGAAGATATACATTCATTTTATTTCTTAGTTAATTATGGGCCAGAGGGGATCTCAGTATTTGAAAATATAATAGCCTACCAAAAGTATCTTTTCACATGCTAAGGCTGTCTCTGGTCTTTCTTCTCAATTAGAAACTTCAATATAAGCCAGCTCTCAGATGTTCTATTCTGAGCTGGTCTGGATACTGCAGTATTGAATAGTCCTTCACAGCAGGTATAGTTTCACAGACTTCTCTCATTCAGTAGACTTCTGGATAGTCTGCATAAATTCCCGATTGTCAGTACGTGCAGATTTGAAGGGAACAGGTTTCCTCAGTTTCGGGAATGGAGGCTAGAGGTACCTATGTTCTTGTAACTATCATTCATATCAGACTGCAAGTCATGTCATGGACTGGTGTCATCTTTTTGCAGTCCACTTCACTAGGACAACGTTCTGTCATGCCTGCTTCAGGAGATTACCAAAGTTTTCCTCCCTCAAAGTATATTTTGATTCAGAAACTTGTGTGATCTAAAATTTGTTCGGTTCTGTCTGCACCATTTACTATTAGACACTTATCAAATGTTATCAGAATGTTATTCTCCATTATTAGATTGGACATTTCCTTGGACAATGAAAAAATGCTATACATTAGAAAATCAATTATTTGTGGACATATTAGCCACTTAAATGGAAAACAAGATTTTCCATCTCATAGACATTTCACACACACAAAAAAAATTATATATATATATATAAACTGTTTTGTAAAATTTTTGTCATAGAGATTTTTTTATAACAAAAAACTAAACAACTTTGTTAGTTGTGGGAAAAAGTGTTTTCTGTTTTTTCACTTACATGTATATATATATATTTCACTGGTGGAGCAAAATAAAAAAATACATCATTCTGCAAAGCTTGCAGTCTTGGCAGAATTTCAACATGTTCTTAATCCCAAAATAAAAACTTCTTTTAGGGAAATATGAGTAATATATAAGTCACTAATGACTCATTGCTTTCAGAAGGTGAATAAGTGGGTAACTTACACTGTGATCTGTTTTAAGAATTCTGACTTAGACACAAAATCATCATACATTTATCTTTTTCCCTAAATATTATGGGATCTTTTCTACAGTTTGTCAGGGAACATTTGTGTTAAAAAAAAAAAAAAAAAGAGTTGGCAAACATAAAAATATAGGCTCTTTTCTGAGCTGAAAGACTAAAGAAGTACTTAATTTCAAACTTCAACTCATGTTGATATAAGTCATTTGAATCCAGTGATGCAACCCATGTTTAGTGTGTATCTTTCTCTCAATTTGACTATATAATATTCAATTTTAAGTTGCTGGAAAGAGTGAAAATGCAGTTGGCTTCTTTCCTGGAAGACCCTCAATATCAAGACCAATATTCTCTGCATACAGAGATCATAAAAACATTTGGTAGAGTTGGGCCTAATGCAGAACCAAGGTTCCGAGATGAGTGTAAGTTGCATTTTTTTTTTTTACTCTTTTTTTCCTGAATTGACATGCAAGAGCAAAACCATAAGTTTCTCTGTGGATATGTCATGTGTTAAAGCCTTTTCTGCACTTTGTCTTTCATACACTGAAAGCTAAAATTGAAGCAAGTTTCTTACTGGGGATTGATCACTATTGGTATTACTCAGTGGTTTCTTATACTGTATCCTGTAGACATATGAAAAGTAACTCGTAAATAATTTCAAGTTATCTTTAGAACAGTTCTTAATAACTTAATTTCAAAATAACTGTGCTCCTTATATTTAGAGATTATTATTTAATTCTTATTTCTAAGGAAATTTATATGTGTTTCTAGACATGTTATGAAAGACGTACATTTTTCTTCCACTTAGCATGCCATTCGACAATTTTGTTTTAAGTCACAGCTTGTCAATCTGCTAAATAATCTGCATAATGATCTGCTAAAGCATTTTCTACAGTTTCTGTAGTGTCACTTCTACAGTGAGCCTCAACTTTATGATAACAATTTGAGGGGTATCAAAGCATCCAGTAATTATTTCACCAAAAGCATGACAATTATCACTGCTACATCTTAGTCCTTTTATTTTTAACCATTTGACATGCTCTTGAAAAGATCACAGGCTTGGTTTCCTAAGTCAGTTTATAAGAATTATCACCAAAAATATTGTCAGGATTTGGACTGCAGTGTCCAAAAGGGCATGAACACTTATGGAGCTACAGAAACACAATCATAAGATTATTTCTCGATGGGAAATAGTGTTGGTAACATGAGGAGGAAATAGTAATATTTCACATATTTCACAATTAGTTAACAGAAAAATGTTTAGTATTTTAGTTAGCAGTAGGGTTAGTTCCTCATCATAGTAACATCAGATTTACAGATGACCCTCTGCAAGAGCTTTGACTAACTTTACTGATGGTGTAATTGCCCTGAAGCAGGTCTTGGCTATTGAATCAAGGAATAGGCTAAATAGTGGACCTTTGGTGGGTGCCACATTGTTGAGAACACAATCGAACCTTTTTATGTACATTCAAGAGAAAGACAGACACATTACATAGAAAAAAGAAATTTTCTTTTCACAGTGATCCCAAAATAACAAGATTCGGCTAGAGAAAGGATTGAGAATAGCCGTTTCCAGTGCTGGAATGGGTGTAGTGACTGTCGTCCCTGAGGCCTCCTACAGGCTAACTGTGTACTGATCGACAAGTAGGTTTCATACAGTCTACCTTCACATTCTGGCACTAGAATAGCAGTTTCCATTGTTTGAATGGGTGTAGTGACCATTGTCCCTGAAGCCTCCTACAGGTTAACTGTGTATTGATGGACAGGTGTGTTTTATACAGTTCCTTCACATTCTGGCACTAGACCTTTTTTCTTTTTTTAAGACAAAAAAAAAAAAACTTTTTTTTTCTTTTGTATTTACTACTCAGTCAGTTGGTTTCTCTTTTGCTTTAAAACTTTACCCCAAGGAACTTAATGTCCTGTATTAATAAGATGAATGGTAGACAAAGTAGAACCCATATTGACAAGGATGCTATATTGTTATCTATCTGTATGTATAGACAGTTACTATTAGGAATTAGAGAAAGATCAGAGAATTGCAGGGTAGTAACTGCTATTTCTTGGAGTGATATTTTTGAACTTTTCCCCCTCTATTTCTTAGAGAATAGAAGATATCAGTTCATCCAGTGGCCCTTTTTCTTTCCCAACTCTTAGTTATCACAGGACCTTTTGGTTTTGATTTTTATCTCAGGGGCCATTTGATTTTTTCAGTGAGTGAGTGAAGTCTTTCAGTCGTGTCCAACTCTTTGCAACCCTATGGGCTGTAGCCTGCCAGCTCCTCCGTCCATGGGATTTTCCAGGCAGGAATACCTGAGTGGGTTGCCATTTCCTTCTCCAGAGAATCTTCCAGACCCAGAGAAAGAATTCAGGTGTCCCACATTGCGGGCAGACTCTTTACTGTCTGAGCCACCAGGGAATATTTTTCAGACTATGATAGAATTTTGTCTTCCACTTTTTTAACTTTATAAGGCTCTCTGAAAATGTTCAGTCATACTTCAGAGATTTTCTAACATGGCAGTCTTATGTTTCAAATCAGTTTTTTTTTTTTAAGTTCCTTATTTTAGATCTCAACCCTTTTATAAAAAGAGAGGACATGATTCCCTTCATTTTTGCTATTGGATCTACCCCAGAATATATTTTGGAACTTTACTAAAATCTATTTTTTTTAAAGTTTCCTATTGATTTATCTTTACTTTGTTTGCAGTTTTGAATCTTTAAGTGAAAGGCTCCAGAAGTGGCCTTATGTTGTGTTTCCTATTTTCCTTGCCCACTGAAGGTCATTTGTAGAAATACTCACATTTAGGTTATTAAATCTTTTAACCATTTATCTCCATCTGAGGGGTTAACAGTTGAGTGAATTAGTTGGTACAGATGTGGTAACCCAGGACAGTACTTATATAATGAAATGTTGAATTCTGTAATAAATGTCTATCTTCTGAGATTTGGGAAGATCCTAAATGATCACCTTTAACTGTCAGTAGACTAGAATTTAAAGAAACTTATTTAGGTTTGTTTTCTAGTTGAGCAGTTTTAAGGGGATATTGTGTAGTGTGGTTGTTGAGTTTCTGAGAAAAACATTGAGGAAAGGATTGCTTGAATAACAAATAACAAAAAAAAAAAAGAAATAACAGAGAATGAGCAGAATGAATAGAGAGGCCACGCTTTTATAGATAAACAAGTGCAAGGAAGGTAAGTTTGGGCAGAAATGAAATAAAGAATCTTTGAGAGACTGTCTCAGAGCCACCATTTTGTTGAGGCCTCAGCATGCCAGCTAATGAATCAAAGTTTCAGTGAATTCATTAGGAATTCAATGAATATTTGAAGTTTTTGTCTTATACTTATGTTTTTAGAACACCTCTTAAGTATGTTGTTACCATTTTTGACAAGTCAAAAAGTCCCCTAAAAATGGCTGTTGTTGTCCTAAGTTTTTGTGGGTTGTTTTTTTTTTTTTAACATTTACTAAGGTAAGCTTAAAGATTATAATTATAGTGCTGATCTATTGAGAAAGAAGGTTTTTTGATAAGGAGATTATGGCTTTAACCTATGCAAATTCAATGTAAACATGAAAGAAGTCACTGCAGTTGGTCAGAATATGTGCTTATGAACCACATTTTGAGTCCCCCAGCTAAGCAGGGATGAGAAAGGGACCCTGTGATCAACAACTTGATAATCATTTACCCTGGCGCCATTTCTCCAAGGAACCTTGGTTTTAGTGGGAAATGGTATTTAGAGATCATGATCTTAGGCAGTAGGGGTGCTCAATGTTACTTAAGTGGTCATTGTTTCTTGCGCCATCACTTTTATTTTAATACTGTGTTGTCTGTATTTTTGAAATTTTATGCTGTTCATTGAGATATCAGATATTGAGCCCATTGAGTGACTTGAAGACTCAGCCATCTGGGCTATTTGACATTGGTCTTTGCTATGAACTTGAGAAACTAAAGCCAATAATATTTTCATGAATTAGTGAAATAATTTGATATTGAAAGAGAATAAGTATACTGTATTTTATCTTTTAATAGCAACAGTAATACCTGATTTATATAAACTTTATAATAATAACACAAGAGGTAGGTTGTTTACATTTATTTATTTGGTTTTCATTTTTCAGATTGGGAAACTGAATTGCAGTGAAGCCAAATGACCTGTGTACATCCTCACAATTAGGTTATAATGGCATGCTGTAATCTGTTTCTCCCAAATTCTGGATCACTCTTTATTCTGAAAAAACATGCTTTCTTCCCTAGTAAGAAAAAGCAAGTATAGGATGTGGGTGATCTTTTGAAGTCATCCAAAATTAAAATGAAATTTTATAAAATAAAATATTATTTTTTTTAATGGATAAAGCATATTTTAGGTTAAAATTAATAATTTATTTTTCTCTTTTCAGTTGTTATACCGCATCTGCATAAGTTAGCCTTGGTGAACAACTTACAAATTGTGGATTCTAAAAGACTGGATATTGCCACCCATCTCTTTGAAGCCTACAGTGCACTTTCCTGTTGCTGTATCCTTGCTTTATTATGTGTATCTACATTTAAGGATCAGTTTTGCAGTGAACCTCAGTTGTTAAAGATTGAGAAGTAGAATTTTTTCTTCAGTTCAACTAAGAAGTAGAGTAGAAGTTTAAAAATTTGAGTTGACTTGCCCCGCTCTGCATTCTGGCCATCCCTTAATTTTAAAAAGTAACTTGATAACTATTTTTATATGTTCTGTAGTTTTGAAAACACTAAAATTTTATCTGTGTTAATCAGCTGTATGACTAAAGCCACAAATGAGCTACAGCTGAGGCTTCTCTGTTAATCAAAAGGAAGCCTTGTCTGTGTCCTGGCATTCACTTTTAGTGAATGTTTAACCACCTTTATGATCCTATGATTATCTCTTGGAGACATATCACTCATTGAAAAAAAAAATACGGGGCCACCCAGGTTAATCATTTGCATTGATAGCAGAACTGGAGGAAAGCTCAGAGATCATGTAACCCATGTCACTCACTACTTTCTATAAATGATTAAACTAAAACTTGAAGACATTAGTGACTTCTCTTTTTTAATAGTTAAAAGCAAAATTGTGACTACAACAATAACTTTAGCTATCCTGTTAAATGTTCTCTTTACTATCCTAGACCTAATAAAATAAAGCTAAGAAATAAAAATGAAATAAAACTAAGAAGGAAGTAAAGATAATGATGGGCAGAGCGAACTCCAGCTTTCAGGCTTTCCCATTAAAAGCAGAATAGCCCTGGAAAGGGGAAATAAAAGATTGAAAAAGGAGTGAACACTAAACACTTGAATAGAACTGTGAAAGTATGTGCCATACAACATAATCAGAGAATTATGGTTGGGACAGAAAAAATGATGGTAGGGAAAGTAGAAATGTACAACCGTGTGTTAAGGAGCTGCTTGTCCTTTTCAAAATGTTAAAACTTGAAGCTTGATGCATGGTTGAGAGTATTTCATTTTGGGACTCTACTGCAAATTGCCTAGTAACGTGGCTGCTATAAGCTACTTTTTTATAATATAGGTTATATAATGGGCAGAGATACCATATTTTGATAATTTTGCTTCAACTAACCATAGATTTTCTACAAGTTTAATTCCAGTAAAAGCAGAACTTACTATCATTCCTACTTTATCTAGTTGGCATTTTCAACTTAGAGAAGATAGAGGAAGCAAAAAGAGGAAGTGATCATTGTGAATTCACAAGGAAGGACTCGTTAGTAATGGAGAAGTGACAGGACCCTTACAAGAAAGTAATAATGGCATGTCAGAGTGGCATATCAAAGATAACATGGATATGTTTATGCCTGTTTCCTAAACTTTGCGAAAGTAGATGTTTACAAACTTAAGTGAACAGTTAACGTGTAATTTTATATTTTCTTAGAGTTTCAAAAGGAATATGCCTCAAAGAAAATGAGAAAGTCAAAAAAAGAAAGATCAAAAATTTTAGCTCTGTAAACCTAATTTTCCAAGTGGACACGGCAGTGGTTTCTGAAAAGCACAGGCGTCTGTATAGGAGTGTTACTGTATATTTAGGTATGTGCAGAATACTACCATAGAGAGAATGAGGTGAAAAGTCTTTATACCAGCACAGTAAGGGAAGACTCATCTTAACAGCAGACCCTGTACAGGTAGTTCCACCTGAGTCAGAACTTGTGTCAACAGGGTAGTTATGGCCACTAAGAAAAGCACATTGTCTATGTCTGTCCTGCTGTTCCATTGCATTCTGAATTGATAGAACACAACATCTTATTTTAATAGGTTTGGCAAGGTGTTACATCAAGAAATGATGTTTAATATAAAGTTTGAAGGAGTCTTGAAATATTTGACTTGGAAAAGAAATGGTTTAGGGATGAAAAGATAATGCGAAAATTATTTTAAAGGTTGTTATGTAGAAAAAAACGTAGGCCCATTTGTGTAACTAAGGTGCGGAGCAAACACTGACACGCAGCGAGGCCTGTGGTCTGAGAAGAGCTTTCTGAGTTCTCTAAAAGTACAGTGACCTCTTCTATGAAACTGAACATCCTGTCACTGTAGGCAGTCAGAGGCCTTATGACCATCATTCACGGATGAGATAGAGGTGGTTTCTAACATCAGATAGGACTAAATGATCTGTAAGTTTCCAAATCCTAAGAAGGACTGTGGGATTTCATAGGGAAGAGGACCAAACAGTGAGTAGGTAGAGAGGAGGCTTTATTCCTCTCTCTCTTGAAAATAACTGTATTTTCAAGGCAGTAGTTATATGGATTTTTTTACTTAATAAAGTTTATTATAATTTAGTTCAGAAAAATCAGCTCATCTTTATAGGGGAAGTCATTTACTGGCACTTATCACTTTAATATTAATATGGTATAATATTAAATAAGAACTATTTTTAAATGGCTCACAACTATGATAGGTGAGAAAGTGTCATTAAGTAATGTGCATGAACAGGGTGAATTGTTTTCTTGAGAAATGCATCTGCTTTCCTGACTCCTTTCAATGTCATATAATCAACTAAAACTCATATGACTAAGAAATATAGGTAGTACTAAACTTACTACAGCAAAACCTCTCTTGCCCAATTCAATCAGGACCAGTATGGGTCAGTTTAACAGAATGGTTGAAGTAAGAAATCAAGAAAATGATATATACCTAAGGTAACTTCTTAACTTAAAACACATAAATGTAACTTATTTTACCAATCTTTTGATGTAGTTAAGGCATTTCTTTTGTGAGTCTGCGATTAGAGTTTTAAACATCAGCCTTCTTAGAATAATCACATTTGTAATATAATTGTCTATGAATTTCAGCTTAAGTTTGTTTAAAGAGAATCCAGAAACATTTCTGATAATGGATACTGAATTTTTCTAGATTTTTGTATTTTTCTTTTTATTTTAATATGCATAATATTTTAAACAGCAATGTTTTAAGCAACTGGACTTTCAACTTAATTGTCATGGAAATATTAATTTTCTTTTTATCCTCTTTTAAACATTCAATTAAATTTCATGATTTCATTTTCACTCTTATTATTTCCTATGTCTATATACCATGTTATTAAGCTATGTGCTGTTACAATAATGAATGCTTCTGACATGAAGAGATTTGTGACAATAAACACAGTTGACTGTTGACAAGTAACTAACCCAACAGATGAGGATGGAGCTTTTGAGGGAAGCCTGTCGGCTCTACGTGATCAGTTATACCGTAATCCTCATTTAAGAGATCTGCCTCTGTTGTCCTGTTGGACATACCAGTTTGGTTTTTGTAAATGTTCTTAACTACCTTCTCTCAAGTCATTTCAGAGGATTTAATGGTTAATCACTTTTTACCTGGTCTCAGATGTTTACGAATCGACATGGAACATCTTTCTCCAGAGCACGAAGTAAGCTACTGTCATGATTAAGCCATTGTGATTATCAGTGCCGTGTTCATGTGTTTTAATATCTCCTATACGTGTATGCATGCATGCCAAGTCGCTTCAGTCGTGTCCGACTCTTTGCAACCCCGTGGACTGTTGTAGCCCTCCAGGCTCCCCTGTCCATGGGATTCTCCAGGCAAGAACACTGGGGTGGGTTGCCATGCCCACCTCCAGGGGGTCTTCCTGACCCCGGGATCCAGCCGTGTCACCATGTCTCCTGCATTGGCAGGTGGTTTCTTTACTACTAGCTCCACCTGGGAAGTTCATTATCTCCTATACAGACTTTCATTCCTCTTCGTGTGAGGCCTGATTATGATATGCTGTGCTTAATTTTTTCAAATCTAGTTCAGTGTCATTTTACGGATTTGTTAACTAGTGATGAGATCTTAAGCAGCTCCTTTTGCATCTCTCTCTTCAGTTCTCTAAAGTAGGCATAACATACTGTCTAGAATTTAGCAAGGAAAGTATGTGAAATGCTTTTTATCTGTAAAATACTGTACATCTTAGTATTATCTTAGACCATCAGCTTTCTTAGAAGCAAAGTTTCTATTTTCTGTCTCCATTTCCTCATAACGCTTCTCATTCTGTTTATCTTCCTGTGTCCTCAGGACGGAAGACACAGTTTCCTTCCCTGTTTTGTCATTTATTTCCTATTCTGTGTCATCAGTTTTTCTACCAGCTTTTCTTTAGCCTGTTACCATGTTTGACTCTCCCGTCCTAAACAAAACAAAACCAAACCAAAGCCTTCCCGTTATCCCTTCCCCACACCTCTCTTTCCCTGCCGGGAGTCCACGCTCACTCCCAGCCCTCACACAGTGCACAACATCTCCACCGGCACGCCCGGCCAGCAAAGCTTCCGTCTGAGCTCACTGGGATCAAAGTGCCCTACGGAGCAGCCCCGCCGGGGTGCGGAGCCTTTTACTCTTGTCTGTGTCAGGGCGCAGTGCTTTGGGACTGCCTTAGATTCAGCAGATATAAAGTGGTATCTCATGATGGTTTTCATTGCATTTCCTTGATTGTTTTCAAACTTGGAATTCTTTATGTGCTTACTAACATCAAAGCCTTTTTAGGTTTTTTGCCCATTTTTCTCACTTTGGATTATATTTTTCCCTGTTATTTCTTTGACGTTTGTTATATAATTGGAATACCAGTATTCTGTTCATTTTGTATTTTATGAATATCTTTTCCCATTTTTTTTCATATTTTTGGCCTATTTGAACACTGATTTTTAATTTTAATAGATTGATTAAATCTTTCTGAGACGTGATCTCCTATACTTTCTTCCTAAAATGTTTAAAATTGTATTTTTACAGTAAAATTCACAATCCATCTAAAATTAGTTTTTATGTATGATGTGAGGTAGTGCGTAAATTATGTTTTTTCCTATACAGATGACCAACTGTCCCATTATTGTTTATGGAACAGTTCATTATGTCTATACTGATTGGCAGTGCCACTTCTGTCGTATCTGATGTTTCTTTGTATGCCTGCATCTGTTACTCGGGAGCATTCTTTTTCTGCTCATCTCCTTCTTGTTTATTATAACATTGATATGAACTGTATCATTGTGATGAACTGTCTTTATTACAGTCGCTTGTTAAAAAGTCCTGAAATCTAACAGGCAGGTTCAGCATCCTGTCCTTTTTTTAGAACTCTTCATGACCCTTATCATTTTTATGTAAATTTTAGCATTAAACGAGGTTCCAAGAATGATCTTGTTCAGATTCTGATGAAGTTTAATTGATTCTATAAATTAATTGGGAGAGACATCAACTTCATAATTTTGAGTGTTAAAACATGGGGCTTCCCAGAAGGCTCAGTGGTAAAGAAAAAAAAAAAAAATCCACCTGCCAATGCAAAAGGTGCAAGAGACACAGGTTCCGTCCCTGGGTCAGGAAGATACCCTGGAGGAGGAAAAAGCAACCTGCTCTAGTAATGTTGAGAAAATTCCATGGACAGTCCATGGGGTCACAAATAGTCAGACACAACTTAGCAACTGAGCATGCATGCACGCATCCAGAACATACTGTATCTTACATTTATTTAGATCTCTTTTAATGTCTTTCAATAAAGTTTTATAATTTCGTTTGAAAAAAACTGTCACCTTATATTTATAATGTTATAATGCTAACTTTTTTTAGGATTATATGTTTTTTAACCCTTTGTTATCAGTGTATAAAAATGTATATAACTTTTGTATGTTGAATTTATGTCTGGCTAACCTGAGAAACTTCATTTTTAATTCTAATAATAAAATGTCTCTGGATTTTTTTAAATAAGTTTCAAATGCAGGAAAGTCACCATTTATATTATAGTAAACAATATATTATTTTCTAATACTTTTACTGTATTTTTATCCCTTTTCCTTACTGTAGGCTCTATACCTTTTTACTTCTGATATTAATTTGTTTTTTGCTTTCTTTTTAAACCAGTTTTGTTAGGGGTTATGAATTTTATTAACCTTCTTAAATATTGAACTTTTGACTGTTGATTTTTCTCTGTTTTTTAGTTTGACTGCTATTTTCATGTTTATTTCCTTCTGCTTTCTTTAGGTTTGATTCCCCCCCCCCCCGGTTTTTTCTAACTCCTTAAGGAGGAAGCTTGGATTTTTTACTTGTTAACTTTTCTTTTCTGATACATAAATTTAAGGCTCTCAGTGTTCCTTTAGCCACATCCCTTTTGCACCATCGTAGCTTTGTTATCATTTAGTTCAAATAACATTCTCATTTCCATTATTTCTTTATTGATCCATGGATTTTTGCTTCATGAGGTAGAGAGAGTTAATTTTATGAGACAGTTCTCTTACATTTGTATTAACTTTTTGTGATCTACTTGTTCTATCAGCTATGAAAGACGTTAAAATTATGATTGGGAATTGCTTTTTTTCCCTCTTTTTAGCTTTTTCCATATTGTGCTTTGTAACATTTTATAGTTGCCTTTTACCAACCTGAGGGAATTTGTTTTTATTGCTGGTTGGTTGAGTATTTTTATCATGAGGGTTGGTTGGATATTGTTAAATATATTTTTCTGAGTCAGTTGAGATGATTACATAGTTATGGGTTTTTATTCTCACAATATTTGATGTTAATGGGTTTTTATATGCTAAAACAACCTTTGAACTCCTGTAAAAAATCCCACTTAGTTATGATGCATAATTCTTTTATTAATATATGAAGGTAGATTCAACTTGCTAGTATTTTGTTCAGGACTTTTGCATCAAAGATGAAGGCTGTCTGTAGAATAGAACAAACAAGAGGCAAGCCTTTAACAAAGTAACTGCCAAAAGTTTCCTCTTTTAATTAACGCATTAGCTTATGGCAATATTAAATACTCAATTAAAAGCTTTAATTTTACTATGCTACCTATATTTCACTAAAGTCAATTTTTTTTTAAATCAGGTTATTTTAACTTCCATGATAAAAGAATGTGAACAAAAAGTAGAGAACAAGACCGTCCAAGAGCCTCAAGGGTAAGACTTTAATTCTTTTTTATGGCTTTGTGTTAACCTTAATTTCTCTACATAAAATTTTTGTCACTGGGTAAAGTGTTTTATATTGTGTTGTTTTGTGGTAATTAATTTAGAAGGCAAGAAAAGCCTTTACATGGGCAGTTCACACATACTAATCCATAAACCATCCAGGGAATTTAAAATTCAGATCTCTGCCTCATTCTCTGGGCCCTCATCTTTCTGAGTCAGCCTGCTGCTAAGTCGCTTCAGTCGTGTCCGACTCTGTGCGACCCCATAGACGGCAGCCCACCAGGCTCCCCTGTCCCTGGGATTCTCCAGGCAAGAATGCTGGAGTGGGGTGCCATTTCCTTCTCCAGTGTGTGAAAGTGAAAAGTGAAAGTGAAGTCGCTCAGTCGTGTCCGACTCTTAGCGACCCCACGGACTGCAGCCCACCAGGCTCTTCCGTCCATGGGATTCTCCAGGCAAAGAGTACTGGAGTGGGGTGCTATTGCCTTCTCCGTCTGAGTCAGCCTAGAGATCTGTATATTTAAAAGCTTCCAGCCAAAACACTAATTCAAAGAGACGAGCACCCCAATGTTCATAGCAAAATTATTTACAATTGCCAAGATAAGGAAACAGACTAAGTGTCTATCAACAGATGAATGGATAAAGATGTGTGTATGTCTGTGTATACACACATACATAATGGAATACTACACCATAAAAAAGAGGGTATTATACCAAGTGAAATAAGTCAGGGCAAGACAAATATTGTATGATATCATTTACGCAGAATCTAAACAATACAACAGGATTGTGAATATAACAAAAAAGAAACAGACTCAGATACAGAAAACAAACTAGTGGTTACTGGAAAGGGGGAGGGGCAATATAGGGGTAGAAGGTTAAGAGGAACAAACTATTGTATATAAAATAAATTACAAGGATGTATTGTACAATATAGGGAATATAGCTGATATTTTATAATAACTATAAATGGAATATAGCCTTTAAAAATTGTGAATCACTATATTGTACACTTGTAACTTACATAATATTGTATATATCTATCAGTTCACTTCAGTTCAGTCGCTCAGTCATGTCCAACTCTTTATGACCCCATGGACTGCAGCACACCAGGCCTCTCTTTCCATCACCAACTCATAGAGCCTGCTCAAACTCATGTCCATCAAGTCAGTGATGACATCCAACCATCTCATCCTCTGTTGTCCCCTTCTCCTCCTGCCCTCAATCTTTCCTAGCATCAGGGTCTTTTCTAATGAGTCAGTTCTTCGCATCAGGTGGCCAAATTATTGGAGTTCCAGCTTCAGCATCAGTCCTTCCAATGAATATTCAGGACTGATTTCCTTTAGGATGGACTGGTTGGATCTCCTTGCAGTCCAAGGGACTCTCAAGAGTCTTCTCCAACACCACAGTTCAAAAGCATCAGTTCTTTGGCTCTCAGCTTTCTTTATGGTCCAGCTCTCACATCCATACATAACTACTGGAAAAACCATAGCTTTGACTAGACAGACCTTTGTTGGCAAAGTAATGTCTCTGCTTTTTAATATGCTGTCTAGGTTGGTCACAGCTTTTCTTCTAAGGAGCAAGTGTCTTTTAATTTCATGGCTGCAGTCACCATCTGCAGTGATTTTGGAGCGCAAGAAAATAAAGGCTCTGTTTCCATTGTTTCCCCATCTATTTGCCATGAAGTGATGGGACCAGATACCATGATCTTAGTTTTCTGAATGTTGAGTTTTAGGACAACTTTTTCACTCTCCTCTTTCACTTTCATCAAGAGGCTCTTTAGTTCCTCTTCACTTTCTGCCATAAGGGTGGTGTCATCTGCATATCTGAGGTTATTGATATTTCTCCCGGCAATCTTGATTCCAGCTTGTGCTTCATCCAGCCCAGCGTTTCTCATGATGTACTCTGCATATAAGTTAAATAAGCAGGGTGACAATATACAGCCTTGACGTACTCCTTTCCCAATCTGGAGCCAGTCTGTTGTTCCATGTCCAGTTCTAACTGTTGCTTCTTGACCTGCATACAGATTTCTCAGGAGGCAGGTCAGATGGTCTGGTATTCCCGTCTCTTGAAGAATTTTCCTTAGTTTGTTGTGATCCACACAGTCAAAGGCTTTGGCATAGTCAATAAAGCAGAGGTAATGTTTTTCTGGAACTCTTGCTTTTTCAACTATCTGGCAAATGTTGGCAATTTGATCTCTGGTTCCTCTGCCTTTTCTAAATCCAGCTTGAACATCTGGAAGTTCATGGTTCACGTCCTGTTGAAGCCTGGCTTGGAGAATTTTGAGCATTACTTTGCTAGTGTGTGAGATGAGTGCAATTGTGAGGTAGTTGGAGCATTCTTTGGCATTGCCTTTCTTTGGGAATGGAATGAAAACTGACCTTTTCCAGGTCAGGTCTCCCACGTTGCAGGCAGATTCTTTTTTTTTTTTTTTTTTTTTTAATTTTACTTTTGCAGGCAGATTTTTTACCAGCTGAGCCACAAGAGAAGCCCAAAAATGCTAGAGTGGGTAGCCTATCCCGTCTCCAGGGAATCTTCCCGACCCAGAAATCGAACCAGGATCTCCCGCATTGCAGGTGGATTCTTTACCAACTGAGCTATCAGGGACACCCTTATAAGCTATACTTCAATAAAATATTAAAAAAGAAAATAAATAAAAGCTTCCAAAGAGATATTGATAGGTAGTTGGATTTGGGAATCACTGGTGAAAATAGTTTCTAAAAATTTGTGACAAGAGTTGTAACATTTAATGTGATTCACTGCATAAAGGATTGTCAGCATGTGAATGTTCTAGTCACATGCTTCTAACCAAACTAATTAGAGTCAAAGATTTAGTGAAATTAAAATATGAACATAGATGTGAAGAATAAAGTTGGTCATTTCAGGACAGGAAGTAATTTATAAATAGTCTGTTGTACTCTTTCTAAAGTAACCTTGAACAGTTAATCTTAAATGGAATCTGTTAGGCATAAAAAACTCAAAGGTGTTTCCTTTATAAACCTAACTACCAGGAATATGTATTTCAGCTTGTCAGGCCAGGTACCCATGCAGAAAATCCTCCATACTCCCAACCCCAACAGACACAGACACACACACACACACACACACAGTCTTTTCCTCCACACTCCCAACCCCAATACACACGTGTACACAAACACACACACACACACACACACACACACACACACACACAGAGTCTTTTGCCCCTTACCACAGGTCAGAACTGTTGCCTTAGTCTCCTTGAATGGTGGGAGCTCTTCTATCATTTTAGCCATAGAAAGTTATAAAATAGAAATACTTTAATAGGTTTCTACTCTGAACACGAAATCCATAAAGTTAACATTAAAGCATATAATTCTGTTCATTTTTGTACATTTAATATGAACATTTTTGATGCCTTATTAGTTTAAAATGTAAAAGGTTTGGGACCAAAATTGAGAAAAATTGTATGTGAAATACATTCTAAATGACTTTTCGTAAATTAGCATGCAGGAGTTTTACAAGAAAGAAATCTCTGTACCTTCCTGAGATGCCTTTGGTTATCTGACCTTCCGTTTAAAAAGAAAAGTTCACTTTTATAATCATAGTTTTCCTGTATTATTCAAATTTCTGTATTATCATTTTTTTAAATACTTATTCCACAGAATTTCAAATAGACACAAACTAAACATGATATAATGAATCCTCATGTATTCATTACTCAACATATATATTAACAGTGAGTATGAGAATTAAGGTGGATTCAGGATATATTCAGATATGAATTCAGTTTAACTTGGCAACAGATTAGACTAAGAGAGAACTAGAATCTAAGGATTTCCAGGTTGGATGATGGCACAGTACAGCCAAGTGGAGCTATTCTCAGGAGAAGTGTTTATTTACAGTTTGTAGTACAGTTAGAAAACCACTGCAAGCAGTTACTGAGATTTAGGAACTATTAGAATATCAGTGGTAATTAGAGGAGTGGAGGTGGATGGATGATCTCACTTGGAAAGAGGGCTCAGATATAAAATTAGACCTGTGTTTAAAATGCAGCATCTAGAAGAAGCTTGGGCTTTCCAGGTGACTCAGTGGTAAGGAATCCGCCTGCCAGTGCAGGAGACTCGGGTTCAGTCCCTGGGTCAGGAAGGTCCCCTGGAAAAGGGCATGGCAACCCACTCCAGTATTCTTGCCTGGAGAATCCCATGGACAGAGGAGCCTGGTGGGCTACAGTCCATGGGGTTGCAAAGAGTCAGACACGACTGAGTGACTATTACTTCACTTCATGAGAAGCTTTGCTAAGAATTAGGAGGCAATTCAGAGTGGTGTCAAAAAATCAAACAGGAATTTAAAAGAGAAGGAGTAGTGGTCTTCAACTTGTAAGATAGAGTGATGTGGACAGAGAGAGAAGTATTCTAGGACATAAATAATTTTTAAAGTAGGCCAGAAGCAAGAGGTTCTATAGATGCAGAATCAACAAGTAATGGGAAGCTATGAATTACAATGGAAAAGTCTAAGATTTCCTTGAAAGCCTGCAGTAAGAAGACAGTACTTTACAGGGCAGTCCATTTCATTTTTAACCACTTGGTTTTTTAAAAATTCCTTTCATATTCTGAGTTAAAGTCTCCCTTCCTGTAACATCTACTCTCTAAAACAAGTTTTGGCAAGGGGTCGGAGTCAGACTCTTTTGTCAAAGTAATAAAAAATACAAACTCTTCAGAAAAACAAACAAAAAAATGCTATAATGCAGTGGTGCTTTACTAGAAAGCTTTGTAAAATACATACCTATGTCCTCTACCCTGGAAGGAAAAAATCAGAATCACTGGGGTTAGGTCTAGATATCCACATCAAAAAGTTCCCCAGATAATTGAGATGTGCCTCAGTAGGTCTCTGTAGGTGTACATGGCTGTGCAGATGTATATCATGTTTCACTTTTCATAGGAAGGTGTCTTAAGCCTGCTAACTCTCCTCCAAGCTAAACTTGGGTCACTCCTTTCACTTTCATGTCCTGGTTTCTAGACTCCTTAGCATATTGTTGTGCTCCTCTTAGAATCAGTGACTTGATGGTATCTCGAATATTATCTGAACCATGTCTCCTGTTTCTCTAGATGCAGACTAAAATAAACCTTATCTTCTGACTTAGCACTGTTTCCTACAGAAAGAAAACAGTACCATCAACCTACAGTGTTAAGGAAAGGCATCATGGAATTTAAAACTTGGCTAGACAGCAAAGAAGGGATATTTAAGTTGAGAATAGTTCAAACAGTTAGACTAGGCAAACATGACTCAAGGGAGTCGAGGAGTTACTTGGGGATGGTTGGTTTAAAACACACACCCACACAAGAATTAGATGGCTGTTTCTTGAATCCCATGCATATTTTATCTTGGAGGCAGTAAGTGGCCACTGAAGATTTTGAGAAGGGGTGTGATATAAAGAAGTGATTATTTAAGTGGTGAGTGACTAATACAAGAAGCCCAGATCCAAGATTGTTGGAATAATCCAGTTGTAAAGTATTGGCATTAGAAATAAAAGTAAATGATAGAGATGTTATAAAGTCACAAGATTTGATGATAGTTTGAGAGCCATCATATTCACTGCTAGGAAGAGAGGAAAATGATAGAACTACTGGCAAGGAAAGAAATAAAAATGGGGTTGTTGTTGTTGAGTCACTAAATCGTGTCTGACTCTTTGCAACCCCATGGACTGCAGCACACCAGGCTTGCCCGTCCTTCACCATCTCCCCAAGTTTGCTCAGACTCAGTGTCCATTGAGTCAGTGATGCCATCCACCCATCTCATCCTCTGTTGCCCCCTTCTCCTGCCCTCAATCTTTTCCAACATCAGGGTGTTTTCCAGTGAATCGGTTCTTCGCATCAGGTGACCAAAGTATTGGAGCTCTTTATTTCTAAAGTTAGGGTCTGAAACAAGTGCTTGGGACATTGACTTTATCTAGCATACAACAGCTGATGATTCTGGCCCTCAGCAAGGTGTTGTGTTTCAATAAAGATTTTGGAGTCATCCTGTGGAAATTTATTTGAAACATAGAGAATGAGCATGTTTTGTAATTGAAGAACTAGAGTCAGATACTGAGCCTGGTGGAGGAGTACTTGTGGGAAGGGAAACACCAGCAAGAGAGGAGGGGTCAGAGACACGGGGACACACCAGCTGGAGGTACTGGTGGAAGAGCAAAAGGAAAAAGAGGTTTTCAAGACGGCTGTCGTGGTCAGCTGCTGACCTGAGTAACGCACGGCGCACACCTTTGAAGGCTGGCAGCAGCGCTTACTCCATGTGTAGATTTAACAGACATCTGTTGAGCTCCTGTACCTGGCTCGCCACTCACTTGTCTCTGACAGGGTCAGACATATTCTCTTACGTAGACCTCAAGGTATTTTGCAGTAACAGTTGCAAACTGTATTTTACAGAGGAGGAAACTGAATCAGAGTGATTTAAAGCGTCTTGGCCAAAGTCACGAAGCCAGTAAGCTGGACTCCTGAGTCTATTTATTATAGCACAATTGTTGAATCACTGAAAAATGTCCCTGATTAATACTTTGTTCAGTAGTACGATGTATCAGCAGTCTTTAGTAGTCATTTAGATTGTGCTTACTCCCTACACAGAAGGTTGGCCAAAGAGAAAGAAGATTTCACGTTGATCGACACTAGTGCAGTTGGCGAGTGATTACATGTTTCTTCTTCCCACCGCCCCCCCCGCCACACACACAGGAATACGTCACAGGATTGTTACCGGCACAGTATAAGACCTCAGGGTGGCTTTGTTTACTCATTTGTGAAGATAAGAATAATATCTATCTTCCAAGGTTGCTATAAGAATTAAGTAATGCTAATAAGAAGAAGAATAACACTTACACCTGCTATTACATGCCTGTCATTGCTAATAAGCACTTTATACTCATCAGGGGACCAAGTGTTAGTCGGATCAGTCATGTCCAACTCTTTGCAATCCCATGAACTGTAGCCCACCAGGCTCTTCTGTCCATAGAATTGTCTAGGCAGGAATACTGCAGTGGGTTGCCCCTCCCTTCTCCAGGGGATCTCCCTGACCCAGGGATGGAACCTGGGTCTCCTGCATTGCAGGCAGATTGTTTACCAGCTGAGCCTCCAGGGAAGCCTTTATAATCCTTGAATAGCCCTATGAGGTAGGTACTAGAATTATGTTCATTTAATAGATGAGGAAACAGAGATTAAATAACTTGCCCAAAGTCACACAGCTCATGAATGACAGAACTGAAAATTCAGTCTCATTCCAGAGTTGCTTCTAATCACTATACCACACATGTCCTTTCAAGACATGATTGACACCAAAGCCACTAACCTACTATGGCACCTAAAAGCTCTGCTCTGTAGGTGTGAGTTCCCTTTTGTGATGCCAGCTCAGGATGTACTTCTTAATGTTCTGTTACTAAAGACTTGGAAAAAATAGATACTTTTCATTTTTTAATTGCTTTACACAAATTTCAAAATCTTTTTCCTAGCTCAATGTCAATTGCTGCAAGCTTAGTGAGTGAAGATACGAAGACCAAGTTCTTGAACAAAATGGGTCAGTTGACAACATCAGGTGCCATGCTGGCCAACGTGTTTCAGAGAAAGAAGTAAGAGCGGGAAGGAAGCCCCCAGTAAACACTAAGATGGACCTCAAGCAGACTGGTTCCTTGTACTTGAAGTACTTGCCTTTTTTATTTCTTTGTTCTTGCATTATAATTTTATCTTAACCTCCAAAGATACTTGCACTGCTTTTGATTATTGCTGTATATCTGTTAATTTTGGAGTTCCAACTGTGGTGATTAAAAAAAAACTGAGTTGATAGTCTGTACCAAGTCCCCCCTCTATGTTCTTGTCTTTCAGAATATTTTTTTTATATATTATATATATATATAGCGAAGAGGTTTTTTTTTTTAATTTTTGGATGGGATATTAGCAAATACTTGTATGATACACTAAGCTATTACAATGGTACTTAAAATAATGTAAATTTGAAGTCATTGTTACAAAGTAATGAAAACGGAGGCTGCTTAGGTATTTAAGTTACGAAGGGAGGACGCAGACTCTGGGTCGTGTCTTAGCTGCTGACCGGGGAGAGCCACCAGCATCACTCGTGCCTTTGGACTTGGGTGTGCGCGTCTGTGGGGCCGTGCGCCCCGCTCACACAGCCTTACAGTGCCGCGGTGAGTCTGGGTTGCCAGTCCTGCAGGCGACGGATAACAAGGTAACTGTCAACACTTCAGCGCCCTCATGAATGCTCTTTAAGTGCTATTTAAATCTCCCCGTCACTTACATGGATACGATGGACTTACCTGAGGAAAGAGAGCACATGACGCGTGGCGGGTGGTAACCACGGTGAGTTTCACAAACTGGTGTGTAGTAGATTTAAACACTCAAACTAAATGTAAGTAAGAAGAGCTAATAATTGTGACTTTTTTTTCCCAAGTGGAAATACAGAAGAAAGTATGGTTCGGACCTAAAAGTTAATGCTTATTTACATAAAACATTCTATTTAAGGTGATAAATTTTCTGATGAATTTTAATTTCAGAGATTATCTTTTTACCCCCTGTGTTACAGAGAGGTACAGAAAAGTTCAGGACATTTGGGGGCTGCTTTTTTCCCCTCTAGACAAAAAATGACATTGGCTTACTCACTAATAGGTCACAGTCATCACCTGTCTCTTCAAGTCCGTGACTGTTCTTGTGTTTGATATATATCACATAGAGTCTTAAGTCAGTGTACAGTTCCACTGGAATTTGACAATTGTCTGTCAAGTAACGCAACTTGAAGTAGAAAAGAGTGATCCTGGACATAGAGGGAGGTGGTTGGTTTAAGGGTTTAATGTGAGGCCTTTTTGAAAAATGCCTATTTTGGTAAAGAGAATTCTCTTTTGAGCACAGCTGATACACATGGGTGATTGTCATGTCTGTTGTATAAACTGGTTTTAATACACTTGGAATATAGTTGGATTACATTCACTTCCTGGGCAAAGCTAGCTTACCACACATTCAAGCTTATAAAAAATAAATTGCCATAGGCAGAGCCATTTAAAAAGTTTATTCTGAAATTATTTCTTTAACCTACAGTGAAATAATTGTTAGCTAGTCTTTATGGAAACTGTTGGATTCTAGGCATTCCTGAGAAATTGAAAGTGGCTTCCTTTCATGTCAAAAATGTTGATCTATTATAAATAAAATGTTTTTGCATACTTGTTTTGGTTTTGATTTTGGCTATGTGTATTTATTTTCATTTTGAAACACTATATCCTCCAGCCAAGCAAACTGAAATGAGAAACTGTATATTCACTTAAATATATTTTAATTTAGGAATATAATCTCTATAAATTACCTCTTCTAGTTTACTTTTATTTAAAAAGCATTGTGTTGTATAAAATGAAAACATTTCTGAGATGATTTAAAGAAAAAATGTTTAAATTCTCATTTGCTTTGAACCATAGTAACATTAGTATGTTTGTTACCTGGTGAATAAATATAATGTATTTTTAATGTGATAGTTTTATTAATTTGTGAATCCATTTATCCAAATACTAACAGGTTTTCGTGAAAGGCACCAGCCAGCAAGATATGCAGTGTGTTTCGAGTCCCTCTTATTATGCTATTAAACATCTTAATGTCAGTAAGACTTTACATTTATTTTCACATGGCTTTCTACTGTAAAATATATTCTTTAATGACAAGACAGACACTAATCATGAAACTGGGTGTGTTCTTCCAAAACAAGCTGGAAAACTCCCATCCTCGCTCTTTTTAAACAGAGGTAAAAAGTGTTCTAGTTTCATTCTTTTACAAGTGGTTGACCAGTTTTCCCAGCACCACTTGTTAAAGAGGTTGTCTTTTTTCCATTGTATATCCTTGCCTCCAGCAATCCCACTTCTGGGCATACACACTGAGGAAACCAGATCTGAAAGAGACATGTGCACCCCAATGTTCATCGCAGCACTGTTTATAATAGCCAGGACATGGAAGCAACCTAGATGCCCATCAGCAGATGAATGGATAAGGAAGCTGTGGTACATATACACCATGGAATATTACTCAGCCATTAAAAAGAATTCATTTGAACCAGTCCTAATGAGATGGATGAAGCTGGAGCCCATTATACAGAGTGAAGTAAGCCAGAAAGATAAAGAACATTACAGCATACTGACACATGTATATGGAATTTAGAAAGGTGATAACGATAACCCTATATGCAGAACAGGAAAAGAGACACAGAAATACAGAACAGACTTTTGAACTCTGTGGGAGAATGTGAGGGTGGGATATTTCAAAAGAACAGCATGTATACTATCTATGGTGAAACAGATCACCAGCCCAGGTGGGATGCACGAGACAAGTGCTCCGGCCTGGTGCACTGGGAAGACCCAGAGGAATCGGGTGGAGAGGGAGGTGGGAGGGGGGATCGGGATTGGGAATACATGTAAATCCATGGCTGATTCATATCAATGTATGACAAAACCCACTGGAAAAAAAAAATAATAATAAAAAAAAAGAAAAAATAAAATAAACAGAGGTAAAAATGATACAAATAAAAGCAAAGTTTGCAAAGTAATGAAAAGTTCATTTGAAATTATGCTCCAAAGCAAGCCAGAGACTAAAATTTTTCAGAAATCCACACGAGTTGTAGGTAACAATTTTGCTGTATTAATCTGAGAACGATGCTTGAGTGGTAGCATCACTATATGTATATACCTCTATACACAGCATCTTTGACCTTCATCTGTTGGCATCAGTACCCCTTTTGAGAGATTACTTGCTAAACATCAGATTAACTTACAACCTGATTGAAATTGTGAGTAATTTAGGTAACTTTAATGGGGTATCAGTTCAGGTGCTATCAAGCTTCCTTTCCTTATCGGAAAAGAAAAAATGGTTCAAATAAATAGTCTCTGAACTAAACTATAAAGTTTGGGGACGTGAAATCAGTGTGTACGGAGTTGTCTTTTCACGGATCTGCTTTTTAAGATAAACTATTTTAGGCCATTATTTGTCCTTTAAGAACATAACTTTGTGTAGACCCACCTTGTGGATCTTTGAACAGTGATAGCCAACTGCAGTGAAGAAAAGCACAAGCGAGGCACTGTGCCGTGCGCACGTGGCCTAAAGAGCTCGACGCAGCTCGTCTTCGTATCTCTGGCTCTGAGCAGCCCATTTATCAACAGACCTTACCACGATTTCTAAGCCATTTGTAAATGTAGTAAAACCATCCCTTTCTAAAGATTATAAAGTCATTCACTACTCGACATGTGTATTATTTATGGAGTACCTGTGTTGTGCTAGGCACGGGAGGCAATGAATAAGGCCAACATAGAACCGAGCTTGCAGCCAGGCAAGGAAACAAACAGGTTGAGAGGGCAGGACTGAGGAAGACGTACCTTAATTAGGGTGAGCACTTTGGAAGGCCTCCGTAAGGTGACATGGTACCTGAAAATTAGGAAGATTTACCCATGTGAGACCAGGAAGAGAAAAAAGAGCAATGTGTGCATAGGCCTTGGTGTGTTTAGGGAATTGGAAAAAGAAGACCAATGTGACTCCAGCATTTTGAATGTGATGGAGTATCAACAGATGAAACTGGAGAGGAGTATAGCCAGATCACACAGGTTCGATCCCTAGGTCGAGGAGATCCCCTGAAGTAGGAAATGGCAACCCATTCCAGTATTCTTGCCTGGAAAATTCCATGGATAGAGGAGCCTGGTAGGCTACAGTCCGTGGGGTCGCAAAGAGTTGGGCTTGACTGAGTGGCTTCACTTTCTTTTCACATGGTTGAAGTAGTAGACTGGGTTGATCCAGTTTACATTATGGTTGGACCCGAGAAGGCAATGGCACCTCAGTCCAGTGCTCTCGCCTGGAAAATCCCATGGACGGAGGAGCCTGGTAGGCTGCAGTCCATGGGGTTGCAAAGAGTCGGACACGACTGAGCGACTTCACTTTCACTTTTCACTTTCATGCATTGGAGAAGGATATGGCAACCCACTCCATTATTCTTGCCTAGAGAATCCCAGGGACGGTGGAGCCTGGTGGGCTGCCGTCTAGGGGGTCGCACAGAGTCGGACACAGCTGAAGCGGCTTAGCAGCAGCAGCAGGCTTTGTAAGAATGCCCTGGAAAGAGGCAGGAGTAGAGGCTGCAGGGGCTTCCCCGGTGGCACTCATAAAGAACCCACCTGCCAATGCAGGAAACACGAGAGAGAACGGTTTGGTCCCTGGGTTAAGAAGATCCCCTGGAGGAGGAAATGGCAACCCACTCCAGTATCCTTGCCTGGAGAATCCCATGGACAGAGGAGCCTGGTGGGCTACAGCCATGGGGCCGCAAAGAGTCGGACACGACTGAGCGACTCAGCAAGCATGCAGAGGCTGCAGGCAGAAGCTAAGGCAATGTCGAAGCAAGAGATGACGGCAGCCTGGACAAAAATGGAGGGGGAAGGGCAGACCTGAGTGAAATTTGGGACGTAATATTGGCATGACAGCTTGGGTATGAAGAGTGAGGGGAAAAGAAAAATCAAAGATGTCACTGAGATTTTTGGCTGGATTCACTTAATAAATAGTGATAACAGTAAGGAAATTTTAGGAGTGAATCTACAGTTTTATTTGAGATGTGCCAAAATCGAGATATCTGAGAGGTATGTGTCTGGAGGTCAAATGAGAAGTTAGTTATCCAAGTCTGGGTCTGAACAGAGGTCAAGGTTGAAAATACAGATCGTGGAGTCATTGATATTTGAGTAAAACCCTGAAACTAAATGAGATGGCCTGGGGAGAGAGTAACCGTGGAAGAGACCCGAATCTGAGCCCTGAGACGCTCCGCTATCTGGAAGTTCAGTACAGCAGGAGGAGCTGCTCAAAGACTCAAGGGAAGTGAGGCTGGAGAGAAACCAAGAAAGGGTGGTTTCTTGGAAGCAAAGAACACCCAAGGAGCAGCGGTGGCCCCTCGGCAGTCAGTAGGAGGGTGGATCTAAGATCGGCGGAAGATTACAGTCACTGATGACGTCAGTAGTAAGCTCAGTGCTTCGGTGGAAATAGAGGCCTGATTGCAGAGTGTGAAGGGAGACAGGGACGGGGAATGTTGCCATAAAGGGGAGCAGAAGCCCCGGCGTCTAGCAAGGAACGTGAGGTCCAGGAGAGGTGTGGAGGGAAGTTTTGGAACAAGAGAAATTAGATCTGTACATAGGCTGCTGAGAGCAAGTCAGTAAATTGAGAGAGAACGGCGGTGCAGCAGCAGCAGTAGGCAGCGGCTGTGAAACAGTGAGGTCCCTGAGAAGGCACGAAGGGGTGCGGTTCAGAACGCAAATGCGTCCGGACCTCCGCACGTGGGAGAGAACAGGTGCACTGGAGGTAATCTGGTAGATGTAGTGGTGGGAAGGTCTGGGGTTTTCCATCTCTTCACAGTAAAGTATGAAGCAAAGATAGTGTGGCCGGCATGTGGAAAGTTTTGGAGGTTTGAGGAAAAAGAAGGTAGAAATCTTTGTCTCCAAGAATGGCAGAGTATTATGGATAGAATTGTTAAATTGCCAAGCAATTGTGAAAGCTGATTTGAGAATAGTAATTACAAATTTAAAGAAAGGCAGTTAACACAATTGTGGTTTTTTTTTTTTTCTTCCTTCCAGACAAAATTAGCTGGTCAGAACAGATGTGAAGTATACCTACAATAAAGTAGAACCAGGTCTAGGTTTTTCCAGGTGCAAAAGATGAGGAGAAAAGACAAGGATAGTAAACCTCTTGCAAAGAAATTATCATCGTGATGGACCCATAGAATCGAGCTGGGAAAGGGGGGAAACAATCGCACAGATGGGCCTAAATAAAGTCAACAATATGTAAGTGAGCTGGAAAGAGCTTCCTTTGAGAGTAGACGTGAAAAGCAAATACTATACCTGTCCAGCCTTTAGGAGCACAGAGCTTTGTGGAAACAAAATGGAAAAGCCTCCACTCTAAAAAATAGCAATGAAGGTGATGTTTTAGGGGTGATGGTGGTTTAGTCCCTAAGTCGTATCTGACTCTTGCAACCCCGTGGACTGTAGACCACCAAGCTCCTTTGTCCATGGGGTTTTCCAGGCAAGAATACCAGACTGGGTGGCCATTTCCTCCTCCAGAGCATCTTCCCAACCCAGGGATCGAACCCAGGTCTCCTACACTGCAGGCAGTGTTTTTACCAAGGGGTAATCAGGATTCAATTAGCATAAGATGAGTCCAAGAGAAGAAGCTGAGGATGTCGATGAGAAATCTGAAGACAGACCTTGAGTTCCTGTGTGCCCAGAGGGAAGGGTTGGAGATTAAGGGGATTTTTCTCTGACGTCTGCTGTGTGAATCTGGTCAAGCTCCTAGAGGTAAGAACAAACGAGGAGTAGGGGCCTCTGACGGGGATCCCTGGAGTCTGTGACTCTTAGACTTGTCCTCTCCGGGCCTGCAGCAAGTGATCGATTACAGTTCTAGTTTTTCCACCCCTGCCTTGGTTCCCACAGAGGTTATAGCTTGTGAGTTTTCTGCTCTGATAATTTGTGATTCTCTGTATTTGCCTGTCAAGTCTCTCCAGTTTGTGGGGCAGTGGTATGCCCTGGGACCTCCCTTCTCTTAAATGGATTTAGGGAGGGTTACTGATTTCCCGGTGGCTCAGTAGGTAAAGAATCCACCTGCAGTGCAGGAGACTAGGGTTTGATCTCTGGGTCGGGAAGATCCCCTGGAGAAGGAACTGGCAACCCACTCCAGTATCCTTGCCTGGGAAATCCTGTGGACAGAGGAGCCCGGCGGGCTACAGTCCATGGGGCCACAAGAGTCAGACACGACAACGAAACCATTGATTGCTTTTGACTCGTCAGGACAGAGTGGCGGCTTCAGGCTCCCTGCATGTGGGACTGGAAACAGGAAGCAGCACAGATTTTTTTTTTTTTTTTTTTAATGCAAAACACAGAAAAGAGGGTAAAAGTCATTTGGGGCCGAAGGGAATAGAGAGATTGGGCAGAAATGTTATTTGAAGAGAGAGTGGACACAAAAACTTTTAAGCTATCAAAAAATATCAAGAGAGGCCATGAATCACAAACAGGATCAATTCAAAGAAAACTAAGCCTACTCACGTTAGCGTAAACCTGCTGGAAACCAAATACTAAGAGAAGATCTTAAAAGTGGCAACTATAAGGATGATAGTTGGCATATCAACAGAAAACAAAGCAATTATGTTTTTTAAATGCTGAGGGAAAATAACTGCCACCCTACAACTTCAAATGGAGGCAAGTTAAGGTATTTTTAGACCCTCTTCCCCTATAAAAAAAACCCCCCAAAACAGAATTTGTTACCAGCCGACTCACACCAAAGAAAAACCCGAGAAAGTTATTCAAGCAAAAGGAAAGTGATCCTAGGTAGCATCTTACAGAGGCAAAAAGGCATATGGAGCAAATAAAGGATAAATAGGGACTTCCCTGGCAGTCCAGTGGCCAGGACTCTGCACTCCCAATGCAGGGGGCCTGGGTTCGAGCCCTGCTCAGGGGACTAGATCCCACATGCCCCAACTAAGACCCAGTACAGCCAAATATTTTTTTTTTTTAAAAGGTAACTGGAAAATATCAAATGTTAAAGAAGTAAGCAATGTGCTTTTAAAAGAATCCACAGGTTAGGGAAGCTATGACAAAATTAGAAAACATTTTTATTAAATAATGGGAAATATGAAACTTGTGAGATAAAACTAAAGCCATGATTACAGGGAGCTGTACATACAGCTTTAAATACATAAATGAGAAAAGAAGGCTTAAGGTCAATTAACATTCATTTTAAGAAGTTTGAAAGGAACCATGAGGCAGAAGAATCAATAAAGATCAGAAATTAATGAAATAGAAAACTCAAACATAACAATAAGGAAGATGAAGAAAGATAAAAATTTGATTCTAATGAATTGAACTAATAAATCTGATTAAACCCCAGCAAGACTTACCAAGAAAATGAAAAGGCATAAATAAATCACCAGGTGTTGTTCAGTCACTCAGTGGTGTCCAACTCTCTGACCCCATGGACTGCAGCACGCCAGGCCTCCCTGTCCATCACCAACTCCCAGAGCTTACTCAAGCTCAGTCCATTGAGTGGGTGATGCCATCCAACCATCTCATCCTCTGTCGTCCCCTTCTTCTGCCCTCAATCTTCCCAGCATCAGGATCTTTTCCAGTGAGTAAGCTCTTCGCATCAGGTGGCCCAAGTATTGGAGTTTCAACTTCAGTCCTTCCAATGAATATTCAGGACTGATTTCCTTCAGGATGGACTGGTTGAATCTCCTTGCAGTCCAAGAGACTCGGGAATTTTTCCAACACCACAGTTCAACAGCATCAATTCTTCAGCAGTCAGTCTTTATGGTCCAACTCTCACATCCATACATGACCACTGGAAAAACCATAGCTTTGAGTAGACGGACCTTTGTCGGCAAGGTAATGTCTCTGCTTTTTAATAGACTGTCTAGGTTGGTCATAGCTTTTCTTCCAAGGAGCAAGTGTCTTTTAATTTCATGGCTGCAGTCACCATCTGCAGTGATTTGGGAGCCCAAGAAAATAAAATCTCTCACTGTTTCCATTTTTTCCCCATCTATTTGCCATGAAGTGATGGGACCAGATGCCATGATCTTAGGTTTCTGAATGTTGAGCTTTAAGCCAACTTTTTCACTCTGCTCTTTCACCTTCATCAAGAGGCTCTTTAGTTCCTCTTCTCTTTCTGCCATTACCAGTATTAGAAACTAAAAAGAAGAAATCCTTACAAACTACATTAAAAATATGAGATTTTATAAATGACTGTACATTAGTGAAGTTAAAAGATTAGACAGAATGAACATACTTCTATTTAAACACACACACACACACACACTTCTTACCAAAACCAACAGAGAAAGAAACAGAAACTCTGTCGAACTCTGTGTCTATTAAATACAGTGAACCTGTTATGTGAAACCATGCCATAAAGAAACCTCCATGCCCAGATGGTTTCACGGGTGAATTCTACCAAACATTTAAGGAAAAATAATGCCATATTATACACCTTTTCGAAGGTCTTCCATATACCTCAGTCTTGTCCAGCAAAACACTGACAGCAAAACTTGACAAGACCCAATTCAGGAAGGGTTTGACAGGCCGGTCTCTCTCACAGACCTGGAAACTAAATTTCTTCATGTCATTAAGGGATAGTATTGCCCCTTGATTTATCTGTGAGTGAACACTTATTAATCAAGGTTTACTTTGGTTTAAAAAGTGTTTTATGGGTGAGATGACAGGAAGAGCAAACAGAGCAAATAATAAAAGCATTTGTATTTACTAGTGAGCTTTTACTGAAAGATTTGTAAAGTCTGATGTTCACTTAATGACTTCACTTTTTACGAATTTGCTTTAGCTCTGTGCCCAGTGATTATTTTCTGTCACCACATGAAAAAAATTATATAAGCTGATTAATTCTCATTCATGTGGACATTTATAAGCATTTTATTAACAAGATTGTATCTATTTTCTGGTGCCTAGTACAGACCATTAAAATACAATACTATTGATATAATACTTACAAACCATTCACCTGAAACAAAAATGACAGCCATATTTTAATTTACCTTTTTGATTCTTGAACCTTAAAAACTTCTTGCAGAAGTGGGGAGTACTGAGGCTTTCCAGGCTTAGTTGCACATTATCCACGTAAAACAGTTTTCAAATAAAGCTATGATTCCTTTATTTTTCTTCCTGGTACAAATAAAACAAATCACCATTGGCTGATTACTCTGTAAAAATTGGAAATGTTTAATAAGTGTTAAAACATCTATTGTTTAAAATGAATTTTTCATTTATTACATATAACCAAAATTTAATTGTACATGTGCTTATAAATGGACTTATAAAAATGATAAATAACACTTTCTGTAAATGATGAGAAATCTCTTTAGTTATAGTGCAAGCATTCTTCACTTAATAGGGAAAAATAGTATTTGATTTAAATTTCATGTTTCTCATAATAATGCTATTTATTATAATAATAATAAATTATTATTTAACATAATAACAAGCTCATTTTAATGATCTTGTTAATAACAAATTTATTCTACTTAATTCTATTTAATCTCTATAAAGTATTTGAATTATTTGAGTGAGCTGTAAATATAGAAATAGAGTCTTTAAAAGTAATTATTTTTTTCAGTTAAACTTGTTTTAGTAGATTTAATATGCTAACCCAGGCATTCTGTTGTTTAGAGTGCTTCCAAAACCAGCACACTCACCTCTGGGACTTTCCAAGCAGAAGTTTTAAGTCCCCTAATCTTTTTTGAAAAAAGAAGGGGTTGATGTTGGAAATATGCCAGGAGTAGGCCTTGGTATTTCTCATGAAGTGCCCCAGTGAGTGTACCCTCTCCCACAAGTCAGTTCCTTTTATCAAAATCAGAATCTCACACACAGTCATTTCCAGAAAGTCTGTCTCCACATTCAAGACAACAATAGGCCAGATAAATATTTTTTTAATCTGTAATTTTGTACAATTCCTATACTTACTTCATCTGGAGTTTTAACCTCTATTTACCAAACTTACATACCTGTCAGTTAGTACAAAAGTACTTTTTCCTCAGTGTAAACAGCTTAGGAACATAAAAAGTTAAAATGAGTAGTTTCTACTTTTTCTTTTACAACTCACCTAATGCTAGTATTTGGTGCTTTAACCTAAATGTCCATCAACAGATAAATGGATAAAGAAGTTGTGATACACACACCATGGAATAATATCCAGCCATAAAAAAGAATGAAATGCCATTTGCAACAACATGGATAGAACTAGAAATTATCATACTAAGTGAAGTAAGTTAGCTTAATATGTGAAATCTAAAACAAACAAAAAAAAGAAACAAACGAACTTATTTAGAAAAGAGAAACAGACTTAGAGGCATAGAAAACAAACTTATGGTTACCAAACAGAAAAGGGGAGAAGGGATAAATCTGGAGTATGAGATCAACAGATATATACCCACTGTATTTAAAATAGGTAAGCAACAAGGACTTATGGTATAGCACCATCAGTATCTTGTAATAACCTATAACTGAAAAAAGAATAAATATAACCGAATCACTTCACTATATAAACTAACGCAGTGTTGTAAATCAACTATAGTTCAATTTTTTAAAACCTGAGCAAAAACTGGTGCTTAGTAATAAGACACACTCCAGAGCCAGACATCCAAGGTTTGAATCCCAGCTCTGTCACTTATTGCAGCTGACCCAAGGGTAAGTTATTAACCTCTATGCCTCAGTTTCCTCATCTGTAGAAAGGGTATACTATCCCTTGCAAAACTGTTGCAAGGATTAAGTGAATTTGTAAATGTAAATATGCTATTAGTATTTGCTATTGTTGTCTCTCCAGAAACTTTCTTTGCTTAGATAAGTAAAATCATGTTTTTTATTATTTTTTATAGACATGGGGGACGATATTACTCTGTGACTAGCTTTTCCTACTATGATATGTAGTTGCTTTGCCAAAGGATATTTGCACTTTTAATTTTTTTTAACCAACACTACAGATTGCTTTCCAAAAGGCGCAAAAGTAACTGGGCAGGGTACCCCTCAGGCTGCCCAGGAGGGAGTCAGAAAGTAAAGCAACCAGCAGCACCAATGGAAGTACGCTGGTGTAAGGGTCTTACCTATACCTAAAGTGGCAAAGTTCCATCTGAAGACAGACTGTGATGCCATAGTCATATTGCAAACCCAGAACTAAAAAAAACAAAACAAACAGGAGGTATATAAAATAAGCTACCAATGGAGAAAAAAAACATAACCCTAAAAATACTCAAATCATCCAAAAGGAGGTAAGAAAAAAATGAGCAAAGATGGAATAGAAAACAAATAGCCGGACTTAAATTTTACCATATTTATAATCACATCGAAGTGAAGTGTTGGTCGCTCAGTCGTGTCTGGCTCTTCGCGACCCCTTGGACTGTAGCCCGCCGTGGGATTCTCCAGGCAAGAACACGGGAGCGGGTAGTCATGCTCTTTCTCCAGGGGATCTTCCCCACCCAGAGTTCGAACCTGCAGGCAGGTTCTTTACTGTCTAACTCCCTTATCAGCTACATGATTTGCAAGTATTTTCTCCCATTCATTAGATTGTTCAAGCCTCAAGGCAATTCACTCCAGTATTCTTGCCTGGAGAATTCCACGGACAGAGGAGGCTGGAGGGCTACAGTCCATGGGGTCGCAAAGATTGGACACGACTGAAGCGACTTAGCACAAGCACCCAAGTGGGGAGGGCTTGGAGGGGTGTCGCTGACACTTCTCCAAGAGCTTGCCCGGCTCTGCTGTCAGCCACAGGCTGCTTTCTTTTCTTCTTTGGCCGAGGCGCGCCGCTTGTGGGGTCTTAGCCAACTCATTTGAAAAGACCCTAATGCTGGAAAAGACTGAAGGCGGGAGGAGAAGGGGACGACAGAGGATGAGATGGTTGGAAGGCATCACCCACTCGATGGACTGAGCTTGAGCAAGCTCCGGGAGTTGGTGATGGACAGGGAGGTCTGGCATGCTGCAGTCCATGGAGTCGCAAAGAGCTGGGCACGACTGAGCGACTGGACTGAACTAAACTGAACTGAGCTGAGCTAACCCCCAGGGGACTGAACCTGCGCCCTCGGCAGTGATCGCGAGGAGTTCTCCGCGTGACCCTTGGTCGCGGGGCATTCGCTTCGGGAGGTCCCGGCCTGGAAGCTTGAGCGCGGGCTTGGGGCGCGCGCCGGGCGGGCCGGGGCCACCGGGCTACCTTCTCTCAGGGGAATCTAACCCCCGAGGGTCCCGGGATGCGGGCCCGCAGTGTCTGCGGGAGCCTCCCGAAGGCAGGAGCTCCGCGGGGGCGCGGCGAGAGCCCCCGGATCACCTCCAGCCCCAGAGCGCGCGGGACGCTGGCGCCGCCCCCAGAGTCCCGGCCCCGCGCCGGGCGCTGCCGGAGGAGGGCGCAGCGCGGGCGGGGCGGGTGCCAGGGAACGGGGCGGGACTGGGCGGGGCTGGACGGACCCGACGCCCCAGGCCGCTGCGCCTGCAGCAGAGGCCTCAGAGCGGGCCGCCGTCCCCCGCCCTCCGCGCCATGGCCTCGCGCGCCCGGCGGCGCCGCCCGCTGCCCGCGCCGCTGGTGCTGCTGGCGCTGCTCGGCCGGCTGCAGGTAAGGAGGCCGCCCGCCCCGCTCGCCTCGCGCCCCGGCTCCCTGCGCGCTCCCCGAGCGCGGTGCCTCAGCGGGGCCGGGGGCTCCGAGACTCTCACGGAGCCGGGGGGCTGAGGATTTGGGGCGGAGAGCGGCGGGGGGTACGGTCGTACGGTGGGAGGAGGGAACCGGGGGCCGCAGGGATGCTGGGGTGCAGAACGGGGAGCTGCGGGACCCGGGCACCCGAACGCGGACACCTCCAAAAGCCACACTTAGGGGCAGGCGTCGGTGATGGAGCGTTTAGAGGGGCCCCCGCACGATCGCTGCCGCGGAGACAGCGGCGTAGACACTGCCCCTTCCCGTGTGGACGGACTCGAGAGAAAAGTTCAGAACCGCAGGCAGCGCCCAAGTTAAGCAACTGTCCTAAGTAGGATTCTCCTTTCGGGCCGTTCTGAGCCCTCGGTCCTTGCCTCTACCTGCGCCTCGCACCGTCTCCCCACCGCCGCTTGGCGGCTGTCGGAAGGTGGGCTGGCTGATGCTCGCCCCGCGGCGGTGTCCAGCGCGCGCGCCGAGACATGGTTTGGTAGTTTAGTGGCTCAGACGGTAAAGAATCCGTCGGCAGTGCCGGAGACCCTGGGTTCTCCTTCCAGAGCTCCATCCCTGGATCGGGAAGAGCCCCTGGAGAAGGGAATGGCAACCCACTCCAGCATTCTTGCCTGGAGAATCCCACCGACAAAGGAGATTTTTTTTTCTGAAAAAGGAAATAAGAAAAAAGAAAAGAAAAGAAAATCAGATTACTTTCTTACGTTCCCCTCTTTCCTTAAGTTTCCCTTCTCCCCTCTGATCCCACCGCCCCCCACCCAACTCCCCCGAACCTGCAAACAGTTTAAGATCCACCGGCTCAGGTTCCAGGCCAGAATGACATAGAATCATTTCTCAGAACCCCGGTGATGATGTTGGGACAAAATAGTGTTCACAGTTGGAAAAACCAACGCACCTGGGGCGCTTGAAGTCAGTCGGGGAGCCGGTGAGTAGGGCGCTGCTCTCCGGGTGCTGAGCCGGCGGGCAGGCGGGGCAGTGGGCGGCCTCACCGCGGCCAGGCCCCGCTGGGGCTCCAGCCCGGGAGCAGCCCAGGACTCCCCTCTGCGGCCTTTCCCCTCGAGTCCCGGGGGCTGTTCAAAACTTAAGGGGGCTGGGGGGCCGGGAAACCAGCGTCTCCCGGATCCGGGTTCCCTCCCCATCCCAAGTCCTCTGGACAGAAGTTTCTCTATCAGATCACTTGGTCCAGTTGCCAGGTGAACAAAAGCAGTTACTGGTTTTCTGTTCCCCTGGAGGAGAGCTATAGGGAAAGCCAGCCCCACAGTCCTCCGAAAGCCTTGAAAGTCCCTCGGAGGGAAGGGCAAGTCCTGGTGGTTTTCTGCTTTCAGCAGTTTCAGATTCCCCTGCTCTGTTAAGACTGGCTTAGGCTCTTGCTGACAGCTTCCAGAGGGAACAGCGCTTCTAGGGCCCTTTGGAGTGAGGAGAGATGGCAAATCAGCCTGGGACTGGCGCCTGGACTGGAGTACAGGCTGTGGCCTGGAGCAGACAGTTCTCAGGAAGATGCGGGAGCCTTTCTGCCTGCGGGAGCCTCTGGGAATAGCTGGGGGCAGGGAAGGTGGGAAAGCCTGAAGGCATTTCCTCATTGTAAGCACTTCAGGTGTTGCCTAACGAAGTGTTCAACAGGTTGGACGGGTGTGCTGCCTTATTTGAACCACAGGACGAGGGCTCCAGGGAATAGCTACCACCTGAGAAAACTCTGCTCACTACACAGCATTAAAAAAAAAGCATCTCACAGTGTTAATTGCAAAAACTTCATGTGTACATATATATATGTACATAGTACTGTAGGTTCTAACACTGACTGCAGTCTCTATCAGAACTTTTCTTTCTCAGGACTTCCCTGGCAGTTCAGTGGTTAAGACTCCATGCTTCCAATGCGGGTGACATGGGTTGGATCCCGGGTAGGGGAACTAAGATCCCACATGCCTCACGGTGCAGAAAAAAAAAAAAAAAAAAGCCAAAATACCCATTTATTTCTCAGAGCTATCTTTCAGCAAGTGCTATCTACTCTCCCCCACTACCCCACCCTTTCCCTTTGAGCTGCATGAATTATGTGCATTTTAAAATCATACCTAAACAGGAAATGGGGCTTCCCAGGTAGTTCAGTGGTAAAGAATCTGCCTGCTGATACAGGAGACTGTGGGTTCAATCCCTGGGTCGGGAAGATCTCCTGGAGAAGGAAATGGCAACCCACTCCAATATTCTTGCCTGGAGAATTCCATGGAGAGACGAACTGGCAGGCTACAGTCCATGGGGTTGCAAAGAGCTGGACACAGCTCAGCGACTAAAAAACAACAGCAAACAGGAAACAGTGAAGTGATGAAATGATTAGATGAAAATGATTAGATGAAATGATTAGAACTATTCCAGTTCTAATCACATGATGTAGGCATGTGCCCAGTCTCCCCAGTGGAGATGCATTGATTTTGAGCCGGGGTGGTCGTGGCCCGCAGAGACTGTGGTTCCAAGCACCATCCTGCAGTTATGGCTGCTTTTGGCCCACCTGTTCTGTCAGTTCAAAGAAACGAATTGCCTTGGTGATTAGTTCTCACCTGCTAGGCAAGGCCTGAAGAACTGTTTAGTGTGGGGGAGTGGGATAGGTATCGCTTTTGTAAAAGAGTTGGCAAAAACAGCTTCCAGAAAGTGCCTTATCTGCAAGCATTGTATTTCATTTCATTAACATTATATTAAATCGATTTAAACATACCTGGAAGGCTATAATGTTTGCCTCTTAAAACATCCCTGCGATTGTATCTCTGTGCGCCTGTGTCAGTGAGGGCATGTGAGTTCAGATAGAAGAAGAGTATATGTCTACAGAACGAAAAACATTGAAAACTTTTATGTTGATCGTTCTGCTGTTGGAGTTGAGAAACTATAGGAGCAGACTGTGTTCATCGAGGTAATTGATCACACAGCCGTGTTTATCCCTAGTAATCCAAGACCTAAGGGCAGAGTTGCTCATACCTGGGCCAGCAAGCATGTTTGGTATTTGGGATGTAAAACCTTGTGCTGATGAGACAGAAGGCCAAGACAAAGCTGGGTCTTCACTGTCCAGTCAAGAGGACAAGGCGGGTGAAGAGTAAGACCGTCTGTGACACGAGGCGGTGCAGGGAAGGAGGGAGGGATACAGCTGGAGGAACCAGGAAGGGCTTCGGAGGGGGATGCTCCCGAGGCCATCTTTGAAGGACGGCTGGGAAATCAGGGGTCCAAGGCAGTTGGGGAAGAAAGCTCTCTATTGGAGAAGTTGGCTTGAATGATTTAGGGCTAAAGCAATCTTGCCAAGAAAAGAAAACCCACATATTTTTATGACTTTATGGCTAGCACATAGCACTCTGTAAAGCTAGCTGAATTCAAGGAACCCTGCGGCAGACAGAACAGTAAACATTTACAGTCTTTGAGATAACACTTGTATGGCTCTTGTCGAGGTGGTGAGGTAGACTAACCAGGAACAGAGAGGTCATGGGCCCTGGAAGGCCCTTGGGGAGACCCCACCGAGGAAACCCCCGGGTGGGGCTGCAGGGTTCACGGGTGCCCGCCCTGGCCCGACAGTCTCCCCGCCCCGCCAGCCCATCCTGGCGGGAAGACCTGGCCATGTGTTCCTACTTTGTTTAGAGAGTCACAGACTCCAGGATCAGCGCCCTTTTCGTTGGTTTTGTTGATCACAGATATTTCAAATGCTCCCCCCCCCCCATTATTTCCTTCCCACCACTTCCCCTGAAAATGGCACATCTGTAATCTGAATGTATTCTCTGTGTTGATAAGGAAATATGAGTTTGCTTTTACAGTTATCTACCAGAAATTCTTATGCCAGGAAAACTGAAACAATAAAGGTGTATCTTTGAAGGTCAGTAAATCAGTGTTTTATGAGGCCATGAAAAGGGGAGTTCCAAGCCAGGGCCTCCTTTGCAGAGAGTGCTGTTTGAAGAAGGAGCCACGTGAACTTTCTCTGCCAGCTCAGTATTAAAATTCCCCCCATTCTGTTTTCCTATTTTTGAAGTGAAGTGCATGGGAAAAGAGAGCAGAGTGTTTTCCGCATGTGTGTCCAGAGGAGGCTGGCAGGCCCGTCTTGCTGTGGATGGATGTGGGTCTGCATCCCGCCTGGACAGTCCTCAGCTCTCCAAGTGACTCACACCCGGAGGCACCCACCCTATGGCCAGGGAGGCGGTGGACAGCCATGGCCTGTCTGCTCTCTGCCTGCAGAGTCCAGACCCCAGCCCGCAAGAGAAGCAACACCCAACCCCACCTCAGCCACCCCCTGCCGCGGTGGTTGGGATCCTCCCCCACCTTCGCCGGCAGCTGATCCCACCACCTGTAACTTCCCCACCAGGTTCTTAGGCAGTCAGGCCCTTTCTCCTTATGTGTCCCTCCGGCTGCCATCTGGGAGCTTAGACATTCAGTCGTGTCAGAGTCTTTGTGACCCCACGGACTGTAGCCCGCCAGGCTCCTCTGTCCATGGGATTCTCCAGGCAAGAACATTGGAGTGGGTGCCACTTCCCAACCCAGGAATGGAACCCGTGTCTCCTGTCTCCTGCACTGGAGTGGGTCGCCATGTCCTCCTCCAGGGGATCTTCCCCACCCAGGGATTGAACCCTCGTCTCCTGTCTCCTGCATTGGCAGGTGATTCTTTAGTGCCACCTGGGACGCTCCAAGCCCTAAGCTGCCTCGTGGGACCTTCCCGTCGGACCCACGGCTAGAAACACAGATTAAACTCAGCTCATCCTTTCCGCCCCAAACCAACCTCTGAGTCTGAAAAAACCCAGAGTGAGACGGTGGGCTTCGGCAGAACAGAAGACCTGGTGGGTCTGATTTCTCAGCGAGCTCCTGAGGTCTGACGCTGAGCGGTGGCGCGCGGCCCAGCACGTATCTCTGCCCTCCATCCGCGGGCGCTGTCAGCCTGTTTCCTGCCGGGCCGGCCTGCAGGCTCCCCCAGCCCTCCCCCCCTGCCTGGCCCTGCTGGTCTAAGGCAGCCCCGTCAGCATTTACGCTCTCGCCTACGTGGCTGTGTGCTCACGATCCGTCTGTCCGCGTCCTGTGGGCCAGCGGTGACCTCCAGCCTCAGGTTTCCGTGGGCTGCCATGTTCAGGGTAAGAAAGAGGACTGTGTTGAACGCGTTCATTTAGCTCAACAAAAGGAGCGCCTCCTCCCGGCGGGACGCCGCGGAGAGCAGGGCCCAGCCCTGGTCTCCAGGCACCGCTCAGCCTAGCCGCGTGCAGACGGAACGCGACAGGACCCCGGCGTCCCGGAGCGCGCCCAGGGCCAGAGAGCCTTCACCGGCTTGGAACCGTCGGGGGATGGCCCCGTTTTCTTGCTGTGCGGCTGTGCACGTCTGAGGCGCAGAAAGAGGGCAAGGGGGCGGCCTGTGGGCGGGGGTCCGAGGCTGGTGGGTGCCCTGCCTGGCGGTGGGAGCGGCTTGGGGGGATAGCAGGGGTGGACGGAGTCCAGTGTTTGGGGTAATTACAGAGGGCAGTGTTCCCGGGCTGCAAGGGCAGGCAGCGAGGGGGAGGCCGAGAAGGGCCTTATGTGCAAATAGTCTGGGTTTTACCCCCGCGTGTTGTGTGCCAGGGAGGGACGCTGTCAGATGTGCGGGTTGTGGGGAGCAGCGCCATGGGGAAGGGGGTGGGTCCAGGGGGCGGGAAGGAGGCCACGACCCCTGCTCTGGGGAGGAACTTGGAGAAGCTTGAATGGGGTCAGGAAGGTGGCTAGATAAAGGAGGCAAGTGCAGGGTGCCCCGAGCTGTGCCGGGTGACGAAGACACAGGGGCAGAGGATGTGGTTGGACCGATTATTAAAAAAAAAAAAAAGTGATAGATGTCCGGACAACACAGCTGACCATTTGCTGATATTTTTGCAGTTTATTAAGGAAACTTCTTAGTCCAAATCCAACTCAAATCAGTTTCAGTTTCAAGTAAAGGATTTCCACCCCCCCAAACAATAAAGAAGAATGTAGTTTAGGATATGGAATCCCATTTGCTTCGGATTATCGGATTATCGTATTGGGAAGCAAAATTCCTTAGAGCCCCTAGAGGTAAAAACAAGCCAAGAGCCCCAAGGCACTGGGCCCTGCAGGAAATTTGTGTGCTCTGGAATTCAGAGCCATTTCCTGGCCTAAAGGTGTCTTTGAATCAGAGGGTCAGGATGTAGGTAGAGTTTGAAAACTCAGGACTAAAGAGATAAGCGACCAGCGGTCCCCCGAGCCCATCATCAGGGCTGGTGTGACCTACGCCATGGTCTTCCCACACTGCCCTCAGCGCACCCGCCCCCAGCTCAAGCCGTGTTTACCTTGGACGGCAGCTGGGCAGAGCTCTTTCTCCTGCAGGAGGCCCCTTTTCCTGGTGGATGTCGGTGCCTCAGCTGAGTGTTTCCCTTTCGCTCTGCCTGCCCCCTCTGCACCCCCACCCCCAAAAGCCCTGGCCTCACAGGTGACACAGAAGCCCTCCTGGCACAGACAAAGGCAGAGCGCTGCCAGGTCTCCAAGTGGCAGGAAGAACCATCGGCAAAAAAACCGACCCTTTGGGTTCATTGGAATAATAATAACTCATGACATTTCCTGTTCAGTGTTCACAGTACAAGAGCCACTTCCTCCAGCCACCAGAAATTTGAAGACTTTCCATGAAAAATGAGGAAGAAAAACTCTTTAACGTGTTGTGAACGTGATGGTTAAATCTGGGAGGTGGGAAGAGAACGTGTCACACACGTCCTGTTAGCACCGCGGCCTCTGCCAGCTCCTTACCTCCCCCAAATAGGAAGTGAGCCTTCTTTTCTGAGGTTCTGACTCTTTAAAAATATTTGCTCCTCTCCGCAATGTGCATGCATGCACACTAAGTCCTTTAGTCGTGTCCTATGCTTTGCGACCCCGTGGACGGTAGCCCGCCAGGCTCCTCTGTGCACGGGATTCTCCAGGCAGGAACACTGGGGTGGGTTGCCATGCCCTCCCTCAGGAGATCGTCCTGGTCCCGGGATTGAACCCGAGTCTCTTATGTCTCCTGCATTGGCAGGCGGGCTCTTGACCACCGGCACCACCTAACTTAAAAGCATGTCCTTAAGTAGCACAGACAGCTGCCAAGCGCCTGTCCAGTTGAAAAACTGTCAAGGGCTCCAAGTTCTGTACCCAGGGTAGAAAAGCAGCATCATGTCTGAAACGTGCGTGTTAACGGAGACTCTGCTCCCTGTTTCAAGCCTAGTGGGGATTAATCACATCTGCTCTGGCCCTGCTGTGCATCCTTCAGGAATTCTCCGCGGCCGGAACGTCCCTGAGGCCCTAAATCTAGTACTGTCACAGTGCAAGCCCGCTTCCTTGCATTTGCTCTGTCTGGGCGTGAAGATCCGCTGGTCACTGTCTCTATTTTCGTGTTTCTCTCTTTGAAGACTGTCAGCCCACTACTTCCTCTTACTCAAGTTATTCATGCGACTTCCTTTAACCTCTCTGTCAGCTTCTTTCTTTTCAATTCTCTGGATCCTGGCTTTGCAGTTTCATGAGGCGCTCTGGAAAACAGACCTCCCGTATGCGCCTGAGCCCCAGGACGCCCGCGCCTCGTAGGGAGGCTGAGACAGCTCGTCTGAGCCCCTCGCAGTTAAGTGGGTCTAACGCTGCCAGGAGGGTCGAGCCAGGTGTCTCAGGCGTGCAGGGCAGGACACAGGGGCCAGCAAAGCCTCTGGGCCTGGAAGGAAGGACGGACATGAGGCCGAGGGCAGAGCCGAGCAGGAGGAAACCAAGGCCTGCTGGTGTCTGGGCCCCTAGCCGGCCGGGACAGGACAGGCCCTGGCCAGGTGGGTGGGCAGGCCTCAGCCCTGGGGAGGGGGCGGCCTGGACCCTGGGGGCTGAGGAATGCACATCCCCAGGCCCCAACATCAGACACTCTGCGAGTGGGGCCCTCCATCGCTGTCACCCCCTCCGCAGGGGATTCTGAGGCACGCTGGCGTTCGAGACCTGCTGCTGTAGACGTCAGATTCCACGGAAAGATTTGGAGCTCAGAGCTAAACGAGTATTGCCTGATGACTGTCTTAAACGCACCTGCCACGTGTCGAAGCCCTCCCACGTGCCCGGCACATACGAGGTGCTGCTCGCGGATGTTTCATCCCCACTCCAGCTCGCCAGGAAGACAGGACTCATGCCCGGGGCCCCGTGAGCACGGCCCATCCGGGGCAGGCGTCTGCCCCGTGAAGCGGCCCTCACCCCGCGGGAAAGCCGCTTCTGCGGTCGCTGCGTGACGGGCAGGGCGCAGACAAGGAGAGCTCCTGTCTGGGGGTGCAGAGAGGGGAGCAGGCTCCTTAGGGCTTGGGGAAACAGCACAGCCGGTCTGCATCTGTGGGGCCTGCTCAAGGAGGCTCGTCTGCGGAGGGCGCTCTGTTGCTGACTGTCACCAAGCAGAAAGGAAAAGGCTGTGACTTTAAGGCTGGGTTTAGGCGGGCACCCTGGGCAGCCTCAGCTCAGGGTCCATGTGCAGGTTGCTCCCTGACTCAGGAGGAAAAGAAATGTGACAGACTGAGTCACCGCTGCCACTTCCCGACGCAAGGGCATCTCTGACTCTGCAGCCCTTGGGCGCCGGGAATAAGCTGTCCTGTCCCTGCTGGGCCAGGCACCCCAGCCCTGCCCTGCATTTGTCAGGACGTCCCAGGCGTGTTCATCCCTTTCTGCCGCCCCCCAGGCTCTGTCCATGTGGGGGGCTGGGGGGCCCCTTCTGAGGGCCTTAGGTTTTCCTTGTCTCAGTTGGGGTCCCTGTGCCCAGGCCCCTGAGGTCCTATTTATGTGTCAGGTTACAAATGACCAAGGCACCATGTGGTTGGATGGCATCACCGACTCCATGGACATGAACATGGGCAAATTCCGGAAGCTCGTGAGGGACAGGGAGGCCTGGCACGCTGCAGTCCATGGGGTCGCAAAGAGTCGGACACGACTGAGCAACAGCCAAGACCCTAGAATGGACAGCTCGTCCTCGTAACTGCGTGGGGCGGTCCTCGGGACGAGGGATGCGGGAGTGATGGGTGCCCGCTGCTCTGCGCCCGGACAAGGGGCCGGGGTGGAGGGGGGCGTCCAGGAGAGGCCCTGTCCCGACGCCAGCGGGAGCGGCCGCGTGTGGGCCAGGCGGGCCTGCCTTCCGTCCCGTTCAAGAGCGAATCCGAGCCCAGGAAGGGATTTCCGATCTTGGTCTGGCCACCTGTTCCCCCCAGGGTGTCTCTAACCCTGCCCCCGATTGGCAGAGCCCTTCCGAGCCCGTGCTAGGGAGCGTGAATCTGATTCAGAACTCGTAGGAAACCATTACAGTTTTCTGTAAGGGGAAGTTGTAAGATCACAATCAGCCCTTCAGGAAATGTTATTCATTAATTTACCAAGAATTTGAGCATTTGCTGCGTGCCTGGCACTATGCCACTCTGCTTATCACGCACGGTCTGAGTGGGCCGCCTTGTCTCCTTGTGAAGTAGAAGGGAGATAAGGGAGATGAGGACGGGAAAGCCTCGAGCGCGGTGCCTGGCAAGCAGGAGACGTTCCGAGAGGACCAGCTCTGCCCTCTCGCCCCCTCGAGCCTCGCAGCGTCTGCTCGGCGGTGGGCAGGGCGGGTCTCAGGTCCCTCATGCGGATGGAGATTATGGTACCGAGGCCGGAAATGCGAGAAGTTCTGGCTCTCGGGCCTTGATGTCATCTCTGACCTTGCTCCTCCAAGACCAGCAGTGTCAGCGTCACCCGGGACTTGTTAGAAAACCTGCATCTTTATGAGAGGTCCAGGTGGCTCGCTTGCGCAGTGCGGGTTGAGAAGTGCTGGTCTCTGAACAGTGGAGGAGTCAGATTCCCGTACCTGGCGCCGTGCGGCGCCAGGAGGTATTGAGTAACCTTGGGTGGTTGAGTTCACGTTCTTTGAAAAGTGTAGCTCAGTTGTGGCTGAGACAAGAGAAGGTAGAGCTCAATTGTGTTTAAGAAAGAAAGGAAGAGGGACGAGTTCAGCCAAGTCCAGGAATGGCCCTGGACGTGGGCTTTAATTCTTGAAAAGCAAGACAGATGAGGTCTGTCGAGCGTGGCAGTGACTGTCCCAGAGGGGCGCCGTGGTGCTCCCCTCCCAGCCGCGACACCGGGAGGGTCTCCCCTCCGCAGCTCCCCGGGCCCGTGGTCCTGCGGGCACCTGCTCAGCACCCGGCACGAGCTTCGTCCTTCCTTGAACGTGGGATCGAGCCGAAGTCCTAGGGTGTGAGCCCACAAGGCCTCTGGAGGCTGTGAGACGCGTCGGGGGTTAGGGCCTCGTGGCTCAGAGGCCCAGGACAGGCTCCGCAGGAGAGACGGGCCGTGCGCCCGGCAGGGGTGGGGGACAGCTGGCGATGGACCGGCGGCCGGGGCGGGGAGGGCGCGGCGAATCTGGGGGTCAGGGTTGACCCGGGAGCCGGCGGGCTCGCCAGAGTGGCATGGGGGGTGAGCGGGCCCCGGGGTCTCAAAGACAGGCAGTTCGCTCACTGGAGGTCCTGAGCAGGGGGTGACCCCGAAAGTGATGTGGGGGGCAGGCAAGTGGGGGAGGTGGGGAGCGTGCCGTCGACTGGGAAGAGCAGGAACACAGAAACCCACCGCAGATCTGGGGAGAATGGGTGCATGGGATGCTTGTACATGTATGGCCGAGTCCCTTCGCTGTTCACCCGAGACTGTCACACCATTGTTTGGTCATCGGCTGTACCCGCTACAAAAGAAGTTTTTTAAAAAACAAAACTGCCGGTGATCCTCAGCGCCACTGGGAGAGGAGACAGTCCGGGTGGACGTGAGACCTTCCAGCACAGGGGCTGAGCAGTCCAGGTACGAAACCTTCGCTTAAAGGACAGTGGCCGAGGTGGGGTTCACTGATCGTCCTCGCTGACCCGGCCCGAGGGTTGAGCAGGACCGCAAGGCTAGAAGAGGCCGGCGAGCGGCGCTTCCGGCCTCGGTCCTGGGCAGGGCCGCTGGGGAGACGGCAGGAGTGGATGGGGGCGGGACAGGGCAGGTGTGGGGGCCTGGGAGACCTGAAGGGCCTTCATCTCGGCCTGACCCATCTCTGACCTTGCCACTCGACACCCAGCGGTGTTGGCATCACCCGAGAGCCTGTCAGAAGTGCAGACCCCACCACTGAGAGGCGCCTCTGAATTCATTTTCCAGGTGATTTTGTGCACATTTGAGCAGCAGGACGGGGGGCGTCCCTGGTGGTCCAGTGGGGACTTCACCTCCCAGTGCAGGCTGACCCCTGGTCAGGGGGCTGAGATCGCACCCTGTGGCCAAAAACCCAAAACCTAAGAGAGAAGCCACATTGTAACAAATTCAAAAAACACTTTAAAAACGGTCCACATCAAAAAAAGAAAAGAAAGAAAAACAAGGGGGGCAGTAAAACAGGAATTTTTTTTTTAAACGAAGCAGCCCAGGGCAGCCTAGTCCCTTCCCTGGCCCCTTTGGGGTCTAAAGGCCTTATTAGCTCGGCGCACTCCCACCATGGGCTTCCCTGGTGGCTCAGCTGGGAAAGAATCCGCCTGCAATGTTGGAGACCCGGGTTCGACCTCTGGTTCAGGAAGATCTCCTGGAGAAGGGAATGGCTACCACTCCAGTGTTCCTGCCTGGAGAACCCCATGGACAGAGGCGGCAGTCCACGCGGTGACAGAGTCAGACATGACTGAGGACTGACCGTCACTTCCCCCGAAGAGCAGGGCAGAGCCCCGGAGTGTCCTGGACGCCCCGAGCAGCGCGCTCTGGGAAGCACGGGGCTCTGTAAGGTTACTGCAGGGAAGAGGAGAAAGGAGCTCTCGTCTCAGATGAGTAAAAGTTAAAACAAAAAATTCAAGAATGGCAAAGAAAAAAAAGCCCCCACACTGGGAGAATAAAGGGGGTATTGACAGGAGCCTGGGCTGGTTGGTGTGAGGACGAGTCAGCCGTCCTCATCGTGCTGTTTAGGAAACAGACGGTCCCGCCATTTCAGGTAGCGCACAGCTGCAGACTTGCTTCACCCCTCATCCCCCCAGAAGACAAAGACACTTGCAATTAAAGTTTTGAAATGCAAGGTTATTTCTTCATTTTCCCTTGGGCCATATGTTTTCTAGGAGCAGAGATAATACATGCATTGTGAGCAGAGAAAGAGAGATGAGCAGAAATCAATGGACCTTTGATATGCTCTTGTCTGAATAAGTTTTCTTTTTTAATGAGCTTATCTGGAATCAGGGTGATCAGGGGAAAAAAACGCTGATGGGGCCATAAAAACCAACTTTCGAGACAGCGCATGAAGTCGATTGTATTGTCTGCTAGATCGAAATGGTGACTATGCCAAGACTTCTAAAAGGCCACAATTACTCTACATTTTTACGTTTTTTTTTTTTTCCAATTAAATCTGACCTGAGTCAGATTTTTGTTTCTGTGTGCAGTATCTATTTTTAAAAAATCTCATAGCAAAATGGTTAAGATAGTAAATTTTGTTATGAGTATTTTATCTCGGTTAAACTTTAAAACTAAAAAATCTTATGACAAGTTATTTCCTCTCTGATGGTAAAAATAGCATGAAGGGCTCATTATCTAAAATGTTATGTCCACTGTGAACCGACAGTCAGCGTCACACTGTCCTGAAGCTGCAGGTACGTATTAACTCATGATGTGGATAAATTATGTCACCAGTTGTGTGAATCTAGACTTCCCGTTAATCTGACTTGTTCCCTCACCATGCAGGTCTCCACTCAAAAGTCACCTCATCAGTGAGGCTCCCCTCATAATTCCATCACCTTATCTTATTTTTTTCATCGTCACCATTCCAGCCAGATTCCATTACATGTCTATTTCCTGTCACTCTTCTCCCAAGGACTGTAAGCAAGGTCTCTCTCCGTCTAATATCTACTGTGTCCACAAAACTTAAAATTGTCTGTGGCACATAGGATGTGTTCAGTTAACATTTGGGGAGTAAATGAATGCAATTTTAATTTGTTCCACTTTTAGGTTGTAAACTGACCAAGCACGTCTTACTTAAATGCTAAAGCTCCTTGATTATTTTCTGGAGAACCACGCAGTGATGTTGTTTAGATCGGGAAAGTTTTTCTTCAGTAGGAAAATCAAGCATTTCTTTCAAGATGGTGAAAATGAATCCAAGGGCCCTACAGCCCTCTGGTAACCATTCTGGTCCTATATAATGAGTCAGTGCTGCTGACAGCTAGGTCTAGTCCTGTGCACAAGTCCAGGCAAAATGAAATTACCCCATAAGAATGGATAAAGGACTTATGTAGACATTTCTCTAAAAGTGGCCAACAGGTGCATAAAATAGATATTCAGCATCATTAGTCATTAGGGAAGGGAAGGGAAGGGAAGTGGCTCAGTTGTGTCCGACTTTGCTTCCCCATGCACTGTAGCCTGTCAGGCTCCTCTGTCCATGGAATTTTCCAGGTAGGAATACTGGAGTATGTTGCCATTTCCTTCTCCAGGGGATCTTCGCAACCCAGGGATTGAACCCAGGCCTCCCGCATTGTAGATGGACGCTTTATCGTCTGAGCCTCCAGGGCAGCCATTAGGGAAATGCAGGTCACAAGCACGCTGAGTGGCCAGGCGGATAAGACTTGGTGCTCCCAATGCAGGGGGCCCAGGTTCAATCCCTGGTCAAGGAACTAGATCCCACATGCTGCAACTAACAGCTAGTGCTGCAAATAAACAAATTAATTAATTATAAAAAACCACACTCGTTAGGATCACTATTACCAAAAGAAATGAAAAATAACAAGTGTTGGGAAAGACATGGAAAAATTGGAAGCCTCATGCGTTTCTGGTGAAAGTGTTAGTCGCTCAGTCATATCCATTTCTTTTTCGACCCCATGGACTGTAGCTCTCCAGGCTCCTCAGTCCAAGGAGTTCTCCAGGCAAGAATACTGGAGTGGGTTGCCACTCCCTTCTCAGGGGATCTTCCCCACCCAGGGCTCTAACCCGTGTCTCCTGCATCGCAGGCAGATTCTTTACCAGCTGAGCCACCAAGGAAGTCCTGGTGCATTTCTGGTGGGAATGGACTAAAACAGTGCAGCAACTATGGGGGGAATGTCTGGTGGTTCCTCAAAGAGCTGAACACAGAATGACTGTGTGACTCAGGTGTGGACTCCAGAGAACTGAAAACAAGAACAGAGCAGATTCTCGTGTGCCAGTGTTCACCGCGGCTCACAGCAGCCCTGTTCCCAACAGGGAAATGGTGGGGTAACCCACATATCCACCCACAGATGAGCGGATAGGAAACTGACGTATTCATACAATGGCATACCGTTCTGCCATCAAAAGCCATGAAGTTCCCACATAGGCTACACCACGGACGAACCCTGAAGACCACGCCACGTGAAATAAGCCAGACACAGAGACAAACCCTGTATGATCCCACTTACGCGGGGTACCTAGAATGGTCAAGTTCACAGAGACAGAAGGCAGAAAGAGGCTGCCAGGTGCTGGAGGAAATATGGCATCGTACTTTAACTCCAAGGTTCCCAGCCAGAGGGGAGAAGGAGGAGTTACTGTGTAGTGCTTAAAAGAGTCTCTGTTTGGAGTAATAAGAATGTTCTGGTGAGACCGTAGTGATGGTTGTACAACATCATGAGTCTAATTAATGCCACTGAACTGAACACTAAAAAATGATTCAAACGGCAAATTGTGTTATGTGTGTGTGTGTGTGTGTATATATATATATATATATATATATATATATATATGTATTTTTTAAGTATATACATAAAATTTTCACTTTTCAAAGGGCTGATGTGAAAGAGCCAAATTCAGTGTTTCCAGATGGAGACAGCCCTTCCTCCCCTCCCTAAAAGGAGCCTCTTCCTCGCCCTCCTGCCCGACCAGCACTGCCTGCCTCATGTGCTCACACCTGCTCTAGGCCTGGCCGTTCCGTCCCTGAGACGCTGGTCATGCCCCCATCAGACACTGTGCGTCGTCAGAAGGAGCGCGCCCTCTTATCGGCCTTTCTCACCACCCCTCTCTGCAGTCTGCTCCAAGTGTGGGGAAGTGTGAGTCGCTCAGTCGTGTCCCACTGTTTGCAACTCCCTGGACCATAGCCCGCCAGGCTCCTCTGTCCATGGAATTCTCCAGGCCAGAATACTGGAGTGGGTTGCCTCTTCCTCCTCCAGGGGATCTTCCCGACCCAGGGATCAAACCCTCGTCTCTTGCACTGGCAGGCAGATTCTTTACCATCTGAGGCACCAGGGAAGCCCCAGGATGCTGCCGAAAAGGCCCCCATTTCTCCACAGCTGCCGCGTCCTCCCGGTCCACCCCCTGGCCCCCCAGCCCTGGGGCCCGCGCCCTCGGGGTCTCCCCCATCTCCTCCTCCTCCTGCCCAAGCATCCCTGACTCCTCTGCCCCTTGCCCCTGCCCCCCAGCTTTGGGGTCCTCCCGCCGAGCTCTCTTCCCCTGTATCCCAGGCTGGGTTCCCTCCCCTTCCTGCTCCCGTAACCAGTGAGGGCTGCGTCCAGGCACTTCATGGAACCTGATCTTCGGCAGACCAGGCCCTGGTCACTGCCTGGGTCCCCAGCTGCGAGTTCTGTCTCCTCGCGGTGCCTGTGTGGCCCGGCGCTGCACGCTTCGAGAGGGTGGGATGGGCCCACGTCCTTGTCCTACACAAGCCTATGCCTTGCACGGGCACATGAGAACTCAGGAAAGATGTCCTTGAAGGTGTGATGATAGCAGAGCTTTTTAAGAGATGGGTGCTTTCTGTCATCAAACCCTAGACCAAGCTGAAATTTGCTTTCCGGTCATACCACATGAAAAGTCGCTTTGCAAGGTAAGGCAGATGACAGGCGGAGCAGTGACTGGCCTTCCTCTGCTGTCTGCAGATGAGGTCAGCTCCCAGCCCCTCGATGGGGAGTGGTCTGTACTTGGGGAGGGGGTACATTCCTGGTAGTGCTTTTCAGCGAGACCAGTAGTTGGCCAGCTGTGATGAATGCCTTCGAGCTGGAGTTTTGAATACTCTACCGCTGGAAACACATTCATAAAACACATTTTAGAATGTCCTAAATCCCTCAGTAGCAGCTCAGTTACTAATGCATTATCAATAGTAGTCACGATGTCATCCTTTTCTTCACATTCTTCTCAAACTAGACACATCTTTCCACGTTGTACCAATCAGAGACTAGATGAGCCTCAATTTTAGCAGCAGAATTTTCTTTTTCAAGAGTTGTATGTAAAATATATTTCTGTAAATGCAATCGTGGCTTCCTTGGTGATTTCAGTAAAGAATCCACCTGCCTGCCAATGCAGGAGAGGTGGGTTCAGTCCCCAAGTTGGGAATACCCCTTGGAGAAGAGTGACTACCCACTCCCATCTTCTTGCCTGGGAAATCCCCTGGACAGAGGAGCCGGGCGGGCTGCAGTTCACACAGTCTCAAAGAGTCAGACACCACACAGCCATTAAACGACACCCACAGAGGGAGCTGTCGTATTCTGTGTAAACCCTCTATTCTCTGTTACGTCATGACTTAGACCACGCACCTGGCTCGTATAACGCAGGGCTTTCACGCAGTTCAGTGGTCTCCCAGGGAGCGCTTAGGGTGATCTGGGTTGTTGGGGTGCATGGTTCAGTTCAGTTGCTCAGTCGTGTCCGACTCTTTGCGACCCCATGAATCGCACCACGCCAGGCCTCCTTGCCCATCACCAACTCCCGGAATTTACTCAAACTCATGTCCATCGAGTCGGTGATGCCATCCAGCCATCTCATCCTCTGTCGGCCCCTTCTCCTGCCCTCAATCTCTCCCAGCATCAGGGTCTTTACAAATGAGTCAGCTCTTCGCATCAGGCGGCCAAAGCATTGGGATGCACAGGAGATCCCCCAAAGGCTGCCTGTTTATTTTCTTCGTCTCTTTCATTGGTAACATACCATCTTCATAGGTGCCCGTGTAATGTTCTGAAGTACGAAGTGTGAAGCTTGGGTTTGTGCGAAGAAAAAGTCTGAGTTTTCCTCTGTAAACCGTGAGCTTGAAATGCTGTCTGTTGAGTTTTTTGAAGTGAAAACGTCTAGCAGGGCATTTGGACATCCCTCCGTTCTGTCCCTGTTGACAGAAATCACTGGCAGGTTCTCGCAACCCCTTTATCAGCAGAAGCTTTGAGTCAGCTCACCCCCACCCAGCTTCCGCCGCCGCCACCGGCTGAAGCCCCAGTCAGAAACCACCGCGTGACTCGGGCCACCTGCCACGATCCCAGTCCCACGAGAAAGCACTGCCGTATGTGAAGTCAAACAGGCTTTTAAAGAAATAAACCTCTTCGATTAAAAACACGTTTTTCTGGGAATTGCCTGGCTGCCCAGTGGTTAGGGGTCTGCACCTCCCACTGCAGGGGCACAAGCTCGAGTCCCAGTGAGGGAACTGAGATCCTGCGCCTCTCGCAGAGAGGCCAAAAAAACCACGTTTTCCAGCCACCGGAAACACTCTGATGGCAGCTTCTGTGATCACAGCCAGGTTAAAACTAAACAGGGAAGGTGCGTCCAGAAGCTGCAGGGCAAATCCCTGCTCTTCCCCACCCTCTTTCCTTCTTCTGCCAACACCCCTTTCCCTCCGTCCCCCCATCAGGGGATGATCTGGTAGAAGGAACCCGTGCTCACCGATTCCGCCCAGGGGTGCGATTAACCTCCCCTCCGGTGGCCGCCAGCCCGGGTGCACCTCTGTGCTGAGTGACTGACACAGTCGCTGCCCCCCTCAGTCCCCCAGCCACTGGCTGGAAAGGTCTTTGGCCTCAACGGGAGGAAGCATACATAGGCTTCGTTTTCACTTGCCATTGCTGCCTTGCCAGGCTTCCCTGGTGGCTCAGTTGGTAAAGAATCCGCCTGCAACGTAGGAGACCTGAGTTCAACCCCTGGGTCGCGAAGATCCCCTGGAGAAGGAAATGGCAACCTGCTCCAGTATTCTGGCCTGGGGAGGTCCCAGGGACAGAGGAGCCTGGAGGGCTACAGTCTGCAAAGAGTCGGACACGACTGAGCGACTGAACCACCACATCGCTACATCATCTGCACAAATTGTCCCATCGCGTCCTCACTGCAGTAGGAGGGGTACAATGATTCGCCCCATTTTACAGGCAAAGAGACAGAGACTTAGAAGTGAGTTATCCCCACCTTGTTCTCAGGTTGTAGAAAAGCAGACAGTTTTATTAAAGACACATCAGACCGGCCTGGAAGTTCAGGTCTGAGAGCTGCCCGGATGGCAGAGACGTAACGGGAAGCCCGCCCCGCTCCACCTGGCCAGGCGTCTCCTCTGTCTTCACTGGCGCACTGGTACCAGCTGCCCTTCCTTCTCCAGGGGCTCTCCCAGCCCTAGCCTCTGCTCTGCGAAATCCTCACATTCTGGCTCCTCAGACTTGACTTCAGTTAGTGTTTAGTTTTTCTATTTTCTGTAGAAACCTGCCTTATCTGATGTGCAAGCTTAAAATGACTCCTCTATGACATCCACTTCCAGGTCTGAACTGTTAACCAAGAAGTCTGAGGGTGGACGCTTTCTTTCCTGTAACAGACATAGAACTGTGCCATATTCGAGAATATAAAGCTGGATAAAATAAAGAAGGGGCTGGAAGCTTCTTGAGAAAAGGAGATAAGAAAGGGACCAAACTGAACAGGTCCCCCAGAACATCTCAGTTTCAAGGGTCTATGTTTGGACTCACTAGTTGAAATATTTAGAGGGGAAAACTTAGGCCTTGTCTCTGGCCTGACTTCCCAGCCAGTTGAGAAAAGAAATGGACAAGAAGGAACGGAGACCTTTGTTTGCAGGTCTGTGACTGAGACCTTTAATGTGTTTGTTGTTTATTTGTTTCTAAAAATGAAAAGCTTCTCTCTGAAAGGCTTCAGAGAAAAAAAATTTCTTGGCGTGAAATCCTCATAGTAAAACCATTCTCTTGGTGTTCTGGGGAACAGAGCTCTCTAGTACTTGATTTCTGGGTGAGAGCACTTTCAATTGTGACTTCCTTTAAGGATATTTTTTTTCAAGGGCAGTAAGACTATTGAGTGTCATTTTCACATAAGTAGTTTCTCTCTTAAGAAAAACCACCTCTTTCAGTTCGACTGTAACAATCAGAAATGTGATACAATCTTTCCTTAATTTACAGCCAGATTCTCAAATATAGTCATGGATGATATTTTATAAAATAAAACCTATGGAAAATCCCTCATTTGTTCTTCTGGGTTGAGTTCTCTTCCTCTTGATTTGACAGAAGGAGCCAAGCTTCTTTCTGTTTTGTTACATGTCAGCATGAATTTTCAGTAGAGCAGAAAAGTAATTTTAGGATTCATAATGCCTTTCAGTACAATTGTGTTGATTAACTGCACGAAAAATAAATATTTAAGTCAATCTTCCCTGCAGGATTCCAAATACAGATCCTCCAATCTCTGCAGCTCCACTCAGAGAAATGTTTTGTTTCTTCAGCTTGGAGTTTTTCAAGATTAGACCCAACATGGCATTGCATTGAGAAACAAATCCAATAAATCCACAGAGCTTTATAAAGACAATTGTGATTTACAATTTATTATCTCCCAAAGCCTCACATAGACTGTAGACATGGTTATTCCAGAGAGTCTGTCAGCCATTAAAATTAAATACTAGCTTGTATGCCCTGAAACAAATATCCAGATGACACAAAACCCAAAAGAAAGTGAGGTAGCAGATGGCCAATATGTTAGATGCATTGTCTTAGCTTCTTTTTTTATTTTAATTTTAACTTCTTTAAGACTGCCCAAGGAATTTTGTATGGGCGGGGGAGAAGAAAGGGGGAAATGTAAAAGATATTTGCTATAAACAGACTAGGGTTTCTTCTACACTCAGGAGCTGTCTGTTAGAAAGCAGAAGTTAGTCGACGTAAGCTCTGAGGGCCAGACGTTGCTTTTGTAGCTTATTGATTAAGACCTGTAATAAGGCCCTGTCGGCACATGAGTGGTTTTTACAAGACTTCTAAGTACCCTGAATCAAAGCATATTCCCCAAGACACAAGCGCTGCAACAGACCTGACGCTGAATTTATGTGACCGTACCCTTTATTCCATAAATAGTTTAGAAGTCGTTCTGCTTTATTTGTTTAATGAAAACAATGAGGGTTCAAAAGCCCTATTGTTTAGAGGGAAACAAATCAATCCTGAAGGCAAAGGAGACAGAAATGTAGATAACTAGAAGTCTGTACCTCTCAAGTCGGTTACCAAAGGCCATCTGTTGCTCCATCTTCAGCAAAGAGACGAGACTGGAGGTGGTTGAAAATCACTCCATTTACTGAAAATCTGCAGCCTTATGCTGAATCCCTGCTCCCCACCCTCCCATTCCCTGGGAGATTGCTTCTGAAATACTTAAGCAGAAACATGTTTTCATCAAACTCCTACCTTATGAGGACTGCTACCAGTGATAAGAGCTGCCACCTTTGGTTTTAGAGGAAGATTGTCTTTCAGTCACTGTGTCCGGCTCTGCGACCCCATGGACTGCAGCACGCCAGGCTCCCCAGTCCTTCACTGTCTCCCAGAGCTTGCTCAAACTCATGTCCATTGCGTTGATGATGCTATCTAACCATGTCATCCCTTGTCGCTCCCTTCTCCTCCTGCCTTCATTCTTTCCCAGCATCAGGGTCTTTTCCAATGAGTCAGCTCTTCGATCAGGTGGCCAAAGTACTGGAGCTTCAGCATCAGAGGACGGAGTCAGGCCCACATTCTGAGCAGTTGGGAGGAAAGGGCCAGAGGACCAGAAGGAGCTTGACAGGCCTGAGGGCTCCCCGCTGCTGATGAGATGAGGGATGTCAGAACTAGGACCTGAAGGAAAAGGAGGGGTAAGACTGGAGGGGCTGAGGGCATCCCCTCATTCATACCAAAAAATGCCACTCTGTGGATGTGGGCCATCTGGGCAGAGGCTGGTATCCAAAAGATCCAGCTCTGACTCGCTGGAAACCAAGCCTAAGAAGGTGGGGTTTGGGGTCGTGGGAGCAGGAAAGCCAGAGGCAGAGCTGGTGTGGCCTGTAGCATCAAGGGACAGGGCCCCAAGGGATCAGTCAGGACATCCAAGGTCTAGATTTCCTACTAGTTACAAACGCGGGGACTGCGGTGCAGAGGGAGAGCCATGGGCTCCTGGACGTGGAGCTTGGGATCAGAGTGAGACCAGCACAAGATGAAGCCAGTTCTGCATGTGTGTGAGCCCCAGGGAGCCGCAGGTCTACTAAGAGGGTTCACCCTAGAGCTGCAAGTGGAGGAAAACACGGGGCTTCTCAGAGGCAAAGAGCAAAGAACAAGGGTCAAGTCAGCTCAGTTGCTCAGCTGTGTCCGACTCTGTGCGACCCCATGGACTGTAGCACGCCAGGCTTTCTTGTCCATCTCCAACTCCCGGAGCTTACTCAGTTTGATGTCCATCGAGTCAGTGATGCCATCCAACCATTTCACCCTCTGTCGTCCCCTTCTCCTCCCACCTTCAATCTTTCCCAGCATCAGGGTCTTTTCCAATGAGTCAGTTCTTTGCATCAGGTGGCCAAAGTATTCGAGTTTCAGCTTCAGCATCAGCCCTTCCAATAAATATTCAGGACTGATTTCCTTTACGATAGACTGGTTGGATCTCTTTGCAGTCCAAGGGACTCTCAAGAGTCTTCTCCAACACCATAGTTCAAAAGCGTCATTTCTTCGGGTCTCTTTATGGTCCACCTCTCACATCCATACATGACTACTGGAAAAACCATAGCTTTGACTAGGTGGACGTTTGTTGGCAAAGTAATGTCTTTGCTTTTTAATATGCTGTCTAGGTTGGTCATAACTTTTCTTTCAAGGAGCAAGCGTCTTTGAATTTCATGGCTGCAGTCACCATGAGCAGTGACTTTGGAGCCCAAGAAAATAAAGTCTCTGTTTCCATTGTTTCCCCATCTATTTGCCATGAAGTGATGGGACCAGATGCCGTGATATCAGTTTTCTGAATGTTGAGTTTTAAGCCAACTTTTTAACTCTCCTCTTTTACTTTCATCAAGGGGTTCTTTAGTTCTTCTTCACTTTCTGCCATAAGTGTGCTGTCATCTGCATATCTGAGGCTATTGATATTCCTCCTGGCAATCTTGATTCCAGCTTGTGCTTCATCCAGCTCAGCGTTTCTCATGATGTACTCTGCATATAAGTTAAATAAGCAGGGTGACAATATACAGCCTTGTCGCATTCCTTTCCCGATTTGGAATCAGTCTGTTGTTCCATGTTCAGTTCTAACTGGACCTGCACACAGATTTCTCAAGAGGCAGGTCAGATGGTCTGGTATTCCCATATCTTGAAGAATTTTCCACAGTTTGTTGTGATCCACACAGTCAAAAGCTTTGGCATAGTCAATAAAGCAGAGGTAGATGTTTTTTTGGAACTCTCTTGCTATTTTGATGATCCAGCGGATGTTGGCAATTTGATCTCTGGTTCCTCTCCCTTTTCTAAATCCAGCTTGAACGTCTGGAAGTTCATGGTTCACATACTATTGAAGCCTGGCTTGAAGAATTTTGAGCATTACTTTACTAGTGTGTGAGATGAGTGCAATTGTGCGGTAGTCTGAGGATTCTTTGGCATTGCCTTTCTTAGGGATTGGAATGAAAATGGACATTTTCCAGTCCTGTGGCCACTGCTGAGTTTTCCAAATTTTCTGGCATATTGAGTGCAGCACTTTTCACAGCATCATCTTTTAGGATTTGAAATAGCTTACCTGGAATTCCATCACCTCCACCAGCAAAGGAGGAAAAAAAGAACAAGGGAGGGAAAACAACAACAACAACAAAGTATATCTTGTCTTCTCCGGAAGGTGCAGGCCTCCTAAAGAGAGTTTTCTAGATTCTTTTTATTTACCCCCAAAGCACATTTCCTTGGGGCTTCCCTGGTGGCTCAGATGGTAAAGAATCTGCCTGCAATGCGGGAGACTGGGTTCATTCCCTGGGTCAGGAAGATCCCCTGGAGAAGGGATAGGCTACCCATTCCAGTATTCTTGCCTGGAGAATTCCATGGATAGAGGAGCCTGGCGGGCTACAGTCCTTGGGGTCGTAAAGACTCAGACATGACGGAGCAACTCACACACACACATATTTCATTAACCATATCTACGTACGCATGTTGCCTTATAAGTTGTATTATGTTGATTGTCATTTTGAAAGTCTGAAGGTGTGCTGCAAAGTATCTAATGTAACTCACGAACAAAGTAGGGATCAGTTTAAGTTCTACCTTAAATTAAATTAATACCAAAATTGTCTGCCTCACCACAGTCAAATTTCCCAGTAGCAGAATTACTGATGTAACTTGAAAGATCAGTAATCCTATAGCGGTGTGAAACAAACATGTCAGTTCTGCAGTGATGAAGATGTTCTGGAATTAGACAGCAGTGCTGGTTGCATAACTTTTTGAATATACAAAAAAAAAAAAAAAAAAAGCCCAGTGAATCATAACCTTTGAAAGGGGAAATTTCATAGTATGTGAATTATCTCTCAATATTTAAAAAAGAAGACATGTCCAGGTGTAAAGCCACAATTCACTTAGGAGACAGAGATGGATATTAAGGAACAATCTGAAAAAAAATCTGTTTAAGAGGACATCTGGTCACCTCTGGAATCACAGCTTCCCTGTTTTTGCCAGGGTTACACTCCTGGGCCAGAGGGCGGATGGGCGGAATGAATCACAGCCATGCGCCTAGACGTGTAAACAAACTGTCTACACTTTCAGGTGGCTGACGCTCACCAGGTACCGGGGTTTGGAGCCCAGCGCCCAGCCCACAGTGGCACCTGACCACTTCTGGCTGCTGCTTCAGGAGGCGCCCTTTTAGCAAATTCCCCTAAAAAGAACCTGTGTACGTGACCCAGACAAAGCCTGGCCCTATCTCACAGAGACTTGCAGTTTTCTTACGAGTCAGATGCAATCGGCCTTGATCATCTGAAATAGGGTCCAACCGCACATTTCTCTGGTCTGCTTTGTCATCAGCATGGCAGGGGCGCTCACATACCATCAGGCTTACACAGACCCTTTCTGTGAAACAGCATCTGCATTGCCGCGTCCAGCCTCACCGTCTGCCTCTGCGCATCTCTCCTCTCTGCACACGTTGCTATGCCGACCCGGAGACACGGGTTCCCATGGAAACAGGGAAAGCCCCCAGAGAGCAGAGGCGGGGCGGCTTCTGTTGCGTCATCTTTCCCAGTGTCCACGGGCTCACTGCCCTGACCCTGTGAGCCCGGTGGACGCTTGGGGAACGTCGGTCCCGATACTCGGGTCCACGGAGAGGGTCAGACGGCCTAGGAACCAAGTCCAGATACAGCCTTCCGGGCACACTGGCTCCAGAAATACATTCGACGCTCTCGTTGACCTCAGAGGAACTGTCCCCGACCGCAGCCCCCCAGAAGCTCTTTGCCTGACCCGGGGGAGGTCGGGGAGGCCCTTACTGGCTGCGTCCTGCACGCCCTACTTACTCTTAATTTTTACTTTTTGGCCATGCCTCATGGCGTGTGGGATCTTTGTTTCCTGACCGGGGATCGAACCCGGGCCCCCTGCTTTGGACGCACAGTTTTCACCACCGGACCACCAGGGAAGTCTCTCTTTTCCGGTTTTAAATTTATTTTTGGCTGTGCTGGGTCTTCGTTGCGGCATGGGTTTTCTCTACTCGCGGCCCGCGGAGGCTGCCCCAGTTGCGGCTCGCGGGCTTCTCTTGAGGAGCGCAGGCTCGGCGTGCAGCTTCGGGAGTCGTGGTTCCCGGCTCTAAAGCGCAGGCTCAGTCGCTCTGGTTCACGGGCTCAGCTGCTCCGCGGCATGTGGATCTTCCCAGGCCGGGGATCGAACCTGTGTCCCCGGCGTTGGGAGGGGGCTCTTGACCGCTGAGCCGCCCGGGAGCCCCGGCTGATCTCCGCCCTGTGAGCCCTGAGGACACCCCCAGGTCCCCGCGCGCGCAGGGAGGGCCCGCTGCCCCCCTTGCAGCCCACCCTGGAGTGCGGAGCCCTCTGAGGGCAAGGTGGTGACTGCGGACCCCGGGCCCAGCAAAGCCCTACCCCTCGGTGAGTGCCCGCCGGCGTCCGCGCCGCTGCCCCGGGCTTCCGTCTCCCCTGGGTCTGTGGCTGGACTGCCTGCCTGTCCACAGCGGTGTGTGTTGTTTTTCTCTAACAGAGACGCTGATAAGGGAAAGAGCTTTACTGCGGCAAAGTGATAAGAATCTGAGCGAATGCAGGGTACTTGGCTTTTGCTTTGTTTTGCTTAGATGAGCAAATGTGGAAATTAATATTGGTGTTAGAATCATGCAGAAAGGAGACCGAAGTTCAAAAAGCTGAAGCGGCACATGGACATTCCTCCAGCCGGCGGGCTGGCGGGAGTCCAGGCTCCAGGTCACAGGCTCCCTATAAACCCTTGCTGTCCCACTTTTAAAACTTCTCTGCATGTTTAAAACTTTTTAAAGGCAAGCAGTACTAAGCATCTTTCTAAAATCAGAAGTAGCTTGTCAGATCACATTTCCCCTGATATAACACACCGGCTTCCCAGGTGGCTCAGTGGTAAAGAATCTGCCTGTAAAAGTCAGCAGACAGATACAGGTTTGATCCCTGGGTCAGGAAGATCCCCTGGAGGAGGGCATGGTAACCCCCTCTAGTGTTCTTGCCTGGAGAATCCCATGGACAGGAAAGCGTGGCGGGATACAGTCCATAGGGTCACAAAGAGTGTAATACACGGATGAAGGGACCCCACTCTGTGCTTCTCCAGTTTTTATGACCAAAGTGGACTGACCACACTGTCCGCCACAGGATGACACAGACGTGGGGCCACTTTGTACGTGGTTGGTAGAAAGCAGTTTTCAACCTTCTGGGTACCACTTATAAATTTCCCTTCAATTCAGCCTGTTCGCATGAGCATAACTGAAATATTTTTAAATACTTAAATGGATCTTGATGCCAGGATCATTGGTTTTGTACATTCTTGGGGGGGGGGGGAATGGGCTAGAATAGGATAGTGATACCTTTGTTGGGAGGTGGGCGGTATCATGCAGAGCGGTGGCAGGACAGTTTCTGGTGGCTTCCTCTGGGAGGAACTTGTGCCTAATCTACCTGATGCACATTTTCTTTTTAGGTGACTTTTCAGATCGCCCCTCCGTGTACCAGCGAGAGGTATTATGAGCATCTTGGACAGTGCTGTAAGAAATGTGAACCAGGTTCGTGCTGCTAAACCTCCTTTTGCTGTCCTCCCCAAGTGGGCAGGGCCCGTTTTTGTTTTAACGTTAGTAAGTAGCTGATTCTGTCCTGCCAGATGAGAAAAAAACGGATAGGCTTCATATGGCAGTGGCAGGTAGTAATGTCTGTCATTCTGAAGAGAAAAATCTCACTCTCAATAGGTGAAGCAACTTAAAAACCAAGAGCAATTCAGAAACTGGAATTAAGTGCATGCTGGAGTGTCAGTTAAGGACCAGTTTCCTCAAACACTATTTCTTGAGAAGGCAAGAGGTTTTTTTAAAATGCTGTTTTAGAAGTTTGTGATTCAAACTCTCAAAATATTCAATAGAACTCTTATTTAACAGTATCATTTGGGGGTAGTTCCCTAGTTGTTCTGTGGCTTGGGCTCAGCTCTTTCACTGCCGTAGCCCAGGTTCAACCCCTGATGGGGAATTAAGATCCCACAAACAGGGACTTCCCTGGTGGTCCAGTGTCTAAGATTCCACGCTCCCAGTGCAGGGGGCCAGGGTTCAATCCCTGATCAGGGAAGTAGGTCCCACATACCACAGCTAAGACTTGAGGCAGTCAAATGAATAAACAAATAAATAAATATTAAAAAAAAAAAAAAAGATCCCACAAACCGCGAGGTAAGGCCAAAAAAAAAAAAGTATTAATTTCATAGAAATTCACCAGGGGTGGGGGTGGGGATGGGGATGGGGATGATTGTCTTTGAATCACTGCCAAAAATTGCCTAAATCCTGTTATAACTTCTCCCACAACATCTGCTGAGGAGTAGGAGGTAGACTGGTCACCATTTCCCCAAAGTTGTTTTGACAAGGAGGTGGCCAGCTACTTCTGTGGCCTGGGTAAGGCCCCAAGTCCAGAGGGTCCTCACTCACTCCTTGTTCTGGGGACGGAAGAGGAGCTTTAAGGAAAAGGAGCTTATCTTATTACAAATCCTTTAGCTATTTCAGCTACAAATATTTTTGGGGTGCACAGAGTGAAGATCCATTGATTCTCATGCATATGTGTGTGTTTCTGAGCGTGTGTATTACTCTGATCAAACAAAGTTAACCGTGAGCCCACAGTGTGCGTAGGACAAAAGAAACAAACTCTGCGGGTCGACAGTAAAGAGGCTTTGAAGACGGAGATGTGAGGCAGGAGATGAAGTTTCTCTTGCTTAGCCCCCAGGGAACCCCTCGAGTTCTGCAGGCACCAGTTTGAAAACCGCAGTTCTTTTCCTGAGTCAGCAGGGGTTGGGAGTGGAAAGGCCTAGGGTTTCACTTAGAAGGTCTGAAAGACCACGGTGACCACAGGCACAGCAAACCCCAGGGAGGTTATCTGGGCCAGCGGGGAGGCCTGAGGAGCCCCTGCTGTGAGACATGACCTCTGTCTCTGGGGGCATCCTGGGACCACATCATGTAAAGGGTTTGGTAGACTGGTGCTTTTTTTTTTTTTTCCCTTGGCTACACCGTAAGACTTGCAGGATCTTAGTTCCTCCACCAAGTATCGAACCTGGGTGCTCAGCAGTGAAAATGCAGAGTCCTAACCATTGGACTGCCAGGGAATTCCCAGACTGACTCATTTTTGTTGATTTATTGGGAGACTTCCTTTGGGAAGAATTTGTGCCTAATCTCTAGGCAAATAGAGATTGTCAGATCACATTTCCCCTGATATAACACACAGGCTTCCCAGGTGGCTCAGTGGTAAAGAATATGCATGTAAAAGTCAGCAGACAAAGAGATGCAGGTTTGACCCCTGGGTTAGGAAGATCCCCTGGAGGAGGGCATGGTAACCCACTCTAGTGTTCTTGCCTGGAGAATCCCATGGACAGGGAAGCGTGGTGGGATACAGTCCATAGGGTCACAAAGAGTATAATACACGGATGATTTTTGATGGGTGCATGTTCCCCCTTCTAATTTAAGGAACGTACATGTCTTCCAAATGCACCACTACCTCTGAAAGCGTCTGTCTGCCCTGTGGCTTGGACGAATACCTGGACACCTGGAACGAAGAAGATAAATGCCTGCTGCACAAAGTCTGCGATCCAGGTGAGTCAGCCCGTCAGGGGCAGTGTGGGAAACGACATTGTTGGATGCGGCGACGCTGTGCCTTTGGGGGCAAGGGAAGACGTCTGCCCACAGACCCCCAGAGGGTGCGCTTTAGATCCCAGGGGCACTGTGTTACGGGTTTCCGTAGGGAACTTCTGGAATGTATCTGTTTTGCTTTTATTGAAGATTTACAGTATCCTGTTTGTCTGCAGTGTACAGCAAAGTGGTTCAGGGGTGTGTGTGTGTACTTTTTCAGATTCTTTTCCCTTTTAGGTTATTACAAAGTATTGCGTGTAGTTTCCTGTGCTATACAGTTGATCCTTGTTGGCCATCTATCTTATATACATCAGTGTGTGTATGTTAATCCCAGACTCCTGATTTATACCCTCTCCTAGCTTTCCCCTTTGTTAACCATATTTGTTTCCTATGTCTGTGGGTCTATTTCTGTTTTGTAAATAAGTCCATTTGTAATATTTTTTTAGATGCCACATGTAAGTGATAATATGTGATATTTGTGTTTTCAGTCCTGGAAGGTATCTTACGCTTGACAGAAGGTTTCCACGGCATTTCCACATACACTGTGTTACTTCTCACAAAAAAACCCTGTGAGAAAGCTATGATTATCCCATTGTAAAAATGAAGAAACTAAGGGGGAGTGAGTGATTTCTCCAAGGTTACAAATGAGAAGCAGGACTCAAAACCAGGCCTTCTAACTCCCAGGTCTTCTTCCTAAACTATCCACGTCTTCCTACCTCCATAGTCTGATCTCTTTATCATACTGCTATAGGGCTTTTGACTCAGATCTTTTAAAAATTAAAGTTTATTTATAAGAATAGGATCAAAATATGTCTCCTAAGTCCCAACCCAGAAGCTCCTTTCATCCCCTTTTTTCCATTTTTCACTCAGTCTATCTGTTAAGGAAGCCACGCCATCAGTCCTGTAGAGGTTCCACTGTCAGAGCTTTGCTAGCTGCATTATCTCGGTCTCATTAAACACACGTCTTCTGTCCCCTGTATTTCCTGCAAAGGGGTTATTAGATCTAGAAGGCTGATCAGAATCTGGTTTGGGTTTTTCTGCTTTCTTTTTGGCAAAACTCCTTCAAAAGGTGATGTCAGGGGTCACAGTGTAGCTGCTTCTCTCTTTTCTGGGTGATATGAGCAGCTGTTGATGATCATGACCTAGATCCATTTTCATTTAGGGGCTGCAGAAAGGTGATGTTCTAACTCCATCATCCTTTCTTCATTTATTGGCTGGAATGCTTTCTAAAGAGAAACTTCTCTCATCAACTGGTCGCTACCCTGAAGTGCAGTCTATACAGGAAAGGCAGAATGAATGCTTATAACTTTATTTTTCCACTTTTCAATATAATGACCCCATCACCAAGTTGTCCCCAGAGGATCTGTATGAACATCACAAGCTAGCTTCCTTTCTCACTCCCTGCCATCTTGGTAGCTGCACTTGGTTGGAGGCATCCCGCACCTAAGACCGCAAAGACGACGAGAAAGTTGCTGGAGTTGATTGACTCTAGGCTCCAGTTCGTTATGAAAAGTGGAAAGTGTGTGCTGGGGTGCAAGCAGACTCTGAAAATGATCAGACAGGCAAAGTGAAACTGGTTGTCCTCGCTGACCACTGCCCAGCCCTGAGGGAGCCTGAAATTGAGTATCGTGTGACAACGGCCAGAGCAAGCGTCTGTCACCATGGCGCTCGGATGCATCCAGCTCTTTGCGACCCCATGGACTGTTGCCCACCAGGCTCCCCTGTCCTTGAAATTTTCCAGGCAATATTCTGGAGCAGGTTGCCATTTCTTACTCCAGGGGATCTTCCTGACCCAGGGATCGAACCTGCATCTCTTGTGTCCCCTGCACTGGCAGACAGATTCTTTACCACTAGTGTCTATCACTGTGGTGGCAGTACTGAATTGGGCACCACGCGTGGAAAATACTACACAGCCAGACACACCAGCTCCCTGTGAGCCAGGTGACCGACATCATGAGGGGCATGCCGGGACAGACCCGTGAAGAGTAGGTCATGCACAACTTTTCTTTAATAAAACTAGCCAGAGCTTATTTTTTAGAAAAAGGAATATTATGAACTCACACATTTACACATTGGAGGTGTTTTAATCTACTGCAGTCTTACTGGGGCTTATATGATCACTCCTCTCCCTCGGGTATCTCTAAGAGCTCTCTTTCTCCCAGGCTTATCTTGGACACTTCCTTCCCTGAAGCTGGAATGAGCCATTTTTCCAAGGATTTCTCATCGCTTCATTAGAACATCTTATTTAGTGACTTCAGTCTGGGTGCTCAGAAGGCTCATTGCTACAAGGATTGATCCTTGTATTGATATATAGGGTTTTTTTTTTTTTCAAATAGAACAAAAATACTAGGAAATAAGTATTTTTTAAAGCACTGTAATATTTCTAAAATTAGAGACAGCTGGCAGACTTTGTCTGGAGAAGGTAACATGGAAAGTCCACTGAGCGAAGCATCTGATCAAGTCCTTTTTCTTTCCCATTGCTTAGTGGTGAGTTTGACTCATCACTGTCTCTTGGAAAGAAAGATTCACTCTGTCTACTGCCAAAATTGATTAAAGCCCCAAACCTGGTGCATTATTAAAAATATGTCAAAATCATCCATCACCACACAGGGTTATATGCACTTACTTTTGAGTGGGGTTGGGGGGCTTCCCTGGTGGCTCAGCAGTAAAGAACCTGCCTTCTAAGCAGGAGACGGGGGTCCCATCCCTGAGTCAGAAAGACCCCTGAGAAGGAAGTGGCAACCCACGCCAGTGTTCTTGCCTGGGAAATCCCATGGACGGGGGAGCCTGGTGGGCTGCAGTCTGTGGGGTCACAAAGAGTCGGACACTCCTCAACAACAAACCACCACCACAGATTTTGAGCGGGAGACTGGAATTCAAGTTTTCCAAGGAGAATGACTCTTGGCCATGTGTGTTGCAGACATTAGGTCCACGTTTATGCAAGTTGGTCGTGGTGCGTCACAGCTGACCTGGGCTTTGGAGAGTGGACCCCGAAGGGAGAGGGACCTCTGGTCCCCCAGGCTCTGGTCTGGAAAGAAGGGGGACAGGAGACACTGCTTCCCTGCGGTTACAGCTCCAGACAGTGAGCTAGGACGCGCTTCTGGTTGGTTTGTTTCCTCTGGAGCTCTGCCCTTGGCAGTGCAGGCTGCTATAGCAGAATACCACAGACTCGGTGGCTTGAACGGCAGATACGTACTCCTCACAGCTCTGAAGGCTGGAAGTCCGAGATCAGGGTGCCAGCATGGTCCGCTTCTTCACGAGGGCCCTGTTGTTGGCTCCAGGGCAGCCACTTTCTTGTGTCCTCATGTGGTGGAGAGCAGAGAGAGTGAAAGCACGTTTTCTGCTGTCTCTTATTATAAAGGCACTAACCCCATTCAGGGCGGCTCCACCCTCATGACCTAATCACCTCCCAAAGCCCCCACCTCCTAATGCCATCACACTGAAGGGGATGAGGACTTCAACATAAGAATTTTCAGGGGACACAAACATCAATCCGTAACTAACACTGGTAAATATTAGGGGATATACAGAACAAGGGCTGTCTGGACAATCCAGGATAGATGAGGCTGTGTAGTGGCAGGAGGTCTGTTTTAAATAATGTTACTGTGCTGTGTGTGTGTATGTGTGTGCAGTTGGTTCCTGTTATTCACTGTGCGTGCATGCATGCGTGCGTGCTAAGTCGCTCTCCGGTTCCAGCTCTCGGTGACCCCATGGACTGTAGCCCACTCTCTCCATGGAACTCTCCAGGCAAGAATACTGGCGTGGGTTGCTATTCCCTTCTCTAAGGGATCTTCCAACCCAGGGATTGAACCCAGGTCTCCCCTATTGAAGGCAGATTCTTTTACCACCTGAGCCACTGGGGAAGTCTGTTATTCAGGACAGTTAAGTTCTATAAAGTCATCACAAACACTGAGTTAGCAAATACTTCCCCTGGGTGGGTAAACATGACCTACATTTGTGCCTGTTTTTTGTGTAAAGACACCTTATTTAAGAAATATTTTGATGCATTAACAGTGTCACAATAAACAACACTTAACACAGTTTATCTAACATATGGATTTTCTCTGGAAGACACATCACTGCCTTCCTCGAAACACTCGGCAACAGTTCAGCCCTAGGCTGGGGGGGCCGCTTTACAGAAGGAGCTCACCAACAAAACACCAACAAAACACAGCAATAAAGACCCTAAACAGAACACAAGGAGTCTGGTTTCCAGTGTGAGAGCTGAAAGGAAGGCAGCACGACCTCCTCTGCCCTCAGCTGGGGACGGACCTGTCCAGCTGGTGGCTCAAAGTTTTCACTGTTCTGCGTGTTTCTGAGAATAACTGCAAAAGCGCCAGGAGTATTGATTTGGAGGATACGATTGGATTTTAAGGAGAAGGTGAAAGTGCAAGTATGAACCAGCGAATAACGAGGATGAACTGAGCTTGTGAGCATTTACCTCTGTTGCACAAAAACTGGAAAGGGCCAGGAGGTCTGAGAAAAGGAGAGAGCTCTGTGTTGTAAGAAAAGACAGGAGGAATGCCTCATCCTGAATTTGGGGGAGAGATTAATTTCCAAGTATGTCGCCAGGCCCAGCCTATGTGCTTCTCCCACTTATCTGCTCACACAGGGAGGTCTGTTTTCAAGGAGGCCCTACAGGACCCCAGATGAACCCCCGTCTCCAGAAAACCTATGGGTTTAGATCCCGTTAGCCCTGGTGTTAAGAATGCGTGTCACATCTGAATTTACTAAAAATCAAGGAGCTGTTAAGTCCAGTTTTGCATGAGTCAAAATCGTCAGTACTTAGCAGCTCCCTGGGCCTTAATCTTCCTACTAACGTGAAAATTGACTTCTGAAAACGCACAGGTCTCCTAATTATTGAGAGAGAGAGAGAAAAAAAAAAAAAACAAACAGCCCCACCCCGAGCGGGATGTGTTGGTCCCAGCACCAGAGCTGTGCGGGGGAACCTGAGGGTTCCCGGATCCTGGCCTCGTGACTCACCGCGCGCGCCCGCGGGCGGGCGCCGGGGGCCGGGGGGTCGGACGGGCCCAGGGCGGGGGCGGCGGGCGCGAATGGCACGAGGCGGACGGTGTGTCTTTCTCTCCCGCAGGCAAGGCCCTGAGGGCCGTGGAGCCCGGCAACCGGACGGCGTCGCGGCGCTGCGCCTGCATCTCCGGCTACCACTGGAGCGAGGACTGCCACTGCTGCAGCCGCAACGCCGAGTGCGCGCGCGGCTTCGGCGCCCGCCCCGGTACGCGCGGCCGGGCGGGGCCTCCCGGGGCGCTCCCCCGTGTGCGGGCGGGCCCCGCGCCTGAGGCTTCTCGGGGCGCTCCCCTGCGCCGTCACGCTCGGCCGGCGCGGGGGCGCGGGAGACGAGGGTCCCGGGAGGCCGAGGGTCCCGCGGGAGGAGGCGAGGGTCCCCGGAGGCCGAGGGTCCCGCGGGAGGAGGCGAGGGTCCCCGGAGGCCGAGGGTCCCGCGGGAGGAGGCGAGGGTCCCCGGAGGCCGATGAGGGTCCCCGGAGGCCGAGCGCAGGGTGAGCGCCCAACCCCAGGCTCCTCCTCCTGCGAAACCTTCCCATCCCCATTTAGGGGGAAACAGGATCAGGCAGGGGTCCCCTCAGTTTTTTTTTTTTTAGAACTTGTGCACCCTGTTACAAGAATTTTGCAAAGCCGTGTGCGTCCAGTCAAAATTTTTAATCGACAGCTAAGCATTTTTATTACAAATTTCAAGAGTTGCTAAGGACTTAGTTTCCAGGGAATTAGTCCGTAACACTTTATAACATTTTCAGTGGGTTCTGAACCCCTAGCAGTTGGATACCCATCATCATCCGTGTAAAAAGGTAGCTATCAGAGGCCATCCCTGGAGGTGCAGTGGTTAAGACTCCGCATCCAGCGCACGGGACGTGGGTTTGACCCCTGGTCGGGGAACTAAGGTCCTACATGTCCCAGGGTGTGGCCAAAATTTTTTTTAATGAAAAAATAAAATTGCAATGATCGTCTCTAACTGTTGGAAACTCTATGTGGCTCTTTTTCTCTCGTTTGATTTGTATCCATTTCACCTTCCCCACAGAGTTTCATCATAATATATTTTTAGGCTCAGAGGGTTTTTACTAATTACCTTTTCATACTCTTTTCACGTTTTAAAAATGCACCTATTTGAAATTTTAATTTTCTTTTCTTTTTGGTTGCACCAGGCTCCTTGCAGGGCCTTGGTTCCCCCACCCCAGGAACGAACCACCCCGCGCCCCACTTCACCCCCTCTATCCCCTCCCCCTGCAGTGAAAGCTCTGAGTTCTAACCAATCACTAGACTGCCAGGGAATTCCATGAAATTTTAATTTTTAAAAATTTCTTGTGACTCAAGCTTTTAAGGTTAAAAACACTTCTTCTGGACTGACTTGTTCTACAGTGGTTATTACACAGTTGGTCCAAAAGATGAATGACTATATTATATTTTGCTATACTAATAGTTATAAAAGTAAAGCCTGAGTTGGGAGAATTAAAATATTATTCATTTCATTTCATATTGAGGAAAATCTGCATCACAGAGTCTGACTAAGTCAGCCCTGATTATCAGTTAAACCAGACAGGCTTTCTCTTGGGAAAAGTCGGACTTGACTTTTTGTTTGCTAAAACAAATCTCAGGACAGCCTACTCCCTTCTGAATCCTGGTTCTAAGATATAGGTGAGACTCAGGGCCTCTCATGCAGCTTGTTAAATTGCATGGAAGAAGGTGCTGGTCCCTTTCTGCTTTTTTCTTTTCTGGTCCTTGTCTTCTCTGCTTTGCCCCTTTGGAATGCAATAGGTGAAGAAGGGTAGAGAGGGTGACATGGATGCATGAAAATCTCACCCCTGCATCACAATATATTTGAACTCAGAACAAGTCAACCTGATTCCAGTTACCACTTTTATGTTGTCCCTTGCCCTTAATGGATGTTAGTCACTCAGTTGTGTCTGACTGTTTGTGACCCCGTGGACTGTAGCCCGCCAGGCTCCTCTGTCCATGCAATTCTCCAGGCAAGAATACTGGAGTGAGTAGCCATTCCCTTTTCCAGGGAATCTTCCTGACCCAGGGATCGAACTGGGATCTCCTGCATTGCCTGTGATTTCTTTATGTTTGAGCCGTGGGGGAAGCCCTGATAGATGGACAGCGAGAGACAAGCTGTTCTGAGGTGCTCTGAACGAAAGCGCTTTCTGTCACTGATCTTTTTGACTTGTTGCTTTGTTTGGCACCTCAGAAGTTTGGCTCCACGGTAGGATTTGGAGTAGGTATGAAGTGTGCCTTCTTTTGTAAGTGGGAGTAGTGTGATTGTGAAAGAGAGAAAAAAGGAGAAACTGCAGATGCCCCAGCAGTTCAGGGCAGACGTGAGAGTCAAGTGTACAGAAGTCAGCGCCTGTCAAGCTCTTTGTGCCTTGCAGCCCCTAGGGAAGTCATTTTGTTTTTAAGGGTTACTCTTCTAGAGTGTGATTATCATTTTAAAAGCTGTTTGAATTCATCTGAGTGACTAGATGTTAACTGTACCTTTGCTGATATCGTTTCAAGGCAAATCTAGTTGCTAGAGTAAGGAATGAGTACGCTACTTATTGGGGCTTCCCCGGGGGCTCACACAGCGAAGAATCCACCTGCAACGCAGCAGATCCAGGTTTGGTCTCTGGGTCGAGAATATCCCCTGGAGGAGGGCTTGGCAACCCACTCCACTACTCTTGCCTAGAGAATCCCAAGACAGGAGCCTGGCGGGCTACAGTCCACGGGGTCTCAAAGAGTTGGACACAACTGAAATGACTTGGCACACATGCACACCTGCTATGTATTGAGCAATTGCAAAAACCAAGAGTGTACTTCCCACTTGACTTTGGACAGAGAAAATGTAATTCCTTATTTTTGCATTTTATTCATGAAGATAAACCACAGAAGTGCTACTAATTTCAAGAGTAATTTGTGGTTTTGGCACAAGACAGTTGCTTATTATGATAGCACATGGTAGCCAGTGTCCTTCTTTATCGGAACCACCAAAGGGTCCCCGTGTGTCGGCTGCAGTAAAAGGAACAGACAGAGGAAATCTGAGACATTTCCTAGTTTGATAATATAGTTTATGAGGAATATGAGAGAGGCGAAGATAGCTTACTAACCAGGATTAATTCCTGCTTTGAGTGCTCTGGGTCCAAAATCCATCCCATCACTTGTGTTTTTGTAAGTAGGGTTTTATTGGAACACAGCCAATGTGTTTTTATACACTGTCTGTGACAGCTGTCACGCTGCAAGTAATTTGCAGAGAGCAGAGGGCCTCATAAGCTTAAGATATTTATCATATGGCCCTTTAGAGAAAACAACTGTTATTGCCAACCCTTGGTTTAAGAGGAGACCCATAGTGTAGCGTGGGTTTTGTTTTTGAAGTTGGTCAATACTCTGATACTTAGACTGGTAAGATTATTGATCAGAAGGGGTCAGGGCAAGAAGTTTCCTTTCAAAGTAGTTAATGGGCTACCATTCTCTGTACCGAAGCTGGGTGAGGGAGACAGGAGAGAACAGACTTGGCTGAAAGGAAACAGACAGCAGCTCTCTAGCCGGGAAACGAAGGATGGGTGCCTAGGACAGCAGCTCTGACGGCAGAGGCCGTGGACCGGAGAGCTGGAACGGATTCAGGTCCGGCCTTCGCGTCCCGACTCTGCGCCTGGGACCCCTGGACGTGCTGCTGTCTCGTGCTGCGGGATCTCGGGCCCCCTGAAGCCTGGGGGGCTTCCGCCAGCGGCTGCAGGGGGCCAGGGCAGCGGGGAGATGCCGGGGGGGCCCCTCCTGGCCGATCTCTAAGTGTCCCCGTCTGTCCTGTGTCCTCTTGTCCGTCGGTCTTTCTGACAGTGCAGCTCAACAAGGACACGGTGTGTGAGCCCTGCCCCGCAGGCTACTTCTCCAACACCACTTCCGCCACGGACACGTGCAGGCCCTGGACCAAGTGAGTGAGGGCGAGGGAATCAAGGGCGTCTTGATTTGGAAGAACTCCACCTCCGCTGTCTCGTCTGTTGTGAAAACAGAGTGATGCAATTTGGGGAGGCTTCCTCGGGAAGCGAGCTTCACAGCAGACACAGTCTGTCAGCTGGGTGTGAGGGAGAGAAACCCCTGCAGCCTGTCCTGGGACGGCTGGCAGGGGCCTGTACCACTGCAGAGTCAGTCTGACTGGAGCTTTGATTACAGCTGCAGCTGCTTTCCCCCTTCTCTAACTTTATTCAGTTGCTCATGATGCTTATTATCACTCACGAGTCTCTGTTTGCCCAGCTTCCCAGCATCACTGGTTTATTTGTGCAAAGATGTGTGTGTGTGTGTGTGCGCATTGTATATGTGCATATAGAAGCCTCCTGCTTAAATAAATGTTTACACACTTGGGTTTTTTCCCCACATAATATATCCTGAAGAAAACGCACTCCGCATTAACTGACTTACGTCTTTGTGGCTTCTTCTAACTACGTGGTGTGTTGTCATAGAGATGTACCATAATTTATTTAACAAGTTCCCTTGTTGTTCAGTTGCTCATTCATGTCAGACTTTGCGACCCCATGGACTGCAGCACGTCAGGCTTCACTATCTCCTGGAGCTTGCTCAAACTCATGTCCGTTGAGTCGGTGATGTCATCCAGCCATCTTGTCCTCTGTGGTCTCCTTCTCATGCCTTCAGTCTTTCCCAGCATCAGGGTCTTTTCCAATCAGTCAGTTCTTCTCATCAGGTGGCCAAAGTATTGGAGCTTCAGCTTCAGCACCAGTCCTTCCAATGAATATTCAGGGTTGATCTCCTTTAGGATGGACTGGTTTGATTTCCTTGCGGTCCAAGGGACTCTGGAGTCTTTTCTAGCACCACAGCTTGAAAGCATCAATTCTTCAGCCCTAAGCCTTATTTATGGTCCAACTCTCACAAGCTCCCTATTCTAGTCATTTAAGTGGTTTCCAGTTTTTTCCAGTGATAAATAAACCTGTAATGTATCATCTCGCCTGTATACTATCTCACACTTATGTGAGCAAAGTTGTAGTGAAATTCCTGGATCCTTTCACTGCATGCCTGTTGTTGAACACTCATAATCAATGTCATGATTCTTTCAGTTCCCAATAAGTTAATTCTCGTTAAATGTTTATTGTCAGATCCACCTATCCAGGTTTTATTTTGAAAAAGATTTTCTGTGTTTTCAACTTCAAAAGGGTATTCATTTCAACTTCAAAAGTTTATCACTTAGCCGTGGTAACTGGATTTGGAATCTTCTTTACGAAACACACCGGTCGCCGTCTGGGACCACGCTCCAGGAGCAGATGTCAGAATGGCAGTAGTCACTTTGGCTCGTCTCTCTGCCCACCTTAGTGTGTGTGCACAGGCACCAGGGATTCAAACGTGCAGGAAGACCTTGGTTCCTATCCTGAATGAGCTTGTAGTCTAATGGGGTAGAATCTTTTATAGCTTTTTTTTTTTAAAATAAGGATATGAAACCAAAGGACTTACGTACCTTTCTCTTCACAGCTGCACCATTCTCGGAGAGAGAGAAGTGCGTCGTGGAACCGATGAATCAGATGTGGTTTGTAGTCCTCTCCCACCTGCAGATCCACCAAGTGGTATGTTTAATAGAAAAGGTTGGTTGGGTAGGTGTGCCCCAGTCTAGTCAGTTCTAGATTTCTCTCGAATTACATGCTGTATCCAGAGGCAGCCGTCTCTCCCTTTTCATCTCATCCTATCGTGGTCCCTGGAGAAGGGAATGGCAACCCACTCCAGTATCCTTGCTTGGAAATTCCCATGGACAGAGGACCCTGGCGGGCTACAGTTCATGGGGTTTCAAAGAGTTGGAGACGACTGAGCAACTTCTCTATCCATGCTCAGCTCAGTATTTCATTTTATCAGTGTTGTTTAGTTGATGATTTTCTACTGTGGAATGGATAACCAATAGTTTATTCATATATACCCCCCGAAAAAGAAAGAAAATTGAGGTGCAAATATAAATTAAAATGCCCAAATATGGTAAGGTAATGGTTATCACAGCAGGATATCTATGGGAGATTTTGGTCACCAACCAGAGTCAGCAACTAGGTAGAATACAATTACCATTGTTTCTGGAACATTTGGAGGATCCAGTCAACCTCAAGTACAGTTTCAGTGACCAACAGAAAGCAGGCGGTTATTGTGGAAGCTGCTTGCCCGGGGGAGTGAGATGCTGTGGAGGTGGGTCCAGGTATCTTAGCCAGGAGGAGCTTCCCAACGAGGAAGGAGCACCCTGGCTGCAGAGCTATGTTGGTGAACGCGGACTAAGAAAAGCAAGGCTGTAGCTCAGACATTTTAGCAAACAGGAGGGCATCAGAGGTTCTGGATAAGAAATTACATAGAGCAACACTTTTTTTTCCATTTATTTTTATTATTTGGAGGCTAATTACAACATTATAGTGGTTTTTGCCATACATTGACATGAATCAGCCATGAATTTACATGTGTTCCCCATCCTAAACCCCCCTCCCACCTTCCTCCCCATTCCATCCCACTGGGTCATCCCAGTGCACCAGCCCCGAGCACTTGTCTCATGCATCCAACCTGGACTGGAGATCTGTTTCACACTTGATAATATACATGTCTCAATGCTATTCTCTCAGATCATCCCACCCTCGCCTTCTCCCATAGAGTGCAAAAGTCTGTTCTATACATCTGTGTCTCTTTTTCTGTCTTGCATATAGGGTTATCGTTACCATCCTTCTAAATTCCATATATATGTATTAGTATACTGTATTGGTGTTTATCTTTCTGGCTTACTTCACTCTGTATAATGGGCTCCAGTTTCATCCACCTCATTAGAACTGATTCAAATGAATTCTCTTTAATGGCTGAGCAATATTCCATTGTGTCTATGTACCACAGCTTCCTTATCCATTCGTCTGCTGATGGGCATCTAGGGTGCTTCCATGTCCTGGCTATTATAAACAGAGAGCAGCATTTTAAAAAGACCATTCTGAAGAGATCGTTAAAGATAACCAAGGGAATTAAAAATTGTCTTAAAAAAGACAGAAGGAAAAGAAAGGCCAGAGCCTCAGAAACCAGGTCGTGTAAACCGAGAGTTTATAATATAAAGGTACTAGCATTTAAGTGAGCAGGAGGGATGAACAAGACGGTTGAGCCCACACGTGTTGTGGATGAAGTGCCTGAAACACTCTGCGGGGTGGCTGTGGTTCTGTTCTCCTGGCCAGCAAAACCCTGGTGCCATGTGGTTATTTGGAAGGAGCTATGATAAGAGGCTCCCTTTTGCCTCCAGAGCCCATCCACCTGGAGAGTGAAGTGTTCTGTAGGTGAGCAGAGGTGGAGCTGGATGGTGCGGTCAGGCCGATTAGGGTTGTTCTAGAGTGCAAGCATCTAAAGGCGGTCCTGGGCTGGCCCCGCTCAGGGCGAAGGCAGTCGGGCCGGCTTGGGCTATGTTTTTGACCTCACCCTTTCCGATGGGAGCTCCCCTCCACAAACCCACAGTCGGCCTTGGGTCCCTTCCTGCTTCTTTTATTCCATACCAACATCCTTGATTCCAGGATTTAGTTGAATCCTGTTATGTTTTTGAGAAAGAGTAAACATGAACAGTAGCCAATGCCATTTTTCCTGTTTTCTTCCCACACAGAACCGCAGATTTATTTGCCCAGTTTAATTATTCTGCTCCTCTTCATGTCTGTGGCTTTAGTAGCTGCCGTCATCTTCGGTGTTTACTACAGGAAGAAAGGGAAAGCACTGACAGGTACCGTGTCCGTGGTGGGTTTTGAACATGAGTCTTAAAGCAAACTGATGCATCTCCAGGTGTATGCTTTGGAGATACGAATATTGCCCTCTGACTGCCTCTTTTGATCTGTTTAAACTAAGGTGAAACACACCTTATACCTAATTCATTGTTCTCTAGCAAAACAAACAAAAATCCGTTGTTCTTGTTTATGAATAAGAAATATATTTATTTATCCTAGGTGCAGGAAACTGATAAATATTGTAAAGATTATGCATATCAGATATACAGGGGTTGCATGTAACCTAGAATACATTTTTAATTACATAATTAATTAAAACAATATGTTCAGGTAAATGGCAGATGGAAAGTTTTGACTGAGGGGTTACCTTGAGAAGTGAATTTAAAATTCTGAAAATAAGTTGTCTTATATTCAGTAAGATGCAGGTGCTCATTCTTAGATGAATAATCAAGTGTCATCTTGTTTATTGGGAATGGTTTTCCACCAAAATATTGTTTGATAGTATCTTTTAACATCATATCCTGTTTGACTTTTATACTCCAAAGCTAAAACAGTATGATTTTTAAGAAAGGTTTCTTAAACCTTAAACCATCACTAGGTTTCCTAAAACTAGTGCCCCTGATTTGTTTACCTTTTTGTTTTGTACTGGAGAACAGCCTATTAACAATGCTGTGATAATTACCGGGGGGCAGCAAAGGGGCTCAGCCACACGTGTACTTTTGAAGCACCTGTGGTCTCACCGTCCTTCTCCATTTTCAGCTGCTCGCTTGTTTATTGCATCCGCCTTTGCTGTGGTTCCATCAGTTCTCCCACCGTCACATCCATGGACTTCACAAAACCCTGCATGTCTTACTGTTCCCATTAACATTCCAATACCTAACGTAACCCTGGGCAATCAAAAGACTAACAGAAGAGGGCAGATGTGATTGAAGATGCCAAGCGTTAAGCAGAGAGTGAAGGGGAGACATTGAACTTCCCTTTTTTAAAAGTCTCTTCCCTGTTGAATATTGTTATTCAATGCAGCTTCACCTCCGCAGCATCGGACCTGGAGATTTGAATAATGCATGTTCAGAGATGCTGACGGATTGCTGGCTCATCGAATCATGTTTTCATGAGATAAACAGACTTCTGATGTTTAATTCTTTAGTTTTTGTCTCTGTCATAATCTCTTCTGGCCATAGCTTACGAATGCCAAGGGCAGTGGGACTGCCAATCAGTGAGTCGGGATGTGTGACTGTCTGCTTCCTCTTCATCCCTTCATTCAACACGTGTTTATTGGTCACCAGTGGCTGGACAGGCACTTGTCCTCATGGAGGAGGCTTCGCAGTGGGCAAGGCAGGCGTTTTGCCCAGAGTGAGGCTGAGTGTGGAAAGGGGGGTACAGAGCTTCAGGTGACAGTTGTTTGTCCAGCTTTGTGGCCAGCCAGGGCCTCCCAGGGGAGCTAAGATCTGAAAGACAAGTTGGATTGCACTAGCCCTAGGGGAGACAAGAGAATTGCATCTTTGGAGGGAGCAGGGCGAGCTGGAGGGGTTGGAAAGTTAGTGCAGCTGGAGCAGAGAGTGAGAACCAGGGTGAAATGAACCTGGAAAGGGAGGCACGCCCTGGTGGTGCAGCCTTGCAGGTGCAAAGGAGGGTGCTCCCATCCTGAGCAGAGGGAAGGAAACCAGTCCTGTGGGGTTAGTACTTTGCTATTTGATTAATTAAAACAAACTTAGGGGTACAGTAGGAGTGGATGCAGACCCACCAGTAAGGAGGGCTTTTGCAATCCTCTAAGAGAGAGATTATCATGAGTTATTAGTAATCACTGCAGATGGTGACTGCAGCCATGAAATTAAAAGACGCTTACTCCTTGGAAGGAAAGTTAGGACCAACCTAGACAGCCTAGTAAAAAGCAGAGATGTTACTTTGTCAACAAAGGTCCATGTAGTCAAGGCTATGGTTTTTCCAGTAGTCATGTATGGATGTGAGAGTTGGACTATAAAGAAAGCTGAGCAGTGAAGAATTGATGCTTTTGAACTGTGGTGTTGGAGAAGACTCTTGAGAGTCCCTTGAACTACAAGGAGATCCAACCGGTCCATCCTAAAGGAGATCAGTCCTGGGTGTTCATTGGAAGGACTAATGCTGAAGCTGAAACTCCAATACTTTGGCCACCAGATGCGAAGAGCTGACTCATTTGAAAAGACTCTGGCGCTTGGAAAGATTGAGGGCAGGAGGAGAAGGGGACAACAGAGGACGAGATGGTTGGATGGCATCAACGACTCAATGGACATGAGTTTGTGTAAACTCCAGGAGTTGGTAATGGACAGGGAGGCCTGGTGTGCTGCAGTTCATGGGATCGCAAAGAGTTGGACACAACTGAGCAACAGAGCTGAAGACTAAACGAACTTTTTGGCCAACCCAATTGTTCAGCTTTACATAGATCAAAAAGTTATTTTTTGATAAGAAGAGGAAGATGCCTTCATAGTCTTTAAATTGATTTTCTTTATGTTTTCACTCTCAGGATCTTTTACTCACAGATTTGCGGACAAGTGTGTTTAAAGATAGTATTGAACTGACATAGAGGTCAATAATACTGAATTAGAATTGGGAAATAATAATATGAAGCCCTTATCTTTACTTTGTTTTTCTAGCTAATTTGTGGCACTGGGTCAATGAGGCTTGCGGCCGCCTAAATGGAAATAAGGTAAATTTAAAAAAGTCTAAAGTGCCTCCTTTAAATACTGTTAATAATTTGGGGAAATTCCCTGGTGGTCCAGTGGTTGGGACTCTGTGCTTCCACTGCAGGAGGCTTGGGTTTGATCCCTGGTCGGGAATTAAGAGCCTACCCATGGAGGGTGTAGGTTGCTATAGCTATTATTAGTCAAATATTGAGCCAAATTGTGACTGAGTAAGGGGGTGGGATCTTGCATCCCAGGACTGATCCCAATCCTAAATGCTGTTTTCTTTGCATTTCATTCTGTTTCGGTCATCTCTGTGCCCTTGTATTATTTACATTATTATTTTAGTACCAACCTCGACTGCCCGGGACAGACCCCTCGGAGAGAAGAGTGGTCACATTCCTTTCCTTTGTAGTTATTTTGGTGGCTTTTAATTTGGGTGTGACTTCAACATTGTAGGAGAGCAGCGAGAGTAGTATAAAAAACCTCATCATGCCCTCTACTCAGAGCCAGCAACTGTCTATATTTTCACAATGATTTATTATTTGCCCTCCATATGTGTGTCTGGGCTTCCCAGGTGCTGCTAATGGTAAAGACCCTGCCTGCCAGTGCAGGAGGCTTAGGAGATGCGGGTTCAGTCCCTGGGTCAGGAAGATCCCCTGGAGGAGGGCACGGCAACCCACTCCAGTATTCTTGCCTGGAGAATCCCATGGACAGAGGAGCCTGGCGGGCCACAGTCCACGGGATCACAAAGAGTCGGACACGGCTGAGCGACTGAACACAGCAGCGGCACGTGTGTCTATGCGTGTGTATATCTTTTTCTCTGGAATCTTTTCAGAGGGGCAGACATCATGCTCCTCCATCCTTAAATACTCCCATGTGAGTTTCATCAGAACAAGGACACTCTCTTATGTAATTATAGTACATTTATCACAATCAGAAAACTTAGCAGTGGTGCAACAGTATTATATAATTTACATTTGATCTTACATTTCAGGAATTATCCCATTATATGCTTTTTAGAATCTAGTTTCTTAGGTATTCTGTTATGTTAGTCGCTCAGTCATGTTTGACTCTTTTCCACGCCATGGACTGTAACCATCCATGGGATTCTCCAGGCAAGAGTACTGGACTGGGTTGCCATTCCCTTCTCCAGGGAATCTTCCCAAACTCGGTTCTCCTGCATTGCTGCTGGATTCTTTACTAGCTGAGTCACCACCCTGAATTCATACTGTTGCTCTAATTCCGGTCCTAGCACACAGGATTCACTGTAGTCTTTCCTCATCTATGCTTCAATCTTCCCTTCTCCAGTAGCAGGAAACCCCGTTATTCTCAATATATTTACTCATTTACTCAATCCCAGAATAAACAAACAGTAGTTTGTTTGTAGTACTAAGCCATACCACAGCAAAAAACAAAGTTGCTAACTAGAATTCATTATTTGTTTATGGGTCTTTTAAAAAATGGAGATTGCGAGCACAGGCGAGATCCAGGGTTCTGAAATTACTTGGGTTAGCTCCCTCCCTTGCTTGGATGTAAACACGCCGCCCTCTTGGAAATGCAATTCGATTCATCTGTTTCTGGTTGGGCTCTATTTGAGGGTTCCCCCCACCCCCTAATCTTCAATAACCCAAATAAAGCGCAGCAGTGAGCATTCCATCTGTACTTACTATGGTGGAAATGATTACCATAAACACCGTTTTCAGCCGCGTTTAGCAGAACCATGTTCTAACGCTGGTATTAATGCTCTGCCTTCTGAATTTAAATCAGCAGGAGTCCGCAGGCAACAGTTTCAGCTGCACTCACGCGGAGGCCGGCAGCGCACGCGAAGTCTGTGAGGGTGTCTTCCTGCTGACCCTGGAACAGAAGGTGTTTCCTGAAGACACGTGCCGTCCGGAGGCGGGGGGCGCGTGCGCAGCGGCCTGTCCACCCCGGGGAGACGCCGAGATGCTCTCCTTGGTCAGCGAGATCGAGGGGGACCCCTTCAGGCCAGTGCCCACGGAGGACGAATACACGGACAGGCCCCCCCGGACCGCAGACTCCATGGTGGTCCTCACCCCGCCTGGAGGCCGGTCGCCCTTCCCTGAGCCCCTGGAGGTGGGCGAGAACGACAGCTTCAGCCAGTGCTTCACGGCGACGGACAGCCTGGGGGGCTCCGAGAGCCCCCGCCTCCCCGCGCCCCCCTGCAGGACTGCGTGGAGGCCCGCGTCCCCCGAGAAGTCCTTGCACGGAGAAGCCGGGGGTGGCCGGTGCCCACACTGGGCGGCCGGCGCCCGCTCTGCCGAAGGCTGTATAGGCTGCGGGGACCCGGCTGGGGGGGACCCGGCGGCCGGACTGGGGACCCCCCCGAGTGGACCCTTGCCCCAGTGCGCCTACGGCATGGGCCTCCCGCCCGCAGCAGACCCGGCCGAGGCGGGGGGCCAGCCCCCGGACGGGGCTGCCGCCGAGCTTCCCGGCCCCGCGAGGGGGGGCCCGGGTGACCAGCCGCCTGCCTCAGGTGAGTGACCGCAGGCTTCTCCCTCCGGCACAAAGGCCTGGCTCCGTCCAGGCTCGGTGAGCAGGGATGCACAGTGGGAAACATCCGCTCCTGCTTTCTCCTGAGAACCCTCTGCTGGGTGGGTTTCCGTTCACTCCGCACGTCGGGTTTGTGGACTGTGCCCTCTCTCTCCCTGTGGGCTATCTCTCTTGGTTTTCACGTGTCTCATGCCCTTTTGCCCTCGGGCTCCTCACGATGGGGTTAGACCTCAAATCTCAGCATTGAGCCCTGAAGACAGTGTCAACATTGACCTCGGGACTGGCTGAAGTCAAGGCATTCCCTCAGATTTCTGGATTTGGGTGTTGTTTTTTTTTTTTTTTTTTCCTAAAGCAACCTAGGCCTCAAATCCCACCCCCCAAAAATCATAAATTTCAGGACAACAGACAAAATTGTCTAGTTAATCCTTTAGTAATGAGTGTTTATTGAGGGTAGTTCGTTGATTCTGGACCAAATTAATGAGGCAGTAGCTATCCTTTGATGCTTTTTAGAAGCCTCTTTTATAGTCACTGCATAGGATGTATTTATGGAACCAGGAGGATGATTTTACAATTTAAAATCATGATGGAGATTTACTGCTGCACCACTGCTTGAGCACGAATGACCCATCAGTTGTAATATTATAGCTTCTTTCTACTAAGGTAAAACACGCTATGTTTTATTATGTAGTTACAAGGAACTTTGTCACTGATGCTGAGGGCTTCCCCTGGCTCTGGAGATCATTTGCTGTGTTATGGGAAGCGGGGAGGTCAGGGATCTCTTCCAGAAATTTCTAAAAGCTCTAGACACTCTGGCCAAAAAAATAAATATATGAAAAGTGAAGTGAAAGTGTTAGTTGCTCAGTCGTGTCTGACTCTTTGCAACCCTATGGACTGTAGGCCGCCAGGCTCCCCTGTCCATGGAATTCTCCAGGCAAGAATACTGGAGTGGGTTGCCATTTCCTTCTCCAGGGGATCTTCCCAACCCAGGGATCAAACCCGGGTCTCCTGAATTGCAGGCAGATTCTTTATCATCTGCGCCACCGGGGAAGCCCTATGAATATATGAAAGTGAAAGTGTTAGTTGCTCAGTCCTGTCCACCTCTGCAACCCCATGGACTGTAGCCTCGCAGGCTCCTCTGTCCATGGGATTCTCCAGGCAAGGATACTGGAGTGGGTTGCCATTCCCTCCTCCAGGGGATCTTCCCAGAACATCGCAGGCAGACTGTTCACCATCTGAACCATACGCACGTGTACTATTTAAAGGGCTTCACAGCCTCCTTCCCTCTGCAAAACCACAAAGCCCAGTCAGGGACACCTTTATCCTGGATGCTTTTGCTGTCCTGCCACTTTTAGACCGCCAGCAGGTCTAGCAGCCGCTCTCGGAATTGTTTATAACCGTGAGGCAGCCCCATGGGGGCCTGAGCGGGGACCGCTTTGTCTCATGCTGGTGGTGACGCCTGGCTTATTGAGTAGATGAATTTGAATCTGTTTTGCGGTTTGGCTGTACCTACCCAGATTCACTGCTGTGTCAATGCTCGATCAGCTCTCAGTCAAACTGAAAGAGGGAGATAAGCTGGGGGTATTTTTCAAAGAACCCTGATGTGTTTTTCCTTCCAAAGACCTCAGCTTTTTTCTTTTTTCAAAGATTTTAAGTGATTTCCATATCTAAAAGTTTGGCTCTGTGGTTCGTTTGTGTGGTTCTCTTTCTTTTTTGGAGGTGACTTTTCTTTGCACTGGTTGGACACACACAGAAAGCCCGAGGACTTGGGCTGCGGGGAAGGGAGGGCGGAGCCTGCGCGGGGCGGGGCCGCGTCCGTGACGTGCGGGACAGAGCGCTTCCTCAGTTGCTGACGTCACGAAGGTGACGTTGCTGCCGTGTGAAAGGCGGATGCGGTTTCTAGAACAATGTTAGCCAAAGAGACAGGGATCATTTATTTTCCCTTAGTGTCGTGACACCAAAATGGCAGATCTGAACTTTCCTGTAAAGAGTTAAAACAGTGGCTATCTCTGGTTTTATCCTTTATTTTCTCCAGCACTAAACATCTAAGCATGGAAAAAGAAAAAAAAATGTAGCATCCACTAAGTGGTGTTAATTTGCAAGAAGTTGACACTGCTTTTTCTGTCTAAATCTGGTGCTCAGCCATATAAAACATCCGTAGAGCGTTGCCAGCAAGCGGGCCAGATTCATGTTCGCCTGAGGAGCAGCCAGGCTGAGTTTTGAGGCTGTGCTGTTGCCTCTGTAATTACTTCTACATGGAATGGCCTCCTGGTTCCTGGTCCAAATAGCGCTTTCTCATTGTTGCTTTTTTCCCCCCAGCTGTGCCAGGTCTTAGCTGTGGAATGCAGGATCTTTAGTTGTTTCTTGGTCCCCCTGCATTGAGATCAGGGAGCCTTAGCCGCTAAACCACCAGGGAAGTTGCTCATTATTGCTGTGCTGGGCTTAGTCATCGGTCAGTCGCGTCCGACTCTTTGTGGCCCCAAGGACTGTAGCTCACCAGGCTCCTGTGTCCATGGGTATTCTCCAGGCGGAAACACTGGAGTGGGTTGCCATGCCCTCCTCCCGGGGATCTTCCCGACCCAGGGATCAAACCCAGGTCTCCCACATTGCAGGCGGGTTCTTTACTGTCTGAGCCACCAGGGAAGCCTATTATTACTTTTCTTGAAAAAAAAAAAAAAAAAAGAAAATTCACTTGCCTGTTCCACCAGGGAAGCCTATTACTACTTTTCTTAAAAAAAAAAAAGAAAGAAAATTCACTTGCCTGTTCCAGGTCTTAGTTGTGGCTTGTGGGATCTAGCTCCCTAACCATGGATCAAACCTGAGCCCCCCCACATGGGCAGCAAGGTGTCTTAGCCACTGGACCACCAGGGAAGTGCTTCTTTACTGCTTTTTAAAAATTGTCATGATTTATGTTCTATAAAAATGTGTGAAAGAGGGTGGTGCTTGGGTGAAAGTTATGAGTGGGCTTAATCCTAAAAGGCACCATCTTCTCAGGACTTGAGGGAGGTAACCTTTTTATTGGCTTTTGGATTTGTTTGTGTGAGTATTTAAAAAGAAAAAAAAAAAAAAACTTGCAACCAAATCAAGTGGTTTGTGCCGAAATGACAGGTCTGAACACTTCCTCAGTGGGAAAAGTACCTTCTTGGCACCCAACTGCCTTTTGCAGATGATGATAGCTCTTCAGACAGCTCCATAAGCATATCTTTCAAAAACAATACCTGATGGTAAGTCTGTTTTAACTGTGTTACAACTCTTAAAGAACAGGGAGGATTATCAGCCAAAACTAGTGAGGGGGGAAAACACACAGTGGTCGCATTTTGTGTCACCATGTCCTAATTTACGTCTTAAAGTCTCCTGATGACATGATGGTGGTTACCTTGCTGACAAGCTCTTTCACCTGGAGTTTGGAGGGTTCTGTGTCTAGAAAATCATTCCACGTGGAAGAAAGAACGGCTTCTGGTGATGCAAGTGTCACCAGTTGGCCAGTGACTTGATTCTGGCTCCTGAGATGACGTAATTGGTTCAGACACTTCTCTGCTGGAGGGAGGTGTTTCTTCACGGGGCTCACAATTCTTCATGAGCACAATTAACAATTCTTCATGAGCACAATTAACAATTCTTCATGAGCACCAGCTACACAATTCTCTATCTGAGTCTTTTACTGAGGTCCTACCGAGACATGGAGACTTGGAAAAGCTTGGTAGTAGGGATGGGCGCCAGGGAGTGGACAACATGAAAAGAATCAATAATCTGAGGAAGCGCGGCCCCCCGCGTGGGCCCCTTCGCCGGCTCGCCCACCTCTGCCTGGCCCACGCCGCCCAGCCCCTTTGGTGGGAACCTCTCCCCTTCCTGCTCGTGCCCACCCGCTTCCCTTCCTGTGGCCACCTCTTCCCTGCCCTGGGCCCTTTCCAGAGCACCCAGTGCCTCCCGACCTTCAAGTCTCTGCTCAGATTGTGTCCGACTCTTTGTGACCCCCTGGACTGTAGCCCACCAGGCTCCTCTGTCCATGGTTTTCCCGGCAAGAAAACTGGACTGGGTTGCTATTTCCTCCTCCAGGGGGTCTTCCCCAACCAAGGGCTAAACTCGAGTCTCTTGCACCTCCTGCATTGCAGGCGGATTCTTTAGCACTGAGCCACTAGGGAAGCTCAAATGCTGCTTCCTAAAAGCGGGCAACTCCCTGTCTGTGCCCCCGGCAGCCCCTGGTAATAACCCAGCATCTTTCTTACTGAGCCCAGGATACCCACACCTTTAACAACAACCATCTCGAGGTGGCCACGGCCAGCTAGTTGGTAGAAGTTCCCATGACCGTCACCATGCCTGATCTTCCTAGTCTCTCCCGAGGCAGCTTACTCACCGTATAAATGAATACATGTCCATAAGCTCACTCATTCATTTATCCAGTCGTGAATAACTAGAGGAATGAGAACCCGTAGCTCCAGTTTGTTCCCTGACTTCCTCTCAGTCCCCCACATCTCCCGTCTGTCCTGGGGGTTGGGGACTGGGCAGGGGATGGCGGGACTGCCACCAGCTGTCCTGGGCAGGCTTGGGTGTCCTGGGTGGAGGACACAGATGTGGCAGAAGTAAGGATGCTGGTCCATCGGAGTGGTGCAGACACACCCAGGCTCAGGCCTGGGAGCCTGGCACACTGGAGGATGAGGGCCCCCCCCCCCCCGACTCCCGGGCCCCACTCCGTCCTGAAACGACTGTTTTTGACCATCCACTTCCATCCTGTGACACAGATAAGGTCTTCTTACTCCAGTTTTCTTCCCCTTTTCTCCCCTCCCCTCAAGCAAAGAACACTTCTCTGTTTCTAGCTTGCTTCTCTTTCCTGCTGAAATGCCATCCACTAACTTGTATTGATGTTGGAAAAGTGAAAAGTGTTAGTCACTCAGTCGTGTCCCACTTTTTTGCAACCCCATGGGCTGCAGCCCACCAGGCTCCTCTGTCCATGGGATTCTCCAGGCAAGGATACTGGAATGGGTTGCCATGCCCTCCTCCAGGGGATCTTCCCGACCGGGGGATTGAACCCTGGTCTCCTGCACTGCAGGCATATTCTTTGCTATCTGAGCCACGAGGGAAACATTGTTTACCTGAGCCGCATGTTTGACATTTAGCTAAGTATTGTAGGAGCAGGTATTAGCTCAATGACTCTATAAGTTAAAAATACTTTATAGTTCAGTTATTTGGTAATAAAATTCAGCATTCATTGGTGCTAAAAGTCAACACATTGTTTCAAAATATATGAAAATTTTGTTCATTATATGCTCTCATTTAGCCCTGCTTGCCTTCTTTGGGTTCTAAAGAGGCTCATTTTGGAAAAGGTTTCATTTATGAGCCATTCTAAGTAATTTTCAAGCATGATTCAGAATGGAACTATTAAATCCTGCTTCCCTTCCCGTATCATCATAGACCCAGTTTCTTCCAAATGCCTGAAACAGATCTTGCATTTCCATAAAAAGGAAAATCACATGAGAAGCATATGGGTTAAATATAAAATATGTTTTTAAAAAATTCCAGAATAACCCAATATAGCTTGGGTAATTTGAATGTGTTTGTGTATATTTTTAGTTCTTTTCCTTGGAAGAAAATCTACATGACAATTAGGTGATAATATTTGCTATAGTTCTTCTGGTTTAATATTCATACATCATGCATTTTAAACAACATAATAAGCCTTTGAGGAGACACGTGTGCATTACCTTGCTTTAAAATGTAAATTCTCTCAGGGATTGGGTTCTTACAAGGAAGCTTATTCTCTCTGCCTGAGAAATAGTGATTCCATGGAGCTTGCTATGCAAAACAGGGAGTTCACAAAGCATAAACATCTTTCTGGTCGTGATAAGACACTTTATTTGTTCATTGTTTCTGTTGACTTAAAATGCTATTTTTAACTCTCTCAAGTGACCTGAAAATTTTTCTAGCTAAGTCACATTAAATATTAATGTTAAGCCAACCAACCAGTTTTAAATGTTAGAAACTTCAGATTTTCTAATTTAATGAAAACCCTTAAGACTTCCCTGTGTGGTCCAGTGGTTAAGACTCCATGCTTCCAATGCAGGGGGCCGGGGCTCAATCCCTGGTCAGGGAACTGTACACCACATGCTACAATGAAGACCAGGTGCAGCCAAATAAACAAATAAATATCCAGAAAATTAAAAGTCAAAACTCTCATGTCATGCTGGTTCTCAAAGCATCCTTTTAGATAGCCTTCACATAGAAGTCTAACAGTCGCCTTGTGTTAAGAGACATATTAAGACTGTTCTGACATCCTAAAGGTTGCATTTTTATCAGTGGTATCAGAGGTATGAAAGTTGGACCATAAAGAAGGCTGAGCACCAAAGAATTGATGCTTTTGAATTGTGGTGCTGGAAAAGACTCTGGAGAGTCCCTTGGACAGCAAGGAGATCAAACCAGTCAATCCTAAAGGAAATCCAACCCTGAATATTCATTGGAAGGACTGATGCTGAAAGTGAAGCTCCAATCCTTTGGTCACCTGATGTGAAGAACCAACTCATTGGAAAAGACCCTGATGCTGGGAGAGATTGAGAGCAAGAAGAGAAGGGGATGACAGAGGAGGAGATGTTGGATGGCATCATTGGCTCCATGGAGATGAATTTGAGCAAACTGGGAAACGAGAACAGAGGAGCCTAGCATGCTGCAGTCCATGGGGTCTCAAAGAATTGGAAGTGACTTAGCAACTGAACAACAAAATCAGAGGTATGTGTTACCAGGTGCTGGCTAAGTTTGGCTTCCCTGGTGGCTCAGACCGTTAAGAATCTGCCTGTAATGTGGGAGCACCAAGTTCGATCCCTGGGTGGGGAAGATCCCCTGGGGAAGGGAATGGCAACCCACTCCAGTATTCTTGCCTGGAGAATTTCATAGACAGAGGAGCCTGGAGGGCTACAGTCCATGGGGTCGCTGAGAGTTGGACCTAGATGAGCAACTAATGCTTACCTTCTTAGTTCCTCACAGAAATCCTATGGGCACATTCCTCATCCAGGACCACACAGCGAGTCAGCAATGAAACCACAACTCACACATATGATTCTGAAGCCTGTGCCTTGAACCATGGCACTGTCTCCCTATAAATCAGTGCCAATGATACTGATTTCATTTGTTTATTGTGCACTGGAAAATCCTCAGTGAGCCGTAGAATACAGGCAAACTTGGGCCAGGATCACTGGCTACTCAGGTTGAGCGAGGGGCAGTGGCCAGGCCAGGCCCAGAAGTTTCCATGGGAAGAGACGCTAGTGTCTGTGTGAAGAGGTGAAGGCTCCCCTGGCCTGAGTCCCCTCTGTTGCAGTTACCGATTCTTTGGTGAGGAAAGCTCGCTCTTCCACATGCCTCCAACCTCATCCTGTTTTGCAAGTAAAATAAAGTTAAAATAAATGCCAGGGGCCGCTTTGATGGGGGGAAAGCTGGCAGAAAGACAGCTTCAGACAGGAAGAGGGAAGCGACTGGCCTGGTTAAGCTTGTATTCCCAGAGGTCTGTGGCTTGTACGTGTGTGCTCAGTCACTTTAGTCGTGTTCCACTCTTTGTGACCCCATGGACTGTAGCCTACCAGGCTCCTTTGTCCATGGGATTTCCCAGACCCCTCCTCCAGGGGGTCTTCCTGACCCAGGGATCAAACCCACGTCTCCTGCAACTCTTGCATTGCAGGTGGATTCTTTACCTGCTGAGCCACCGAGGAAGCCCCTGTGGACAACTGGGACCTATAAAGACCTCAAGTCTTCTTAAGGCATCTTGGACAAGTCTCATGCACCCCATTCCTTCTTCACATCCCCTCCTTACCAGCCACCAGAAAGGGAAAAGTCTCCCCGAACATCAGAACAGCCTGTCGCACTTGGTTCTCAGTGGAGAGAGCTACCCCTTCCAGGGCTTGCACCAACTGCAGAAACCACGGCAACCATGCAGCACCCACCATGTGGATATGGAGTCCTATTGCCTCGCCCTCTCAGGGGCCGTTCGCATGACCGTGTAAAACCCGCCGAATGGTAGAAAGCAGATCTTAAGGGATGATTACTTATAGGCAAGGACAATTCTGGACTGAGACATAACACAAGATAAGGATATCCCAACTCAGTCAAAACCTTGACCTACTCTCAGACTTCCTTGGTGGTCCAGTGGTTAAGACTCTGAGTTTCCAATGCAGGTGGTGCAGGTTCAATCTCTGGTCTGAGAACTAAGATCCCATATGTTGCGTGGTCCAGCCAGAAAAAGAAAGAAAGAAAGGAACCTTGACCCACTGTAGTGTGACATCCAACTCACAGAAGACCTGCATGATGAAAAACGAGATAGTGTGGTAATTTGTGCAGAATTCCTCAGATGAGTGTTCAAACCAGAGATGGTTAGAGTGATGGATCACTTCAGCAAAGAAAACAAAAGTTGGTTAGACATCTAGAGGTAAGTGCCCTTTCAGACTTCAAGATCAGTTGAAATCCTTCAACAAGACAGCAGTGGAAAAATAACATGACTGCTCGAGACATTTCCCAGTTCCCTTTTTTCCTTGAGGGTACCATGAGCACAGCTATTAGATTCTGGGAGTAGTAATGCCAGCCTTGTACCTGCAAAAAATTCTGTTATTTCCCAAGCGTTTTCCAAGCCACCATCTCATTCGACCCTCTGCCGTCCTGCCTGGTATTCACGCATTCCTATATTCATTCATTTCACATTTATCATATGCCTGCTCTGGCGGCTGCACCTTGCCAGGCTAGCTGGGCTTGAATATTGATGCTTGTTTCATAAAGGAGCAGACCACGCTGTTAGGTGGTTTGTCCCAGATTCCACAGCAAGTTGGGGCCAAGCTGAGGGAGGACCAGGGCTTTCAGAGCCTGTCCGCTCCTCCGTCCCAGCCCCGTTTCTGGCCCTCCTTGACTCGGGCAGCCACTGAAACCAGCGCCCCGCTAGTCACCTCATGTGCTCTCTGCTCTTCAGGGAGTGAGACACCACTCTAAACGGCCCAAATCTTTTTGCTATTGAAGTTGAGAGGCTGAGACTAGCACGCCATTGAAGTTAGTAGATTACTTATTGTTAAACATGGTATATTTTAAATTGGAATGGAATGTTTATGGCATACATGTATCACTTTTGATTTCTCACTTTGACTTTTGTGTTAACTACACTAGTGATCCCTCAAGTAGGAAGACTTCTCTTACTTTAGTTATCATGTTCATTCATTCTGCTGCTGCTATGCTATGGTAGGAGCCCTTGTGTCAGGCTTGGTTAGTTACTGAGTTACTTGAAAAGTCATTTACAAGTTCATATCTTAAACATCTTTAACTTAAAACATAACTTATATTCACACATCGACTTTTTTTAGTACAAGGACATATGTGTTGGTTGATTATAGTTTCCTGAGCCTTTTTCACATTAACCACACCATCATAATTTCCAATTTCTGTTTCTTTAGTGGGGAATGAGAAATTATAGATCTTTGCAGAACAAATTTGAGTGTAAACTCCTTCATTTTTAAAGACTCGTTTTCTTTTTATAATAGATGCCTTGTCCAGTTCAGCAGCTTGTTGATATCTTTTGTGTTTTGTGGCTCACATTTATTTGGGTCACTGCAAAGCATTCACTTTAGTTTTCTTAGAAACATTTGCCTTTTTTCACACTTACATTTCACAACTTTACACAAAGAGACAGACAGACCTTGGGTATATTATAGGTTCAGTTCGAGACCACCGCAATAAAGCACACATCACAGTAAAGTGAGTCACATGAACTTTTTGGTTCCCCAGTGCATATGAAGTTGTGTTTACACCATAATGCAGTCTATTAAATGCGATAGCATGTCTAAAAAACAAGGTAGATACCTTAAAAATACTTTATTGCCAAGAAAATGCTGACATTATCTGACATTGCAGGGTTGCCACAAACCTTCAATTTATACAAAACCCAGTGTGTTCAAAGCAGTATATACTCAAGCAAGAAAATAAGGTATGCTTGTATTTAATTAGATTTCATGAGTTCAACTAGTTAAAAACAGACCTGAGAACTTGGTAACTGGTGGGAGCAGAAAGACATCAGCATACTGGAGAGTAGACCCCTAGCTTAGGGTGTGCTGGATTATAAGAACATCAGTTTATTTCTTAATTTTTATTTATTGGAGTTTCATTTTATTTACAATGTTGTGTTAGTTTCAGGTGGGCAGCAAAGTGATTCAATTATATGTGTACCTATTCTTTTCCAAATTTTGTCCCTTTTAGGTTATTGCAGAATATTGAGTAGGATTCCCTGTGTTCTGCAGCAGGTCTTTGTACAGCAGTGTTTATATGTCAGTTCCAAGTCCCCAGTTATGCCCTCCTTCACGGTCCCCTCTGCTGTTTTCTGTGAGTCTGCTTCTATTTTGTAAACAAGTTCATTTGTATCCTTTAAGATTCCTCATATAAGTGGTATCATATATCTTTCTCTGACTTGCTTACTATGATAATCTCTAGGTCCATCCATGTTGCTGCAAATAACATTATTTCATCTTTTTGAATGGCTGAGTAATATGCCATTGTATGTATGTACCACTTTTCTTTATCCATTCCTCTGTTGATGGACATTTAGGCTGCTCCCATGTTTTGGTTATTGTAAACAGCACTGCAATGAACATTGGGCTGCATTATCCTTTTCAACTATAGTTTTCTCTGGATACATGCCCAGGAGTGGGGTTGCTGGATCATGTCTGTATGTTTTAGAGGGAATGGAGAACGTGGGTCAATCTGGCTAGTTGGTGACTGGAATACTAGCTGGCCTTGCCTAAGTTGCTTGGGGAATTAATAAATAAATCCCCACCACCACCCATGTAGGGGCACACGCAACACAGCTACCCACGGGAAAAACAGCGTGAGTTATAAATCCTCAATTGTGACTTCCAATTTGTGGCTCATATATTTGAAATCTGTTTTCATTGAAATCCCTGTAATGGGCCATGGGGCCTGTCTCAGCATCTCTGCAGGTGCCCTTTGGGTGGATGGAAGGCTCCTGCAATTCCCTGGATGCTGTTGGTTCTTCAGTCAGACCATCCAAAATATGCCTTCCATATTGGAGGAAATCTCTTCGTGGAGAGTAATGACAAAAACAGTTTTACTTGTGTAAATTTTTATTAAGCTTTGTCATAACAGAAAAGGAACAAAAAAGATGAAGTTAATAGTGAGGCACTGTTCTGCTGTTCACCTTCGCTGGTCAGACTAAAAGATTCTGCTTGTGTTGTTGACGGTTGGGGCTTTTCTGCTTCTGCTTGGTTTCTGGCACTGATTTTCGCCCGGGTCATTTCTAGAGCAATCAGTCTTTAAAATAGGAGAAGAAGAGGCAGTAGGTGTCCTAACATTCATTGAACTTTCTATTTGGTTTTCAAAAGCCCCACTAATTAAAAACTGACTAAATCCAGTCACCCACAAAAGGTCATGATAGAACACCCTGGGGACAAAACAACCCCCCACCTCAGGATTCAGAAGGAACAGTGATTTGTAGGATTGTTTCTGTTTGATTTTTTTTTTCCTTTCCATGTTAGTCTTATGACTCTTTTTCTAGGAATTAAAAAAAAAAAAGTTAAGGAAGTTAATTTCTGCTGGATACTGAGCCCACGTGGCCCCAGGGCCGTCCAGGGCTGAGCTCAGGGACCTCTCGGGAAGGTAAAAAGATTAGAGTCCGCTGGGTGAGAAGGCTGGGCTGAGGCGGGCCCCAGGGTCCGGTTAGGCGGCAGCCTTCCCTCCAGCCTCAGCATCTTTCCTGGTACACGGACCACTGCTGCGCCCTCGGCCGTGTTTGCGGCGCATCCGTCACACGCGCGCGCCCGTCGGCAACACCTGAACCCATCTGTGGGTCTGCGATCCTGCCCGCGTGTCGCCCATGCGGCCAGCGACGACGCCTGAGGTGTCTCGTCTTCACGCCCTTCCTCTCTCGGTCAGGCCGGGTGAGGTGACGAAGCCCGTCAGGAGCCGGGGGTGGGTCCACTGGGGCCCCGTCCCTCACAAGGCTGGCTTCCCGCCCAGATCCCTGACTCACTCTGCGCTTCCCTCTTCCTCTCCCCTGCAGGCAGTGTGACTGGAAACAGTAACTCCACGTTTATTTCCAGCGGGCAGGTGATGAACTTCAAGGGCGACATCATCGTGGTCTACGTCAGTCAGAACTCGCAGGAGGGCCCGGCGGCGCCAGGCGGCGGCGCGGGGGAGCCGGCGGGCCACCCGGTGCAGGAGGAGAGCCCGCCGCGCCACGACTCGTTCGCCGGCCTCGGGCCGCGCTTCCCGGACACGTGCACTGGCCTAGACGTGGGCCCAGGACTGCAGGAGCGCGGTGCCCCGGCTGCAGACAAGGCCTCGCGGCCGGTGCAGGAGCAGGGGGCGGCCGAGACGCGGCGATGAGCGGCGAACACCCGCCGCACTTCACGGCGCCGCTCGGAACCGCGGGGCCTCCACACGCGGGCCGCGCACGTCGGAAGCCGCGTCGCAGCCTGGCGGCGTGGCGTGGCGTGGCGGGGGGCGTGGTCTCGGGGCGTGGTCTCGGAGGGGCGGGGCCATGGGCCAGGGCCTGCGCCTTCATGCTTCTGCATTCGGTACAGCTGCGTGAAATGACCGGGCGTCCTTCGTCCACCTTGCTTAAATGGAATCGAGGACTTTCTGGGGGAAAAAAATGTACGTTTGTTATTACTACTCTGCCGTCCACAGTCAGGTGTCAACGCATTGCACAGGTACATGTTGCTGTCTTCAGTCGCTCCGCTTTTTACCTCCTTTTATAGTTTTTCTTCTCCTTTAACTTCCTATTATCAGCTCATCAATAGTTTGTCTCTTCATGGCATCTGTTTCTATGCCTGTCCCGTTCCATTTGGGTCTGTAGCCTCCCCCCCTCCTCCATATTTGATATTTGTATTTCACTGTCTTTCATAAAGTTTTTCTTGATACTGTCTCCTCACCCCACCCGTTTCTTTCTTTTTACTATTCAACGATTTTCTTGAAAATTCTCCTACGGGTGACGGTCTTCTTTATATTTCTTTGACCCTTTCTCACAAGTAGGTGCCTGTGTGTAGTGATGGAGGGGGAGGGGGCGAGGAGTCTGTACTAAGCACTTTTGGGAAAAGACTAGGAATGTGAAACCTGGCGGGAAACTTGGGGAACAAGAAGAGAGACTTTGAGCTTTTGAAAACTTTTCTGAGTTCTCAATTTTCTAAAGGAAGGGAAAATCCTCCTAAATATTTTTTAAGTGTGTGTCAACTTTGAGGCAGCCCAAAGCTGCAATTTGTGTCTGACTCCTTTAATCCATCTCAAAATGGTTCATCCCCATCCATATGCCAAGATGAATGTGCATACCCATCCCAGCAGAGGCAGCAAAACTTGGGTAACTAAATCTCTAAAACTCCAGCTTGCTGCACTTGGCATTCTCATTCTTGAGAATGAGAAAAACGTGTGGAAAATGAGTAGCTATGGGATGGTCTCAGTGAAAAAAAAAGGTGCTGCAAAAGTTCAAGAAAGGAAGAATAAAGATGTTAATGTGCATTTTTTTCTTTCTAAACAAGAATAGCATAAATGTGTTTAGGCAATAGGCCCCATTTGCTTCCTAAATGTGTGTCTATAGTTTAGCCTTATAGAAGTGGAAAACTTTCCTGTTATTTTCCATGCATCTGAATTAAAAACCAAATCCTTACATTGTGAACTTAAGAGAATTTATCACAGAGATGCTTTCTCTCAGCATCAGTGCTCTTGTGAGGAAACATACAGTGTGAGTAGGTTGAAAGAAGTTGCCTGAGGTGTTTCATCTGTTGTGGCCAGTTAGCATTTGTTTTCCTCAAATACCAAAGTTACAATGCCTACTGCTGCTGCTGCTAAGTCGCTTCAGTCATGTCTGACTCTGTGCGACCCCATAGACGGCAGCCCACCAGGTTCCCCCGTCCCTGGGATTCTCCAGGCAAGAACACTGGAGTGGGTTGCCATTTCCTTCTCCAATGCAGGAAAATGAAACATGAAAGTGAAGTTGCTCAGTCGTGTCCGACTCTTCGAGACCCCATGGACTGCAGCCTACCAGACTCCTCTGTCCATGGGATTTTCCAGGCAAGAGTACTGGAGTGGGGTGCCATTGCCTTCTCCGTACAATGCCTGAGCATATTAAAATTGATTTTGTGTATCTGGTAGGTTTTGAAAGCGCTGATAGTAGTCACTGTCCAGACTTGAATGACCTCAAATGCCCAGCTGAAGGGAATGACCATTGATCAGGGGTTTCTCCCTGTTGACTGCAGGTCTGTTGGAAATGCTAGAATAGTAGCTGTCAATTATGATTTTTAATGGAGAAGCAGAGGTGGCTCTATAATTTCTGTGGCTCCTTAGCAGGCATGAAAAATGGCAGAAAATAAGCTTATTGCCGGAATGATCCCTTGGTGAGAATTTACTGTCTGCACTGCCCTTTTCCCATCCATCCAAAGAGAGATGTTATAAAGTGGAAGTAACTATCATACCTTTTGTTATATTGTAGTTCACTAAGGAGAAGGCAGAGCTAAAGACCCAAGTTTCTCCTGTGACTGTCACCATCTCACTGATACTTTACCTTTCTCTGCTTTTTTAAAAAAAATTTTTCCTACAAAAAGGCACTAATGGTAATTTTTGACACTTTCCCTACTTGGAAATAACAAAAGAATGCTACAGTGAATGTTAAAGTATCTTGAGCTCCTTAAATAAAAGGTGCTAAATAAACACATAAGAATCTACTTTCAGGAAAAGGTAGTATTCTTTCCCATGCTGATTCCTGCTAAGTCTATATTGATCCAAAGACAATTAAATGATAGGAAATGGATAGCAAATATAGCTCTGTGTCTGTGTATTATAGAGTTGTGTATGACAGATGTAAACAGGGTGAAATGAAGACAGTAATGAAAAACTGGGGAATGTGATAAAGAGATTATTAAACGTATATTTGACAACAAACTTTTTTCTTGGCTTGTTTAAGCAAATCTTTTTGTGAAATAATGACCTGACTTCTTTCTGATCTGTGTGGTGTGCTGTGGTATTAAATGTTGGTTATATTGTGTCGTTGGTGGAAACCTTGGCAAGAGCTGGGACATAAAGTGCCTTGTTTTAATAGTAAAGTGTGGGTTGGCTCTGCAGTGGAGGAGTTGAAAGGGAAATGGAGTCTGGTGTTTTCTACCCACACCTAGTTCAACTCTCAGAAAGGATTAATTTCTTCACTCCCCTTATAAGGAAAAGAACAGTTTGAGTGTGAGATATTGGAGCCTTCGTAGGGCAGGAGGAGAGAGGGCCCTGCATGTGTAACAAGGTACCCCAAAACCCCATGCTTTAAAACAACCACCATTGACTTAGCTCCCACCCCTGTGAGTTGGCTCAACTTGGTTGGTTCATTAGGCCTGGGTGCGCCTGGCTGGACTTGCTGACCCAAGTGCAGATTGCCAGCTGGTTGGCTTGGGGTCGGCCGCCTGGATGCTGGACTGAACCCTCTCCCTGTGGTCCCCTCACTCTCCCAGCAGGCTGCCCTGGCCTGCTTGTCCTGGTGGTGGCTGGGTTCCCAGAGAGCAAGCAAAACCATCCGTGCTTTTTGAGACTAAGCTTGAACCAGCAGGCTGGCACTGCTGCCTCATTCTTTGAGCAGAGCAAGACACGGGACCACTCAGGTTGAAGGGGAGGGGATGCAGAGCTGCAGGGAACCCTGAGGGGTTGGTGGACGGCAAATGGGGCATGGGGACCGCTCAGGTTGAAGGGGAGGGGATGCAGAGCTGCGGGAACCCTGAGGGGTTGGTGGACGGCGAATGGGGCGTGGGGCCCTTTTGCCATCTTTCTACTGCGGGCACATGGTTGGTTATCAGATGGTGTGGGGAGGGTGCAGCAGGATCAGGGGAGAAGCTTTTCCCAGCCCTGATCAGGTCTTCCTTCTGCGGTGAGCAAGTTCCCTTGCTGCAGAGTACAGTGAATTCCTGCAAATGAGAGACTTGCATTCATGTTTCAGTACTGAAATTCCTTCCAAAGCCGGATACCCATGATCACTGTACTGAGTCTACAGTGGGACATTGTGGGAAAGTGATAATTTATAGAATCAAGGAAATTGGTGACAGCCTTTGGGTAGAGGAACCTGTTCCATAAACAGATGAACGATGTTGTGTTCACCGTTTAGGCGATTTAATGAACAGACTCTTGATGGCGAGGTACTGGGCGAAAGGGTGAATCTGAGCCCAAGTGCTGGCTCTGGTGGAAGAGATATAATTTTGAAGTTTTTTCTCTTTGACAGTCTCTGTTGGCACGTGACTCCCTTTGGCCATCTGCTTCGAGGGGCTCTGGGTATGAGCTGCATAACGTCCTTTTGTGAGAAAGGATAAATCATTCAAAGGCCCAAACGTTTGGTTGGTGAGTCTGAATCATTTTTATTCAGTGTGTTTTCAATGTTTGGGCTACGAGCATCCCTGAAAAAGAGGATGAGGATAACTAGAGAGTTCCAGGGGTGTTCTAGCTTGCTGGGGAGGACTGTGAACATTGTTCTGCTGCAGTTCTGGGGAGGGGTTGTCTGTGCAATTTCTGACTCCCCAGGGCTATGCTGGTGAACAGACTACCTTGCACCTACTACAGCCTTGCCAAAAATAGATGGGGGCCTGGAATTGGGCCGTGATGGAGCCAGCAGGGGGCACAAGCATGTCAGGTGGTGTCACTGGAAGGTATCAACAAAGGTACGAGGGGCACAGAGGCTGGAAACCCTGGACCAGCACTTCCTGGTGGCCCCTGAGGAGGAACTGCCTCCGTTGGTAGAACAGCCCCACGTGGCCCAAGGTTTGAAGTTAATAAATTTTCAAGTATGGAGGGACCCCTCAGTGATTCTGATGTGACCCTCTGTGAGTCACAGCACCATGGTTTCTTGTGGCTCTTGCGAGTCTGACTTTATGTCTGTTTGTCCACGTTACTACTCCAGCTATCTTGACCCCAGGGTGAGGTTGAAACTCACACTTAGCCAGTATCTCTTCCCCCCATTACCTTAGTATTAATAAAACTAGCATGTACAAACACTTTCCAAAAATCCTTCGTTGAAGAATAGTATGTCCTTTCGCCGCTGCGGCCGCGGCCATGAGTATGTTCAGGCTTCAGAAGAGGCTTGCCTTCAGCGTCCTTCGCTGTGGCAAAAAGAAGGTCTGGTTGGACCCCAATGAGACTAATGAAATCGCCAATGCCAACTCCTGCCAGCAGATCCGGAAGCTGATCAAAGATGGGCTGATCATCCGGAAGCCTGTGACTGTCCATTCCCGGGCTTGATGCCGGAAAAACACCTTGGCTCGCCGGAAGGGCAGGCATATGGGTATAGGTAAGCGAAAGGGTACTGCCAATGCTCGAATGCCCGAGAAGGTAACCTGGAAGAGGAGGATGAGAATTCTGCGCCGGCTGCTCAGACGATACCGTGAATCTAAGAAGATTGACCGCCACATGTATCACAGCCTGTACCTGAAGGTGAAGGGTAACGTGTTCAAAAACAAGCGGATTCTCATGGAACATATCCACAAGCTGAAGGCAGACAAGGCTCGCAAGAAGCTTCTAGCGGACCAGGCTGAGGCCCGCAGGTCTAAGACCAGGGAAGCCCGAAAGCGCCGGGAAGAGCGGCTCCAGGCCAAGAAGGAGGAAATCATCAAGACTTTGTCCAAGGAGGAAGAGACCAAGAAATAAAGTTCTCCCCCTCCTCTCTGTACATAGTGGCCTCGGCAATTGCATAGATCACTCATTCAATAAAAGACAAGCCTTTATCTGCCAAAAAAAAAAGAATAGTATGTCTAACAGCATAAAAGTTAAAATGCCAAATTTCAGGTCTGGTCTGGTAACTTCATTCTACCATGAGAGGCTGATGAAGTTACCCTTTTCCCGTATCTGATGGAACAAGAGAAGGTTTGCAATCAGACCTGGCATCAAAACTCAGCCCCACCACCAACTGACCTACCTTGTGCAGTCACTTCATTTCTGAGCCTTATTTCCACCTGGGTAAACGGAAGGTACTGTTAGTTTCTAGGGCTGGTGTGAGGGCGAAAGGGGGTGAGGAGCTTCCGAGCACCAGCGGAGCTCCTGAAAGTTCCCAGCAGTGGAGACCCAACTTGTTCGTCACTCTCCACTCTGCCTCACACCGTCCCTTTCTGGACACAGAAGTGATCTCAGACACCATGTTTTCTTCCTGTCATATAGACCACATAGCACTAAAAGCTAACTCTGCCACCTCCCTCAGACAGCTTCCTGCTCTCTGAAGCTAGCTCTGGGGGATGTGCCTTCTCCACAATCAGCTGACAAGACTGTGGCTGATCCAAAGTTCCCATTGTCTGACGTCACTCATTGAGGAAAGTGGGCTTGTGCCAGCTAGTCCCCAGATGCCCTCACTGCCTTCCTGGGGCCGCACAGTTAGAATGGGCCCTCGTGGGTCCTTCATAGCGCTGACACTTGGGTGGAGTGAAGGACACTGGAATGTGTGGGTTGGAATGCCACGTTTGTCTTTCTCCTAGAGTCCTGGATTTCTCTCCCAGCGTGGGGAGGACAATAAATTGGCCGCCAGCACAGAAGAAGTTGTGGTGTGGGTCCAAATCCCTTTGGGCAGGAACTGGAGCCCTGTGAAAGCTTTCACTGTGACCAAGGCGCTTGATTTCTCACGAGAAGGTGTAGCCCTGGAAACAAGGCTACACAGACTGTAGAGTCACGAGAACAACTGCATTCTTATGATGAGACTCCTATGTGTTACCTTAGTCTAGGCAGAGGCAGTAAATCATCCTACTGAAATGGAAAAGCAAGTTCATTTTTATTGGCTTTTATGGCCTCTCTATTTCAATGGCAAAAAACCATGAAGAAAAGATGCATATTTAAAGCTCTTAGAACTTTTCAAAAATACTCTGTCATGAGAAAAAAGCAAGTTTTTGTTTACATCAGGTTTATCGAGTTTGTAATTTGTATCCACTACAATTCACTCTTTTTAGGTGTATAGTCTTGTGAGTTCTGACAAAACTATGCAGTTGTATGACCACCACTGCAGTCAGGACGTAGGCTGTGTTTCGTGCCCCTCACTGTTCCCATTTCTCTTTGTGGTCAGTTTCCTCCTCACTTCCCTTCATATTCCCAGTAATCACCATCTGTCCTGTCTCTGTGGTGTTGCCTTTTACAGAATGTCATCCAGATGGAATCATACAGCTGAGTTTATCTTCCTTCAGCATAATACCCTTGGGAGCCATCTGTGTTATTGGGTACATTGGTGGTTAGTTCATTTCTTATTGCTGACTAGTATTCCATTGTATGGATGTACCACCATTTATTCACCTACACTTGTATTTTTTCCAGCTTAGGGCAATTACAGATAAAGCTGCTATAATAATTTGAGTGGACATGTGTTTTCATTTCTCTTGGGTGAATACCCAGGTGTGGAATTGTGGGATCATAGTGACAGTGAAAGTCGCTCAGTCGTGTCTGACTCTTTGCGACCCCATGGACTATACAGTTCATGGAACTCTCCCAGCCAGCATACTGGAGTGGGTAGCCTTTCCCTTCTCCAGGGGATCTTCCCAACCCAGGGATCAAACCCAGATCTGCTGCATTGCAGGTGGATTCTCTACCAGCTGAGCCACCAGGGAAGCCCAAGAATACTGGAGTGGAGAGCCTGTCCCTTCTCCAGCGGATCTTCCTGACCCAGGAATCGAACTGGGGTCTCCCACATCGCAGGTGGGTTGTTTACCAGCTGAGCTATCAGGGAAGTCCGTGGGATCATATGGCAAATATATATATTTAACACTGTAAGAAACTGGAATTGTTTTCTGAAGTGCCAGTACCACTTTGTATCCCCAGTCACTCCACATCCTCACCAGCACTCAGTAGTGTCAGTTGCTTGTTTATTTTAGTTTTAGCCATTCTAAAAGATGTCATTGTGGCTTTAATTTAATTGACATTTGCAGCCCCTGACTGAGCATCATTTCATATGCTTATTTGGCCATCTTAACCTCTTGTTTGGTGAAGTGTGTGTTCATATTTTTTGCCTATTTTTTAATTGGTTTGTTTATTTTCTCATTGTGTTTTGCAAATTCTTTATATAATCTGGATATGAGAATATATAGGTTTTAAGACCTTTAATTTCAGTGACAAAGAAACCATGGAAAAACACATATTTAAAGCTTTTAGAGCATTCTTTATTTACTACTAGTGAAAAAAAATAAAGATCAGAAATTTTCATTTTATTATAAAATCAAGTGTCATGGAATGTAAACCAGTAGCATTTATTCAGAGTAAATATGTCTCCAATAGGACCTCTTTTCACAGCGGGACTCCTGGTTGAAGGGCCCCGAGCTGCCGCTTGCTCTGTGGGCTGCTCTGGCTTCTGGGACGTTGTGGAATGCTGCCGTCTGGCTTCTAGAGAACACGTTCACCCATGAAACTGTGAGTCTTGTGTTTTACTTGTTGGCATACATGTCTTTATGTGGTTAGAAACATGGAATGTTTTCTATCGATGTTTTCTGTTTTCGTTACTTTATGTACTAATAATACTATTGGGCTTCTCAGGTGGCTCAGTGGTAGAGAATCCACCTGCAATGCAGGAGACACCCAAGACGCGGGTTCAATCCTTGGGTTCAATCCCCCTGGAGAAGGAAATGGCAACTCACCCCAGTATTCTTGCCTGGAAAATCCCATGGACAAAGGAGCCTGGTGGGCTCCAATCTGTGGGTTCGCAAAAGAGTCATACATGACTTAGTGACTAAACAACAAAACAACAACAAAAATAATATTATAATAAAGAGGTGCTGGGAGAGGGAAACCATGAAAACAGACTGCAAATGCCACACTTGCCAGTGTCTGGAAACAAGGGGAGCTGGTAGCCTTGAGGTAGATTTTGTGATCACGGGAGTGGTTGTTCAGTCACACGAAGGTAAAGCCAATTGGTGTCTGTTGGCTGGAGATTCGTTATAATGGGGTCCTTCATGCCCTGACAGAATCACTCCATGGTTGCCCTTGGTCTGCAGAGCCGATGTGGGGGGACAGGGCAGGCTGGGCTGCATGGAGGCGCAGCAGCCTCCTGAGACCTTCTGCCCTCAGGAGCTTCAGGAAGGATTGGGGGCATCCATGAGAGGCCCAGTGGGAGAAAGGCGCTGAGGGTTCCCAGTTGGGCTGGTGCTGAAGAGCTGCCACTGACAGGTGGACGCTCCCAAGGCCGGCCGCTTCCACCTCAGCTCTGGGGACAGTGACTGAGCGTGAGCCAGGTAAGTGCAGCGTTATTCCTGGAGGCTCCCCCCCTGCAGCAGCACACAAGTGTCTGCCGTAAATAAATCCGCTGTGCCTGCCTCCGGGGAGGAGCAACAGCAGTGACCACTGCCGGTCCTGTTACAGGAAGACAAGAGCGTGGGTCGGACTCCAGGGGAAGAGAGAGCCTCACCTCCCGTGGGCTGTAAATGACAGGTGGGCAAGTAACTACTAATTGTTGAAAGTGAAAGTGTCAGTTGCTGAGTCGCGTCCAGCTCTTTGTGACTCCATGGACTGTGGCCCGCCAGGCTGCTCTGTCCATGGGGATTCTTCAGGCAAGAATACTGGAGTGGGGCTTCTTCCCCACCCAGGGATTGAACCTGGACCTCCTGTATTGCAGGCAGATTCTTTACCGTCTGAACCACCTGGGAACCGTTTGTTGAAGAACCTGCAAAACTCTTCACATATATGGTATCCCATTTAATCATCACAGCAAACATGTCAAGAGACATTTGTTATCTTTACAGAAGAGAGAATAGGGCCAGTGGGGTTAATGAACTTCACAAGCTCACAAAGCTAGTATGTGGGTTTTGCACCTAAGTCCCAAGGTTTGCATGCCTACCCACTGTTACAGTGACTTTTCGGATGGTGGTCATGACTGTGTCTACTATGTTTTGCTTTCACCAAAGTATCATCAAGTATTCTGTTTTGGGCTATAACAAAGTAGTGTACACTAGAGTTGAACTGATGTGGGTAGAATAAATCAATGATGGAAATTTTTTTTAAAGCCCCAGACCCTCTTAAAATCAAACTTAGAATCTCCCAGATTCAGTAGTGAGCCCTAAAACTTCACATTAGACACTTTATATCCTAAGCATACAATCTGTTGGCCCTCTGTCCCCAAAGAGATTCCATTCTCTGAATTAAGATGATGCTGGTTATCCTTTCTTGGCACCTAGAACAATAGTAGATTCACGTACAATGACAGAAGGATGAGCACGTCCACTCACGGCTGCTCCTGGACACTGGTCTGCACTTGCCTCTGCTGGGTGAAGGCTGCAGGGCTCTAGACTTCTGTCCATGACTGTGTATTCATTAGAGCATTTATGATAAATAATGAAACAGCCTCCATAGTGTGGTTGAGAGATCGTCAAAGCTGAGCAAATACAATCTCAGCAGTTACCTGACACTTCATATCTGGGCATCCATGGATGGTGTGGATGGTGAGCAGGTGTCCGTGGCATGGAGGACATCTTCCAGGAGGGACGATAGTGGCCACTGTTCTCCAGGAGCAGTTCGGTCAGTCACGGGCCCTACCTGCCTAAAAAAGTCTGTCTTCTCAGACAGAACAAGGCAGCTACAACAGAACATCTGGACTAGTGATTTGAAAGACAGAGGACCTGCCCACCTTCCCCACACTGGTTTGCATCGAGTGTTAATGAAAGCTTATTCAACATCAGCATTACAGTTAGGAAATCACAAAATGATTGATTTTTAAGTCAGTTTTATTGAGTCAGTATAATTTAGTACAAGCCATAAAATTCACCTTTTCTAGGATTGCAGTTCTGTGCATTCTAACAAGTGCCTGTGGTTACGGCTTTCCAGGTGGCATTGCTGCTGCTGCTGCCAAGTCACTTCAGTCGTGTCTGACTCTGTGCGACCCCATAGACGGCAGCCCACCAGGCTCCGCGGTCCCTGGGATTCTCCAGGCAAGAATGCTGGAGTGGGTTGCCATTTCCTTGTCCAGTGCATGAAAGAGAAAAGTGGGGCAGGCATCTGGTGAGTGAGGACTAGTTCGGGGTCATTGTAGGGGGTGGGGGAGTTAATGGGGCTGCCGAGACGTGGGTTTGAGCCGGTGGGTTAGGGTACGAAGTAAAAGAAGTATCCGTGGAGTTTTGCAAGCCTGGTCCAGGGGAGGGGGCACAGGACACCTTGGCCAGGGCAGCAGGTGGGGCGTGAAGGGCAGCGAGGCAGGGCCCGGGAGGGGTCAGTGCGGCTCCTCCAGCCTGGTAGGCGGCACAGGGACGGTGGGGGCCAGCCTGAGAGAGGTGCACGGAGACACCGGTGCGACCCGCCGGCCCCGGAGGAGGAGGAAGAGGAGTCCGCGTGGACAGGGTGGCGAGGCTGCGTGCAGATGCGCAGTGCCCACAGCCGGACAAGGCACGGGGCACGCCTGCCCCAGAGGGGTGGGGAGGATGCCGGCCAGCGTCCTCCGGGTCCAGGGCGGAAAGCGGGTGGGAAAGGCGACTGGTCCGGCTGCTGGCCTGAGACTGGCTCCTCACACCTCGGCACCCAGCAGGGGCTCCTGGTTCTGCCGGCCCTGCTGTGCTGACTCCTGGGTCCTGCGGATCCACAGGTTGAGCTGCGACGTCACCACCCTTGAGAGCTGCAAGTTCTTCTTGCGGCTGGAGGCTGGGCCCTCTCGGCTCTGGCCCACCAGCTCTTTCTCGAAGAGGTGGCGCTTGCTGGTGACATCCACGGGAGCCACGAGGAACTCAGCGCGGGGGGCTTGCACACTTGACGGACTCTGATTTCCATATGGCCGAGTGGTATCGCTCCAGCTTCGGGCCTAATTTGACCGAGCTGGCTGGGAGCCTCACGCTGGCACTGCAGGTTAAGGCCACCTCTGAGCTGTCTCTCCAGGGTCTCATCCGGAAGGAGGTGGTGCAGGGGCTGGAGCGCTGCAGGGCGCTGCTGAAGGTGGGCGAGGCCCGTGTTGGCGAGGGGACCTTGGCCTCAGCATCCGTGCTGGGGGTCCTCCCCTGCAGAGTGACGGGCGGGAGGCCGCCATCCCGGGGCAGAGGCCCCGCCGAGGACTCGGGCTCCTTCACAGGTCCAGGGCCCCGCTCCGCCCCCCCGCCCCGGGGCTGGACGGGCGCTCCGCTGAGGCTGGGTGCTCCTGGGCCTGGGGCCACGCTGGGGTCATGGCCCTTCCTGGGGCCGGCTGCATCTCGGGGGCCGGGGTCTCCTTGAAGACGGTGGCTTTCTCAGACACCATTCTCTTCTCCGAGATGCTGGCTTTGTCTGGAACCGCCCTCTTTCCTGAGACGGCTCTCTCCAGCACAGCGATCTTCTGGGACACGGAGCATTTACTGGGGCTGGGGGTCTCAGGGTCCAGGCTCGCTTCAGGCTCAAGTGTCTTCGCAGCAGACGGCTTCTCGGAGCCAGCAGGCGCCCTGCCCGCCAGGCCCGCCTCCTCCGTGGAGCCGCGCTCTGGGCTCAGTCTCCGGCCGGACGGCGACTGCACCTGCTCCTCGGGCGCGGGGGGCGGCTGCCTGGCCTCCGGCGGCTCCGGGAAGGGGGCCTCCCGGCGCCTCTGCCTCCTCTCCTGCCGCATCCTCAGGACAGCCCAGACATCCTCCTCATCTCTGGGGTCTGGGGCCGGTGGCCGGGGCCCCTCTGCTTCCTCCACGCTCAGCAGTCTCTCGGGGGCTGGCAGGTCCTCGTCGTCCGTGGCGAAGCTCAGGTTCCGGTGTCGCCGCCGGCGTTCTCGCTCCTGTTCCTCCTGGTCCTCCAAGGTCCACTGCCGGGCCAGGCTAGACAGAGCGGCCCAGATCTTCCTGCTGACCGACATGCCGCCGGACCGCCGCGCGTCCAGTCCGCTCCACCCCAGGACGTATCCGTGGCCGTTTTGCGAGCCTGGCCTGGGCTGCTGCAGGCATTTGGCCAGCCTGTATTTACTGAGCTCCACCTACCTGCCAGACACTTCGGGACACTGGTTTACGAGAGACTGTGGCTTTGTGCTCAAGTAGTTGACAGCTTAGTGGAGGAACCCGACCGTAAACAAGTTTACAAGCAAACACGGTTATCTAAGATGGTAGTGAGTGCTTTAAAGAAAATCAAGCAGAACAAAGTGATGGAACAAAGCGAGGGGCAAATCTTATGAAGAGCTGCTGAAGAGTGTTAGGAGCAGAAGGAATAGCAACTGCAAAGGCCTTGTGGAAACATAAGCTGGCTTAAGAAGGCAAAGGGCCACTGTGAGTGGAGCGAAAAGAGGAAGATGAGACCAGGAACTTAAACTGGCCAGATTTTGTAGGGTCTGTGAGCCAAGATGAGAGTTTTGACTTTTATTTGAAAAGCAATGGAAAGGCATTTGAAGGCTTCTGTGCTGAAGAGTAACATGCTGTTCTTTATGACTTTAGATTACCCCTGACCCCTCATCAGAAAGATGTACCTCTTCAGTTGCTCTTGGGCAATGAGAATGCGTGAAACCCAAACTGATAGCCAGAAAAACGTTAGAGACACCCTCGTTGTACAGATGTACAGGTGTGAAAAATTAAGTCCCAGAGAGGTGAAGGCACCTGGCCTTTTAAGAACCCTCACTGTCCCTTCCTAAAACCCTTCAGATGGTTTATTTGCTTTAATGGTGGTCCTCTAAATTTAGGGGCATCAGTATCACCTGGGAACATGTTAAAAATGTGTATTCCCCCCAAACTAAAAACACTATAAGTATAAAATAGGTATTTTATTCTGATCTTCTATTGTAATGGAAAGTGCATAGAATTTGGAGTTTAAGAATAGAAATTTGGTAAACCGCTTAACGTATCTTTAAAATACTGTTGATAATAATTGTAGTGAAAAGTGTTCCAATTTTTTGGTCTCAAGAATCTCTTGAGACTTTTAAAACTTTTTGAGACTATCAAGAGGTTTTGTTTGTGTGGCTTGTATCTATCATTATGCCATTTTAGATGTCAAAACAATTTTCAAAAAGTTATTTATTTAAAATAATTAAATTGATTACATGTTAACATAAAAAGCATGTCTATGAAGAATAGTTTGCCCGCAAAAAAATTTTTTGAGAAAAATGGCAAAAAAAGAAAAGTGAAAGTGAAGTCGCCCAGTCGTGTCCGACTCTTCGAGACCCCCTGGACTGCAGCCCACCAGGCTCCTCCGTCCATGGGGTTTTCCAGGCAAGAGCACTGGAGTGGGGTGCCATTGCCTTCTCCGCAGGTGGCGCTTGTAGTATACTAAAGAACCTGACTGCTAATGCGTTGAGATGTGTGTTTGATCCCTGGATGGGGAAGATCCCCTGGAAGAGGCCGTGGCAAGCCACTCCAGGGATTGCCTGGGAAATCCCATGGACAGAGGACCCTGGCAGGCTATGGTCCATGGGGTTTCAAAGGGTCAGACAGGACTGAAGCAATTTAGCATACAACACATGTAGTTGTGTAGCTCCACCATAATGAAGACCGAGCATTTCCATCTTTGCAGAATTCCCTGTTGGTCCTTCACAGTGAATCACGCCACTCCCCTTTCAGCAGCCCCTGGCCCCACAGACCCTAGAGCGGTGCCTTTTCCACAGTGAATGGAGTCCAGTGTGTGGCTACTGGAGTCTGGCCTCTTTCACTTAGCAAGGTGCCCCTTTCTGCTTGTGTCAATGGTTTGTTCCTTTTTATTGCTGAGTAATATTCTTTTGAATATTTTGAGTTGACTCACTGGAAAAGACTGATGCTGGGAGGGATTGGGGGCAGGAGGAGAAGGGGACGACAGAGGATGAGATGGCTGGATGGCATCACCGACTCAATGGACATGCGTTTGAGTAAACTCCGGGAGTTGGTGATGGACAGGGAGGCCTGGCGTGCTGCGATTCATGGGGTCGCGAAGAGTCAGACACGACTGAGCGACTGAACTGAACTGAATATTCTTCTGCATGAATATAGTTTGCTCATCCATTTACCAGTTGAGTGACATTTGGGGTATTTACAGTTTGGGGTAATTATGAATAAAACTGCTGTAAATCTTCACATACACGTTTTTGTGGGGACACAGTTTTCATTTCTCTTGAGTAAATACCCAGGAGTGGGGTTGCTGGACTGTCTGATAAGTGTATGTTTGCAATACAGCAAAGTATGAGAGCCAATTGCCTCCATCTTCCTCACCAGCACTTGACATTGTCCACAAACTGACTCCAAATGCAGTTGGGCAGCTTGTTTTGTTTCCTAAAAGCAAGGCTTCTGTGAGCTTTAGATCTATCCAAAGAAGTTAATAATGAGATAAATTCTTCTGGGTAATTGCACTCTTAAATTATGGCTTTTTCCCTCTTATTATGTAATTAAAACTTTACAGCCAACATCTTCAATACTGAAGCAGTAAGTAGGCTAGCAATTGATCCTGTGCTCAAGGGGTATTTTTAAACATACAAATGAGGTTATATTTTCATTAAAAGGAAACTTTCAACTTCCTTAATGTTGTTTTGAAAAGAATGTGAAGATTCCTGGGCTCTGGGGAAAACCGAAACCAAAATTAGAACAATGGTAACCTTGGACTGCTCTCATTTCTCTTGTAGGAAATGGTTGATTTTTAAAGTTAGCTCTCTATAGGATGCATATGGATTGTCTGCTTCCAGAATTCTGCACAACCAGCTTAGAATACATCCTGAGTTTGCCCTCATCTACTGCAGGTCCACACTGCCAGCTCCAGCACCCTGTATCATCAGGGTGACCTCTCCCTTGGCCCCCAGTCTGGCTCCACACTGCATGGCCTGTAGCTCACACCCACTTCTCCCACCTCCACCCCAAGCAGAGGAAGGCACTTGGAACCATCTTTGCTCTATCTAGAATCCAGGCTCCTCCACTTCCCCCAGAAGCAATTTGCAGGTTGGTGAAGACAGATTTTTACACTATCACAGAAGTCCTTTTATCTTGAGCCACTCTTTTCAGGGGGCTTCCCAGGTGGCACTAGTGGTAAAAACCCGCCTGCCAATGCAGGAGACAAGAGACGTGGATTCAATCCCTGGGTCAGGAGGATCCCCTGCAGGAGAGCATGGCAACCCACTCCAGTATTCTTGTCTGGAGATTCCCACGGACAGAGGAGCCTGGCTGGCATAGGGTCGCAGAGTCGGACACGACTGAAGTGACTTAGCACACACGCACCCTTTTTCAGTACGGGTGTTTGTTTTACTTTGCACAAAGGGGCAATCAATGTATTTTTCCCAAAGCAAAAGAATCATCTGCCCCCAAAGATGACTTCTGGCCCCCAGCTGGAAGTCAGCACAATGGAGAACCACTGAAGCTTTGGAGTTTGGGGGTCACTTTCCTCCCCTAGTGTATCAGGGACAAGAGAACCCATTTTAGATGGAGACCTGAGTCTTTGACTCAGGTATCACTGGAAGAAAGATGTTTCCCATATAGCTGGGCCAGCGGGGTGTTGTAGGTTGAATTGTGTCTCCCCCTCCCCCCCCCAAAAAAAATGGAAGTTCTAACCCCTGAAACCTGTAATGTGATCTTATTTGAGGAGTGCGAGGTTCCTGCCTCCTGCCTTAACTGCTGTGGACGGCATTGCTCCCAAGAATTTAGAATCCCGCACAGGACTACACAGATCCCTCTGCATAATCAACCCCTGGGTAGCTCTGTCCTGGTCTTAACTTATCCCCACCTCCTTTTTAAGACTCTTTTTTTAAAAACTATGGATTTATTTATTTTTTAGCTGCACTGGGTCTGTATTGCCGCACATGGACTTTCTCTGGTTGCAGCGCCTGGGTCTCTCTCACTGCGGTGGCCCCTCTTGTTGGGAGCACGGGCTCTGGAACACAGGCTCAGCAGTTAGGGTGCACGGGCTGAGTTGTTCCACCACATGTGGAATCTTCCCAGACCAGGGATTGAACCCGTGTCTCCTGCATTGGCAGGTGGATTCTTATCCACTGTGCCACCAGGAAAGTCCATCTTTACGTATCCTTGGTGTGTAACCCATGCATGTGAACTCACCTCCACTCCATAGGCTTGTCATCAGCCACGGACAGCCTGCACCCCCTCCAGACCCGCCAGTGCCTCCCAAATAAATCACTCCCCAAATGCGGCCTCAGAGTTCTGGACCTCTCAGGATTTGAAATAGTTTTACCTCAGAAAGTCTTAGTTGGTTGTTGTCTCAGCAGATGTTATATAAATATTTGATTATTAAAGATATTCTCAATTTGCATAAATGTTTATACCATGTTAAAGATGAGAAGGGAAGTGCTATAGTTACTGCAAACTAATTTTACTAATTACACAGAGCACGACATGATCAGTGGTTTCAAACGAGTGGAGAGAGAGAATGCCCTGGCGGCCCAGTGGTTCAGACTCCGAGATTTCCTTAGATTCCAGATTCCCGTAGGTCAGAGAAGTAAGGTCCCACAAACTATGCAGGTGGCTAAAAATAAATAAATAAAGAGCAGAGAGAGGCCCTGAGTCCTGAGGATTCAGTGCTGAGTGCTGAGAAGTCGGGGTGCGCCAGGCACCAAACACGGGGTGTGTAAGGTGGGGAGCAGCCAGCACCCTCATCAATGAACTCAGGACCGGCGGTGTGGCTGAGATGCCCCTGGTCCCAGCTCCAGGCCTGGCCCCTCAGCACAGCCTCCTGCCCATCGCACAGGGGTCCCTGCACCCAGCTAGATGGCTGGGCCCACGGCCCCCAGATCCTGCACTGGCCTCAGCTCAGAGGAGGTCATTTTCCAGAAGCTGTTAGCTCTTTCCATATATTGCATTTCAGTTGTTGTTTTTCAATTGCTTATTCATGTCCAATTCTTTGTGAGCCCATGGACTGCAGCATGCCAGGCTTCCCTGTCCTTCACCATCTCCCAGAATTTGCTCAGACTCATGTCCATTGAGTCGGTGATGCCATCCAACCATCTCTTCTGTCATCCCCTTCTCCTCCTGCCTTCAATCTTTCACAGTATCAGGGTCTTTTCCAATGAGTCAGTTCTTCGAATCAGGTGGCCAAAGTATTGGAGCTTCAGTATCAGTCCTTCCAATGAACATTCAGGATTGATTTCCTTCAGGATGGACTGGTTGTATCTCCTTGCAGTCCAAGGGACTCTCAAGAGTCTTCTCCAAAACCACAGTTCAAAAGCATCAATTCTTCCACGCTCAGCCTTCTTTATGGTGTAACTTTCACATCCATGGCTTTTACTATCCAGACCTTTGTCAACAAAGTGATGTCTCTGCTTTTTAATATGCTGTCTAGGTTTGTCATAGCTTTTTTTCAAGGATCAAACATCTTTTAATTTCACTGCTGCAGTCTCTGTCCCCAGTGATTTTGGAGCCCAAGAAAATAAATTCTGTCACTGTTTCAATTTGAGTATTATGTCTCACATTCTTTTTATTCTCTTTATTTTAGACTTAAAAAAAATAATGCCATTGATTTGTTGGAAAAATGGATCATTTATCCTGTAGAATGCTGCACATGCTGGCTTTAACTGATTCCTTGCACAGGCTGTCATTTAACTAGTTCTTCCTACTGTTTCTTCTGTAAAATAATGTTTATATCAAGACTCACAATTAGATTCAGGTTTAATTATTTTAGGCAAAAAGCTTCCTGGGTGGTGGCATGTCCTACTTTTTCATCTTGTCATGAGGTCCATTTGTCTGACAGTCTCACATTTCCAATGCCTGTGTCCTAGATGGAGCATCGGATTCAACTGGTCTGATGACCACTCCATTAGAAAGTTCTAGTTTTATTTCTGTTTTATGGGAATGTTTTATTATCTTTTCATTATAGTCAGCAACCAATATTTCAAAGGAGGTAAATACCTCAAAGAAAAAGTAATCTGCATTTTGCTTTTCACAACTCTTAAGTACTCTGTGATCTTTTTACTGTTTTTTAATTGAAGTACAGTTGATGTACAATATTGTATGTTATAGGTATACAGTATAATGACTCATAATTTTTAAAGATGATACTCCATTTATAGTTTTTGTAAAATATTGGCTGTATTCCTCATGCTGTAAACTATATCCTTGTGGCTTATTTTATCCCTACTGGTTTGTACCTCTTACTCCCCTCCCCCGAGATTGCCCCTCCCTCCCCCCCCATTGTTGTTCTCTGTATCTGTGAGTCTCCTTCTTTTTTGTTAGATTCAGTAGTTTGTTGCATTTTTTTAGATTCCATATATAAGTGATATAACAGTATCTGTATTTTTCTGACATTTCATTTTCATCCATGTTGTTGCAAATGGAAAGAGTCCATTCTTTTTTATGGCTAAATAGTATTCCATTGTATGTATATACACCACATCTTCTTTCTCTATTCATCTGTTAACAGACACTTAAATTGCTTCCCTGTTTTGGCAATTGTAAATAAGGCTGCTATGAACATGGGTACATGTACCTTTGCAAATTAGGGTCTTTGTTTTTAGAAAGTTTTTATCTTCATGAAGTTCTTTCCTAAGAGTGTCATCTCCTCCTGCCCCCAAAGTTTCTCCTGATGGCCGCAGCATCCACCAGTGAGTGCTGCTTCGTTCTATTGTCCAAAGTGGCGAAATGGCAGTTTTTAAGTTATAGCCCTGGTGACTCAGGCAGTAAGAATCCCCCTGCAATACAAGAGACACAGGTTCGATCCCTGGGTCAGGAAGATCCCCTGGAAAAGGGAATGGCAACCCACTCCAGTATCCTTGCCTGGAGAATCCCATGGACAGAGGAGCCTGGCGGGCTACAATCCATGGGGTCGCAAAGAGTCAGTCAGGACTGAGTGACTGAGCACACATACACATTCCCTCTAAAGGTGTTGGCTGGAAGTCTTTTGTTAAAACAAAAACCAAAAACTCCCCTCATTACCTCTTGGGCAGGAATCCATTTTAGTGCTGTGGTTAGGTGTGTGATGTTCAGTCATGTCCAACTCTTTACAACCCTGTGGACTGTAGTCCGCCAGGCTTCTTTGTCCATGGGATTTTCCAGGCAACCGTATTGGAGTAGGTTGCCATTTCCTACTGCAGAGGTGTGTGCTATTGCTTGTTTAATGTTTACCAAGGTTCCCCTAAAGAAAAGCATGATTTAAGCATCCAGAATGGCAGAGCTGGGGGAGAACCTGGTCTCTGTGACCATCTGCGGTTCTTCTACCACGGTCTTTCTGAGGTAACTTCAGTCGCTCAGTTGTGTCCGACTCTTTGCGACCCCAGGGACTGCAGCACGCCAGGCTTCCCTGTCCTTCACCAACTCCCGGAGCTTACTCAAACTCTTGTCCTTTGAGTCAGTGACATGAAGTCTGAGGTTAATGCTTTGATCCTCATTTCCTGCTGTATCACCTTGAACCTTGCTAGAGCAGTTGTACTATTTGAGCTTTGTTTTTAAACTGTCTTGATAGTTTCTGTCCTCTGCCTAAAAATATGCAGTAGTTTTCCTTATTCTGGGAAAAAAAATTCTTCTCTTATGCCATAGCACTGAATTCCTCAGCCTGGTGTGTGGATTCCTTCTGACATGAGCGTACGCATGTCTCCAGCATGGCCACCCTTCATCTCCTTACACCCATGGCTTGGCCCAAACAAATCCTATTATCCTCCCAAAATGGCCTGTGCATTCTTTCCATAGCTCTTCTATTTATACCTCTTTCTACCAATAACATTCTTCCCAGTGTTTGTCAAACCTGACCCGTCCCCAAAGGCTTGGTTCAAATGCCAAGTCTTCATGAAACTGTTCTTGATGATCCTGCAGAAGAAAAACATCCTGACTTCAATCGCCCCAAGAAGTATGTAACTCTTCAGGTATAATCTATTAAACTTTTAAGAGAACCAACTAAGTAAAAAAAAAAAAAAAAAAAGGATTCAAAGAAACAATCATAGATGTATACAAAATGTAATGAAATAGGAAATAAAGATTAAGGAATAAAGAGAATGCAAGTAGACCAACTATTCTGGTGAACTGAGTTGCCATGTCTGGGTTATGGATCCACTTCTGAGCTTCCTAATAGCCTGAGAAATTGAGGGAAATGCTTAAATTATGTGCATTTATAAATAAAAACAAACTTTTCAGATGGCTTTACATGAATGGTGTAGTTTACATGAATGGTGTAGTGGAGAATATTTTATGGCAACTGCAGAAGTAAATTTCATGTGACCATTTCTTATAGCAACACTTGAGAAAAACTAAGGCAATTAAGGCAATCGGGTCTCCCAGGTGTCTCAGTGGTAAAGAATCTGCTTGCCAAAGCAGAAGACGCAGGTTTGATCCCTGGGTTAGGAAGATCCCCTGGAGAAGAAAGTGGTAACCCACTTCAGTATTCTCGCCTGGAAAATCCCACGGACAGAGGAGCCTGGTGGGCTGCAGTCCACGGGTTACAAAGAGTCAGACAAGACTTAGTGACTGAGTGTAGCACACATACATCCAATTATTCAACTCTGAATTTTGGAGAGTATCTAATAAAGATTGTTTACTTTAATTTATTCTAAAAAGTTTTTTTTTTTTTTGAGATACCCAAATGTAGAACTAATATAACAAATTCCTAGTTTCAACAATTATCTACATTTTAATTTATTTATTTTTAATTACAACAGTATTAAGCACACATAAAAAATTAGAGAATACCAAAACGCATTAAATTCAAAATCCCTTCTACCTTTTACCCCAAGGTAACCACTTTCACAATTTCTTTTGAGTATCCTTTCAGAAATGTTCTATGTACATATTATGTATGTTTGTCCTTTTGAAAGTGTGATCATACTGTTTTTTTATGTTTCCTACATACTGTTTTTCACCCTTAAAGCTAGTAATATACCTTGGAGAGTCATATCTTCATTTATAAATGCACTTCATTATTTTATTAACAAGAGTAGTCACTCTTGTGTACACCTAACTATGTTCCTGCAGTTGTTCCTCTTTCTTTACAAATAACTTTTTTAATCCTCTCAACAGTTCTACATGGATTAAAGTGTTATCCCATTTTACAGATAGGCAAACTGGAGGGGGAGGTAAAGTAACGCGCCTGAAGTTCCACAGCGGCTGAGTGTCAATATCTGTGTTCTTCGCCACCGTACCCACCCGCCTCTATGGAACACAGGGCGGTACAGCTGTGTGGTACCCACTGCACGGACCTAACTGCTCTATTTCTGTGGGTGGATGTTCAGGTTTCCAGTTTATCTTGCTGTCATACGCCATGCTGCTGCGACTTCTACTTAAATACAGAGATTTGGACTTGTATTTATTGCCTCTCCCCCTGAGACCTACCATGGTGACAGTCAAAGTTTGTGTGCATGTGTGCTTACACACACACCCCCACACCCACCACACACACCCACACCCACGCGTGCACACACACACACCCCCACACACACATGCATGTGTGCATGTGCATGCACACACACACCCCACACACACACGCACACACCCACACACACGCACCCCACACACACCTACACCCACACCCATGTGCGCGCACGCACACACACACACACGCACACACACACGCGCGCGCGTGCACACACACACACACCCCACACACGCGCGCACGTGTGCATGCACGCGCGCACACCCACACACGCACACACCCACACACACGCATGCACACACACGCACCCCACACACACCCACACCCATGTGCGCACACACACGCGCACACGCACACACACACACGCACACACGCGTGCACACACACACGCACGCACACACACACACTCCCCCCCCCCCCACACACACACGCAACAGGTGACGCAGATGAAAGCATCAACATTCAGAAGCTGAAAAGTGTGTGACTGGCTGCAGATGGTGGGTGACTGGCAGCAGATCAGAAAAAGCTGAGACCTTTGTTGGTGGTGAGGGAAACCAAGAGGCAGGCCTGTCGGTGTTTTGTGGGGAAACCCACAAAAGCTCAGGCACTACAAAATCTAAGGATTTTGGTTATCTCAGGGGTCCTCAAACTGATCCCCCCAAGGATTCTGAGGGATGACTACACTGCCGTGATTGGAGGGAAGGATTCATGAGGAAGATACAAAAGGCATTAATCATTAAAAAAAAAAAAAAAAAAATGGCGAATTCAACTGCACTGAAAGAATGCCTCTTCATCAAAAGACATCATAAAAACAGTTCAAATGAAAACCAGATGGGAAAAAAATATTTGAAATACATGTAGCTAATGAAGAACTAGCATTCAAAATATGTAAAGGATTTCTGGCAATAAAAAAAAAAAATCTAGTAAACAAAACAGGTACTTTAAAAGGAGAAAATCCAAAGAGTTGATAAATACGTAAAAAGCGACACAATGTCGCTTTTTATGAAGAAAACACAAAGCTAAGGTGGGAGATTGTTGCATCCCCAACAGATGGGCAGAATTTGAACAGTTCTAACAGTCTCAGTTGTCCATGACAGGGTGCGGGTACTATTTACGTTGTGCTGGGGACGAGAGTCAGGGATCCCACCGAGGAGAGCAGTTTGGTGTCAGGACAAAGGTCGAGGGATGGTTCCCTGGGACCCAGGGTTCACCATCAGCTGCCCACCTAGAGACACCTTTGCAGACCTGCACCAGGGCACACATGCAAAGAGGCTCTAAGCACCATTCCTCAAAACAGTCCCAAAGTGCAAACAACCCAAATGTTCATTAACAATAAAGGACTGGCATAGTCCTTCCGTGGGACACCATGACGGTGAAATTGAATATACACTTCATTCAATAACATGTGTGAACTGCAGAACAGGGTTGAACACAAGAAACAAGACACAAAAATGCAATATGATGCCTCACAGATTCTTTTAAAACAGCTGATAAGAGCTGAAAAACATTCTGGTAACTTTTGGGTTCTTTTGGGCGGGGCTGTGCAGTGGAGAGATAAGAGCTCTGGGAAGCAGCCAGATCTGCAGGACCAGCCTGGGAGCAGGGGGCCGGGAGACCTCCTGAGACTGGGGATTCCCAGACATCCTGGGAAAGGCCCATGGGACCTAATGTGCAACTTGGGCTCCATGCATTGCAGTATTGGACTGTACTGGACTGTAGCCCGCCAGGCTCCTCGGTCCATGGGATTCTCCAGGCAAGAACACAGGAGCGGGTTGCCACGCCCTCCTCCGAGGGCTCTTCCCCCACCCAGGGATGGAACTCCATCTCTTAGGTCTCCTGCACTGGCAGCTGGGTTCTTCACCAACAGCGCGGTGTGGGAAGCCCATACACCTAATAGTATTACCAGCACCTGCAGAGTACAAATACCTAAGTGAACGGAACCCGGGCCTCCGAAGCGGGCTTCCCCCGGGGCAGACTCCTCCGCAGCCTCTCTGTCTTTCCGGTCCCTGCATGGCCTCCCCCGCCCCGGCCAATCGTCTCTCCAGGCCGAGCCTTTCCATCTCTGGACTTGCTTTGCCTCTGCCGTCGCCTCGGTCCCGTTGCTCCTCAGCGCGGTGCAGCCCCCCAGCCCCGGGCGGCGCAGCAGGTCCGGGCCCCCTCGGCGCACAAGGCCGCCCCCGCTGAGCACAGACGGCGAGGCCGCTCCGGCCCCGCGCGCACCTCCCGGCCCTCTGCGTGGACCGAGCGGGGGAGGGTTTATTTTCCCGTGGAAATGAGTGATGCCACTGCCTTCGGAGAGAGGCCACCGTCCCCCGAGTTCTAAATAAAGTGCGCTCTTGCTTACAAACGAGCCCGTCCAGGTCCTGCTTGACGGGACCCACTGTCTTTTCAGCTACCCCGCCCCGCAGGGGCGGTGTCGATTCCCTCCTTCTGCTTCTGCGTTTCTAGCTCCCACCCCTCAGGGCCTTGGGAGGAGGAGGCACTCAGGCCTGAAAACCGGCTCCGGGTGGCGCTCGCACCTGACCCGAAGGCACAGCATCCCTCTCTCTCCGGAGGGCCTGGATCTCCTCTCCCAGGAGCCTGGGCGTTCCCACCCGGCCCACCGGATCTTGTGATTAACGGGCCAAACCACAGGCATGTCTCCGCATGATTTTTTGGACCTTTTTCCCCCTCTGTAAACCAGAAAAGGACCTCGAGCCTGGGAGATAAGAGAATTCATTTTGTAAACAGCAGGCCTCTGGGAGCAGATAATGATGGCGTGACGGGAAAATCGACAAGTCAGAATACTTGCTTGAGAAGCCAACAGGCGGTGTCTCCGAGCAGGTGTGGGTTTGCTCCACGTTCGGGAGCAAAACGTGTCCTGTTACTGCATCGCTTTTTCTAAATCAAATTAAACGTGACCCTGAGCCTCCGCTTGACAAGGGCCGTGAGGAATTCACTGCCAGCCCGGGTGTGGGCCGCCTGTGTGCCCCCCCAAGGGGCTGGGAGTCTGTCCGGAAAAGGTGGGGAGAGGCCTTTGCTTTTCAGCCCGCCGTGATGGTGCCCTGGACGCTCCCTGCCTGCTGTCCCAGCCGGGGGGGGGGGGGGGGGGGGGGTTCCTTAGAGGGGCCACCGAATCCTTCCTGACCAGAGCTGCGTGCAGAGGTCTTCAGCCTCAGGGCCCAGGGCCTTCTGGGTGTCCTACTGGAACATCTCCCTGGGTGCTGCGTGGGGAGGGGCTGGGAGAAGAGTGCACCCCATTCAGGCTCGGGAAATCTAACTCCAGGGGTCACGGCCACTGCTCATTTCCTCAGCACCCTCAGTCCCTGGACCGACGGAGTAACGGTCCCCAGGGCTTCCCAGGTGGCGCTCGTGGTAAAGAACCCACCTGCCAATCGGGTAGATGGAAGAGACACAGGTTTGATCCCCGGGCTGGGAAGATCCCCTGGAGGAGGGCCCGGCAACCCACTCCAGCATTCCTGCCTGGAGGATGCCACCGGCAGAGGAGCCTGGCGGGCCACAGTCCATGCGGGCATGAAGTGTCGGACACGACTGAAGTGACTTAGCATGCACACAAGGTGCCCATGTCCTGCTCTTGACCTGGGAGTCCTCCACGTGCGTCCACTCCTGACGCCCACACCCGGGTAGAGGAGAACCCCGCTTACTCTCCAGGGTGACTCCTCGAGATACTTGGGCCTGACCCTTGTTTCATTGCTCAGCGCCGAGTTCAGAAACACACCTGGACCAGGCTGTGCTAGCCTGGATCTGAAGATGCTGCGTGAACTCTGAGACGGGTCAGGGCCCCCGGGCACAGGTAGGCCAGTCTCCAGACATACCCAGGTTAGGCTCCGTGCACGCCTGCCGTAGCCATATGTAAATGGTTAGGGTGCCACAAGGTCTCACGTGACCCTCATTCTCTCAGACCAAACGTGCACACCTTTCCCCCGTGAGGCCCTAATGCTCTAGAGCTGGTCTGGCCATTTAAATCTGAATGATGTGAAATTAAGTTTAGGATTCATCTGCTGCATGGCACTGGCTGCATTTCAGGTGCTCAGCAGTCACGTGTGGGTGGTGGTGCCGTATGCTCACGGGCACAATCCATCATCTCCACCTTCTGCGGGATGGTGTTGATCTCGAAGGCTGTACCTCTGTCTTTGATGTTGTTCAGTTGCAAAGTCATGTCTGACTCTGTGACCACATGGACTGCAGCACGCCAGGCTCCCTGGTCTTCTGCTGTCTCCTGGAGCTTGCTCAGATTCATGTCCATTGAGTTCGTGATGCTGCCTAACCATCTTATCCTCTGTGTCCCTCTTCTCTTCCTGCCCTCAGTCTTTCCCAGCATCAGGGTCTTTTCCAATGAGTGGGCTCTTTGCATCAGGTGGTCAAAGTATTGGAGCTTCAACTTCAGCATCAGTCCTTCCAATGAATATTCAGGGCTGATTTCCTTTAGGATGGATTGGTTGGATCTCCTTGCCATCCGAGGGACTCTCAAGAGTCTTCTCCAACACCACAGTTCAAAAGCATCAATTCTTTGGCATTTAGCCTTCATGCTTCAACTGTCACATCCGTACATGACTGCTGGAAAGACCATAGCTTTAACTAGACAGACCTTTGTCAGCAAAGTAATGTCTCTGCCTTTTAATATGCTTTTCTACCAAGGAGCACATGTCTTTTAATTTTGTGTCTTTGACAGCATACCTGATTTCCCACAGGTCTCCTAGCTGGGTTGACCTCCTTGATCCTTTAGAGATAAAATCCTGTTGCGATCGTACAACCATCTCTGTATCTGCTGTTGTCTGAGGTCTGTGAGCCTGTGTTAACATTTGCCACCAAAGCATCATGCTTCATTTTTTGAGCGCTGGCTCTTCTGACATTTTTGCCAAGTTTATATTTTATGCATTGTATTTCCTTTCTCAGTCACAGTGATAAATGAAAATTTGTCAAAATTGGAAGAAAAATGTACAAAAACTAAAAGAAAGCTGTTAGAGAGATGCATTAGCTCGAGGTGTGGGTGCTGACTGGGTGACCTGCTGGCCACTAGACAGCCATGGGGATGAGTTTGGTTACTAACGAGGGTATCGTTTATGATAAAGGGGTTGTGACAGCAAGCGTTACAAGCAGTCATTATATGCCAGCATTGGCTAGACACACGTTAATCGCTGCAGCCAACGTAACTGATCTCAATGTCTTCACAGCTTGATGCTCAAATAAATTGGTAGTTGATGAAGCCATAGGCTTTGAAGATTTCAATCTAGAGTGAAAAATCTATAGTCCTGGTAGAAGGTGGTCATACTGGGTATTTTTTCCTTTTTCCTACCTATGCTAGAGGACTCATCAAAGCGTCTCAGATTATAGAAGTTGCCTTTTCCAGGTGATTTTCAGGGAGGCAGCCTCTGTTCTAAAAGACTACTTTCAGCTATTCAATTAAATCCTCCTTGAAATGTATTCTTGTTAGTCAAGTAGCAACGTCGTTATTGCACAGGCAGTTCCCCAAGAATCCCCATTAAGGATATTTCTGGGAGTCAATTCCTTGAAAAGGTAGCTCTTTAAAAGTTATGCTCAGGCACCTAGAATTTCCCTGAAAAATCACAGGAGCGTATTCCTGGCAGGGGTTTGACATTACAGCACGTGATAGTCAGGGTAACTAATAGTTACCACCTGTCATCTTATGCAGACAAGTGCTAGCATGCTATATAAATTTAAATTGAAATTCAGAAATATGGCTGGTGTGATAATGAAAAGATTTTGACAGAAGCAATGTGGAGCCCTTGACGATTACAGTTGAGAAAATCTACTGAGGTGGCTGAAACATCAATTATGAAATAACCTTACAACTTGACATTTTTGGAATTTCCTATTTTCCAGCCTTCCAAAAGGGAAGACAGATTGCTCTAGTCATCAAACTTATCTCTTAGTACGTTCAGTATATTGAGAAGGCAAAGTTAAGGCAAAAACATGGTGCATCCCAGACAGAGAGGAGCAAGCAGGTATGGGTACTAGTCAACCTCTGCTGTGAAAGCAAACTCTTCTGGTTCAAGTTTCCAGCCTTTTATGAGGTATGAGATGGAGGTTAAATACATTGGATTGATCATTTATTCCTGCATTCGTTCAATTATTTATTCAGTTGATTCTCTGTTTGTGGGAGAGTGGCGTTTTCCCTCCCCGACAGCCTGCCTCCCTCTGCTCCTGTCCTCATGAGAAGCATCACTGTTTTTAAACTTTTTAAATGGAATGTCTAGGAAGCAAGTTTTTAAAAGATATTGTACATTCTGAGTTCATACTGATATTTGCAATTCAGAATTAGGCTTATAGAGTTTTTGCTTCTTTGATTTTTCATGTTCTTTTCTCTTATACTGAAAATCTTGGTTCCTAATGACATTAGTATAATTCCTTATTTGCTTTATTCTACAAATACATTCAAAGTATTGGTTCAAAGTAACAATACCATGTCATTACCAACAATATGATTACTGAAAATACTTTCAAGATTTCTTTGGAGGTTTTTTCTGGTTTCTGTTGATGTTTAGGAGATCATAGATATATGTATGGAGCTTCCCTGATGGCCCAGATGGTAAATAATCTGCCTGCAATGCAGGAGACGTGGGTTTGATCCCTGGTAGAGAAGATCCCCTCAAGGAAGAATTGGCACCCCACTCCAGTGTTCTTACCTGGGAAATGCCATGGACAGAGGAGCCTGGAGGGCTCAGCCCATGGGGTTGCAAAGAATCGGACACAAGTGAAGGGAATGAGTACACACGTGTATGTGTATATGTGTGTACTTGTGTGTGTATGTATGCACGCTGCTGCTGCTAAGGCACTTCAGTCGTGTCCGACTCTATGCGGCCCTATGGACAGCAGCCCACCGGGCTCCTCTGTCCACAGGATTGTCTAGGCAAGAATACAGCAGTGGGCTGCCATTCCCTTCTCCAGTATATATGTATACATATCATAATATAATAATCAGTGTTTTAAAGTCAGTTGCAAAGACGATTCTCCGTGTGATTAAACATACCGTCAGATTCAGTTGTTTCCTTTTGCTTTTGAGTTTGTTTCTTCCCCCATTTTGGTTTAATTTTGCTTTTGTATTGTTAGATATATACCTAGGTAAAGGTCATAACTATTAAACAGCGGGTCTTTTTAAATTTAATTTTTACGTTTTGATTGGAGGGTAACTGGTTTATGTTGCGTGGCTTCTGCCACATACTGCGATGTGAATCAGCCGTGGGACGCGTGTGCCCTCCCCCGTGAGCCCCCTCCCGCCCACCGCCCCGTCCTACTGCTGTGCCTGCCACAGAGCCCCGAGCCGGGCTCCCGCCATAAAGCAGCTCCCCCGGCTGTCTGTTCACGCGCGGCCATGTGCGCGATCCAGTGCCACGCTCTCAATCCATCCCCCCCTCCTTCCCCCGCTGGGCCCACAAGTCTTGAAACAAGGTCCAGCTGTCACTCCTGTTCCTTCTCTTGTATCCCTTTTCCTATCATAATATATTCTCGGGGGCTTTGATTTGCCCTTCAGTTTTTTAATATAAGAAAACATGTATGGCAAAAACCACTACAATATTGTAAAGTAGTTAGCCTTCAAACTAATAAAAATAAATGAAAAAAAAAAAAGAAAACATGTACCTGAATATATATGAATATATTTTTCATTATTTTCCCTCTTAGAAAAAAGATAATCCATTACATACATTTCTGCACCTCAGCTGCATCTAAAAATCGCTCCCTCTCCTTGTCAGTAGAGAACCTCCATTCTTTTATAGCTGCCCAGTATTCTAACATGTGGACATGCTTTAGCTTTCTCATCTCTGTCCCTATTGATGAACATTTGGGCTATTTCCAGTCTTTTGCTTTTATAAATAGTATTATAGTGAAAAGTCTTGTGCATATTCATATCTTATTTTTGAGAGCAGATCTTTGAAATAGATTCTATAAGCTGAATCAAAAGGTAAATGCATATGGTTTTGCCAGCTATTGCTAAATGTTCATCTATAGAGACTGTACCGCTTAGCATTTCCACTAGCAATGAGTTTGTTCTCCCCTCTCCTTTTGGGTTTTTGCCAAAGGGAGTGGACAAATAGTCTATCGGTGTGGCTAAATTTTTATTTCTTTTTCTATAATCTATATACTAAGAATTTAATTCCAAAGCAACAGAACTTCTTTTGGACAGTAGCACCTTTGAGGTTGTCAAAGCAGAAAAATTGCCCCCTGTCTACATTATACGCTATTGAATAAAGAAGTTTTTCCTACAGATGGGCTTGAACTGCCAGGCTCTCATTCAGAGCAGCTCAGCCACAGGGCATGTATGTAAGTGGAATAGCCAAAAACCACGATTCACGAAGCTCCAAAGAGCTCTTTTGATCAGCAGGTGCCATTGAATATCTTTGGAGACATTTATACCCAGCAGATAATCCATGGACACTTACTGAGAAGACTGGGCTTGCTCTGGAGTTACAAGTTCCTGGCTCAATAAAGAAAACAATGGTTGATACTGAAGGATTAACTGGGCAAAGAACATGGTGACTTCAGCCAAAACTTGATGAATTTCTTACTCTTAAAAGCTCCATCTCATCTTCTGTATACAAAAGAACTCCAGGAGGAATATTCACAGCATATTACATGTATTACCTATTTGGATTTCAAGACTGAATAAATGCTAGCAAAAATATAGATTTGTCTTTGTCTTTCTTTTTGTTTATTTTTGACCAGTTTGGGCACGCAGTGCTATAAAGTGGGTCTTGTAAGTGGGGAATTGACTTTATAGAAAGGGACAATATCACATGTTTACAAAGAAGCACTCACTGAGCACGTAACTTCACCAGGTTGCCAGTTCGCGTGCTGCCAGTTTACTGAGCATTCAGCGTTTAGTGCTGGGCTTCTGTGGCATGAAGCCATGCTAGAAGCTAGGCAGACAAAGATGACTAATGCATGGTTCCTTCCCTAGAGGAATTGACCGTGTGATAGGGGGACTGACAGGTAATTCCTATTATAAATTAATAGAACCTCTGACATGGGACCGTTCAGAATGTGTAGTCATTTTTTACATAGATTTCCACTAATAGAGTCTCCTCTTTTTCTTAGACACAGCTTTCTGGCATTAAAATTCACACACCATAGAACATACCCATTAGGAGTGTGCAGTTCGGTGTTATGTGCCTTTGTGTGCCTACACAGAATGGGGCAGTCATCCCCACAGTCGATTTTAGGACATTTTCATCACCACAAAAAAGAAGCTCAGCATCTTGGAGCAGTCACTCCTCATTTCCCTCCAACCAACTCCCCAGCCCTAGGTAACCACTAATCTTTCCGTCTCTAAAGATGTGCCTTTCTGAATATTTCAGAGAAGTCAATGAAAATGAGATCATACGATATGCAGTCTTTTGTGACTTCCTTCTTTCACTTATCAACAGCATGTTTTCAAAGTTCATCAATGTTGTAGTATGTATTAGTACTTCAGTCTTCTTTTGGCCAAATAATATTCCACTGATGGATATACCACACTTGTTGTTGTTATTTACCACTCTTTTATTAGGGTGAGATTTATATACAATGAAATGTACAAATCTTGTGTGGCTATACCACATTTTGTTTATTTGCTTAGCAGCCAATGAATATTTAGGGTGTTTCTGCTTTGGGGCTATATATAATGCTTTAGGGCTTCCCTGCTGGCCAAGCAATAAAGAACCCACGTGCCAATGCAAGAGACACGGGTTCCACCCCTGGGTCGAGAAGATCCCTTGATCTCCTGGAGAAGGAACTGGCAACCCACCCCAGTATTCTTGCCTGGGAAATCCAGGGACAGAGGAGCCTGGTGGGCTACAGTCCTTGAGGTCACAGAGGAGTTGGACACAACTTAGCGACTAAACAACAAGTGATGCTGGTAAGAATGTTCATGTGCAGGTTTCTGAGTGGACACCTGGTGGAATTTGGCTTCCCCGGTGGCTCAGATGGTAAACAATCTGCCTGCAGTGCAGAAGACCCAGGTTCGATCCCTGGGTTGGGAAGATCCCCTGGAGAAGGGGATGGCGACCCACTCCAGTATTCTTACCTGGAGAATCCCATGGACAGAGGAGCCTGGCGGGTACAGTCCACGGGGTCGCAGAGTTGGACACACCTGAGTGACTAACACACACACACCCGAGTGGAGTTACTGAGTTTACTCTTTTGAGGAACAAGCTCACTTAGGGAAGGAGAGCGTCTTCACAGTCACAGTATTGAGTATTCACACAGTAGTAGAAGTGCGGGAAGTTCTCAACTCCTGGCTCAAAGCTGGCGTCCTGTATGTGGTCCGTGTTTGGGGGCTGGGAGGGGCCTGTGCCGTCAGAAGCCTTCTGCCCGGGGTCAGCTGCTCCTCCAGCCGCGGCTACCCAGTGCACACCTCTCCACCGTGTTTCCACGGTTGCGTGAGAGCCTGTGCCAAAGCCCACACTCCCGAGCCCCGTGACTGCCCTGTTCGCTGATCACCGGTGATCCTGAGAAACGGGAAGCTGTGGTGGGTTTGGCACCACCTGCGCCTGGCGGTCGCCTCGAGCTAAAATCTGCCTAATGACCGAGTCTAGCCTTTCACCAGGAATGAACATGTCCTTGTCCGTCTGTCCCAGATTCCCCTTTTCCTGAAATGGTGACATCGTGCTGGTCACTGGGGTTGTCATTGCTCTGATTGACCTGCCTCTTCAGCCACCACCTCTGCGTTCGCTCCCAGCGCCCCCCGCCCCCCGAACACGGTTCATCCGGGCCTCAAGTCCTGTCTGCTCTCACTGTCTCAGGAACTCCAGAAGTTAAAGCTGGAGGGCCCCTCCTCGGGGCTTCACCTCTCGAAGCTTGCTTTTATTTTTCACTTCCCAGCAGAAAGGTCGTTTGCCCAGAAACAACAGCACTATTGAGTGGCCGGGTGGAAGTGCCGAGGCGTCCGTCAGCACTCAGCAGTATTTACGCCGTCCCTCGGGCTGGGGGGCAGCCTTCCTTGTTCCTTGGCTCTGATGGATCCCCAGAGCCCTCAGGACTGGCCACAGCGGGTTTCACCCAGCCTGATCCCTGGAATCTTCAGAGCTTCCTGACATGGTTCATAAGGTCCAGCTTCCTCTTGGATGGTTGGCCCCAGGGAAGTCCCCGAGGACTGCTTCCCCATGGGCGGTGTCTTTGAAGGCTTTCCGTGTGGTGGGGATGTCCCCTCCGCTCAGGGGCCCCAGGGCCAGCCTCCTTGGCTACCACCACCCGCTTCTCCCAGGCTTCCTTCTGCCTCTCGGGCACTGCAGCAAGCTCAGCTACCCATCCTTCTGGTTCCCCTGAGACTCTAGATAAACTTCAAAATGTTTTTTAAGCCAGCCAAGGCAATTTAGTGCTGATAACTGCAGGAATCTTTCCCAGGTGGCTGAGTGGTAAAGAACCCGCCTCCCAACGCAGGAGACACAGGAGACTCGGGTTTTGATCCCTGGGTCGAGAAGATCCCCTGGAGGAGGAAATGGCAACCCACTCCAGTATTCTTGCCTGGAGAATCTCATGGACAGAGGAGCCTGGCGGGATACAGTCCATGGGGCCACAAGAGTCGGACACAACTGAGCGACTTAGCAGGTAGGCAGGCATCGCATCTTCAGGTTCATGAGACATATAATTTTTATTACTACAATTTTTACATCGACGTAGCTCTTTACAGATCAAAAGCACGTTCATCTGGTTTCCAAGCTTATAGAGTCTGTTGTATATAAATGGATTTTGATTCAACCATCACAGGGCATCAGTGCGGAATTTTCTTTTCGCTTTTGACAAAGCCTAGGGAAACACGGCGGTGAACAATGTAGTCCATAAGCCCAGTCTTGGGTGTTTTGACTCATGAGTAGTCTGGTTTTGGTTCTACAGCCATTTGGATTCGGGGCTTCCAAGCCCCTTTGCGACGGGGAGACGCGCTCACTGACGGACTGGGTTGGGTTCAGGCTCTATCGGTATATCGCCCCCTGGTGGCCGCAAACAAAATGCGGGCCTGTTGAGATGGGTTTGGACCATTAGGTGTCAGCCTCTGCACCTCAACCTGGGCTGCTCTTCTTGGGAGTCAAAGGCTGGGGAGGGGAAAAAAAAAAAACTAGACTGGTCAAGAAAAATCCACCAGGATTAATGTGAAAAATATAAAGGTAGTCCAGCATGAGCTTTGGAGTCATAAATTTGAATCTAAGTTCCAGCTTCACCATCAAAGAGCTATGTGATTAGATGTGTGATAAGATAAAATCTTGGTTATTCAAGACTCAGCTTGCTCAAGTGTAAAATGGGAATGACAATACTGACAGCATGTTTGTCCTGAGAATTCAATAAAGTAATGTGTATAAACCAATTAGCACACTGTCTGGAACATAGAAGACTCTCAGTAAATGATAGCTGTCATTATTACATCTGTTTGAAAGGGGAAAATATTTCCTGTGAGGACAGCACTTAAGTGTAATACACACATGCGTGGATTACCAATAACAAGGCAATGTGGAAAAAGTACAAGGAACAAGAGTGCTGTGTGTTTCAGTGCAATAGGATTTACTGAATGACCTATAGAATGGATAATGTATTAAATAAGAAGGAATCCCAGATAAGGAGACTGAGAGGAAAGTCTCTATATAGTTCAGGTCGACTGTCCCTTTCAGCGGAAATGCACAGATGGTGGTAAATGGGTCATATTTATTTCCTCTGCACCTGCTAAAAATAAAGGGCGCTAAGTTAGGGACAGATATACACCGGAAGGGTGTTCCAGAGAAATCAGGGACCCTTACTGCCTTCCCCAGGAAACGGCGTCTCTTTAGGACGTGTGTCTCCGCGTGTTGAAATAGTAGTGTATGAGGGCACAGCGCTTCCCGCTGTTGCCGCGGAGCCTCCCGCTGCGCAGGCCTGGGGATGAGGTGGGGAGCTCGCTGCTCTCACACTTGTCGCCCGCCCTGGTCTGCAGGGTTTCTGCCTGCTCTCGTCCCTTCCTACCTCTTGTGGGTCGGATGTGAGTCCCTGTGAACGGGGCCGGATCTGGAAATGGGCTCTGTGCAGACATAATCGCGTGACGGTGAGGTCGCCCTGGGGGAGGGTGACCCCAAGCCCAGCAGGAGAAACGGAGCGCGGCGTGAGGGCACGCGCGGGGGAGGCACAGGGCCGCGGGGAGCTCCGCGCGCGGCTGCCCACAGACCGCGGACCGCGCAGCCGCCCCGGCCCTGCAGGCAGCGCGGGCCCCGCGGACACCTTCGTGCCCGCGGAGCCCCCGGCGTCCGGAGAGAGGACGCGCCTGCTGTTTGAAGCCGCTCGTCTGCGGCGCTGGCTGAAGGCAACCCCGGGAAACAAATACACGGCTTCTGGCGGAGCGGAGTTCCAGAGAGGGGCCGCGTGCTGGGGGTCTATCGGAGCGGTTCTTCATCCCCTGAAATCCTAAACCTGATAAAATTATAGTGAGCTGCCTCTAAACAAAAGACACGAGGGGACTGAAATAATTTGTGCTCAGACCCCATGCAGCAGCAGGTGAAGTGGAAAGGGTCTAAACACGTCGGATCTTTGCAGGACGCCAGCCCACCCGGGTGGGGAAGACGCGGCGTCTTCCTCTCCTGGTGGCTGAGACCAGCTTCTGAAGCCTGGGCTGCGGGCCGCCTGTCTGCCTCTTCTCCTGAGGGTGGTGTTCGTGTAATCTCCCACGCAGGGTCCTACACAGGACATCGCCGGGTTCCCTCCTCTCCTTCCCTGCCATTAATTCTTCTATCTGGTGCAAACAGGGGCACTCTGCTTCCCTAGTCAAGGGTCTTACATGGGACATTTATTAGGCTGTGAAACCGCCTGGCTCAATTAACGGCGGCTGCTGATGCAAAGTCGCTTCAGCCGTGTCCGACTCTTAGCGACCCCATAGATGGCAGCGCACCAGGCTCCCCCGTCCCTGGGGTTCTCCAGGCAAGAACGCTGGAGTGGGGTGCCATTTCCTTCTCCAATGTGTGAAAGTGAAAAGTGAAAGTGAAGTCGCCCAGTCGTGTCCGACTCTTCGCGACCCCGTGGACTGCAGTCCACCAGGCTCCTCCGTCCATGGGATTTCCCAGGCAAGAGTACTGGAGTGGGGTGCATTGCCTTCTCCGCAATCAACGGCGTTCTGTTTAAATCTGCAGTATGTTAACACGGCTGATTGGGGGTTAGGAAATGCCCACTCATCCTGTCGACACCGCGCCTTAAGAAGCGGCAGGCGCCTGGCGCAGAAGGGACCCCTTCGGCCGGACGGGCCCCGCGGAAGGTGGGCCTGGGCCCCTGCGGGCCCTCCAGCACCTGTCAGCGGAGCCGCCGGGACAGAGGAGGGCGTCAGCGCGGCGGTTCCCAGAGGCTCTGACGACGCCAGCGACCGCGCCGTTGTGCCTTCCGGCTTACTGTGTCCAGCTCTTCGCAACCCCCTGGACTGTGGCCCGCCAGGCTCCTCTGTCCGTGGGATTCTCCAGGCGAGGACACAGGAGTGGGCCGCCATTCCCTTCTCCAGGGTCTCTTCCCAACCTAGAGATGGAACCTGGGTCTCCGGCACTGCAGGTGGATTCTTTACCGTCTGAGTCACCGGGGAAGCCCAGAAGACCACGTCACTTACCCTTAATTCTCAGATTAGATAGAGCCTCCGGCTGCTCCCTCATCAACAGCCTCCTCTGTGATCAAGCTCCTATCACCTCCATCCCTTGAAGGACCCCGGATCAACACACAGCCGGACCACAGTCAGATGGAGCCGCGCGAGAGGGGGCTCTCGGGCCGCGAGCCGCCGCTCCTCGGGGCCGGCCTGCGCCCGGCTGGGTGCGTGGGTGGCGGAGAAGGCGCTGTCGGCCCGCGTCGGTGGGCGCCGCCTGGGGCTGCACGGAGGGGAGACCCCTTTGTGCTTTTAACACCGCTGGCTCGCTCAGAGGGACCGGATCACATCGAGATCCCTGGAAGTGTTTCAAAAGGGGAGTCAGACAGGGTCAGGCTAACACTTTATTCACTAAATCGAGTCTGACTCTGCGGCCGTGGACTGTGGCCCTCCAGGCTCCTCTGTCCATGGATTTCCCAGGCAAGAGTGCTGGAGTGGGTTGCCATTTCCTTCTCCAGCGCATCTCCCTGACTCAGTGATCCAGCCGGCACCTCCTGTATCGGCTGGAGGACTCTTTACCGCTGCGTCCCCTGGGAAGCCCTGGAGCCTCCCGCTGTCGTTCATTCTGCTCCATCCGGGGTGAAGTGGACAAGTCTGCTATCGGATGCCTTTCATGTCTTCCTCTGCATCCCTTTCTTTGCTCTCTCAACAAAACTGCAGGACCCGTCTTTCTTCCCTCTTTTCCTCTGTTAAAACTTGATCTGAGGAAAATAATTGATTATCAATAACTTTGAGTCAGATCAGTCCTGGGTGTTCATTGGAAGGACTGATGTGGAAGCTGAACCTCCAATAGTTTGGCCACCTGATGTGAAGAACTGACTCATTGGAAAAGACCCTGATGCTGAGAAAGATTGAAGACAGGAGGAGAAGGGGATGACAGAGGATGAGATGGCTGGATGGCATCACCGATTTGATGGACATGTGTTTGAGTAAACTCCGGGAGTTGGTGATGGACAGGGAGGCCTGGCGTGCTGCAGTCCATGGGGTCACAGAGAGTCAGACATGACTGAGCAACTGAACTGAACTGAACTTTGAGTCAATCGACATTTGTTCACTGCTCTTCCCTGGGTGAGATTTTCCTCATTTATTCACCAACAAGGTGGCAGGACAGTTTTGGAAGCAGGGTCTTCTGCTGTCCCTGAGTTCACCCCTGAGGACACGTCCACCCATCAGTCTACGTGGGCTGTTGGAAGCGTGTGACTGTGTTTCAGAAGCCGCTCCCCAGTAACGGGTGGAGGCTTGCGATAGTTGGTTAGTCGCTACCACAATTCCTGAAAAATAGCAAATACCCATAAATGAACATTAGAAATGAGACAGACTGCTTGGCGTTTAAAATATTTTTAAAACATTGTTTACCAGTCTCTTCCTTCCTTGCCAGTCCTTAGAGTTGCCAAGCAGGTCCTTAAGATTTGGCCTGACCCCACTGCTCTAGTGATGAGCCCCACGCTAGGAAAACATGACCTGAATTCAAGCAAGCCGTATGTGTGCTGTTCTTATTGAAGCCTCCAGTTCATTCCACTGCCATGTCGAGCTCATAAGGAGATGGTAGCTTCAGGATGCTTGGCTTTGACAGCTGAGAAGCAAGGCCAGAAGCGGCCAGCATGGAGCTCCGTGGGTCCGCGCACTCTGCTGTAGCAGCAATTGCTAATACACCTCAGCCTTCCAGTCAGAGTTTCAGGAGGTCCCTGTGGGAGGACAGGGCACCTTCCAACTGGTCCATTCTCTGAGACACAGCAGAGCAGGTCTCCCTACAGAAACTACCGGTTACCCTCAAAACGTCTCCCAGCTCCCTGTTGTCTGACGCCTAACCTGCTGCCAGAACACCCCTCCCTGGGGTCCAGAGCTTTGGTGCCTACAGGACAGGCCTGCTCTAAATCCTCAGAGTGTATTTACTCATTTAATGGTTCTCAGAGTCTGCTGTTGTCTCTATTTTACAGACAACAAAAACTGAGGCTCGCAGAATGAATTACCCAAGAAAATGCAGCTGCTAAGGGACAGAGCCAGGATTATCAAGACAAGTCAGTTTTACCCCCCAATACCCTGGCTTTCACCCGTGCCTGTGACACGGCCTTCAGCGGGCGAGGGTTTGAGGAGGCAGCTGAAGAGCGTACAGTCACATTTGCCGATCTAGCTCATAGTGGAGTGAGGAGTATTTTGCCCTCATTTTAATTTCTGAAGTTTTCTCTCACCTATAACAGGAGACATATAAATAGTTATGTCATATAAATGGTTGTTACATGCATGTCTAGGGCTTCCCAGGTGGCACCAGTGGTAAAGACCCTGCCTGCCAATGCAGGAGATGTAAGAGACGCAGGTTCGATCCCTGGGTCGGGAAGACCCCCTGGAGGAGGGCCTGGCAACCCACTCCGGTGTTCTTGCCTGGAGAATCCCACGGACAGAGGAGCCCCGTGGGCTACAGTCCCTAGGGCCGCAGGGTTGGACACCACTGAAGCAACTTAGCACACTAATACGTCTGCACACAGACATATAAGTAGAGACATAGAAGTCTGCACCATAAAGATAAATTTGACAAAGACCCAGCTCAGTCTCACGTCACAGCAAATTTCAGAATGGGCGATGCAGCCTGGGTTTTTCAGGAGCGATTCTAGCAGCCTTCTAATGCCGCCACGGTTGAAAAGTTTTCACTAAAACCCGTCACCAGAGAACATCACCAGTTTCTGGTGTATTTGATCCTCAAGTTTTGCTTCTGCAAAAATCAGAGGAAAGTGCCAGTAGGATGGCAAACAGGACTTCTTGTAGTCACTAGGCACTTGTCCAGTTCCTGGCAACTGACTCAGGCATCGAACACTGCAAGTTTCATTTCTTCTGGCAAATGTAGCATTGACATCTTCAGTCATTTCTCCTAACACTTCTTCTTCGAATTTGATTTTCTTTTTAATATAACTGTCCCTTTCCTCACCTTTTTTTTTTTTTTTGGCAGAAGTATCTTTCAAGAACAGTCTTAAAGCATCATGTACCTTGTTCAAGGTGGATCCTGACAGTTTGAAAGTACTTTTGTATGCTTACATAGAACAGCAGAATTGAAGTCACTCCAGTCCCCACCTCTGTCTGTAGTTGCCCCCGTTTCAAAGTCTCGTGCCCTGTGTGGGGACAGGCGCCTGTAACTGCATCCTCCCTATGGTATTTGTCCTTCTCTGACTCACTTCATCTAAGCATAATACCCTCCAGGCCCATTCATGTTGTTTCAAATGGCAAAATTTCAGGATTCATTTTTATGGCTGAATAAATTCTATTGTGTGTATACACGTGTGTGTGTGTGTGTGTGTGTGTGTGTGTGTGTATATGTATCAGTTCAGTTCAGTCGCTCAGTCGTGTCTGACTCTTTGTGACCCCATGAATAGCAGTACGCCAGGCCTCCCTGTCCATCACCAACTCCCGAGTTTACTCAAACTCATGTCCATCGAGTCAGTGATGCCATCCAACCATCTCATCCTCTATTATCCCCTTTTCCTCCTGCCCCCAATCTTTCCCAGCATCTTTCCCAGGGTCTTTTCCAATGAGTCAGCTCTTCGCATCAGGTGGCCAAAGTACTGGAGTTTCAGCTTCAGCATCAGTCCTTCCAATGAACACCCAGGACTCATCTCCTTTAGGATGGACTGGTTGGATCTCCTTGCAGTCCAAGGGACTCTCAAGAGTCTTCTCCAACATCACAGTTCAAAAGCATCAATTCTTCACTGCTCAGCTTTCTTTATAGTCCAACTCACATCCATACATGACCACTGGAAAAACCATAGCCTTGACTAGATGGACCTTTGTTGGCAAAGTAATGACTCTGCTTTTTAATATGCTCTCTAGATTGGTCATAACTTTCCTTCCAAGGAGTAAGTTTCTTTTAATTTCATTGCTGCAATCACCATCTGCAGTGATTTTAGAGCCCAGAAAAATAAAGTCAGCCACTGTTTCCACTGTTTCCCCATCTATCTGCCATGAAGTGATGGGACCGGATGCCATGATCTTAGTTTTCTGAATGTTGAGCTTTAAGCCAACTTTTTCACTCTCCTCTTTCACTTTCATCAAGAGGCTCTTAAGTTCTTCTTCACTTTCTGCCATAAGGGTGGTGTCGTCTGCATATCTGAGGTTATTGATATTTCTCCCGGCAATCTTGATTCCAGCTTATGCTTCCTCCAGCCCAGCATTTCTCATGATGTACTCTGAATATAAATTAAATAAGCAGGTGACAATATACAGCCTTGATGTACTCCTTTTCCTATTTGGAACCAGTCTGTTGTTCCATGTCCAGTTCTAACTGTTGCATCAAGACTTAAATATGTAATATTAAACTCCACAGTAACCACAGTTGTTTAGAACTTAGACCAGCCAAAGGTTTTGGGGGAGGAATAAATTATCATTGAGCTTCCCAGGTGGCGCCAGTAAAGAAAACTGCCTGCCAGTGTGGGAGATGTAAGAGAGGCAGGTTTGATCCCTGGGTCAGGAAGACCCCCTGGAGGAGGGCCTGGCAACCCACTCCAGTGTTCTTGCCTGGAGAATCCCATGGACAGAGGAGTTTGATGGGCTACAGTCCATGGGGTCACAAAGAGGCAGATAGGGCTGAAGCGACTTAGCACATACACAGTGTTATTGTATCATTAGCGTTTAGAATTGCCGAGCCCGGTGATCATGAGTGGCTGACCAACTTTCAGACGGTTTTACTAGCGTTCTAACATTCCGTGTAGACAGTCTGCCCGCCTGCACCAGGCAGACTGCCCCCCTTGCCTGCCTTTTAACTCACAGCCTTCCACCAGAAGACTGACTGCCCTCACCCGTGGGGTGCAGGCGTCAGGAACCCCACAACCCCGTGACTTCTTACTCTCCAGCTCGCTTCATTGCTAGCGAGCTCTGGGGCTGGCCGTGAGGGCAGGGGGCCGGGGCCGCCCCTCCTGGGTGCCTGCAGAAGGGGCCCCTGTGACAAGGTCGGCCCCGGGGACCGCCCCTCAGGCGTTCCTCGCCCCGTCTGGGCCCTGCTCGCCCCCCAGAGGAGCGCGTTGCCTTGCGTGGCTGGGCCCTCTGTAACAGCCAGCGCCGGGTTTCCTGGGCAGCCCTCCTCACGCACACAGCCCTATCTGTCACGGCCCTGCCCTCAGCCTGCGCGGGAGTGAGTTCTCGAAGATAACGCCCACCCTGTTCCTGGTCCACACGTCCACTGCGTATCCGCCTCACACCAACCTGCGCCGGAAGACAGGGTGGCCTCTGCATTCCCGTTTTAGAGATGGGGAAACTGAGATGCCGAGGGTTGAAAATTACCCACGGGGGCGCGTGCAGCTGCCCGTAGGGGCAGAACTGGGACCAAAAAACACTCCCACCCCCCACCCCCCCAGTGTCTTTTTTTAATTAAATTTTTTATTTTACATCGGAATATAGCTGATTAGCAATGTTGTGATAGTTTCAGGTGGACTGCAGGCAACTCAGTCACACACACAGGTGCGCCCATTCTCCCCCAACCTCCCCTCCCATCCAGGCGCCACGCAGCATCGAGGAGAGTCGAGGTCCTTGCAGTGTATCCACTGTATTTAATTTTTAAACTAACGCCTTCATGTAGTATCTACTCTGGCCGCACGGGGGCTCCACTGCCGCGCAGGGCGGCCCTCTGGCTGGGTGCGCGGGCGGCTCACCGCGGAGGCGTCTCTTGCTGCGGGTCCCGGGATGTGGGCGCGCGGGTCCCGGGATGTGGGCGCGCGGGTCCCGGGATGTGGGCGCGCGGGTCCCGGGATCTGGGCGCGCGGGCTCAGCGGCTGGTTCGCGGACTTCAGAGAGCAGGGTGGCTGGCTGTGCGCGCGGCTCAAGTTACCCTGAGCAGGTGGTGTCTTCCTGGACCAAGGATGGAAACAAAGTGTCCTCCGCATCGCGAGGCGGGTTCTTAACCACTCGACTACCCGGGAAACCCCATCTGTTTAAATGCAGCAGTGTCCCACCCCAGTTTCTTACTCTGTCTTCCGCCCCCCACTCCAGTAAGCTCAGCCCCGGCCTGGCCTAACTAAGCGCAGTAACGCTGGTTACACGACTGATACCACGCAGGCGCTCAGCTGGGGAGTGTCGACAGACCCAGCGCCTCGCCTCTCAGAACTGACGACGCAAAAGTCAACTCGTCCGCTGAGTATGAGTGTGTCTCTGGAAGGAAAAGTGGGGAAAGCATAGAGACAGCTTGTTTCTACGACTGTGTGTGCTTTTATATCAGGCCACAGACGTCCGTTACCTGTGTCTATAAGCAGCACATTTAGGACATGATCCAAACAAAGCTATACACGAAGGGTGACAGGTTTGTGGCACCTGACCCAAGAGTCCCCCGGGGTGTTTGTGGCAGATAGTAACTTTGAAAAAAATTTTTTTTAATTTATATTAATTGGAGGATAATTACAATATTGTGATGGCCTCTGCCATACGTTGGGCTTCCTATGTGGTAGTAGTGTAGAGAACCCGCCTGCCAATGCAAGAGACTTAGGAGATGCAGATTCAATCCGTGGGTTGAGAAGATCTCCTGGAGGACAGCATGGCACCCCACTCCAGTATTCCTGCCTGGAGAACCCCAAGGACAGAGGAGCCTCCATGGGGTTGCAAAGAGGTGGACATGACTGAAGCGACTTAGCATGCACACACATGCACTGCCATACATCAACACGAATCAGCCGCAGGCACATGTGTGTCCCCTCCCCTGAGCCCCCTCCCACCTTGCTCCCCACCCCATCCTTCCAGGTCGTCAGAGAGTACCGGCTTGTTCCCTGCATCATACCTCAAGCTCCCACTGGCGATCTCTTTTACATATGATAATATATATGTTTCAGTGATATTCTCTCAAATCATCCCACCCTCTCCTTCTCCCACTCTGTCCAAAGAAAGTCTGTTCTTTATGTCTGTCTCCTTTGCTGCCCTGCATGTAGGACCATCAGTACCATCTTTCTAGATCCCATATGTATGTGTTAATGAATGATGTCTGTCTTTCTCTTTCTGACTTCACTCTGTATAATAGGCTCTAGGTTCATCTACCTCATTAAAACTGACTCAGACGTGTTCCTTTTTATAGCTGCGTGATAGTCCATTGTGTATACATACCACAGCTTCCTTATCCACTCATCTAGGCTGCTTCCCTGTCCCGGCTGTTGTAAATGGTGCTGCCGTGAACTTGGATGATGACGTTACCATGGCTCCCATCCCACTTTGCACAGAGATGTAGCTGCTGAGTCTTCCTAACACAGCACCCTCCTCAGTCCTCACGTTTCCACACAAGGTTTCAACTGGGTTTGCCATCCCCACTACAAATTTTGCGCATATTATTCTAGGAAACGTGAAATGAGTGAAATGTGGGTCACTTGCCCTTTCAGGCAGCTGCTCCCCGGTCTCCCTGACCTTCCCTCTTCCCCACCCACCCCTCCTCCCCAGGCTCCAGAAAAGCGCCAGGGTTGATGCGTTGCCAGGAAGTGCTTCATCGCGGTTGGAAACAGAGGCTACACACCCGAGGTGTAGAAAACATTTGCAGGGGGTCCAGCGTCCCTGTGGAGATGATTTGTTTGCAAGGCACGCCTCCCTCCCTGCCACGCCCCGGGCAGGATTCCTGGGGCAAGCATTCTTGTAAGACTCCAGGCCAGGCCATTGTAAGGGCCCCACCCCCTGAGAACTGCAGCTTGAGAAGCTATTTCTCAGAGGTGTCTGCCCTGTCTGAGAGGACAGAGGCTTGTAGACTGTCGAGTTGGTTAGGAATTATTCAGGAAAATCTCAGCTGTAGGCGTAAGCGATGAGGGAGACTGTTGTTTTTTAGTTAGAAAGTTGTATGCAGCTCTTTGTGACCCCGTGGACTTCAGCCCGCCAGGCTCCTCTGTCCGTGGGATTCTCCAGGCAAGAATACTGGAGTGGGTTGCCATTCCCTTCTCCAGGGGATCTTCCCGACCAGGGACTGAACTCACATCTCCCGCGTTGGCAGGTGGCGTCCCCACCGCTGAGCCCCCAGGGAAGCGGGAGGAGGGAGGCACCAGCCGTGCATCCCCATCCACCACATCCCCTCTCCCTCCGCTGCCAGCTTAGTCTCCCTGTCAACATTGGGTGATTCCAGAATTAACGATCCTTGAGCCCCATGCAGGGTTGAAATCCCACGTCCCCCAGAACCTCAGAGCGTAGTCAAGCTGAGGATGGAGAAGACTGCGCAGGGGGCCCCTCAATCCAGCAAGTGTGTCCTTACGAGAGAACGCGGGAGCAGGGTCACATGATGCAGGTCCAAGCCGGGGAGGGCCACGGCTCGAGAGCCGCTGCCAGGAGCCGGGAGAGCGGAGAAAGGCCCTTCCCCAAGAGCCTTCCCTGCAAGCGTGGCCGGCCAACAGCTCGAGTTCGGACCTCTGGCCTCTGAAACCGTGAGAAGGTAGATCTGTTATTTTCAGCCGCCTGGTTTGTAGTAAGCTGTTACAGCAGGCTTAGGAAGGGATGGCCGTTTCCAAGTGATGCGTCTGTTCCCAGTTCTTTACGTGGGCCCTGCTCTTGGGAGAGACGGCGTTCACACCGAGGCAGTGGGTATAAACACCCTGAGACCCAGGCTGGGCGCGGTCTCGCTCACAAGGCAGCTGCGGCCCAGCCCCAGGCACCGGCTCCAGAGCCTCAGCTTGGCTGGAAGCAAGTGAAGGCCCCTGGCGGCCTTAGGGGCTCAGCAGACGACTTGAGAAGGGCGAAGGCAACTCTGGGCCACTGGGTGCTGGAAGTAGGGCCACAAACGTGTAAAACTATGGGCTCCTTTTTGCAAGCAGTGGTTGCCCAGTGAGAAGGCCCATGCGGGAGGGGAGGGTGAGGGGTACCCTCTATTCCTTGGCTGAACAGATCTTTAACAGGATTGATCACCAGGTGCGGTATTTCACGCAAATGGTCATTGGCTGTGAGGGTACGGTTAATCAGGGCATTTTGCCTGAAAAAGGTGCTTTTCTTTTTCTTGTTTGATATATTTTTCTTTGTTTTTTTTAAAAATTTCGTTGTTGGGGCACAGTTGCTTTCCGGTGTCGTGTTCGTTTCTGCTGTGAACGTTGCGGGTCAGCGCTCCGGTGCGTGCGCGCCCTCCGTCCAAAGCCGCCCCCACCACCGGGGTGAGCGCAGAGCTCGGAGCCGAGTCCCTGTGCTGCGGCGGGCCCCGCCGGCCCGCTGTGTCACACGCGCTTGTGTGCACACGGCAGTGTTGCCCTCCCAACCATCCCACCCTCCCTTCCCCTCCCAGTTTCCTCCACTCCTGCCCTGCAAGTAGGCTCATCTGGACCATTTTCCTAGATTCCACAGACATGGCTTAAAATACGATATTTGGCTTTCTGACTGACTTCACTTTGTATGACTGACTCTAGGTTCATCCGCATCTCTACAAATGATCCAGTTTTGTTCTTTTTTTAATGGCTGAGTAATATCCCATTGTATGTATGTACCACATTGATCTAGTTTTCAAGGTAACATTTCTCACTATTTTTTGAGAGCTCCTGGGTGCAACCCATATTTTATCTTTCCGGGGGGTGGGGAACGTCCTCAAGTTGTCTTGCCTTTTCCTTAATTTACAGTTACCCGTATAATTGGCACCCTATGCTGTATGCTTCCATAAACCTAAGTAACCAGTTGGCTAATAATCTTTTATCCCCTTTGAAAAAGAAAAATACCTTTTCTAATAAAGCAGTCTCCATTAATGATGATTTAAGTCTCCATGGCACTGTTTATTCCCCTCTAGTGGGTGAAAGAGACGACATTCTCAGAGCACAGATTCTAGACAGGACCATCACCCGGTGTTTTGAGCTCCCGGCTGGCAGGGGCAGGCATCCGAAGTCCTCAGGAATGGAGGGATCAAAAGGAGCAAATGAAAAAGATGACAGGGGACTTCCCTGGCCGTCCACCGCTGGGGGCGTGGACTCAATCCCTGGTCAGGGAACTGAGATCCGGCATGCCACACTGTGTGGCCAAAAAGTTAGAAAAAGGAGGAGGAGGCCAGGGAGGACGGGTCTCCTTCCAGCAGAGTCTCTGTGCCCTTGGGTTGCTGCTCGTTCATCTGCCTTCCTCCCTGAGATGAAGCTCCGCGGCCTCTTTGCTCCTCGTGTTTCTCTGGGATTGACTCAGAGGCACTGCTCAGATGAGGCATTTCCACAGGCTGGCCTGACAGCCAGTAGAGCTCCCGGCAATAAAACGCAGGCAGAGGAAAGCCTGGGTGGATGGGAAGGGAAGCCCATGAGGCCTCTGGCCTTTTCCGAGAAGGGCAGCAGTGATGTCGTGCCACAGACAGACCGAAGCCCTGGGGCGGCTGCACCTCCTTCTTAGTGGGACCCACTGTCCAGCCGCCAGCAGAAGTGGCTACCCAGAAGCACAGAACGTGGCTGGACTGTCTCCACCTCCTAACGCGGGCTCAGGAAGGGCCACTGTGTGCTCTCAAGACACGCACGAAGCACATGCTTTATTTTCATGATTCCTGAATCATATTTTGATGAACTGGAGTGATTTACTGAGTGCATTTCTAATAGGGGTTAATTCACCCCACCCTGGGTTTCACATTGCCTAGGATGCTGCATGGAAATTCAGTCACTCCAGAAGGATGGTACCTTCCGAAAGTCAGGAGAAACTCACAGAGCCACCCAGGAGACCTCTGTCGTGTAGCCGGGGAGAGGGGTCAGGAGCCCCGTCGGGGAATGACCATGACCTGGCCTGGGTCACGACCTGGGTCTTCTACTAACAAGCTGTTAACTACGCACAAGCTGTCAGCTGCGGAAACATCCCTCCTGTGAGCTCTAGTTAGCTCACCTGCTGGATGGGCAAGCTGTCCTGATGAGCCAGGTGCCAGCTCATCCTGGTAATTCCTGACCTTGGAGCCCTTTAAGCGCCCAGGTTACCCTTAGGTCACTGAGGCCCCGGGGTTCTCTTGGGTGGTTCAAAACCTTCCTAGTCTTGATGAGCTCATAAATGAAAAAGAAGAGAACTTTAGAGCTGACTGGTCATGCTAAGTCACTTCAGTTGTGTCCAACTCTTTGTGACCCCATGGACTGTAGCCTGCCAGGCTCCTCTGTCCATGGGATTCTCCAGGCAAGAACACTGGAGTGGGATGCCGTGCCCTCCTCCAGGGGATCTTCCTGATCCAAGGATCAAACCCACATCTCCTGGGTCTCCTGCATTGGCAGGCAGGTTCTTTACCAAGAACACCACCTGGGAAGCACCAAACTATAGAAGCAAACTATTAAAAATAACCACATTGTCTAAGGCCCGGCTCTGTCAACTGCAGCTGAGAGGAGGTGGGAAGGGAAAAATGCTCCCCTTGGCTTCCAGTTATGCCGTGATAACTGTTTAAATTTTACTGAGTAAATAATTATCTCTGTGGGTTGAATGAAAAAAAACACAATACAGCACACAATGCCCATCAGTCATCTGTCGGAGCTAAGGCCTGAATGCGTATTTAACACATGCACTTTTGCTCTTGTTTTTAATTCAGCGCCCTGATACAGAGAAGGCAGGAACTATTCTCACTTCCAAGGGCTGAACGACTCATTCTCTTGATAGGTTAGGATTTTGTTTTCATCTCTTATTAGAATTTTTGTTTGGGGTTTTTCATTTATGTTGAGCCAAAGGCAAGAATGGAGAGGAGCGTCGAGGTTCCCAGTGTGAGTGGGGTGAGGACGGAGTGTGTGAGAAGGGGACAGGCCCAGGGCTCCCCTGGTGCGTGTCACGGGGAAGCAGGAAGGAACACGAACGTGCTCGGAGCGAGAAGGGAGGCCAACCGCAGAGCTGCAGGCACGCTGATTTGTTTTTTTAGACTATTTAATCTGTGGGCTTCCCAGTTGGCACAGTGGTAAAGAATCCTCCTGCCAACACAGGAGACATGGAGACACAGTTGGATCCCGGGGTCGGGAAGATCCCCTGGAGGAGAAAATGGCAACCACTCCAGTGTTCTTGCCTGGAGAATCCCACGGACAGAGGAGCCTGGAGGGCTACAGTCCCTGGGGTCGCAAAGAGTCAGACACGACTGAGTGAGCACACGCACAGTCTGTTTGTAGGACGTATGGTAACCCTAAAAATTCATTCCAGCACACATTCGGTGCAGACAAATACTGTTTGATTCCACTTGTACGAGGTACCCCAAGCAGTCAAAGTCACAGAGTCAGAAAGTACACCGGCAGACTCCAGGGGTGCGGGCTGGGGCGGGAGCGGAGAGTTGGTGTCTCGTGGGGACAGAGTCCAGTCTCGGAAGGTGAGACATTCGGGAGATGGACGATGGCGAGATTTGCACAACGGTGTAAGTGTACTTAGGGCCCCTGAATTGTACACTCAAATACAGTTAAAAGAGCATGTTTTGTATTATGTGACTTTTACCACCATTAAAAAAAGCATTTAAAAAAGAAAAAAAAAAGAGTAGATATACGCCCCCAGAACGTGTGTGCTGGGCTGCACACGAAGGCTTTGTGGCCGATCAGAGCAGGCGCAGGGTGGGGAGCACATGGGGAGGAGAGCAGCCGTTCTCGCATTGACTGTGAGTCAGACGGAAGCTGCGTGCGGCGGCGGCTCTCCGGTCAGGAGACGGACACAGGGATAACTCCCTGACTCCCAGGACTGGCCGCCGGGGGAGCTTTTCTGCCCTGGAGTCGCCCTGGGTCACGACCGCGTCTGCTCTTCTTGCCTGCCCAGGATTGGCGTGTGGCATGTAAATCACTGTGGCTGGAAATGGGGGTGTTTACGGGGACCTGGGGCTGCACTGCGGACTCTTGTCCCAACCCGAGGGCTGTGCAGATGCTGGCGGGGAGAGGCCGGCAAACGCAGAGACGGGGATCCGTGCTGAAGGTGGAAAAGTAGATCTTGTCTCGTGCTTTGGACAAGCTTAGAAAAAAACGGAGCCATTCGACGGTGACAGGGAAGAACCTTCATGGAAACATTGGGCTCCGTGTAAACTGCCTTGTCATAGGACACCACTCCTTAAAGACCCCCTTTGAAAAATAAAAAGACCCCCCCCTTTCTCTTGGTTTGCTACTAAGCCTAGTTCTTCATGGGAAAAGAAGAAGAAAAAAAAAAATACAGATTTTTGTGCTTTCTTTCCCCTTTGTTGGCAAAGCCGTCTTGTTCTGCTTTGAATCTTCTGAAAGTGCAGACTGGAGACTGTGGGTCCCCACCCAGATGCTGTCTGTGTGGGTCCACATGCCTGTCCCCCAACTGCTGAGGGCACCTGAGCGCAGCCTTGCCGCGGGGTGACCCCCTCCCAGAACCGCGCTGCCCCCGCCAGCAGCAGCCTGATGACCGCCGGCGCGGCAATGGGGCACGCCAGGCCGTCACACCAGGACGGGCCCGCTCTGCCCTGCCGCGTGTGCCAGAGTGTCCTTCACGCAGAACCAGCTCAAGTCCCAACACTTCTCTGGAGAGCTTTGTGCAGGAGGTTGTGCTGGCCTGGACCAAACAGCGCAGCCTTCCGGCTAGAATCCTGCACTCAGGAGAGGAAGTCTGATTCTCCCATGGGTAAGTGAGCTGATCACGGTTCACTCCAGCTGGGCAGGGAACTTAGTGTCTGCATGACCAGCAGGCCCCAATGTGCAGCTTTGTGGGAGAAAGGTCCTGGGTGCCGAGTGAAGCGACTCACACCAGAAGAGCATGGTATTCAAGAAAAGGCTTGTTACCAAAGCCAGAGCTTACAGCAGTGAGCACAACTTTGATTTACAACGAGAACTGTTTGTACATAATTACTAAAATATTGATTGCACATTCAGCAGTGCGCCTAAATTAAAGACAAGCCAAATCTGGTAACGGCGCCAAAAGGATTTTATTGCAGTCACCGTTCAGCCCTTTCCTGCAATAATCTGGGATTTTTTTAGAGGACATTTCAATATATTGAGCGTTGCGTTTGATGATTTGCCTCCTCCTCACGCTTATGGAGCTCCTGGGTGAAGGCATGAAACAGGCAACAGGGCACAAAGGCGGGTCTGTAAATACAGGCTGAGATGGGAGCAGGGGTCAGGGTGCAAATAAATCAGACAGAAACGGTCAGGGAAAACGTCACAGGTGAAGGACAAGGGGAGGAGAGGATTCCAGACACACGAGAAGGCATGCCAGACAAGCTGGGAGGGAAGGAGCTTGAGGAGCGCTTGCCAGCCGCGTGTTACAGCTAAATCCAAATTTAAACTCATAAGCACTAGCTGCAGATACGCTTTCAGGTGTGCGTGCCACCGGGCCTCATCCCTGACTCTCCCACGAGGTCCCAGGACCTGCCCTTGGACGCTCACCCACCCAGACCTCTTTTCCAAATGTCAGTTTATCGAGTGCATCCCCGCCCCGTGGCCTGTGAGCCACCTCTCCCAGTGTTTCCTTTCCCAGGCACGCGTCTCCCCAGTATTTTTATGGGTGGGGCTGCCCGCGTGGCCCCGTGGTAAAGAATCCTCCTACCAGTGCAGGAGACGCGGGTTTGATCCCTGGGTCGGGAAGGTCCCCTGGAGAAGGGAATGGCAGCCCACGCCAGCATTGTTGCCTGGAGAATCCCATGGATGGAGGAGCCTGGGGGGCTGTATTCACAGTCCGTGGGTCGCAGAGTCAGACACGGCTGAGTGACTGAGCGGCACCAGCTGTATTCTGACGGGTGGGCCCTTCATCTCTTTCCAGTCTTTACCCAAACATCAGTTTCCCTGCCAGGACTTTTCTGTCCTTCCTGTTCAAAATACAGCTCTCCCCACATGCGGCATTCTCTGTTCTTTTCCCAGACTTAGGGTTTTTAGAGTATTTTACTTGTTATCTACTTTGCAACCTCTGTCTGGGCAAGGACCTTCATCTGTTTTCTTCACTGCTATACTCCCCTGACCTGAAGCAGTAATGACTTGTGGTAAATATTCAGTACATATTTAAGGGTTGGATAAAAAAATGATCCCTTCAGCTATACTGATTTTCTCTTCTCCACATTGATGTGTGTTTTGTTAACTTTTATAATTTTTCAAGTTGACTTTTTCCCCCATAACTTTCCTGGTTCTTTTATAGTCTTATATTGCTTGCTTATTTTGTGATTCCTTTGTCCAGCCTTTAACATGTGCTACATCATCATTTTATATTTCTGTGTCTGATTAATTTCATGAGCTGAAGGAAGGGAGTTTAATTCTGTGCTGATTCTCATTCATGGTGGCTGTTTTGCTTGTATTTTTCATGGTGTTTGATTCTGAGCTCATTGATTGATCTCTGGGGGGCTCCTGAGGGCCTAAGACGTGGATGCTTTTATCCAGAGAGGACTCAAGTTTGCTTCTACTGAAGGCCAGAGGCACTGGCCCAGACCAACTGGAGAATTTCTATTTCCCCTCCCCTGTCCCTTTCCCTGGCCTCAGCTTAGACTGATCACGACAGAGCTGACCCCGGCAGCCACGCTGAAAACAGCTTTGCCCTTCGTTACAGGTTTGCCCCCCAATGTTCCCACTCTGGGATCACCTCACTCCCCACCCCCAACCTAGCAAGAGCCCAACAGTGCAGTAAAAAGCCTGGAGACTTCCTTGGTGGTCCAGTGGTTAAGACTCTGCACTTCCAAGGTAGGGGTCAGAGTTTCGGTCCCTGGTCAGGGAAGTAAAATCCCACCAGTCTTGACCTAAAGACTAAAGCCAGCCTGTTGTCTGCAGGAGTCAGCTCTTGGCGAGGCGCTGGACGGCCGCCTGTGTGTCCTTCTCCCGCACTTCCATCCCACTGTGGCCTCTGGCTCTGGGGTGGCGATGACACCGTCTCACGCCCCCTGGTTACCTCTCAGCACAGTGCTGGGTGAACAGCAGGTGTCTGACGTGTAACTCCTGCTTTATTGTTCATATTTAAACATTAAGTCTGGTGAACGAGCACGCTGCCCTCGCACCCCTTCACATCCATCCTCTGGTTCCACCTGGCCTTGTCCAGTCGCTCAGTCGTGTCCGACCCTCTGCGACCCCGTGGACCGGAGCCCGCCAGTCTCTTCTGTCCATGGGATTTCCAGGTAAGAATACTGGAGTGAGTTGCTGTTTCCTCCTCCAGGGGCTCTTCCTACCCTGGAATTGGACTGGTATCTCTGCATCGCAGGCAGGTTCTTTACTGCTCAGCCACCGGGAAGCCCACTGCAAGTTTACACAACCTGAATCTAAGCGTCGCTGTGGCCCTTTACAAGATTGCGAAGGAACATTGTCTTTTAAGGAGCTGTCAATGCTAGGAGGGTGTTGTGTCAGTCTTTCTGGTTGAGCAGGAGTTCCTGCTGATCGGAGGTTTGGTCAAATTACAATGCAGGGACAGGACTCACAGTGGGGGTAGAGAGGAGACCAAAGGACAGAGAAAAGTTTTATATTCAAGGTTTTTTTTGTGTGTGTTGACATGAAATATGAATGTTATTTCATAATAATAAAACACATATATATAATTAGTATTTATACTATATATGATGTATTGCAGTTTGGTCGCTAAGCTGTGTCTGACTCTTTGTAGCCCACCAGGCTCCTGAGTCCATGGGATTTCCCAGGCAAGAGTACTGGGGTGGGCTGCCATTCCCTTCTCCAGGGGTCTTCCCTACTCAGGGATCGGCAGGCAGGTTATTCACCATCTGAGCCCCCAGGGAAGCACCCCCACCCACCCCCCACCCCCGCGAGTGACCCAGCCTTCCCTAGTTATTTGGGCCTGAATTATTCCAGAGCTTCCTGCCCGCTTGCAGGGAGTAAGGGGTGGTGCGGGCCTGTTGCGGGTGCGGTCTGGGTGGTCGGGTGGGCATCCGGGGTCTGTCTGTGCAGAAATTCGTTGGGGCTTGGCTCTCTGCCTGCGGGTGCAGGGCCATCTGGACTGCATCGGGGCCCTGGGGACGGCCCCGGTCCTCAGCAGGCCCCGCAGCCCCAGGCCTGTCCGCGGGTGTCCTGGCCGGGACCCTCCCCATCCCGGAGGCGGCAGCTGCTTTTCCATCTGCCGCGGACACAGCCCACATGTCTCCACTCTGGCCCACGAGGCAGACAAGGGAACCTCCTGGGAGACCTCAGAAGGAGATGCACCCCGCCCCCCACCACCTGCAGTCACGCCTCTCAGCCCAGCCCTACCTGCCCTGTGTCAGAGCTTCCAGAAAGAGGGCTGCCCAGAATCCCCCAGTACCCCCAACCCGAGCCTGCTCTGCGAGCTCTGCAGGTCTGAGGACCCCCGCCCCGAGGATGAGGACCGTCAGCGTGCCCGGCTGTCATCCGCTCTCACTGTTCCCGACCAGCACAGCCTCCCTGCAGTCCGCCTTTCACCGCTGGACTCAAGACAGAGCCCAGGGAGGTCCTCTGATGCTCCGGTGGCGTCTAACTCAGTTAGCAGATTCGCTCAGGACATTGGATCCACTCTGAAAGAAATCAGGCCGCAGGGAGGGGAGGGCCCATAACCATCCTAAATGAAATGGAGCAGACCATTGACAGTCAGATCCTTGCTTCTGTTGCATCAGAACCTGGTGCAAGCGGGCATCAGAGGCGTGAGGCTGGGGAAAGGGCCCAGAGGCAGAATGTATGGCCCCGCTAAACTCCGGGCTGAAAGTAAAAGTTCAAGTCAAATTACACTGCAAGTCTGCCACGCGCTATCAAATCACTGGGCAGGGAGGATGCTCCGAGGAGATTGTCCCCTGGCCTCTGGGAAGGAGTTCCTGCCAGGGGAATGGCCACGTTGCTCCAGGAGCCCAGGGCTGGAATTCAGCGGTGCAGGGAGGTGGCACGTGCAGAGGTGCTCAGCATCCCAGGCTCTGTGCGGGAAGGACCGCCCGTGGTCTTCACACTTCCAGGAGGATTGTTCCGGTTAGCGCAGGAGGAGACCATTCCAGTTCCAGAAGAGCAAAACTGGCTCCTTCTTTCCCTCCAGTGTCACTATGTATCGCCACTGGTCAGCACCGTCCCTTTGCTCTAGAACAGGGGTTCCCAAATCCTTCACCATGGACCGGTACGCCTGTTAGGAACTGGGCCACACAGCTGGAGGTTAGGTTAGTTTGAAACAACTTCAAATCTCCATACTTGCTGGATTAAAGTCAGAGTGGAATATCCTGTTGTTCAGTCGCTCAGATGTGTCCGACTCTGCGACTCCACGGACTGCAGCATGCCAGGCCTCCCTGTCCATCACCAACTCCTGGAGCCTACTCAGACTCATGTCCATTGAGTCAGTGATGCCATCCAGCCATCCCATCCTCTGTCATCCCCTTCTCCTGCCACCTTTAATCCTTCCCAGCTTCAGGGTCTTTTCCAATGAGTTGGCTCTTTGCATCAGGTGGCCAAAGTATTGGAGTTTCAGCTTCATCATCAGTCCTTCCAATGAATATTCAGGACTGATTTCCTTTAGGATGGACTGGTTTGATCTCCTCACAGTCCAAGGGACTCTCAAGAATATCCTGAGTTGCCACAAAAGCACAGAAAAGCCTGCTTCCATTTCTAACATTCTATCTTTATGAAGCAGTGTTTTCTGCAGTGACAGCAACCAAAACAAGGTTAGAGGCTAGACTGGACATAGTCAACACACTTCAGGAGTCACTGTCCGCCAGCTCCCCGAGATGGGACCGTCCAGCTGCAGGAAATCAGCTCAGGGCTCCCACTGATTCCTCACTGTGGTGAGGTGTGTAAGTGGTTCACTGCGTGCCACAATGTAATAATAGAAGTAAAGTGCACAATAAACACGATGTGCTTGAATCTGTCCAAAGTCACATCTCCCTTCCCAGTCTGGGAAAACTTGTCTTCCAGTCCTTGGTGCCAAAAATGGTTGGAACTTCTGCTCTAAAAAATTCTTTTCTCGTTCCTAGAAAGTCAGCCAGAATAAGTATTACAATTTGGACTTTAAGCTTAGAACAAGCAGGTACTAATCATGCCATCATTTTCCTTCCTGGAGAAAGGTAAATAGATTGTGGTTTGTGTGAGGTTCTGCAGAACCTGATGGAGCCCTCTGACAGAGACCAGCAGTCCTTTTCAAAGATGACACATGATACCTGATTTTTGTTCATTGGTGAACCATTTTAAGGGATTTTTTAATTGGATATTTTTTATCATAGAATATAAAAAATCAGAAATAAAAACCCAAAGCCTTTGAAATTTGATTAACATTATCTCTTCCTCTCCTGTTCTCAATGCTTCAACATTCTGCCTCTTTTCTTAATTATTGGCAATTGATCCTACTTCTTCACCTAGAAAATAGAAGTTCTTTTCCGATTCCTTCTGTGTCCACCTGTGTCCATATATATATATATGTGGAGGGCACGGCAACCCACTCCAGTGCTCTTGCCAACAGAGGAGCCTGGCGGGCTGTCGTCCATAGCGCTGCAAAGCGTTGGACACAACTGAGCGACTAAGCGCATATATATATGTGTGTGTGTGCATATATATGCATTAATATAAAAAGCCATGTCCAAGCCTGGTTCTCTAACCTTTTGAATGATGTCGGCACCCTGTTAATACACCCATTTTGGATTAAATTAGCTAGAACTGCTTTCTGACGCTTGTAGTAAAGAGCCCTGAACTGATTCCCTGGGGGAGCTGAACTGCCTTGGCTCTGTGGAGTCTCTCCCGGGACACACGACTCGGGAGATATCCCTGGGCTCCAGACCACCCCCGTGGGGGAGCTGTGTGGTGGTTCTGTCTGCTGAGGGCTGAGCAATGGTCTTATTACCACCATCCAGAGGAGCCAGCCTCTCTTCCCAAAGCTGCCCCCTTACTCCACTGCAGGGTTGAGCATGCTCATGCCGTCCAGTTTGGGACATTCAAAATGGGGCAAGAAGCCTAGAAATCAAAGTGAGAACAGAAAGCGGCTCACAGAGGCAGCACCAGTGGCCCATGACCACGTGCAAAGATAGTAACCGTAGTCGTCAGGGGCAGGCACAGTAAGCCCATCACATTAACTGCGGAGCTGGTGAGCCGTGGGGCAGGGGAACTAGAAGACACAGCTCTCTTGAAGAGCAAACGGGACATTTAGAAAAGTTAATGCCGTGCTGAGAGCTGGACCATAAAGATGGCTGAGTGCCGAGGAACTGGTGCTTTTGAACTATGGTGTTGGAGAAGACTTGAGAGTCCGTTGGACTGCAAGGAGATCCAACCAGTCCATCCTAAAGGAAATCAGTCCTGGGTGTTCATTGGAAGGACTGATGCTGAAGCTGAAACTCCAATACTTTGGCCACCTGATGCGAAGAGCTGACTCATTGGAGAAGACCCTGATGCTGGGAAGGATTGAAGGCAGGAGGAGAAGGGGATGACAGAGGATGAGAAGGTTGGATGGCATCACCGACTCGATGCACATGAGTTTGAGTAAACTCCAGGAGTCAGTGATGGACAGGGAGGCCTGGCGTGCTGCAGTCTGTGGGGTCGCAGAGTCGGACACGACTGAGCGACTGAACTGAACTGAATGCTGTGCAGTACTTTTGAGCACAGCCAAACGGAAACCTGAAGAAACGTACACAATGTCATGTATAAGAATTCATGTAGCATCATTGTTTTTAATAATGAAAACCTGGAAACCTCCTAAATATTCATCCTTAGAGAGTGGATAAATGGTGTATATATATAAAGGGTATTAACAGCAATGAAAGTGAGTGATCTTGAGCTACATGTTCAACATGAACAAGTTTCATGGGCAGGATGTGGAGAAAAACAAGTTGCAGAAAGAAGCATTCATATTCTTATAAAAGTTTTAAACAAGAAAACGTGGAAGAAATGCTATGTTTTGTTTAGGGATACAAATATACACAGTAAAATATAAATACATGGGAATCGTGGACACTAAATTTTGAATAATTGTTATTTCTGGACTCAGGAATATGAAGATATGAAGAGGAGGGTGTAATATTGAGCAAAAGGCTCTGTTCTGTCTAACAAGCTGGATTGTGGGTACACCTTTTCACATTTCTAAAACGTCTCATTAAGTAAACACTTAAATGCGATGGAGTTCCTTGGTGGCCCATGGTTAAGACTTCATGCTGCTAACGCAGGAAGCACACTTCAATTCCTGTTCCCCTGTGCCTTGCAGCATAGCCAAAAGATGTAAAAAGAAAAAATACCTTAATGAAACAAGGGATTAGGAAGGAGGGGTGAGCCACAGAGGGTTTCCCAGGTCATTCAGGGGCAGCTATGGGTTCTGCAAACAGTGATTTTTCTAGAAGCTGCCTCAGGATTAATCTGGGTGTTGATCTGGCCAACATTTCTACCAACATCACTCAGTTTCCTGGTTCATGAACTAATGGTTCTGCTGATACGACATCTGCCTCCTGCAGCTTATATTTCATGATTTGTTGAGAGAGAGGACACGTGAGCAGCTAACAATCACTTTGGTTCATTTCATCTCCTCCTTCCCATCTCCTTCCTGTTATGGATTGGATTTGTTTTGCAGGAAAAAAAAAAATTAGGTAACTGACTTCTGGCGGCGCCCTCTTCTCTGCGTCCTTGGTCATGTGCTCACCAGCCTTCTCCAGCATCAGTGGGAAAAACACAGCATCTGAACAAAAGAGCAGGTAGGCTGATGGGCATCAGTGCACTGCAGCAAAGCGATGGGGAAGTTCCCCAGCTCCTCCGCAGCAGGACAGTGGCCTCTTCCCCCATGACTGAGCGTCAGACGCTGGGCAGTTATAATAAAGGGTAAGACCACTCCGGGGTGTGGAAAGGACAGAAGCCCAAACTCTCTGAAATGAACTAGTAGTCTTCAGATCTCTTCAAGTGCCCATGCCCTTCAACCCAGCAATTCCACTTTTAGAACACTAAGCAAAGGAAATAATCAAACTTTATCAAATATTTATGCCCCCAAATTACAAATCAGACCTAAAGTTCCCAAACAAGGGCCAGGTAATAAAATTATGGACAATCCAAGTAATGTACAATGAAGCAGCTATTGCATATGAGGTGCATAAGGGTGACGAGGGAGGTGCTTCCCTGGTGGTCCAGTGGCTAAGAATCCACACTCCCAATGCAGAGGGCCCAGGTTCCAATCCCTGGTCAGGGAACTAGACCTCACGTGCTAAGTAAGAGTTCTTGTGTCACAATTAAGATCTAGTGCAGCCAAATAAATAAATAAATAAAATTTTTTTAAAAAGAGTGACACAGGGAGATAAATAGCACTTGGAAAAAAAACAGCATATGAAACTGTAATCTGCAATATCAACTCTATACATTTATCTACCATCTGTCTATCTACACAGACACACAAGAGACAATCAGAATAAAATATATAGAAATGTTAGCCATAGAGATTCTGGGTAAAGGAAGGGATCATAGCAATTTAAAATATTCTTTTCTGGTCTTTCCGAAGTTTTGTGCAATGACTATGTATTACTTTAAAAATTAGGGGGCAAGTTATTAAAAGGAAAGCACATTGGGTTGAGAAGCAGGTAAATGAGGTGGGTTAGAGAGTATTCTTCCATAGTTCTCCTCTGGGCATCTTTGTCCCAGGATGTAAGCACAGACCTGCATACCCCATCCTTGCTCTGATAGGGAAGCCTGACTGTAATTGATGAATTGCTGGAGGCTCAGTGTGGAAACTTTGAATGTAAAAATCCCAGAGAGACCCAGTCATGTAGGGTAGAGGAGGGGTCCCCACAATACTGTGAATCTTACCTCCAGGAAGTTGAATGGCCTCCTCCTACTTCCAGCCGGGGGAAGGGAAAAAGGAACCATTCTGAAATACACCAGAATTTTCTGTTCTTAACAGGACTGCCTTCAGGGGGAACTAGCTAACCAGGGTCTAACCAGCTGACCTGGGGCAGGGAAATACCCTGGCCCACTCTGGTCACCCTAACCCACTTAAGGGATGGAGGAAAAAGTGAGAAATGCGTGAGGTTCAGTCCAGAGGCACCGGCTCACTGAAGATGGAGACCTAATTGTAAGACCGGAGACCATAGCTTCCCCTCCGCCCACACCTCACCCCCACATCACTAAAGCCTCTTCAGGGAACTCTGGGGGTGGCCCAGTGGTTGGGACTCAGGACTCTCACTGAGGGAGCCCCAGGTTCGATCCCTGATTGGGAGAAACTAAAATCTCCCAAGCTGTATGGTGTGGCAAAAAAATTAAAAATCTGTTAACACCAGTTCCTTTGATCTAGTACATCATTTCTGGCTATCAAGAAAGAAGTATGTCAAAAAAAAAAAAAAACCCCACAAATCTGAAGAGAAAGAACAAGTATCAGAATCAGATATGATAGGTATGTTGGGATAATCATAGACTGGAAGTTTCAAACTATGATGAACGTGCTGAGGGTAACGGTTCTAATGGATAAAGTAAACAGCACACAAGAGCATGTGGGCAGTGTCCATGGGAGATGGAAATTCTAGGAAAGAACCAAAAAGAAATGCTAGAGAAATTTCCTAACAGAAAAGAGTGCCTTCCGTGATCTTAGTAGACTGGACATGGCTGTGGAAAGAATCTCTGAGCTAGAGGATATATCAACAGAAGCCTCTAAAACCAAACAGAGAACAAAGCCTTAAAAAAAAATTCAAGGACAACTACGAAAGATATAGCATAATGGGAATATCAGAAGGGGAAGAAAGAAGGAACAGAAGAAAGTATAACTGATACGCTAAGAAAGAGAGAAAATGAAATCATATAAAATGATCGGTTAAAAGCTGAAAAGAAACAACAACAGTGGATGATAAAAACAGGAATAAAGCACAAGGGCTACAAATAGAAAACAGTGACGATTACGGTAGATATTAATCAGCTATGGCAGTAATCGCTTTGAACACCCACCCCTGACCGAGGAGGAGCGGCTAAACGACCCGGCGCGCTCAGCTCCCCGGGCAGGACTTCAGCGCACGGCTCCTTCCAGCTCAGGCTCCCACACGGTCACTCCCCTCAAGGGCAGAGAGTTTCAGAATCAGCGCGCTGGGGGTGTGGGGGCCGGGACCATTCCACCTCAGCCTTCGCGGTGGGTCTGAGATGCGCGCCTACCTAGCCACCTTCCTCCAGAAGCTCCGCCTCCAAGGCTGATGCCGTTTGAATCGCAGGCATGGAAACGCAAGGCATTAAAATGACCACCTCAAGATGAGCTGACCTCACAGGTGTGACTTCAGAATCTTCATAACCAGCCTCCCCGCACCCCCCAAAAATAAAACGAACAACAAACCATCCTTCTTGATCACCAGGACTCCGAGTTCCACAACGGACACTCATTCATTGGACTTGAGGCTTTGCTTCCTGAAGCATCAAGGTCATTTGTGAGGATTTTTAAACAGGTGAACTGTGGGATCTAACATTAAGATTCCGTGATCCCCATGCTTTGTTTTTTATGTGAATAAATCCCAGGGCCATTTTGAAAGGAGATTTGGATGGAGAGCAAGTCAAGGCCCTTGTAACCTAAGGAAGGAGGAAAGAGAACAAGGACGATGCAAATGCAAACCAGCTCTGGGGCCACTCCCTTAGTCCCAGGCTTCCCCACAAGGTGATTTTCCTCTTCACGGGGTGTGAGGACCAGGAGGAGTTTCAGTCTCATGATTGGAATGGAAAAACCTGACAGACATGGCAACTTACCTGCAACTTCAGGAAGGACAGCCTGAGCTGCAAGACAGGCATCAGGGAAAGGCTCACCAGGATGAACGTTACGAGTTGAACTTGTCTCCCTAAAATTCCCATGCTGAAGTCTTCACCCCCTCTAGGTTCTAACCTCAAAACATGACCTGTTTTGGAAATAGGGCCATTGAGGATGTAATGAGTTAAGATAGGATCCTGCATTAGAGTGGGGCCCTAGTCTAGTATGATTAGTGTCCTTATAAGCAGAGGACATTTGGAGATAGATATGCCCAAGCCTGAATCAAGATTGTCAGGAAAGTGAAAGTCGTGTCCGACTCTTTGCAACCCCATGGACTATACAGTCCATGGAATTCTCCAGGCCAGAGTACTAGAGTGGGTAGCCATTCCCTTCTCCAGGGGATCTTCCCAACCCAGGGATGGAACCCAGGTGTCCCACATTGCAGGCGAATTCTTTACCAGCTGAGATATCAGGGAAGCCACACCTTCTGCTGGAGGCATAGTTTATGTAACTGCCTGGTCCACTTTTTTCCTCATGACACACCATTATACAAGTGACTCATACAATTGGATATAAAAGGAGGGTCATAACATTTTTAATCCCTTTAATGTAATTTAATGGGGGAATTAATCATTTATTACAGCAGATGATTGAAAACCACTCAGAAAGATTGTTCTTTTGAACACTTCTGAAGCTGGCATCAGAAGCTTCATTTCCCACGGTTTTCTGACATCTTTGTATCTTTTAAATCTTTGGCAAAAGAAACATCAGATAACTTAAATAACAAAGTTTTGAGGTTCTCTTGTCTGATTTTTGTTTCAAAATTTCCTCATCAAAGATCCTAAGAAACTCCCTGCTCAGTGTTATATGGCAGCCTGGCTGGGAGGGGAGGTGAGGGGAGAATGGATCCGTGGCATGTCCGGCGGCGGCGCTCTGCTGTGCTGTGGGACTATCGCAGTGTTAATTGGCTATACTCCAATATAAAATAAGAAGTCAAAAATAAATAAGGGAGGGGGGACGTCCTAAGAAATAAACTGAAAGCCGAGGATGCAGGTGAGGTGGTCACCCTGTCGTTGTCAGCATTTGGGGACTTCGCTGCACTACGAGAAGAGAATAACTTGCCTCCTAGCTAGGCAGAAGAGAACGCCCGAGTCTAATTCATTACCCAGACCAAACAAATACTCTCATCTCTTCTGAGAACCTCAAAATGTTTTGCAAAGGGAATTGAAACTTCACAGTGACCCAAGGAATAAATATATTTCAGCTAAATTTGCAACCAAGTATAGCAAAACAAACAAACAAACAAACATACAGAGAGAGGGCCGGAGCAGCTGGGCCGTCCCTGCGGGCTGGGCTCCTGATCCAGCGCCTCCCACACCAGGTCCGCCCAGCACTCGCACCAGGGCCTCTCAGGGAAGTTTATCAAGTATCACTACCCTGAGAATATGCTGATTGTCCCCCGAGGGCTCGTCCTGGCCCCTGACCAACCCGTGGGCATCCGTGCCGCCCTCAGGCTCGGCACAGAGAAGCGGCCCAGCCGGTGCCTCTGTCAGAAGCCACCGCGCTGTCTGCAGCGGCACAGCCAAGGGGGCGCGGTGGCTGGCAGCCCTGGCTGCGATGACGTGGGACTTGCCTGCTTACCAAGTGAGGAAACGGGATCTGCTCCAGGCAAACCTAAGACACCCCAAACTAACAACCACAACAGGAGGAATTGCAAAGGCTACTGAAAATAAAGTCCTTGGCCTTGTTGGTGTGCTGTGGATTCAAACGGGCAAAGCACAGGCATGCTTCCAAGGGGTGTTTGATTCAAGGATAAATAGTGCTTCCAGCAGCCTGTCCCTTCAGCATTTGGGCCTGAGGAAGCCTCCAATAGCGAATGTAATAGGCTGGACTTCTCCGGTGCTCCAGTGATTAAGAATCCGCCTGCCAACACAGAGGACAGGAGTTCGATCCCTGGTTCGGGAAGATCCCATATACCTGCGTGGGGCAACTAAGTCCGTGCGCGGCACCCGCTGAAGCCTGCGTGCCTACAGCCCGCCCGTGCTCTGCAAGAGAAGCCCGGCGGTGTGCCCCACGCTCCGAAACTGAGAGCCAGCTCGCTGCAACTGGAGAAAGCCAGCGTGCGAGAAGGAAGACCCTGCGCGGCCATAAATAAGTGTATAAAAGGGTGTGATATGCTGACATGAGTTACACGAATCCAGCATCTCTTTGGTGGATTGGTTGTCATTGGCCCGCACTTTCCACCTTCTGTCAACAGGGTGTGAAGATGTGCAGCAAGACCCCAGAGCATCGCATTTCGCCTCCGACAGTGGGGAGTCGGCTCTTGCTGACCAGCGTCTCCTCACAATCTCCATGGAGATGGCATGATGCCCGGTGCCCGCCCCGGGGCTCCTGGAGTCCCCATCGCCCTTCCCACCTCCCACTTCGGGGCTCTGCACGACCCGGAGCTCTGCTCTGCTCTCCCTCGGGTTTCGCCTGCATGATGGAATTTCCTCTCCTTTGCATTCTGTCAGCAATTTGTTGGATGTCTCCTGTGTGCCGTGTCCAAAGCAAAAGGGAAGACTGGTATATTCAGTTCCGGAAAATGTCTCCTGTTACACAGGCCCACATACTTCATGGAGGAGTGTCCCTCAGTATTCAACTCTGTTCATTTCCTGAGTTCTGCGAAGTGATAGCAGAAAAAATCACATAGCAAGGGGTGTTCTTTCTCAAAACAGCTCTACTCCCGCCCCCACCCCCCGATTATCTAAGCGATTCAGTTTCTCAGTGACGAGGAACAAGGGCACATCAGACAAAGACGGAACTGATGCTTCCAGAGGAGCTAGCACACCAGCATCCCAGCAAGCGCAGTGTTAGTCACCTGCCTGAGGCTTTATTTCTGATTTCCATAAACGTTAATTTGATACAGGGTCCCTCCCAGGAATGGTTTTTATGTGTTTGTTAAAAATGCTTTATTGTGTCAAATATTAAAAACAAGAGAAATATTAAATCTTTAAAAATAATACAAAATTCCCATACCCTAACAAACCAGCCATTTCATTTGCCATGTTTCCCACTAGTCTTTTCTTTAATGTACTCATATTTTAGACATAACTATATGACATAGATGGAATTTTATTGCCTTCTCTTTTTTTACCTTAAATCATAAGCATAAATCACCCAATTCCTCTTCTTACCTTAAATCACAAGTGTCTATATAAATTTCATGCTTATGAGTATTTACAGATTCATGAGATTCAATCTAATATCTCATAATTTACCTATTGTTATTGCTATAATAATAAACATCTAAAATAAAGACCTTCTTATGTATATCATTTCTTCCCTTGGAGGGATATTTTCTTAGGACAGTTTCTAGGATTCAGACTATTGGTGTAAAGAGCCTTTTGAATTTTACATTATTACATTTGGTAAATTAAAATGAGTTTTGTTTGGAAAATTTCACAACAGTTTTTGAGGTCATGGGAGCATGAAGGTGTTGCAAAACCCAAGGCTGGGGATCCTCGTGGCTGGCAGCAAGTCTGCTTGAGCGGGAGGCATAAGGCCGCACCAGGCTGACCTTTATACACAAAGGAGAGTTTTTAAGAGGCAGACAGAAAAAGAGACTCATATCTAAAACAATACAGCTGTGGCATACAAATGACTAGGCTTGAAGAATGATCTTTCACCTTCATTGATTTTCGTTTTCTGCTGTTGTGCAGCATGTTATGAAAATAGGGTTCTCAGCTTTCATTTATCTGTGACTCATCAGAAAATCTTTTCATCTCTATTCAAAGCCAGCAGTGGGCCTTATGATAACAGGCACTCAACAAATATTTGTTGCATTGACGGGAACTACATTTTTATGATTTTTTTAATTCCCATTTTTATAGTGGATTTATAGTGTGAGCAAGAAATAAACCACTGTGGTTGTAAGCACAGAGATGGGGGGGGGGGTTGTTACTGAGACATAATTGAGATTCTCTGGGTTGATATACCACCTATTATGTGCTTTCTGTGAAAAATGGCTAAATGCATAAAGGGATGGCAGCATTGTTCATAGTGCAAAAGAAAAGAAAGTGGAAATTATTAATAAAGGATGCAATTCCACTCAATTTATTATCTAATCATTAAAATGAATGTTTATAAAGAACTTGAAATTGCATGGAAAATTCTTACAGTGTATGATTAATTTTAAAAGGAAGACTATATATAATTTATTTGTTTGTATATATTATATATTTTACATGTATATATGAATATACATTCAATGGATTCTTTACCAGCTGAGCCACAAGGGAAGCCCAGGAATACTGGAGTGGGTAGCCTATCCCTTCTCCAGTGGATCTTCCCGACCCAGGAATCAAACCGGGATCTCCTGCATTGCAGGCGGATTCCTTACCAGCTGAGCTCTCAGAGAAGCCCACATGTAGACACACGTATGTAAACTGCCTTCCCTTTCCTACGTGTATACATGGGGCTTCCCCGGTGGTGCAGTGGTAAAGAAGCCACCGTCGGTGCAGGAGAGGTAGAGATTCAAGAGACACAGGTTCCATCTCTGGGTCAGGAAGATCCCCTGGAGTCGGAAATGGCGACCTACTCCAATATTCTTGCCTGGAAAATTCCAAGAACAGAGGAGCCTTGTGGGCTGCAGTCCATGGGGTCACAAACAGCTAGCTGCACACACACACACGTGCATAAAACCATTACCTGGTTAACTTTGCATTAAAAATTATGCATAGGGAAAAGAAATGAAAACAACGCAACAAAATAATCATAGTTTTAACTTTGAGAAAGCAGAGTGAGTTTTTGTCCTTTTTTCTACTTTTCTTAATTTTCTAATTGTTTTTAAAGTGTGCACCTTTCTTATAATCAACAAAACTGTTTAGCAAAAGACCGCTTTCCTGGGGGACATTTTTTTTGTATCTACTTCTTTTATAGTCATCCCTTCAAGAAAGATTTATTATCAGCACTTTCTCTGTGCTTCTTGTAGTTCTCAATGCCAGGACACAGTCATGAACAATGCAATCATTCCTGTTTTCACAGAGCTTGCATCTAGTGAAAAACTATAAGCAGAAAATTTCCACAATAATCATTTACTTTGATTATTTTGAAAGTTCTTGAAAAGAAAGGAAGAGGAAAAAGAGTGATATCTGAGAAACTGGACCTGGTTTTTTCACCAGATATTTGAAGATCTGGGTTATGCATTTTCTGTTTTAATTAAAGTCATTTGCTAACACTTTTTAAAAAAAATCTGCAATCATTATTAAGAGTTGTATCTCAATAGAGAAAAAAATAAGTAAAAAGGACAACCACAAACAACATACCAAAAACAAACAAAAAAGAGTTGTGTCTAGGTTTTCTAGTTTTACTTAATAATTGTTACTAAAATGTAGAAAATAAGTCCCAATCAGAATACTACTAGATAGTAGCCAGCAGTGGTGATTTAGTTGTTAAGTCGTATCTGACTCTATGATCCCATGGACTGTAGGCCCCAGGCTCCTCTGTCCATGGGATTTCCCAGGTAAGAATACTGGAGTGGGTTGCCAGTTCCTTCTCCAGGGGATCCTCCCGACCCAGGGATCGAACCCCAGACCCTGCATTGCAGGCGGATTCTTTGCCAACTGAGCCACCAGGAAAGCCCAGAAAGTATCCGGTGTCCTCATGACGATACTGACCATGGACACAGTCAGTATGTGACAGGATACATTTACTGGAATCCAAGCTTCACAGAAGTGTTCAGCTTGATTTTCTGAACTCTGAATCACAAGCCAGACTCATAAAATAACAGAAAGACATTGTCCCACTGGAGTAGGAAATGAGGGAAACCGAGATTTCTTCTGTAGATTTTAGGGCTCTCTTCCTACGTTCTCCAAAGCACCAAAGGAAAATTGCTCTGATTAACAAGTTTTTCCCTGAAAAAAGTATAAAACACTTAGAAATTAAAAACTAAAAAAGAATTAGAGGGGCATTCAATCTGGTTTTTAATAACTTTTATTGTTTTACTGATTATAAAAATAATATATGTTCTTTGTAGAAAATTTGAGTAGTGCAGAATATTAAGATGCATATAAAGTTCCTCTGTAACCCTGGCACATAAAGATAACCACAGCTATTATTACAGTGAACCTGTATGCAAACTTTTTTCTAGAACAGAGGTTGGCAAAGTTTTTTGGCATAGGGCCAAATAGTAAATAGTCAAGTTGTACAGGTAACTACCCACCTTGGGTGTAGTGAGAGAGCAGATGTACACACACCTAAATGAATGAGCATGCCCCTGTCCCCACAAAACTGCATTTACAAAGACAGGCAACAGCCTGACTTGGTCCCATCCAGTTTGCTGACCCCTCTTCTAGAGCGTTCAGTCTGGAAAGGGACAAGTATGGATTTAGAAATTCATCCCTCCCCTCCTGCCTTTGACATCTCATCGTCATCATCCTGATGGAGAAATCTCATCACTGTTCTCCACGTTCAATGGTCAACATTTACTGGAAGCCTATGGCTGTGCCTAGGAACCCCTGGTGTCTCAGATGGTAAAGAGTCTGCCTGCAGTGCGGGAGACCTGAGTTCAATCCCTGGGCGGGGAAGATTCTCTGGAGGAGGGAACAGCTACCCACTCCAGTATTCTTGCCTGGAGAATCCCATGGACGGAGAGCCCGGCAGGCTACAATCTATGAGGTCGTAAAGAGTAGGACACGACTGAGCGACTTCACTTTCTTTTCTTTATGGCTATGCATTTACACCTAGAACGTGTTGAAGGAGCAGCCCCCCACCCACCCCAGACCCTTGCTCTTCGAGAATTAAAAGTAAGGAAAGCATTGTTGTTGTTTAATGGCTGTCTTGTCCAACTCCAAAAGACCCTGTGGACTGTAGCTAGCCAGGCTCCTCTGTCCATGGGACTTGCCCGGCAGTAATACTGGATTGTTGCCATTCCTTCTCCAGGGGATCTTCCTGGCCCAGGGGTCATACTCAGGTCTCCTGCATTGGCAGGCGGATTCTTTTCCACTGAGCCACCAGGAAAGCAAGGAAACGATGACAAAGAGTGAGTAATGACAGGGTTGCCCAGGAGAGCAGTACGGTGCTGTGGGAGCATGCACAGGAGGTCTAACCCCTCGGCAGGTTCAGAGACAGTTTCTGAGAAAGGATCCAGGAAGCTGCAGTCTGAACAGGGAGCAGGGTAGGCCGGGCCATGTGCTGGTGACGGGGAGCACAGACACGAAGGCCAGGGCACAGAGAGACCAGAGGAGCCGGAGCGGAGCGTGCGGGCCTCGACACTGCCTAAGGCCTCCAGACTTGGTCCCGCGGGCAGGGGGAAGCCACAAAGGGTTGTAAGCAGAGGAGTCATGAAATCAGCCTTATTCCAGTGGATCCTGAACTCGGCACCCCCACCCTAGGCCCCCAGGAAATTTCCCTCTCAGTCCTTGCAATGATTTACTACAGAATAACCTTTATTTTATTCATTAATTTTTATTAATTCATTAATTTATGAATTCATTAATTCACTAATTTTTTCATTCATTAAATCACGAATGAGAGTCCCTTGGACAGCAAGGAGATCCAACCAGTCCATCCTAAAGGAGATCAGTCCTGGGTGTTCACTGGAAGGACTGATGTTGAAGCTGAGGCTCCAATACTTTGGCCACCTGATGTGAAGAGTTGACTCATTGGAAAAGACCCTGATGCTGGGAAAGATTGAAGGCAGGAGGAGAAGGGGATGACAGAGGATGAGATGGTTGAATGGCATCACTGACTCGATGGACATGAGTTTGAGTAAACTCCAGGAGTTGGTGATGGACTGGGAGGCCTGGCGTGCTGTAGTCCATGTGGTCGCAAAAAGTCGGACACGACTGAGCAACTGCACTGAACTGAATTCATTAATTTATTTGGTTGCCCCAGGTTTGAGTTGCAGCATGTGAACTCATCAGTCTTCTCTGCAGCAGGACCTTTAGTCGTGGCGAGCAAGCTCTTAGTCACGGCATGTGGGATCTAGTTCTCCCTGACCAGGGATTGAACCTGCGTTGGGAGCATGGAGTCTTAGCCACTGGACCACCAGGGAAGTCCCCATGGTCATCTTCTAAGCATCCTCATCTTGTCATGGCTCTGCTAACACGCCAGAGATGTGAAATCACGTCCAGACTCGTAGGTCACCTGACACACCTCCTTAGTCTTGCTTTTCTTCAAAGAAACTCATTTGCTTTTCCCTGTACACCTCTCCTATTTCCCCATCTTTGTGCTTTGGTGAGAGCTGTGTCTCCATTTAGAGGGTCCTGACCCGAATTCCATAATCCAGGCCAACTTCTAGTGCAGCCCACCATGCCCCTCGCTCACGTTCAGTTGTGTGAACACCTGTCTCTCCTCAGTACCTTTGCTCTTTTGACCCTCATCATTGTCTGGGGTTAGAGTTATTTGTGCATTCACCTGATGGTTTTTCTTTGACGGTGTAATAGGAAGGGGCCTTGTCTCTTTACTAATAATACCAAGAGCTATTATTTATGAAAAAGTTTAATCTATGGCAAGTGATGTGCTAAATATTTCACATGTTTTATTTCCTGTTTATGACAACATGGAAGGCCTGTGAGAATAGCAGCAGTATTTCACAGAAGAACATTGCGTCACCTGCTCAATGTCATCAAGCAAATAAAAGACGGTGCCAGAATTTGAACCAGGTTTACCTGAATCTGGCCTTTTCTGGTGCATCAGTTGGTAAATGCAGGAGACCTGGGTTCGATCACTGGGTTCAAAGATCTCCTGGAGAAGGAAATGGCAACTCACTCCAGTATCCTTGCCTGGAGAACTTCATGAACAGAGGAGTCTGGCAGGCTACAGTCCACGGGGTTGCAAAGGTCAGACACAACTGATGGACTTTAACTTTTATCTTCCTCCAAAGACTGCTCCTCTGTGTGGAAGTTCCCATTGCTGCTTAGTACTCGCAGGAAGTTCTGGCTGGCAAACAGTGTGATAAGAGGAAGATTTCCTAAGGATTTCTATGCCTCTAGAACAATTCTATCTAAAACTTGAGCTTCACTCACATTGCTGCTGCTGCTGCTAAGTCGCCTCAGTCGTGTCCGACTCTGTGCAACCCCATAGACGGCAGCCCACCAGGCTCCCCCGTCCCTGGGATTCTCCAGGCAAGAATACTGGAGTGGGTTGCCATTTCCTTCTCAAATGCAGGAAAGTGAAAAGTGAAAGTGAAGTCGCTCAGTTGTGTCTGACTCTTAGCGACCCCGTGGACTGCAGCCCACCAGGCCCCTCCATCCACGGGATTCTCCAGGCGAGAGGACTGGAGTGGGGTGCCATTGCCTTCTCCGTCACTGGCATTGCCTGACGACCAATCTTCTCCTAGCACGGGTAACAAACTTGTCTTTCTAGTGAAGATGGTGACCCACAGAAAAAGACGTATCAACATTAAGACTGTTGGGTTTAGCAAATAAAAATACAAGAGGCCCAATGACATTTGAAGTTCAAATAAAAAATGAATAATTCTTGTTAGGCTGCAAAAATTATTCATTCTTTTACCTGAACTTCAAATCTAACTTGGCCTCTTATATTTTGTCTGGCAATCCTAATGGACAACTTAGGAAGAGTAATAAGTATCTCATTACTATGGTACTAGGTTCCATAGTACAAAGAGGAAAACTAGAGCTGGCTAAAACTTTTATTTTTTCTAAAAAATTTAATTTCTGAAACTTAAAAAATGTAAAGCCTGGGACTTCCCTGGCAGTCCAGCTATTAAGACTCTGAGCTTCCATTGCTGGTGTCTCAGATTTCATCTCTGGTTGGGGAATTAAGAGGCCACGTGCTGTGTGATTAGCCAAAAAAAAAGAGTAAAGCCTAAAACAATAACAAACATGGGCACTTTGTTACTCACATCATAATGAAAATAATATTTACAAAGAATGTAGAAATATGGGACTTTCTGGGGGTCCGGTGGTTGATAGTCTGCCTTCCAGTGAAGGGGAGATATGTTCGATCCATGGTCGGGGAACTAAGATCTGCCTGCCACATGCCATGGGGAAATGAAGCCATGGGCCACAACTCCTGAGCCCACGGGTCCCCACCCGACACAACTAGAGAGATGCCCATGTGCCACAACTAAGGCTCGATGCAGCCAAATATATATTTTTTACAATGTAGAAATAAACATACATATACAAAATATACATTGAATATAAAAAAACACCTATAATCTTGCCACCCAGATGCAATCATGGATAATACTTGCAATTTATATTTTAGCAACCTTCAACTTGGAAAGTCAAAATGGGAAGAACCGGAATGCCAGACTGCTTTGTAGGAGAAATGAGTACTTTCAACTTACCTGCTTTTAAACTGAAGAGTAGAGAAAGTAAATTTGTCTGCAGTGAAAGCCGAAGACTTCCTCCCCAGCTCTGCGTATACTTCATTCATGTAGAGAGTGGGGAGAGAAGAGAAAGAAGGGAGAATAGGATGGAGAGAGAAGAAAAGGCAGGGAGAGCCGCAGGAGAGCAGGGAGCAGGGAGGGCGAAGGGACAGACGCGATGGAGAGTTTCAGAAGACAGATACAGAGGGAGACATAGAGAACGAGAACCTTCCATCCATTCTGCAGTGAGGGCTGGATTATTTGTCATTTGCTCAGGGCGAAAAAAATAAAAAACTGGAAACAGATGAAGAGAGATTCAAGTCAGATAACAGCTAATTTGCTGGGAGCTCAGATCCTGGAAGCCCACGTACAGAGGGTTGAAGTGAAGTTTTGTCTGAATACCTTTTTTAGGGAAGCGTAGCATGTGGAAAAATGCACAAATCATAAACATGAATCTTGATGAGTTTTCACAACATAAACACAATACTGGGCCCACTACCCAGAACAGAAAATAGGGCGTTCTTACCACCTTCAAGTCTCCCACTTGCTATCCTCCACCCGGTAATGACCCCTTGAAAAATATTACTCTCCTGACTTCTATGGGCTGGATTAGTTTTGCCTGCTTGTTTTTGAACCTCATGTTACATGTACAATGAGATGGTACCATATATACTTTTTAGGGTCTGGCTTCTTTGGCTCGATGTTATGCTTCTAAGATATGTCAGTGCTGCTTTGGGTGCAACAGTTCATTGTCGTTGACATCACAGCGTTCCACTGCATGCGTACACAACAGTTCCTTTATCCCGTGTACTGTTGATGGATGTTTGGGATTGTTTCCAGCTTACGGCCGTTATGAGTAACGACCGTTTTGGAACATGTCTTTTAGTGCACACAAATTATCTTAGAATTTTCGTATCTTTTTCAAGTTTGTAAGATTTTTGGCAGTGTCCCTTTCTCAGCCCTGTTGAGAGTAATTTGTGCTAATGGGAGAAAATACTTGTAGTGTATTTGATAAGTGTTTACTATCTAGAATGGTTAAGGAACTCTAACAAGTAAAAGACAAACAACCCAATCTAAAAATGACCAGAAGACCTGAATAGACATTTCCTCAGAGAAGACATAGAAAAAGCCAACAAGCTCCTGAAAAGCTGCTCATCATTAGTCAGTGTAGAAATGCAAATCAAAGTCACAGTGAGATAACACTTCACACCAGCTAGGATGGCCATTCTAAGTAAAACAGAGCAAAGACAAGAAAATAACAAGCGTTGGTTGGGATATGGAGAAACTGGAACTCCTGTACCTTGCTAGGAGAAAGGTAAGATGGTGCAGCCACCGTGAGGACTTCCCTAGAGGAACAGCGGATAAGAACCCACCTACCAGGGCAGGGGACACGGGTTCAGTCCCTGGTTGGGAAGATCCCACACGCAGAGGCGCTGTTAAGCCCAGGCACCACAACTGCTGAGGCCGTGCGCCCTGGAGCCTGTGCTCCGCCGCGAGAGACGCCACCTCAATGAGAAGCCCACGCGCCGCGATGGAGAGAAGCCCCGCTCGCTGCAACTAGAGGAAACCTGCACGCAGCCACAGAGGCCCAGTGCGGCCACGAAGGAACGCGCCACGTTTAAAAGTGTAGACAGAGCATCGGCGTGGGATCCACAATTCCGCTCTTAGGTGTGTACTCAGAAGAATGGAAGTCACGTGTTTGTACATGAATGTTCATAGCAACAGTGTTCACAACAGGGAGAAACAAGCCAAGTGTCTGCCAACGTGTGAATGGATAAACCAAGCGTGGTAGAGCCACACAGCGGGACGTTATTCATCATAAAGAGTTTGGTTGCACAAATCTGTGAATGTGCTAAAGCTGTGTGTGTTGCTCCAGTCGTGTCTGACTCTCTGCGACCCCACAGACTGTTGCCCACCAGGCTCCTCTGTCCATGGGATTCTCCAGGCAAGAACACTAGAGTGGGTTGCATGCCCTCCTCCAGGGGATCTTCCTGACCCACGGATGGAGCCCAGGTCTCTACGTCTCCTGCTTTGGCAGGTGGGTTCATTACCACTAGCATCACCTACCATGGACGTATACAAAAACTTATGCTTAGGACCAAAACCGAAGCACTGAGTGATTCACTAACGGTCTAAGCGATCAATCTGTAGCTTATTTTGTACTGTCTCTGGGAGGATGTGAATAAAACGTGATGTCTAAGAACGATGTGTTTTTCAGGGCCTTGCTGGTGGTCCAGGGGTTAAGGCTTCACCTTCCCATATGCGGGGTGCAGGTTTCATCCCTGGTTGGGGGGCTGAGATCCCATATGCCTCATGGCCAAAAAAACCAGAGCATAATACAGAAGCAATATTGTAATAAATTCAATAAAGACTTCCATAAAAGAAGGGTGTGTTTTAAGAGACAGTAGAGCCTGAAATTAAAATACTGGAGTTCCAGGGAATTCCCTGGTTATTCAGTGGTTAGGGCTCGGGGCTTTCACTGCCAAGGGCCCAGGTTCAATCCCTGGTCAGGGAACTAAGATCATGCAAGCCGCGAGGTGCAGCCAAATGCAATAAATACATAAAATACTGAGGCTCTGGGTGAGTTTCACACACTAAATCATGAGTCTGAAATGAGGTGTGGGTCTCCTGGAATAGCATCTGGCAGCTCCTAAGGGAGGCTAATAAGCCTCCTAATCCATTATAATCTGCTTTCAAACCTGTTTGACTTCAGTTAGGAAAGTCCTGCAGCTAACAAGCCCAGTAGTGAGATATTTACAAACCCTAATATAGCATTTACACTACTGTAAAGATATGTTGCTAATGTTGGGACTGGCTCAGGGCAGCACCGCGTCAGAGGGATCCTGACAGATTTAATACGTATGAGGTTTTCCTCGTCTCACCCTCAGAGGTTCCTTCTGCCTTTTAAAGGAAATATCCCTTCCAAGGCACTCTTTCACGCTCGCCCCTTCCTTTCATTCCAAAGCTGCTTCTATTAACGCGGCTTCTGCTCCACCAGCTCAAGATCATTCCAGTGTATCTGACGAGAGCGCAGGCTTTTAGATACGCAGTGTTGGAATGCCATCTGGCCCGCCATTTGATGTGTCCAGGCAGACACACTGCAGATTATCTCCAGGAAGGAAGAAAAATAGAAGACCGTCTCTGAACTATTTATACAACTCTACTGCAGGCTCTGGCCTGGAAAATAAGAAACTAGGACTTTAAGGGTTTTGATTGCATTTCCTCTTTCCTGTATTTCATGAAGTTTAAATTATAACCGTCTGTTTCAGAAGATATAAAAATCCTGAATTTCCATCTTCTTCCATATTAACGGAATACCAACCCCTTGGGGAATCTTTTATTAGTGGAGGTTTTCAGTAATGACTCTCCTAAAATCACACTGTAAAATAAGCACTAAGCTACATCTCATTACCTATCTACCTCATTTGCCTCGCGAATGTAGCAATGAAAGGGGCTTCTGTCTCTGAAATGCATCTCCTAATGAGGATGTTTGCCTGGGTACCAACAGTGACATTGTTTTCTGCTTGTTTAATGATGGTGTGGAGGAGGAGGATGGTGATGATGGTAAAAGCTTTCTTTCCTCCAGCTCTTATTAAAGATCATGTCATTACCCACTATTTTGGGCTTCTTCTTTTGCTCATCTTTACTTCTCAAAATAGCCCCAAATCATTCCTGCTGGCTTCAAAGGCATTTTACATTTGGCGATTAATTTGATTTAATTTTAATTTCATTCTTATAGCCTGTAGGACATCATGGATATGGAAAACACCACTCTGAAATTCACCAGCTGCAATGATTCTATCATGTCCATTCATCATCTTTCCTCTCTCCATTTGGTAGGTTAATCCTCTGTGCATTTCCAGTAAAGTGAAGTGAAGTGAAAGTCGCTCAGTTGTGTCCAACTCTTTGTGACCCTATGGACTATACAGTCCATGGAATTCTCCAGGCCAGAATACTGGGAGTGGGTAGCCTATCCCTTCTCCAGCACATCTTCCCGACCCAGGAATTGAACCGGTGTCTCTGGCATTGCAGGCAAATTCTTTACCAAATGAGCTATCAGGAAAGCCCATAAGCTAGAGGAAAAGCATGGCATTGTAGCTACATAAAAACCCTTTTCTGTGATGCAGAAAGTCATTGGGTTTCTTTTAGTTAAAATGCTAGACTCCAGTTTTCTCTCTCAGTAGGCTTTCTGCATTCTTCTCCTAGAAATACTTTCTGTTCTTCTTCCCGTTAATAAACCTTGATGGAGCATCCACTGTTTGCTAAGCTCCGTGCTGGGTTCTGGAGACACCAAGATAAGCAGAACCTGGTTTTTATCCCCAAGTAACCAAAATCGAATACAGAACAAGCCATGTAAAGAAATAGCTACAAGACAGTGAAACAAGGGCCTCATGAGAAAAGAGTGGCATACTGTGGAGGAGGAATGATGTGTAAGCTATAAAATCTTATTTTGTTCTTTGACCACCATATGGGTTTCTAGTATTTGATGATGAATTCATTTTTATTTTACTACTTCGTATACCTTTAGAATCTCTGTGTTTTCAACGTTTACGTTTTTCACCTTTTATTATAACACTACCTTTTGTGGGTCTCACAGATGACTATAACCTTTTATTGCCTCCACTGGATTTTTATTTGGGATCTAGGTATCAGGTGAAGAGAGAGATTTGGGAAGAGAGATAATACAGTAAAAAGTCTCGCTGGCATTGCTGGGATCAGGCAGTGGTGTCCAACACCCTCCAGTAAAGACGCCTCAGGCTCCTAAGAGAAAGGCACAACAAAATGAGTCAGAAGGCCAGAGAGGGAATCCTCTTTATGGCTAGAGCATAAAGAGAAAAGAGAAAAAGACGGCTTGGAAGGCTAGAGAAAGGTCATTCCTGTATCTTTCAGGGACACGCTCACTCCCATGTAAACAACTCACGGACTGCAGGCAGCGTGACTGTCAAGACGAAGCCTTTTTAAGAGCTCAAAGGAAGAGCAAGTGAAATACCCCCTACGCTGTTCCTTCCTGTCAGCTCCCTAAACCCACAGGGAGGCTAAAGCCAGTGTCTTTAGTGTAAACCTGAGTGTGCAGCTGTGATCTGGGGCCAAGGACAGAGCCAGGGAGAAGACACAGAAGCAGCAGTGGGGCCTGAGAAAGAGCAGAGAGCAGAAGGGCTCCTCTGATCCTGATGCGGGAATGCCGCTTTGCACAGCAGGAATCGTTAGCGGTTCACTGTGAGGGACAGGGAGTGAAATGAAAAGAAGGCCAGAATTTTTTGGAAAGCATTTAAGGCCTTGATTGGATGACATCATACACTCTCAGAGGGAAATGGAGAGTTCTAATCTCCCCTGTGGCTCAGCTGGTGAAGAATCCGCCTGCAATGTAGGAAACCTGGGTTTGATCCCTAGGTTGGGAAGATCCCCTGGAGAAGGGAAAGGCTCCCCACTCCAGTATTCTGGCCTGGAGAATCCCAGGGACTGTGTAGTCCGTGGGGTCACAAAGACTCGGACACGACTGAGCGCCTGTCACTCACTGCAGTCTCCCACTCGCGGAAAGAGCTCGCAAGCTTCCATAACTTTTAAAAGGCAACTGTCCAAGGCAGTGAGTGCGTCTGAACACCACGAGCTGTCTGTCCGGGGGGCCAGGAGGCTCCACCTGGGGGCACAAGCAGAGGCCAGGGGTTGGGGTGGGGGGCTAGAGACCCGGGGCGGCCGAGCTGCTCTGGCCTCAGGGAGGGTGGCCCCAGCTGTGAGGTCAGCCCGGGCCTCCGCCGTCTCCCCGCCGAGGGCCCTGTGGCCCCAGAGAACACGAGAGTCAGCAGGTTTGGGCAGCCTTTGTTCTGAGACTGAACCAGACGTCACTGCTTCAGGGCCGGCGTGGGGGGCTGGGGGCTGGGGGCTGGGAGGGCAGAAGCTCCAGCGCCCAAGCTGCGGCTGAGGGCAGTGCCTTCGGGTGGACCGTCCCGTGAAGCCCCAGGAAGTCCTTCGGAGCAGCACCGTCCAGGAGACCGGGGCGCCGCTCCAAAGCCAAGAGAGCCCCGAGGCCGCTGTGCGTCGTCTTTCCATGCGGCCGTCTCCTTCACCCTCTGGGGCAGGAACGGGGAAGCGGCCGGCGCTTGTGTTCCGGCGCCCACAGGATTTTGTCCCACGTGTTTCAGTGAGGTTATTTTCACCCTGGATGTTCATAATGGTGTCCCCGAACTTTCCTGTTTGCACGCTCCACCAATAAAATATTTGCATCCCAATGTGCATTTATTTATTTATTAATGAATTACAGACATAAGTGCCTCTATGGCATGAATGCTTCCCAGATGGCGCAGTGGTAAAGAATCCACCCATCAATGCAGGAGACACCAGAGACGTGGGTTCAAGCCCTGGGTTGGGAAGATCCCCTGGAAGAGGGCCTGGCAACCCACTTCAGTGTTCTTGCCTGGAGAATCCCATGGCCAGAGGAGCCTGGGGGGCCCCAGTCCATGGGGTCGCAGAGACAGACGTGACTGAATGGCTAAGCGTGGCACATGTGGAATGCATGTTACAAAGCCTATACAAAAGTAGAAATGACAAAAGGATGAAACGTTTTAAATATACACGCTTTGTTCTTTTCTTCCAGTGCCCCAGTGGGTTTCTGGTGCGTCTCTAGGGTACATGGGCCCTCTTCGAAGGTCACAGGAGACGAAATAGGAAATATGCATAAAGCACTTCTGCTGTGTATTCCACCACCATGGTTATCTCAAGAGAAAAGCAACTGTACCATTGTTTGAGCAGTGCCCTGAACCCACTGCTTTCTTCAGGGAAGATTCTTTTTGCCTAAAAGAACAACTGGCAACTAGGGTTATTCATACTTGACTGCTTGGCAGGCAAGTTCTTGAAAATGAATCAGTTGAGCTTGTCACACCAAGGAAAAGCAACCGATAACATTTGTTTCTTTCATGGTACATATTCAGGCGCTCAGTCGTGTCCAATTCTTTGTGACCCCGTAGACTGTAGCCCACCAGCCTCCTCTGCCCGTGAATTATCCCAGCATGAGTGCTGGCGTGGGGTGCCATTTCCTCCTCCAGGGAATCTTCCCGACCCAGGGCTGAAACTCGAGTCTCTTGCCTCTCCCGCACTGGCAGGCAGATTCTTCACCACCTGAGCCACTGGGGAAGCCCCTGTTTCTTTGAACTTTCTAGCAAACATTAGATTTTTAAAAATCTTGTATCAAGCATCATAAGCTTGATGGTATCACAATACTTAAAGACTTATCAGATGATATTGGTGCTGATATTAATGAATGTGGTGTTGGATATTCTGTAACGAAATGGGTTGACATTTGGCAGAAGTCCACAACTTAGTGAACTAATATTTTCCGAATAGTCAATGTATGATGTTGTAAAATTATGCAAGGATATGGACAGAAGATCCATTCAAAGTGCATGTGGTCCCACCCACCCCGCAATTCATGCATTGAAGCCTACTCACCAGTGGGATGGTACTTGGGTGGTGATTTGATACCTTGTCCTCATAAATGGGCTCAGAGCTCTGACAAACGAGACCCCAGAGAATTCCCTCACCTTCCCCCACCTGAAGATACAGTGAACCGTCGGTCTGGGAGCCAGGAAGTGGGCTCTCATGCAACAGTGAGCCTGTCACTGCCTTGAACTTGGACTGAACACAGCTTCTGGAACCATGAGGAACACACTTCTGTTGTTGATAAGCCACTTCGTCTATGGTATTTCTGTGATAGCAGCTTAGTTACAAAGAAGTAATTACACCTCATTTAACAACTTGTTATGATTCATCATAAAGTTACAATAACCCCTTTTTTTCAGCTTAATGCCACAAAGATATATTCACTTCAACTGTGTTCTTCCTCCATTTTTAGTTTTTCTCTGAAATTGCTTTCTACAATGTGACCTACAGTAACATCTATGTCATTAAGAAAAGCCATGGGACAGATAACATTGAGAAGATGAAGAATTAAGATAAATACTCAGCTAATTTAAAGGAGAACACTTTGCATGAATGTTTTATGAAGGTTTCTGAGGAAGGTAATGGGGTGGGGGGGGGGGCTCTTCTGATTGGTTGCCTGAGTTCCATGTTCACTTAACGTGGGGATTTTTAAGTGAAAACAAACACAAACCTTTATGTATAACTAACATCACTAAAGCAGTATGTACAATCATCAACTAAAAAAAGGAGGCACTCTGAAGTAAAAGTATGACTTTTCATGCAAATTGCACTTTTCATTTTCATGCTGGCAACATACACTGCACAGATCTTTGCTTTGGGTTTTATAAATCTTATACATCTCATTTTGGAAACAAATAAATCTGTGGCATGTCCAGGGGGTAGCAGGACTACAGAGGTTAGGAAGGCTGTGTGGTAAAGAAATTTTTTTGGTTTGTTTCTTTAAAAAAATTTTTTTTTTTTTTCTTTTGATCACACCTCACAGCATGCAGAACTTCCTGACCCGGAATCTAACCCACGTTCCCCCCGCAATGGAAGTACTGAGTCTTAACCACTGGGCCACCAGGGAAGCCCCAAGAAATTTTTTGAATTCATGAAAGATACTCGGGTGGCACAGTTGTAAAGAACCCGCCTGCCAGTGCAAGAGAGTGGGGCGCGATCCCTGGGTGGGGAAGATCCCCTGGAGAAGGAAATGGCAACCCACTCTAGTATTCCTGGCTGGAAAATCCCATGGACAGAGGCGCCTGGCGGGCTGCAGTCCATGGGGTCACAAAGAGCAGGACATGACTGAGTGACTGAAGACATGAGAGACGCTTTCGTCAAGCGCACTCGTTTCCTGGGGTTATTTCCACCCTCTTCTCACAGGGCGAGATTCAATCGTGTTTACACACAGCATCGTGGCAAACACGTGGTATTTACCTTGTCACATGCACTAGGATGAGCGGTTCAGTCTTGAGCTGGACTGCCTGAGATGGTAGCCACTGATCATACGTGGCTATTCAAATTTAAATGTAAATTAATTAGAATTAAATAAAATGTAAAATTCACCTCCTCTTTCTCAGCCAGCCACATTTCAAGTGCCTGATTCCTCCCTCCTATGGTTAGCAGCTCCCATATTGGAGATGCAGGTGTAGAAAGTCTCCCTCGTCAGGGCAAGTTCTGTTGAACTGTGTTTACCCAGAACACAATCTGTAGTTCTCATTTTTTGTTATATGGCTATGTGAAGATCGTACCTGATTTTTTAAAAAATGTTAGTAATCTGAAAAATTAATTACATAAAAAAAGAATGAGGTTTTATTTTGGAATTCCCTTCAGAAACTCATGTTTCTAAAGTAAGCATAGCGAAAGCAAGTGTTTGCAAAGCGGCTTCTTCCGAGTTGCTTGTTTTACACTCTGCCAACATTCACTTGTTCATTTGAAACTTATTTACCAAGTGCCTCCTGGATACCAGGTATTCTTCTGGGCTCTGGAACAAAACAAAAAAAAACCCCTGGCCTCATGGAGCTTCCAGTGTACCGTGTGGGATGAGAGGCAAATGTTATTTTTGTTTCCAGGTTCAGATACAAATATCTATCTGTATGAGGTATTTTGTGCCAAAGCAGGGGATAGAATGAGAAGATTCCAATTCTTACATGTTGCTCATGAGGAAGTCACAGAAAGAGGGAAATGCTAAGAATGTAATTTCTGATTTGCAAAGACATTCTCATCATGAAAACCAAAAAAGCCTCGCAAAAAATTTAAAATATTAGTTCTGAAAAACCACTTTTGCCTGACAAAGTGTGCGATTTCCCAGGTCACCGTCTTCCTTCGTGTAATTAGAGTATTGGCTGCTGGAAGTGGCTGTAGCCTCTTCAGCTTTCCTCCCACAACATCCAGCCAGCTCACCACTGCAGACCCGGCTGGGCACTTGGGATCGCAGAAAGTTCACCAATTTAATCAACAGCAGAGACACAACTTCACCTGTCCTAATTTTATGATTATGTGTATAATAACCTTTATTATTATGTGTGTTATTATTACTATTTTTACAGTATCACATATCCACAGTTAGAAGTTTAGAAATAACAGATAAGAGTAAAAATGTTAAATTAGTTGTATTCCTAATACCCAGAAGATAATCACCATTAGCATTTAAAAAGTTTTTCTGACATGTAACATTGCTATATTTATTTGTTTTTGGCTGGGCTGGGTCTTCTCGCTACGTGCGGGCTTCCTCTGGTTGTGGCGAGCGGGGCTGCTCTCCGGTCGCGGAGCCGCGGGCCCGTCGTGGGGGCTGCTCTCCCTCCAGTGGCGTCTCTCGCGGAGCCGCGGGCTCCCGGGCACCTGGGCTTCGGTAGCTGTGGCTTTGGGGCTCAGAGCTCGGACTCGGCAGTTGGGGTGCCCAGGCTTAGTTTCGCTGCAGCGTGTGGGAATCTTCCCCGATGAGGGATTGAACCTGTGTCCCCTGCACTGACAGGCGGATTCCTATCCACTAGGGAAGTCCTCACCGTTAGCATTTTGATATGTATTCTTTAAGAATTTCTCTCTCTCTCTCTCTCCCTCCATATGTAAATGTTTCTGGCAAACTAAAATGGTACCATTGGTATCTCACTCTTTTTACTTAACAATATAATACAAATAAATTTTCGTTCAAATAAGTCTAACTCTCCATCACCATTTTAACAGCTGTGTAATATTACGTTCAGTGACTATCTTCAATGATTTACTTAAGCACTTGTTGAAAGTTAACATTATTCTAAATGTTTCACCATTATAACCAATACTGTGGTATACATCCTTGTAAGCATACTAATATCTTTGTGAAGCTGATTAAATTTTAGCAATCGAAATATACAAGTGAAATTCTTGGGTCAGAGATTTGGCCCATATTTAAGACTTCTCATAAAAGTCACCCAATTCTGTCCCAGAAAAACCTGTCCCAGCAGTTATGAGAACGCCCCTTTCCCCGAGACTGACTCACAGTCCTCTTCTTGGGAGATCCTGACCTTTCCTCTCCTTTCACTCACTAGTGTCCGGTTTGCCCCTGGGACACCCGTTCTACTGTTTGAACTAAAACCATCACTACTCAACAGAAAGTCTCCTTCTTCCTAGACCTCGCCTCCCTCCAACGTGGATTAATACGTGATTGTCAACCCGGCACCTGGAGGATCAATAGTTCTGTCCTTGATCTTTTTACTGCTCAACATCCTAATAGTGACTTGGAGGAAGTTATAAAAAGCATGCTTGCAAAATCTACTCAACGTTTATTTAGCGCCTACCAGATGCCAGGATTTCCCTGGGGGCTTAGAGGGTAAAGAATCTGCCTGCAATGCGGGAGACCAGGGTTCAACCCCTGGGTCTGGAAGATCCCCAGGAGAAGGGAATGGCAACCCATTCCAATATTCTTGCCTGGAGAATTCCATGGACAGAGGAGCCTGGGGGCTACAGCCCTTGCTAACGCAGAGTCGAACAGGAGTGAGCAGCTAACACTTTCACTTTCTTACATAGACGCGAGGCGTGATGCCTTGCGCTTAGGATGTAAATACAGATGAGCTCTGTTCCCTGCCCTGGAGGAGTTCACGGTGCCTTCAGAGTGCCGGGGCTGGCTCTGGGGCCTTCCACATGGCTCAGGCGGGAAATGGTAACATTTGTGGCCAAGGGCACCAGCTGCCCGTCCCTTCCACAGGCAGCAGCATGCCGGCTGGGAGACGCTGCCCCAACTCAACAAATATTTGCTTAGCACGGTCTGCCTGCCAGGTCCCGCTCTGCGGAACAGTCCCCTGGAAACTATTTCATGGTGCCCTTTCCCCCGGTGCAGCCTCAGCGGACATCTTTGCAGTACCCTCAGACCCGTGTCCTCCACTGTGACTCTGACTTTCCCCGCTCTGTTATTTATTTTCTCTGACAATTTCCCAAGAGAAATTTTGGCTGACTCATATAAAACCAAATGCATTTTGTAGAGTGCTAGGACCCAGACACATTAACCTTAAAGGGAGACAAGCTGCTTCAGATCCTTTTGGGAGGGAACGAGGCAGTGCAGAAATACCGAAGATGGTAAACCCACAGCTCTACTGTGAAGCAGAAATTGGTCTGGAATAGAAAAAGAAATGCTCCAAACTCTAAAGCATTCAGCACTTGGTGATTGACACACGATGATGTTACTAAATATTAAACCTCCAGAAGCTTCTCAACCGCACCCCGAGTTCAGGTCTCCCCTCGGTTCTGTCTACTTCTGGGCCATGACCGTCAAGTCACAGATTTGCTTTATCCTCAGAAAGCAGGGTTATCGTAGGAATCAAGAAACCCTTGTGTCTGACAGGACTCGACACAAGAATAGCTGTCCACTGTGGGCCTCCTGGTCATGTCCTGGTGGTGGCAGAAGGACCTAGAAACGGCGACTGTACTTTGAACCGTTGGGCGTCGGATGCCAAAATCAAGGCCCTTCTTTCCCGAGGAGCGAGATCAGCCTGTGATTTGAAGGGCGGAGCCATGAAACACCCTTGTCCCGGCTCAGGTTCCTGCGCTTTACCCTCTGCGCTCTGCCTGCCCTTGTGCTGGGTGTCACAGTCGTTTGCGGTTGATTGGAGCAGAAGAGCTGATCTCTGTCTCTGGGGTTTATGAACCGTGTCCCGGTCCCTAGAGGTCAGAGAGGGCGTGGAAGGCTGGCTCTGCCTTCTTCTCGATTTCCTTTCCAAAATTTTATGGCGAAAACGGGAAGACAACTGTGTGCCCACCTTCCCTCCCCCACACTAGTCATGGCCATGAGTGGTTACCGACATGCTAGACCTTTCTTTTCCAAACCAAGCTCTGTTCATATTCCCCACAAACAGCTCCCCCTGGGACTACCCGTGGGCTTGGAAGTGCACACACAGACAGCGCAGAACAGCTTACCTGGGAGGATGGAGAAAGGGCAAGGCCATGGCGTCCTCGGGATGGACTGGAGGCTGTTTGAGCAGGGAATTCCAAGGCCCTGGTTTGGAAGGGGGAGCACAGGGCAGTCCTAGGCGAGACCTGGGGGCCCCTTGTGCTGTGAGGAGGGACCAGGCTGCAGGTGACCAGAGAGGGCCCCTGAGAGCAGACAGCCCAGCACGGGGGCCCCACTAGCCTGAGTGTGTGTGTCATACAGCACACAGGTACACACACACACACACACACACACACACACACACTCACACTCACATACACACACACACTCTCACTCACACACACACTCTCACACACACACGCTCACACACACACTCTCACACACATACACACACACTCACACACACACACATAAACACACTCACACACAAACTCACACACACACTCTCACACTCACACACATACACACACTCTCACACACACACACACTCATACACAAACTCACACACACACTCTCACACACACACACTCACACACAAACACACACACACACTCTCACACTCACACATACACACACTCTCACACACACACACTCATACACAAACTCACACACACACTCTCACACACACACACTCACACACAAACTCACACACACACTCTCACACTCACACACATACACACACTCTCACACACACACATACACACACACACATACACACACTCTCACACACACTCATACACAAACTCACACACACACTCTCACACACAAACTCACACACACACTCTCACACTCACACACATACACACACTCTCACACACACACATACACACACACACATACACAAACTCACACACACACACTCTCTCTCACACACACTCACACACACACTCACACACACACTCACACACATACACTCACACACACATACACACACTCACACACACACACTCACACACACTCACACACAAACACACACACACTCACACTCACACACTCACACTCACACACTCATACACAAACTCACACACACACACACTCTCACACACACACACACTCTCACACACACACACACACACTCTTTGTTTTTTAATTAAACATTTTATTGAGGGTCTTCCCGGGTGGTCCAGTGGCTAAGAATCTGCCTTGCAATACAGGAGACATGGGTTCAATCCCTGGTCAGGGAACTGAGATCCCACACGTCGTGGACCCCAACAACGTTGTAAAGCTGCTTTCTTTCTCAGTCCGGGGCCCGAGCATATGATGTGCTGAGTTGTCATTGCTGGGGGCCCATCCTCCATGGTCTCTTGTGTTTCTGCACATCTTGGGAGTAGACGCTCTGGCGGCCCTTTGCCTGGACTGTCGTTTCTAGGATGTTTGTCAGGAGAACACCTTCAAAAGGTAGAGACAGTATCTCCCTCCAAAGCAAAGTGGAGGCGTGCTTACCATCTAGTGTAAGAAAAATGATGCAAATAAGCTCACGTGCCACAACTAGAAAGCCTGTGGGCCACAGTGGAGGATCCACCTGACGAGACTAAGATCCAAGGCAGTCAAGTTTCAGTTTAGTTCAGTCGCTCAGTCGTGTCCGACTCTTTGTGACCCCATGGACTGCAGCACGCCAGGCCTCCCTGTCCATCACAAACTCCCGGAGTTTACTCAAACTCATGTCCATCAAATCAGTGATGCCATCCAGCCATCTCATCCTCTGTCGTCCCCTTCTCCTCCCGCCTTCGATCTTTCTCAGCATCAGGGTCTTCTCCAATGAGTCAGTTCTTCACATCAGGTGACCAAAGTATTGGAGTTTCAGCTTCAGCATCAGTCCTTACAATGAATATTCAGGACTGATTTCCTTTAGGATGTACTGGTTGGATCTCCTTGCAGTCCAAGGAACTCTCAAGAGTCTTCTCCAACACCACAGTTCAAAAGCATCACTTCTTTGGTGCTCAGCTTTCTTTATAGTCCAACTCTCACATCCATACATGACCACTGGAAAAACCATAGCTTTGGCTAGATGGACCTTTGTCGGCAAGGTAATTTCTCTGCTTTGTAATATGCTATCTAGGTTGGTCATAGCTTTTCTTCCAAGGAGCAAGCGTCTTTTAATTTCATGGCTGCAGTCACCATCTGCAGTGATTTTGGAGCCCAAGAAAACAAAGTCTCTCACGTTTCCATTGTTTCTCCATCTATTTGCCAAGAAGTAATGGGACCGGATGTTATGATCTGAGTTTTCTGAATGTTGAGCTTTAAGCCAACTTTTTCACTCTCCTCTTCACAGTCATCAAGAGGCTCTTTAGTTCTTCTTCCCTTTCTGCCATAAGAGTGGTGTCATCTGCATATCTGAGGTTATTGATATTTCTCCCAGCAATCTTGATTCCAGCTTGTGCTTCATCCAGCCCAGCATTTCACATGATGTACTCTGCATTTAAGTTAAATAAGCAGGTGACAATATACAGCCTTGACGTACTCCTTTCCCAACCTTTATATATAAGGCAGCCAAATAAAAAAGTAAATATTTAAAAATGTTTTTTACTGAGATAATTGTAGATGTAAATGCAGTTGTAAGAAATTAATACAGAACTTGGACAAGTTGGCTGAAGTGTCCACCGACATACGTGAAAAGTCCTTCCTGGAGTCAGACAAGAGTGACAGGGTGGGCCCCTGGGCAGAAGCAGAGGGATTCTAAACTGGAACCTTGGTTTCCATGTCATTGTGAAGTTACATTTATCAAGGAAGGAGGATATAAATGCCATTTAATAGTATGTTAGCTTGACTTACATCTGGATTTATAGACATGGCAAGCGGACCTCTCTTCATACTGTTGCCCTGCAAAGGTTAGGGATGAATGGAGGGCTGGAGGGCAGTTTATTCCCAAGTTAATGACCCCTAGAGATAGTTCGAAGGTTCTGAACTCTATCTCCAATAGCCTGCTGAGGCCCAGAAAACCTCCTATGTCTTTCTTGTGCGTGCACGTTAAGTCGTTTCAGTCGTCTCTGATTTTTTGTAGCCCCATGGACTGTAGCACCCCAGGCTCCCTTGTCCATGGGATTTTCCAGGAAAGAATACTGGAGTGGGTTGCCATGCTCTCCTCCAGGAGAATTTCAGGACCCAGGGAACCAGGGTCTCCCGTGTTACAGGCAGATTCTTTACCGTCTGAGCCACCAGGGAAGCCCTATATCTCCTCTGGAGAACCTTCTTAAGAGTCTTGGCAACCAAAGGGAGAGGTTTGCTAGGGTTATTGGGGATGTTGGGTGGAAAACAGGGTTTGGGGAAGGTTCTCTTGGTAAGGGGCTTACCAGGTGGAACTAGTGGTGAAGAACACACCTGCCAATGCAGGAAATGGGCGTTGATCCCTGGGTGGGGAAGATCTGCTGGAGGAGGGCCTGACAGGTAAGACTGAACTCTGATTCCCTCCAGATAAATGATCTGCTACATTTATCTAAATACATCTAAATGCAACAAACATCAGCTGTTGTTTCTCTGCTTTGGTTGTTTCTTTATCTCTTTTGTTCTCTTGCTTTGGGGATTTTCCTTAGCATCCCAGTGAGATTTCACAGGAAAGCCACCTGTATGTCTTGGCTAAGCTGAGAGACTCAGGGGAAGGTGTACCTGTGGGCTTGGGTAGATGGTAAGGCCCGAGCCCTGGGATGAGACTGGGCTGGGGGAGCCTGGAAACATTTTGCGGCCTCTGCTGCCTTGCCCTTTATGGCAGCTTCAGGAATTCAGGGCCTGTTCCTGTCCCACCCCGGTGCCCAGGGTGTGTGTGCTCAGACAATGTTTGTTAAACGGATGAACAAATATCCTCATCTCACATGCTACTCCAGGTAAACAATCAATGAATTGTTAACTCAAAGAATTTTTCTTAAGTATTGTTGTTGTTCAGTCGCTCAGCTGTGTCCGACCCTCTGCAAGCTCATGGACTGCAGCACGCCAGATTTCCCTGTCCTTCACTGTCTCCCGGAGCTTACTCAAACTCACGTCCATGGAGTCGGTGATGCCATCCAACCGTCTTGTTCTCCACTGTCCCCTTCTCCTGCCGCCTTCAATCTTTCCCAGCATCAGGGTCTTTTCCAATGAGTCGGTTCCTTGCATCAGGTGACCAAAGTATTGGAGTTTCAGCTTCAGCATCAGTCCTTCCAATTTAATATTACTAATAATTATGATTAACAATAAATATTAATAAAGTACCTATATCATAGTGTATTATAATTATATAAATAATATGCACCCATGGTAATAAAATATAATTAATAATTATTGTTAATTTTGTTAACATCTAACTAGGAAACAATAACCTATTTAGACCATTTCACTGAATTTATTGGAACTAAATTTACAACCAGAAAGCTTCACCACTTTGTCTAAAGAGAGAGAAAAGCTAATTGTGATGTTACTAAACTGAAAAGAGGGGGAGATTTAAAAATAGCTGCAAGCAAACACATCATTATTTCTTCCTGGTTTTAGTATATGGAGTACCAGGTTCCAAATTGTTTGCAGTGTCCTTGATGGATGTGACCTTCCGTAAGATGTTTACATGTAAATGTTTGTAGGATGAGTTCAACCGCCGCGATAAGCACCCTTGCTTCTGGGTCAGGCCTTCCAAGTAAGGCTGCTCAGGTTGTCTCTTATATGTTTATTTCAAGCTCTTGCAAAGGTCTCTAAATTGCTCTCTCAGCGTTTGTGTTTGCAGTATCTTAAAGTTAACAGCCCTACTCTTTTATCAAACTTACCAAGTGCTACATACATCTGATCTTTGGCCAGAATTTATTGATACATTACCATGACTTAGTGCCATGCATTCATATGTATACTTATCCACAGCAATGTCAAATGATAAGACATTTAGATCAAAGGAGTAGAGAAGTGAGAGTCCAGAAATAAACCCATATATCTAGGGCTAATTGACAAGGATGTCAGGACAAAAAACTTGGAGAGAATAAGCTTTCAACATACGATATTGGGACAATTGGATATCCGAAAGCAAAAGAACGAGTTGGACTTCTATTTTACCGCATATACAAAGATTAACTACTATGGATCAAAGACCTAAACTTAGAAGCTAGACTATAAAATTCTTAGAAGGAAATACAGGGATAGGTCTTCCTGGCCTCGCTGGTGGCTCAGGTGGTGATCTGCCTGCAGTGCGGGAGACCAGGGTTCAGTCCCCGGGTCGGGAAGATCCCCGGGAGTAGGGAATGGCAACCACTCCAGGGTCGGGAAGATCCCCGGGAGGAGAGAATGGCAACCACTCCAGTATTCTTGCCTGGAGAATTCCATGGACAGAGGAGCACAGCAGATTATAGTCCATGGGGTCGCAAAGAGTCAGACACGACTGAGCGACTAACACTTTCACTTTCTTTCACTTCCTGACCTCAGATTTGGCAATAGATTCTTAGAAATTACACAAAATAGTACAAGCAACAAAAGATAAAGCAAACTGAACTTCATAAAAATTAAGAAATATTTGTGTATCAAAGGGAAATCAAGAAAGTTAAAAGATTGTACACAATAGAAGAAAATATTCAAAAACATGTATCAGATAAGACACTTGTATCCAGAATGTATAAAGAACCCTTAGAACTCAACAACAGAGATACAAACAACTAAATTTTAAAATGGGCAAAAACTTTGAATAGACATTTCTCCAAAGATATATAAACAACCAACAAACACATGGAAAGATGCTCAATATCATTAGTCATTAAGGAAATGTAAATCAAAACCACAGTGAAATGTACTTCACACCCAGAAAGATGGCTACCATTAGAAAAAACAAAATAAGCAAACAACAACAAGTGTTGGCAAAGATGTGGAGAAATTGGAGCCTCGTTCCCTGCTGATAGGAATGTAAAACGGTGCAGCCACTGTTGGAAACAGTTTGGCAGTTCCTCAAAAAGTTAAGCATAGAATTATCATAGGATCTAGTATCCTATAACTGAAAATAGGTATTCCAACAAATACATATACATGAATGTTCATGGCTGCACTGTTCACAATAGCCAAATGATGGAAACCCCACCATGTCCCTCAGAAAATGAATGGATAAACAAATGTGGTATATCCAGACAGGGTGATAATTCACCCAAATGCTACAGTGTTATCTGCTGCATAGCTCAGCTGGTAGAGAATCCGCCTGCAATGCAGGAGACCTGGGTTCAATTCCTGGACTAGGAAGATCCGCTGCAGGACAGCATGGCAACCCACTCCAGTATTCTGGCCTGGAGAATTCCATGGACTGTACAGTCCATGGGGTCACAAAGAGTGGGACATGACTGAGCGAGTTTCACAATGTGGGTGAGTCCCTAAAACATGATGCGAAGTGAAAGAAGCCAGACACAAAAGGTCACATAGTTTATATTTCCATTTACACCATGTGTCCGGAAGAGGTAAATCCGTAGAGACAGAAAGCAAATTAGTGGTTGCCATGGGGTGGGGATATTGAGTGACTGCCTAATGGGCACAGGGTGAGGTGATGAAACGAAACAGAGGTGATGGCTGCACAGCACTGCAAGAGCACTCAACGCCCCGAACTCCCATACGGAGCTCCGGGCTCCGGCATCGCCCTCTAAGCACGATCGTACAGTCCCCTTCTGACGTCGATGGATGCAGCACCCTGTCCGAGCGGCCTGGGATCGCTCAGCCGGCGCAACAGGACTGGCTTCCGAAGCCACATCAGTGTAATGCCCTCCCGGCCTTCCTCCTGACACCCTCTCCTGCACATTGCTGGGCACCCACTTCGCCAGAGCCTTCAGTGAGCCCAGCAGAAACCTCGGTTGTCTCCAGAACTCACTATCGAAACAGGAGAGATGGGCCCTGAATGTGAGGGGCCTGGGAGGGGGCATGGCAAGACAAGACTAGGGCCCTACACCAGTGCAGGGGTCGGGCTTGGTGGTCTCTAGTCCTCTTCATGTCCTGAGAGTCTATACTGAGTCTCGATCAGTCAGTCAGTTCAGTCGCTCAGTCATGTCCGACTCTTTGTGACCCCATGGACTGCAGCAGTCCAGGCGTCCCTGTCCATCACCAACTCCCAGAGTCCACCGACTCGGTGATGCCATCCAACCATCTCGTCCTCTGTCGTCCCCTTCTCCTCCTGCCTTCAATCTTTCTCAGCATCAGGGGCTTTTCCAATGAGTCAGTTCTTCACATCAGGTGACCCAAGTACTGGAGTTTCAGCTTCAGCATCAGTCCTTCCAATGAATATTCAGGACTGATCTCCTTTAGGATGGACTGGTTGGATCTCCTTGCAGTCCAAGGGACTCTCAAGAGTCTTCTCCAACACCACAGTTCAAAAGCATCAATTCTTTGGTGCTCAGCTTTCTTTATAGTCCAACTCTCACATCCATACATGACCACTGGAAAAAACCATAGCTTTGACTAGGTGGACCTTTGTTGGCAAACTAATATCTCTGCTTTTTAATATGCTATCTAGGTTGGTCAGAGCTTTCCTTCCAAGGAGTAAGCATCTTTTAATTTCATGGCTGCAATCACCATCTGCAGTGATTTTGGAGTCCAAAAAAATAAACTCTGCCACTGTTTCCACAGTTTCCCCATCTATTTGCCATGAAGGGATGGAACTGGATGCCATGATGTTAGTTTTTTGAATGTTGAGCTTTAAGTCAACTTTTTCACTCTCCTCTTTCACTTTCATCAAGAGGCTCTTAAGTTCTTCTTCCCTTTCTGCCATAAGGGTAGTGTCATCTGCATATCTGAAGCTATTGATATTCCTCCCGGCAATCTTGATTCCATCTTGTGCTTCATCCAGCCCAGTGTTTCTCATGATGTACTCTGCATATAAGTTAAATAAGCAGGGTGACAATATACAGCCTTGACATACTCCTTTCCCGATTTGGAACAAGTCTGTTGTTCCATGTCCAGTTCTAACTGTTGCTTCCTGACCTGCATACAGATTTCTCAGGAGGCAGGTCAGGTGGTCTGGTATTCCCATCTCTTTCAGAATTTTCCACAGTTTATTGTGATCCACACAGTCAAAGGCTTTGGCATAGTCAATAAAGCAGAAATAGATGTTTTTCTGGAACTCTCTTGCTTTTTCGATGATCCAACAGATGTTAGGAATTTGATCTCTGGTTCCTCTGCCTTTTCTAAAACCAGCTTGAACATCTGGAAGTTCTCGGTTCACTTACTGCTAAAGCCTGGCTTGGAGAATTTTGAGCTTTACTTTGCTAGCCTGTGAGATGAGTGCAATTGTGCGGTAGTTTGAGCATTCTTTGGCATTGCCTTTCTTTGGGATTGGAATGAAAACTGACCTTTTCCAGTCCTGTGGCCACTGCTGAGAGTTCCAAATTTGCTGGCATATTGAGTGTATCACTTTCACAGCATCATCTTTTAAGATTTTAAATAGCTCAACTGGAATTCCATCACCTCCACTAGCTTTGTTCGTAGTGATGCTTCCTAAGGCCCACTTGACTTCACATTCCAGGGTGTCTGGCTCTAGGTGAGTGATCACACCATTGTGATTATTTGGGTGGTGAAGATCATTTTTGAATAGTTCTGTGTATTCTTGCCACCTCTTCTTAATATCTTCTGCTTCTGTTAGGTCCATACCATTTCTGTCCTTTATTGAGGCCATCTTTGCATGAAATGTTCCCTTGGTATCTCTAATTTTCTTGAAGAGATTTTTGGTCTTTTCCATTCTGTTGTTTTCCTCTATTTCTTTGCATTGATCACTGAGGAAGGCTTTCTTATCTCTCCTTGCTATTCTTTGGAACTCTGCATTCAAATGGGTGTATCTTTCCTTTTCTCCATTACCTTTAGTTTCTCTTCTTTTCTCAGCTATTTGTAAGGCCTCCTCAGACAACCATTTTGCCTTTTTGCACTTTTTTTCTTGTGGATGGTCTTGATCCCTGCCTCCTGTACAATGTCATGAACCTCCGCTCATAGTTCTTCAGGCACTCTGTCTATCAGATCTAATCCCTTAAATCTATTTCTTACTTCCACTGTATAGTCATAAGGGATTTGATTTAGGTCATACATGAATGGTCTAGTGCTTTTCCCTACTTTCTTCAATTTAAGTCTGAATTTGGCTATAAGGAGTTCATGATCTGAGCCATAGTCAGCTCCCAGTCTTCTTTTAGCTGACTGTATAGGGTTTCTCCATCTTTGGGTGCAAAGAATATAATCAATCTGATTCCAATATTGACCATCTGGTGATGTCCATGTGTAGAGTCTTCTCTTGTGTTGTTGGAAGAGGGTGTTTGCTGTGACCAGTATGTTCTCTTGGCAAAACTCTGTTAGCCTTTACCCTGCTTCATTCTGTGCTCCACGGCCAAATCTGCCTGTTACTCCAGGTATTTCTTGACTTCCTACTTTTGCATTCCAGTCCCCAATAATGAAAAGGACATCTTTTTTGAGTGTAAGTTCTAAAAGGTCTTGTGGATCTTCATAGAACCATTCAACTTCAGCTTCTTCAGCATTACTGGTCAGGGCATAGACTTGGATTAATGTGATACTGAATGGTTTGCCTTGGAAAGGAACAGAGATCATTCTGTTGTTTTTGAGATTGCATCCTGAGATGTCTGAGAGTCCTGAGAGTCTGTATTGAATTGTTATCCCTATTTTCACAGATGAGTAAACTGAGACCCAGAGAGGTTAAGTGACTTCAACAAGGTCACAAGCTGGTGGCAAGTTTCATTTTTAGTCTAAATGTAACTTAGGAAAACTTAAGACATTTATTTCTTTTACTTTTGGTAATACTGGCTCATGTGTAATTACCTGCTAGAACTCTGCTAAGATCAGGACTTTTTTTTTTTTAATAGCTTTGCTGGCTAAGTTTCAGTTTCGTTTCACTTTCTATCATTTAGGTTTCAGTTCTGTTCTCAGAATGTTCTCTTTCCCTTTGTAGCGGTATCATCTGATCCTGTTTATTATAATTGTACCTTGGTGCCCTTGAAGTTATTTAAGATACAACAGTTATTCTATGGCAGATATTCCTAAACAAAGAGTTGCAACAGATTTAAAGCTTCGTACCATGCACATTTATTCTAACCCTGAGAAAAATGCATCTGCTTTATTAATACCATAAACTGACCCAACAGCTGCTTTGGTATCTATGCATTCATGGCTTACCTTGTTCCATCTGCACGTTCCTTGATGTGAAAAGGCCACCCAGAGTCCCTGGCGCCCTGATCAGTCGTGGTGAATGGACCCCAGCCAGGGTTTCTGCCTTTGCCAGAAAAAGAACTTAAGGAGAACTTCCTGAGCTCGCTGGTATTCTGGCCACAAAGTGGAGGAAAGCGCTTCTGCTCACCCTCATTCACAGCTTATCCTCAAATCTCTCCAAGCCAAACAGCCCAGGGGCTCCACGGGACAGAGCATGAGAAAACAACTCAAAATAGTGACCACGTGCTCAGAAAGTTCTTCAGACTTGACAGCACTTAAGGAAAAAAAAAGATTGGACTTCTACTGAAACCATCGCACATACTTCAGACACTAAATCACTAAGATATTTAAACTTTAAAAACTTTCTGCTTTAAACTTAAATCCTTGATGGCCCTATATTTGGAAGTGCATTGTTTTCCTCTCCAAAATTAATGCATGCTCCATTTTGACAACCTGGAAAACAGGAAAAAGTAGGAGGAGAAAAAAAATTCAAATTTCAATTTCACCTTTGAAAGATAACTCCTCAATATTTTGGGGTATTCTCTATTTCTTTTTTTGACTTATATTTTTTGGTGTCTTATTCTGACTATGCTACATATAAAATTTTATATGTATATAATGTATATATGTATACATATATATATGCACATATATATCTATATATGTATACTGCTTTTTTTTTTCACTTAACATTAAATATAATGTTAGCATTTGTCTGTGTTGGTGCAAATTTTACCAACCACATTTTCAATTGATTACATAATATTCTCACTGGCTCAATGGACATGAATTTGAGCAAACTCCAGGAGATAGTGAAGGACAGGGGAGCCTGGCATGCCGCAGTCTGTGGGGTTGCAAAGAGTCAGACACGACTGAGCAACTGAACAAGAACCACAATATCCTCTCATTCATATATAATGCATTCATCCATTTACTTATTTTATACATTAATATTACAAAGTATTCTATTATGAACATGTTTACATATAAACTGTGTACCTGTGTGTGCATGCTCAGTCATGTCTGACTCTTTGTGATCCCATGGACTGTAGCCCACCAACTTCTCTTGTAGCTCAGTCAGTAAAGAGTCTACCCTCAGTGCTGGAGACCCAGGTTCCATCCCTGAGTTGGGAAGATCCTCTGGAGAAGGAAATGGCAACCCAGTCCAGCATTCTTGCCTAGAGAGTCCCAGGGACAGAGGAGCCTGGTGGGCTACTGTTCATGAGGTCACAAGAGTTGGACACAACAAGTGACTAAACCACCACACATATAAAGGTTGCTTGTTTTTTTTAAAGAAATTATTTCCTTAGGAGTTGTTCCCAGCAACAGGTATAATAAGGCACTCCCTATCTGCAGGTTCTGCATGCACAATTCAACCAACCCCTTCAATCAAAAACATTCAGAAAAAATAAATTTCAGCTAGTTCCAAAAAAGTAAAACTTGAATTTGCTATAGGCAATTGTTTACATAGAATTAACCTTGCATTGAGTCTTCCCTCATAGCTTGGTAAAGAATCTGCCTGCAATGCAGGAGACCCAGGTTCAATTCCTGGGTCAGGAAGAACCCCTGGGGAAGGAAATGTCAACCGACTCCAGTATTCTTGCCTGGAGAATTCCATGGACAGAATAGCGTGGCAGGCCACAGTCTATGGGGTCGCAAGAGTCGGACACAACTGAGCGACCAAGCATACATAGCACACGACATTGCATAAGGTATTATAAGTAATCTAGAGTTGGCTCAAATGTCAAAGAATCTGCCTGCAATGCAGGAAACCTGGGTTTGATCCCTGGGTTGGGATGATCCCCTGGAGAAGAGAATGGGCAACCCAATCCCTGTATTCTTGCCTGGGAAATCCCACGGACAGAGGAGCCTGGTGGGCTACAGTCCAAGGGGGCACAAAAAGTCAGACAAGACTGAGCAACTAACACTTTCACTTTCTTTTCAGAGGTGATTTAAGGTATACGAGAGGATATACATAGGTTATAGGCAAATAGTGTGCCATTTTATATAAGGGAATTGGGTATTCTGAGATTTTAGTATACAAGACCATTCTGGAACCTGTCCTAAATAGGACAAAAAATATTTAGATTCTTGACACACATTGTCAGGTTACTTTACAAAATGATTGTAGTAGTTTACACTCTCAAGCAACCCATTTGATGTCAGTATTCCTAGCAAAATAAACTACTTAAATTGTCTGAAGCAAATAATCGCTTAAAAGGTTGCCACACATCTAATGTCTACAAAAATGTCCTTTATTTTACGTATGCCTTTGAAAGATTTTTAGCAGTTCACTAATGTGAAGAAGCACAAGCTGGAATCAAGATTGCTGGGAGAAATATCAATAACCTCAGATATGCAGATCACACCACCCTTATGGCAGAAAGTGAAGAAGAAATTAAGAGCCTCTTGATGAAAGTGAAAGAGGAGAGTGAAAAGGTTGGCTTAAAGCTCAACATTCAGAAAACTAAGATCATGGCATCCGGTCCCATCACTTCATGGGAAATAGATGGGGAAACAGTGGAATCAGTGGCAGAGTTTATTTTTTGGGGCTCCAAAATCACTGCAGATGGTGATTGCAGCCATGAAATTAAAAGACGCTTACCCCTTGGAAGGAAAGTTACGACCAACCTAGATAGCATATTAAAAAGCAGAGTCATTATTTTGTCAACAAAGGTCCATCTAGTCAAGGCTATGGTTTTTCCAGTGGTCATGTATGGATGTGAGAGTTGGACTATAAAGAAAGCTGAGCACCAAAGAATTGATGCTTTTGAACTGTGGTGTTGGAGAAGAGTCTTGAGAGTCCCTTAGACTGCAAGGAGATCCAACCAGTTCATCCTAAAGGAGATCAGTCCTGGGTGTTCATTGGAAGGACTGATGCTGAAGCTGAAACTCCGGTACTTTGGCCACCTGATGTGGAGAGCTGACTCTTTTGAAAAGACCCTGATGCTGGGAAAGATTGAGGGCAGGAGGAGAAGGGGACGACAGAGGATGAGATGGTTGGATGGCATCACCGACTCAATGGAAACGGGAGTTTACCCAAACTCTGGGAGTGGGTGATGGACAGTGAGGCCTGGCGTGCTGCAGTTCATGGGGTCACAAAGAGTCGGACATGACTGAGCGACTGAACTGAACTGAATGTGACTGTATTTGAATTTAAAAATCAAGCTTTAATCAATTTATTTATGTGACAGAGAGACATAAAGTGGCAAATAAATTTGGTCCATGTCCCATAGGCTAGACAAGAATTAGATAAAAAATAACTGGGGGAGGGACTTCCGTGGTGGTCCAGTGGCTAAGATTTCGAGTTCCCAAGGCAGGGGGCCCAGGTCCAATCCCTGGTGAGGATGGGAATGAGACTCAGGGGGATTGGAATAGCAGGAAGACATGGTGAGTCATTTCCCTCTGGAGCTGGTGTAATCTTACACTGAAGGATGGTGAGACCTAGATAAATATTGTCAAATTGCTTTACAAAATGATAGTAGTATTTCACACTCTCAAGCAACCTTGAGGAGGGCCTTTTGGACTGGGGAAACAGGATTTGCAAAGAAGGTTTGTCATAATAGGAAATGAGGAGACAGCTGGCTAAAATTAACAAGTGATGGAGGCTACATTTGTACACTAAATTCTAATGTTCCATCCCTTGATTTGTATTCAAAGAAGGCAGTCCACAGAAGCACATCTGATTTTAGAGCTAGGTTACTTAACTCAGCCCAGTATCTCCCCTATTCTATATTTTTTGAAGGAGATAGTGGGAAAGAGTGCAGGATTAGAAGGTTTATGTTCTAGTTTCTAGGACAGTGCTCTTTCTACAGGGTCCTACACTCAGGCGTACATACCAGATGAAAATCTGACAGAGACTGGGTTTATTTATTGCCTTATATATACATGTTTAAACACATACACACACACACACACACACACACACACACACACACACACACACACGGCATTCTTACAAAGCCTGGGAAAATAATTGGGGGGAAGGGTCCCAAGTAGGAATGATTATATAGATGTGATGAGGAGACTGAGTTTTGAAAAACTTTTAAGTTTAGTTTCATATGTGCATTAGAATATTCTGTGTGGAATGATTAAATGGTATAACTAACTTTTGGAACTATTGATATCTTGCATACTTAAGTGTCTTTAAAGAAAATCTAGAAATATATTCACATACAAATTAAAAACTTTTCCTTTAACTCTCTTGGGTCGTGCTGCCTATCTTGTGGGATCTTAGTTCCCCAATCAGGGATCAAACCCGTACCCCCTGCAGGGGAAGCCTGGCATCCTAACCACTGGACCACTGGGGAATTCCCTTCCTTGAATTCCCAATAGAAGTTACTCTGCTAAATTTTATGAGGAATGCAGTAAGTAATAAGATGGAGGGTGTGGCCCCAAGTAACTCATAATTTAACTGAGAAAAGAAGATTTAGAAGCATATATCTACAAGTGTGCAAAACTATTTGATGTAGGTAACTTTTACCTATCTTCTATTACCGTGTCTTAGAGAGATTGGGTATTCCATAAATATTTGCTAAACAAATAAATGAAGGAAGGAGAAAAGAGCATTTCCAGGTGAGATGGCCATGGGCGAGTTCCTCAAAGAGTGCAGATTTGCACTTGGTCCTCGAGAGTGTTTAAGATTGAGAAGAATTAAGAGATAAGAAGCTTTACAGACAGGAAGTGAGACAGAGATCTCATGTGCCTGTTCTCGGCAGTTTTTTAGATGAGCATGCTTTCTGATCACTAAAAACTAACATTCCAAAATAGATCAATGTGATATAACCAGGCACACGAACATACAAATAGTATAAAGTCAACAGTACACCTCACCAAGAGGTAAGCTTTAGAGCTAGGGAAAATAATGTATTTTAAAATATAGCACTGTCCTCAAAAAAAAAAAAAGAAAAAGAAACAAAAACACACCTTAAAACGTTTCCTCAATTAAATTGCTATGAACTAGAACAGTCTGTCGGAGAAGGCAATGGCACCCCACTCCAGTACTCTTGCCTGGAGAATCCCAGGGACGGGGGAGCCTGGTGGGCTGCTGTCTATGGGGTCGCACAGAGTCGGACACGACTGAAGCGACTTAGCAATAGCAGCCGAACAGACTGTAATGGAAAATATACCATTTCCTGCACAGTCTAAGGGATAGTAATGATCAGTGATCACATAGTCACAAAATACTGGTGGATGCAGATTCTCTCTTAGTATAAAAGACATGTCAGTTCAGTTCTGTATGACTGCACAGGGGCAGAGGTCTTAAAATATACACAGATCAGATCACTCACTCTGTACACACTACCTTTGCTCCAAATAACCTTTTGCACCTTTTACACAGTGAAAGAATTAGAGGTACTGTTCTAGGCACTAGTTCCTAAAGTATAAAGGGTTTCTTTCCTCTTTGAAGAATTTTAAACTCTAAGAAAAGACCTGTACTATTTATTGATCCAGAACACAGGTAAAGAGTTTTTTTTATAACATTTTTTTCTCCACTAAAAGCATTTACGCTATTTTGAGTGAAAGGAGGTTAATAGTTATTTAATCTAAGTCCTGAACTTTGTTTGTACCTGTGTGTAGATATATGATAACACTATGTGAAGGAGGTGGCGAGTGTTTCCAGTCTCCAAGTGGTAAATGAATCTGCATTTTACAAGATAAATGAAGCTTTATGTGAACCTGAGCACTGGTAAGCCAACCTATGTATAACAAGGTTTCTACATCTGGCACGACAGGGAAACATTAACTAAAGTAGAATGGCAAGTTAAGGGTGTATGTTGCACCCCTATAGAAGAACTGGGGGCGGGGGGTGCAGTGGTGAGACAGGGGCAGGGTTGCCAGAGTGACAGGGGGAGAAGCACTGCAAATCTTCTGCCAAAAGTCAACAGTGAAATTGGACAAAACTGTCAAAAAACAACCATCTCAGTACTCTCTAAATACAAAAAGCTGAGACAAGTTTATCTGAGACAAGTACTGGATTTCAGTAAGATCAGTGAGGTCTGCAGCAGTTTAGTGGGGGCTCCCCGTCCACCCTTGTCCTCAGCTCCTTGGAGACACTGTTCTGCTCAGGCCGAGGATGGGATGAGAGGCAGCTGCCTGCGCGGGGCAGGATCCAGCAATGTAGAGAAAGGATGATACAGTAGGGCCACGTGGGGTTCATCCAGAGAACGCCAGATTGGTTCAAGATCTCAGTGTCATTTAATAAAATGCCCTGTACAATAGACTCAAGTACATAAAACACACGACCACCTCAAAAGACCCAGAAAAACCATAGGACAAAATCCAATACCTATTCATGATAAAAAAAAAAAAAGAAACAAACAAACCCAACTCTCAGCAAACAAGGACTAGAAAGGAACTTCCGCAGTCTGTCAGAGGGCCTTTGTGAAAAGTGCACAGCTAACTTCATACTCAATGAGTAAAGTCTGAATTTTTTCCCCACAGAAGTGGGGATAAGGTAAGGATGTCTACCTCACCTCTTCTGTTCAACATGGTACTAGAAATTCTAGCCAGTGCAAACCAGGAGGAAAAAAAGGCATATGGATCAGAAAGGAAATATAGAACTTGTCTTTATTTAGACTCATGATTCTGACGTATTCTGATTCTAAAAATGCACATGTGCACATGTACGAGAATGAACAAGTCAGGAAGGTGAAGAATACAAGATCAACATACAAAAATCAGTTTTATTTCCATATATTAGCAATGAACAATGCAAAAACAAAATTAAGAAATCAACATAGTCTTAAGTTAAAAATGCACCCCAGAACCACAGTGTATAATATATATCCTGCACAAATATACACACATGTATTTGTGCATACTCAAATCCATACAATCATGGGAAAATATTGGAAATAAATTGTATAATAGTCACCTATAAGCTTATTTAGTGTTTAATAATACTATTTAGTGTTTATTAATACAGCTTATTTAGTGTTTTAATTTTAATCTGATTTCTTTTATTAATCAAAAATTGAACAGTGAACATGTGTGGCTGTTATAGTCAGGGAACACATGGTAAATTATTCATTATTTAAATGGTGTTGTCGTTCAGTCACCCAGTCATGTCTGACTCTGCCACCCCATGGACGGCAGCATGCCAGGCCTCTCTGTCCCTCACCATCTCCCAGAGTTTGCCCAAGTTCGTGTTCATTGCATCAGTGATGCCGTCCAGCCATCTCATCCTCTGATGCCCTCTTCTTCTGCCCTCAGTCTTTCCCAGCATCAGGGACTTTTCCAATGAGCCATCTGTTCATATTAGATGACCAAAATACTGGAACTTCAGCTTCAGCATCAGTCCTTCCAGTGAGTATTCAGGGTTGATCTCCCTTAAGATTGACTGGTTTGTTCTCCTTGCAGTCCAAGGGACTTTCAGGAGTCTTCTCCAGCACCACAGTTCAAAGGCATCAATTCTTTGGCGTTCTGCCTTCTTAACTGTCCAGTTCTCACAACCAAACATGACCACTGGGAAGACCATAGCCGTGACTATATGGACCTTTGTCGGCAGAGTAGTGTCTCTGCTTTCAGCATACTGTCTCGGTTTGTCATCGCTTTCCTGCCAAGAAGCAATCTTCTTCTGATTTCATGGCTGCAGTTACCGTCCACAGTGAATTTGGAGCCCAAGAAGAGGAAATCTGTCACTACTTGCAACTTTTCCCCTATTTGCCATGCAGTAATGGAGGCGGATGTCATGATCCTAGTTTTTTTTTTTTTTAATATTTAGTCTTAAACTGGCTCTTTCACTCTCCTTCTTCACTCTCATCAAGAGGCTCTTTAGTTCCTCTTCTCTTATAATGGTTGAAAACAATGTTGGGTGGCCAATCAGGATTTGAATCATGTCTCAATCACCTTCTAACATGAGACCTTGAGAAAAGAGCTTAACCTTCTAGTCTCAATTTCTTCCTCTATAAAATGTCACATATCTGAAGAATGTTACGGAGATTAATAGAAACTTTGTATAAACTGGTTAGTAGGACAGCACAGTGCCTGTCCAGTCACTAAGTCATGTCTGACTCTTTACAACCTTATGAACTGTAGACCGTCAGGCTCTTCCATCCATGGGGATTTTCCAGGCAAGAATACTAGAGTGAGTTGCCATTTCCTTCTCCCAGGGATCTTCCCAAACAAAGAATCGAACCCGTGTTCCTTGCCTCAGAAGGTGGAATCTTTACCACTGATCCAGCAGGGACGAAGCCCCAGTAGAATAGCACATGATTCAATATATTCAATTCAATAAATGGTCTTTATTACTGTTGTTGTAGCTCTGCTTAGAGAGACTTATTATACTTTGCTGTGGGGACATGATTTTTTCTCCTGGCTATTATTTTCTTTGCTCTGCCTGCCTGTTTCAAGTAATTATTAATATGATAGGGAACACACTGGCCAATAGAATTAGGTGCAGTTGGAGATAACCATGGTAACTCTTAGCATTTCTGCAGCAGCTCTGTGTTTGACTCATTCCAGCCTTAAAGTCACTGCTCAGGTTCACAGGAGGATGTGCTAGAAGAGAGCTCTGATGCAGATGCTGCCAGGGCTGTCCCAGGGAGGGATCAGAGCTAGGGTGGACCCATAGTGTGGTCTCCTTTCTTGCCCCTGGACCATTAAAGCTGATGAGAGCTTGCAGCCAGAGGGCTAGATGTAGAAGCAGAAAGGGTGCCGGGGAGGGATGTTGAGAACTTGATGGTGTGTCTGCGGAGCTTAACGTTGCAGCCTGCAGTGAGTCACTTCCTCCAACATGGCTGACTGCCTGAGCCACCGACTGCAGCCCAAGGCTCTTCAGAGGTCAGAAGTCAGGGAACAGGAGTATAATCAAATATTTCTCTCATTTCTAATCCTTCTGTTATTATCACCCAAAGCAGCTAAACTGAAATGGTTCTGCAGGTTATCCAAATTTCAATGGCAACAATGGCATACATAAGTTTGCTGATCTCACACAAGCACAGTTAAATCTGAGAACGTGATAATGAATATTTTACAGAAAAAGCTTACATTTCTGTAAAATAAAACTGTTCTTATGCCTTTTTAAATAGTGAGATATGAGACTTATAATAAAAAAAAACCTTTAAAGTTGTAAATGTTGATGGAACATTTAAAATACAAATTTGCATTCAAAAATATTTTTGACTTGAGGTTTAAGAGCAAAATAAATATTTTGGAATATTTCAAGTAAGACTATAAAACCAGTGTTCTGATATACAGATATGCTCTGAGATAAATATGGCAAGGGTATTATTTACTTTAGGTTATATTTGCTTAACTAGTATCCACATAGTTCCATCATCATCGGTTGGAAAATTGCAAAATAAAACAAATATTTTTCTACATTGTAAACAAATTGGTTGGTTTTTAACTGAGTAGTATTGAAATGAACTCTTGAGAGTCCCTTGGACTGCAAGATCAAACCAGTCAATGCTACAGGAAATCAACCCTGAATATCTATTGGAAGGACTGATGCTGAAGCTGAAGCTCTAATATTTTGATCACGTGAAGAGAAGAGCCAACTCATTGGAAAGGATCCTGATGCTGGGAAAGACTGAAGGCAGGAGGAGAAGAGGATGACAGAGGACGAGACGGTTAGATAGCATCACTGATTCAATGGATGAATTGGAGCAAACTCTGAGAGACAGGGAAGGGCAGGGGAGCCTGGTGTGCTGTGGTTCAGGGCTCGCAGAGTCAGACAGGACTCAGCAACTGAACAATAACAGCAACACAACATGAACTAAAGAAATGTACCATTTATTTTAGTGAAATTTAAACTTAATCTTAGTTTCTAAAGTAAAATTTTAAATGTTATATAAAAGGGCAAGAATAGCAGGGTGTTCAAGTCACCATATCTAGGCCAGAATCCAAGAAATCGATCATATTTATTTGCTTAAAATTGATAAGATTCAGGGGGAGTGACCCCTTTAACTAAGCTTATAAGGCACTGGTAAACCAGAACGTCGCTCTATTTACTTTAATGTGGGGTACTCCCTTCTTGGCACTGAGTTCTGTATCTCCATTCTCCAGGGTATCCTGTTTCCCAGCACTAAATCAATGGGAAACTGAATTGTTAATCAAAATCACTGTGTGAAAATTGCTTATCAGAATTACAGTGAGAGAACCGCTTGGTCTCAGAGACTTTTTGTGAGGATGGGGGAAAAGCCCAAAGAACTAAGTCTTCTCCAGCACAGAGTATCTTTCTATTGATGGAAAAGTCATATCTACTGGGTACGATGGCTACTGATACTGAAAGTCCTGCACCAGCTTTAACAAACACATGTGCTAAGTACTATGTCAGTTCAGTTGTGTCTGACTCTGTGACCCCATGGACTGTAGCCCGCCAGGCTCCTCTGTCCATGGGATTTTCCAGGCAAGAAGACTGGAGTGGACTGCCATTTCCTTCTCCAGGGGGTCTTCCCGACCCAGGGATCGAACCCTAGTCTCTTACGTCTCCCGCACGGGCAGGCAGGTTCTTTACCACTACCACCACCTGGGAAGCCCATTTCCCCTATTTTGAGATCACGAGCAGTTCTCTTAAATCACGTTTGACAGAAGGCAGATGATACAACATAATTAACTAATTAAGATTATTTAATCATAATACACTCCACACTGAAAACCATCCTCCTCGTGCTTCCTCCTGACTCCATGTCGTTCGGTTCCAGTGTGATTGCTTTGCACTCTCCTTCAGGAATATTTGTCTGAGGATGACCTTACTTGCCTTTGGCTGTGCCCCAGGTTTCCTTCAGAACACATTGATAGACTGACTCTGAGGACGCCTCATGACTCTGCAAGCCATTTCGAGTTGATTCTAACCAGCTTCAGTCTCCAATTTTTTGAAAGGTCAACATACTGAGGTAACAAATTCAGAAAACCCATTCTCTGCTAAGCTTCTGTGTTCCTTTTACAAATCTTATTATTCTATTTTAGATATAGTTTTTAAGGGAACTTTAATGTTTTGTCCCATTGACAAAACCAGTTAATTAGGCAACTTTAAGTGTGTTGAACTCCATTCATAAATTTAGCAAATTTTTTTTTGTTTACTCATCCTATGGATGTATACTTGCAATTGCTGTCTTTTTTTTTTCTGAATAAAGTAGGTGAAATTTTACAATGTTCACCTATATACCCTTCACCTAGATTTGTCTATTGTTGATATTTTGTCACATTTGCTTCATTTTTCTATATACAATTTTTTGTAAATTAAGTTGTAGATATCATGACATTTCCACCTTCAGTACTTTGGCATGAACTAATTGAAAACATTTGTCTATACAACTACAATGTCATTATCTCACCCCAGAAAGTTAGCATTGATACAGTAACCATATCTAATAAGAAGTTCATATTCAAATTTATCTAATTATTCCCAAAATGTCTTTTAGAGTTTTTTAAACCCATGATCCAATCATAGATCATGAATTACATTTGGTTGCTAAGTCTATCTAGTTTTCTTTAGGATACAGCAGTACCCTGCCTGTGTTTGCTTTCATGACATTGATATTTTGGGTGATTCAGGCCAGTGTCTTCTATGAACAGTTAGTGTTAGTCATTCAGTCAAGCCAGACTCTGCAACCCCAAGGACTGAAGCCCACCAGGCTCCCTGTCCATGGAATTCTCCAGCCAAGAATACTACAGTGGGTAGTCATTCCCTTCTCCAGGGGGTCTTCCTGACCTAGGGCTCGAACCCCAGTCTTCTGCATTGGAGGCAGGTTCTTTACCCTCTGAGCCACCAGTGAAGCCTAGTGGTGTCCCCCAGTCCAGATTTTGTCTCATTTCCCCATGATTAGATTCAGTGTAGACACTTGGGGAAGAATACTGCAAATAGTGTGTACTTCCAATGACATCCATGACATGAGGAGCCATGTTAGACTGTCTCATTATTGGTGATGCTAATTGTGACCACAAGGTTAAGGTGGCATCCATCAGATTTATCAGTGGAAAAGTACCATTCCCCCCTTTTAATTAAGCAAGGTGTTATTTTGAGGACCTGTGAATGTTTTGCTTCCTAACAACTTTGCACCTAGTGGTGCAAATGCCTGGATCAATTATTGATTTTGGTGGTTGCAAAACAGTACTGTCCATCTAGGGCTTCCCTGGTGGCTCAATGGTAAAGAACCCATCTGCCAATGCAGGAGACATGAATTCAATCCCTGGATCAGGAAGATCCCCTGGAGAATGAAAAGGCAACCCACTCCAGTATTCTTGCCTGGGAAATCCCTTGGACAGAGGAGCTTGGTGGGCTCACCCATAATATGATGTCACCCTATAAGAAGTCATAAATTCAGCAAATTCTATTCCAGAGAAAACTGCTGGAGCAGAGCTTATTTTTCTATCTAGCAAGTCAACCTTCCAAGAAATCAGTTCTACCTTTCCACAGGTCCCTAGAAGGCAGTGTTTGGTTTTTTCTTTTTTGGTGGGGCTGGGGGAGGGACTTCCCTCATAGCTCAGGTGGTAAAGAATCCGCCTGCAATGCAGGAGACCCCAGTTCGATTTCTGGGCCGTGAAGATCCGGTGGAGAAGGGATAGGCTACCCACTCCAGTATGCTTAGGCTTCCTTTGTGGCTCAGCTGGTAAAGAATCCACCTGTAATGTGAGAGACCTGGGTTTGATCCCTGGGTTGGGAAGATCCCCTGGAGAAGGGAAAGGCTACCCACTCCAGTATTCTGGCCTGGAGAATCCCATGGACTGTAGTCCATAGGGTCAGAAAGAGTCAGACACGACTGAGTGACTCTCACTTGACTTTACTGGGGGCGGGACAGCCCTTGCCTTTTTGAGCGATTGGGCAAGGGTCTGTTTGCCAGGTTACCAAAGAACCACACGAGTGCCTCAGGTCGTCCAGTTCCTTAATCTCTAACACAAATCAGCAGGCTGAGGAGTTTCCAAACTAAGCCACTTTAGAATCAAATTTATTTCTGGACAGGCCCCAAAGATGGTTGAATTTCAGGGTTTCTTCAAAAGTTTTGATGTACAAGTGGGAGAACCTAGGCCACCAGTCGATCTAAGGTCCTAAGAAGCTGACAAGTGGAACGGTAACTCCAAGGAGACTAAATTCTACCCAATGCTGGTCTTCCAGAAAAGGTGTCACACACCCTATGTTGGGCATGGACTTCCAGCTGTCATAGCATCAACGCTGAGGATTTCTTTTTATCTCAAATCTGTCATATTGGGTATTTTTTATAAACCTTACCAAAAACTTATCCTTTTAAATATGCATTCATTTTTTCCCTTAAGTCAAGCGTCAATGATTTACCTGTGTTGCTTGCAAGACCTATAGACCAGTTTAACTGTCATCTCTAAAGACAACTTAATATTTAATCTCTTAAAATAAATGCATGATGTAACAAAAGGAAAACATGTGGCCTAACTAAACAAAAATTGTTTTTGAGGTGCCTTAAAGCCATGACAACTTATGTGATCAAAACAACAGATTGTGAGTATAGTGACATGGGACTCATGTTGGGTGGCTTCCCCAGCATCCATGCTTCCCTTCTTTCCAACAGCCCTGTGCTTCTTTTGGGCGATCCGCATGGTTCTGAAAAAGCTGCCTCCACTTCTCTGGCTCCAGGACTGATCAGGAACAGACATGTAACCTAAGCCAGTTCAGTTAGAAGAACTCTCAGGACTAGCCTGGTGATGTTGGGACGCAGATGTTTTCTCTTCCCTGCTAGAGGTGAAAGGGGTTCAGGTGACCCCAGGAGCTGTGAGTGGTTACTTTTGGTTCCTGGAGCATTATCCATTCATTGTTTACTCAACAAACATTTAGTAACCACTACTGTGTGCCAGATGTGAAAACAGAAAACTGAATAAGACATGGTCACTGATGTTAAGGTATTTATACTGTAGGGGAGTAAACAGGAAGGTATAAAGGGCTGGGGGCAAAGAAGCCAGAATTCACAGAAACAGAGAACAGATTCTTGGTATGGATCAAGTTCGCTGTTGCAGGACACCATCTGAGGTAGAAGTGGCTGTACCTAGGCATTCTTTATGTGGGGTTGATGTCATTGTCAGTCTGCCTTGAACCATCCAGTTAACTGTGGTTTTAGTGAAATTTCTTGCAGTAACTCAACTGCAAAAGCATTGCAAAATTTCCTCAATTTTCAACCACTGGCTGGTGTCTTAATCCAAAGTATAACCTTAACTAGAAACCAGTTTTCTGGGTACATATAAATATTTGGACAATAATGTCAGTAACATCATCTTTCATTGTTAATGAGGCAAATAAATCAGAGCATTTTTTTTTTCTTTTTTTTTTTTTGGCCGAGCAGTGGCATGTGGGATCCTAGTTCCCCAAACAGGGATTGACCCCATGCCTGCTGCAGCAGACGCTCAGTGTCTTAACCACTGGACTGCCACAGGAGTCCCAAAACAAAGTATATTGAATATTCATTAAATATCATCTAGGGACAAGACGCAATAGCACTTTGTATCCTTAAAGATGTCTTTTACAGGATATATTCCTCTGAAAGATCTGGATACATACACATAACCACTATTACCACAGTAATATTATTTGGCCCATCTAAATGATTATATATTTAAATATGTATATAATTATATATAAAACGCTAGAGAATCTAGAGCAAGCGTTCCCAATAGTCAGGCCCTGGTGGGAGGAATACCTTCCCAGGATGTCATATTAGAATTATCTGGATAGTTTTTTTTTTCCAATAAATACACCTACACCTCATCCTGGTATTTCCATCTGGGCTCCTCTCTGTTGTAATACATCACTATTTTTTTAAATAAACTACTTCATTATTTTTTAAAACTTTATTTTTGGCTGCTCTGGGTCTTCGTTGCTGTGCCTGAGCTTTCTCTCCTTGCACTCGCAGGGGTTACTCTGTAGTTACCGTAGGTGGGCTTCTCGTTGTGGGGGAGGGGTGCTTCTCTCGCTACGGAGCTTTGGCCAAGTGCATGGGCTCAGTAGTTTCGGCTGGATGGCTTAGTTGCCGTCCAGATTCAGACCAAGGGTTGAATCTGTGTCCCCTGCATTGACAGGTGGATTCTTAACCACTGGACCCCCAGGGAAGTCCCTAGTACCTCACTCTTCACTGAAGATGTATTCTCACCATAGGGTGGGAAAAAACACTGAGGCCTGGTCTAACGAGCGGCAGTGTGCAGAGAGAGAGCTCTGAAACAATGTACAGGGGCCTAAGTAGCGAACTGTCCAGCCAATGGATGATAACCAACATCATTTAATCACTGTGCATGTCACTGCATTTTCTAACATGGGCCAAAGATAGAACAAAAGTAATCATTACTGAATATAAATCTGAACTGAGACCCAAATTTATGGATCAAGTATTGAGAGTTCATACCAAATGGCTTCTTGTTGCCAAGGAAAATGTAAAGACCATATACCTGGATCACATGTAAAAATCATCTCCAAGGATCTAGACAGGTGACTCACTATGGACCTGTGAATATCTAGCAAGGTTATTATTGGTTGCCTAAAGTATGTCACCCTAAGCTTCACAAATAAGACAGAAAATTCCATGACATCTGAAGTTGACAGCAAAGGGGCAAGGATTGTGAATGTTCCTGCAAAGTTTTCTCCTGATCATGATTTTAGATCACACCTAAAGAACACAAGGAAATAGCAAAGTTCAGAAAGAATGGCTTTTATATATTTGACATAGTCTCAAGTGTGTTGAAAACAACTGTCTCCCCATTTTATCGCTGAAGCTGATTCAGGCTTCAGTTCAACCTTTTATTGAATTATAAATTAGCTTCTTAGGGCATAAAATTGTAAAGAGGGCTCAGCATATGCTCTACCAACAGATGTTCAAATATTTTCAGGAAGAGTTTCGGGAAAAGTGATTCTTTTTTTTACATCCTGCCACTACACAGCTGTAGTAGGACTTCCTAATTTAAAACCTGAGGGGTTTTTTTTTTTTTTTTTAGTCCCACCTTTTAAAAATTAACCCTCAAAAGATCGAGCTAGGTGTTAAAATTATAGACTTTTTTTTTTTTTTTTAAAGCAACAAACAGCGAGAGAGGTCTTCCAACCTTAAAAACGTAACAAACTTTTTTTAAAAAGTCAGTTCCTCAAGTCACAGAGAATTCGCAGGGGCACAGGAATTCAAAATGCTAGCGTCAGGCACAGAAACGTCATGTAGCTAATAGGACAGGCCCCCGAAGATGGTGGCTCCGCGGGGCTTTGGTAATTGTCGCGGCAATAATTCCCGAGGACCGTTACAGACCGTTGAGCCCGGGGCCGTGGGGCTGCCCGGGTCGGGAGGGCCCTGCGCCCAGGCGCCCGCCCGGGACTCAGGCGCCCGCCCGCGGCGCAGACCAGACACTGGGTGGCGGAGCCGCCGCGGCAGGGCCCGCGCGCTGACCTCCGAAACCCGCGGAGGTCGGGCCGGCGCGCCCCCTCCGGAGAGAGATCGGCTCCAGGACGCGTCCTGAGCGGCCGCGACGGGAGCCCGGCGGCGCCAGGGACGGCGGCCCGCCCGGGGCGGTGGCGCGGGGTCGGGAGTCAGAAGCCGCGCCGGAGCCCGGAGAAGGTGCGACCCCCGATGGCCCCTGCGCCGTGGGCCGCACGCGCCTCTCGCATGCCTGGCCGACCCGCGCGGTCGCTCCACCGCCGGCCCCAAGCCCGGGTCTACGCCAGACGCCGAGACCGCGCGGGAGCCGCCGGCAGGGAAGGCTGCCGCCGGGCGGTTGGGCGTGGCCTCCCGGAGGGGGCGTGCCCCGGGAGCGGGGAGACTCACGCAACCAGCCGTTCCGGCTGCTGATTGGCTAAGGCGTCTGCGCGGAGCCCGCAAGCGTCTCCGCCCGCCCGGCCGCTCCTCCTCTTGTCGCCGCCGCCCGGTCAGCACCGGCTCGCGAAGGGACCGCTCAGGCGCCGCCGGCCCGGCCCAACGCGGACGACCAGAGAGAGGGAGGCGGACGGAGGACACGCTCGCTAGCTCGCTCCCGACCGCGCCTGGGTTCCCAGAGGCGGTGCAGAGCCCGGGGGGAGGAGCCGCCGCGGGCACGCCCCGCCCCCGGCCCGGGAAGACGCCGCCCGCGGCCCCCCGCGCCGGCCGAGACCCGCCCCCGGCCCGGCCCGGCCCCGGCGGCATGGAGGGGCCCTGCTCCTGACGGCCGCCCGCCGCCGCCGCGGCCCCCGCCCCGCCCCCGGCCCCGCCCTCCCGCCCCCGCTCGCATGTCCGCGCCGCCGTAGCCGAGGATGCTGAGGATGAAGCTGCCGCTGAAGCCGACGCACTCCGCGGAGCCGCCGCCCGAGGCTGAGGAGCCTGAGGCAGACGCGCGGCCGGGCGCGAAGGCGCCTCCGCGCCGCCGCCGCGACTGCCGCCCCCCGCCGCCGCTGCCGCCGCCTTCGGGCGCGCCGCGGGGACCCCCGCCGCCGCCGCCGCCGTCCCGGGGGCTCGGGCCGCCTGTTGCTGGCGGGGCGGCGGCGGGGGCGGGCATGCCGGGCGGCGGCGCGGGGCCCGCGGCGGCGGCGCTGCGCGAGCAGGAGCGGGTGTACGAGTGGTTCGGGATGGTGCTGGGCTCGGCGCAGCGCCTAGAGTTCATGTGCGGGCTGCTGGACCTGTGCAACCCGCTGGAGCTGCGCTTCCTCGGCTCGTGCCTAGAGGACCTGGCGCGCAAGGACTACCACTACCTGCGCGACTCGGAGGCCAAGGCCAACGGCCTCTCGGACCCGGGCCCGCTGGCCGACTTCCGAGAGCCCGCCGTGCGCTCGCGCCTCATCGTCTACCTGGCGCTGCTGGGCTCGGAGAACCGCGAGGCCGCCGGCCGCCTGCACCGCCTCCTGCCCCAGGTGGACGCGGTGCTCCGGAGCCTGCGCGCAGCCCGGGGCGAGGGCTCGCGGGGCGGCGCGGAGGACGAGCGCGGCGAGGAGGACGGCGGCGGCGAGGAGGACGACGCCGAGAAGGACGGCTCCGGCCCGGAAGGCGGCGGCGCCGCGCCCCGGCCGGGCGGCGGGCTGGGGCTCAGGGCCCAGGAGGAACTGCTGCTGCTCTTTACCATGGCCTCGCTGCACCCGGCCTTCTCCTTCCACCAGCGCGTCACCCTGAGGGAGCACCTGGAGAGGCTCCGCGCCGCGCTCCGCGGGGGCCCCGAGGACGTAGAGGCGGCGCCGGGCCACTTGGCTGGCGCCCGGGCCCAGGTAAGGCGCGCCGGCCTCTCCGCGCGCGCGCAGCGGTCCCCGCGGCCTCCGCTCCCCGACGACCCCCGGCCGGGCCGACCCCGACCCCGGTCCCGGGACTGATGTGCGTTCGGCCGGGCCGCTCAGTCCCACTCCACACACACACACACACACACACACACACACACGAACTCAGTCCCACTCCACACACACACACACACACACACACACACGAACTCAGTCCCACTCCACACACACACACACACACACACGAACTCAGTCCCACTCCACACACACACACACACACACACACACACACACACACACACACGAACACCCGCCATAACAGAATGCTCTGGAAGTCTCGTCCCGCTGCGGTTGCCCCGGAAGCCCGGAGCTCAGCCCGGCCCTCGGACGCGGGCTCTCGGGACCTTTCGGCCCCGACACCTCCGTCGGGGCTGCGGAGCCCGGGCCGGCCGCCGCCCCGCCGCCTGGCGCTCCGCCCGCGCATCCCGAGGCCCAGCTCGCCCCCCGGGGGAGGCGGCCCCAGACGCGCTCCCGGCGCGCTCCGCGGTGGCCTGAGGTAAAGCGGGTCGTTGGTTCTTTTGGCTCCTGCTCAGAGAACTTGATGTTCTCAGAAAAAAAGTCAGAGGTGCGAAATGACTCAAATCAGTTAGGTCGTCGGGCAGGTTGTCTGGGTAGGGAAACGTCCCCTCGGGCGGTTCTGGTGCCCTTTGCCCCCGGCCAGTCCGGCTTCTAACGGGTTTGAGTCGTGTCTACACGTTTGGGTCCGGCGATGTTTGTGGGGCCTTTACTGAAGGCATAAATGGTTTCTAAAAAGTTACTGAACGCCAAAATGTAGTAGATGAGATTAAAGGCAAGTCCCTTGTCACAAACATGAAGGAAAATTTTATAAAGCCACGAAAGCAATTTAATAATCTGGGCCCAATATAAAGCCCTTGAGTGTGACAGTTTAGTGGAGCAAGTTGCTTTTATTTAAAGACTGTACAATAAGTTTATTTTCGTGGTTCACGATTATTTAAAAAGCATTTATTTGGATGCCATGTTTTTCAGCTTTAGGAGATCTCCAGGATGATATATTGGAAAGCGAGATATTTTTCACTCCTTACTTGAAAGTTCTTTCAGCTTATATATCTGCTGTCATTCAGACTAAAACTGGGTATTATATCTCGCCAATGGCGGTGTGGACTCAATACCCATAGAATCAAAGGAACCTAGGAGCTGGAAAGGATTTAGTGATAATCTAGGCTGAGCCCCTCCTTTTAAAAAGGAGGCGTCAGTGAAGTGACTAACCCACTTTAGGACATACTTTATCAAACTGGGACGTATTAATGCTAGTATCCAGAATTTTGGCGAGCATGAAATATTCCAGTGTCTCATACAACTGTGTATACTGCACTCTTCAGCCTACTTACTAATTCCAAAAAAAATCCTATGTGCCCATTATTAAGTTTAAAGAAGCAAGCCTGAACTTTGAAGCAGTACTTACATATCTTACCCCCAAAATTCCTGTATATATTGTAAAGATAACTTTAGCGTGTAGATATAAGGAAAATGTCTCATAGTGGAGCAGTTTATATTATTGCATTCTTATTCCACCAAGGGTAACCGACTTCTGGTTTTAACTGCAATGTTTTTTCTCCCTTTAAATTTTGCTTATAATGCGAGTGTTGTAAGGGGACGAGACAAGGACAGAGATGCGTTCAGAGCGCAGCAGTGAAATTTTTATGTCGACCGCGGCGTGTGGCCTTTCAGTGAGTGCCGGGAAGAGTGGACAGTGAGGCTGGGCATGCTGCCACGAGTTGGAGCGCATCGTTACTTCTCAGACGGTGCCTGTGTCGTGGCTGTCCGCGGGAGCGGGGTAGATCACAGGGCACACGCCTTCAGGTGACACTGAACGCCATTTGTGGACGTCGGTGGCCTGGCGAGCGTTTCCTCTCCCGTGGTTGAGGGTTGCTGTGACAGATCACCCCGTCTTACTTGGCTGTTGCTGCCCCGCACTTGTCAGCGCGACTCCGAGCCCCTCAGCCGTGGCCGCCTCTGGCCCTGAGGACGTGCCCGCGGGTGTTCTGCTGCTAGGCCGCCCCGAGAGGCGGCTCGAGGGGGTCTCTGCACTTCAGCCCTTCCGCTCGCGGTCTTGGCCGCGGTTGCCTGAGGAGGGAGGGCCTACCCCGGAGTCCGCAAGGAGGCGCCGGGGCTCGCGACCGAGAGCAGCGCGCGCACGCGCAGCCGAGGATCGGCGGACGGCGGGGAGGGGAGGGGGGTGTCCGCGGGGCCCCGCCCCGCCCCCGCCCTGCAAGATGGCGGCCGCGCGCCGCCCACGTGACCGGCGCTGGCCCCGCCCCCGGAGGTGCGCTGCGCCGCCTTGCGGGGGCACGGTGTTTCTCTTTGGCGTTGGCTGGGCGAGGTGGGGACCGGGTCGGCCAAGAGCCCTGGGGAGGGTTTGCTCTGGGACAGGCGGAGGCGGGTTTCGTGGCAGCCGCCTTTTGTCCGGAAGTAACCTTTTAGGCCTATCCTTGTAACTTTTTAATTGCCCAGGAATAATTCTATTTTTCTACTGTCTAAAATGTCATCCATACTGTCAATAAATGGATGAAGTAGAACTAATTTTCTTTTTTCTCTTAGAGTAAGAGCATACTAGCCCAGAATAGTGTTCCTGGCTCTTCCAGGATTTGTATCCAATTCATAATATGCTGCAGTTTCTTGTTAAATTTTTAAAACTAATGATATTTACTGGTAGAACTTGTATTTCAGTGCGAATTTTAATTCTAGTCGTATGCTTTAAAGCTGACCCAGGCTCAGCAACTGTTTAGTGGCATAAGGTGGTTACGATGTCAGTAAAAGTGACAAGTCCACAAACACTAGTAGAGTGTAGATCATTTTAGAAAAATGGAGATTTAACAAGCATATTTTTATTTTTAAAAGAAACATTTCTAGAGTTTTCCTACATGATTTGGATGTTTTCAGAGTAAATGTTACATAGGATTACAACTTAAATGTTGGCCTTGCTTTTAGAAGACTTGTGGGTGAAGTTCATGTTCAAAATGTTGGCCTTGCTTTTAAGAGACTTGTGGGTTAAGTTCATGTTCGTCACAGCTGCAATGAATTGCCAGCCACTGGCATAAAATTCAACAACTGGCCCAGTTTGCAGTAGTGAAAATTACTAACGATGTTCTAGGAAATTTGTGTGATTGATGCAGGTCAGGTGTTAATGAAATGAGGTACTGCATGTATAGCAAGCTGAAAAAAACTGGTATTAAAATGGGCCCAATATTTATTATTAGGAACACAAGGTATAAATGGTATGTTAGCAATAGCAACAAAAAAGAATGTTTTTAAATTAGGTACTTAATGATCAAGTGTTTGGTTTTTTGTCTGTGCTGGGTTTTCGTTGCTGCGCAGGCTTTCTGTAGTCGCAGCGAGCAGGGGCCGCCCGAGTTGCGGTGCGTGGGCTTCTCATTGCGGTGGCTCTCTTGTGGCAGAGCGCGCGCTCTGGGCTTAAGGGCTCAGCGGTTGTGGCACACCGGCTTAGTTGCTCCCTGCCCGTGGGATCTTCCCGGACCACGGGTGGAACCCATGTCCCCTGCATTGGCAGTCAGATCCTGCCAGGGAAGTCCGTGATCAAGTATTTTTAAAAGGTACTAGTCTTGTTACTGTTTCATTGAAAAGATGAAAGACAGGCAAGATTCCTATCTCTGCATACTTATTACAGACCCTCTGTTTATGAAAATGGATCCTCTAGTTCTGGAGGTTTAGTCCCCAGTTAGTGACACAAAGATGAAAAGAGTTAAAATTACTATGGTAATAGTCGTTAGTGCTTAATGTTGTTGGTATGGCCATGTTTCTCTGGAGATTGTTTTCAGTATCCTCAAAAGTTAGTTGTTTGGCAAATAGTGCTAATGTTTGAATTAAAGATAGAAACTGAACATTTATGTTAGTAGTAGTATAGCAGATAGCATTTAGTGTTATTTAAGCTCACACACCAAAAAAAAAAAGTGACCATGTGTCCTTTACTTAAAAAAAAAAAATCATTGAAGATACTTAAAAGGAAAACTTGGCAAAATTGTTTTTTTGTTATACTTTTATATATATGCTTTTTTATATATAACAAGTATACTTTGTTATACTTGTTATACTTGGCAAAATTGTTATACTTTTTCATAGTATAGGCTAATTAGATACATTGTACTTGACAAAACAAGTACCTCAACTAATTTTAATAATACAGATAACATATTGATAGTGTTAGGACCTAAAAAAGAAAACTCTTTTGGGAAGAGTTTTAGCATAAGTGCTCCTATCCTGGATGACATGGATGTGTCTGGCAATCAATCCTAGTGAGAGCCTTGAACTGAAATGAGACTGGGGAGGTTAGTGTCCAGATGTCAGTTGTTGCTGTATTAGGCCCTAAAAAGATGCCTTCCAAAAATGACATTTGAAAAGAACAACCCCACTGCTTACAGTAATAAAACCTTTATTTAATTTGTTGTCCACTGCTGGGAGCTTTTACAGTGACTCGGGTCCCTGGAGCAGTGGGCACTGTCTGAGAAGGCTTTTTTCACTCTTATCGGAGGGATAATAATAGTACTTACGTTAGATTGCAAGGGTTAAATGAATGAGTACTTGTAGAATGATGTACATGATTTTCAATAAGTGTTAGCAGTTATTAATGAAAGTTAAACCTTCTTGGGAAGGTGCTGAAGAGACCTGACTGTGGCACCTACAAACTGAGAGCAGGGAGTAGAGCTAGTCGTGACTTTTACAGGAAATTTTAGGTTGGTTTGGCTGCATCGAGGAATCAAAACAGTTCAGTTAATAAATGCCTTCTGGGAGAGGCTTTTAGAAGATCTCAGTTAAGCAGTAATTATTTTCATAGCAAATGGCAGCTATTGGGTATCCTCCCCCAGTTACTTAATTTTTCTCTGCAGTGGTTTTCTGAGGCAAGGAGAATCGGGAAACTTTCACTCATACTGTAAGTTAATATACCATTAACTTCTCTCCAAATTAGCTAATGTAATATACATATTTTTTTTTTTACATATATTTTTTAAAATATATCTTTTGTGGGGATTTTTTTTTGTGGGATGGGGCAGGAATTGTGGTGTTCACTTCAGTCACTCAGTCGTGTCCAACTCTTGGGCGACCCCATGGACAGCAGCACACTAGGCTTCCCTGTCCATCACCAACTTCCAGAGCTTGCTCAAACTCACGTCCATCAATTTGGTGATGCTGTCCAACCATCTCATCCTCTGTCGTCCTCTTCTCTTCCTGCCTTCAATCTTTCCCAGCATCGAGGTCTTTTCCAGTGAGTCGGTTCTTTGCATCAGGTGGCCAAAGTATTAGAGTTTCAGCTTCAGCATCAGTCCTTCCAATGAATATTCAGGACTAATTTCCTTTAGGATGAACTGGTTGGATCTCCTTGCTGTCCAAGGGACTCTCAAGAGTCTTCTCCAACACCACAGTTCAAAAGCATCAATTCTTTGTCACTCAGTTTTCTTTATGGTCCAATTCTCACATCCATACATGACCACTGGAAAAACCATCACTTTGACTAGACTTTGTTGGCAAAGTAATGTTTCTGCTTCTTAATATGTTGTCTAGGTTAGTCATAGCTTTTCTCACAAGGAGCAAGCATCTTTTAATTTCATGACTGCAATCACCATCTGCAGTTGTAAAGGCTGTGAAAGGCCTTGAAGAGTGAGAGCCATGTTTAGTAGAGCACTGGACCGGAGGCTTACGTTCCAGCTGTACCGCTTCCCTTGTGATATTAACCAGGCCACTTAAATCCCTGAGCCTCAGTCTTATCTGTGAAATGGAAACAACAACTTCTGTTTAAGGTTATGGTGTTTGCATTAGGGAGACAAAATGATTCAAATTGTCTTGAGCACAAATTCTATGAGAATAATACTCAATGCCTTTTCTTTTCCACTAAGATGCAGCCATTCAGACTGATACAGAAATTGTTTTCAGGAATAAGTTTTTTTTTTTTTTTTTCTTAATAAAAAGTCTATATGGTATAGTATAGAAAATACTATACACTATAGTAATATAGAAAATATGCTCTATTACCACATCTCTAAATTGGTGTTCCAGGAAGGTAATTAATTAAGCTGGTGTGTAAGACACATTTCAGACAGTTTTGTTAGTTCTTACGTTGTTAAGATCTGATAAGCTACAGATAAGCCCAAAGGAAGCATTTCTCTGGGTCACAGATCATTAAAATTTGGGTTATCATGAACTCCCTTGGAAATGTAATCTACTTAAATTTTTTTCACATTTAGTTAGGGTAATGTAAAGGGCTCAGACAGTAAAGAATCCTCCTGCAATGCAGGAGACTTGGCCTCCATCCCTGAGTCAGGAAGATGCCTTAGAGAAGGGAATGGCTACCCACTCCATTATTCTTTCCCGGAGAATTCTGTGAACAGAGGAGCCTGGTGGGCTACAGTCCATAGGGTTGTGAAGAGTCCGACAGGACTGAGCGGTTAACTCTTCGAAGATATTTTGCAGTTCTGTTAAGTTGTATAATTTTTTCATTTATTTCAGAGTACAGACTGGAATCCATAAATAATTTAACTTTTTTATACTTTTTTAAAGAACCTATACATTGGCTGATTTTTAAACCTAATGTTTTTGATCTTCCTGAGTAATAGCATAATTTTTTCTTTTTTTTTTTAAAGAAAAGCAAATAAAGCCTGCACTACCCTCAAAGCAGACTGAGCTTCGCTTTTATCAACTCTCCCTCCCATAGTGGAGGACCATGCCGTCACAGGGCTCCTGTCCCTCACAGAGAGTGCTCTGTTGCACAGGCTGCCTTCGTCCGGGCTGGTGAAAGGTCACTCCAGAAGGGCAGTGCCTCGTCGGGTGTTTGTTTCAGGTGCTACAGCTGCTGGGCGCTCAGCAGTCCTCGTTGTGTTCTTCCTGTGCTCCAGAGAACACTTTGTTTAATGCCCTTTGAAATGTCTCAGTTCATTAGGCATGTTTAATGCTCAAGAAATAATTTGAGATCACTTTGGCAAGTTGTTTGGTCTTTCCAAGTTTCAGACTGCTCTGAATAGAAGAGGGATCCCCTCACCGTTTATTGCAAAGAACTGCTCTGAAGGTGAACATGGCAACGTACATGGAAACAGATGATAAACACACGTGAGATGGGTCAGCTCGTCTGTGGGTGGTTCCAGGGGTGGATTGTGAAGTTTGGTTGTAGTGGATGAACAGAAATACAGAAGCTTGAAGAGAAAACAGGGGTTGGGTTGCATAGGGTCTTGAAGGTCAGATGAAAGAAACTGGTTTGCAGTGAGAGCAGGTGAGAGTTTGTATGTCTTCTGGTTGTGATAAGAATGTGTGATAAGAATGCATCACTGATTTGTTAAAAAAAAAACAAAAAAAAAAAACAGACATTTTCCAAACTCATCCAGTTTTCTCAGTGATTCCATTACATTTCTGGTCACTCTGATTGGCTTGGTAACCTTAATCCCTTTCCTTCGTAAGCTGAATCTACCCTTTTCTCATTCTTGTTGACAGCATTCTCTTTGAGGACTTGATCTCCGCTTCCCTTTCAGCCTCCCCACCTCTTACCTGCTGGATACCACTGCCAGACCCATCTTCCTAAAGCAGTGTTTCATCACACCACGTGACCCGTGGAGCCTGGTCTCCAGTAGGTCTTAGGGACTCACACACCATCTCCCGCTTCTCCTGCTCACTGTGGTTTTGTTCAAGGCTGACTCATGCTGTCACCTCTTGCGTGGTGGTGTTTGGAATTGTCCCTGTGGTAATCTTGTAAGTCTTTGCTGCCTCTGCCTTCCAGTAGCCTGTATATTCTCTGTTACAATTTTGGTACTTATCCTGTGATTTTTTTTTTTTTCTGTGTTTTTAAAAAAAAAATTTACTTTGAATTATTTTTAACTTAAGATCCAGGAGGGAAGGTCAATCTTACAAGTTGCACAGAGGCTCATGTATCACATTTCGTTTTTTTTTTTGGTCAGCATTGCATATATCATAAGTGCTTAGCCAAAATTTCCTATCCTTAGAATATTGCAAATAGTGCTCTGAAAAATACCATTATGACTGATTACTGTAAGACAGAGTGCGTCAGGCGGTGATTTTTTTCCTTTGTTTGATAAATTATCAGTTACTTTGTTATTTGCAGCCATGCAGTATATGTGCACAGTATAGATAGGCACAGTTGTTTTGGAAATAATACAAGGAATTGTTTGTTTAGATAGCATGGAACAGTATAGATTTGAACTGAAGCTTTCAATGAGTGAATGCTGAATAGTTGTGCTTATTAATTATTCTTTCAAAATCAGGCCATGCGTACTTTACTCCTTAAGTTAACTAATAAGCTTTTGTGTGTTGGGGTGGTGCACGTTGGTGCAAACCTATGGGTGATGTTTTGATAGGATGAGAAAAGTCACAAATGACAGGTTGTCGTCTTCTTTGGGTTGTTGTAGTTATTGCTGTCTGGCGTTGCTCTCCAGTCTGTGGTTCGCTTTCGGGTGGGGAGCCTGATGGGAAACTGAAGTGTGGCACTTTGCTTATGGGGCTTCCCGGGTGGTACTCTGGTCAGGAATCCGCCTGTCTGTGCCGGAGACACGGGAGACAGGTTCCATCCCTGGTCGGGCATGGCAGCCCACTCCAGTGTTCTTGCCTGGAGAATCCCATGCACAGAGGAGCCTGGCAGGCTGCAGTCAGTGGAGTCACAGAGTCAGACATGACAGAGCACACACGTGATCTTGCTTATGATCTGAAAGTTAAGAACTTTTGGTCACTCAGGTGAACAATTTTATAACCTAAGATGTATGGAGCTTTTATGTTTCTTGTTAGGAATGTTTAAATTGGGATAGTTAGAAACATAATGTTTCCTTGGTATAATTGATTTTTGTTTTGGGTATCAAATGATATTAAGTTGTCCAGTGGTCCTGGGAGGAACACCGTGGTCGTGTGTGAGCCAAAGTGCTGTCGTGTTTGGAGAAGACGTCCTCAGGGAAGAGGCCATCTGCTGATGGGTCGGAGCGGGGGAGGGTGGTTTGGAGAAGGTGCCTTTTGTACTTGGTGGAGTTAAACACAAGGCCTGATTCAGTGTTTCCTGACACTAATCATCATTGAGCTTTCTGTCACTTTCTGTCAAGGATCCTTCCTCAGCTTTATGAGCGTTTTGGTGGAGAACACTTCTCCCCTGGGGATGAAGGCTGTGGTTCAGTTAGGAGTCCCTGCAGTGCTGTTGGCTGTCGGGGTCCTGAGCCCAGGCTCACCTCCCAGCAAGACCCGCTGGTGTCCCCTGTGGGGAGGGGATGTGAAGGAAGGGGCAGTTGACATACACGGGCTGGAAGGCGGGGCACAGCCTTACTCGACCCTTTGGGTCTCATGCTCACGGATGTGTGTTCCTCAACTCACCCAGAAACGTTCTGACAAAGTGGGGATCTAAATGTCTGGGAGCTGCCAGCCCAGGGATGGAGCAGTTCCGGATTCAACCTCCTTGTTGTTCAGACTCTTAGGTTGTGTCCGACTCTGCAACCCCACGGACTGTAGCCCTCCAGGCACCTCTGTCCATGGGATTTCCCAGGCAAGAACACGGGAGTGGGTTGCCATTTCCTCCTCCAGGGGGTCTTCCCCACCCAGGGGTCAAACTTGTGTCTCTTGCATCTCCTATCTTGGCAGGCGGATTCTTTACCACTGTGCCCAGAAACACACAGGGTGCTTCATGAGGGAAACCTCAGGCTGTTTCTGGGTAAACTGCTGCCTTGCTTCTTTCCTTCTCCGCTCCCTGCCTCCCTGGTCAGATTCCACATCAGCGTTCTTTCTGCTAGTTCTTCCCTGAAGAACTGCAAGTTCAGTTCTCTAAAAAAGACAATGGCATCGACAGTTTTAATGTTTGGTGTTTGTTTTTTGTAATAAATTCAGAGTTCCCCCAAACACACATAAAGTTGCAGTGAATCAAGTTTCCCCCTCCATCCTATTCGACCACCCACCTCCAGCCACACCTATTGTGGTCACACAAGTGGCGTCCTTAGCTCACCCGGGTCATAGTGGGAAGAACTGGGGGTCGGGTCTGGGCTGTGGGCTGCGGTGGCCGGCTGTGGACACGAGGTCAGTGCGTAGCTTAGCCCCTCCCCCACTCTCAGCAGCTAGATCGTGTTTACCCACACTTTTAACATAGTGAATCTGCCACACTTGTCTTGCTGAGTCATCTTTTTCACACGTTTCTAGTTAAACAGTGAGTTACATAGGAAGTGAGTCCAGGGTCATAGCAGAAATCATGGCATACTGTTTCTGAGCTGCTGGCTCACTGGTCTCCCTCCTTTCTGCCCTGCTGGGTCGGTTTTGTTATTTGTGGCATAACTTTAATACATTTGGCGTCCACGTTTCTCTTCCACTAGAACTTACCCTTCATCAGATGCGCTAGGTTGATTCAGGGCGCTCCTTTGGGTTGGGTTACACTGTTTTCACTGAGGAAAGATGAGACAGATGTCTGCCTTTCCCCCACATCCTCTCAATTGAAGAGACAGACAGTAAATAGTTCTTAACTTTGCCTCAGCTTCTTCCCTCTTCTACCAAAATAGATGAAATTTGACATCTCAGTAGTGTTTCTAATAGTGAATCATTTTCTGACATTCAAAAAAAGACTTTCTATGAATCTTGCTTAGATGATAGCATATACTTGAGGTACAACCCTGGTTATTTAAAGAGAATTTACCATGTAGAACTGTAACAGATTACCTCCAAACTTAGTGACTTAAAGCAACAACCATTTTTTTCTTAGTTTCATGTCTCATAATTCTGTGGGCCAGGAATTCAGACAGGGAGCTGACAGCAAAAGCGACTTGTGTCTGCTGCAGACTGTAGGGACACACAGTAGCGGCTGCCGGCTTCCCCTGCCTCGCCTCTCTCTGTGTGTCTCTGGGGAACCACCGCTCCTGGAGGCCTGGGGTCCCGGAGCAAGTGTTCCCAGAGGCCCAGCGGCAAGGCTTCTACGACCCATCTCAGCCACTCCAGAACAGCTCTCCACCCCATCCTCCTGGTTAGGCCTGTCTGTGAAGGCGGTCCAGATCCACGGGCTGGGGACTTATACTCACGTTTCAGCAGGAGGAGTAGGCACAGTATTTTGGGCTATCTTTACCACAAAAACTTCATAGGGTTTTGTTGTCATATACTGAGATGACAGTATTTTTTTTTTTTTTAATTTTAAATTCTCAGTCTGATTTGATGAGTGTAAAAATTTGACATTTGTAAGTTTAATATAAAAAAAATTTCTGCTCTTTTTTTTTTTTTCCTTTTTTCTTAGAATGTCTTGGTATTTTAAGATGTGCAGTCTGCATCAAAGGACAAGAGAAAATGTATAGAACATTGGTAGTTGTGCTGGAATAAAGTCTATCAGGTTAGACCTTTGTTAAAGTAACCTGAGACCTGCGTGATCTTTGCTCTAATGATGTGTTCTCAGAGAAGGGTCTTCTTGGAACTGCCCAGTCAACTTGACTGTTTCACAGACTTTCCTCACATTTAAGAGATCTCTAGTAATTGTAATGGATCTGCATGTGTAAAAGTGAAGTCTGAGCAGTCTTTTAGAATAAGCAAGATATGTTACATGACACGTGGATTTGAGTTAACCAGGAGCACGCCGCAGGTCAGAAGCAGCTTTCTGAACTCAGATGAGCTACCTCACTAGGAAGGAGAGGGCACACACACAGCAGGGCTGTTTTTGTTCCTGCACATATTTTTGCCAGCTTAGGGTTTTTAAAATCTGTCATCTTCCCAGCAGAGAAAAATTCTCCCATTTTCCACTTGGTCCTGACCCTTTTCCTAAAATGCTGATTCTTGCGTGTCATCTGCGTTGCATTTGCGTGGGAATCTGAACTCAGTAGAGAGCGCAGGCACTGTCCCCCCCTGCAGGATCCCGTTAGACCGGTGGCTCTTAGGGTTTATGGCCTCTGCCTGCACACAGTGAAGCGCACCAGTCCTGGGCGAGGAGACGGGGGACCAACAGCGGCTCCTGCTGGGGTCTCTGTAGCCCTGAGAAAGAGATTCAATTTTGGTTAAATTAATAGAATTTAAAATTTTCTAGTTTTTAAAACCTAGTCTAAATGACTGTATAGTAGTGATATTTGCTGGGACTCAGTGTTGGGAGGAGGGGCAGAAAGTTTAATTAGTAGATATTTCATGAGTCAATGAACTTTGGTCCTTGGATAGGAATTCACATTCCATTTTTCTGCCTACGTTATTAAACTAGGAGGCTTTTGACTTAGTTGTCAAATTGTGTTCTTCAAAGTAACTTTAGACTTTAAAAATGATTCCATACAGCTGTTTCAGTACAAAATTTATGGAGGCAATGTGATAGAACTATTCTTAATTTTTTTTATTCTGGTGAAATATATATGAGTCCTAAGTCGCTTCAGTCATGTCCAACTCTATGCAATCCTTTGGACTGTAGTCTGCCAGGCTTCTCTGTCCATGGATTCTCTGCGCAAGGATACTGGAGTGGTTGCCATGACCTCCCCAGGGGATCTTCCCCACCCAGGGTTCAAACCTAAGTCTCCTGCATCAGTAGGCAGGTTCTTTACCACTATATATAACAAAATGTGCTGTTTTCACGTTTTTTGAGTGTACGGTTCAGTGGCATTCACATTGTTGTGCAACCACCACCACCATCTGACTCTGGAACGTTTCTTTTATCCCAAACTGAGACTGTATCCATTAAGCCACTACTCCATCCCCAACTCTCTGAAGCCCCTGGTTAGAACCACCGTCCTGTCTCCACGAATTTGACTACTCTGCTGCTGCTGCTGCTAAGTCACTTCAGTCATGTCCGACTCTGTGTGACCGCATAGATGGCAGCCCACCAGGCTCCGCCATCCCTGGGATTCTCCAGGCAAGAACACTGGAGTGGGTTGCCATTTGACTACTCTAGGGTACCGCATATAAGTGGAATCAGAATCTGCCCTTTTGTGCCTGGCTTATTTCACTTAGCATAATGCCCTCAAGATTCACCCATGTGTCAATTTTATGCCTTCCTAAGGCTGAGTAATACTCAGTTGTACGTATATCTTATTTTGTTTGTTCATCCATGGACTTTTGAATAGTCCACCTTTCGGCTGCAGTGAACACTGGAGTACTGATTACCTGCTTGGGTGTCTGCTTTCAGTTCTTCCGGGTATATGGCCAGGAGTGGAATTGCTGGATCATACGAAGAGTTTGTTTCTCTTTTTTTTTTAGTAACTTTTACGGTAGCTGCACTGTATACATTCCTACCAGCAAGGCACAAGGGCTCCAATTTCCCCCTGTATTCACCATTACTTGTTGTCTGTTTTTTGGATAGTAGCCTTTCTGATGGGTATGAAGTGGTATCTCATTGTAGTTGTGCTTTGCTCTTCCCTAATGAAAACTGTTTTTTCTTATATAGTTTTGCATTCATTTATTTTTAATGGTGTTATTTTTTATTTATGAGCCACATGAACAATATGGAATATACTCTTAAGAAATGGTTGACCTGTTCAGCTAACCTTCCAATTAACACAAGTATTTAAGAGGATTACAGTGCTTTATTTATATTGATTTTTGAAGTATTTATAGCAGATTTAGGCCAATGTGGTTGTATTACTTTGTAGTAAATGATTATATGGTTTGGGTTAGGAAATACATGATTCTGTTATTGTTAGAAGAATTCTTATGTCTGCGTTTTTGTTTTTTTTTTTTCAATAATATTGAAAGTTGGTGAGTGCCATTCAAAAGTTGGGTGCTGACTTAAGAGGTTGATGTTCTCCTTCTTTTTTTTTTTTTTTTTTGATGTTCTCCTTCTTAAGTGTTTCTCTGTAGACAGTCTTTATTTCCTTGGGTTTTTAGAAGACAACACACCATGAGGCTGAAGCTTAGCTCCCAAGGCGATCTGTTATGATGCCCTATTCTAGGAATAGAGCCGTCAACCAACGGCGCACACTCACTGACAGGCCGGGAGGCGTGGTCAGACTACAGAGCAGAATATTTTAAATTAGAATTCTCGGAAAGTTTAAGGTCTTCTGTTTACTTCATTTTTTTATATAATTAAAAAATTAAAGTATATTATTTATTGCAGATTTGTAATATTATAATTAGCTCCTGTAACAGATAATTTTGGTCTGAATAGTGTTTTGAGATTCTGAACATGAAGGGGAGGATAAGGCATGAATTCTGATATAGATCCGTTATAAAGCTATTTTAATTTTTGAATTACCCAGTGGGTTATAGTAACAATATATTGGGTTGGTCAAAAGGTTCGTTCATATTTTTCCATAACATCTTAACAGAAAAATTGAACTTTCTGGCCAACCCAATCCATGACGGTGTTTGAATTCTGAGAGACATGTGTAAGATTGGCAAGCTCTTCATGACTCCAAGTAGCATTTCTAGGGATAAAACTTAGTCTAGTTCACTAATGGTAGAGCACCTAGTTGATATTAGATGGTTTAGTATTAACAATAAACTCATTGTCCACACACATTCTTGGTTAGATTTGTGGACTGATGATAGCCTTAAAAATTTTTTTTCCTAACAAAGCATCTTGTTGGACTATCACTAAGACCAAGTAGTGAATAAAAAATTGCGTAAAAACATAAAAAATACAGATGCCCTTACATCTGGGGACTACCATAAAGGGTACCATCCTTTTATATGTGGTCATGGTTCACTGGGTACGGGATTGACATCATTGGCGATTCTGAATAGTAGTATGCTCTGTGTGCCCCCCAAACTGGGACAACTAAATAATTTATAGACTATTGCCGTTAAATGAAGATAAATATTACCATCTCTTTTCCAAGTCTGGCACTGTGCCTTTCTGCTCTTAATGTGTAATCACCTATTTTATCTCTAAAATTGCTGTTGAAATTACTGCTGTTAAAAGTATCACTTTAATCTAGCTTATTTTTGTGGCATTCATTGTTCTTAGTCTCAGATGCAGACTAACCTGTGACCCCCCTCTCTCTAGAATGACTCGTCTCATGGTGATTATGTGCCAAGTCCCGAGGCCGGTTTAATAGAACAAGCCCCAATACCTCACGATGGACTTACTGTGGCACCTCACAGAACCCAGCGAGAAGGTATGTTGTATTTTTCCTAAACTTTAAACCATCTGTACGCAAGAAGATTGCAGAGTGCTTACTGACACTGGCTAACTCGCCCCCTGCCCCTTTGTGGAGTACAGAGCTCTGTGGGTCCTGGGTGTGGCTCAGATGCTGGTCCTCTGGCTTCCTTGAGTCTGCGTCTGGGCTCCGACTCCGCAGCCCCTGGCCCGCCCCAGCCCACGCTTATCGGTTCCGCCTTGTGGGCCCTTGTCTTAAATCTGGCTACATGCTTCTGGGGGGCAAAGACTTTAACCTCCCCCCAAAGTATCAGTACAGTGCTTTAGCTGTAGAATGTGCTTGAGGCCTACCGGAAAAGTTAATTTTACTGAAGTGCGCTGTCAGAGAGAAGAGATGGCTCACAGGCACATGCTTCCTGCTGAGATGCAGTTTTCAGGGCGTCTGGGTGGCGGAGTGAGGATGTGGCCCCTGACGAGAAGCGGGTGCCCGCGTTCTCTTCCCTTACGTCTGGGGCCCGTTAACCTGCTGAGGGACAGTTTGGGAAGGGTGAGAGATGTGGTGGGCATCACACCCAGTTATAACAGCTTTGAATTGGTGTCATTCTGTTTGCTTTTAGTTCCGATAATAATCCTTTTCACGTAATGCATTTTTCTTCACAGAGTAAAAACAGGTGTGAATGTTTTAAGGTTTAGAAAACATGTACATGACTGCTGCTTCTGTTCAGGATTACTGAATCCTGAACCATAATCTGGGATCCTGCCTGGTCTGCTTCAGCTGGGCTCAGTGAGCCTGCAGTCACCTGAAGCAGAGTTTGGGTTTACAGTGAAGATCCGTTGTGGTGTTTTTTTTTTTTTTTAAGATAAAATAAAAAGACTACATCAAAATGATAATAACTAACTGTAAGGTGGTACTTATAGATGGTTTTTCCTATATCTTTAACTTTTAAACAAATGTCCACAGTTCATGCTCTGCAGTTCTTTAATTTGAGAGTTGCAGGGCCTCCCATTATCAGCCATTCCTCACCCCGTGCCCTCTGCCTTCCTCATCTTGATTCTGATAGATCACAGCAGGTAGAAGTGAAATCGAGGCAAAGCCATAGCCACGTTCCTGTGCCCACACTGCCCTGTGGTCCCCTCTCTCAGCCTGTTTTCAGAAGTGGAGCTGCTTCATATTTCGGAACATTGATTAGTTCAGATCATTTTTATTTAATAGCACCATCCTTCACATAATTGAATAGAGCAGCTTTTGGAAACAGCAGCGCCCCCCCACCCCACCCCCCGGCCTTGGACACGTGCAGCAGTTCTGAGCCACTGCAGGCTTCTCACCCCACCCGGCTTCTGTGGTGGGTTTGTCTCCATCCTCAACATTCTCATCCACCACGGGAAACTGGCCCAGAAGCAGGCCACCAAACACTAGACATTTGGAAAGTTAACACAAAATTCTGGTAATGGTGTCTCCTGTTGTCTGTTTACCAGCAGATTTCTGTAGTCTTATGATTCCTGCTTTCTCAGTGCCCACCTTCTGTGATCTATAGCAATCTTACTTCTTCCTGCACACTTCTGTTCCTTTGTATATTCTACTTCACCTGCTTTAACTTCTTCCTTTAAGGCAAAGTGAGTCCTTCCCTTTTCTTTCCCATCTCCTGTCCCCTGTGACTCCAGCTGTGACCTTGTGTTGAGTCACTTTCCTAACTTCTTCCCTGTGACCTTTATCATCTTCATTACGATTTCTTCTACTTATACCCTGAGCAACAAAACTTTTTTTTCCTTAAGTCCTTATATTATGCTTAGTAGACTGGCTCTTTTCACTTTGTAAAGAGATGTACTTGCTAAGGTGGTAACTTCTACTGAAGGATGTATGAAATGAGGACTTTTGAGATTTGCACTTTGGCTTACTTCATGAGTGAGCTGATCATCTTATCTAGTTCAGTTCACTGTAATTGTTCTTAAGCCACCAGTGTAATTTATGACCACTATTGTATAATAAATTGTGAGATGTTTTACTACAGTGAACCATCATAATTCATTACAATGTTAAGTTTGTGTTACCATTGTATGATAATTAAGGGTCACACTTGAGGGAAACAGTTTTTAAATTTTGAATTGGAAAGACGTCTTTATCACTTTCCTATTACTTTTGAAGAGTTCCCCACCCCATTTAAAAATTTTTTCTAGTTTATACCTAATCTGCCTAAATAACCAAAAGACTGTATTTGTGGTAATTTGAATTAACAGTTTTGAAAATTCCTCTAGACAAGCAATCTTCACTGCAGGCACCTCTTATTATTTATCTTTGGTGCTTAGCAGAGTGCTTGAAACAACTTTAGGCACTCAGCATACTTGTAGATGTAGAAAGAAATGACTTGGTGGAGCAGCACATTGCTGTGCTTCTGGGTTTTTGGTTTTATCCCATGACTGAGGCTGGTAGTAAAGATGGAGATAAATAGCTTAACCATGTGGCTGTGTCAGGTTGAATAACTGAAATGTGTGTCTAGTCTCTGTAGAACAAGTCAGCATGTTTTCTTTCTTTCAGCTGTACACATTGAGAAGATAATGTTGAAAGGAGTCCAGAGAAAAAGGGCTGACAAATATTGGGAGTACACCTTCAAAGTAAGCTACTCTCACCCAAAAAAAGATACCTCACACTGTGTTCAATGATCTTTTGGAAGGAATGAAAATCGATCTTTGGAAAAACTAAACGGCAGGTTTGCTAACTTGAGAACAGCGGTACACGTCTGTTTGTCTGAATTAAGGGAATGTGCTGTCTTCAGTATATGCTGCATGGTGTGCCCAGTTTTTAAAAATGTGTCACATGAAGATTACTCTGACAGTTTTATTAAAAAGAAATAAGAGCCTTAGATTTAAGGCCTAAAAACATCTTCAGAAAGTGAAAGTGAAGAGTGAGCAGTATTTTGAATGTCAGGATGACAGGCGTCATCTTCTGTGGCGGTCTCTCCTTTGGCGTCTCTCCTCCTCTTGCTCTGAGGCTGCTGTTTCCGGGCCCTTGTGGCCTGGGGTGGTCTCTAGTTGCTCTGCTGTCCTCCTGTCGGCCCCACAGGATCTGACTGAGCGCAGAGCCCAGCGCTGTCAGTCCCCGCGGCTCCTCTTTGCCTGTGGCCTGTGCTGTGGACCCTCGTCCATGTCTGCCTCCTCCCTGCCAGCTGCACCGCCCAGCCCTGCTCTTCAGGCTGGGCCACCCGCGCTGGAGCTGCAGCGGGGAGGCCGTCTCTGTGTGCCTGCCCCTCACTTCCTTCTGGAGGAGCTGCCCGCCAGACGTCAGCGGTCCTGCCTCATGAAGTCACTTCTGATCCTCCAGCAGAAGGTCTTCTCCTTCATCCCGGGTGTACCGCCATCATCCCTTTCCCAGGTTCTTGTGCTTGGGTTACATGGTATTTCTTTACAGAAGGCTGTCATCTCCGAGAGAGCAGGAATCATCATCCTCTGCATCTCACCGTGTCTGACTTGCCTAGTTTTGTTGAATAGGTTTTGGGACTGGCTTCTGCCTTCTGTAGAAGTATCCTCAGTTTTCAAATTTTAAGTCCTCATCTCCACATCTCATCTACATTTTGTAACATTTGACGCCAGCCATTCTGCGCTCTTCACTGAGCTAGTCCAGCTCTCCTTTCGTTGCTGGAGCTCTTAGCTCGTTCCTTCCTTAAGGCCTTCATGTTCTCTGGCTCTGAACCATCTCTCTGCCCACAGACTTAGGTCCAAGATTGAGGCCCCCCCGCCCAGGTCACTCTTGGCACCTATCTCATGTGCAGCTCGCAGCCCCTGCTCCGTGCCCAGTGCGTCTGTGGAGCCCTGGTCACTGACGGAACTCTCTCTGTTCATGGGCTCTGGTCTGACTCCTGCCCTGGGCTCTGATCTCAGCCCACAGAGACTTTGCTGTCTTGTCCCCTCCGTATCCTTTCATAAGAAGAGTGTCTGACACAAGTAGCTGCTCTACGACCATTTGAATAATTAGAAGTCATTTAAAAGTTGTGCCCTGTTTATAAGGATATTTGTTTGAGGGTTGCTGGGTAAAATTTTGAGTGTATTGTTAAGTATTTGGTTAATTGTGGCATGAGTAGTTGCTAAGGCTAATGTGTTACATAGTTCAAGTATTTATACTCAGCTCAGATAATTGTAAAGTAGAAATTATTAGTGGGCCACCATTGAGTCCACTGAATTAAAAGTATCCAAGAAGTAGGTGGGTGATCGATTTTAGTTCTGGCTCTTCTGCTTGCTTAGAGTTAGAGTCTGTCAGTTAGCCTTTTTGAGTTTTAGTTTCTCCATCTGCAAATGGAAGTAGTCATATCTGCCTCATCCACCTTAATGGGACTTTAAAGCATTAAGATAAACATAATGAAATCTTTCCGTAAACTATAAATTCCCATAAAAGTACAATACAGTACTACCAAAGAGGGGCAGTGAACCTGGTATTTCTCTTAAGAATGTATGTTTAATAAGTTTCAGGAGATAAAATTTTTCTTTTTCTTGGGCTTAGATCTGTACTGTCCAAGTGTCATTTTAGAGTCCTACAACTTCTCCAAAAGGAATGTAAGACATTCCCATTCTGAAAAATTACTAAAATGTAGTCACATTTATAGAAGACAGCTTGTTTTGAAAACCATGCAATTTGAAAGGAGTTACTAAAATTTTTAAGCAACATGTCAATATACAGTTAATTTTAACAATTTTGAAGAAATGATGATAATAGATTAACTTTATATTTCTAATTTGTTGATCTTGATAAAGTTTAAGTAACGTGATCTGTTTTACACATAGCTTTTTTCCAGTCAGTTCTTGCCTGAGAAATAACTGTATAGTATGTGTTGTTGTTGTTTTTTTTTTCTTTTTAATTCAGGTAAATTGGTCTGATCTTTCAGTCACAACAGTAACAAAAACCCACCAAGAATTACAGGAATTTCTACTGAAGGTAAAAATACAGATTTTATTGTGAAAATGATTTTGATTTAATAACACAGAACCCAAAGCCTTCAGCATCACAGTAAACACCAGGAGCATTAAGGCTGCGTGAGGGGGGGCTACAGCCCTTCATGAGCATGGGCTGTGTGTGTGTGTGTGTAGAGGGGCTACAGCCTTCATGAGCATGGGCTGTGTGTGTGTAGAGGGGCTACAGCCCTTCATGAGCATGGGCTGTGTGTGTAGCAGGGCTTACAGCCTTCATGAGCATGGGCTGTGTGTATGTAGAGGGGCTACAGCCTTCATGAGCTTGGGCTGTGTGTGTGTAGAGGGGCTACAGCCCTTCATGAGCTTGGGCTGTATGTGTGTAGCGGGGCTTACAGCCTTCATGAGCATGGGCTGTGTGTATGTAGAGGGGCTACAGCCCTTCATGAGCTTGGGCTGTGTGTGTGTAGAGCGGCTACAGCCTTCATGAGCATGGGCTGTATGTGTGTAGCGGGGCTTACAGCCTTCATGAGCATGGGCTATATGTGTGTAGAGGGGCTACAGCCCTTCATGAGCAGGGCTCTGGGAGTGTCGCATTACTCTAAGTGTGGACGTTCTTAGGTTGTATTGCTAATATAAGGAATTGAAGGCTTTCCACATTAAAAAAAAAGGGAACCTTATTATTCCTAGCTTTTTGCTGAGATGTATGTTGTTGGTGGCTGTGTGCCCAGCACCCAGCAAGGTCTCTCCTCTGGGTTCCCTAAGCTTTGACTGTTCTTTTTCTTGATAGATTTCATTTTTTAGTCATAGAACTTCTCTAAAAGTTAGATTTTTTTTAAGTATATATATATATATATATATATATAAAATTATTAGTCCCAAATAGATAACTTATCCTTCAGAATCTCAGTAATTAATGATGCCCTATTTAGCCAACATTTGAATATAGTGTTTTTTCTGTAAGACCAGTGCCTTACCAAGTTATATGAAATAAGTGACAACATAGTGTACTTCTAGGAACGAATTTCCTATTATAAAATATCCTTTCAAGTTTACCATATGTCTTTTTTTTCCCTGTTTACCTTCCTTTTAAAATCATCTGCAAAATGTAAGAGTAAAAACGGTCCCCTTTGCAACCTGGGCTCCCTAACACACTCTAACTTTTGCGGAGGCTGATGGGAGGCGCTTAGAGTTTGCTGAAATGTGCAAGAGTGAGGTCGGCCCTTACAGTCCCTTTTCCGTTTCAGTGGCCCTGGGGTCTACGCCCTGGCCCCCTCCCCTGCTGCTCGCGGGCAGCAGTGTCTGGCACCCATGTTGTTCCTCCTCCCCAGAAAGGCAGCTGCACGGAGGCCAGCTGTAGGTCTCTTCCTCAGTGCTGCTCCACAGCCAGACACAGTCGGAGTTTGAACTGTGCCTTGACTGCATGAATGAACGAATTTGTGAGAAGAGTTACAAAAACTAAATTGTCGTGAAGTTTTGTAGATGGTTATCCATCAGGCCTCAATGTTTTTAAAGAAGAGCTTCTAGCACGCTGAGCTGGGGCTCCAGAGGTGGGGACTGTTTGTGTAAAACAGACGGTTTTGCCCCGTCGTTCCCACCCAGCTCTTCACTGGGAGTGTAGCTTTGGCAGTCTGACGGGTGAAACAGGAGGCACAGAAGTGGTAACTACCAAGACAGGTCGCACTTTGCAGAATGCTATTGGAGCTCTGGGAAATGCTCCATTTAACTGAAGCGCCTCGCTGTGGGTGTCCAGCAGCGGGAGGGGCGCCTGGTGACCTGCAGCAGGGTGAGCGCTGCGGGGGGGCACCCCCTCCCGCCATGGGGCACCCCTGGGGACCCCACCACCCCGCTGAGCACGGCGGCTGCTCCAGGCTGCGGCCCTGTGTCAGGAAGGTTTAGAAGAGGAACGGCTTTGGGGTGATTTCTGAGCAGGATGCACTTACCTTCCTTTTATGCCCCTGGTTTGTGACCTGTTTGCCAGTGAGTGAGAGACGTGACGCTGGCCGTGCGGTTTTTCTTTCCTAGCTTCCCAAGGAGTTGTCCTCGGAGACTTTTGACAAGACCATCCTCCGAGCCCTGAATCAGGGCTCGCTGAAGAGGGAGGAGCGGCGGCACCCCGACCTGGAGCCCGTGCTGAGGTGAGGTCTGCGCGCGCGCTCCAGGGGTGAGGTCTGCACGGCTCAGCGTGCCTCAGGCAGCTCGTGGCCAGCCAGGGCTGAGGACGGGGGCGACGTCTCTGCAAAAGTTATGTTAAAGAAGTTGCCTTTAAAAACAGCCTTGACTGCCCTGTGTGGCAGGCCGTGGTCTCGGCACCGTGAGTCAGACTCGGGACTGATTCCCGGTCTGTGGTGTTAGCTTAGTGTCGCTGTCACTCCTGCCGTTAAGAGATGCAGCAGTTGTAAAGGAGGGGGAAGATGAAAGAGGGAGGAAGTGAGTGTGTAAGTGAGGGAGGAAAGTGTGCAAAGAGGGAGGAAGTGAGTGTGTGAGTGAGGCAGTGATGGACCAGCACAGGACCTGGTGTCTGCGTCCCCCCGCCTGCACTGGGGAGTGAGAAGATGAAGGTGTGGTTATGGAAACGTGCCTTTGGGGTTGGATGATGTCAGTCATGTCAAAATGCAATCTTGTTTTTCTTACTTAATTGCATGAGTATTTGATGGCCACTTTGTGTCCTGTTTGGGTGTAATTGCTCTCTCGGGGCCCTGCAGCAGTGAATCTGAGGAGCCTGTATGCTGATTACAAGCCTCTGTCTTGTACTGGATATCACTGTACTTCTGACCAATTAGTTGGTTTGTAAACATAACTGGATAAACAGAAGCTGTTGGATTTTAATCCCCATTCTTCGGTAGTGTGTTCAGACCTGGAAATTTAGGTGAGCTCCATACTTTGCATCTGTTTCTCTTCCATCTCTCCATTTCCCCCCTTGTCTTCCTGTTGCATGTTTACCTCCACGTTATGAGTTCCAAGAAGTTTTGTCTAATGCACAAGGAAGCTTCGGTCCATAAGGGTCATCTCTTGATATAATTGATGATTTTAGAACTAATTGGAATGGTAGGTCTGAAACCTTGGGGAGACATTAAGAACTAAATTTTTGAATGAGCACTTAAAAGTGTTCAAAAGCAATGAAAAGAGATTTGTATGTTGAGCGGGGTGACAGTTTAATGTGTGTGTACTATTTGAGTATCATAACCTTGAAGAATGTTGATATTTCCTAAGAGGAAATTGGAACTGAAAGGCCACATGCCTTGTTTAGGGTGACTCAGCTTGTAAGTGATTGAGCTGGTGTTCACATCCCAAGTAAACTTTCCATCAGACTGTGCTGTAACTCTGCCCCTTTTGTAGGGAAGACCTCCACTTGGAATCCCCTAATGACATTAATACAACAGGAGGAAAGCTGTTTTTAAAGATAACAGCTTAGACTCATGGTGTGATGCATACCGGCGTGACTCATCAGCCACACATGCCTTAGTCTGCAGCAGTCCTTATAGCTAACCTGGCAGCGTCTTGAGTTTCCAGAACTCCTGCATCGAAACTTCCCAGTCTCTGTATTTTTAGGGAGTGGGACGGTTCCTTCATGGTGCAGCCAAATGGTGAAAAGTAACACCTGTGAAGAAGGGTAAAGAACCTGCAGTTGTTTTTCTGAGCAGAAAGGCGATTGTTAATAACACGTGTTGGGTCAGAATTGAAACCTTATCACTAGATTATATAAAATTGAAAATAAGCCTATTTATTAGATTCTTGTAAATAAGTCTTTTATTCATTTTCTCCTGTGGGAAACACATTAGCGAACAAATATTCTCTTCTTTAGGAAAACAGTTTTTTGCACCTGAATTAAACTGCCACGTGGTTTTACCATCTCACCTATCTTGTGGGTTTATTGCATGAAATTAACCAATCTCTTTTCTTTTTACATGCAGGCAGCTATTTTCAACTTCATCACAAGCTTTTCTACAGAGTCAGAAAGTACACAGCTTTTTTCAGTCCTTATCATCTGACCCTCTACACAGCCTCAGTAAGTGTCTCCACTCCTCCGTCGAAATCTGACATTTTTCTGGCCTGGATTTCTTGCTTTACCATGCCATCTTGTATATGGGATTGTCGTTTTACTTAAGGTCAAGTAGCATACAAATTAGAAACATTGGTAGTTTTTAGTCAATTTTCACTGCAGTTTTAAGGAAAGTAACTTATAAAAGCTAATGTCACAAAACAGTAATGACCTGTATTTGAAAAACATCTGTAAAGGAGTGGAGATATACATAACTGATTCACTTTGCTGTACAGTGGAAACTAATCGCTAAACCAGCTGTGCTGTAATGAAAATTTTAAAAGAAAAAAATGCTAACATCACAAAACAGGGGCCAAGCATCTCAAACTTGTGGGCCTTCTGGATCCTCAGGCCCCTTGACAGACCTGACTCACAGGTTGCAGAGACACTCTAGGGCAGCCTGGATGATGGATAGCCTCTGATCTCTGCCCCATTCCCATAAGGACCTCCCCAGCCTCCAGGCCGGAAGCTCTGGCCTTATCCTCTTCACATTTCCCCTTCATGTCCAGTCATTTAAAGACCAAGCCACAGCAGACAGGACATCTTCCTTCTTGCCCTTTTCACCAGCCCCACTGCCAGGCCTTATTTTCACACATAGACTGTACCAAGCCTCACTTCTCTCCAGTTCTAGTTTCTCACTCCATTGTAACCTGCCCCAGGATTATCTTGTGGATCAGTTTGTTAATCCTCTTGTTGTTGTTCAGTCATTAAGTTGTGTCCAACTCTGTGACACCATGGACTGCAGCACGCTAGGCTCCCCTGTCTTTCACTCTTTTCTGGAGTTTGCTCAAATTCATGTCTGTTGAGTCAGTGACGCTGTCTAACCATCTCATCCTCTGTCGCCCCCTTCTCCTCCTGCCTTCAATCTTTCCCAGCATCAGGGTCTTTTCCATGAGTCAGCTCTTCGAATCAGGTGGCCAGAGTATTGGAGCTTCCGTCCACCATTAAACATCTGCTGTGAGGCTCAGGCCCTCTCATGAGCATCCTTGAGCCTCCTCTCCCCGGTTTAAAGGCTTGGCAGCCACTCAGTATACCTGACCATTTCCTATTCCAGGGTCTTGCTCTTTTGCACCCTTTTGTCACAGTCTGTTAAGATCACACCTGTTTTTTAGGACACAACTGAAATAACCACCTCACAAGGATATTTCCTAGCTTTCCTGTATATTCCTGTGGTTTGGTTTTGCCCTCATGTTTCAGCATTGATCACAGTCTGCTTTGCATTTAGTTTTGTACACATCTATCTCAGCTGCCTTTTCTAACAAACATTTTGCCAGTAACATCAAAACAGTCAGTGCTTTCTTCCTGAACCAAGTGTGATTTTTTAAATGAACATCTATAAATAGCATCTGTTTAATTCTAAAGAAGCATTGAGGCCTGAAGTTAAACTTTTAATTCAGATTTTAGCCAGGCTGCCTAGGAAAATGTGCTCAAGTAAGTAGTACACACATAAATAAGAGAAAACTCATCTGGAGAGTTTGGCAGTTTGTAAATTACATAAGCAATGCTAAAGAGACTGGTGGATTTTAAGATCTCAAATTGTGTGAAATCAAAATACTGTATTAAAGGACCTGTTTTGAAATTGTGGAAAATCTCAAGTTATTTCACCAAAGAACATATTGTTGGCAAAGTTCATTTTGCACCCACTCCTTTAAGAAAGGGCTTCTCTAGTAGCTCAGACGGTAAAGCATTCGCCTGGAATGCAGGAGACCCAGGTTAGATCCCTGGGTTGGGAAGGTCCCCTGGAGAAGGAAATGACAACCACTCTAGGATTCTTGCCTGGAGAATTTCATGGACAGAGGAGCCTGGCGGGCTACAGTCCATGGGGTTGTACAGAGTCAGACATAACTAAGCGACTAACACACACACTTTTAAGAAATGACAGTTCCACACTCCTCCCACCTCCCTGCAATAGCAATATTCCACATTCTGACATCCGAGAAAACAGATGTTAGACACCCGAATGACTTAAAACGTTAACCCCTGCAAGCCCACTGGTCTGTCTGGAACGGTGAAGCGACCCTCCTCGCACAGTGTGTCCCGAGGGCCCGGGCTGACCCACGAGCACCGACCACACGTCTGGAGGAAGAGCAGCAGCGGGAGGTGCCGTGCATCGCTGCAGCAGCCTGATGTCACCACACTGCACTGTCGGTCATAAAAGGAGCACGAAACTGGAGATTCTGAGACGGAAGCCTTACACAGCACAGATGTTCAGAAGCACTAATCCAGCCCATCTTTGCACCGGGGCACACGGGCAGGCAGATGTGAACCCAGTTGCTCCAGTCCTGTGGCTTCTATGGGGAGAGCTGGCTGCGTGGTTCAGGGTCCCCACTCCCGGCCCAAGGGTCTGTGCCATGTCCCCTTGCTTGCTTGTTGGTTCCCTAACTACCGGAAATGTTCTCTTTACCATTAACTCTCAACTCTCATCTTCTGTGGGAGAAAAGTAATCATTGCACTTGTTTATCTCACTATAATAATTTCCCTAAAAGTTAATGACATTTAATACTTCCTGCAGATAACTTACAATCCTCTCTGAAGACCTCTAAGATATTAGAACACTTGAAAGAAGACAGCTCTGAAGCGTCAAGTCAAGAAGAAGGTAAACATTGATTCACTGGGATAAGTCATTCTGCCCAGTATTGTTGCAGGGGTAGGTAAACAGCCAGCCAGCACAGATCAAGGAACTGAGAGACAGACATGTGGGGACTTGGCGTGTGACAGGTGGCGTTTCAGAGGGGGGGAAAGTGTGTATGATAAGTGGTACTGGCTGGCTTTCCAGTCGGGAAAAATTATATAATTAGATCCCTACTTCTGTCGTGCACAGAACATTTCAAGTGAATAGCACATTATATGTAGCATATATAAACTTAATGTAAAATATAAAACTTGAGTTTTTAAAGGTTAGTACTCTGGGACAAGAAGGCTTTCCAGACAAGACAGAGCAGCATGACCATAGGGGAGATCTTTCTGTTCTGAATTAAAGCTTAACATGTGACAGAAAGCCACACAGACATTTGCAGGGTATTTACAGGTAAAGACTGCAACCAGACTATACAGTCTTCCAAAAAATCATGGAGAAAATCAGTCCGGTCAACAACATAGGGAAAGATAAAAACAGGCAATTCACAGAAGAACCTTGAATGGTTCAGTCCCCTGAGTAGTCCAGAAAATGCAAAGGAAAACAATGAGAAATGATTTCATACCCATCAGATTGGCAAACCATTTTCAAGTTTGGGAATTATCAAGGATATGAAGTAAGGGGAATTCTCCTTCAATGGGAATTTAAATTGGTGCAAGTATTTTGGACAGAAATTCAATGCTGTCATGCAATTGGAGGTGGTTGATGCCACTCCCCAGCATTTCTGCTTCTGTGAACATTGTCACCCATGGGCTCAGGGGGCAGGACTCGGGGGCCGTCCCCGGGGGCCGTCCCGGCAGCCTGTGGAGGAACAGCAAAGCCCTGAATATTATCCGAGCGTTTCAGATGTTAATAAAGTCATGAATAGATTGAGGCATGTTCACGCTAGGTGGCAGTTAAAGGATATTTATAGTATATTCAAACATGTAGCACGACTCTGTTTGTGAATGCACACATGGGTAGTTAAAAACATACACCAGATTATTTCAGCTAACCTCTGTAGGGGCAGGGACTGGAATGCAATGGAGGGAGGCATTTAATTCTTCCCAGGATGTTTCCTTTCTTAATAAAAAGAGGAAAATACAGAGATATACAGGAGGTGGGTACATGGGTGTTGGTTTTATTAATATGTATTTTTTTTTTATATTTGAGACACTTCATTTGTTTTAGTGGCTAAAAAAAAAAAGGCCTGAAATTCAATGTGTGGTTTTTCAGTTTAATGCTCATAGTCAACTTTTGTAGTTTTGGACAAATTTGATCTGCTATTAGGTGGAATGTGTTTGAGAGGATATTTAAGAAAGTTCAGTCACTGACTGTCTTGGGAAATTGTTTCTTTGAGGAATTTTCCGTGAGCTTGGAAGCGCTCTAAGTGGTCTGTCAACACTGTTATGGTCGTAAATCAGCTGTGGCCTCCCTTTGTATTTTGCAGAAGGGTGTGGTGCAATAAATTGTTTTTTTTTTTTTTCCTCCGCTCTAGATGTGTTACAGCACACCGTAATCCACAAGAAACATGCTGGCAAAAGTCCCCTTGTGAAGTAGGTATCACTCTCCTAAAACCTGAAGGACTTTGTGTTTTTGAATCAACGTCATGTTTACTTACTGATAGTTAGTTGCCATTCTGCCCTTTCCCTGTTTGCTCCTTACTTGTATCAGCTCTAGCTCTCCTTGCGTTCGGTGCTTTTAGTCCTGCTCCTCTGCTGTGTTAGCCGCCACGGTTGTGCGCACTCGGGTTTTGGGTCCTTGCCACCGTTGCCTGGAGGTTTCGTTCTCCGTCCGCAGCTCAGGAAGGTCTGACCCCACTTTTGCTTGGACCACTTCCACGTGAGGACCTTGCATCGCTGTCACTTCACTTACCTCCTCCCAGCTTACAAACTATACCTGTCATGTACCTTAATTCTCTTTTAAACCTCATGAAGCCTTTTTTTCATTCATCATTTAAATACTACCATTCCATTCTTCTTCATTCCTTCCAGTATGTCTGAGCATCCTTCTAACTGAAGAACATTTGAGAAATTCCTGGCATCATTGTCTGCCAGTGATGAGTTCACTTTGTTTTTCTCAAGAAGAAATGTCCGTCTCTCCTTCCTTTTTGAAAGACATTTCGCAGATAGGACATAGAACTGCAGGCGGGCAGTTACTTCCTGTCAGCGCTCCAAGCGCCTGGATCACTGTCTCCAGGCCTGTGCCTTGGGTCCTTCACTTCATCTCCTCTTAGCCTGGTTTGATTTCTGCCATAAAGCACCTAAAATCGTCTGTGTGACTTCTGATCCCCTCCCACTGCCGCGGTCTCCCTAGACTCCCGCCCCGGGGGCCGTGCGGGTGCTCTGGGCCTGCTTGGCCCTGGAACCGGCCGGCTCAGAGCGGGAAGTTCGTTCACCCAGGGCTCCGCCCTCACTGGTGGGGGGCTCCAGCTCCTGCCCCTGGGGAGATAGCTATGGGGGTCCCAGGGGGCTTGAGCCTCTGCAGCTCGTGGCGGCCCCAGTGACAGCCCCTCAGGCTGGCTTCTCCCCCTCCCGTCTGACTTGCCCCACTCCTTGCTCCTGCCTCCCAGATGCCCTGCCGTGTCACCCAGCTTCTGCTTCTAGGGGGAGCTCAAGACCGCAGGTATCTGTCGTCTCCACCTTGTAACTTTCCGAAAGTTAGGGTGCTTTTCCAAACCCGGACTGTGTGTGTGAATTTTCCCATTGTCTGGTTTTCAGCAGCTCCCTGTGATAAGTTTGCAGCTTTCTTTGAATGAGTTCCCTCTCTTGAAGCTGACGCTTGATGGTTTCGTTTGAGAGGAGCCCAGCCTCTCTCTCCCCATGCGCTGCTTCTGCCTGTGTTCTTGTTCCCCCTTCTGTGGCCCTGGGTGCTCACAGGTTGGACTGTTCACCACATCCCCTGTGCGCTCTCAGACTTCTTTTGTTGCCACATTTTTTTCCTGTCCACGCTCCTCTTCACTAATTCTCTTCATCTGTTTCCATCCATTGAATTCCTAATTTATCTTAGTTCAGTTCAGTCGCTCAGTCGTGTCTGACTCTTTGTGACCCCATGAATTGCAGCACACCAGGCCTCCCTGTCCATCACAAACTCCCAGAGTCTACTCAAACTCATGCCTGTCGAGTCGGTGATGCCGTCCAGCCATCTCATCCTCTGTCGTCCCCTTCTCCTCCTGCCCCCAATCCCTCCCAGCATCACAGTCTTTTCCAACGAGTCAACTCTTCGTATCAGGTGGCCAAAGTATTAAGAGTTTCAGCTTCAGCATCAGTCCTTCCAATGAACACGCAGGACTTATCTCCTTTAGGATGGACTGGTTGGATCTCCTTGCAGTCCAAGGGACTCTAAAGAGTCTTCTCCAACACCATAGTTCAAAAGCATCAATTTTTCGGCACTCAGCTTTCTTCACAGTTCAACTTTCACGTCCATACATGACCACTGGAAAAACCATAGCCTTGACCAGACGGACCTTTGTTGGCAAAGTAATGTGTCTGCTTTTTAATATGCTATCTAGGTTGGTCATAACTTTCCTTCCAAGGAGTAAGTGTCTTTTAATTTCATGGCTGCAGTCACCACCTGCAGTGATTTTGGAGCCCAAAAACATAAAGTCTGACACTGTTTCCACTGTCTCCCCATCTATTTCCCATGAGGTGATGGGACCAGATGCCATGATCTTAGTTTTCTGAATGTTGAGCTTTAAGCCAACTTTTTCACTCTCCTCTTTCACTTTCATCAAGAGGCTTTTTAGTTCCTCTTCACTCTCTGCCATAAGGGTGGTGTGATCTGCATATCTGAGGTTATTGATATTTCTCCCGGCAATCTTGATTCCTAACCCTAATTTATTTTACAGTTCTAGAATTTAAATTTGACTCCTTTTTCTGTTTTCCAGTATTCTTCCAAAATTCTGTCATCCTGTAGCTCCTGACCCATGTTGAGCACTGTTAGTTTAGAGTCCTTGTCCAGTAATTCTCTGGATTCTCTTTGAGTCTGTTTCTGTGGCCTGTTCCTCTTGATTTCCAGTCACATTATGCTGTCCCTTCCCTTGCCTTAGACACACACAGTCCATAGCAATTTTCTCAAGATTGGGGTTAGTACCCCAGCTGTGAGCCACGTGGAATGAGTCCAGAGATAGACTGTGCCTTTGTCAAGCTCCTCAGAGACAGGAATTAATAAATAGGTAAGAATGCTATGTACTGACTTATTTTCATAGTTTACTTTTTTCCTTAGAACTATTGCAAGGCATTCTATAAAAAACTAATGTACTGAAGAAAGGGTTGCCACCGCTTCTTCACTGTATGCAGAGTAGGTGGGATTTTTGAGGACGGAGCTTCATACATGAACTCTTTCTTTTGCTAGCACTGTCGGTGTGGGCTGTTCTCCGGGAGACCGGCTCCCCGTGCAGTATGCTGAGCAGAATGGAGTCGTGGACTGGAGGAAGCCAGCCTGTGCCACTGTTCAGCGCCAGGAGCAGTGTGTGGCCTTAGCTGACCAGGTACGGTGGTGGTCTCGTCCTCTTCCATGCCAATCAGGCGGTGCTGCTGCATGCACATCAAGTTTGTAAGCACTGTGAGGTCTGCTAGTGTATCTGGTAAGAAGAAATGAAGGAACGTTTGATTGCAAGACTTTGAAGTTAATTGATATACATGACCTAAGCTCCTCTGGGACCTGAAGAAGTGTATTTATATCAGTTTTATTACTCAGAAATACTAATAGATTTTATTGTGATGATGCCGGAAATGATTCACTAGGGATACACCGTTATGCCATGTTTCTTTATTTGAAAGAATTATTTACATTTTGGTCACTGTCTCACTGTGGAGATGTGAATTTTGAAAAGGCCCTTCCCTCGTGAGTTGCTGGGCCAGTTTCCCAGCACTCCCAAACATGATCAGGAAGTACTCGCTTTTCAGGCGCTGGTGTAGTCAGAGCACCGAGTGCTCCCCAGTGTGTCTAGGCGCCACGGCACTGCGAATACAGGGGCGATGCTTACTGGGACCACTCTGGAGAGAATCACCTTCTCTAGAAAATGGATCTGTGTTCCTGGCGAACACTGAGGTCCAGATGTGAACCTTTATTGGGATTGTGATGTGTTTTATGAACTAAAGCACTAAAACATACTTTGAGAAATTGTGTCATTAAAGTCATACTTACTAATGGCCGATTTTCAGGTCCACTTGATTATAGTTTTTCTGCATCTACTTCAGTGCCTGCACCTTTTCTTCTTAGAGTTGACACAGTCGTGTGTTTACCGACCTGAACTTGATGAGAAGAAGAGTAAACCCGTAGCAAATGCCAGTTACTTGGTTCTGGTTTTTTAGTGACAAAAAGAAAACACATCCATTTTGTTAATAAAAGCAAAATACAGAGTAGGTATTTTTCTCATGATTAAGTATTTGTCAGAAAATATGCAAATGTTAGTGGATCAAGTAGGTGACTTCAAAAAGGATTGAAAACAAAAATGTGTTAGAATATACAACTGGGATTGCATCATTTTAATGTCTCAGAATAAGAGGGTACCTCCTTGAGTATGGCCGTGCTTTGGTCCAGTTACTGTTTTATTCTTTTCCGTAGCAGTCAACTGAAAAGCGAAGTTTATCTTCAATGAGTAAGAAGAAAGGAAAGCCACAAATAGAAAAGTAGGTTTAATTTAATATTTCCAGTAATAGAAATTGGTCAGAGAAGACAACATTTGATAATAGACCTGTTTAGTTGATGTAGTATAAATAGTATCTTTCCCTTAGTTTTCTTTTTATTTATACTCTGGACTTCTTTTTTTTAGTTCTAGATAGTCAACACGTGCACATAATAAAAATAAGGCTGTTGTCGTGTATCATGTTCAGTTTGGAGGGGCAGAGTCTCCAGGCCTGCCCACTGAAGAGGGGGATCTTGCATTCACATTATACCTTACTAAACATTCTTTTTTAATTATTAAAAAAAATTGAGGGGAATTTTATTAGTATTGTACTTAATGTGTTCTCTAGGGACTGTTAAAAAAGTGTTGGTAACATGTATACTTTTGGCTTAGGGAGAAAATTAAGAAAACTGACAATAGATTGAATAGTAGAATAAATGGTATTCGAATCTCTGCTCTTCCGCACACCCACGGTGGTTCTGTGAAAGGTAAGGGAGTTTTTCTTTCAATTACACGTCACCTAAATATATTTAGCAGGGTACCTATTAGAGTGGGTGTTGAGCTGTTGTGTCAAAGCCTCACACACATTTTCCCTGCATTGATGTGAGTAGTAATTTCTGAATTAACTCCATGAATACTTCAGACTTATTTAATGCAGGAAATTCGGTCTGGCCTTGGAGGTGAAAGGACCTCTGCCACAGCTACACTCTGCCCCCTTTTCCTCCCCCTGGCGGCAGCGGTCTCATCGCAGGTTTCCTCTTCAGCCACTCCCTGCTCCAGAGCAGAGGCTGCAGGACCTGAGGGGTCTATCTAGCCTCGCAGAAGCCTGTACTCTTTGTGTAAAGTCATCTTAAAAAATCTTATTGACTCTTTCAAACTTTAATGACTATCCTTTGTGGAGCTTTATGGGAATCACAAACTGAAATCAAGATTGCCGGGAGAAATATCAGCAACCTCAGATATGCAGATGACACCACTCTTACGGCAGAAAGTGAAGAGGGACTAAAGAGCATCTAGATGAAAGTGAAAGAGAGGAGTGAAAAAGCTGGCTTGAAACTCAGCATTCAAAAACATGGGATCATGGCATCCTGTCCCATCACTTCATGGCAAACAGAAGGGGAAAAGTGGAGTCGGTGACAGGTTTTCTTTTCTTGGGCTCCAGAGTCACTGCAGACAGTGACTGCAGCCATGAAATTAAAAGACTCTTGCTCCTTGGAAGAAAAGCTGTGACAAACCTAGACAGCATATTAAAAACCAGAGACATCGCTTTGCCAACAAAGGTCCGTCTAGTCAAGGCTGTGGTTTTTCCAGTGGTCATGTGTGGATGTGAGAGCTGGACCATAAGAAGGACCTTGAGAAGACTGAGCACTGCAGTATTGATGCTTTCAAACCGTGGTGTTAGAGAGGACTCTTGAGAGTCCCTGGGACTGCAGGGAGAGCAGAGAAACCTGGGGGGCCAACTCATTGGAGTAACTTTTCGTGTTCTAACACTGCAGTGTCTGAGATTCCCGTGGTGATGGCAGCTGAAAGAAGGGGGTGCTGCTGAAACCAGGGGGACAGGCGTTCTCGGTGGATGACTAGAAACAGATCCTGCCGGGACTCCCTGTCTGTTTCCTCCTGGTTTGTTCTCCGAACTGCCTTCTAAACCACATGCTAAATCAGGTCATCTCGAGTCCAGACTCCTGGTCGCATATGCTGTGGGAACTGCATCCACAAAGTTGGTAACAGTTTCTTCCGCTTCAGCTTCGTATTGTCAGAGATGCTCGTGGACTTTGATCTCAGATGGTGTAGGTTTGCATCTTTACCACCCCCCAAGTTTCTTAAATTTGTACAAGAAGAATAATATCCACTTCACCAGATTGTAAGACTTACATGTGACAACATATGAAAAGCATTTGGCTTGCATCAAGTACCAAGGTGGTCAGTCATGTAATTCTTGCCTCTTCTAATAAGTTAGAAGAAAACATATGCTGTCTAGGTTAAGAACTTTTGGTAATCGATCAGACTCTTAATTCCTTTCTTTATTTTCAAATATTATGAAAGTACAACCTCAGGATTTTTAATTCAAAGATTAACCTTACTCTGTCTTGTTCTCTCTATATGCCGCTGCTACATATGTGTATATATATATATTTATGTATAGAGTAAAACTATAAATAAAAAATACTTTGTACAGCTATTGTCAGGTGTAGCTGAGATGTTTGCTGACCGCAGGTTAAAGGTAAAACCCTCTGTTTATTAATCCATTTGAAATACTGAGGAATTACCTTTAAGATTTTTTAACAGAACAAACACATTTAGTAAATGTAGATTTACTATTACTATTTAATATTTAATTACTATTTAATATTGAAGCTGAAAATATTGGGTCATTTGGTTCATGGATTGTCCAGATTTTTAAATAACTCAGCTTGAGATAAGTGTTTGTAACTTAAAATTTAACTTCTATTTTGGGTCAAACACATTTATGTAGTTCAAAATTCTGAAGGTACAAAAGGGAACAAAATAAATCCCCCCCTGCCCACCTGTATGTTGTCTTCTCCCCGAAGCAGTCGGTGCCGTTCATCATCTGTGTTTTCACAATATTTGCTTTTAAAATTTCAAGCTTTAAATCTCTCTACTAAAGAGAAGTATGCCTTACCTCACTTACAGTATTAAGAACTTTATCCAATTGCATCACCCATATTTCTTCCACCCCATTTTTCTGTTGGCTGATCGTGGCACTGAAAATTTGGGGTTGACCTCTCAACTTATTTTAGATTGTAATGATTTAAAGACCTTCATCTTTCTTTAATAACTCATTGTGGTCTGTCATCTGATGTATCTAAATGGTTCTTAAGTCTGTCTAGCTTCCTTTTGTCCATAAATACTAATAACTAGATTTTTATTATTAGAATAGTGGCTTGTGTAAATTTTTTCCTCTTTGTCATCTTAATAACATGGCACCCCGTCCCATCCTTTCATGGCAAATAGAAGGGGAAAAAGTGGAATCAGGGAAAACAATAAGTCAAAAAGTTTATCAGTTCAGTTCTGTTGCTCAGTTGTGTTTGACTCTTCGCAACCCCACAGACGCAGCATGCCAGGCTTCCCTGTCCATCACCAACTCCCAGAGCTTGCTCAAACTCAGGTTCATCAAGTCAATGATGCCATCCAACCATCTCATCCTGTTGTCCCCTTCTCCTCCTGCCTTCAATCTTTCCCAGCATCAGAGTCTTTTCTAATGAATCGGTCCTTTGCATCAGGTGGCCAAAGTATTAAGAGCTTCAGCTTCAGCATCAGTCCTTCCAAAGAACATTCAGGACTGATTTCCTTTAGGATTGACTGGTTTGATCTCCTTTCAGTCCAAGAGACTCTCAAGAGTCTTCTCCAACACCACAGTTCAAAAGCATCAATTCTTCGGCACTCAGCTTGCTTTATGGTCCAACTCTCACATCCATACATGAATATCGGAAAAACCATAGCTTTGACTAGATGGACCTTTTTTGGCAAAATAATGTCTCTGCTTTTTAATATGCTCTGTAGGTTGGTCATAGTTTTTCTTCCAAGGAGCAAGCATCTTTTAATTTCATGGCTGCAGTCACCATCTGCAGTGATTTTGGAGCCCAAGAAAATAATCTGTCACAGTTTCCATTGTTGCCATGAAGTGATGGACTGGATGCCATGATCTTAGTTTTTTGAATATTGAATTTTATATCTCTGTTTGTGGAATAGCCTTTGGCGTAGTTAATCATCCTCACCTTCTTCACCTTCTGAGTCCAGAGGATCACATTTCTTTTTTATTATAAAAATTCCAAAGATGCCACACAATTCTAAAGCACCTGGATTGTCAAAAACAGGAAATTATGTTCACTATAGGTTTAGATTTATATATTTATTTCTTTGAAAATTGCAAATTAATCTATGACAGTTAAGTGGTTAAAATATTTACTAGCTATATAATGTAAAGAAAATAATGCAATAAATTATTTCATACTGAGAAATAGATGCCTCACTTTTTTTTTTTTTAAAACATTCAGAAGCTTACCCTGTGAAGTATCAAAGGCTTCACAACATGTTAGTGAGCTCACTCCACCCAAGTGGTTTGTTGGTGGAGGTGTTTTTGGTTTTTTTTTCCAGTCCATCATTTATTTCTGCTTAGAACTCAGGGGCTACTCACTCTACTTCATGAGAAGCAATTTAATCTTTTCAAATATTCAGGCCTGGAAATTTTAACTGAAAGGCATTTTTGGCAGTCAGTTGTATTCTTGAGTTTTGTTTTGTTTTTTTTTTTTTAAGAAAGAATTTTATAGTGTACTCAGAGGAGTTTTTGTTTGACTTAAGAAGTGGGTCAATGTGGTAATATTAGGCAGACCCTAAAAACGTTAATTCTGATTTTTAAAGTCAATAAGATTGACTATTTTCTCTGCCTTTTTTTAAAGAATGTATTTGTCAATTATTTTCAGTTAAAATTGTGTTTCAGTAATGAATCTTTACCTAGGTCAATGGCCAGTTTTTATTAATTATAGAAAAACTGAAAAAAAAATTTACAGCTGTAATTGCTGATGGTTCAGTTCAGAAATTTATTTAGCTGAACTATTCTATTTTTTAAAAAATCATGTACTTTTCAGATGTGAGTTTGGACATTGGATCTGGACATGACACATGTGGAGAGACGTCTTCAGAGAGTTACAGCTCTCCTTCTAGCCCCCGACATGATGGAAGAGAGAGTTTTGAAAGTGAAGAAGAAAAAGACAGAGGTTTGCTCTTTGGAAGGGTGTGGGGGAGGCAGAGGGAAATGTGTACTCTTAAAATATGTCAAAACATAACTATGGTACTGAGAATGTCATTATTGACTTTAAATTTAATTGGTATAACAGGTGTCTTAAAGACCACTGACTTAGCAGTTTCTACTAATGTTGATTTTTTAAACCTGTTTCACTGCAAATGATATTAAAAGAGAAAGAAGAGTCATAACAAAGTAGAGAGTCTGTGTAGAAAGATTGAAAACTGCATATTGTTAGATGCACATATATTTATTTTTATGTCCTCCTGATTGACCATTTTTATCATTATAAATATTCTTCTTTGTCTCTAATGACAGATTTTGTCTCAAAGTCTGTTTTATCTGATGATAATACTATAGCCACTTTAGCTCTCTTTTGGGTGTTTGCAGGTTACCTCTTTTTCCATCCTTTTATTTTAAATGTGTTTGTGTCTTTGATTCTAAAGTATGTCTCTTAAAGACACCTTATAGTTGGATTATGGGTTTTTTTAAGCCATTCTGCCCATCTCTGCCATTTGGCTGGCTTGTTTATGTATTTAAATTTACTGTAATTAATGATAAGGTAGGATTTATATCTGCCATTTTGTTTTCTGTAAGTACCGTATCTTCAAATCCTCCTTAAATGAAAACTCAGAGTCAGCCAGAAGTAAGAACTGAGAGCCACCTTAGGTCCTTACTGGACAGGCCTACAGCCCTGCATATGAGCATGGCCTTCTAGATTCCCAGGGATATGTCTAAGCTTTTCAGAGCTTCCTGTGGACATCTCATTCTTTATAGAGTTTTTTGGTCAGACTCTTGTTAGTCCCAGCTGGTAATGCTGCCTCAGGCAGCCATGTTGTTAAACAGTTGCCGCTGATGGTGACACACGCCCCATGGGTGAGCAGCTGTTAAGATGGCAGACTCAAGCTGTCAGTCACTCAGTCGTGTCTGACTCTCTGCCTCTCGTGGACTGTAGCCCACCGGGATCCTCTGTCCATAGGATTTCCCAGGCAAGAGTGCTGGAGTGGGTTGCCATTTCCTTCTCCAGGGCATCTTCCTGACCCAGGGATTGGACTTGGGTCTCCTACACTGCAAGTGGGTTTGTTGTTGTTGTTGGTCATATTGAGGTTTTGTTAATAAGACATTACACTTTTCAAAGTCAGCTCAGACTTTGAAATATCTGAATCACTAGATGAGTCCTTCTAATGAATGCTCAGAAAACCATTTGAGATCAGTTAAAATCATTGGGCTATTTGCTATGACTTAAGATGATTTAAACAAAGCCCAGTTCATTTAGAAATTTAACTGATCTGAAAAATGTTAACAGCTTCTTTTGAACTTAAATATTTTTAACTCTTACTTGTGTGAAGGTACAGATATAGATATAATGCCTTAAGTAAGTTACTGATTGAATCCTTTTTGTTTTGCAGAGTTTAACAAGGAACTCCTCAGTTATTAAGGGGAGTTTATATTAGAACCATTTATTCATATGTTGAATCTCTTCTAATAAAAATTATTTTTGAGTCAATAGTATTGTTGTTTACATTCTGTGTCACGAAATAGGTTGTATTTAACCTTTCTCCAGGAAGCATAGTATGATTTGTTTTTAGAATTGTTTCTAGAAGTTTTAGCCTCTTAGCTGAATATAGCTAGTTACTACCTTAATAAATATAAGCATTTTAAGTACATAAGGCAATTCTGCTTATATTTGTGAGCAAAAAGATGTTAAATAAGGCACTGCATTTAATTGGATGGTCCCCATACATAGTACTGCAGTTTCTGGGTTTATGATAAACAGTGTGAATTAAATCTTGTATTTTGCCCCCTTTACACCAAAAATTAAGAAACGCAGCGGAAGTCTATATTGAATTTATTTCTGTTTACAAGCATAAGAATGATACAGTAATAAAGAGAAATGTGATATAGTTTTGTATCTGCCACTTGGCTGTTTTGTTTTAGGAAAAACAGCAGTGGTCTCGTATTTTCTTGCCTCTTGTGTTCTAGCATTTGTTTTATGACTATAATGGTCGCTTTACATTTTCTTTCTCCCACTGAAGTATTTAAAAGGAGGACTTTTCCACTCTAGGAAGACTGTCTTCCCTTCTCTATCTCTAGATGTTTAAATTAAATAATTTTGATTGAACTCCTTTAAATTATATAGTTTATGAGAGACAAATGTGAAGACCTCAGGTTTGGCAGGCAGTACAACATATAAATCAAATGAATTGGCTAAAATTGATTAAAGGTAAAAGATCCCTGATACCTTATTAATAAGTCAGTGTTTATACTGTGCTTCAGTCAGGCTCCATTAACCTTTTATTTCTTACAAACAAATGTCCAAGGATTTTTTTAAGATTTAATTTTTTTAGAGCGGTTTTGGATTTACAATGAAATTCAGAGAAAGACGCAGAAATTTCCTGTGTGGTCCCTCTTCTCACACGGTATCAACATCAGTCACTAGAATGGCACATTTGTTTACCAGGGATGCACCAACTTTGACCCAAAACTCACTTTGACACGTGATGCGTCTAAGGGTGCACTCCTGGTGGTGTGCCTTCAGTGGCCCTGGGCAGATGTGTAACGATAGGGATTCGCCGTTACTACATCATAGTGTTTTCACTGCCCTGAAGATCTGTGCTCTGCCTCATCCCCACCCCCACCCCCCCACCCCCCCCACCGGCAGCCATCAATCTTTTTATTGTCTCCTTAGTATCTTGCCTTTTCCAGAATCTCCCTGTTTTTCAAATTAAAGTCCATAGAAAGCCAAAAATTAAAAGAATGTCAGCTCAGTAGTCAGGAAACTGAGGGGGTACATTTATTGGTTTTAAAAGTCAGGGTATATTTTTAGGTATACTTCAATTTTATTTCTAGCAGGATGGACGGGAGATGATGCTTGTGTTAACATCTGTTTACATGTTTCTCTCAGACACAGACAGCAATTCCGAGGACTCTGGAAACCCCTCGACGACCAGGTTTACAAGTTATGGTTCTGTCGGTCAGACGGTCACGGTCAAGCCACCTGTTCAGATCGCTTCCTTAGGAAACGACAGCGCAAACCTTTTGGAAGATCCCTTAAGTTCAGCCAAGTATCAGCATATTTCTTTCATGCCAACTTTACACTGTGTCATGCACAATGGTGCCCAGAAGTCGGAGGTCGTGCTGCCTCCGCCCAAGTCTGCAGATGGCAAGACGATCGGGATGCTGGTCCCCGGGCCCGTGGCGCTCTCCGCCCTCCGGGAGCCCGCGGACCCCACACCCGTGGGCGCGCTCGGGCCGGCGGCGTCTGCCGGGGACTCGGAGAAGCCACTGGAGCTGCTGGCGGCCCCGCTGCCGCTGCCCTCCGGTTTCCTCCCACACGGCGGCGGCCCCGCGCTGCACCTCACCATCCAGAGGCTAAAGCTGCCGCCGGGCCCCCCTGAGAGCTGCGCCCTGAACCTGGCGCCGCCGCCCACCGCGGGCCTGGGCACGGGCTCTGCGAGCGCCGCCTTCGGCCCCGGCCCCGGGCCCTTCCCGGGCTCACCCGTCGGTGCCACGGACCCCGTCCCGAAGGCCGCCTCGCCAGCGGCGGGACTGTCTCCAATGGTGCCTCAGCTGGAGGGCGGCGCGGCGTCTCCGGCCCCGCCTGCCGGCGTGAAGGTGGTGGTCCCCGCGGCCGCGTCTGCCGCCTTCCCCGGGCCGGCCGCCACGAGCGCGCCGTCGGGCGCCCCGAGCCCCGCGCCCGCGCCCAGCGCGAGCCCCGCGCCCAGCACGGCGCAGGGCGACGGCGCTGCCTTCCTGGGCGCGGGCGCGCTGCTGGCTCCGGCCGGCGCCTGCGGCTCGTGCGGCCGGCGCTGCGGCTGTGGGGCCGGGCTGCCGCTCGGCGGCTACTACTACCCGGGGCCGGCGCCCGGGCCACTGTACCGCGTCTCGCCCTTCTTCAGCCTGCCCTCCCTCTGCAACGGCAGCTACCTCAGCCAGGCGCCCCAGGGCAGCGGCGGCCAGCTCCCCTTCTTCCTGCCTCAGGCCCCGTACGCCAGCGGGCTGGTGCCCGACCCGGTGCTGGGCGGCCAGGCCGGCTACGGCGTGCAGCCGGTGGCGGGCTTCGGCCGGTTCTACCCCGTGTACCCGCACAGCGTGGTGGCCGGCTCGGGCGGCGCGGCGCCCAAGAAGAGCGGGAGCGCGTCATGCTACAACTGTGGGGTGAGCGGACATTATGCGCAGGAGTGCAAGCAGTCGTCCATGGAGGCCAGCCCACAAGGTAATCACGAAAGCGCCCAGAGGACTTGTTTCTGAGGGGCCGGAGGCGTGCGGCTCCGTGGGAGCAGCAGAAGCCGCAGTGTGTGTGTCCGTAGGCTGCGCTCGCAGCGACAGCTGAGAGGTGCAGGCGGCCCGACAGCGTAGACACAGGCCCCGCAGCGCAGGTCAGGTCAGAGGAGTCCAGTTGCCAGGGAAGGAGGAAACCGGAAAGGCACTTTTTAAGGGTAAAATGGGAATTTGCAGAATCTCTTTGCTAGCAGCACTGTTTTTAAAAGCAACAATCCCGTTTCATTGAGTAAGCAAAAGTTTTAAATACTGAAAAATTAGGAAGTGGTAGTCACCTGACTTGGGAGATCGATCCTTCGTTGTTTGGGTCTATCTGTGCACAGGCAGATGACCTCAGGCGTGCACCCTTCTTTCCCAGCCGACCTTAGTTTCCAATGCTGTCACATTTAAGGAACATTTAAGCACTGCGCTTTCTTGGTGGCTCAGAGGGTAAAGAATCTGCCTGCAGTGCAGGAGATCCGGGTTTGATCTCTGGGTCAGGAGGATCCTCTGGAGAAGGGAATGGCAACCCACTCCAGTGTTCTTGCCTGGAGAATCCCATGGACAGAGGAGCCTGTCAGGGTTCATTCCATAGGATGGCAGAGTCAGACACGACTGAGTGACTAACACTTTCACTTGGGAGTAAGAAAATTAGAACTTTCTTTTGTTACCACCATAATAAACAAGTACAAGTAGGATACCAAATTCAGTGGAGGCCTCAAACTGTTACGTTTCAGCTCACAGGAAGCTTTTGTCACTTTGCCAGATCTCAACACAGGAAAAGAGTCTTGAATTGGGAGTGTTTGCTTGGAGTTTTTAAGGGAAAGTTGAGTTTGATAGCTTTAGGTTGAACTTAAAGCACAAACTTCATGTTGCTCTTTTAAAAGTCATTTAAGGACTGTTCTAGGTCACGGCAGTGCAGAAGGCGCTGCCTGGACAGAGGAGCAGGCCCGTGTGATGTCTTGTAGTGTGTGATGCCTTACTTACCTTGTGCGCAGTGACTTAGCAGTTCTCTTTCCCCTTTTAGGCACTTACAGACTGAGATACGCACCTCCCCTCCCCCCTTCTAATGATACGTTGGATTCTGCAGACTGAAACAAGTAAAGCTTGCCTACTTAATACACTGAAGTGTGGGGAGTCATGGTTGGGGTGTGGTGGGAAGGGAAAGGAAAGGTATTTTGTTTGTGTTTCTTTGTCTGTACATTTCCTAGATTTCTATGCAGTTGAGATTTCTCATTTCTCTTGTACGGATGTCCAAACCAAAACAAGAATTCATTGCTTTTGAGCCTCTGGTCTCCTGGTTCAACAACAGGCTTATCTGTATGATATGTGTAATTTAAACCTTCAAACTATCAAAAGGAAAATCTTGACGTGTGCTTTTTTTTTTTTTACACTGAATACTTGCTGTGTGCAATGTTTACTGAATCTTTGAAACTGTGTATTTGACCTTTTTTCATAACACTGGTGACGGTCATATGGTTTTGGGGAAAAAAAAACAAAAAACTTTGCTTCTTCCCCAGCTTACCTCACTTTGGCCCTAATCTCCGCATTTTCATCCCACCTCCGCTCGTGACAGTGGCTGCCGGAGCGGCTGGCGCTGCACCGTCCACGCTCTAAGCCGCACGGCATAGTATTGTTCAGCGGTGAAATGCTTCACCTTCACGGTAAGGGAGAACCCAGTTCCCCAAGCAGTGTGTATATATGTAAAAACACCTCCACGTACACACACCAACGCAGCGCTTGTCCAAATAAAAATCGGAGTGGAAGAGAGAGGAAGAGCTAAAACCATATGAAACTGAGAAAATGTAACACACGAAGTGGACAAATAGCTTTTTCTTTAAAAACAGAAACTTTTTTACTCCATCATATGTTTCTAGCCTGTTGCTTCAGAGAGACATAAAGTGAACAAACTCGTGTGAGTGTGGTTCTCCTGTGTGTGTGTGTGTGTAACGAAAGCCAACAGCCAGTTTTACATGTGGTCTACCACAGTCTACCACTGTGTCACGTAAAAGACACTTAGTCAAGACTTCTTTTCCTTACGCCACCTGTCACAGTGTTCTGTTGTTTTAAATGTATACGGTTTATTGCGATCTGAACAGCAGCTCTGCGTTTCTACAAAAGTCTGGTATTTGTTCCCTATCCTGTCTCTCTTAGCAAAGTCACTTTGATAACAGTTTACCACTATGCTTGATTATAATGTGAAAGACTGAATTCTGAGTGTGTTAAGATGGTGTTAATCATGTCAGTGTCCCGTCACTAAGTTTAATGCTGCTGTTTAAAACGACTGTTTGTTTGTTTTTAAAGCCGATCTATGTACTAAATTGCTTCCAGGTAATTTTTGATTTCCTAAAGTGCACTGAGGTTATCTGGAAGACGGGGTGTCGGTCTGGACCGCTGCCATCCACGCACCGAGCAGCCCCGGCACTGAGCCGCAGGCGTGAGGGCTGGGGTTGGGTGTGCTGTGCCCCAGCCTCGGCACAGAGCAGACGGCGGGTGTTTCTGCGGGGTCACGTTGGTGTGCAGCAGAGGAACTTAAATATCTGGCCTTGGTTCAGAAACCTAACAGATTGCCAGACAAAAGGAAACACTTGAAGTAAGAAGCTTCCTGTAAAGCTTCATAGGTAGAATTTATATTTATAGCACCAATGTACATTTTGAAACCTTCTTTCAGGGGTGGGAGTAAAAGGGGAAGGAAGGGGGGGGGTGAAGGGGTAGACGAAAGCTTTAATTTAAAAAGAAAGTTCAACGAAAGGAAATTATTTTGATTAAATATATTTTATTTGGTATTTTTGGACCATATATTAAATTAATTGTTAAGCTGCAGTTGAGTTGTGAAAGTGAGAGTTTTGATAAGCCCTGTATGGACCGCATTGTGAATCACTTGCCAGTTGTACTTTACGGAGCTTATTTTATGATTTAAAAGACTGTACTGTATATAGGAGGTATGTTACCTTCTCCTTATTTGTATGTTTACCATATACTTTGATATTTGAAATGTTATGTACTGGAAAGGCCACTTATATTTCTAGAAAAGATTGGATTTTATGCAACCTTTTTTCCTTGAATTAACAGCAATAAAAAAAATGAAAAATGGCTTCAGAATTGTGCTTTATTGCAAATGTAGCAGTGAAGAGAGGGGGACCTCATCCCTGGTGTGTTTGGATTTGTTGTTTTTTTTCCTTTTTAAAGAGTCAACCAGTTATTTCCCTGTAGTGTGGGCAGTGAATCCCCTAGTTATCTACCATCTGGGAATCCCGGCCACCGCAAGCCGTCTGCCTGACTGTACAGGTCGCCTGCGTGTGCGCTGCGAGCAGAGCCTCGCCCAGCCCCTCCGGTGGTCTGCAGGCCCCGCTCCCCCATTAGCCAGTGGGCAGGTGCCTCACGCAGCGCGCGGCAATTGCAGCCCCTCTGGAGGTAACGTCTCCGGGGTCGTCTGCTGCCACCCTGCGCTCCTTCCGCGCGGGGTGCCCACTCTCAGCGTCACTGTCCTCTCCTCCGTTTTGCGTCCTCCTTCCCCAGCGTGCAGTGTCTTCTTCCTTGGCTCGAGCTTCAGGGAAAGGGTGCCCTTTACCTCGGCTTCTGTGACTGCCTCTTCTCATCCGATGTCAAGCAGACATCTAGGTGGTTTTCACTGCTCTGCCATCGTAACAGGAGCATTTTTGCCCCAGGCTCCCGGTTTCCACGTGCAGGAGCGCCCTCGGGAGACACATCCAGGCACACAGGTGCGGGGCTGTAGGCCGTCCTCCCAGACTGGCCTGCGGTTTTCCAAGTGGCTGGTGCTCAGTCCGTGTCCCGGCCGCTCCTGAGGCCCTGTGACGGTGCCCCGGGCACCTTGGCGGGGGTGGACGTGTAGCCGGGGGGGTTTCGTGTGAGGCTTCCTGGAGGAGTGCCTGACTGCACAGGCGGGCACGGAGGGCCCAGCCAGGGCCGGGTACGCGCTGCAAGCACCTCCGGTGACAGGCGGTGTGTGTGTGTGTGGGGGGGGGGGGGTGATGACACGGGCAACTGTCGTCGTGGGAAACGTCTTGCAAGAGTTACGGAATTTTTGGTTCAGTTAGTAAAACACAGAGCCAGACTGCAGAATTGGGAGTTGTTGGTTGAAGGAAAAATTGGAAGTTGCCAGGTTTTAAATAGAGACAAAAAGAAAAAAAAAATTGTTGAGATAGTTTTTGAAACTGTCGAATGGTTGAAAAAAAGCCTGCAAGTTGAGCCACCGGTTCCGGTGAGGGCAGGACAAGAGGGGGATGGCAGGGACGGACGGAAGGAACCCTGGGCTGCAGAGCTGAGTCTTCCCACGCGGATGATGAGCTTGTTTAAGTTAGGGCTTCGAGGATTAAATAATACACGGGCAGGGTCCAGCATCATGAAATAGCACCGAGGAGGCACTCAGATGTTAGCAGAATTCTGTTTCAATGAACAGAATTGTCTGCCTGAAGGCAGTGGTTGGTTGCGGCAGTGAGGAGCTTAGGAAACGTAGTTCTTCCTTACGTTTAGCTTAGTTGTTTGAGCTCTCTCCATTGATAAAATAGTCTTTGTCCTCGAAAATTATTTGGGATTTCCCAGGTGGTCTAGTGGCTGACTCTGTGCTCCCAATGGAGGGAGCCTAGGTTCAATCCCTGGTCAGATCCCACATGGTATAACTAAGACCCAATGCAACCAAATAAGTAAAATATATATTAAAAACTATTTGGAGGCAACTCTGGGCTATAATATCCATGGGCTAAGTCTTGTAGAACCGAAGTAGAATAAGGTCTTACAAGGCAAATCCACATTGTACTTTTTTTTTTAAGTGCTAAATACCTAAATTTTCTGAAGGTTCCCGAAAGATTAAAGCACAATGCAAAATAATCTCTCTCTCTTTTTTTAAACAGGTAGCATCTAGTACTCAGGAGCACCACCCATTAGAGCCTGGAAGACTCCTTTCTTCAATTCTATGTACTGATTACAAAAGCATTCTAAGGTTAAGGCAGTGAAAGCAAATGGAGGCAAGCCGTGGCAGTAGTTAACCCAATAACCCTTCCGTCTCTTGTGTCGAAGGAATGAAGAAAAATACTGACACCCCACCCACTGCACCCACAAAAAGGATGCACTTATTTCTAGAGTAATGAATTGAGGTCTGTGGGGTGAAGGAAGAGGGGGTGCTCTGACTTCAAACATGGTTGCTGCATTTCTGGTCGTTTCCGTGGAGCTGGAGGAAAGTCTGCAGCGGGTCCTGTTTCGCGAATGAAGGGCCCTGGCTGGAGTCCAGTCTGAGAGAGAGTCCGGAGTCACCGCAGATGAGGGTGCTTCCCTGCAGTGCCCGCGCTCTCCTGCAGAGGGCAGCACTGTCCTCCCGGAGCGTGCACGGTTTTAACACCTGAGGTCCATCTAATATCAGTATTTCAGTTTATCGCCACTTATGGATCACGTTGTGCCCATATGTGCAAAAGTAACTGTGCCGTATCTCCGGAGAAACTGACCTAGTTGTTAAATGCTGTCCTCTTTTGGAAACTTGGCCCCTTTGGAGCATGGGCACCCATGGCGTGACCTCTGTGTGTAGCCAACTGTCTGTCCACCTTGGAAGCAGGGTGGCTTTAGGCTTCCCCTTTCCTGCCCTGGAAAGCGGGGCCCATCACAGTGGGGATGAGAAAAAGCCTTCTGCCGTCACAGCTCCGCTGCACTGACGGGCTGGCCTCAGCCTCCAGAGCTGCTAACCCCGAGGTCCTGGTTTGCTCCTTGAGACCTGGGAGTAGTGGTGAGGCGTGCGTGGGTTGAGGGGGGTCCTTCATTGCGCTTCTTTGTACTCTTGCAGCTCCAACGCGATCTGCTGGAAACTCTCACCCGCCTCGCGACCAAGAGATCACTCGTTGGGCAGCAGCGCCACCTGGTGGAGAGAGGACACCGCCAGCGAGCGGCCGTCTTGCCCCTGGGCCTGACAGAAGGCGGGAGGCGTTTGGGGTCGTGACCTGAGCTCAGGGCCTTAAAGCATGCGGGCGGCTCTCCTCGGAAGTGGTGTGAGTGGCCTCCCCTCTCAGCCTCCGCAGTCTCAGTGGGGCATAGACATCTTAGCACCTACGGTGCCTCTCAGTCTCCCGTGCACTTTCCTCCGCGCTCCTTGCCCGACAACTGCGGAGGGGGTGCGTCTCCCTCCCCCCCGTTTCTCAGGGGAGCTCGGGGGGCTTCAGAGCCGCAGACCCGCCGCCGGCAGTGACGGCCAGCCCCCAGGTTCAGAGGAGGCTCCCCCTGCCCGCCCACGGCCCACAGCGCCTCCCCGCTGAGCCCAAGGCCACGGCCTTTGAAGCCGCATAAAACGGTGGATACCCGTGGTCTTTGGAGCTGGGGGCCTCTGGACTCCTGCGGGAGCAGAGGGACGGCCCTGGTCGGCCAGAATGTCTCTTCGCTGAGTCTCTGTTGAAGGATTTGAAGACGCGGGGTGAGGGGAGGCGTGCAGAGCTGGATGCCTCAGGACTTCTTCTGGACGAGGCTTTAGGTGTTCTGTCTCTGATGAATTCAAGGAGCGACATTTCTCGCCTACACCCAAGGTTTTAAACAGGGGCCACTATCTGCTGAAACACCAAGTTTTGCCCTGCAGAGGTTTCTATGATCCCCCAGATGTCTTGGTAAGTCGAGCATTTAGCGACTCTTCATTTTAAGACTTTGGAACTTCAGAAACGCAGTGGCAGCGCAGACACAAGACACCTGACTGCTGACGCCGGAAAAGCTCTGAGCCACATGTGGGCTGTCTGTCCGCGAGCACCCCCCTCGGCCCGCCGCTCAGACACCCCGGGGCCGAAAGCGGCAGCAGCACCGGCAGCTTCCGGCAGACACGGCAGCGGCCACACCCACCGCGGAAGCCCCTGTGGATGCTCGGGCGGCCGCCAGCTCACCAGGGGCCTGGGGCTCCTCCGTGCTCGGCTATCAAGGGCTGGACTCGGGACGTGGTCACTCCCGCGTGCCTCGGACACCTTCATCAGAAGAGCTTGTGCAAGAGACGAAGCCTCGTTCCAGCACCCACCCCCAACTCACACCACGCTTCTCAGGCTCGTCTACAGAGTGGGGATAACAGTCACTTTGTTAGAATAGTTAAAAGACTTGACTCCGGCGAAATGCGTGAAGGACTCAATATCAGATACACAGCAGGTGCTCCGTAGGTTCATGAAGGTGGCGAACGCCTATTGGGGCGGACCCGGCACAGCCTCACGACGGCCCTTGGAGGTGGGCGCGCTGCCTCGGCTTACAGCTGGGGAAACTGAGGCACGAAGGCCCCCCACGCGTCCGAGGGCACAGAGCAGGTCAGCGGCCAGGCTGGGGCTGGCCCCTGAGCCCGCCCAGTTCTCTGTGACGGGGTCCGGGACGCCGCCGGCAGGGCGTGGACGTCCAGGGCGCCCCATGCAGGGCCCAGGCCAGCTCTGCTGTGAGCCCTGCCGTCTGGGACACCTGGCCCTCCTGGACCCTCATCTCTCTTACCCGAAAGCTGAGTGCTTACTTGGAAGAAGGTGGTAGCCACTGAGCTGAATGACCGCAGAATTCTGACTGGAAGCTTGCCTTTTCTCTTTAAGTGACTGATCAGGTTTCTGTAGTTCTCTTTGATTTAACTGACAGCAGCCCTTTGGGGGCAGGCCAGGCGCACGGCGCCCAGCTGCGCCCGGTGCTGCCAGGGGGCACGCGGCGCCGGGAGAGGAGGAGAGGGGGCCGCGTGTGGGGCCGGCCGGGCACCCGGGGCAGCGCTGAGCAGGTGGTGCCTCCTGTCGCCAGGGTTCTAGGCTCTTCTGTCCTTGTGCTGATACGGTTCTCACCTGGGGGGCCTTCCAGTCAAAGGCACGAAGCTCACGACCCGAGTCCTGCGCTGAAGGACACAGGGTCAGCCGTGGTCAGCAGCACGACCCACAGCCAACGAGGCTTTTACATCTTTCAGTGGTTGAGAAGAATACGTTTATCACGGCACACAAAAATCATCCAGAATTCGCGTTTCAGTGTTCACAAATCAAGTTTCTTGGAGTCCAGCCACTCTCCTTTGTCTCGTGAAGGCTGCTTTCGCCAGAAAGTTGAGTAGTTATGACAGAGACCGCACGACTGTCAGAGACAGAGATGCTGTCTGTGTTTTTATGGAAAAAGCTTGCTGAGCCCAGATGCCTGTCAACCTTCTCTGAGGAAAGACGCACTCTCCGGTGCCTTTGAGGGCCTCTGTGTGAGTAGGAATCTCTCTCCTTTTTGCTGCAGCGTCATCTTAGCACAGCAAGAGGGCCTCTGGTGCGCAGGTTCCGTGGGCCACGCAGCGAACACCTCTCAGCTCGGAGCTCAGTGTCACGGGGTGCGTAGCCGTGGGGTCCCGGGGGTGGATGGATGAACTCCGCCTGCTGAGGACTGGGCAACAATTTGCAAAGGACACAACATTTCGGGGGGGTCGGGGAGGCGGGCAGAAAGGAAGAAGTGAGACATTCTTAGTGAAGAGGCAGAGGGAGGGCAGAGAGAGTCATGGAAGACGAGCTTCAGGGAAGGCCCTGGGATGCGGGCAGGGGTGGGCGCAGGGCTGGCGCGGACTCCAGAGAGACAGACGCATCCTGAACCTCGCAGGAGCCAGGACCGGGGGCCGCCTGGAGGAGAAAAGTGGATTCTTCTGTTCTTGCTGAGTCTGCGGTCTCTGAGTGACGCCTGGTCCCCAAAGTGCAACCTCGCCCCACCTGTGGCAGAACCCCCGAAGGCTCGACTGAAAGCACAGACGTCTCACCCCCCACTCCCCCCGTAACACCCCCCAGAGAACCGCAGCTCCCCGGGGTTCACTGGGTGGGGGCCAGGAGGATGCGGCGGACCCAACAAAGAGGGCTGAGGAGGAGGAGGGAGTACGGGAGGAGGTACCCTGGAGACGGAAGAGACACCGGGACTGAGATGGTCGTCACCATAACATGTAAGAGACCAGGAGTTGCGGCCATGAGCTTGCCAGTCACGAGGTTCCTGGCGACTCTAAATGAGGGAGGAATGGTGGGGCGAGGCGGGGGCTGCGGGCAGAGCCGGAGGAAGATGGGAGACCCGGGATCGATCCCTGGGTCAGGAAGATGCCCTGGAGGAGGGCATGGAACCCACTGCAGTATTCTCGCCTGGAGAATCCCCCAGACAGAGGAGCCTAGTGGGCTACAGTCCATGGGGTTGCAGAGTCAGACACGACTGAGCAATTAACACGACTACTATCTTTAAAGTATTGCTTAAATGAATGTAACTAGTGTTAAAAGATTATTTTTAATATTTTTAACATATTTTAAAAATAGTTCAAGACTAGTACTTATTTTTAAAGGCAGTATATATAACGCAGTACTTTGAATGCCAAGGCTGTCCCACTTGAAGTGGGGGCCCTGAGCAAGCTCCCTGACTGTAAACACAGGTTTACAAGAATGTCCGTCTCTTAGGGTTTTCGTGAGGGTTAAAACGCTCCAGGGTGGCGCGAGGCATACAGGGAGCACTAAAACGGTGTTCTAGTTCCTTTAAAAGTACTTTCTTATTCAGAACCTGCCCGCCTGTTTCAGGGCCTGTCAAAATTAGGGATGCCTCCCTTCCTTGAGTTATGACCGAGCTTTGTTTTCCTGTTTGTGTCAGCTGCTGCTTTTGCTTTACATCATTGCAGTCATCCTGTTCGTGCATTTTCTTTCTTTTTTTTTATATAATTGGTGAGCCAGCGTCGATCCTTTACTATTAACTAAAGCCCACAGTCAGCGTCAGGGTTTACTCCTGGTCTGTGCATTCTGTGGGTTTTGACTGATGGATACCGACACGTGTCCCCTGAAGATCCTAGGCTCGGTATTCTCACCCTCCCTCCCACCCCTGGCAGCCACTGATCTTTTTGCTGTCTCTGAAGTTTCGCCTTTTCCAGATTGTTGTATAGTTGGAACCACACAGTATGTAGCCTTTTCAAATTGGCTTCTTTCACCCAGTAATATGCATGTAAGTTTCCTCCTGTCTTTTCATGGCTCAATAACTTTCTTTTGCCCCCCTGAATATTCCACTATCTGGATGTGCCAGTTTGTTTCTCTACTCACCTACCAAAGGACATCTTGGTTGCTTCTAGGTTTTGGCAATTATGAATAAAGCTGCTCAAACACTCGTGTGTGGGTTTTTGTGTGGATATAAGTTTTCATCTGAGTTGGGTAAATACCAAAGAGTGCAATTGCTGGATCATATGGTAAGATATGTTTAGTTGTGTAAGAATCTGCCAAACTGCCTTGCAGAGGGCCTGTCCCGCCTTCATCCCCACCAGCAGTGAATGGGGCTTTCCGTCGCTCCACAGCCTCACAGCGTTTGCTGTTGTCCTTGGGTTGGGTTGTAGCCACCACAGAAGTGCGCAACAGTACCTTATTGCCGGAATTTGCAGTTCTCCGATGACATGCTGTGGAGCATTTTTTTTCAGGTGTCTATCATCTGTTTTGGTAGGGTGTCCAGATCTTCTGCTGATTTTTTAAATTGGGTTGCTTGTTTTCTTATTGTTGAATTCTAAGCGTTCTTTGTATATTTCAGATCCCCGTCCTTTTGTTTTGCAGACGTTTTCTCCTTGTCTTTTCATTCTTTCAATGCTTCATTCTTTTTTATTGCGATGAAATGTGGATGTGGAGACATGGAGGGACAGAGAGGAGCAGAGGCCCCCGTCTTCACCCTTAGTAGACGCAACGCCAGGCATCTCCAGTGGCGCCTGCTGTGTGTCCCGCAACCGTGTCAGAAAGGGGGTCCCCAGTGGTGGCCAGGCCCTCAACCCTGGGGGGGCTCATGTGGCAGCTGGTGTGGGACCAGGAGGCTCCCAAGCCCCTCCTCTGAAGGGACAGGCAGGCAGGCAGGTGAAGCCGCTTCAGCTGGGCCCAACTGTGTGAACACATGGACTTAGCCCTCCGTCCGTGGGGCTCCCCAGGCGAGGACACTGGCTGGGTCGCCATGCCCTCCTCCAGGGCGTCTCCCTGTAGGGACAACCAGGTGCAGTTGGGCGGCTGGGACATCACTGGCCCTTTGTGTCACTTGCCCAGAGGATAGAAATTGTGGGCCTACAACAACATCCCCTCGTAACTTCTTCAACCTTATTTGGAACACAGAGGCCCGCGCTCCTCCCCAGCGTATTTACAGAGACACACAAGGCAGAGGAAGCAGGCTGTTTCCCACGGGGCCTCCAGCAAGGCTGCCTGCGCTCCTCCGGGAGGACTCCTCCTGCAGGACACACACAGACCTCGTGGGGCCTCAGGGGAGCAAAAGACAATAGTGCTTCCCGGGATGGGAAGCGGTCACACCATAGGGACGGGAAGTTAGCTCCTCGGAGGGCTGGGCCTGCGGTTGTCAGAGCGTCCCTCCCACCCCACCCACCTCGGGAGAACTGGATGCGAAGTTAAAGTTGCCAAATAGCTGAGGATTTCTCTGGAGTCCGGTATCAAAACAGGCATATTTCTGGCTACAATGAAAGCCTGGCGAGGAGGAAGTGAACTGCCCTAGAGAGCGTGATCCCCGTAGAGATAAGCCATTGTGCCCAGCTCGTCCTGAATTCCAGTTTCCTCTTAAGGCAGATTTTGCACTTAATGGAAAGTGAAGGTGTGTTTACTCAGGCAAAGATGGTTGTAATTCTTGACCGAAAACAGTTGGCAGAGGCCCTTCACTTGGAGGGAAATCGGTGCAGTGCCACCTGGGAAGCCCCTGGGGGCCTCCAGTGTCCAGGACCCCTGCACTAAATGCCCGGCAGAAGGCCCAGAGGGTGCCCTTTATGTTTTCCGATGCAGAGCACCATCAAGCTAAAAGCAGGGCTTCCCAGGAGGCCCTAAAATAATCCGCCTGCTGGGGTGGGAGACGTGAGAGACGTGGGTTCGATTGCGGGGTCGACAAGATACCCTGGAGGAGGGCCTGGCCACCCACACAAAGATTCCTGCCTGGAGAATCCCATGGACAACGGAGCCTGAAGGGCCACAGCCCATGGGGTCACAGAGTCGGACACGACTGAAGTGACATAGCACACAAGTTGAAAGCAGAAACTTGAGAAGCCTAAAAAGCTGGATTTAGATCTTCACTCCCTCACCCAGTAGCCGTGTGACTTTGGATAAATATTTAAAATGGCTTCACTCTTATCTGTAAAATGAGAATAACAACAATGGGGTTGTGCAGACCACCCACTGCCTGCACAGCTACTAGAAGCAAAGCGCTTGAAACACACGGAAACACACCAGAGGTCCTCAGAGAAGGAGGCCAGCTTCACAAAGTGTAGGAGGCACCCGCTCCAAGTGTTTCACATGAGGAAATAATGACTAGCTTTTATGGAGTCTCATCGTATAGCACAGGACTTCCCTGGTGGCTAAAGCGTCTGCCTTCAATGCAGGAGACCTGGGTTGGCTCCCTGGGTGGGGAAGATCCCCTGGAGAAGAAAATGGCAACCCACTCCAGTATTCTTGCCTGGAAAACCCCATGGATGGAGAAGCCTGGTGGGCTACAGTCCATGGAGTCACAAAGAGTCAGACACGACTGAGTGACTTCACTTTATCTCATAGCACACATATCCTAAGCTCGTCTATGTATTGTTAAGCCTTAAACAATCCCATGAAATAGGGTAATTGCGACACCTGTTTTACAGACGGAGAATCGAAGGCAAGGACAGCCTAAGGAACGCACCCGCTCAGTGGCCAGGCTGGGGTCTGAACGCGGGACCACGGAGCCTGGATCGCTGTCTTCTCCGTGGGCCTCCGGCCCGTAAGGCCCTGATGATAAACTGACAGAGGGATATGAAGTCCACTGACCAAGAAACGGCGAAGTCCATCAGCTCTTCACGACCACACGGTACGGACGGTCCTGACGAGCCTACGCGGCATCCTTGAGATGCTGTGAGTCCCATGTCCGGTCTGCAGCCAGACGGTCACCAGGGTCACATCCGTCCGTCCCCCACAGGCTGATTTTAGACAAAGGGCACGGGGCAGAAGGGCCGGGCGGAGGCGGGGGCCCTCCTGGTGAACCCCCGGCCGCGTGGACACCCCTCTGCGCTTCTCCAAACCTGTTGAAGGGCCGAGAGCCGCTCAGGGTCTGCCACCGCCCCCCGCCGCGCACCGCCCCCAGGGGTGCCTTCCGGCCAGGCCTCGGCTCAAGTCCTGACGAGGCCCGCCCCCCAAGACCCTCCGCCCCAGAGGAGGCGGAGACCCCAGCCCGCGCCCCTCCCCCGGCCCTCCCCCCGCGCCCCTCCCCCCGCCCGTCGGAGCATCCTTGGGTGCCGCCTGGACGCCGGTGCGAAAGGGGCCCCTGGCTCGGTCCAGAACGAGCCCCCGTCCCTCCCGGGGTCCCCCCGGTCCCTCCCAGGGTCCCTGCCCCACAGCTGCAGCCGTCGGGCCGCAGGGTCAGAAGACTCCCTGAGGCCCCCGTTGTCCGCCTCTGCTCCAACCGACGGCACTCCCGACCCACTGCCTCCGGTTTAGCGTCTCAGCCTTCGGTTCGTCCTGAATGGAGCAGGGAGAGACTTGCACCTCGGAGGACCTGGAAACCAAGCAGCGTCTGTGCGCAACGCTCCCGGGGAGAGCGCCGTGAGCGGCCGCGGTGAGGCGCCGTCCCCGGAGCGCCGTGGGCGGCCGCGGTGAGGCGCCGTCCCCGGAGCGGAGCGCCGTGGGCGGCCGCGGTGAGGCGCCGTCCCCGGAGCGCCGTGAGCGGCCGCGGTGAGGCGCTGTCCCCGGAGCGGAGCGCCGTGGGCGGCCGCGGTGAGGCGCCGTCCCCGGAGCGCCGTGAGCGGCCGCGGTGAGGCGCCGTCCCCGGAGCGCCGTGGGCGGCCGCGGTGAGGCGCCGTCCCCGGAGCGCCGTGGGCGGCCGCGGTGAGGCGCCGTCCCCGGAGCGGAGCGCCGTGGGCGGCCGCGGTGAGGCGCCGTCCCCGGAGCGGAGCGCCGTGGGCGGCCGCGGTGAGGCGCCGTCCCCGGAGCGCCGTGAGCGGCCGCGGTGAGGCGCCGTCCCCGGAGCGGAGCGCCGTGGGCGGCCGCGGTGAGGCGCCGTCCCCGGAGCGCCGTGAGCGGCCGCGGTGAGGCGCCGTCCCCGGAGCGCCGTGGGCGGCCGCGGTGAGGCGCCGTCCCCGGAGCGCCGTGGGCGGCCGCGGTGAGGCGCCGTCCCCGGAGCGGAGCGCCGTGGGCGGCCGCGGTGAGGCGCCGTCCCCGGAGCGGAGCGCCGTGGGCGGCCGCGGTGAGGCGCCGTCCCCGGAGCGCCGTGAGCGGCCGCGGTGAGGCGCCGTCCCCGGAGCGCCGTGGGCGGCCGCGGTGAGGCGCCGTCCCCGGAGCGCCGTGGGCGGCCGCGGTGAGGCGCCGTCCCCGGAGCGGAGCGCCGTGGGCGGCCGCGGTGAGGCGCCGTCCCCGGAGCGGAGCGCCGTGGGCGGCCGCGGTGAGGCGCCGTCCCCGGAGCGGAGCGCCGTGGGCGGCCGCGGTGAGGCGCCGTCCCCGGAGCGGAGCGCCGTGGGCGGCCGCGGTGAGGCGCCGTCCCCGGAGCGCCGTGGGCGGCCGCGGTGAGGCGCCGTCCCCGGAGCGCCGTGGGCGGCCGCGGTGAGGCGCCGTCCCCGGAGCGCCGTGGGCGGCCGCGGTGAGGCGCCGTCCCCGGAGCGGAGCGCCGTGGGCGGCCGCGGTGAGGCGCCGTCCCCGGAGCGGAGCGCCGTGGGCGGCCGCGGTGAGGCGCCGTCCCCGGAGCGCCGTGGGCGGCCGCGGTGAGGCGCCGTCCCCGGAGCGCCGTGGGCGGCCGCGGTGAGGCGCCGTCCCCGGAGCGGAGCGCCGTGGGCGGCCGCGGTGAGGCGCCGTCCCCGGAGCGGAGCGCCGTGGGCGGCCGCGGTGAGGCGCCGTCCCCGGAGCGCCGTGAGCGGCCGCGGTGAGGCGCCGTCCCCGGAGCGCCGTGGGCGGCCGCGGTGAGGCGCCGTCCCCGGAGCGCCGTGGGCGGCCGCGGTGAGGCGCCGTCCCCGGAGCGGAGCGCCGTGGGCGGCCGCGGTGAGGCGCCGTCCCCGGAGCGCCGTGAGCGGCCGCGGTGAGGCGCCGTCCCCGGAGCGCCGTGGGCGGCCGCGGTGAGGCGCCGTCCCCGGAGCGCCGTGGGCGGCCGCGGTGAGGCGCCGTCCCCGGAGCGCCGTGGGCGGCCGCGGTGAGGCGCCGTCCCCGGAGCGGAGCGCCGTGGGCGGCCGCGGTGAGGCGCCGTCCCCGGAGCGGAGCGCCGTGGGCGGCCGCGGTGAGGCGCCGTCCCCGGAGCGGAGCGCCGTGGGCGGCCGCGGTGAGGCGCCGTCCCCGGAGCGCCGTGGGCGGCCGCGGTGAGGCGCCGTCCCCGGAGCGCCGTGGGCGGCCGCGGTGAGGCGCCGTCCCCGGAGCGCCGTGGGCGGCCGCGGTGAGGCGCCGTCCCCGGAGCGGAGCGCCGTGGGCGGCCGCGGTGAGGCGCCGTCCCCGGAGCGCCGTGGGCGGCCGCGGTGAGGCGCCGTCCCCGGAGCGCCGTGGGCGGCCGCGGTGAGGCGCTGTCCCCAGGCGGCCGGTGCGTCTCCCTGAACCCCAGAGCGGTGCGTGCGTCCTGAGAGGCCTCTAGGAGCGGCCCTGATGAGGCGTTGTTTCGGGGCTTTACACCCTCGTGCTGCGTTCCCCTGGAGACAAGGAAGACCGTATTGCAGGCCATTAACCTCCACAGAACAAGCGGATAGGAAAGGCAGGAAGCAACACTTTGAAGGCAAAAGCAAATGGCCTCATTTACTTTTAAAACTGATACCTGGAAAACATCAGTGTGTTCAAAAACAATATGTGTTTTTAAAGTGTGAACAGTTAGAAATCCCTGGTCCCGGAGCCCCAGTCTCCAGTCTCTCCAGCCGAGAGCAGTTGAGCTGACTTGGGGTCAAGCTCTGACCTGACTGGGGTCAGGCTCACCCCCGGCCCCCCAGGCCCTCCCACGGGGGAGGCTGGAGGCGGGCTCTGACCGTCCGCCTCCAGGGCACCCACTGCAGGCCTGCTCGTGAGTCCCTCCACCTGGAACGCCACCTCCTTTAGTTTCCCTTCGTGGGGGGAAGGGTATCTAATTTTGTTTTTAAGGTATAACATTCATATAGTAATGGCACAAACCTTAAAGTGTGCCACTGGAGGAGTTTTTGCACATTTTTCTGCATATGTACTCACCCAGGCCAAGACGCAGGAGAAGCCTGCGGAGCCTGCTGAAGTCCTCACCCAAACCCGGGGTAAGTGCTGCTCTGACCGCCATCATCGCAGATTCCTTTTGTCAGGTCCTGTAAATGACCTAGGACTTCCCTTGGGGGGCTCAGTGGCAAAGATTCCACCTGCCAAGCAGGAGGCGTGGGTTCCATCCCTGGGTCAGGAAGATCCCCTGCAGGAGGGCATGGCAACCACTCCAGCATTCTTGGCGGAATAACCCCATGGACGGAGGAGCCTGGTGGGCTACAGTCTGTGGGGTTGCGCAGAGTTGGACCTGACTGAGCCACAGCAGTGAATGACCTAAGGTTCCTTGGTGTCTCCACCACTCTCTGTGGGAGCTCACTGCACCCTCCGGTCAGCTCGGGTGTCACCCCCTTTCCTGCTCCTTTCCGTAGCATTGTGCTTTCCTTCCCTTTCCTTCAGAGTCCGTCATGATTTGCAGTTTGTTTCCTTGTTTCCTGTTTGCTCCCGCCTAGAAGGTAAGTGTCCTCTCCCGTTCACCGCTGTCTCCTGAACCCCTAGCCCAGTGTCTAGCATATGTAGACAATCAAATATTTATTCAATAAATGAATACGTTTGTGAATGAAAGGAAGAAACGCCCCAGGTATCAATTTATATAGCCCTGAATCCAAAACTAATTTTAGTCATCCAAGTCCCACTCATGAGGCCTCTGTACTTCTGGTTACAAAGACAATATTCACTGAATTCAAATGTGAAGATTTAGAAAGAAATATTGGAGTTGTTCCTGCTTCCTGCCTGGAAGCAAAAAGTGGGCTAATTCTCCCCTTCTGTAAGAGGATCGCTTTCTCACCAAGACTGGGCTCTTGCTTTGCAGTGTTGAATCAATGTTTTATAAAACAGCTCCATTTTGGCAACATAAAAAGACTCTCTCTACAGCGGTACACTCCACTGGAGCAGTCGAGGACTATGTTCTTAAAACTTCCTTCATATTTTGTCATGTTTTAAACATGAGCACATAATACTTTAAAAAAAATTTAATGGCGATAAAATACACAGAAGAGGAAATTTACCATCTTAACCACAGCATCTTCACGTTGTGCAACCACCTCCAGAACTCATTTCAGCAAAACTGAAACCAGCCATTAAACAAGTCCCCCATCCCCTCTCCCTGCAGCCCCTGGCAATCATGATTCTACTTTATGTCTCCATGTATTTGATTTCTCTGGGACCCTTATGTGAGTGGGCTGTGTAGTGCAGTATTTGTCCTAGCAACTGGCTTATTTCACTTAGCATAATGTCTTCAAGGTTCATTCATGTTATAGCATGTGTCAGAATTTCCTTCCTTGTACTGGCTTGATAATATTCCGTTGTATGTTAAACCACATTTCGTTTATCTGTTTATCCGTTCCTTCGTTGATGGATACTTGAGTTGCTTCCAGGCTTTGGCTATTGTAAATAATGTTGCTGTGAACAGGTGTATTGGATATATCTTTGAGATCCTGCTCTCAGTTCTTTTGGGTATTTAACTAGAAGTGGAATTGCTGGATCATATGGCAATTTAGTGTTTAATTTTTCGAGGACTGCCTTGCCATTTTCACAGCATCTGCATCATTTTACATTCTCAGAAGCAGTGCCCAGGCGTTCCAACTTCTCTTCATCCCTGCCAACACTTGATGTTTTCTGATTTCTGTGACTATAGCCATCCTAATGGGTGTGAAACGGTATCTCATTGTGTTTCATTTGTATTTTCCTAATGAAAATTGATGTCAAAAGCATCTTTTCATGTGCTTGTTGACCATTTGTGTTATCTTCTTTGGAGAGACATCTAGTCAAGTCCTATGCCCGTTTTTTTATAAGCTTCTTTGTTGGTGGTGTTGAGTTCTGGGCACATATGTCTTAAAAGAATTTTATTTTATGAAAAAATAGGGAAATGCATACAGAAAGCCATTTAAGAGATTGTGGTCGTTAGAAAGTTGGACTCTGAAATTGAGAACATTCAGTCACCGTAATTATTGAGCACTTAGTCAGGGGAAGCTAATGTTCTAACACAGAACCCTTAAAGTGACCTAGTGCAAAAAGAAGGTGCTCACTTACTGCAGGTCCCGGGTGGTCCGAGGCAGGCGGGAGTTACGGAGGAACCGTGTCTCCTGGGGACTCTTTGAGTCTCAGTCACCCAGGGGTCACGGCTGCCTGCGTCCTGCGGCCCTGACTTCCTGAACGGGTGGTTTCCGGGGTCTCCAAGGGACAGGATCAAAGGGAGGAGCACACCAGGGGGTCTTCCTCTGACCAGGCAGCCTCACCTTGTGACAGCCCCGCCCACTGCTGAGGGGGCTGAGAGACGCCCCCTTCCTGCGAGACCGACAGGAAACAGACAGCCTGATCTCCGGCCCAGAGCCTCCTTCAGTCACTGACGTCTCAGTCTTCCTCCCCTCCACACAGTCTCATCCCCTTCTCTCCAGAGACAGCTCACATCCAGGATCTCCGCTCACATGTTCTTCTCCCTCAAGACTAGGCTCCAGTCTGACGCTCTTGTGACCACTGAGGTCTGCCTCCCGCTCCAACACCCAACATACAGAGCTGAAGTGGAGGTAACAGGTTCCCACTGGGCGTCCCGGGTGCAGTGGTCAAGAGCCCGCCTGCCGACCAGGAGACATAAGAGACGCGGGTTCCATCCCTGGGTCAGGAAGATCTCCTGGAGGAGGGCATGCAACCCACTCCAGTATTCTCGCCTGGAGAATCCCAGGGACAGAGGAGCCTGGCGGGCTACAGTCCATGTGGTCTTCCATATGAGTGCACAGAGTTGGACATGACCGCACGACTGGCTCACCCTTTCCAGGGGCTGCGGGGCGCCCCCGGCTTTCTCTTTTATTTGATGCTGCAGAGACCCAGCCCGTGTGTCACGCACGACTCTCTCTCTGGAAAGGGAGCTCCATTTTCCTTCTCCCCCTCTCCTCCTATCCACCCCCCCCTTTCCACCTGAGGAAATGTGAAAGCCGTCCATACAGTGAACACAGCAAAAGCCGCCCTTAAATCTTATTAATGATAGCGAGAATTTGTTGTTCTGGTCCCCAGTCGTGCCGATCTTTGCAACCCCGTGAACCGCGCTGTCCCTCACATCTCCCTGTCCACTGAGTCAGTGATGCCATCTAGTCCTCTCATCCTCTGCCACCCTCTTCTCCTTTTGCCTTCAATCTTTCCCAGCATCGGGGTCTTTTCTAATGAGTAGAGTGAAGCAGGTATCTTAACCATTAGGTGTTAAGATGTCCTTGAGCTGAAGGTGCTGAGAAACCTGGGCTAGTGTTCGGAAGATAAGATCAAAGCCTGATTTCTAGGCAGCTGCTATGTCACCAGATGCCCAGCTCCCACGTAGGACGGATCGTTTCCTGGTCCAAGAGGGTTCCTGCGGTGTGCTCTCATTACGCTTTCTTTCATAGCAAGAGTCTTAAGTTATTAAATATATATATTTAATTTTAAAAAGGGTTTATTTTAAGGCTGCCCGTGAGGAATGGGCATGGTGGCCTGGCTCCTCGCGGGGGTGGTCTTCGGGACGGCCAAAGGGCCTGCTCCCCGAGGGTCTCTCCCGCCCGCCCTGCTGGCGTCAGCTCCCCTCCACCAGCTGCCTGGGCTGCGGGCACGTCTGCAACGACAGGAGGCGCCCCCTCGCTCCCCCCACAGCGCCAACCGCCTCTCAGCTCAACTGCGCTTGTGTGAGTTTGCCGGGTCTGCCCGGGGCCAGGCCGCCTCTGTCCCCGAGGCGGGGCGCGCGTCTCCTGTGACACAACGGGGAAGGAGGCCCAGCTTCTCCCAAGAAAGGCGGGCGCTGGGGCCCCGCGACGCGCCTTCTAACGCGGTTTCAGTGCCTCCCTTCTCGTTGGTGACACGTCACGACACTCCTCCTTGAAAGCCCCGTCTCATCACTGCCACAGAAGCAGGCGGGCAGGGCCGTCTCAGGAGCCACCTGCTCACCAGAGTCCTTTCGGCCCTGCTTGTGTGGAGATCCCTTCGAGATCGATGTCGTCTTCCACTCCGTAACCGCGGAGTAAATAGTCCGCGCAACTGCAGCCGATACAGCTCCGCCTGACGGCGGCGCAGAAGTGGGGTGATTGCGAGGGCAGCCCCTCCTCCCCTCGGCTCCCACACACCCAGCGAGGCGGGCCAGCACTGCCGTCCTGACTCGTCCCCGGACGGTGCTGGGCCTGCAGACGCCATCCGAGGCTGGTGCTGGCCTCCCGTGCGCGCTGGCAGGGCCCGTGCGGCCTCGCTTCACTGGCCTGCGGGACCAGGCGCTCTCAGTGACTCCGGGGCGTCCGTCTGCCAGAGGGTTGCACCACCTCACACGTCGCAGGGAGAGCTCCCTGGCTTCCCAGCTTGTTTCAGGGGTCTCAGGATTAACTGAGGGGCCAAGACTCCTTGCGATGTTTGAATGAGATGTACCCCTTTTATTTTATTGGGCTTCCCTGGTGACTCAGATGGGAAAGAATCCACCTATAATGCAGGAGACCCGGGTTTGATTCCTGGATCCGGAAGAGTCCCTGGAGAAGGAAATGGCAACCCACTCCAGTATGTTTGCCTGGAGAATTCCATGGATGGAGGAGCCTGGTGGGCTACAGTCCAGGGGTTTACACACGACTGAGTGACTAACACACACACCCCTTTTTTTAAGGGCTTCCCTAGTGACTCAGATGGTAAAGAATCCTCCTGGAATGCAGGAGACCCGGCTTCCATCCCTGAGTCAGAAAGATGCCCTGGAGGAGGGCATGGCAACCCACTCCAGTGTTCTTGTCTGGAGAATCCCATGGACGGAGAAGCCTGGTGGGCTGCAGTTCATGGGATCACAAAGGGTTGGACACAATAGAAGGTTGGGGATATTTTTAATCTCTTTCATATTTTAGATGATGAAAGTATGATAACACATTTACAGGAGACTTGGAAAATACAGAACAAGGTTATATATAGTTCTAGTATATATTGCAATGGTTATTTTAAGTATATAAATTAAGATTTTTTACCTGGAGTTTTAATATAAAACTCTCAAACATTAATAGAATGAATAGACAGAAAAGTAAGATATAGTAGACCTTGAAAAGCACTGTGAGCCAGTTCAGCATAATGAAGATTTATACAATTCTCACACAACAGCAGGATACACATTCTATTCAAGTTCCCATAGACTGTAGACCAGGAGACACTGGAGCATATCCAGGGTCGTCAAACAAGCTGCAAACGTTTCATGGTCTAAAGGTACGGAAAGCATGCAGCGTCTGGTCCCACTGTCTGTCCCTGGGATTATGTTGGGAATCGATGCCACGGACATTGGGAAAGAATTCACGTGTTCCCAGGCTGCCCGCAGTCCCCTCCGTGCCCGCCCTGGCACCTCTCAGCTCACAGAAGATTGGTTTTGCTCCTCCAGGTCTCTGGATCACCACCCCCTTGGGAGCCCAGTCGGGCCCCAGAGACCACTATCCGAGGCCTTCATGGCTCCCCAGGACCCTGGCCTGCCCTCCCCTTTTAGTGGCTCGGGGAGTGGGGGGGGGGGGGTGTCATAAGACCTGGCAGTCGAAGTGCTTTTCCTCCTGGCTCTGGCTCTGACTCTGACCCCGCTGCAAGACCGTCAGCTGGACAGAGGTTGTGGGCCGGCCCACACCGTCATTATGTTCTGGGAGACACCACGTCACTTAAATAACTCAGTCCCGAGGGCAAGCTGCCAGGGGGTGCCAATTCCGTCTGTGGTGCCACCCCCTCCCTCCCGAGGGCCCCTGGAGCCTACGCCCTGCTTCCCTAACCACGATCTCATCCGATCCTCACGCCACCTCCACACCGCACTCTTAGGATTCTGCATCCTGTAAATGGGCAAACTGAGGCAGAGACCATTCAAGTGATTCATTCAGAGTAGCAGGGCAGGAATAAGAACTTAACGTCCTGGGTTCTAGCCCTATCTGGGCCTTTAGTTGGATGGGAGCAGCACTTATGATGTTAGCCAGGGGATGTGTCCACGAGGGGTGCTTCTCGGGAAGCAGGGGCGCCTGGTAGGTGTTAAGAGGTCACCCCACGCCTGTCCAGGTCTGCTGGCTGGTCCCGGCTTCCTTGTCATCTCGGGGAGAAGCTCCCTCTGCCTCTGCCGTGCTCATAACACATATTGGCTCAGGAACGAATGACCCACGCCCAGGCCTGGCCTCCCCTTGTCCCCAGCACTTCACATCCTCCCTGGGTTTCTCCAGAGATCAAACTCTTTCATCCCTTTCTCTAGCTTCCTTTGATGCCAGCCTTTGCGGCTGCAAGGCTGTGCTTGTTAGTTGCTATTCTAACGGCTCGGAGGTCATTTCAGTTCCTGCTTCCGTAGAAAGGATGGGTTTGGAGGGAGGCAGCCCAGTGGCTCCCCGCTTCCTCCCCTCCGTTTTTTCATGTCCGCGTCATCTCTTTTCGGCCTTCGTCGTCCTGTATGTGGAAACAGGAACCTTATTTTGACAGCTGGCAGTGTCTTTGATCTTGGGAGACATCATTCGGAAAAGCGGGGATGAGAGCGGATGGGCTGTGGCTGGTGCCCACGGTCGCCCCGGGGTGCCGCCATGGGGGCTGGAGGGGGGCTTGGGGTGGGGGTTGGGGGTGTGCCTTTGTCTGTGTTTCGTGTTTTCTCCAAATTCCCCGGGACGGATCTCATCGGGCCGCAGCAGCATGCTCCATCTGGACAGAACCAGGAGCCCCCTGAACCAGGGAACGAGCAGGGCACTGGCCATCCGCAGGCGGGTCCGGGAGACCTGGGGGAGGGTGTCCTGGAGGAGAAAGGGGAGACGAGCAGATGGGCGTGGGCTGCTGGTGCTGGGAGGGGCTGATTGCCCGGGTGGGCTTTGTCTTGGTCCATTTATAATAAAACTCCAGGGACCGGGTGGCTGGTAAACAGCAGAAATTTATTTCTCCCCATTCTGGAGGCTGGACGTCCAGGCTGGCCGGCTCCTGGTGAAGGCCCGGCCCGGGATAGAGGCCCCCCGCTGTGTCCTCAGGGCGGGAGGAGGGAGCCCTGTGAGGGCACAGCTCTGGGGGCGCCCTCCTGTTCGCTGGGGGCCGCCCTCAGAACCCAGGCCTCCCCGAGGCCTGCCCCGCCAGCATCGCCTGGAGGGCCGGGGTACAGTGGGCGGGTCTCAGGAGGCCACGCCTTCCGTGAGCAGCCTGCTCTTTCTCCAGACCTGGGACTTCACCACCCTTTGAGCTGACCGGCATCGCGGGGCGACCCCAGCCTTGGCACCGGGAGAAGGGGGCCTTTGGGGGCCAAGGCCATCCTTGAGGCTGTGGTGGGGGCCCTCTGAGGCTAGGCTGCCCCAGCCAGTGAAGGGGAGAAGCAGAAAGCCTGCGTGCGCTGCGGGCGCCTATCCACACTCTGAGCCTCCAGACGTGGGGGAGTGACTTTGCAGCTCTCTCCGGCCCGGTCAGATGGCTGGGCGCTCTGGGGCTGAAGCTGCCTCCCCTCTCCGCTCGGCCCCTGGGCTGGATGTTTCCCCGTGGCCATCAGCAGCCAGTCACCCTGGAGGCGCACAGAGGCCAGGGCTGCCTGGGGAGATCTGGCCCAGCTCCGTCCCCGGGGTTCAAGGGCCACGGCAGCAGTCTGGAGACAGGCGTCTGGATTACTGCACGTATGGAGGGCCAGCCGTGCAGGAGGGCCCGCCAGCCCGCACCTCAACCGCTGGGAGGAGGCCCCTGCCAGGCCCTGCCCACGGCTGCGGGGCTGCACCTTCGAGCCCAGGTTTCCCAGGCAACCAGGGCCGCTGGGAGAAGCCTCTGACCGCAGGGCAGAGCCACAGCCCAGGTCAGCCGTGTCCCCCGTGGACGGTGAGCTAGGAAACCCTGCCCTCGGGTGGCTCCTGGAGCCCTGAGTGCCAGCCGCTAGTGATTCTGAAGAGGCTGGGAGGAAGCCTTGCCATCCACTCACACAGCTGACAGACGCTGAGCGGTTCCACGGGGGTTTCTGGCACTTTCTTCAGAGGGTCCTGGCTACAGAGAGGACTGTCTGAGCCCCTGCTCTCAGTCCTGTCCCCCTGGAGAGAGGAGGGCTTCCCTGGGAGCTCAGCTGGCAGGGAGACCCCGGTTAGATCCCTGGGTTGGGAAGATCCCCTGGAAGAGGGCATGGCCGCCCACTCAGGACTGGGAGGGATGAGGGGACAGGACGGTGGGAGGGGACCCAGGTCGGGGCTGGCACATCCACAGGCACCCTGCCCTCGGGTCCCCCTGGAGTCAGGCATCTCCTGGACCATTGTCACCTGCTGGTGTCCCAGCGGGGTTGGAGCAGGGGTCCCAGGCTGGGCTGCAGGGAGGCGGCCCTCAGGGTCTGAGGCTTAGCCGGCAGTGGGGGTCAGGGGCCAGCCCGTGAGCCCCTCCGTGGAGCCCCTGCCCGGCTGGTCCTCCGGGCAGGCTCCTCCCGGGCCCGCATGTCAGCCTTTCGCTGAGCTGAGGGAGCGTCAGGGAGACCAGTGGCCCCGGCATCCGGCCTTGGGGAGCCTCAGGGCCGCACTTTCTGGTCTCCGCACCAGGAGTCCCCGAGACAGAGACCGCGGACGCCAGAGGTGCGGCTCCTGGGGCGTCTTGGCAGAGAAGGCGTGACGTAGGCGAACGGGACGGGAGGGACCTGAGGCATCTGAACGAGAAGGAGGAATTGTGGCTCTTTTTAAGACTGCAGTCATCGGGAAGCACTAGACACTCGTATGTGGTAACAGGACTGTCATAGGCGTCACAGCAGTTCAGCAGTTCCCGCCTCCCTCTCGCGACAACGACGTTCACAAGTGACATACTCTGGTCCGCTGAGCTGGGGAGTGACGTGTGAACCTGTCCTTCTGTGCGAGAGGAGGCCTCTCAAAACACACGCGAGAGTGACTACTGAACGGGCTTAAGTCACCTCTAAAGTTATTATTGAAATGTTGTAATAAACCAAAGACTCTTACTTTAACTAAATAACCAAAGACTGTCGGACTCTGTGACCCCCTGGACTGTAGCCTCCAGGCTCCTCGGTCCATGGGATTCCCCAGGCACTAATACTGCAGTGGGTTGCCATTCCCTTCTCCAGGGGATCTTCCCAACCCAGGGATGGAATCCTCATTTCCTGCCTTGGCAGGTGGGTTCTTTACCACTGAGCCACCGAATGCCCCCTTAGTAGCACTAGCAATTTATAAATTACCCATTTCTCTTTGGGCTTAATGGAGTTTTTTCTTTCTTTTTTTTCCTTCTTGTTGCTGTCCAACCCCTGCTCCCTGCTGCCTTTCTTCTGCCTCTTCTCCTTTTCATTTAATAGATAGAGAATATTGCATTAAAGAATTGTTTTAAATTTGTGTTTCTGAAGTTAAAAGAAAGGGGGTATAGCCAGTGCTTTTGATGGCACCTCAGCACCAAAACAGCCTCATGGCCCATGTCTGTTTGAGCCCAAAGAGTGAAGTCTCTTTACCCACGCCCAGACCTGTGCGGAGATGCCTGTGACCAATCGGGGGTGGGGGGGGCGTGTGGCGGGCCCGGGGCGCTTCCACCGCAGCCCTTAACTCAGTTCCCAGCAGAGAGCAGCCGGTCCAGAGGCTGGGGCTTAAGGAGAGCGTGGTCCCTGGGCCTTTTCTCCCCAAAGCTAAGTAGGCTCCACGTGGGCTCCTAAGCACCTTTCCTTCCTCGCTCTTCCATCCTAAGTGTGGCAACCACATGTCTTAAATCCACTAACATTTCAAACATTCGGTCCAATTGTCCCCATAAAAGGCACCCCTTCTTTTCAGGCCCTGTGTCCCCAGTTTGAATTTAGAAAGGATGGTCACTACTATTTTGGAATATTGGGCCCACCCCCACCACTGGAATGCAAGCTAATTAAGAGCAAAGACTGTGTCTTATTCATCCTTTCAAACCTGTGTCATCTTTTCCCTCCTACCTACCCATCCTTTCATTCTAAAATTGGTTCTGCTTGCTTTCTCGTCACTTAGCTGCTATTCTTTGAAAGGACAGATCCCAAAATAGCACCCATCTCTTTTCTCTCTTCCAAACACTGTGTGTGTGTCAAAATGGGTTCAGAAAATATAATTTGCCTTAATGTTTTATATGCAGCAACTCAGAATCTACAAGCAATAATGTATCCAGTAAGCATCGCCTATCAAATTAATTTTTCTGAATACTTCATTGTGCTGCAGGCAACCAAGTGGTGCTTGAAAGTCACAAACTTCACTGCTTTTGCTTATTTGTATACAAATTATATACAAATATATAATGTATATATACAATAAAAAATATATATACAAATATATAATTTGTATACAAATTAAAGTTGGCCTGGCCAACAGAAGATATTAGCTTCATATTAGTAGATGTCATATTAGTAGAGGTCAATCATAAAAGAAACTTCGAGAACAGTGCTATGAATTCATAGCTCTCAGTAAATATTATAAAATGAAAACGATACACACTCTTAGAATTTATGTGTCCATACCCACACAGCAAATCCTCTGGGGTCTCAGGAGAAGAATTCAAGCAAAAGCTTTGCCTCTAAACACTTTGCATTCCACACTTTATTACAGACCCAGCCCTTAACATTTTCTTCCAGATTCCTTCTAGTACTGTCTCCAGTATAAGTCTCCAGGAGGCAGTCTTGAATTAGCACAGAGTTCAATATGTCAGGAGACTATGGCCATCCTTCACCCTATAGCTCAAAAATCAAACTTTTGCTATGGATAGAAGCATCTAGATGGAGTATGGTGAATGGGAGTATGAAATTATGAACTTAAACGGTCAGGAATTATCTTCCCACTATCCTCTAGAATTTTTAATTCCCCACCAAAGAACTTGAACTACCAATTCAAGGTAAATGAAGAGGCAACCTTTGGTAAACATTATCTGTACATAAGTCAGCTCCGCAGACATTAGCCTAAGTGGCCAACGAGAACCTAGGGTCATGCAAAACACCCCCCCTCCCCCACCATCTCCTGATGCTACCACACCTGCCCAGGTGTGGCCTTCTCAGTCCGGACGACTTTACATGTCACAGCTGTCTTCTGCCTCCCGGAAGTCATCCTGGACTCCTGTGACTGGCCTGCCCCGAGGTCGGGGAGCTTCAGGTCAACCCGCAGGCAGTGTCCATCTTGTTTTTCTCCCACCTTTCTTCATGACCTGAGCTCCAGACCTGATACTGAGCAGGCGGGGGACTCAACTCATGTGGACTTTGAGTCATGGCTCCCAGGGACCAAAGGGACAGCCAAGCAGGAGTTGCCGAGGGACGAGGTAGGGGGTGTGAGTCAGAAGTCTCAAGAGCACCCACTGGGCGGCAGTCCGCATAGAACCCCAGCTGGCTGTTGGGACCAGGGAACCGGTCTGAACATTAACAAGAAAAGACTGGGCCTTTGGAGCAAGACCCTGGTGGTTCAGACGGTAGAGAATCTACCTGCAAGGTAGGAGACGCAGGTTCGATTCCCAGGTGGGGAAGATCCCCTGAACAAGGGCATGGCAACCCACTCCAGTATTCTTGCCTGGAAAATCCCATGGACAGAAGAGCCTGGTGGGCTCTAGTCCATGGGGTCGGAAAGAGTCGGACACGACTGAGCAACTAACGCTTTCACACTTTGGCTCCTGGAAAGAAGTGGCGTCTAGGCTGGACTGCGTGTGTGGCAGCGTGCGCTTCAGGGCTGAGGTGAGAGCTGTCCTGACCCAGGGGCAGGACAGAGACCCTGTGACCGGGAGTCGCTCCTGGCCCGAGGGCCCTGGTTTGGTCCACTCTCGGCATCTGCTCTGAGCTCCCGTTTGTGGCTGGGCCGCGTCCTGGGGGCTGCGGACACCGCGGCGACTCGGGAAGACGCAGCCCCCGTCCTTGTGGAAAAAGCGTTGTGTGAGGGAGGGCTTTCAGGAGGAAGAGTTGGGCTCCCACGCAAGACGCAGTGGCTGTCACGGGGCCCCGGAACCCATGCCCCGGGCAGTGACTTCCTGCTCCACCTGCCAGGTTATGGCCCAGTTCCTGCCTTCGCCGCGCTGGGCTCCGGGGCGAGACGGGGCGGTCTGCGGGCGGGAGAGCCTCACTGGGCCCAGCGGGGGACGCCGGACGGACGCCCCCGTGGTTCTGCACACGCGTGTGTGTTCATGGCGGCACGATCCACGGCGGGCACAGGGGGAAACGGTCCAGCTGCCCACTGACGGGGGCAGAGCCGAGCAGAGCGTGTCCGAGACGTGCCGGGGGACGCCAGCCTGACGGAGGAAGGAGATTCTGACGCAGGC